>NC_140588.1:472450998-473950165 GCF_964204655.1 Triturus cristatus
TTGTTTTGGGAGGACCTCTTGTCTCAGCAAGGCAGGGTCCTGTGTCTGGGTCTCTATAATCTACACCAACATATGCAGAAATTGAGCAGTTGCAGCTAAATGCTTTTGACTTGCTGTGCGAGCAGCTGGATGTCATCCAGCTAGATGCCCTTCTGATTCTGATGTATGCTGTCCTCTTACTAGCTGGACTTTCTAATTACCTTTTAGACTTTCTTTCATTAGCCCAACAAGACCTTGTGATGGGCTCAGTCAAAGATGATTTATTGGGTCTTTCAGCGTATATGTGCTTACCTGATCAACCACTTTTTATTTAAGTCACTGGTCATAATCCATTATATATATTAGGTTTGACTCCCATGTTTCCTCCACACTATTTTTATGCCTCAATGTGGTCTGAACCTGGTCTTGACATTTCTCATGTGCAAGCCCTTTTAGACTATGCACAGCTTTTCTTTAAGACTCTTAACACTAAAGACCATCTTTCATGCTGAAGACAAGAGCATCACATGGGTAAGCAGCTCTTTGTGGGTTTTATTGTGGCAAATAAAGGAAAAGCGGCGCAGAGGAAGATCCTGTGGCGGTCGATAGTCTCCAGTATTAAGATCTTCTACATAGTGGCCAAGAAACAGTCCACAGAAGGTCTGTGGGCTCTTTGCATCAGGGCCAAGACCACTACAACACATTTGGTGAGAGGAGTACCTGTCCTTGATATAGCAGGCTGCAATGTGGACATTGGTGCATACTTTTCCAAAACACTGCTGCCTTGAGAGCTCCAGCCGGAACGCCACTTTGTGTGCTTGGTTCTGCATGTTTTTTTGTCAGAGTGCACTCCACCTTTAGGAGGTACTGCTATGGTATCCATTCTCAAGGTGAGGGACATGCAGGTATAAAATTCCATCAGAAGAACAAATAACATACCTTTGGTAATAATCTTTCTTGTAGATGCTCTAACGGCAAGATCCTCACTGCCCTCCAGCCTACCTGTTCTGTGGGGTGGCCTCTTTGCTATCTAAAGAGATCCCTAGTTAGGAGGTAGCACACTGTCTCAGACAATTTGTTCTATGCTTTGCATCTGGGGGTGTGGAGGAGAAAGATACAGAAAATTGATGTGCGCGCATGGGGTGGTCAGTGCCTAATTTGAGCCGGTGCTTTCCGGTGCTCAGCACCGGCACTTAATTGGTTTGCGGTGCTCGGCACCGGCACCTGATTGTCAACACGATACTTGGAACAGTCTACCACATGGTGGCGCTGTTCATCTAATTTAGAGATGAGAAGAACAATGGTTGTTTGGGGATACAATATGCATTAAAATTGCTAATACCTGTCTCCCCAGCCATTCCTTTAGCGAGCTGGTATAATCTGAACTGTCGCATTTACATGCCAGAGAGATGGTTAGTAGGTTTTTTAGCAGTGATGATTAGGGCAGCGGGTGGTGCAAGCTACAGTGGCCTCCTGATCTGAGTCCTGTCACCTAGTATATTACAAATTAAGCAGTGGGGATGGTGCATATAAGCAGCTCTGCTCTATCTCTTCTGGGGTGTTAGGGAGTCTCCCTAGTGACACACTGCACTACCTACCAGCAAGAAGGAGCATTGCTGAAGACTTCTCTCAATCCAGTCTTGTTCTTGGGGACATTCTAAAGATGAGGAACTCCTATTAGATAGAGTGTCTACCAGAAAGAGTGAAAACGAAGTTTGGTAATTACTCTGATTAAATTCATATTGCGCTATAAAAATAACATTCTATCAATTTATGGTAACAAGATTCTACACAATACTTTATTCAAAGATAATGAATGTGTGTTTAAATTAACAATTGACCTAAACCTACGCATCGTGTTTTTGATTATCAACTTGTTGGATATCTTGGGATTTAAAACCTATTTTCCAGGGGGTACTTGCATGTGTTTGTTTACTGTCTATTGTAGGCCCAAAAGCAGGAGTGTGGCATCACCTACTCTAATCGTCTGCAACACATTTTTAGTTAATTTAACTCCAAGGATTTGGTTGTCATTGGTGTAGATCTTAACATCAACTTTGAGCCTATATATGGCTATGATTTGGTTGTAGAAGAAAAGGATGAGAGCCTTCCCTTAGCTCCAAATTCTGTCCCGAGCTCAGTGGTTGCCATGCAAGTTGTCCGTTTTAATAAGCTTAAAGGGATGAGGGTATGTAACGGCAGGTCTATATCCGACAAGCAGGGGGCACCAACATTTAGGGAAGGCCAAATAAGATCCAATCTAGATTACATTCTGATCAAGACCTCCATGTGGGATAGAATGGAAGATTTTTAAATAGATGAAACAGAAGAGAGTGACCACTATCCCCTATATCTTAAGCTCCTGAGGTGATGGTGCAATAATCACCCTGCCCCAGTATCCCCAACTACAATGCCAATAATGGGAAACAACCATAGCTCTATCAAATGGCCCTCAATTTTGGGGAACGAGGAGGCCTTGACCGATACATATAATCTATCTGTGAAGTCCCTGTCCATGGAAATCAACCCTGCACCTTTTGCGTTCCCTTTCTTGGACATCCCTAAAATTGAACTTGACTAAACACCCAACAAGGAAACCCCTGACTAGGTTCCACAGCTCTGACAGCAACCTATGGTATACAAAGCATTGTAGGTTGGCCAAAAAAGCCTTGGTAAAAGCACAAAAAAATAAAAACCTGCTTGAGGTTTGTATAGCAAGGGACATATAGAAGAAAACATTAGGAACTGCACGTCCCAAGTGGGAGGAACCTAGCTGGGGTAACCTAATTGTGGCTGCTAGGTCCGGTCACAACAGGTCATTTAGGAAAATAATTGCTCATGGAAGCAGGTGCTCTAATTTACAGATCGACTGTCATCTCAATCCAGGGATCTGGGTAGACCACTTTACTAAACTTTATGAGCACACCCCATTCCCATTGAGCTTATTGCACCCGCTTGCTCCATTCCAGATCTTACTACCCCATACCTACACTTTACACTTGAAGAATCTAGGGCAGCTATTGCTTCAATTAAACTGGATAAGGCTCCTGGACTAGATAAAATTCCTGGAGAATTACTCCGCCATTATATGTTAGTCTGGGTACTATACGTCAATTGCTTGAGCAATGGCATACCTTCAGGGGCTTTAATTCCCGACACATGGAAAGGGGCTGAAATTATTCCTATTTATAAAATGGGGCTCATAGAAGCCCTGGTAATTATTGGCCAGTAAGTCTTTTGGATATCCTTCAGATAGTTTAAGCAAGGCAGCTGCTAAATAAATTGAATGATTGGATTCAGGGCGCAGAAATCTTGAGCCCGTATCAAGCAGGGTTTAAACCCAAAGTCAGCACCACAGACCAAGTCCTGAGGCTGCTTCTTATAATTTGGAAATACACATGGCTTCCAGAGGGTCATCTTTACATAGCCTTCGTAGACCTCAAAGCATCCTTTGACTTGGTCCCTAGGAGGTTGTTATGGGCGTCATTAAATACCTTAGGGGTCCCTGAAGCCCTTGTATGACAAATAATAAGACTCACTAATATAACTACACCCAGGTGTGATGGGGTCCCAAGGGGCAATTAACAGACCAGATTCCATTTTGTAGATGGATGGACATTGGTGCGTGATGGCCCCTACCCTCTTCTCCTTATTTGATGATCTAATTTAGGCTCTCTCCCATGAAAACATAGATACTCCTATATTAGAAGGGGCCAGTATCACTGCTCTCCTATTTGCAGACGTCACCCTCTTAAGCTCCCAGTCCCCTATAGGACTACAACCATTGGAGCATTTTGCATAGCTAGGGGCCTCGAGATTAACGTCTTAAAAACAAAATTCATGGCAGTCAGACCCCACAAAGCATTTACAAATGCCCTAACCTTGGGCAATGTGAATCTGGAGTGAATCTTTTTAGATTTGAATATCTGGGTATTATTCTCGATAGCAGGGTTGCGTGATCCCCCCACATCCAGAAGAGAATGAGGATGCTCAAGCACCAAGCTTCAATTATTTACATAAAATACCAATGAACAATCTCTAGGGCCCTACTCCCGGCCATAGAGCTACATAAATTAATATAATCATTCAGCTGCCTTTCATGGTGCTGAAATTTAGGGCCACGTGAACACAGACCCACTTACCTTAAGCGAAAAAAAGTTTATCCGCTTACTTCTCCACAATCCTAAGAGCACTCCCTTAACCCCCATATTTCTTGATGTGACACTCAAATGGGTGGGAGAAATTGGCCGGCTAAGACCACTTGTATACTGGGTGAGCATTTGGCCTTACAGAGGCACTTAAGCCATGTTGGAATGCAATAGAGGAACTGCTGTCTCTTGACAAAGGCTGCACTTTCCCGTGGTTTAGACATGTTCAATCGTGGTTTGAAAAGCTTGGCTTTGGATCCTTTTGGTCAGACCCTCGATCGTTGATAGTCGCCTCAAGGAAACCATTACATTCTCGCTATTGGGAGCACACCTAAGCTAGTCTCCATCAAACTTCTACCCATGGGAGACTTACACATCAATTCTTTCTCAGTAAAGATTGTCCCCTATATGGAGCATTTCTAGATATTCCTCAGCAGCAATTGGCAAAAACCTTGTATCTGAAGTTTCGTTATGGCACGCTCGAAATAAGGTCCTTAACATCTAGGCGGAATGCTGGCAGGAACCCATGATTCTATTGATGTCTGTAGAATGTGGTGTAGAAAGTATAAGCCATGTTTTGTTGTTTTGCCCCGCATATAACAAACTCAGAAGCAAATGGATTCGCCCACTCAGTACCCTCTTGGGCATCAGGAGGCATATCGAGGCTTTAAGGGTGTTGAAGGGTGATACATATACTATTCCAGCGGTTATCTTAAGTAAATACTTATTCTCTGTAGGGCTGACAAGGAAACAAAAAGGCCAAACATTTTAAGTCTGGACGAACTGCTTGCAGATGAAATGCTACTGCTATTTGGCATATTGTATTTTTTTCGTTCGGTTTTGGGTGCTATAGGTTTTATTTAAAGTGATAGATTAAATTGTGAAATTAAATGTTCTTATTGACT
Organism: Triturus cristatus; assembly: GCF_964204655.1. NCBI lineage: Eukaryota > Metazoa > Chordata > Amphibia > Caudata > Salamandridae > Triturus > Triturus cristatus. The sequence continues at coordinate 472,456,031 of NC_140588.1, forward strand.
GCATGTTTTATGGAATGCAATTTCCGAAATGAACATTTACAATGCAACTGATCGCTTTACATAGAACTAGACCTGGTGGGCAATAAAAGTACAGTAGCCCTAGGTCAAATATAGCAAATGGTGTAATTGGATGGATACAACAAAATCATGATTGGACAATGCAATACAAGTTCAAAGTGATTAGATCCTGGGTGCTAGAGCAATGAACAAATGATAAGTAAGAGGTGAAACCCAGAGTGGGATGTTTTGTATAGTATGGAAAGGATGGATATTTGTGACCAACTTGATAATGTCAAAACAAGTAGTCATACCTTCATAGAAGGTAACTCTTCAAAAGTACAAAAAAACATTCTTTTTAGTTCCTTATTGTCTTTAATATTTAACATAAAATTATTTTGTGTGCAATATTTAATTTATTTATTTCCAGTTTTCATATTTTGAAGCAAGTGTCTGTGATTGCTCATAGACGTGGTTTACACAGTCAGTGCACCAGTTGCAATAATACAAGTTTGATCAGTGTCAGATAGGTAGCCTCTCAAGCATTGAGAGGCTTCCAAGGCCACCAGATTGCTTCCGGTTTTTACAGTGCAGGTGTGTGTTTCATTGTTTCATCAAGGTCCTTTGTAGGGTTAATTGTAGATTATTGCGTGAATTAAACAACTTCTTCAAACACGATAAGTTTTCTGCCCTATATATTGTAGCTTTATGTGAGCTACCTACCACATTCTCTATATTGCTGGAAAAAGCTTGAAAGTGATGTTCACAATTACTCTGAATGTCATTTACTGGAGACCGTGGATTCAGGTCTGATTGCTGAAAAGTGCCTTAAATTGCACAATGACTTTTGTGTGCATACCAACATATTAGGGAATGAGTATCTAAAGCAAGGCACTCAGTACATGGCTGACTCAGTTTGCACAAGAACCCAGTTAGAATGGTGTCCCTTGGAAGTTACTGGACATCCACTGTGTTGCCAATATATTAATTGTTAAAGCTACATTGCCTGGATTGCCTGGAAGCTGTAGGTACTACTTAGATGCTAACATGGTATACAACTTTAATGATCCATGTTTGGTTGGTCAGTGGATTAATGAATGAATCCGCTGTAAGAATCTGTGTTTGACCAGAAAATCCTCACCATTGAGTTGGGTAACAACAAACATCCATTATTTTGCTCGCCTAGAGACGTGTTTATGTATTATTTCCCACATATAGGAGGGAACAATGGTTACAACTTATAGAACAGACGTCATAAATGAACAATCCGATACCCAATGTGAATGCCTAACATATAGAGTTGAAAAATACTATTCAGTTGTTGCAAAATACAAAGCCCGTGAATTGTCAGGCAACATTTCCGAACTAAAGTGAAGTGCCCAGCAGTTTTGACAAAAGAAGTTAAGCATAGAAGCTAACGTACTAAGTTTTCTGGAGTTATCGCCCTCAGATTTGCCTTAAGAGATGAATTTAAAAAGAAATACTATGTCATATTTAAACTATTGAGAGCTGTACTCTTCTCCATGTTGCTGTCTACAGATGGTACTATGATACTGTCAGTTTCATCTCAAGTGCCTACACTCAATATTGGAGGTTCGATTTGGAACATAGCTGCCTTCTAGTCTGCTACGAAACCCAGCATTCCCAGTGCTTGGGGGTACACGTGGCCATATTGTGGTGAACCGCTACACTCAGGCTACCATGACGTCGTGATCGAGGGGCTCCCAGTAAAGATGTACGGCCGAGGTGGTGCCACCACCTGAGTTAAAGATGGGCCTCAATTAATATGGGGAAATAGCTAGCACTCATCACCTCTAGGGTGCTTCACCGTGACACACTCCTAAAGAGTGCATAAAGCGAAGAGGCATTAGAATCACGCGGGTAGTTTTGCCTGCTCACTTTACGAAAGTGACAAAAGGGTCCTCAACACTTACACTCAGGTTTTTAAGAGCAATCAGGTCGATATTATTCTGAGGATGGCAGCCAAGCATCACAAGGATTATGTTTATATCAATGTAAGTTTTTTTTTTTTTAAATATTTTTATTAGAAACCGTTAGCACACAATAAAAGACATACGAGGGCCTACAACCACCAGGGCCGGCTGCTATAGAGCCCGAGGGCCCGCAGTGTAACGCCATACATTCAAATGAACCAGCTGCAAAGCACCCGGCAGTCCGTAAGCACCTATAACAGGCCATGGCCATAGGCCAGGAGCAGTTTAGGACAACAGTTTCATTTTTTATTAAACATAAAACACACTCAAGGCAATGAGAGTCCGAGATAGCAGCGTGCTCTTCCCAGGACGGGGAATAACATAAAGTGTCCAAAGCGATTCTGGTCCAGAAGCGGTGAAGGGGAACAATGGGAAAACAAAGCATGGAACACACATCACACACTCCCGCAGAATGCGCGGCTAGGGGGTCAAAGCAATATCGACCTCTAATGGCAAAGGCGGGGCGCAGATACGGCCTCGATATAAATTCCACGGACCCCATACCCCACTCCATTTCCCTGGCTTACCTCTCGCCACATACACCGTCTTTTCCCTAAACATACACCAGTCCATATTCTCCTTCCATACCTCAATCGTGGGCGGCCTCGGGGAGCCCCATAGCTGCGCAATGTTACGCTTAGCCACCATGTACCCCAAGGTCACCCACTGCATCTGCGCCGCAGTGCAATCATTCGGTTCCCAAACATTCAACAAACACCTCCTAGCCTCTGGAAACAGGGCCACGCGCGTGACCTCCTCCATAACAGTGTGGACATCGTTCCAAAATCGCACAACCTCCGAACATTCCCACAAGATATGAAGAAAGGTGCCCGGTAGGCCACATCCACGCTTACATCGTCCATCCATCGAATAACCCATACGCAGCAAACCGGGCCCCGTGACATATACTCTATGAAGGATCTTCAGCTGAACAAACCGTTAGCGGGCCGGGATCGCCACCTCCTTCGGGGAGGCCACCGCCGACACCCAGTCCTCATCATCCAGCTCTAAGCCATCGCCCGTCCATGCCTCCCTCAGACGGAGCAGCAAGTCCGCACGATCGTTGATGAGTTTCTTGTAAATCAGAGAAATAGTGCTGTCGGGCACGTAGCCATCCAACACTCTATCCTCCAGTGGGGAATACTCGGGGATGGCAGCAGCGTCCGGAAAAACCGAACACAGCGCATGGTGGAATTGAGCATATCGATCAATGTAAGTTTTAAGTTGTTCCTCAACTTAAAATTGACTTTTGTCTTCACCTTTCCTCTTCTTGTCTTTTCTGTTACACATGCTCTGCTTTCCTGTTCTCAAGGGAGGAATATTGCATTTTCAAATGGACTCAGCTGTTTCCCTGTAGGATGGCCTGTTTTCATTTCAGTTTGGGGTGGCAAAGCTATATTAACCAAATGCACTATTAAGCTCGCAAGAATAATTTTAAGATCTTGTGAAAATCGTTCACCTTCAGTAGATGGCTTACCAGCACCGCACCACTGTCATGTTAAACATTTTTGTAACAGTGTTTAACCCCTTGAGTGCCCCGCCCTTTCCACGCCCTGTGCCGGGCGTTTCATTTGCGGGTGGGGCTCATGACTAGATAGTCTCGTCATGGGCACAGCGCAACCGCGGCCCATGACGAGACCATCTCGTCATGGGCACTCAAGGGGTTAAAGTACAATTAGTGGCCTTTTAGGCAGCAAAAAAGAAAAATAATTCTTATTCAGTAATCTGTCACCCTGAGCTCAAAATATGCCACTTTTAGTCAATGTAAATAGGTGGGTGTCAACTGTATTTTAATTTGCAGCAGTCAAAGCTGTTGAAGGTATTTTGATTTGTTGTCCAAAAAGTGATTTAATGAAAAATTCATTACATGGCACTATGCTGCACTATTATTAGGCAGTCTATAGTTTACAGTGAGGCGTTAAAATGTTTCTTACTACAACTACCAAATTAATATGTTTAGGTGATATGTTTAGTACAACAGACACATTTCAGTACCTCTGAGAAATACCAGTTATTCATCAGATTCTATCTTTTCTTTGAGCATTTTTTCTCATGCCTTTTATTAAGTTATGAGGAATACAATAGTTGAACTTCCCAATTGTCCCATCCCCCACCCCCCCTTAACCAAGAGAAGGAGCATGCTACAGCAATCACATATCATTGTCCAGTAATACACAGTACCCAGATAGTACAGGCATATTTATAAGTTCAGCATGCAGATACTCTTCACTTCAACAACTCCATTTCATTAGCATCTATTTACCCCTCTAGAGTCCCTTTGACCTGCTCCGCTGCAGGATCCTCCATTTCCTGCTGTAAACGAACCTCTACCATATCCCAGTCCATCCTACCTCCTTGTTCCGTTCCAGTATACATTAATGTGTGTCACACCCCACATTCAGCTCATACCCATCTCACACATTCCCGTAGCAATTGTTTAGGGGTGGGTAGTCAATTTGTTATCCATCTTAGAGCTGTACATTTCTTTGCAACAGTTAATCCCAATTCTAGGATCTTTTCCACATATTTAGCGTATTTGGCCCGGGTCACCAAGCCTAACAGACAGAGTTGGATTGTCAGCTGCAGTGGCAATTCGATCAGGCCCCTCGGTATCTTGATAACTGTCCCTCAGACTTCTCTAACCCCCGGACCCACCCACCACTTGTGTATAAAGGTTCCTACTGCTGTCTTGCATTTGGAGCAGTGCTCAGATTTGATGGAATCACATCTGTGGAGCCAGCGGGGTGTAGCTAAGCCTGGGCAGGGAACTCCGCTCCACTCGCGGAGTTTGCGGAGGTTCGAGGCATGTGGGCTGCTGAATTCATATCTGTGCATAGATCGCCGCCTAGTGTTGGGTCCGGATGTTTGCACGTTGTTGTCCTGGAAGAGTCTTTGAAGTATCCTTGGATAGGTGACTCCTCCCCTGGACTACAGTGCGCATGGGCATCCTCTCCATCCTCAGATTGTTTTTTTCCGCCATTGGGTTCGGATGTGCTATCTTAGCTCAAGTTAGGAAAATATTTTTTCGAGGCCAAAAGGCCTTTAGTTTGCGTCGGTACTGTTTATCGATCGGGTTTCGATACAATCCTGTTAGTTTACTAACTTTCAGCACCGACTTTTTTCGCATTTACCTGTCCATCGACTACTTCGACGATGGAATCGAGGACGCCATTCAAAAGGTGTCCGGTATGCAATGCGAAGTACCCACACATCGACGTCCATCCGGTGTGCAACAAATGCCTTTCGCCGGACCACGACGAATCGACATACATGGCCTGTGCCCGGTTCCGTTCCAAGAAGACTCTGCGGAATCGACGAGCGGCGAGACTTGAGGCGCAGCACGCGGCACCGGCCCCAACAGACATCTTCGACGAGGCCGAAGACGTCGAGGAATTAGAAGTCTTGCCCTCCAGTCCTGTTTCCGAACACGAACCCGGATCGGACGAGGTAGACGAGTCACTCTTCCACAGAGGTGAAGACGACACCGAGGTAGGAGACGACGAGGAGGCCTTAGGGGCCGAAGAAAGTAGCTCCAATGATGAACAAGGCCTACCTGTTCAAACCGTTCAAACACCAGTGCCACAGCCTATGGCTCCGGTCGAGGGATCGCCTTCGGGCCTTACCCGAGACCCATCCCGCAGTTCTTCGGCCCCGCCCTCAGGCCCGGCCTCGGACGTTCAGCGGCAGCCATTACTACATAAACAGGCTGGTTTCCCTACCACAAAACCGAAACCGAAAGCTGCTCCGGTTCCACCGAAACCGAAACTGAAAGTGGCGCTGGTCGGATCGAGGCCTTCGACGCCAGCGCACCGCGTCGGCACCGACCGCACCAAGAGGGACTTCGGTGCCGAACTTGAAGCGGGCGACGTTGGAGTCGACAAACGGAAAAAAGCCATCGGCACCGACAAACCTGCTCGGCTACCGGCACCAACGACACCAAGGGCCGTACCGCCTGCTGTGTCTCGCATCGCTCCCTCGACGACACCTAAGCCTCAGGTATCGAAGACTTCGACGGTGATCTCTGCACCTCGACTCGATGAACCGCCGGCGCCGAAAAAATCCACGGCCGCCTCTACGAGCCTGGCCGGTGCCAAAGCCTCGAAGGCGCCCCAAGTACGACCTGGTGCGACGCAAGGCAGCAAAACCACAGCTGTCCTCCAGGACACGTCGGGTTCCGGTTCGATCGGAGCTCCAGCAGCCTCTTCGGTGCCGGCCAACATTACCTTCGGCTTGCCTCCGTCGACAATCCCAAAAATGTTCCAACTCAGGACACGGGTCACCCAACCTACGGTCACACCTGCTGAGACGTCTCCGGCACGTATCATCGACGCCGACACTGGCAGGATGATTCTCCACGACCGAAGGATAACTTCGGAGCCGCCATTGGACCCTTTCAGGATTCCACTAAAAAGGAAGTTGCCTGCAGAATCGGAACCTCTCCTTTATGAACCCTTCCATTCATCCTACCAGGATCCACACCGGTTCTCCCCCACACGCTCCGATACAGATGCATTGGAGGACTACATGGATGACCAAGTCCCCTACCATGTAGACACGGACCCTGATGACCAGCAGGACCCTGATCAAACTTGGGGCGACCCTGCAGACCCCAGTGCACCTCTCGATGCACAGGACCAACAACTCTATGGGGCAAAAACATCTCCTACGGAGGATACTGCGGCGTTCAACGCTCTTATCGAACGTGCTGCAAATAACCATGGGGTACAGCTTCACTCTGATACCATCGAAGATGACTTTCTAATGGACACCTTTGCATCCTCAGAAAGACATGTAAAGACTCTGCCAATGTTGAAGGGGGTCCTCAAACCAGCCAAGGACATTTTCAAAGAACCCACCAGGGCACGAGTGATAAACCCCAGGATTGATAAAAAATACAGATCAGCACCTGGGGATCCTACTTACATCAGAGGACAATTACCACTCGACTCCATCGTCGTAGCGAATGCACGCAAGAGGGCACACTCGCAAACAACAGGTGACGCTCCTCCCCCGGACAAAGAGTCCAAGGTGTTAGAAACCTCTGGCAAGCGGGTTGCCGCCCAAGCTGCCAACATATGGCGCATAGCCAACACTCAAGCGCTCCTTGCTCGCTATGATAGAGCGCACTATGACACACTGGAGCAAATATTCCAACATCTCCCTGACCAGTTCAAGGAAGGCGCAGAAATGCTCATCAGAGAAGGACAGCTACTAACGAACGCTTCCATCAAATGCGCACTAGATGCTGCAGACACGGCTGCCAGAGCCATAAACACAAGCGTCATGTTGCGACGACATGCCTGGCTACGGATCTCAGGATTCAAGCCTGAGGTACAAAACAATATACTGAACCAGCCCGTCAACCCCGACTATTTATTCGGGCCAGAGGTTGACACCACCCTCGAAAAGATAAAAAAGGACACGGACACTGCAAAGTCCATGGGCGCCCTACAAACTCAGTCCTTTCGGAGCGGCTCCTTTCGTCGCCCCGGAAACAAGGGAGCAGGTAGAGGACAGGGGTCACAACAAACATATAACAAAGGCAATACACAGACCACCTATGATAAAAACACCCGAGGTGGATATCGTGGCTCCAGCACAAAGGGCAGAGGACGCGGCTACGGCAACACCAGGTCCTCCCCCAAGAACAAGCAGTGACGCCCTCTCCCTTCCTCCCGACCACATAACACCTGTCGGGGGAAGGCTACAAAGGTTCCTGTCCACGTGGAATTCCATCACCACGGACAGGTGGGTCAAAGATATTGTAAAATACGGTTACTGTCTGGAGTTAACCTCCACTCCACCCACAATACCACCAAGAAGCCGTCCTATGTCCTCAGAGCACTTAACGCTCTTACAGCAAGAAGTGCAAAGTATGCTTCTAAAAGGCGCTATAGAGGTCGTACCCATCCACGAGCAGGGTGCGGGAGTGTACTCCCTCTACTTCTTAATTCCAAAAAAGGACGGGTCGCTCAGACCTATATTAGACCTGAGACCCCTGAACCAGTACATTCTTTCAGAGCACTTTCACATGCTCACTCTACAGCAAGTCCTTCCGCTTCTCAAGCAGGGAGACTTCCTAGCCACACTGGACCTCAAGGATGCGTACTTTCACATACCCATCCACCCCTCACACAAAAAATACCTCAGGTTCACTGTTCAGGGGCAGCACTATCAGTTCAAAGTCCTTCCCTTCGGCGTGACAACAGCGCCCAGGGTTTTCACGAAGTGCCTAGCTACGGTGGCAGCACATCTACGGAGGCAGCATATACACGTCTACCCCTACCTAGACGACTGGCTCGTTCAAGCGAAGTCAGCCCAGCAATGTGCAAGCCACATGTCCCGCACCATTCACCTTCTTCACAGTCTGGGATTCTCACTAAATTATCCAAAGTCCCATCTCCAGCCCGCACACGTACAACAGTACCTAGGTGCGACTATAGACACTCTGGCGGCCACAGCTCAGCCAAATTTAGTGAGGATCAACAGCATACAACTGCTGATCTCCAAATTCAAACCCAATCACTCACTTCCAGCGCGAGTGTTTATGCAGTTGATAGACATGATGACCTCCTGCATCTTCATAGTCCCGCACGCGAGATTACATATGCGCCCACTTCAGGAGTGCCTAGCACGTCAGTGGAATCAGGCTCAAGGACAGTTAAAGGACCTAGTGTTGGTGAGCGGTCGGGCATACAACTCTCTGCATTGGTGGAATCCACAAAACCTTTGCAAGGGCCGACCATTCCAAGAGCCTGTCCCACAGATAGTACTGACAGCGGACGCGTCTCTCCAGGGATGGGGAGCTCATGTACTCCACTACACAGTGCAAGGACTATGGACAACACAACAAAAGAAGTTGCACATCAACCTTCTGGAATTGATGGCAATCTTCCTAGCCATGAAGGCATTCAAAGTACATCTATGCAACAAGGTCGTGTTGATCCGGGCGGACAACATGACCGCAATGTACTACATACAGAAACAGGGAGGCACACACTCTCCACAGTTGTCTCATCTGGCTCAGAGCATGTGGAAGTGGGCCATTCAAAGGAACATGTTCCTCATGGCGGAACACCTCCCTGGCAAGGACAACCAGATGGCGGATCTGCTCAGCAGACACAGCCACCAGATGCACGAGTGGGAGTTACACCCATCAGTACTCCAACCGTACTTCCAGCAGTGGGGTCATCCGGAGATAGACCTATTCGCGACAAGCGAAAACGCAAAATGCCAAAGCTTCGCCGCCAGATTCCCACATCCGCAGTCGCAGGGCAATGCGATATGGATGAACTGGCCCGGCAGATTTGCGTACGCTTTTCCCCCAGCGCCATTGATACCGCTAGTGGCCCGCAAACTCCGACAACACTCCCTGACACTCGTCCTAGTTGCTCCCACGTGGGCACGCCAGCCGTGGTACACCACCTTCCTCGAACTTTCTGTGGTGCCGCATCAAAGGCTGCGAATCAAACCCGCGCATTTGACGCAGAACCATGGAGAGGTTCAGCACCCAGATCCGCAACAGCTGAATCTGGCGATCTGGCTCCTGAAGTCCTAGAGTTTGGCTATCTCAACCTGCCACCTGACTGTATGGACATCATCAAGGAGGCCAGGAGACCCACTACCAGAGCTTGCTATGCAGCCAAATGGAAAAGGTTCGTCATTTATTGCGGTAATAATGACATCAACCCGCTGGACGCATCCATCCAAAACATCATCTGTTATCTCTTACACCTATATCGATGCAATCTGGCGTACACCTCTATACGTGTCCATTTGACCGCAATCTCAGCCTATCTGCAAACCAGGCAGCACCTCTCTCTATTCAGAGTGCCTGCCATCAAAGCATTCTTGGAAGGACTCAAACGAGTCATTCCACCAAGCCACCCACCGGCTCCAATGTGGAACCTCAACTTGGTCCTCACACGCCTGATGGGTCCACCCTTTGAACCTCTACACTCATGCGAGATTCAATTCCTTACCTGGAAAGTGGCCTTCCTTGTAGCGATCACTTCCCTAAGAAGAGTTAGTGAACTCCAGGCACTAACCGTTCAAGAGCCATTTATACAGGTTCACACCAACAGGGTCGTACTACGTACCAACCCCAAATTCATGCCCAAAGTAATATCGCAGTTCCACATGAATCAGACTATTGAACTGCCAGTTTTCTTCCAAAACCCACAAACTGTTGCAGAAAGGGCACTACATACACTAGATGTACGGAGGGCCCTCATGTACTACATCGATAGGACTAAACCCTTCAGGAAGACAAAACAACTGTTCGTTGCCTTTGCCCCACACCACAAAGGTAACGCCATCTCCAAAGCAGGGATAGCCAGATGGATAGTTAAGTGTATTCAAATCTGTTATCAAAAAGCAAAACGCACATTAACTATTCCACCACGAGCCCACTCAACACGTAAGTTGGGGGCTTCCATGGCCTTCCTAGGAAATATTCCCCTGCATGATATATGCAGAGCAGCCACATGGTCCACTACACACACATTTACAAAACACTATTGCGTAGATGTGCAGTCAAAACAGCAGGAAGCTGTAGGACAGGCTGTTCTCAAAACACTTTTTCAGACCGCTGCAGCTGGCACGGGTAGCCGCCGCCAATAGAGGGCACTGCTATGTATTCTATGCACAGATATGAATTCAGCAGCCCACATGCCTCGAACTGAATATGCTACTTACCAGTATGCATCTGTTCTTGGCATGTAGGGCTGCTGACATTCATATCGCCCTCCCTCCTCCCCGGCGCCTGTCGCAGCTGCAGCTCTCAGAATTACTGCAAGCATGGTCATCACTTTCTGTATCTACTCCATCACTGCCACAATGGCGAAAAACAATCTGAGGATGGAGAGGATGCCCATGCGCACTGTAGTCCGGGGAGGAGTCACCTATCCAAGGATACTTCAAAGACTCTTCCAGGACAACAACGTGCAAACATCCGGACCCAACACTAGGCGGCGATCTATGCACAGATATGAATGTCAGCAGCCCTACATGCCAAGAACAGATGCATACTGGTAAGTAGCATATTCAATTTCCGCACTCCGCGTTACGTGGAGCTTGCAGAGTTTTTTCCCTCACTCGCATTCGTCAACATCAAGTTGGCGAGCGCGAGCGAGGAAAATAATCCGCCCGGTGAGATTGTCCTAGTTTGCGATCGTCAACATCAGGTTGACGAGCGCAAGAGTGGAAAATCAACCTCTAAACAAGATTTCTCAATGCAGGCGGTTAGATTTCTCATTGTGAGTGATCGTGTATGCTCGCGAACGCTCACGTTGAGAAACTGTCCGCTTGCGTTGAGAAAGCTGCAGCTCGAGGAATAATCTACTCGACCATCAGAATAGAAGCAGCGCCCTCTTGCGCTGTGCATGGTGCCGTTCGGGATGATTGCATAGTGCATACAAGCACCTGGCACTGAAAATCACTGCGACCAGCATTTATCCAACACACTCTGCGGCTTGCGGAGCTCCGCATAGCGCGGCAGAGTTTTGTTTGCACTTTCGCGAAGATCTGCGTAGCAGAACTCTGCGAACTCCGCCCAGGCTTAGGTGTAACATAGTCCCTATTTGTTTCAACCTTGCATTGCATGTGAACCTCCTGTAGTTGCCCAGTATGGATATCCATTGGCGATCCCGCAATTCCACACCTAGATTGTTCTCCCATTGCAACTTCTACGCCTCCACACGGGCGGCAGTTTGCGGTAGCAATAATGCATGTAATCGGTGACTAGTTTGCCTTCCCTTCCTATGTCCGACAGAGTTTGATTTAGTATGTGAATTTCTAGTTCCTGCGGAAATCCCAGCCCATGCTTTGCAAATAGCCGCAGCGAGGCCAGCATTGGCCAGAAAACAGCCCCCAGTCATCTCCCATCTGGCGCAGAAGGCCGCATATCCTGCCATGCGACCATCTTCACAGAGGTCCCCAATGTTTGCGGGACATCCCCTCCCTGCGTTGTAAGAAAAGAGGCAGTATGAGGCTAATCCTCTTATACCAGGCAATCAGTTGTTGCATGTAAATAAAGTCATCTGCACCCCTTTGGGAGGCCTGTCCCCATATATCTAGTATGGTCCTGACCTGCTGCTGTAGGTTTGCCATCTTCTTTCTCAGAACAGGATGTAAAGCCAGTCTGATCAGGTGCGTCAGAAGTCCTGTCACTGGGTCAGTGCCCCCTCCAGGAACCATGGTACCAAATGCTGTAGGTGGGATACCCAATAATAGATACAGAAGTTCCTTGCCTGTAACCCTCCACCATCCCACAGTAATTTAAGGACCTCCAAACTAATGCGTGCCCTACAATTTCCTCAGTAGAGTAACCAATGTAGTTGATGCAGCCAATGGAAGCATGCATCCAGCACACACATGGGCATGTGCTTTAGAACATATAAGACTCTAGGTAGGATGCTTCTCTTGCTTATCGCTATGTGCCCCATCAGTGACATCAAGAACCGTAGTCACTTGTGCATGCTCTGTTCCAGGTTATCTATCAGGTTACCCACATTGGAGTCCTAAATCTCAGCCATATCTGAACTCAAATATACCCCCAAGTTTTTTTTTTTATTGTGAAAAAACCCCCCAAAATTTGGTTGACACAGCTTATTGCCCACAACCCGGAGGCCGGCAGCTAATTTCTGACTTAAGCATTGCCATAAATATACACCTTGCCTGCCTAAAACCCAACGGGCCGGCAGCAATGCAAGAAAACCGCTTTGCATCTTCCGCTATATCTATTCGTCGTCCCATTACAGCTTATAGCGCGTTTTTATACTTAATTAGCTTAACCAAAGCGACAACCATCCCTCCCCCCTCCCCACCCCATATACTAATCATCCAAGATCACACTCAACTGGTCTTGCAATCTACGTAGTTATCATCATTAGGCTTTATTTCGATATGACAAATATCTTAAAAAGCAATACAAGACATAAGAACAATAAAACAATAAAAGGAGCCAATACATAGAAAATAACCATACAATTCATACTACGCATGGGCCCAATAAGTTAGATAAAATTATTTTAAAAAACGAACTAAACAAGATACGAAAGCCTAACTGATCGAATGCGCCAAGCCCATCCTAGGAACTTGGCTAAACCGCAAGCAAAGAGAGGCCGATGTTCGTTTTTCAGTATACGTAGGGCCTCCTTGTGATATCTTGTTCCAAGTTCTCTACAGAGTGGTTTAAGCCATCTGTTACGGGGAGCTACGTAGGCCGGGCATAGAAAGAACAAATGCGGGACTGACTCTATCCTGTCTTCACAGAACGGACAAGAAGAAATTGTTTGGGCCGGGGCCTTCCATCTAGAGGTTAGATCCCCGACGGGGAGTAATCCAATCCTAAATTGGAAGTACAAAGCCCTGTCCCTACGCTTTGTAATAATATCCAGATATGGTTCACCAAAGGGCATGTCTTTTACCAAAAGGAAATCCAAGGTGGTCCTGCACAAGTTGGCATTTCTACTCCTGCCATCAGCTACCCAACTCCAGTATATTTTCTTCAGGACAGACTTTGGGGGGGCAGTTCTATTGTCCCAGGCATCGCCAAGGCCCAAGTTGATGAGAAGACGCTTGACTTCCCTCAACCAATGGATCTTGGACCAGCCGGGTGACCCCAACACATCGGTTAGGCCATCTGCGTAGCTAGACATTTCTGGAACTCTCCAAATTCTCGCCCATAAAAGAAGGGGGCGAAGTTATCGTAAATCAGTGGCTACCTTGTTTCCCCAAGTACTTCAAGACACATCAAGGCTTTCCCCTTACATTTCCTGATTAGTAAGAATCTCCGCCGGAAATGACCTACGACTCCAGTCTGTGACGACCCCACCCATGCCCCCCTTCCTATCCCCTTAGTAAGTCCGAGCCCCCCGCCTCTAGCCAGGCCACAAATGGTTGGCAGATATCCACCGGCCTAGATCTGCTTGGCATTAACTCCCAATAGTGCGACAACTGGTCTTTACAATAAACCACTGTATTTACCCACGCTGCTATGGTAGGGGCCTGTTGCTTTTTCCAGTGGATTGCCACCTGCCTCTTCGCCAGCAGAAACAGCATGGCCGTGAGTTTACGGGAGGTCTTCGGGACTTCAAATACGAACCCCAGAAGCGCCGTCAGTGGAGAGGCAGGTATCACATGTTTCGTGATTTGTCGGACATGCTCAAACACTTTCTCCCAGTACCCTCCCATCGGGCCGCAGTCCCATGCTAGATGTGAGAATGTGGCACCAGGAGCCCCACACCTCCAACAGTTCGTTTCCGGGTGTATGCCCATGCGGTGCAACTGGGAGGGCGTGCGATATAGTCTATGCAAAAAGTTAAAATGAATCAGCCGTAATCTGTAATTAGGCGACAACTGTTCTAGTTGCGAACAGCAATATTGCCACTGTTTATCCGTAATGTCAACGCCTGAGTCTTTCTCCCATTCTGTCTTGGCCTTGCACACCATTATTGGTGATTCCTTTTGTGTTATGCTGTATATACGTGTAATCAGTTTTTGAGGAGACGGATTCGCCAACACATTCTCAAGCGCAGGTAGCACAGGCGGTGCCTGCGGAAAGGATACATATCTAGCACGGCATGCAGCCCTAAGCTGATAATACAAGAGAGTGTCTGACGCCGTAGGTTCCTGGGCCTCACACATCTGTTGTAACGTAAGGAAGGTATTGTCCGGATATAGATCCGCCCCCTTCACCAGTTTGTGTGCCGAGGCTCGAAGTGTAACTGCTTTGTCCATTAGTGGAGTTAGGAGTGGGTTTCCCCCCAGCGGCATAGATGGTGCATATAATTCCTCGGGTTTGGCCCTCTTAGCAATCCCTGTCCACGCCCACCTCAGTGCTTCCACTGTGTCAATTTCTAAATTAGGCCTTTTATAAGGCTGGTAGACCGCCGCGTTCAGCGGAGTGGGAGCTACTCTATCAGTTTCTATCGCTACATGTGGTTGGAAAGGTGTGGGGTGCTGCCAGAAGTGCAAATATTGCCTGAGGACTATAAGTAGGCTTTCCTGTTTTCAGTTTCTATTTTTGGTGAATTCTGGTGGTGTTTTTTCAGTGTTTTCCAGTGATTTCAAAACCTCAAAAAAACAGTGCTTTTCAGTGGTTAGTCATTTTCGCCCCATAAAAAACAACTGAAACGGTGTTTTACCGGTGTTTATGGAACGCTTTGCTTTTATTATTGCTTGCTTTCTTCATTGATGCATGGTATATAGACAGTGTACATACAGTGTATATGAGGTCCAAATACAATTTTACAAGTCAAAGGTTTCAAGATCACTTTCCCGGCCGCTTTGATGTTCTCAGTGAGCCGCGCGGCCACTGAGAACATCAAAGCGGCCGCGAAAGTGCACACCATTTGCC
Organism: Triturus cristatus; assembly: GCF_964204655.1. Classification (NCBI taxonomy): domain Eukaryota; kingdom Metazoa; phylum Chordata; class Amphibia; order Caudata; family Salamandridae; genus Triturus; species Triturus cristatus. Next base: position 472,471,382 of record NC_140588.1, read on the forward strand.
ACCCCCTCCCTTATCCCACTTCCTGCTTGTTTTATTGGATTTTCGATCTGCCTTCATTCCCCTCTAGCACTGCGCGAGACGTGTGACACCAGGGAGACTCTCGATTCCATATTTAAAGGCATGGTGCAGGATGACTTCACAGGCACCTCAAAGTGTCAGTGTGTGTGTGTCAGGGTTCCAAAAACTTTTTCAGGGCCAGTGACTCAGGCACTCTCACTGGAATACCATTGGCACAGGGCGGTCACTGCACAAGAGGGGCGCTTTATGTTTTAGAGCTACAAGCTCACACACGCTGCACACCCGCCTTGTCGATTTACAGACCAGAGCCCTTCCTAGAGGGCCATCAACCTCTTCATCTGGCAAGCCCCCTGACTGCCACCGTAGCTCCAAGTCCACACTTTGTACCAGCCCACCGCCTCTTCTCTCCATCAAGCTACCTCCCTGCCCTCACCCCTGGGCTTGCAAGTCCCACAGGACCTAGAGTGCTTAATTTGAGCCGGTGGTTTGTGTGCTCAACACCAGCTTTTAATTGTCAACACCGATGCTTATGAGAGTCAGTCGCCTGGTGGCGCGGTCTCTCTTATTTACAACAACTGTTGTTTTATTAATTTAATATACATTAAGAATGGCCAATACCTGCCGCCCATGCCATATAGCTCTGGGGGCTTGCTAGTAATTGTGCTGGCACTTTCATTGGCAGAGATGGCAGGGGCAATGAATGGGTAAGTGCACGTTGCAAAGGGCTCGTGAGGAGTGGCCTGGCACTTTTTAACAAATCAAAACACTGCCGAGTACATTACAGCTACAGACTCTCGAGTACCATGCTCGCACTGGAAACAAGGCCAGCTTTGCACCCCACATAATGAGCATTTAGCATGAGGTGACCGGATTTTCAGAATGAAACAACCTGGACGGCCGCCGACATAGAAATAGGACTGTTTTGGTCGGGCCGGATCACGGTTTCAAAAGGACTGCACCAAAAATATTTAAGGTCACTTTCCCATATGCATATATTTCATAGCTCTTGTATTTATTCATTATGATACAGTTAATTGAAACCATTACATGATTATAGAACGTGCAGTGAAAAATACAAAAGCACACGCTAAACACCAGACTCCTTCAATAATTGTCCTTAATGCTACCAACGAGCTCGCGCGACACAGATGAGAATGAAGCAGATGTCACCGGTATAGAAACGGTTAAAAGCTACAAAATCGTACTGATGGCAAGTGGACTCCTGAGTCATTACTTTCTGTATGTCTGGTGCAATTAAGGACAAAGTGCCAGTGCATGGAAATAATGAGTGAGTGAGTAAATATGACATATACACATGTGTGATGAGACCCAGGGGTGGGCTGCTATTGAGTCTGGCTTGGGCTGATGGGACACGGAGTCGCCCCCTCATTACATCCTGCTGTGCTGCCTGGGAAAGGCAAGGCAGAGGGTGGCTTTTAAACCGCTCCGCTCATGTTCCTGTGTTGAGAGAGCCGGAGAAAATGTGCGCCCTGTACCACACTGTGATAATGTGTGTCCTCATCCGACCCGCTCTCAAAAAGCATTGGCATAGCCAATAGGTCTCGCTTTTGGGACCTTATAAGTGTTTAGCCATGCAACAGTTGCATAACTAAATACTTACAAGGTCCCAAAAGCGAGACCTATTGGCTATGCCAATGCTTGTTCTTTGAGGTTCTCTGGCTGCCTTCTCCCCAGGTTTGTGGATCTTATCTGGATTGTGTTGCGCCCAGGTTCTTAGAGGAATACCCTAAAGCACACCTTGATTACACGCTTCTCCTAGTACCTTAATATGAAAAGTTGTATTCACCTGTGCAGCAGTCTGTGTTTCTCTCGCACAGGACCGCTTGATTCAGCTGCTCTCTGTGGCGGCGAGTCAGTCGTTGTCACTCAGATTGCCCGCCTCATTCAGGTCCACAGGCTTTGGCTTTTGTCTCTGTTCTTTAGCCAGCTGTTTAGCATACGCCAGCGCAGCCTTCGCGTCTGTGAAGACGGCCGGTTTACCAGGGCCCTGCACCCTTAGCTTGGCTGGGTATATTAGCGAGTATTTAGTTCCGATCTGCTGAAAAATCTTTTTGGCTGGCAGGAATTCTTTTCTGGCCGCCTGAACCTGCAATGTGAAGTCTGGGTACAAGGCAATGGAGTTACCATTGTATTGCACATCTCCTTTCTCCCGCGCTGCTCTAAGGATCGCATCCCGAACTCTGTAGTTAAGGATTCTTGCCAGGATAGGTCTCGGCGGGGCCCCTGGCCGTGGCCGGGGACCCAGTGTTCTGTGAGCCCGTTCTGTTAGGAACATGGGGGACAAGGAAGGGCCAAAGAGGTCTTTCATCATTGTCTCCACGTAGCGTTCCATGTTCTGAATATCCGTGGTTTCTGCTACGCCTGTGATGCGTACGTTGTTCCTTCTCGATCTTGCTTCTAAATCCTCATTCTTCAGTCGGATTACTTGCAGCACTGCGTCCATTTCACGTAGCTGCTTGGTTAGTTCCGTCTGCCCTTCTTCCGTCTCCGTGACCCTAGTTTCCAACACACCCATTCTCCCTTCCTGCTTGTCCATCCTCTGTGTTATCCGGTCCATGCGGTCTGCAAGGGAGTCCATTTTTTAATCCAGGCCCTGAAGGCTGGCCTTGAGGTCCTTAAACATAGATTGGATGTCCTCAGCAGGTGGCATCGAAGCAGCACCCTCCTCCACCTGACTTTGGTGGCTGGTCTCACCCTCCGTCGACTTGTTGGCCTTTTTGTCGAAAGTCAGCCTGGGCTGCCTTGTGTCAGGTTTCCCCATCTCGGCCGTAGTCGATTCTTTTCCAGTAAGCACCGCCACGAGCAATCCACTTATCCATACGGGATACCTCTGCAAAGCGTATGTCCCAGCCACCGAACACCGACTCCAGAGAAGTAGAGCACAGCCCCGGAGGCTATCACACGCCGGATATCAGTAGGGCATAAACGCACATCACCTTCTCAGCAACGCAGCATCAAACAACCGCTGTCTGCCGACCACTGCCACGCCAAGCCACCTCAGGCTGTGTGCAGCGTGGTCTATGCCAAGCGGGGGGTGGGATCTGCCACACCACTGGACCCACTGAAGCGACGCGCTGTAACTTCTGGCCCCTGCAATCACAGAGTCTGCACCATCGCCGAGTCTCCTTCCGACCCAGTCCAGCAGGAGAGCAGCCACCAGACAACAACAGCAAGTCTCCGCTCAGCCACAGCCCCTTAAGCGTCTCCTTGTGCGTTTAGCGTTGGTCTGCGTGCTGACCCCATCGCACAACAAACGACCAAGAAGTAATTACTCCAATTCTGTGTGCCACCTCCCCGGTTCCTGCCAGTCCTTCACCTCAGTGTCCCCAGCTCATACCGCCAATACAGCGGCCCCTCTTACCGCGTGCGTTCCAGTGGCGCTAAGCCTCAGTCATATGCGGCTCAGCTAAATGTTTACGGCCTGACGGGGATCTTTTTTGGGTTCCGTGTGCAACCGCCACTCTTAGGGGCCAAAACGGGGGCGGCGGCAGACACCGTCTACCCACCCGTGCTATACGTTTGCTGCCTCCAATTGTCCCTGCTCACCTCTGCAGCACGCCCCGTCTCGGCCCCCGTTCTCCACACCACTATCTCGGGGACTCGATAAACTCCAGGCCTCCGGACTGACTGCTTCACCGCCGCCCGTTCGCTTCAGTCAGGTGGCGGCCGGCTTCTGCTGACCTTCCGTTCGGAGGCCCTCCGGAGCCGCTGGTACGTGTCCGCATCACCCAACCACCACAGGGGGATGCGGAGGCACTCGAGGTCCTGGCTTCTTCGAGGTCAGGCGCACGCAGGCCTCCATCGCATCACCGTCTCTGCTGGCCCCAGTCGCTTCCGCAACCCTGCTCCGGGGATAGCGCCGTACCCACCAGGCAATGGGACAACAGTTGGCACCCACCTAGGGCAGCTATGACGGATCTATGTAGGATTTATTCAACTCGGCCGGCGGAGGCGCTTTAGTGCGCGGCCATTTCGCTGCACTGCGACGCCACGCCCCATACCCCCAAGTATTTAATTGGGATTGTTTGGACCCTTATGTTAGGTAGATCCCCACCCATGACCCAGTCTGTCTGCATGGGGTAAAGTACTGACTTGTCGACAATCACCATAAACCCAGAGTGTGCCCCCACCTCAACAATCGTGGTGTCAACTGCATGCCATGTTATCTCCGGTTTCCTTAGGGTCAGTAGGACATCTTCAGTGTATAATGAAATTACTTCCTTCTTGTCCCTACTGTGATACCGTCTCCCTCATGCCTGGTGCGTATAACTCATGCCAATAGTTTGATGACTAGTGCAAAGATCAGTGGTGAGAAAGGGCACCTCTGTCGGTTCCCCCTCTCTACCTGCCAGTTTCCGACACTCTGTTACCTACTTTTACTCTTGCCCTGTTGTCAGTGTACAATAGATGCACCCACCCCAAGTAGTCAGCCCCTAAGCTGTAGCGTTGGAACTCTTGTTCCATGAACAGCCATTTAACAGTATCAGAAGCCTTATGGGCTTCCAGACTAGCAAGGGCACAGGATTCTTTCTCTTTCACGATCCATTCCATAATAAAAATGATTTCCTGATGTTGGTGATGGTAGTGCGGCTTCCCGCAAACCCTGCTTGGTCTGGGTGTATGATCTCCCCAGCCACTTTAGCCAAGCGGTGGGCTAATATCTTCCCCAAAATGTTAGCATCTACATTAATCATTGACAATTGTCGATATGATTTGCATCCTGGCTTAGGGAGGACCACTATGTTTGCCTCCCTCAACAATGCCGGTAACACTCCAGTTCAAACTCCTCCCTGTACATAGCTATGAGTGATGCGCATAAGAGATCCACATATTCTTGATAAAATTCGATTGACAGACCTTCATTACTGGGCGCCTTCCCCGTGCTCATTTGTTTTATGGCCCATCCAATATCTGTTTTGTCAGTCAGTGCATTCAGGGCTACCCTCATATCTCCATCTGCTTTGGTTATTTGTGCTTCATCTAGAACATCGGTTATGCCCACCATTTTGCTCCTGCCCTGTTGCACATACAGTGCAGAGTAAAACTCTGCAAGTGGAATATTCTCCTGAGCTGTGAGGGTTATCCCCTTTGCGTCTCTTAGAGGCACAACAGCATTCCCTCCTTTCTCCCTGTTAATCAGCCACATGAGTAGTCTGCCCGGTGTGTCACCCTGTTCATGTTGGACTTCTGTGTATGCTCTATAGTCATGTTTCCCTAGTGTATCCCGAGCCTCACCTACCTCTCCCTGCAACCTGTGTCGTCTTCCCAGATTGCTCCCGTGTGTGAACCCTGCCTGTCTACGTCCCCTATCTAGCGTTCTAGTGTCATCACTGTGTGCATCAGCGATTTACGCACCTCATAGCTGGTAGCCATACATTTCCCCCTTATGGTCAACTTAAAGGCTTCCCATACTACCCCAGCAGACAACAGTAAAAAGCTCCTGTACTACTCCCCTGATTTCTTCCCTGTACGCTTGGCCATGCAATGCTCGTGACTGGAAGCGCCATCTCGGTATCTGTGCCGTATAGGCTTGTCCTTTCAACTCTGCCATAAGCGTGCGGTCTAAATAGCAGACCACCCCTAAGTTTGCAGCTTGTTCTGGGTGTATCAGCATATAATCGATTCTAGAGAAGGTGCCAGGGGGAGGTGAATAGAAAGAGTAGCCTCTAGTCTGACCACATTTTTCCCACCATACTTCCAGTAGATTCAGAGTATCCATACTTTCCAGTAGCGCCCTGAAGGCCCTGTTTTACGACCGGGCCGTAAGCCTGTAGCTGTCCAGTTCTCTATCTGGTACACAATTGTAGTCCCCAATCCATATGATATCGTAATGTGCATATGTCGCCATGAGGTGCACCACTCCTTCAAAGAAATCTGGTGTGTATATGTTGGTTGCATGCGTATTTAGTAATACCGTGGGCGTGCCTCCAATCTCCCCCACGACCCCGATATATCGCCTCTCAGCATATTTTAGTCCAGTGTCTACTCGTAGGGGGCCACTAGTATCCACCAACAATAACATCAGCTTGCCAAGGATGATGGCACATCATTTCGATTGTATCTTCTCGTGTTACTGAGGCAGGAGGTGTGTCTCTTGCAACATTACTATCTTTGCCTGCTGCTTGTTCGCCTATGACCAAATCCTTTGCCGCTTGATGGGGCTCTGGATCCCATTAACATTGCAGGACAACATTGTTACCCCCATGTGCATAAATTGTTACCATCTCTGTGCTTATGCACTGGTGTTGCCAGCAAGTGGTTGTGTCGCTGATATGCCCTCCACCTCTCAAACTCAAAAACTGTAACATCCCCCCACCCCACCCTTGTGGCCAGCCCCAACCTGGCCTCCACATGTAACATACATGGTGTCATTTCCCATTATAGTGCATTGTTCCCTAGGTTGCTTGGTGTGGGCTGCTCCAGGAACAGTGCCACCATTAGTCATACACATACCAGAGTAGAGTGGTGTACTCAGGCATCGCCCCCACCTCATCCAACTTGTGTAATATACTCCATTATCTGCAGTGTACCCCCCTCGGAGATGCATAGAGTAGTGTTGGCATTTCCATCCCCCAGTAACTGCAAACCTGTATCCATATGCCTGCTCCCTCCCCTGCAAAGTGTTCAGTGACTCTCAGGAAACTGCATGGCTTCTTCAGCATGATCTAAGAAAAGCCTTTTCCCCCATAAGTCCACTCATAGGCGTGCTGGAGACAGCAGGGCATAGGCCAACCCATGATTTCTGAGTTTCCTCTTCACCTCCATAAATGATCTACGTCTCTTTTGGGTTGCCACTCCATAGTCAGGATAGAAGAAAATTCTGTTCCCATTAAATTACACATAACCGTGTTGAAGAACTGCCGCCAAAATACCCATCTTGTCTTCATACCTCAACCTACAGGGGATCAACATGCGTGGCGGGCGTTGAGTTTGGGCCTGCCACCTGGGGTTCTATGTGATATGTCTACTTGCACGCCCTCAATGTCTAACCCCGGCAGTATCGTAGGGAACCATGCTTCCAGAAATAGCTCCTACGGTGTGGACTCCATCCCCTCTGGGAGCCCCTGTATGTGCGAGTTGTTGCGGTGGGATCTGTCTTCCAGATTAGCCATCTTGGCCTCCTGCTGCTGCAATTGACTCTCTTCGTCCACTACCTGACTAGTGTGGGCCCCCAAAATCTCCTCCTCCCCATCAGCTATAGTACCGGAGTCCTTCACCAGGCAATTTTATCCATATCTTGGCGCAGCATCACTACTGTGATGACAACGCCAATAATGTGCTTGGTGATGGCTTTGTTACCCCCCAATATCAAGTTTTTAATATCCAAAGTGGATGGCCTTGGAGTCTCCCAGCACTGGCTCCTCACCAGTAATTCCGCCTTGCGCCAGTCTGGCCCATCGAGTGTCAGGGTTTGAAGTCTGTTCCTGGGCCCCCCTTGGGTTTTTGGAGCATTTATGCCCAGGCAGATTACACTACATTATAGGTCTCACAACCCAGTCCCTCCACAGCCACCCTTCCACAGTATTTTCATTTTGTGAGCATCAAGTGGCCCTTCCAGTCCATTCTCCAAGTTCGATAATAGACCACTATTAGGAGTAGGTAGTAGGAGTAGATGAACTGTAACAGTCTTTGGTCACCCAATCTCTGGATTGCCAGCAGTGTCAGACTTCTTGTACCTGCTCCATAAGGGACGGGGTGGAAGGGGACACACACAAGCATCAACGTTAGCCATTGTGGTCAAAGAAACCCCTTCCTTCCCTATTTCTAATCCACCCAGCTCTTGTTGAATTACCTCCAGACTGTGGGCTCCCCACTGTCCCTGTGCTCAAGCACCACAGCCTTTGCGGGCTGTAAACTACTCCAGAGCGATGCCCCACTGAAAGTACTGCTACCACCAAGGTCAGCTGTATTACCCAATAGGGGGTTGGCGCAAATCCCCTACTCGTATGCGTCCAGATGGTGTATTGGGGATAAAAAAAACTGGGGGTGGAAGGAAACAACTGCCAACCTCCTGCAATATTTCTGAACAAGGGTAGTTTCCGGGCCCCACCAATGCGGCTCTCACAGTCTCCGGTGAGCCGCTAGGCTGCGCCTGTCATCTTTTACCATGGGCGGGGAACGCCTCTCAGCCTTCAAGGAGTCCAGTACCGCTCTCTGGGTATCATCCCCCCAGAGCGCTGTCTGTAGTGTGCCCTGCGGCGCAGTCGCACGCCGTTCACCTCCTCCGCAGCCGGGGTCACGCCTCTCCGATACCCGAATCTTCTCCATCCCAGCTCCCACGCAGCTCTGGCCCGCAGACGACAGCTGCGACGTGGACCATCAGGCCAATAAAGCGGGCTCGGCACCCCTACAGCAGACTCTGCGGGAAGGGGGCCATGCACTCGAGGGCCCCAAATTGCATTGGATGGGGCTGAGGGGGGGTCCCCTTAGAGGCGATCTGTTGGAGCTCCGAGCGGAGACGTCAGCTTAGTTGGCCATCTTGGCTCTGACCCCCCTTTTCTTTGAGCATCTTAGCACTACTCAATGTTTAGCTGGGCCAACTCATGCAATACATAGAAATCTTACACTGAAGTTATTTTGACCCATTTATTGAAAGTAAAATGTGCGTAAAATTGTTTAAGCTTTTTGCTGCAACAAACATTGGCATTTCCGTTTGCATTTTGCATCATCTGTGGTTGAGATAATGCTGATTTACACAAGAGTGCGCCTGTTACTGACAATTTAAATTGTCTATAGCCTCACAGTATTCAAAACCACGAGAGACCAGGTTTTGACTGATTTCATTGTATTTTAGTATCGAAGAAGTGTGTTTTTAGATGGGTTGAAATGTCACGGGAGACCTGTGTGTGTTGTTATTGCTATCAGAGGTTTGGGGAAAACGACTTACAGACTGATGGAATCTCAGCTTCTTATTTCCATGTTGGGTTTTGCCTTCCGTGCCTTAAGAGTAATAAGAGCTCGGTGGAGGATAAGCGAAGTGAAATACATGTTCCCTTTTCACACTCTTAATGCAAGCGGCGTTTGTTGGCCCACCACAGCTAAAAGGCAAGAAGCCACTAATGCAAGTATTAACCCGTTTAGCTTGCTGGCTTTTAAATATTGCATCTCCCTTGATTCTACCCTAGAGCCAGTCTAATGTTTCTTATTCACTCGGCTTCACATCCGTGGGGAGGCAGCATTTGTGGAGGGATCAATTATCTATTTGTTAGGCTGCAAAGCTTTACAAATTATACATTAGCAGATTGATTTCCTAAATTCACCATTGGGGGACAGACAGGAGAAGTTGGGACGATGATGGGTGTCGAGGGGGAAGAAGTTGCCACAGAGAACACAATTAAAAGAGCCTTTGAGTGCGGCCTGGAATTTATTCCTAATTGAAGAGCTGACAGAATCTATACTAAGTGTATTTATTTCTAGCACTTTACATTAAGTAATTGATTGTAACATGAGGCACATTTGTTGAGAGATGTCTGGCTTCGCTGTTCTTCAAGTCTACAGTTTTGCCAAAGCCTGCCTTCGACCTCTGCACATCAGAGGAGCCCCCTGACCTTTCTCAACCCTCTCTAAACTTATTTTTTCCAATTATGATAACATTCTTGTTCCATAGTGTCAGCTTGGCAATATCGATTTTGAGGCAGTGAAACTTCTTTAAAGTGTCCAGCATTCTGAACATGTCTCCATCAGAAAAAAAACCCAGCAGCTAATGAAAATTCAGCTGAATCCATGCTTTCTTGCCTCTGCCTCTTATGAGTTCCGAGTCCTCCCGAGCTAATAATTTCAGGCTTTCGTTTCTTGTAAGAAGCTTCGTCATTAAAAATCGGACCGTGTTATTTTTAGAAGTGGATTGTGCTCGTTGATTCAATTCGGCGCATCATCAAGTGTTAAGAGCGCTGGCAAATTCCAATGACAATTGTAGTTTTTATTTCAATCCTATGTAAACAAGGCATGTATTTGAGTAAACGAATTGTTGTTTCATTGAGAATAATGCATCCTATCATTATGCATGATGAGAGGTATGCCGGTTGTCCAATTGCTTAATTTGTTAAAAAAAATATGTGCCAGGTCTCTCGTCTGAAGCTTGCACCACACATTGCCCCTGCCATACTGCCAATGATAGTAGCAACACAACTACTAACGATTACACTCCTACAAGTGTTACAATTCAGACTATTACAGGCCCCCAAAGCTATAAGAATGGCTTAGGCGGCAGGTAGTGGTTATTTTTAATGTATATTGAACTAATAATTAACTGTTGTTGTGGTCATCTCTAAATTGTCTGGGAGCACTGTAGTGCCGCTGATGACAATTAAGTGCCAGTGTCGAGCACCGGAAACCACTGGCTCTAATTAAGCACTGTTGTCTAACCTGTTGGTTATTGTCAACACTTGTGAGTAGTTTATTTTTGGAATTGCCTTGGTGATGACGATGGATAAAGAGATAATCCTTTATCAAACCTATTGAATTATTTTAGGGAAAATACTGCTCTCAACACAATTGGTCAAGCTCTCAAGCTCTTCCATAGATGTATTTATTTCATAAGGTTTTATTGAATTTACCCCAGTCCTATTGAGGAACATTAAGGAAAACACTGTTCTTAACACAACTTCTGAATTTCTCCTGTTCGTTCATAGATTGATAGGGTTTTGTTATATTTCCCCCTAGTAGCAGTGAAAACCAAACACATACCTTCTATAAATGCCTATAGTGACACTACATCGCACCATACAGTCTAACATAGTGAGTCGACTTGCTGCTCTCGAGAAGGGCTGTAGAAGGGGAAGGGTTCCCCTCCATCACCCAAGTTGTGCATTTTACAGCAGAATTGTTCAAATATATCTATTAAGAAAACAATAGATTCGAAACACGTGTCTAAAAGGGGTCTGGTAAGCTCTTTCAATGCTTCGGAGTCTGCCACCGGCCGAATGGGCACTATTTATCAGCAGCAGAAAATCTTGCATGTACTCAACAGAAAATTGATGCTCAATAAAACTAACACCGATTACACAGCAGACAAGAATTAGCGCTTATGTGTCACTGTACCACAGACGAAAAATCAGGGTTCTTGCAGTGCACCACCTAATACTCGCCTTCATTTAATCCTGGTACTAAGACATTGATAGGGCTCTCACCTCTGTATGGCCCATGAATTCTGGTTCAACTGCCCTTGCTGCATTAATGATGGCTACAAAAGCTGGGCAATTGGTTATAAGCTACCTTGAGATAACCTCTATTAGAACGTCCCTTCCTCATAATTCTGTGACTGTTGAATGTTGTCCGAAGTCGTTCTGCACCTTGTCAGTTGTGATTTGCAGGATAGCTACCAAGACCTGTGGTAAGTCCTTCACTTACTCTCAGCTACACTAAATAGTTCTAGGGTCTTACCTTACTTTGTGTATGTCACCCACTGTAACATAGCTTTGACAATGAAAATGTCCGGTGACTCACCGCCTCCATCGACACCCACTGCTGTCCAGCTGTGCCTCTACAATCAACTAAAGTTCTCTTTTATTGCAATGCTGCTAGTTAATGACAATTAGAAGCAGCTAGGCACTTGTCTTTCAGGCAGGGCTGGTTCATTTTGAGGAATAGTGTACATGGATTTATGAGTGTCATCTTTGGTGAGTGATACTGTTTGCGTAGTGCATTTAAGCGAGGAGAGTGGTTGGCGAACAAGTGCGCTGCCCTTAAAAACATGCATTGTTATGTGGAGGCCTTTTTTAAGGGTTGGAGAGTTGTTTATTGTGACCAACCGTCTTTAAAAACAACTGCTATGCAATCCATGGCTATCATTGCACTTTGATTTTGCTCATTTAATTGATTTGCCCCACTGCCTGCAAATAGCACATACATGGTTGTGCATGGGGACCATGTTTGAACTTTGAGGCAGCTTACATGCCACAATATTGTTTTGAGTTGGCAGTGTCTATACTGTAAGAGCTCTCTGAACTATTCATAAGTGAAACTTTTTTTATTCATTGTTCTGGTGGTCAGTTACTTCAGGTCACTGGTGACACACACCTATGTTGTTGTATTCTATCTATCTATCTATCTATCTAACTATCTATCTATCTATCTATCTATCTATCTATCTATCTATCTATCTATCTATCTATCTATCTATCTATCTATCTATCTATCTATCTATCTATCTATCTATCTATCTATCTATCTATCTATCTATCTATCTATCTATCTATCTATCTATCTATCTATCTATCTATCTATCTATCTATCTATCTATCTTATTTCACCGCTCAAACCAAAGGTTTCAGGGATGTTATAGTTAGGAAATAGATTTTTTTTTTTTAAACGTAGAAATTCACTGAAAAAACCAAAGGTTACAGGGACGTTTTAGTTAGCAAATGGAATTTTAAAAAACCTTAGAAATTCACTGAAAAAAACAAAGGTTACAGGGACGTTATAGTTAGGGTGATATTTCAATCGTACAAAATCAGAGAAATTCAGAAGTTATAGTTAGCTGGGCTAACTATAACTCGCGCCACTGGAATTTACTGCTTATGACCTCACATCACTCATGACATGGTCAGTGACATCACTGATGACATCTCAAATGAAATCACTGATGATAAAAATGCTTTACGTATGTAAAATATCTCCTAACTATAACTACCTACTGGCAATCACCAGAAGCTAATATATTTATATTTCTTCTCTCATTGAAAACACATTGTCAGACACCCATATACTGTCCAGTTTATTCAGAAGCAAAAGTGAGTCTGGGGTGATCATTAAGATGAACCCTGTGCCATCTACATTAACAATCCAGGTTAAAAAAAACTTTAAGAAGAGTGTTCTTCATTCTTCCTTGCGTCAGTTCTCCTGGTATGTTGAATGTGGCAGCTCAGATTCTAGTCAGTGGTCACATCCTAGAAAGGCTGAAGTACAGAAACTGAACTAGATACAGTGGTTCTTCGTGCCTAGCAACTAATGATGACACGCCTTATTTATTTATTGACACAGTGAAACACTCCCCTTATTGTGTTTTGTTAGTGTGTCACTAGACATGTTTACAACAGTGATACACATACCATTAGAGTGTCCAAGGAATTTTATTTTGTGCTCTATTTCTTATGCTTACTGTTCTTCTTTGTTCTAACAGTATTTTTTTCTATTACCATTTAATATGCGGTCTGTAAATCCACCAGCACCACCATCTTTAGAAATACCACGGGTATCACTTATTTAATGAAGACAATGTTGTGATGCTTTTCAGATATATTTAGGAGATACAGATGCAGCTTGTTTTAGACCAGAAAGGAAAAACAATTCTTTTACTTCATTCCTTGGGCTTTGAGGGAATTTTACCTTCTAATTAATTAGGAAGCAGTTCATTGGGCACTGTCACGACAAACACACTAATTCATTAGAAGCGGTCATCAGAGTGGCAAAAAGGATTGAACTTTCCCAAACTGTGATAAAAGAACTAAGTGAATCACACAAGAAAGAGCAAACAGTATTACATAGTATTAATTCAACCTGAAAGATAGTATCCAAACCTAGTGAAAAGAGTTAAAAATAATAATAATTATGCAGCATTTCTTACAGGTGTGGCAACACACTTTATGTCAAAAGTGGGAAAACCATATCTGGCCAGAAATGTCTCATGTAGAATATGTTCTAACGTTGGGCATTTTGCAAAGGTGTGTCGAAGTTTCTGAAGTGCTTCGCCAAAGTTATAGAGCATTGTTAAACATACGCCTTCTAATGAGAAGTTAATCCATGATTTCCAAGAGATGGTTATGGTGCTCTTGGTGGGTGAATCTATATGTTGATATTGTAGTTGGTAGTAAAAGTTTACATCTATTAGTCAACTCTGTTTCAAGGATCACAATGATTACTTTAGACCTTTTCAGAGAAAAGTTGGAGGATCATGACAGATCCCCTGTATTATATAAAGAGACAAGAGGTAGAATTAGAGGACTTCATTGACGAAGTACTTGAGTTCAAAAACACAAGATTCATGATAATGTCAATGTCACAATCAATAGTCTTAACATGACAGGTTGGTTCCACCAGAGATGGTACTGAGGCCTGGAACTAAGGAGCAACTTATGGTCCTCATGGTCAGACAGCCGTGGAAGTCTTTCACAGCAATTTCATAATGTTTTTTGTCAGATACTTTGGATATTACAAAAAGGGTTGACACACAAGATCAAGGTTAAAGAAAGTGTGATACTTGTCAAACACGAGGTGCGAACCGTACCATTTAGCTTAAGGAATGATGTAGAGAATGAATAGATAGCAATAAATGGGTGTAGTTGAGCCAGTTGAATCTTTTCTATTGTTATCACCTTTTGTAATAGCCTGCAAACACAATGGGGACATGAAGTTATTTTTAGATTTACACAGTTTAAATAAAGAGATTTAGATCGACTCCATCCTCTCACAAAAATTAACAACTTGTTAAGTAAACTTGGTGGGACCAAGTGGTCTTCGAAAATTGACCTAGCTTCAGCTTACCATCAAGTGGAGTTGAAAGAATTACCCAAACTTTTCACTGCTTTCAGCTCTACTGTAGGCACATTCCAGTATTGTTGTATGCTATACGGACTGACATCTGCAGCGTTAGTTTTCCAGAGAATCATGTTTCACCTTCTGGGAAATTTGATGGTGGTATTGTTTTCCAAGGTGATACCCTAATGTCTTCATACAACCTACAGTACTCTGAAAATAACTTACATAAGGTTCTCAAATTATTTTTGGAGAAAGGCATTGTTATAAGAAACAAAAATATGAATTTTGGAAAAAAGCATTGACTTTTTGGTGCTTGTTTCCCGTAACAGAATAAGGCACAGACCAGCTTTGGTGAATACAGGATTGTCCAGTTCGAAAGAATAAGGTTGAGGTAGGCTCATATATAGGACTTCGCGAGTACTACTTGAAATTCATTCATGAGTATGCTGCTGAATTGAAAAGTCTTTCAAATATCTTAAGCAAATCTGTCCTTTTTGTTTGGGGTGATATCTGCCCTAATTCTCTATGCATCATCACAGTATAGCTTGGGAGCTTTTTCGTACTCAAAAGACTAATGTAGAAGAAGCCACCCTTATCTATGCAGCAAGGTCATTCAGAAGGAGTGAGGCGTTTTTGCTCAATAGAAAGTTTTTGTTGCTATATATGGGGCAGAAAATGTACTCTTCAAACTGATCACACGCCATTGGTCTACATTTTAAATGACAAATATGTTAAGTATGCCACCCCATGCATAGCCAGACTACCACCAAAATCTTACAATGCAAATTTGAGGTAAAACACATCTCTGGTAGCAGAAATCTTTCTTAAGGATATATACCCTAAAAGTTATTTTCACTATCTGCAAACCAAAGGCCTTCTGGAGAGAATGAACAGGGTTTTGACAGACTGTATTAAGTTGGTCAAAAATAATGGGTGTAATTGAAGAGGCTGTTATGACCATACCACACAGGGACACAAAAGCTGCAATAAGCCCACTTTCCTGGAAGAGCCCATCTGACCGATTTCAATTGGAGTGAGACTTCACCCCCCATTTGTTGTTCCTGAGGTCTTGGAACCCTTGTTTCAGAATCTTCTTCTCCAGTCTAAACCAAAAACCATGGACCTAAAACTTTTTGCTAACTTCCTCCTTGGAGAACCATGCTAGGACTGGGACTAACCTGCCAGCGGTGTATCGCTGGTGGGCCTGACTTTGCTGCAGCTCCGCTTACGTTCTTCTCTGCAGCAGCAAATCTGATTCACTGGGTCTGACACCGACTGGCGTCCAAGGATGTCGAACCATATTCGGCTTTAGCAAGCAAGTTTCCCTGCTGGCGAAGTTAGACTTCTAGAAAGAGTCAAATTCCGAAGATAGAAATTATCACTGGGCCTGATGCAGAGCAGCATCCAATTGATGCTAATGATTTCCTGGGTGAAAACTCTAGTTTTTCCCCACTCAAAGCTGTTCACGATTTCATCAATGGCTTCACTGAGACCTGTCCTTTGTCAATCCATTGTTGATGAGCATGTCTTCAGATTCAGTCTGAAGCCTTGTCCCTCTGGGGACTCTACCTTCTTGAAGCATTTCTAAGACTGAAGTTAATTCTTTGACTGGGACTGACCTGGTCCTCTTAACGGACCTATGCATAAATGCAGTCAACCTCAAACCTTACCCTTGTCCCGGACTAGCACAACCAGTTGTCCGTGGTTGTCACTTTGGCTTTTCTTGTGCTATTTTATTTAAAACTTAAACATTTCATATATTAGATTTTTATTTTGTTGTCTTTTCGACTTTTTAATTGTTTTGGTTCTTTTTAATGCTTTGCACTCTTTCTTAAGTCAAGCCTGTCTGTTCTGTACCATAGCTACCATGGGTTGGGCTCAGGTTTAAATTACTGAAACCTATACTGGGCCTAACAAGATTAGTGACATTATTACTTGTGGTGGATTACTATCGAACCCCTACTAATAATTCACTTTCTCACGCGTTTCACACACATTTATTGTTCCGGTCATCCAGCATGATTTTTGTTGGAGTCCCTCAGGTTGCGTATGCCAACCCTCACAAAATCTGTTGCTGGTCCAGGAAGTTGCTCAGCAGACCGCGATCCCAATGTGACCCTAAGCCAACTCTAATTTGTCTGTTGCAAATATCGGACCCCCTCTGTTAATCATTTGACACCCTGTACCAGCTTTCAGACATCCTTTCTCTGCTCCAGAGTGTCACAGTTTGCCATCTGTGACCCTTGACTGGCTGACAAATATTTAACCTGCCCTCAGTCACCATCAAAAGCCCCTCAGAGACTACTACTACTTTGTTTGCCAAAACCTCTCTACTGGGCCTCAGATAGATTTTATCTTTCCATAGACACTCCAGAGTTTCTCTGAGGCAACAGCAAGACAATCACAGTTCTCCTTCAGGCACACTCTCTTAACCCACAGGGACACTTACTCAGCTCAGAAAACCCTACACCAATCATCGGCTTGCTGATTCTGAAAAGTCTTTGGGCAACCTGTAAAGCTATGTAACTGGTTCTTAAATAATCCTAAATTGTGTCTCATAGACCCTAGAAACAGTTATGTTGCTTCAGAGCCTTATGTTCTCGAGCCCCTCAGCTGATTTTCATCATCTAAAACTATATGAACTTCCCCTCAGATCCTCTCACAAGTCTCCCCATGTAGCCTTCTAGCGCCAACAACTCTTCCCCTTCCCTGAAGAGTACATCCAGGAAACCATCAAAGACTTTAATCCTCCAAAGCTGTTGTTCAGATCCTTTCCACAAGACCAAAGATCCCCTTCATAAACTGTCAAAACAACTGACTCTCCCTGCCAAGAAGCTCTGGCCTCCCATATGAAGCACTTTAGGTGCCCTATCCATGCCAGACACCATGATGCCATAACCCTTTTCCTGGACCTCGCATTCATTGACCTTCCTGGCCGCCTAACCTCAGGTCACTTTTGACCTTCACAGCCCATGTCAGCCAGAATGTTCTCAGGTACCTAGCACACTAAACATAAGGAAAGGAACAGCATTCAGTACACAACAGGTGGCATGGCTTGCATTGCTGCTCTCAGTTTTTAGGTCTCGTCTGAGCCAGCGCTTTAGCGCTGCTCTGGCGAGAGCTATAGAAAACGGGGATTTGGAAGTGCAAACGAGTGCTTTTCAGGCCCTCAACTACAGTGCATGTGCGCCGGGCGCGCGCACCAGTTGGCAGCCTGCGTGTACATTTCGCGGGCGCTTTGATGTTCTCGGTGAGCCGCGCGGCCACTGCGAACATCAAAGCGCCCGCGAAATGATTACTTTCACTTTAACGTTCGCACCTACTTGCCAGACTGGTTCTCCCGATCGCTTTCTCCTGTCAGGCGGCCGGCGTCTCTCTTTTCAGCCCTGGGAGGCGATCACCACCCTCCTCCTCCCCTTGCACGAAAGGCAGGCACAGCTGCCGCCAGTAAATACAAGCCCTGGCCGGGGTTCCAATCTTGGGCTATTTGGCCATTGAACCGCTCAGTGCGAGTCTCCATATTCCCTTCACTCAAAATTTCCAGGTGCCATGTTGTTGCCGTATTTAGAATCACTCCAGTAGGTCAGACTGCGGGGTAATACACGTTTAATTACACTGCAGAGGCAGGTACTACGGAGTGGGGCGGCGGCTTTCTGAGCTGTGCTTCACATCAGCGAGTTTTAGATTTCCTGTTTACTTTTGCCCCCTGATTCTTTTTTATGATGGCGCTTTGCAAAATGGCCCGATGGTAAATATGTTTATAAGGGGTGACAACACCTTAAAGCCGGCTCCATATTGCTGTGACACGAGTGTTTAATTATTGTTTTAAATAAAGTGCAGTTTTGAATTTCTGTAGAGTGTAAACAAAAATGAATTTCTTCTGCGCACTGGATATTAATATCAAAACTGTATTTGGAGAATGCTAGGCAATAGTTTAATTTCTAGATAAATTAATGTAAATTATCAGGAATATAGACGTTGAATTGCGTGTCTGCAGAGGATGCTTGTTCTTGTATGCTTATTGGTGCTCAGTTTATCAACACCGTGAAGCTGAAAAGCCGAGTTAGCCCTCCCAGGCTTTGAACTCGTGACTGCACACAAGAGAGGTTTTAACTCGCTGACACAGTTTCTCGCCTTTTTCTTGTATGCTTTACCAGTGTTTTGTTAATTATTTGGGTTCTATAAATAGTGTCATGTTTTAAAACACACAAACATATATATATATATATAGCGGAATTCATTGTGGAACGATCACAGCCTTCCGTCCTCTCCATCCCTGTCCCTCCTCCTTGATGCTGCCACCCCCCACCCCACCCATTCCTTTACCACCCACATCAAAGATTTCCTAATTGCAGTGGGGCCATGGGGACAAGCTCCAGGTATTTCCCCTGGTTTCCCAGTAAACACGCACCGGCCCTGCCCTCGTGTTGCCAAGTGTGAAACTCCGACCGATCTCTTCCCTGGAACCTCTCTCTGTGTCGAAGGCAAACTTTAACCGAGTGCATCCTTTCCAAGGAGGGCCGCGGTCCTATCCCAGAGGCTCCCAGTAACAGAACACTCAGGCTGCCATGCCTTCCTGGTCGGTTAACGACCTCCCTGGTAATAATTGAACTGAGGGGCAGGATTAGTTACATTTGCACTACAGCAGGGCAGTTTTGCAGCGGTGTTTGTTCTAACCAACCAGAGCAAGAGTGATATTTGCACTGACTAACTGGAGAGTGAATGACAAAGACTCAGGGCAAACATTATAAATATATAGCAATCTTTGCAATACACCTGGTGAGGCAAAGAAAATATGCAGAGTTCAATGACCCCCACCCACCACTGCTCCTTCTGGAAGGTAAATAACTATTTAGGAAATAAAGCGGCCAACAAAACCCTGAGCTCACCTCAAACTACCCAGTACAGAGTAAGAGTTTGAAAGCCTACATTTCTGCCAGATACTCGGAACACACACATCTGGTGGGTCTTGTTCCCTGCCCATCTCACCCGGTTCCGAAACATAAAGAACAAAACCCAGGCTGATATCATTTCAGCAGTAAAACATAACAAAACACAGCACAACACGACACAACCTAGACTGACACAACATAACACAGCCTAGCCTAACACGACATAACACAGCCTAGCCTAACACGACATAACACAGCCTAGCCTAACACGACATAACGTAGCCTAGCCTAACACAACATAACGTAGCCTAGCCTAACACAACATAACGTAGCCTAGCCTAAAACAACATAACGTAGCCTAGCCTAACACAACATAATATAGACTAGCCTAACACAACATAATATAGCCTATCCTAACACAACATAATGTAGCCTAGCCTAACAAAACATAATATAGCCTAGCCTAACACAACATAACGTAGCCTAGCCTACCATAATATAGCCTAGCCTAACAACATAATATAGCCTAGCCTAACACAACATAACGTAGCCTGGCCTAACACAACATAATATAGCCTAGTCTAACATAACATAGCCTAGCCTAACGCAACATAACGTAGCCTAGCCTAACACAACATAATATAGCCTAGCCTAACACAACATAACGTAGCCTAGCCTAACACAACATAACGTAGCCTAGCCTAACACAACATAATATAGCCAGCCTAACACAACATAACGTAGCCTAGCCTAACACAACATAACGTAGCCTAGCCTAATACAACATAATATAGACTAGCCTAACACAACATACTATAGCCTATCCTAACAAAACATAATATAGCCTAGCCTAACACAACATAACGTAGCCCAGCCTACCATAATATAGCCTAGCCTAACAACATAATAAAGCCTAGCCTAACACAACATAACGTAGCCTAGCCTAACACAACATAATATAGCCAGCCTAACACAACATAACGTAGCCTAGCCTAACACAACATAACGTAGCCTATCCTAATACAACATAATATAGACTAGCCTAACACAACATAATATAGCCTATCCTAACACAACATAATGTAGCCTAGCCTAACAAAACATAATATAGCCTAGCCTAACACAACATAACGTAGCCCAGCCTACCATAATATAGCCTAGCCAAACAACATAATAAAGCCTAGCCTAACACAACATAACGTAGCCCAGCCTACCATAATATAGCCTAGCCTAACAACATAATAAAGCCTAGCCTAACACAACATAACGTAGCCTAGCCTAACACAACATAATATAGCCAGCCTAACACAACATAACGTAGCCCAGCCTACCATAATATAGCCAGCCTAACACAACATAACGTAGCCTAGCCTAATACAACATAATATAGACTAGCCTAACACAACATAATATGGCCTAGCCTAACACAACATCACATAAGAGATATATTCAGATGGTATTATAAGTAGAGCTGGAAATAAAAGGAAATATAAATAGCTGTAAGTTTAGAAATAGTGCTTTGATCACTAATATAGGTAGTGACGAACGGATGCTGGTACTTTCGTACAGGAGTATGCATTTGCCGCTAGAGGACGTTGGCCCGGAGGGCTCTGTTGGTGTCGTGTCGTGCTGTGCTCAGCGACTGTTAATTCATTACTAACAAATGGCAAACACTTGGTTATCAGGCAGTAAACAAATGCTGGAGGGCATGCTTCTTTTCCGTAAGAAGTATGTGTTGGAAGAGGTAGCTGGTTGGTGTTAGGGAGGATGAAAGCGTTTACAGGATGTCCCTAGATGTGTCTTACATTGGGCGCCCTCTGCTCTCTTCTCTGTATTCTAAAAGCGTCCAGAACATCGCAGTGCCCAATGCACAGCTAAGCCTCAACTATAAAGCAAAACAAGCATTTGCAATGCAATAGGTCTCGCATTTATAGGAGTTTGAGCTATTGGCATTGTAAATGACAACGTGTTTTATTTATGTTTTGGTTTTTTAAAAACATAAATAAAAGGCACTGTCATTTACAATGCCAATAGCTCAAACTTGTATAACTACGAGACCTATTGCATTGCAAATGCTTGTTGCTCTTGGATTGAAGTCTATGCAAGACTCACACTTAGGATGTAATGTTGTGTCATTGCTCGTAATGGATGAATTAAAAAGATGAAAAGCACCTATCAAACATGCATTGATCTGTCACTATTGGGAGTGGTAGGGTGCCCATACATTTTTCAACAGCCCAATGGTGTGAGGTCACAAACACCCAGAGGCCGGGTTGAGACTTGAAACAAGTCTTCAGGTCTTCCCTCATCAATGGGAATTGCCCAGGCTTGATTGGCCAGTCTGCTCTGAATATCATCTCATGTCCAGTATAAGGGATCATTAATTTAATCAAACATGACAATGCTTATTTTTTGCCCATGAGTGCAGGTACTAGCCAAATGGTTCGTTTTTTAAACATTGCTTTCAATTTTCTTATAAAAGTTAGTATGAAGAACACTGAAGAAGGGTGTCCAGTAAGAGCTCTTAGAAGTATATGAGAACTAGTTTATAGTCTGGCATCTGAAAGCTTTACTGAGTCCAAAATGGGCTGAAAGCAATTTTCACTGCGTACCTGTGAGTGGACGAATGGAACAGGCACAGTGTTGTGGATGTGGGAGGGCAAGACAGAAGTGGTGGAAGTATTAGGCTAAAGGGTACAGATAGTAAATCTCTTGCTACGCCCATACAGAGATTATTGTCTATCCACTCCCCAGAGAACCGATGATATCAGCCATTTCACTAGCTTTTATTCATCATCATTGTGGGTGCCTCCGAGCCTTGCTGCTCATGCCAGTAAAAAGGTTTCAAGGATCATATGAAGGAAAGCTTTAATATTACCTATAATAATATCCTTTCTCTTACGGGAAAGATGACCGCTCAAGAATAAGTGTGGCTCCTCCACTTCGAAAGAAAAAAGAAGATTGATGCTATCTGCCAGTAGTTTCATTGGGTCTGTTCCTTTTAGTTTTGCACTTGCTTGCTATGCTCTAGGCTGCAGTTTGGTGATTCCCTAGTGTGGAGTGGAGATGATCATATCCGAAGACCATGGACAGTGGCAGCTCGTCCTTATGGACATCAGTTGGTGCCAGGCTCTCTTTGTATTCTGTCAATTAATTTATTACACTAATTGGGAATAATATACATATTATATTTGTCACTATTAGTGTAATAGAAATGGAGTTCAAATAGCCGAAATATGACCCCCCCAACCAGCTGAAGTAAGTAAGAAATGCTTTTAAATGTATTTTGTGTGCTTGCTTGTGGATGAGAGCGTGTTTAGGTGAGAGATTGTGTAAGGCTGCGTTACTCCTGAGGCGGAAGCCGGGAGTCTGTATCTAAGCTAAATATTTTTAAAACTTGTGTATTGTGTTTTTAAAACTGCTGATTTGCACATTGTTCTTTCTGGCACTCACCCTGATCGCGCCGTGCAGCTGATCACTAGCTGACACTGCCTGTCCCCCTAACGCTGCTTTCTGGGCGCCATTGGCACCCCGAGGGAGACTTCTGCCACGCCCTCCCATTGCTGGCCACGCCCCCTCCCATGTCATCAGTCGCCACTATAAACCATGTGTCAATATCGGAAGCGCAGCGGACGAGCGCAGCGGGCGCGCCGGTTGCGCGCCGAAGGCGCGCATAAGGCAAGCTCGTCTGCGCTCTTCCGCGCCGAGACCGGGCAAAGGGCCACCCCCTCTGATCCACCACCCCCCCATCCCGCCTCCAGCTCCGTACCAATAACCTACACCTCGGAACAACTCCTCATCATTAACCAAACAATAAGGTCTCCTCACTCCTTACCCAACTTCAACTATAACAATCCTAGGATCGGACCACTCAAGTGTCCCACTTGTATCGTTATTCCATCTACTCCTCTCCCTACACCTCCCCCACTAGTGAGAACAGCACTTATAAATGTAAGATCCCTGCCGAAACACAAATTTGAAATCGCCGATTTCATAGACTCGCAACAGATAGATATTTTATTTATCACCGAGACATGGGGAGACGAGGCCTCTGGCCCGGACTTCAGAGATGCCACACCTAACAATTACTGTGTGTGTAAGTTAGACAGACCGATAAGGAAGGGTGGAGGAGTAGCGATTATTTACAAAAACCACCTCAAAATAACTACAGCAGACACAACCTACCCTGAATGCGAGGCCCTCCTATTCTCGATAGGCCTATCCAGTAAAGCAACATTCAAAGGTATGTTGATCTACCGCCCCCCAGGATCCAGAGCCAAATTCCTAGCACGCTTGGATCAAATAATCGAGACATCA
Organism: Triturus cristatus; assembly: GCF_964204655.1. Classification (NCBI taxonomy): domain Eukaryota; kingdom Metazoa; phylum Chordata; class Amphibia; order Caudata; family Salamandridae; genus Triturus; species Triturus cristatus. Next base: position 472,495,105 of record NC_140588.1, read on the forward strand.
ATTGGATCACCACAGTTTACCATCTTAGGTGATTTCAATTTTCACCTCGAAGTTTTAGAAGACCCAGACACCATAACGCTACTGGGAGATTTAGAGACAGCCGGTCTTACACAAATTGTTAAAAAACCCACGCACAAAGCAGGACATACGTTGGATGGATTATTCACCAACAACCCTGAAATCTCCATCACCGAGATCATTCCTTTAATCTGGACAGATCATTCTGCAATATGCTTCTCTATTCCCACCAAACCCACTTCCCCTCGCTTGTCTCTTCCCCCTCCCACCAAATTCAGAGACTGGAAAAACTTAAATCTTGAACATCTCACTCAGATGATACAGGACAGTCCATTACCTAACGCGCATGATCCCATAGCAGCCTCAGATACCTACAAGGAGAATCTGATCGAAGCTTGCAACAAATTAGCACCGTCCAAAACCGCCCATCGGAGTAGAAAACTCCCTTCAGCCCCTTGGTTCTCCGAGTCGCTTAGACTTCAGCGCCAGCACTGCAGAAACCTTGAACGACAGTGGCGCCGTAACTTCAATACGCCTGACAAAATCATTTACAAAAGCGCTCTCTCCAACTATAAAAAACTCATAAAAACAGAGAAAACCACGTATTACACTAACCAAATTAATCAGGCTAAAAACTCCTCAGGGAAACTATTCCAAGTAGTAACATACCTGTCTAACCCACCTGCTCCTCAGTCAGAAGGATCTCAAGCCCTTTCTGATGCATTAGCCAACTTCTTCGAGGACAAGGTCAGAACCATCTTCAATACGTTCACACCCGACGTTGCGCCCATTCCCTCTGACTCTAGCGTTGATACTGGCCCCACATTCGCAGCTTTCGAACCTACCACCTGTGAATTCATCCAACCCCTGATCGCTCGAACCAAATCTGGTTCACCTCTAGATCCTTGCCCCCCTAGCATCCTCAACCTCATCCCGGAAGTTATTGCTCCACCTCTAACCACCATCTGCAATGCAATGTTTGCATCTGGTGTTTACCCCCCGGTATGGAAAAAAGCAATAATTAAACCACTACTCAAAAAACCCAGCCTAGATCCTTTCCTTCCTGCTAGCTACAGGCCCATCGCCTGCCTCCCATTCCCCGCAAAGATCTTTGAAAAGATCATGAATATCCAGCTGTCAAACTATATTCACCACAACAATCTACTGGATGACACCCAATTTGGGTTTCGACAGGGCCACGGAACAGAGACGGCACTGCTAAAAGCAGCAGATGAGATTAGATACACGATGGATAACGGAGGAGCCGCAGTCCTGATACTCTTGGACCTATCTGTGGCCTTCGACACGGTCGACCATGCCACCTTGATCGACCGTGTCGAGGCCATAGGAGTTACAGACAAAGCAAAAAACCTCCTGGCCTCATTTCTGTCAAACCGTCCGCAAACTGTGAAACTAGGCAATTTCACATCCCAGACCTTCTCCCTGCCATGTGGAGTACCGCAGGGATCCTCGCTAAGTCCGACACTATTCAACATCTATGTGTCGGACCTGGCGAGGGTCATAAAATCCTGCGGAATCTCCCTCACTACCTACGCAGACGACACCCAACTGGTGCTGTCGATATACAATGATGGAATCTCAGTGGCAGCCAATTTCCAAACGGGAATGAAGGCAATAAGCTCCTGGATGTCATCCAACTGTCTTAAACTCAATTCCGATAAGACAGAAGTGATGACATTCGGGAGGCTTCAACCCACCTGGTCCCCACAATGGTGGCCCCACCAGATGGGACAACCCCCAGAACCTGTAACGAAGGTACGCAACCTGGGTGTTATCTTCGATAACAAGCTGTCATTCCAGCAACATGCCAATTCAGTGGTTTCCTCTTCCTTTTACATACTAAAAAGGATAAAAAAATTAATTCCATACCTTCCTCCACATGCAGGCAAAACCCTGGTCAGTACATTAGTATTCTCCAAAACTGACTACTGCAATGCATTGCTACTCAATGCACAACAGAAGGTCCTCAATAAACTGCAAACAGTGCAGAATGCAGCAGCTAGGACTCTGCTGTCCATCCCTAAATTTGCATCTGTCTCACCCTACATCCGACAGCTACATTGGCTACCGGTGAGGAGCCGTATCAAATTCAAAGCTTTATGCATAGCATATAAGGCTATTCACGATCACGGACCGCTATTCCTAAGAAGAGCCTTTCGACCGCTTAAACACACAAGAGCCTTGCGCTCATCCTCTGCGCATCTACTCATGGTCCCCCGTACAAGAAGGGCCAATTGGGGTGACAAACGCTTCTCCGTGGCTACAGCCATACTATGGAATACACTTCCTCTATACATCAAGTGTGCTCCGACCCTTCTCAACTTTAGAAAAAAACTAAAGACATGGTTGTTCCCTGCCTAATCCTCCCTTCCTCCTGAGAGTTCCGCAACCACAGCGCCGAGACACCCTTGGGTATTTGCGCGCTCTAAAAATCGCCAAATAAATAAATAAATAAAAAAAAATAAGTGAGTGTGGGTGTATATATATGGAAGCGTGTGTGAGTGAAAGTGAAGGTCAAAGGGCATGTGATGCTACTTCCCCAGGTATTTTGATGAATTAATGTGCATTCTGAAGACCCATGGCAAGTTGGCATCTCCACAAAGTGGGAACGGTTTTGCTTGGCTTTGGATGTGATAACAACAGCGTAACAAAAATACACTGTCTTTGAAAAGGGTGTGCAGACATACTCACCATTTTTGGTGGAAGCCAGTCTTCAGACAGCAAAGTGACCAGAGGAATCAGATGTCAAGGAGTGACTCTAGCAGATGACCTGGCTGGGGATGAACTGTTGGCTGTGATAACAAAGGCAGCAGTTGCACAAGTAGAGGAAGAATTGTTTGACATGAAAAGACAAACCCTGGTACAAACCTTGACAATCAGTTAAGTGAGTAGGAATTAGTCACAACCTTTGATAAATCCTCTAATTCGACCAAACAAGTTAACAATTCATTGGTCTTTCACTCGGTGTATCGGTTGACAATTTTGCTATTGGGACACTATTTCAGTGAGTTACTTTTAAAATTCTGTGGCAGGGTGTCAAATCATTGCATGTTTAAACAGAATCCTAGGCATATCCTTCACCTTATAAGTTTTTTTTACAGAAACTGCTCACTTCATTTGTTGGCAAAGTTAGTTTAGCACAGTTACTGATGGGACTGCAAGGATACAACTGAGAAGCATAAATGGTACTGCAACATTTTCTTCTTTATTTTGGGCTTATTGTCTACTTAAATGTCTAAGAGCCTGATTTAGATCTTGGCGGACGGGTTACTTCATCACAACGGTGACATATCCCGTCTGCCGAAATATAAATCCCTTACAACATATTGGGATTTATATTTCGGTGGACGGGATATCTGTCACTGTTGGGACGGAGTAACCCATCTGCCAAGATGGAAATCAGGGCCTAAATTCGTCTTTGCTTTGTGGTTTCCTGGTCGGTATAGGTCTATGATGAAGATTTGTGTTTAAAAGTGCACCCAGCATAGCTGATGTTGATTTGCATCCCTGGTGGTTTTTAATTACATCAGTTCTGATAATTGGTAATCACTGGGAATGGTAATGGCTTGGAGCTCCTTTTCAAGGACATTATAGTTAAAGCTGGAAAGAGTGTTTTACCAAAAATGAAAGGCAACCAGATGGATCTCTTTAGAGAGGATAGCCCAGAATTGCACCTACATCAATAATTAAAGGCATCAGGCTTCCGCATGGTTAAAAGAAGTTAGTAAATTAAACACCAGGGGCCGTATTATGAATACAGCACACTTTCCCTGTGCCATGGTGCGCCTTTTAAAAAGTGCACCAAGTGCAAACGGGGACAGTGTGCCGTCTTAGAAAGAATGTGCTGTCCTCAGGGCGGTCACAAACTTGCGCTGCCCTTGGGGCAGTGCATTCAAGTGAAATACGGAGCAGTGTTTTAAAGCTTCTCTGTGTTTTACAGTGCAGGTGGCAACCTGCCTGCACTTTCAAGAGGAGAGAGCAATCCCATTGCATGCGGGTGCAGTGAGTGACTGCACCTGCCTTTAAAGGAATGTCTGGTGGGGCCATAGGACCCCCTTTCTCACCTCCAAAGAGCTGCCTTTAGGAGGCACTCTGAAAGTGTGCCACCTTCTTGAAGCACTTTCAGTGTGCCTCCTAAAGCCATGCGTTCCTCTGCGCCTGGGTTTATAATATGGCGCTGGCACACAGGCAAACAGATTCCCTTATTTGCACGAGGCTCTCTTATTGTAGTGCTGATGCAAAATGTGCACCAGCACTATCTGTATTACAGAAGGGGATGGACAAGCGACTCCGGCCCCCTCTGTAATATCATTGTGCCCCGGGGTCGCACAAAGCAGGTGCACCCTCTTGTTGCTACCACCGGGCACAATGTATAATACAGCCCCTGAGTAGTGTTAGAAATGTGAGGTGTAGCACTCTGCATTGTTTTTTTAGGTGAACAACAACAACAATAATCAGTATATCAATTCATTTAAGTTAGTTGTTTTATATGTATTTTCCAATTGATCAGTCTACATATGTTTTGTCCTGACCTGTATGTCAGAAGGCTTATGTAATACAGTGCACGTTTTTTTAGGAAAAGAATGGATTTAAATATTTCATTATCAGGTTTGTATTTCATGCAGGCAGGTTTTTTTTAGAGCTGTTTCGGTTCTGTTCACCATGGTGTATCTGTTACCCACTTACCCAGATCACTATAGTAGTGTATTCTGAAATCCTCATTTACTAGTTTAATCCTAGAAATAGTCTGTTTCTTTTCTCAAGAGTAGTTATGGGGCAGTGAGCATGAAATAAGCCTTGATAAATCACCAATAGAAATTATAACAATTCCAACCACTTTGTGGCTCCTTCAGGCTTCCCTTGGTTTACCATGTAAGGACAGTTGTAGTCTTTCTCAACCTTCAAGAACAAAGCAAACCTCTGGATTTTGAAAAGTTCAGAATGATGTGTTGATTGGATTCAGATTTAATCACCTTATTGTACAAGGGATGGAAGGCAGTTGCATAGTCCAAAGTTCATTATGAGTGACGAGTAATGCCCATCTCAGGTACAAATTGGCATTTTCCCTTTGCCTCCTTGTTGGACCCTCTAAAAGTTTAGGCTCCTCATATATCCAATTAAGGATTAATTTGGATCCTTGGGCTTGCTGAATTCGGACACTTATCAACAGTATATGTATCTCATTTAATTGCCTGTAGTCAACACATATATAAGGTAATGATTATTTGTTTTGCTAAGAAGAAAATAAGAGCTCCAAATCATAATGTCAATTAATAAATGAAGCATTTGACGTATAAACTACAAGGCTCTGTACCAGATCATTGTAGGGGTCTTAGCTGCAATGAGAAAGCAGCTGATAATCTTCTCTGCCACTAAAGGATTTCCGATCATCCGGCATCGTTGTTGTGAGATTTGCTCAAAGTTCTTGGGCAATCAGGTTCAAATGTTTTCGAAAATACAGTTCGCAAATTGGTTTTAAGACCAAATGGTACAACATGTGTGGTTTTTACACCTGTTCATTCCAGATTCAATGCCTGAACATTTGACAAACAGTGCTGAGCAAATTAACACCAAATCAATAAGCGATTTCAAGATGGCACAAGTACTTTCTTTTTTCCTGCAAAATAGCTTGTGAAACACTTCCTGCTGGGAGCTTGAGCAATTCTTTCTATGCTTGTAATGAGAGAATATCTATTTTGGAGCCTCCATCGCTCCCCCCCCCCCTCCAGCTCTCCCCCTTATCCCCCCCACCCTCCCCACCATGCACATATCTACACACACTTTTTGGCTAGACTGTGAATTCTTCTTTAGAAGAAATTAAGAGGTAGGTAATGCAAGTTCTGAGCTGATTCAACACAAGTTTTAGTTACAACTATTGAAACAGTTGCAAATGATAACTAGCTCTCATTTTAAATATGTATGTACATTCATAGAAGTACTCACTGAAAAGTGAAAAAGCCTTCTTAGGCGCATTTCGGTTCTCTGTTCAGATTGATGATAAATTCCCTGAATCAAATTCAGAATTTCTCTAAAATAGGTTCACTGCAAAACCTAACAAACACTGAGATAAATCGGTTCTAGTAATTTGCGAGAAGGATAACTAAATCCATTACCATGTGCTGCTCCTGACCACTCACTTAACAGCACTGATGGCATCATTAATGAAATCTCTGTGATTCATTACACTCTGATCACATCAATAACAGCAATATAAACAAAAATAATATAAAATGCTGTTTGCACAAGACAAAATTAAAAGAAATGATGAAAAACTACAATCTGTGCCTCCAAGGAGCTGGATCAGTAGGGCGAAACCACCTGCATGACAACCCCCAAATTGTGAGACAACAGAGCCCATTGTGCTCTTAATTTAGATCATACTGAGAGGGAAAAGGGTATATGGTCACTAACACCCAGCCCTCATGACTCTGAAAGAGGCTTTGCAAGACCTTTGGCCTCACTGAACCTGTTTGTGATTTAAAAGTTCTGGGGCAGTTGCACATGGTTATTGGTTAATATGTGAGGCATGAGAAAAGGAGCGAGAACTAGTTGAAGGCCATAATCTGTATCTCCACGTCACTGAATACAACCCAATGATGCGTGCAGATGACAATGACCAAGTACTAGGGTTTGTGTCACCTGCACCATGCACCTATATTACCCACTACGAACTACTTTGGGTTATGTCCAGTTGGGGATTGAGAGCAAGACCCTGATCACACCCCTGTTTCCTCAAACATGGCCATATGCAACTTTGGTGGCGTACAGGTTATAACCCATTTTGCTTAGCCTTTGACATGCACGCAGCTTTTGTTTCCATATAAACCACTCCCAAGAGTCATGCTCACGGGCTTGAGCGCAGGACATAGAGCACTGCAACAGTCATTGAGTTCAGTGCCTGGCCACAAGATAGGCTGTTGCCCAGACATGCACAGGATGATTAAGTGATGGACATACCCACTGCACCTGCCCTTCAGTGAGGTTTGAGAGCCGGCCTGGCAAAACGTCCAGCCCCTGTATGCACATAACCGCTGCACATAACATTTGGCCATGGCTATGTACAATGAGGGTTGAAAACAAGCCCTATCCTTCAGCCAGCCCTGTACCTACCATGCGTTCTCTGGTACGGGGATTAAACTGCAGTATCTGGCCTTCTTTTAGGTGCTGTAATTAGCAGTTAGCCTTATGACCATTGATCAAGCATTGCACTCACTCCCCCCTTGTGGACATCCCACTATGGATGACCATGGGTGCTCAGGCCCCATGTGAACATGACCCATTTCCTTTTCCATTATGCCATCTGCATTGGGGGTCGAACACAGATCATGGCTTTTGGCCATGTCCTGCGGCAAGCTCCTTTGAAGGGTATAACGTGCCGTGCACTCCAAGTGGCTGAGATGTTGGGGGGACTACATTTGACTCAGCTGGACACGGCCCCCACACATCGTGCGCGTCACATTTTGGACCTTATTTTTTCAAACGATCCCACAATCAAGGTTAAGGCTCCCTTGCCATTAACGTGATCAGACCACTGGCTGGTTCCGTTTAGTCTGTTAAGAAGTGGTGGGAAACATAGCTCGAGACCCGAGTTTGTGAAGAAGAGAAACTGGAAAAGGGTTTCCCCCGAGTCCGTGGGTCCCGTCCTGCATAATACCCCACTTCTGTTGACAGGTGATCCCAGCATGGATGCAACCACTTTTAATGAGTGGGTTACATCCTCCCTTGATTTTATTGCTCCCATGAAAATGGTAAAACTGACTAGGAAAAAACCTTCCGCTCCCTGGTTCTCCTCAGAGCTCCGCTTAGAGAAAAGCGCCTGTAAAAAGTTGGAGGACATCTGGCGAAAAGCTTATAATCTGGATGCGAAGAGTATGTACAAAACTGCACTAAAAAAATGTCATGCCCTCAAACGTCTAGCTATTAGGAATTTCCTAGCCAACCAAATTAAAGAGTCGGACAATTCATCCAAGGAAGTATTTAAGATCTTGCAAGTTTTCATGAAACCTCAAGCTACCATGAGTACGATTATGCCATCAGCTGATTTATGTAGAGATCTGTCAAATTTTTTCCAGGATAAGGTACAATCTATATATTCTGCCTTCTCAGTGTCAGAGGATTGTTCAACCACCTCTCTGGCTCCTGGTTCTCCTTGTCACTGGCCTGAATTTCGGCCTTTTTGTCCGACTTTGTCCCTGCTAGACCTAGTGAGAACCAAGTCAGGTTCGCCTCTTGATCCTTGTCCAGCTAGATTTTTTTATCTGCTGGCTCCTTTTTTTAATCCCAACCTAAATGTTATCTGGAATGCATCTCTTAAAAAGGAAGACGCAGATTCTGGTATACTTAAGAAACCTATGCACGTTTCGCTCCTGCCCACTCCTGCAGAAATACTGGAGAAGAAAGTTCAGAGACAGCTCTCCAATTACTTGGAGTCCAACAACCTTCTTTGTGACTCCCATTCGGGCTTTAGGATGGGCTATAGTACTGAGGCTGCTCTGCTGGAGGTGGCGGAAACCATCCGAGAATCCCTAGACCATGGTAGCTGTGCCATGCTTGTGCTGTTGGACTTGTCCGCAGCATTCGATACGGTCTCTCACTCGATTCTTTTAGACCGACTGGTAAGGCTGGGTATCTCGGGGACCATCTTAAATTGGTTCCACTCATTTCTGGATAAGCGGTCTCAGCAGGTCTTTCTGCCCCCCCATTTCTCCCCCTCCTGTTCCATGGTATGTGGAGTACCTCAGGCTTCGGCATTAAGCCTCATTCTGCGTAGTGGAACACTGTGGAGTGAGAAGAATATCATACACTGATGATGCACAGCTTGTGTTTTCATTTAGAGACACTGCAAAGTCTGCGTTTGACAGCTTCAGGCATTGCCTAACCAAGATCGCCTCCTGGATGACGGACAATTGCCTGAAATTAAATGCTGACAAAACAGAGGTGATGTTCTTTAATCAACTTTCACCCTTACTGGCTGATCTCTGGTGGCCAATGCAGCGGAATCCCCCTCCCACCCCTGTCACCTCAGTTAGAAATTTAGGCTTCAAATTTGATTCCAAATTGTCGGCCTAGACCCAGATCGGTCAGGTTTCCAGAGCATGTTTTTGGAAACTCAAAACCCTGCGAAGATGTCTCCATCTGCTGCCGATGGACTGTCGGGCCACAATAGTCAATGCCCTTATTACATCTCAGCTGGACTATGCTAACAGCTTGTACCTGGGTCTCCCTGCTTATCTTACCCATAGGCTGCAGACAGTCCAGAACGCCACAGCAAGGTTCATCAGAAATGTGCCCCTCTGACATCACATTACCCCTCATTTGCATAGCCTTCACTGACTCCCAGTGAACAGGAGAATCGAATTTAAGGCACTGTCTCTTGCCTTTAGAGCCACAAGAGATAGAGGTCCAGGATACCTGAAACAGAGACTTCAGAAATACCATCAGAACAGGACCCTGCGATCTAACTCTCAGATGCTTCTCCACACTCCTCGCTTTTCTAAAGCCAGGATTGGCGGGTGAGCCTTTGCAGTAAGAACAGCGCTCTTTGGAATGCTATGCCTAATCACGTGCTCAAAGCAGAATCGGAATCTACTTTTAGGAAGGCAATGAAAACATGGCTGTTTGACTTGCCCTAGCCTGTTGCTCTTCCCCCTATCTGACCATTTAGCGCCGGGACACCGCTATTGGTGGTAGCCGAGCGCTCTATAAATTGTTTGGTATGGTATGGTATGGTATGGTATATGCAGCCGGGTATGGGTGAGGGACCTGGGCCAAACCCATGTGCTTACAAAAATCACTGCGCTCAGCCTTGAGCTGTGCAAATGTGCTTTGTGTATTTTTTTATTTTTTTACGATCTGCAAATCCAGAATGGTCAAATGGATTCGCAGCCATCATCTTGGACTCCACCTTTCTGATTTGAGTACATGGAGTGCACAAGCACAAAATGGTGGCTCTGTGGAACAGCTAAGCTGCAGGCAGAGTTGCGGATTCCACGGTGAAAATGATTACTGTTGTCTTTGTTGAGGAAAAGTATCCAACCGTGTGGGATCCCTCCACCCTGGAAAGTCTTTCCCTGCTCTCTTATACTCTCCCCAATGTCTTTCACAGGCAGAGACGTTTTAAGGCATGGACAAAGTGGGCTCTGGCCCAGGGCCCCAGCCTTTCAGGGGGCCCCGATAGAGCCAGCTCTGTTCTGCACAGAGTCTTGCCCTGTTGACCTTGAACCATTTTTAAACAGATTGTTGTAAATAGCATTTTTCTATTATTTATTTTCATGCAACATCCATATAAAAGTTTCTTTTAGATCAGTACAGGCCCTCACATATGAGAAGGTGAAATGGGAGTGTGTGACAGATTATTTGCAGTAACATTAGTGAGGTGCTGCTGTGTGACAATACTGAAAACACACATCACTAGCCCTGAATATCAGATGTACGCACATTTAGAATTTGAACAAAGACGGAATGAAAGAGATGAAACTGGATCATAAAATCAAAGCTGCTCCGAACATGGGCCCCCAAAATACATTTGGCCCCGGGCCCCCAAAATTCTTAAAACGTCCCTGTTCACAGGCAGGATCCATGACAATTTGTAGATCACTTGCTGTGTGTGGTGACACCTGCAATAAAACATTACATTTATTTCCATCCAATCACATTTTGATGAGCTGTGGTCCCTTTAGAATCTACTAATCCCACTCAAGGCAACAAATGTCGTTTGTTTAATCAAACTTGTTTTTTTTTTTTTTTACAAGTTTACAAATTTCATTGCTGGGTTTTGCTAATCCAAGATGGTTACTCGGGCTGACAAGATGCCTCTATTTGTTTTATCTACCTTGACAACTACTGAGTATGGATTTTCACAAACCACATAAACGATCGTCAGTTATAACAGATCACTTCACCTCGTCATCGTCTAGTGGAAATCTGTCCAGCAGTTTTCGCTGTAGATGCCACCGTTTTTGTCTGCGGAAATTAACATGGGTTAAATCCCTTTATAACGTTCCCATAATCGAGTCAATGTGTAATGCGTCTGACTAAAGCTTTTGGAAAGTTGTATGCAGTTTCGTTAAAAAGCGCGAGTTATTCTGATATATATAGGGTCATAATTAAATTGTGTTTATTTTTTCTTAAATGTTCCCATAACCTTTCAGGGGTTATTCGAGGAAAAATTTACAAATGTGTCTGGTTTTTTTTTTTTTTTTTTTTTTGCAGAGTCAGGTGAAGATAAATCATATCAGCTTGGATGAAGACGGAGAACATGTTGGGATCTGCTCTGAGGATGGCAAGGTACATTCTATGTGTAACACTGGCTACATGGGAATTTTAAGCAATGTATACCTAACTGTCCACCACGCGGGAAGAAACTTCTATTCGCAGTGAGGAGCTGAAGCAGAAAAAAACACTGTGCTCAGTCATTCAGGAAACTCGCCCAATTTCAGTTCTTATAATAAAAAACAAATATATTTTGCACCTAAATGCCGTAGGGAAAGTAATTACAAGACTGTCAATATTGTTACTGCTATTAGGCTGATTAACAACAGTGATGGTAAGAGCAGAGCATATCACTTTCATTATTTTTGCCATGATGCCAGTGGTACTTCAGCCACTGGTTTGCTGTTCCTGAAGGACAGTGGTGTTATGCTGTGCTATAATAAATCTACAAAATTGGATTTTGCGCGCAGGATTTCTGCGCGTTGTTAATTTCCAACTTCAGACACAGACATAAAGACGCATATCCATAACGAATATATTTTGCACATTATGGAATTCATTGATGCTCAATTATTTATTAGTTTATCAGAAGAATAAAGTGGAGCGCAATAGACACATTTAATAAATGTGAAATCAATATATGTGCAGTCCCCTAACAAAAAACCCTGCCACGTACATCTTCAGCAGATGGACATATATCAAATGTGTCATGCAGCTAACAATTATCAGTATCCCTGTGAAACGTGGAGCTATGACATATCGAGGTTCTAATGATTGATTTTTTACCACGGAAGAGTGCCTTTTTGTTATTGTTTTAGTCCAGTATTGCTTCTCTGTGATAACCTTCTATTCTTGTGCCTTTAATAAATGAGATGCCCAAAAATGGAGTCGAAGAAATTATTTTAACATTGCCTGGGTACAGTCCTTATGCTTTTCTGAACTGCTAGCGTTTTTTATGGGCTTTTATTTGTGCTTTGTTATGTAAATTGCAAAATGTATATAGTGATGGTCCGGAAGCGATCTTATAAGGAAAACAATGCTGTACCAGTGGTTGACATGAAAAAACCAAGATATAGCCCCTTACATGTTTTACTACAAGTCAATTCTGGGGTAATATAATTGTAAAATATTACATCTAGCATTGCAGATTTCAGATATACACAAACTTTAAATAGTTCTGGGAATGCTCGATCTAAAAAATGGTGCATCAATACCACTTTTGGTCCTGTAGCCCATCCACCCCATTGTTTCTGTCCATTAACTTGTCAATGAGATGGATAGGCCCAAGTGCAACCCTTCAGAGATCATTTTCCAATGTTTCCTCCATGGAGTCTTACTGGAACTTGTGCAGCCTTTAACATATGTTTCACACCTACTATCCACAGATAGCATCTGCCTACTTTTTAGCTGTTTCCTTGAACTTTACTCACTTCCTGAGGCGGCAAAGCCTAGCCCTTCTTCGAACGTGTTATCATACTGTTAGGTTCTGTATGGAAACTGCAAAGCAACAAATGACTGCAACTGTATTGGTTATGAAGTAAAAGAATTATATATACAGCATCCCTTGTAGATCGAATGCTGCTGTTCACCAGAAGAGGCTGGCCCTCAAGCACTTTTGGCATCTGTTAAAAATAAGCGAAGGCTCAGATAATATTGGCTGCCTACTTCTAATCTTCCCTCAGTGTTAAGCCTGTGCTTGTCTTCCGAGCAAACAAACTGCAGGCAGAGAATGTAGACCGAAGTTTCCTAGGTGGTCTTTGACGGTGGCAAACAGGGAGTCTGATTGGTCCAGTTTTGTTGTAGTACCTTGCACATGACCTTTCTGGAGAACAAACCAAAATATTTTCACCAACCTGTAGCCAAAGGTAGCAATATATTGTTATGTTTCCCAGTGATGGAACTCATAATAGCTTCCTGGGCGAATCGGGAATGCCCCAACTCTCCACAGAAATATTTTCTGTTATGCGTAACACATCAAGCAGAACATCTCCCCATTGTTTTTGCTATGTAGGCCAATGGGCCGGGCCAGGTAAACAGCCATGGCCTGAGATATATAAGAACAAAAAACTGGAGGTCTGGAAAGATCCAAACCACACGTGATGCACAGCTCAGGACCTTGAGGTCTCAAACGTTTTAAACACGATTAACTCAAATACAACAATCTGTATAAACAAGATGAATTACAACACCATGTTGTAGCATTTGAAAAAGTAAGACTTGTATTTAACACAAATGTAAATGATAATATATAAACATCATTCCATCCTCATGAATTGGCAAAATCATATCATAGGAAGTACATGCATTGAATAATATGAGAGGATGTAAATCCAATTTTACAACATACACTCCAATCTAAAAGCATCCCTATGCATTTTGGGTTAATCTGAACCCTTCTTCAGGGAAATGGTGTCATAGACGAGGAGTTGATTTTGTATAAATCCACCGTTTGGAACTGAAACAAAGTTGAGAATAAACCATAAGAACTCTTGTGTAGTACATTGCAATGAACTGAATTAGGATTTGCACTCAAGCTGCGGAATTAGTGCCCCAGATCCCGTGCATCAGTGAGAATGTGTGAAACTATGCTCTGTGCGGCTAAATCTGCCTAACCACAGTTATACTAATGGAAAAAACACGAACGTGAGGGTGAAACGAAGAAGGAGTGTAACGAAGCTGAGGAAACAAAGTGCCTGAAAAGGTGTGTAGTGTACAGACGTGAAAGGCTAAAAAGCTGTAAACACCTAACCCAGGTAAATGAACAAAATTAAAGACTCATGTAGAGAAATTATGAATGTAGTAAAGAGCAAACTGTATAGAGTCTCTCCACTTACCCGACTCCAAAAAACGGCATTTAACACAAATCGAGAAACCTATCATTATCCCGCCTTAATTATCTGAAAAAGACGGTTAGAACAGTCCCGTATTAGAAGTACAACCGGACACCCGTGAACTCGATGTCAGAGCTTACCCGATGTAAAAAGTATGCAGTATCTCTATCGAAATCCAGGTAGGCTGGAAGGGTAAACAAGATCATTACTGGATCTGTCTTAGTACGAAACAGAAGTAAAGTGAAAAAAGTAAAAGAAAAAGTACACAATTACGTACGCGCTCACCTCAGTTGTTAATGGAGTCAAACTTTCGTGTTCGATGTTGCCACCGACTGCGTGCGTGTCAACGTATACGTATACGCTGCGTATTTAAAGAGACAGTCTGAAAGGCGCGGGTGAACCAAAAAACTAAAGCAAAAGCTTTATTGAGCGCGACGTCAACAATACGGGAGGACAAAAGGTAGTTCTCCCTTATTAGCGTGATGTTGAAGCCAGCTACAAATGTCTTGAATCGGGTACTGGAAAAGTACTCATTTCGATATGGAAGAATATAACAAAATGTAGTAGATCTCAAGAGAGTCCTAGAAATCTACCAGTGTGGTGAGATAGAAAAAAGTGTGAAAGAAATAAACGCAACAGACAATGAGTGCAAATCCTGTACATGTAAAAGAACTGAGAACCAAGATAGTAAATGTGTACAAACAAGACAGTGAAGATACATGTATAATGCATTATAAATTATATCGTACAAAAGAGCGTACATGATAATAGTAGATTCCAGGGGCCAACAAACCTGAATAAAGAAACATGTATTTGTCATGAAACCTGTGACATGAATTACAAGAAGCATAAAAGTTCATAATGATCGTTCAGACCCCCAGGGATCACTGTACCTAAATGTTTAATCCAAAAAGTCTCTTTACGAGCTAACACAGTCTGTAGATCTATACCTGGGATTGCCTCTATTTTTTCTAAAATAGTAAACCACAGTTGGGGTATTGTGTGTGAGTTGTGTACCCATTGTACTGCTAAACATGACTTTGGGTTTTTGTTCCGTATAGTACTTTTGTGTTCCACTATACGTGTTTTGATTTTTCCAGAAAAGATACTGCATACCTTTTACATCGGGTAAGCTCTGACATTGAGTTCACGGGTGTCCGGTTGTACTTCTAACACCGGGACTGTTTTAACCATTTTTTCAGATAATTAAGGCGGGATAATGATAGGTTTCTTGATTTGTGTTTTATAGAATACTCGGGTTAAATGCCGTTTTTTGAGTCGGGTAAGCGGAGAGACTCTATACAGTTTGCTCTTTACTACATTCATAATTTCTCTACATGAGTGTTTCATTTTGTTCATTTACCTGGGTTAGGTGTTTACAGCTTTTTAGCCTTTCACGTCTGTACACTACACACCTTTTCAGGCACTTCGTTTCCTCAGCTTCGTTTCACTCCTTCTTCGTTTCACCCTCACGTTCGTGTTTTTTCCATTAGTATAATTGTGGTTAGGCAGATTTAGCCGCACAGAGGATAGTTTCACACATTCTCACTGATGCACGGGATCTAGGGCACTAATTCCGCAGCTTGAGTGCAAATCCTAATTCAGTTCATTGCAATGTACTACACAAGAGATCTTATGGTTTATTCTCAACTTTGTTCAGTTCCAAACGGTGGATTTATACAAAATCAACTCCTCGTCTATGACACCAATCCCCTAAAGAAGGGTTCAGATTAACCCGAAATGCATAGGGATGCTTTTAGATTGGATTTAAGTTGTAAAATTGGATTTACATCCTCTCATATTATTCAATGCAGTACTTCCTATGATATGATTTTGCCAATTCATGAGGATGGAATGATGTTTATATATTATCATTTACATTTGTGTTAAATACAAGTCTTACTTTTTTAAATGCTACAACATGGTGTTGTAATTCATCTTGTTTATACAGATTGTTGTATTTGAGTTAATCGTGTTTAAAACGTTTGAGACCTCAAGGTCCTGAGCTGTGCATCACGTAAGGTTTGGATCTTTCCAGACCTCCAGTTTTTTGTTTGATTGCACTGGGGTTCGGGCTACACCCTATCACGTGATCGCACGCTTTACTTGGATATATTATTCATTCACATTCTTTAACAGGCAGAGTTTTAAAAAAACTCTCAGAAGAGGTGTGCAGGCCCATCTAGTTTTTTGCTGAGATATATAAGACCATTCATATTTGGAAGTAAAATAGAGCACTTTCTGTCCACTTGATCAAGATCAACTTGAGACGTTTCCTTTGTGCTTAACCCAAGTGCCCGTTTGGTAAATCATGCTCCCATAAAGTCAAAAGCCTTAACTTTGTACAGATTTTTTCCATTTAGGAATTTTTTTATCTAATTTAAATTTCTTCCAAACTTAGTCTCATAGATTTTATTCAGTCATTGTTGACAATGGGGAATTTGATAATTCGTTTTGGGAACCCGGATGAGGGCTTGGCTACACCATCAAAAATTGATCCTATATCTGACGAGTCAGATTCTTGACCAGATGCGCCATGACCTTGTGACTCTACAGTGCCTCTAAAGCTACTACGTAATGTGCTAACTCCTCTTTGTAGCATAATTAATGAGGATAAGGAATTAAAGAGGATTCAGTTGGCAGAGAGGGAAAGTCTAATAGAGAATGGGACATCATGAGAATTGGAACAATTATATTATACTGAACTATGGTTCATCTAAATGTTTTGTGCAGGACTCACCCGAGATGAAATAAGATCACTAAATACCATGATCAATAAGGCATCCATGATGGTCAAACTGGAAACTAAGCAAGGGTATAATAATATTTTCTGTTTGATACATAAACAAGTCCCATATTACAGTGATCAAAATGCTATATTTTAGGAACCTATAAGAAGAGGACATTATGATGAAATACTCTCTATTAGCATCACCAGATGGTATAAGAAATAATGGAATACTTAAAGATATTCCCCCAAAACGTGTACAGAACAAACTAAATCTGACTTTGTACTGTCAGCAGCTAGTTAGAGATACTGCAAAACCTTGTCTTTTCTGTGTATGGTTGCAAACCGCACAACTTCGATTGAAAGTCTCTGCTACACACTCATTGATGAAAGTTACCGGTGCACTTGTAGTCATGGCTTAACATTGAGGGTGGTTGTGGTGAGACGTTGAAATGCAATCAGACCACAAAAAATAAGGCCCGACTGCCTTCAGACGACATTATAAAAACCTGGTTTCAACCAAATGTATAAACTCAGGAACACGTTTTACCCAAGGATTAGAGCTCCTCCTTCCCTTGATGCCCAGGTGGGAGAATGATTGTCCAGTCACCAACAGAAACAGGACAATATTGCATCAGACACATCTGAGCACAGCATTGTAAACACAGGCCACACACTGAAATTCATAAAGAAGTATACCTTCAAAGTTGCTATAGAAAATATGCAGGGACTTTAAAAAAGAAGGCTGATACCTGTCGGCTGAAGGCCAATTCTAGCTCTTCTGTTCCTCAACAAGAGAGATTATTCTTAGCAGTCGTAGATCTAGATGACAGAGAAATTCACATTCCAATTTACAAAAACCACATAAACCGCCTCTGTTGCCTAATGCTCGAACACATTATCCAATAAAAATGCTGCCAATCCACTTGAACATTTGCTCAAAGTGTCTTCCCCTACTAGTAGTTGATTGGGTTTTTCCTTACTAGCACGATCTGTCTCTTAGAGGAACAATTTTGGCATCGTTAGTAATTTTAGCTCTTTCGAATACACAGAGCATGTTAGTTAACTTTAAGAAATATTGTTTGAATAAATATGAAAATATATATTGATAGTCACATATTGCAATTCAAGGAATGTGCATGTCCACCCATCAGATCGAAGCTTGCAAACTTTACTGAATGAATAAAAGGTCTTAAGCAGATAAAACACCATTACTCTCAGCCATTTCTTTCCCCTGCTCGTAAATGACCATTATGCATCATCTATCCAATCAATTCCTCACTCCTGGTTTAAAATGCAATTCTTCCAAGAACATTTGGAATTGAGAGTGTGAGCAAGTGTGTGAATATTTTTACGGTTAGTCAAAAACATATATCTAAATCTGGAAGAAACATCTATGGATTGAGGGACCTTTACATAGCAATAATCACAGATGCTTCTGTTTTTTTAAGAGAGAACTACATATGTGTGAGCTGACTACCAAAAGCCACCAGACACAGGAATAGAGAAATCTCGCTATAACTATTTTAGAGCTCAAGAGTAGGTAACTGGTACTACAACCATTTGTACCAAACATCTAGGGCCTAAAAGTGAAAACACTCATTCTATGTTAGATTTAAAATCAGGGTAGGACGAGGTCACTCAGGCCCTTCATCAAAGCTTAAGTATTGTGTATTTTTCACATCATTCATCCGATTTTGGAACACTTACCAGGTTTAGTGAGCAACCTAACAAGTGCCTGAAGCATTGACCTAGGAATGTACCTTCAGTGGGAATTTTATGGAGCAAAAGTGCATCAATGGTTTGCCATATGGAGCAAGCCTCCGATAGCCCTCTTTGTTAACCAAGAAGAATGTAACTTCAGACTGTTTGAAAACTGATATTAAAATCATAACGTTCTAGTGGAGACATTTTGACGCTCTGGTTAGAATTATTGGCCAATGCTTACCTATGGACAGTTTTAAAAGCCTCTAACAGCATTAAATGAGACTGTACCGAGCCTTCATTTTACTTGAGATATTGGGCTGTGATCAGGGCCGTCTTAACAGCATTATAGATCTCTGGGCAAAGCAGTGCACTGGGCCCTGCCTACACAACCACTCACAGAAATAAACATGTTTAACAGAAAATGTGTGTTAAATTCTGGTCTGCATGGGGCCCCTATGCTCGTGAGGCCCTCGAACAGCTGTCCAGCGTGCCCATGCATTAAGACAGCAATCTACAGTTTCCTGGTCTTGTCTTTATTTCGGACAAAAAGAGGTAAAAGGATTACAAATACAGGAATACATAAGCATCCGATCAGCATTATTATCTACAAAGTCTTATAATAGGTCAAATTATCCTTATTTCACATTTATCCTTATTTCACAGTCTAGTAGCGACCAATTACTGTGGCATACATTGTGATACATAATTCATTTCCATAAAAAATTGTGTTAAATATTTGAACTTAAGATGATGCCTCAGATACTGAAATCAGCTCTCCTCATCCAAAGCTCCCACCCATCCTGAAGGATACTGTATCCAGTCACCTAGTCACAGGTAACCAAACAGCTGCACCTCTAGCCCAAGCTCTCCTCCCTTTACAGAGATATAAACTCTCTTCCAGTAGAATGTTGCCAGGAATCTGGCTTTTCGCTGCCAACATAAGGGGGTCTGGGTCCTGCCGTGCTGCTGCAATGTGTATTTGTTTGACTGCAAGAGACACACTTACTGCACTTCCTGTACACGGTCATGTCCGAGACACCCCATTCCCAGTGACTGTACATATCTGTGTCATGTGCTGTTTGTTTTTCTGCAGGGAGACACAGAATTTGTTAGTATTTTTATGAGTAAGTGAACTTGAGTGTTTTTAACTGTATAGGTGAGTAAATTTTACTGTGATTAATTATTTGCATGACTGACTAGATGTGTCAGTACCTCAATGGATGATTGGCGGTGTGTGAGTGTCTATATAGGTGTATAAATGCACAGAATGACTGTAAGTATGAGTGACTGTACAGGTGAGTGAGTGGAGATGTAAGTAGACTTAAAAGTCAATGAGTGGGTGAGTAGTTATTGGTATTGGAGTATCTATGGTTGTCAAAATGTCCGTCTGAAATTTTGAGGCGGTGTATCAAAGGTTATATTAGGGTCTGAGAAGATGCACTAATTATCACATGGATGACATCATCAGTGATGTCATCAGTGATGTCATTTGAGATGTCATCAGTGATGTCATCAGTGATGTCACTGACCATGTCATGAGTGATGTAGTATGTGACGTCATCAGCAGTGCATTGCGGGGGCGCGAGTTATAGTTAGCTGAACTAACTATAACAGGGGAATTTCTAGGGTTTTGTCCGAGGGAAATGTCCAGCTAACTATAACACCCCTGAAACCTATGTTTTTTTCAGTGAATTTCTAAGGTTTTTTAAATGCCAATTCCTAACTATAACGCCCCTGAAACCTTTGTTTTTTTTCAGTGAATTTCAAAGGTTTTTTAAATGCCAATTCCTAACTATAACGTGCATGAAACCTATGGTTTTTTCAGTGAATTTCAAAGGTTTTTTAAATGCTAATTCCTATCTATAACTTATCTCTGAAGATATCATGAAAAGCATTCTTTTTTAAAAGTAGGGTGCACATTAGTTTTGTGGAAAAGCATCTTTGTGATTGGTTAAGAAAAAGCAGTTTCAATGTGGAGTACATATCATAGGATAAAATTTGCTCAGCTCAACCACACCTG
Organism: Triturus cristatus; assembly: GCF_964204655.1. Lineage (NCBI taxonomy): Eukaryota > Metazoa > Chordata > Amphibia > Caudata > Salamandridae > Triturus > Triturus cristatus. The sequence continues at coordinate 472,515,641 of NC_140588.1, forward strand.
CTACTTGCATTTGGAAGGCACTGTTCGAACTTAAAAGAATCGTCAACGTTTAACCTGCACGTGTCGTTAAATGTTCAAGAAAATGTTACAAAAAAATATCGTAAAGTTTTAAAAAATTTATGAACTTTTAACCTGCACATATTGTAGAATGTTCTAGAAAGTGTGTTGATAGAATACGTTGCACTTCTGACTTCTATGTGTTGTTGAATATTAAAAAAACGGTTCATATGGAAAATTAAAAAGAAACCAATAGAGAAGTTTTGAAACCTAAAAGAATCAAGGAACTATTCTAATTTATTCTTTACATGTATTTATGTGTGCAGCAACAAAATTATAGACACAACAGCACTAGGAAGAGGAAGAAGCAGGGAGTGGGGGGAGGGGGGGAGATGGGCAGACTGGCACACATGCACAATTAAGTACAACACACATATAGACTAACAATGGCCAAGATGAAACACACCAACAAGGAGCACAAGTCACACAACCTCCCAACATCACACCACTGAACGAGCATAGAAGTGAAAACCACGCTGCATTCATACAGGATGTGTACAAAGGCCAGTCGTTGGTGTTGTGGGATGTCTGCGACCGTGGTCATCATGGATGAGATGCCCAGCATGTGGCACATGGTCGAGTTCACTGTGTGTTATATTGCCAAACGGCTGCTCCTCCCTCCCACGAGCCCCCACACTTTTGTACGGTGAGCTGTTGTATCTCTTGCACTCGTACGGCACGCCATTGTAATGCTTATTTGCGCATGTCCTGCTACATTCCAACTACAACATCACAGTGCCGTTTGGAGGTGGTGCATGCCACTTTACAACATCGACTGCTGCGGCTCTTGTAACAGGCCACACCAGAACACAGAGACACACTTACTGCACTTCCTGTACACGGTCATGTCCGAGACACCCCATTTCCCTTGCTGGATAGGCACACCCCTGCACTGACCTGTGAACGACAGACCAGCACACACCAGTTGTGCATGCAGGAGGATGCGTACGTAGCTACACATCCAGGCTCACTGCCAACGCTGAGGTGACAGCACATTGTGATGTTGCAGGGCTCTTGCCTATCATGCTAAGACAATGACCACAGGGACACACTTACTAAGATGTGGGTTTGGGGGGCATTGGCGGTCCTGAAGTTGTTGAGATGAGTCTTCTGGCCCTCATGGGTATCCCTGTATCATGCTCATTGACTCTATGGCACCTGTGGGTGTTCTGGTGTGGCTCTTGGCTGTGTTCCCTTTCATGGTGCAGGTAGTTGTCCTGCTTAACACCAGCAGAACGCAGGTGCAAAATCCCCGGTGCTAACGTGTCTTATCGCCGGAATTTGTTTCGCATTGCAATTGGTGTGAAAGTTGTGATGTGATTTTTTTCGTGTGCACAACAATATACGAACTGAGCAGTGTATCTCGTCAAGATCCAGCACCTGACGCACTATTCCCAATCAATATAAATACAATGAGATTTCTTAATAGATTTTGTGTGTACACTGTAAGTGCAGCCAATACCTCAGTGCCATACAATACAGGATTTTAGTATTTAGAATAAATCGCAAAGGTGCACTTCGTGTCTTTTTGCACAGGAACGGCTACTCTCCATTTCATTATCAGCACTTTATCGGAAGTAAAGTTGAGATAAATCTAACACACTATTCAGAAGTTGGTGCAAACTGCAGATATCACCAGTATTCCAGTGATAAGTGCCCCAAAATGTAACACCATGGTGGACTCCATCAAATAACAGTAATAAGAACAAGAAAGAGTCACACAGCAGTTAAGAGAACAACCAAAAACATTCTTAATTTTTTTTTCAAACTTTATTTTTTATAATAATAAATATATAAACGATAAACTATTTTCAAACTTTATTTTTTATTAACATAAATATAAACAATAAACTAATAAACAAAATGTAACAACAATAATACAAAACAGCAAGGCGGAACACTCCTGTGGGAACCACGGATGTCGACGACAGACCTGGAAAATCAGAAAGATTGTTAAAAAAAAAAACAACATGGTATTCTCAACAAAATACCACAAGAAACAAATCACAGATTTATAACATTTTGTTAGCTGTATGCATTTTATATGTTTAATTTACAAAAACTGTAAATGTTGCCGCTTTAAAATATTTACCGAATCTGAGGAAATTTTTTTGCAGAAGGCCCCACGCCCACAACGTTTTTCTTCAGTGGTGAAGAAATTTTTCACTTTTTCCAAAGGGCAAACAAAGACCAATGCCACCTTCATTCGCAAGATTTGCCAAAGAGTTCTGTTACGAGGGGATCCTAACAAAAAATACTCGTGCGGCACAGCAAGTATGATGAAACACCTAAGGACCCTTCATCCAAACAATCTTGCACGAGAAGAGTGCAAACAGATGAGAAACACTCCTGTTCTGTATCTGTAAAAAAGAATCACAAATAAATGTATATTAATAACTTTCAAATTTATACTATTCCATTACTGCACAAACACATTTTATATAAAAACTGACTAAGAAACGATAGCCCTGAACCACAAGTGTGACGATCGTTAAAACATTACATGCATTGTGCATACTACTTTGAAGCAGTTCATGCCCTAAAGCCTACCTCACTAAAAGACTACATGCTAACTGACTAAATGATTACAGTACTATAAGGAGACACACTGGGTGAGTGACAGGGTGTTTGCTAGAAGAGTATAAATACTAACTAGGGAATTGAAGGTGTGAAACACAACTGTGTAGGTGATTAGATGACTGCATCCATACTGCATAGGCATTTAAAGCAGTCCATGTGCTAAGGCCTGACTCACTGCATGACTACTTGGGTACTGACTGAATGATTAGAGTACAGCAAGGAGAGTACCTAGGTGAATTTATAAGTGCTAGGCTTTTCGCACAGGGAATGGATTAGTACTTGGTACTGAATGGGTCACTAGAGGAGTGCAAAGGCAGTCACAAGTGCTGGACTGTATGGATACTGACTAGGAAATTGAAAGTGTGAAAGACAAGTGTCTAGGTGGTTAGAAGACTGCATGCATAGTGCATAGGGGTTTGAAGCAGTCCATGTGCTAAGGCCTGGCTCAGTGTATGAATACTTAGGCACTGACTGAATGATTAGAGTACTGCAAAGATAGTATCTTGGTGAATTTATAAGTGTTTGGGTTTTAGCACAGTGAATGGATTAGTACATGGTGCTGAATGGGTCACTAGAGGACTGCAAAGGGAGTGACAGGGTATTTCCTGGAAGTGTATGGATACTGACTAGGGAATTGAAGGTGAGAAAGACAATTGTGTAAGTGGTTAGAGGACTGCATGCATAGTGGACAAGGGTTTGAAGCAGTCCATATACTAAGGCCTGGGTCACTGGATGAGTACTTGGGTACTGACTGAATGATTAGAGTACTGCAAGGAGAGTGCCTGGGTGAATTTATTAGAGTTTGGCGCAGTGAAAGGATTAGTACATGATGCTGAATGGGTCACTAGAGGAGTGCAAATGGAGTGACAGGGTGTTTGCTGGAAGTGAACGGATACTGACTGGGGCATTGAAGGTGTGAAAGACAAGTGTGTAGGTGTTTAGAGGACTGCATGCATAGTGGATAGGGGTTTGAAGAAGTCCATGTGCTAAGACCTGGCTCAGTGCATGAATACTTAGGCAGTGACTGAATCATTAGAGTACTGGAAAGAGAGTGTCTTGGTGAATTTATAAGTGTTTGGGTTTTGGCACAGTGAATGGATTAGTACATGCTGTTGAATGGGTCTCTAGAGGACTGCAAAGGAAGTGACAGGATGTTTCCTGGAAGTGTATGGATACTGACTAGGGAATTGAAGGTGTAAAAGACAAGTGTATAGTATGTTAGAACACTACATGCATACTGCATAGACATTTGAAGCAGTCTATTTGGTACTTAGAAACTGCCTAAATAATCAGACTACTTCTAGGACAGTGCTTAGGTAAAACTTTTAAATTTTCAGTTCTGCCACAGTGAACAGAATAGTACATGGTACTGCACCTTAGTGTCAAACCCTGACTCATGTTATCAATGCATAAGCAAAGACTAGCTTCTAATGCTACTAAAACTTGACAACATGAGAAGTTTTAGATTAGTTATCTCTCAGCAAATACACGATGTTACCAAATGCTTCTCTCACAGTGGTTCTCAAATGCACACAGACTCACAGTGTGATTCTAGACAACAACCACTATACCTAGGAGTTTACCACAAATCATTCACTACTGTGGAAGTGGTAAGCGAACTGCACACAATCTTCATGTTTCAGGACTGCCCTTTTATGTCAAAGCCTGTCTCATACAATCAAAGCATAAGCAAAGACTGGCTTCTAATGCTACTAAAACTTCACAACATGACCGGTTTTAAAACAGATTTCTGTCAGCAAATACACGATGTTACCAAATGCTTCTCTCACAATCCTTACCCAAATGCACACAGACTCACAGTGTGATTTTATACAATCAACACTATCCTAGGAGTTTACCAAAACTCATTCACTAGTCTGGAAGAGTTAATGGTACTGAACACAATCTACATATTTAAGTATAGCACATCAGTGTCAAAGCATGACTCATTTAATCAACGCATAAGCAAAGACTGGATTCTAATGCTACTAAAACTTCACAACATGACAGGTTTTAAAAAAGTTATCTGTAAGCAAATACATGATATCACCAAATGCTTCTCTCACACTGATCCCAAATACACACTAACTCACACTGTGATTCTAGACATGCACCACTATCCCTAGGAGTTTACCAAAACTCATTTACTACAGTGCAACTGGTAAGTGAACTGCACACAAGCTACATATTTCAGGACTGCACTTTTCTGCCCAAGCCTGACTCATTTAATCAAATCATAAGCCATAACTGTCTTCTAATGCTACTAAAACTTCACAACATGACAAGTTAAAACAGTTATCTGTCAGCAAATACACGATGTTACCAAATGCTTCTTTCACAGTGGCTCCCAAATGCACACAGACTCACTGTGTGATTCTAGACAAACAACACTATCCCTTGCACTATACCAAAACACATTTCTTCATCTAGAAGTAGTACTACATTTTAGTATAGAAACATAACATAACTCATTTCACAAATTCATAAACAATGACTGGTTTCTAATTCTACCAAAATATAAAAACTGCACAGTTATCTGTTTACAAACACATGAAAAACACAAATGCTTATCACAGAATGGTTTCTACAAGCACACACATTGTAGAGAAAAAAAGTACTCCCTAAACTTTAGCAGGAAAAATACATTAGTCTGATTAAAATCAAAATAGTCTACACACATCCCCTCACAATTAAATAACTAGTCTTTCAAGTTCTTTTGTAGATTAAGAAGTATATCAATCACTCACCATATTTTCTTTTACAGAATCTCTGCACTGTGCACCTCTCAGCAAAAGCAAAGAATTAAAAAGTTTCCCTTTCATTTTCCACACATATACATGTAAACATCAAATCACAATCCTTCGCACATAAACTCAAAAGCAAGCACACATTTCTATTGGTTAAACATTTCAACCCTTTCCAACTGAAATACATTTCAACCGTTCCCAGAATCTGCCTTCTGACTGTTACCATAGAAACAGGTCATGGAACACTGCACTGAGCTCACAGGTCACAAGTTCAGCACACAATGTTCCTACACAAGACATGAAGTGTGCTTGACTTCTCAACATATCAGCTTATCATATATAATGTTCCTTACAATCTGTTTTTGTTAACCAATAACAATCATACCTTTAAAAAACAGAAATATACACCCTACCTTTCAGTGTATAAAGTTGTCATACAACCAATGATTTCTTGTCGTTTTTCAAAAAACGTTGCCGTGGATCCGCGCACCCACCGCGAGAGAATCCGTGCATCCAACGTGATAGGATGTGCGCACCGTGCGCGCATTTCCCCGTGTTTTTTATTTTTAAAAAGGGGGCCCCAGGGGGACATTCTGGGACCCCCTAAGCACCTCTAGAGGGTCAGAGTATTTCCACTCTGCCCCCTTTATATGTTTTACACACTTTTTCGCCTTCCATCTTCTGCCTCGCTTCTACCGAGGCAGAAAATGTCCGCCAACAGTTCCTGGTTTCGAATGTAGAGGGACACTCGACAGCCAATTAGCATTCAGCGTGCGATCGGGAAGGTGCGCTCTCGGTTCGGGAGGGTGCGCTTACGGTGCGGGTAGGGTCCGCGGATCCTCCCAGGCCATAGATATCACCAACTTTTTTACCCTAATTTTCTCAGGAACTACTGAACAGATTCACACCATATATGCAAAAGGCACGAGTCCGAACTGAGGACTACCTCTTTGCCAAATTTGGTGTCATTCCATTCAGCGGTTCGGGCTGTAGCTGCAACAACAGATCCTATGGGAAATTGCATGGGGAAAACGCGTTTTGGGACCCCCCTTTTTTCTCGGCCCCCGCTTGACGCATCACCGCAAAACTTTCAGGGTAGGAGCGGAGCAGAGCTGGCCAAAAGTTTGGACAATTTCGCGAAGATTCGTCAACCGGCGCCAAAGATATTCCCAATAGAATGTTGTGGATTTCCTATGGAAAATAGGTCCTAACTATAACTATCTACTGGCGACCGCCAGTACATAATATAAATATATATATATATATATATATATATATATATATATATATATATATATATATATATATATATATATAGTTTAGTAGTGAGATGTGAAATTAGGGAATGGAATGTATACATTCTGTCAGTCGACTATAGCACTAGCAGGGAAACGTTAATATAAAGTACATTCATTCATCAAAGATGGCCCCTCTAGTTATACAGCAGTGTAGTTATCCTGATCTTGGAGGTTGTCAACTAAAACAGCGTAAAAAACAAAAGCATACCAAAAAGGAGGAACAAGATGCTTTGCCAATCAACAGACAGCCTGACAGATGATAGCCAAAACTAGCCACAACAGCTCTTTGGGCATTTTGATTTATTCAAACGATAAGCTAGAATATTTATTGTTTTTACTATGCCCTTTTCAAAATATGTTTTCTTTCTTGCATGTCATTCTAATGGTCACAAGGTTTTGTACAGAATGAACATATTTAAAAAGGCTGCATTGTGATCAATACAAAAATATTTTTATTTAAAGTCATTAAGTTGTGTTGTAGTAGTTGTGATTAAAAGTGTAAGCGCCTGCTAATATGCTATTTCTGTTTTGTTTTAGGTGCAGGTCTTTGGATTGTACTCCAGAGAAGGATTCCATGAAATTTTTGACTGCCCAATAAAAGTATGTGAGCTGCACCTCTATTTTATTGTTGCTTTAATAAAATTTAATGTGTAGTCCATGATGTACAATTTTTGTCTCAGCATGAACCAGCACAAGTTATAACAATACGAACAACCCTGCATTGCCATTCCTTAGTGAATGTAATGTAAGGTTGTATGCAATAATGTGCATATAGAATCATATAGATTCTATCAACACACTCTTTCGCTCTGCTCCACTCTATTTATATTATGCCACATTACATATTACCTTCTATAGTGCAAGAAACAGACTGGCGGTGTGTGGTAAGATGCACTGGCATGGGCCCACTAGTCTCACTGAAATAGATGGGAGGGAAGCTGTAGCCTGTCATGCAGACTCTGGCTTCTATCTAAAGCTCGGGACAGAGGTGAGCCAGTAGTGGAAATCATCTTTACCGAGTTGCCTTTTTCTTCCTGCTGCAGGGGGAATTGGCAAGCATCTCTCTGCCTTATTCATTACGGCTGTTCACTTACATGATTTTCAGGGCCCCCGGTTAAATTCTCACCAAAAAGATGCAAATAACACCCATTGCAAGGAAAATATTTGAAGCATGTGAGAGTAAATGAATCCTTGGACAAACCACTTGAAGTCAATAGATAGGTAAGATGTCAGCCAAGTTCTTCCTGCTGGCTGTTTTTGAAATATGTAAAGAAAATAGACAGCAGACCAGTAAGTGACATTTGTTAGAGGACAATTCTGGGCTCATGGGATGGAAGCAGAGACTCCAGATGTTCAAGGAAATAAATACCAGCAAAGCTATTTATGACTATTTCTCAGATACCACTTCTGGAAGAAATATTTGAACAAGTTATCGTTCTACAAAAATATTTGACTTTCTGACTGTAGTATTATTTTTTTTCGCAGTCAAAATATATCAACCATAAACTAAATGTTACTTGATATCTCTGTTAATATGGACATATATAAGTATAAGGCTCTAATCCCCCACTTTTCAATAGACATGCTAAGGTTTACACTGACCACTATCTTCAGAATGGTAAGTAGGTGTAGGTGACCAGCTTAACTCCTGTGCTCAATGGGAGGACGTTGACATTATATCTGAACATCACCTAATTTGAGCTGTTTCACGAAGTCCCTAAGATATTTGTGTAATTGAGTCTCCTAGTAAGAACATGTGGTCTTGTGTGAACCTCATACTTGGTATAAGAATGTGTTGTAACAAGTGACTATTATGCCTATAAATTGTATGAATTATGTCCTGATAGATACAAATATATAAGGACATTTATAATACATTATTTGATTTTGATATCCTAATTATAGATCGTTGCAGTTCATCCTCAGTTTGGACGATCCAGCTTCAAACAGTTTGTAACTGGGGGAAATAAGGTATATGCATGTTTTTGTAAACTTTTATTACTGTCATTTAAATTACATTTGCCAAAATGATCTTGCTACACCTCATGTATTTTCCCCCAATTTGATCCTACAAACCCAGAGATCATGAACATAGCACACATTTATGTTCCATCATCAATACAACTACTTGATAAAATCAAATATTTCTGCATTTGAAGCTGTTCTATACCCAACCTCTTAATTCCATTCATTTTAGCCATATCTATTGTCAAACTGTATTCAAACAATTATTACGTTCAACCATCATCTCGTAAAGATGTTCCACTAAAGGCTTTGTTCTTTGAAAGTAAGCTACCCTAGTCAACATTTCCTTAGTTATTTATACAACCTCGAAAGTAGGATTCTATGAAATTTCTAGTATGATGTGTAGAATAATCTCTGAGAATCATTATGAGACCCAGTTCTAAGCACTCACAGATGATTTCCAAACTGCCGACCACGCCGATTTGAGAAATTGACAACTACATTTTCTGAAAATGTTTATTGTGACACAGAGGAGTAAGAATGCCACAATATCAACAATACCTGTTCCAAGATGACTATCCAGTTTAGAACTAGTGGCTACACTAGAGGTACCACACTGCAGATGTAATGAATGGCAAACAGGTATCCCAGGTGGATGTGAGCGGAATAGACCTAGCACACCTCTTGATTGCCTTTTAAGATTAGCAGAAAAGAAAATGTCACAAGTTGAGGGATAGCTAGAGATGCTACAGGCATGTCTGACGGTAAATGAGTTGAAGGTTCAGAGGTTGCCCTCAGGCGGGAGATGTACAGTCATAACTGTCTGATCTGATGAAAGATTGCTATCATCTAGTACATGATGTACTGCAATTGTTACCTCCATGTGTGAGTGGAATCAACGGCTGGAGGACTATGTGAGGGCCTTAAATCTGTTTATCTTGAGTTTTGTACTATTCCATATGAATGGTGATGTGAACATAGCAGTACAGAAACGTCTTGACTTGGAGTTGTTTGCCTCAGATTTCCCTCATGCATCTGAATAGTAAAAGTAGCAAGACTGGCCTTAACGGATAAGTTACACTCCTAGTGCAGGTCTCTGCTGGTGATAGCTGTGATACAGAGGAAAACTATCACGCAGCACGGCAGTAGAGTCTTGTTCTTCACTGTCTTGAGCAAGCGCACTCAATTTATATGGCAACTCTGCAGGTGGTTCTTTGTGATCTTCTAGAATGAGGCCCTGAGACACTGGTTTGGTTTCTGACAAGGTAGAGGTTAGACTAAGAGGGAAAAAGTATGTGTTCACATACCCTTATGCTGCATGTGGTTTCATAGCAGCTCACCCCGGGTGCCTGATATTGAAAACATGGGGGAAATATGATTCTCCTGGCAAATCCTTCATTAGTTGTGAACATTTCCTGGGTCCCACATTCTTTAGGTAGGGGTGGGAGTGTTGGATTTGATGTTTGGAGAGATATTTACCCCCTTTTTCAGTCTGTGCGGATTCCTTTCTACTTATTTTCTCTCCCTCCACTCTTTGAGACTTTGACTATGGTCTAGTTCCGGGACCTTTGGAGTTTTTCTTTTCCTAAAATTGCCATTTTATGTTTTGTGTGCCTGTCACTACTAACGTTTAGTTATTCATATATTAGTGTGAGATTCTGGATTATTATTTCGGGGAGGGGGGCAGACTGTCAAAAGACTAGAAATCTAGTGGCTTTCTGGGAACATCAGGGTATCAAAGAAAAACCTGGGCTTAACCCTTGATAGCAGTGATCCAAGGCACTGGGCTATACCCCAAATAAATGTGTGTTAAGTATTTAAGCAGCCCAAAAAGAATACAGCCGAAAAAAACAATAACATTTCAGAAAAGAGAAAAAAAAAATTAATTAACTCAGATGATGCAAATTGGTCAAATTCAAGCCAAGCGACTTGGATATTTTTTGTTTTATTAAAAGGTGGAACAGTTCCAACAAAACACAAAGAGAATAATGTAAGTTAATGAGAGGTGAAAACAAAATACTGCGCAGCATAAATAAAAAAGCGACTGCACAACACACAAAGAGAACGATCAGACTGATAACAAAGAACACCAGACCATATAAATACAAATGGCTCTCAGAAATATGAAATGCTAATCCCATAACCTCATACTGACCATACAAGATGCATGACCATCCTGATACATCCACATGCACTGTCCTCACTTATACTCCAACCCACCAAACATAAAAATGAATGTAGCTCTCCATTGCAGAGTGGAGAAATTGATCCCCAATGCTGCATTTATCAGACTGCACCTGCTCACGTGGATTTGAGTTCCTCTGCACACATGAGAATAAAGCAAGCACTCAGACACCGTCCTGGGCAGCAAAGAGCAAAATAAAAGGCATATGCGTGTGTTCTGGTTGACAAAGTCCAACTAAGACATCCGCATAATGTCTGAAGGCTATACAAATTATTAGCATAGTCACAACAGTGGATTAACATAACAACACACAAGACAATGCCAGGTCTCCATCCTCATGATGACTCCAATGACATGCTAATGTATTTAGCATTTGACACAGCAGAACTAGATGCAAGTCTGCTCCTTTCTGTATTTCTTCCATTCTAACAGCATTATGTGACGAAGTTATATTAATCTGTACTCAACCATTTAAGGACCAAGCAACCAAGCAAGTCATGCTGTTAAACTTTTTTTTTTCAAATCCACATCACATAGCACAAACCTTGGCATGCATAATTACTGTGATAGTTTGTCTTCACAGGTTTTTGTATGATTGATTCTCTAATGAGAACACATATGTTTGAAATTGGGTTACCGGTTGAGTGAGGAGAAACCCTACTCAAGCAGCAACCACAATGTCTGTCAGGGTGAAAAACAAGCAAACCCCAAATTAATCAGTGCACAACCCTCTGTAGCTTGGCACAAAGCAGTCAGGCTTAACTTAGAAGCAATGTTTAAAGTAATTATGCCGCACTTCACACAGTAATAAAGTGAAAACCCAACACAAGAAAAATCTCACACCAATTTAAAAAACAATTAGTAAAACTTAAACCATCTTAGATCAAAACGATAAAAATCCAATCAGTGGGACCTGAGGGATGCAATTCTAAAGTTTTAAGTAAAAATAGTGCGTAGAAGCACAAAGCGCCAACTGTGGTTATTTGGTCATGCCTGACCAGGACCAAGTCACAAGTTCAGGCTGACCACTATGGACTGTGTGCCGGATACAGGGACCAAGTTAGGCCCGCTAAACAAAGTACCTTAAATCATGGTTGCGTTGCGTTCCAAGATCCTGTGTTAAGGATGCATTGTGCAATGGTGGTTCTGATGAGCTGCAATATGAGGTCCTGCGTTGTCGTTGAGGATACTGTCGGTGAGGGGCTTGCAATGCAAAGCCAACATCGAGGTTGCGCAGAGGCGGATCCAAGGAGTCTGCGGCTGTGATGTCCTGCATTGGGAATGCGTCGTGCAGCTGCTGTTCTGAAGAAGAGCTACAAGGTGATGCGTTGCGTTGATTCTGACCACAGGACCACAGCTAGGCTGGCAGGGCACCTTCAGGCCCACTTCCAAGGATCCAAGACTGGGGTGGCACAACTTGGGGCTCAAGTCTTATGGCAGCCTGTGTTCAGGTTCTGGGTTCAAGGTGATTGAAGTTTTTTCTATCCCTGAGGTCCTTATCAGGAGGCCAGCCAACTACCCTTTGAAGTCGCTCTGGTGGTCCTAGGATCAACATGCAGGTCTAGTCCTTTCACTCAGGCAGCAGAGAAGCAATTCTTCTTGCAGTCCAGCAGTCCTTCTGAGTCTTCCACAGGTCCAGGGGTCTACTGAAGAGTTGGGTCTGAGGGTCCGATATTTATAACTGGTGCCCACTTTGAAGTAAGTGAAGGTTCTGGAGGTTTTTACTCCAAGAGGGTTTGGAATTTCATGACTCCCTGCCCAGGCCCCAGACTTTTTGAGGTCATGATAGACCAGTGTCAATCCCTTTGTGAGTGTGCTCAGGCAGAGTCTTTGAGATATGCAAGTGTGGCTCCTCTTCCTCATCAAGTGAGAGATGGCCCATCCTGCCAACACCTATCCTCCTTTGTCTCACTGTCTTGGAGCAATATACAAAGACCAACGTCCATCTACACATAGTCACATGACCCAGGAAATAGGCTGCAGGCACCAAATGGTTGGAATAAGAAAATGTCAGCTGTCTAAAAGTGGCATTTTCAGAATTGTGACTTAAAATCTGACTTTACCATTAATTAGGTCTTTGAATTACAATTCTTAAGACACCAAACTCGATCTGCCTACATTCTCCCAATTGGAACTTTACTTATCACATATTAAATGTAACAAGTTAACCCAATGTTATCCTAAGGGAAAGGTGTGCCGTGCAGTAGTGAAAAACACATTTTTTATTTTTTTTCTACCAGGACTTGTAAAAGTTAAAAGTACAAGTCCAACTTTTTCAATACAATGCACCCTGCCCTCTGGGCTGTTTAGGCCCTAGCTTAAGGGTTGCCCTCTAAAAGGAAGGTTTAGACCCGACAAAAGTTTTATTTTGCAATCTCTCCCATTGCAGTTTAAAACTACACACACAGTCTACAGTGGCAGACCTGAGACATATTTAAAAGGCTACTTAAGTGGTGGCACAATCAGTGCTGCAGCCCAGTAGTAGCAATTAATATACAGACTCTGAGTATACCTAGTACCACTTTACCAGGGACTTACAAGTAAATTAAAATGTTCCAGCAATGTCTAAGCCAATTTCACCATGCTTAAAGGAGAGAGCGCAAGCACTTTAGCACTGGTTGACAGTGGTAAAGTGCTCAGAGACCTTAAAAGCTAACAAAAGCGGGTTCAGAAAACAGGAGAGTGAAGACAAAAAGTTTGGAGATGACCCTGCCGAAAGGGCCAAGTTCAACAACTTGTAAAGAATTATATTTGCAAGCCTGGATATTTGAATTTTGAATAAAGTAAAAATACATTTCTCTCATTTACATGAAAAGCCCTTTTGTGCCCTATTATATGTGATGAAATACCAAATAATAGTAGTTGATGACCCCACTGATGCCTGCTACATTAAATTGGCTTTTACAAACAGATTGTTGATGGACTATCTGTCATGGCGTATCTGTTGCATTGTCAGTATCTAGGGTTACCATAACTAGAGACTCGTGATGTGCTTATTAATGGACTACTGTCTCAAAGTTCATCAGTCCTAACCTTCTTAGTATTTGGTGATGCCCACCTCTATAAAGAGAGTGTCCTGGTACTTGAGCGTAAGACAGAGCAATCACAGTTTCAACTGTGTACTGTCACTCATTGACCCACCTCACCTGAATTATTAATATGTGTCATGTTTTGGGACCTTCTTCCTTCATTCTAAGCCAAATCCTACAGCCACTAGTCATACATATAATATACTATGATGTAGGTAACAGGACCAAATACCAACTTAGTTTTATTTTCTTGTGCGTAAGTGTCAACCATTCTGATCAATTGTTGCGGTAAGTTTTGCTGCAGTCGCTTATTAAGGCATTTCTGTCATGTACCTCAGAGTTGCGGAGACAGTGCACCGTTTCTGTACATTGCCTGCGGTACACCTGCCTTGTCACCACACGATGTTGACGTCTTGACTTTCTCATGTAGCCCACCTCGAAAGCTGTACTCAAGGAAACCTGAAACCGTGTCTAACAAAATCAAAAGTTATTTTGAGCGCCGAGGAGTGCGAATTGCTAAAGCTTTGCGATAGGGGACTGCTGCCAGCGGCTAAGCCGGGTCCCCCCAGCAAAGAAATACTGAAGCCTCTGGGTGAAACTGGTGGCAGAGTGAAACTCTGGGACTTCATGACATAAGATGCACGATGAACCACATCATTGGGGTTCACCTGATGCTAGAAGAAAAGCAGCACCGTCAGGGGCTTAATCCATCTTTTTAGTTATCTTTGATTGCTTGTCAGGTTGTTATGTATTCATTCCTCTGGGAGATGAAAGAGCAGCTGTGCTGACTCCTCATTCCTGCCTCCTTTGAGCTGCTTTATCATCCTGTTCGCGATGCTCAGATACAGTTTGTATAACTTAATTGGCCATTATAAGCGTAATAAGAGACATTAAATTCTTAGTCGTCGTTGTAAAATATTATTTACACGCTTCTTCGGAAGCACGTTTGGTGCGATGCGCGGAACCCGTGAATGACCATGGATCTCCATGCGAAGGACCCGGAGGCGTCCAGCAGGCTTGAGGCGGTACGGCACCTGTCTCCGAACAGTTTCATCTGAAGAATAAAACGGGTGCAGGGCGAGGGCTTGGAAAGTAAGCGAGCTCAACATGAAATAGTGCGTTTTTCCTGCAGCACACTCGAGAATAAAGATAACAAGATAAGCAGCTTCCTAAATCAGCTAACTAACCTTGTGGAAGGACAGTTTAGGAATACAGTATGAAGCCGCGTGACAGGAAGCGGCGGGACTGCCTCGCTGTCAGGGCAGAGCTCGTGCACGTCTGATCATTATCAAAAGCACTGCAACTAACGAGGCTGCTTGTGTGAGAATCCAGCCGAGCACGCAGTGAGGGGTAATGCTCGCTAGCAGGGCTCTCTTGGTTACCGGATAGCGGGTCCTGCCGGTGCTGGTGGTAGTTGCCCCTGACCAGTGCTTTAAATGGGAATAAATAAGTGCAGGTACTCATTAAAATAGGTGTGGCAAGTGGGCGGGTCTAGGGGCGGGACTTACGGCAAGAAATGATCATACATAATGACCTCTGTACCAGGTGCAGCACATATCAAAACACACAAGAAATGTGGTAATGTAAATAAAACAGATAAACTCATTACACATAATGAAAGCCACAATGGCACTTTCACCCGAATGGTCGCTGCGCACCTGATTGACAGTGCAGGGTCTGTCTAGAGACCCTGGCCTGTTAATCACAGGGTGACACAAGCCCTCTCAAACCCCTGCAGTTTGGGGACATTCAAATGGGCGCTGCTGGAATCTTCACCAGCAACTCGGCTCAGTTAATTTCATGCTCCTCCGAAGCAGAGTGGAATCTGGCCTGCACTGGAGGAGAAACCTAAGCTGCGCCTGCCGTGCTGTGGGTCAGGGTACCGGTACTCTCCCTGGCTACAGAGAAGTGCCGGTACTGACGGCAAAAAAAATCGGAAGTGCCGGTACTCAGTACCGGTGAGTACCAGCCCATTTAAAGCACTGCCCCTGACTAAGCTAAGTTGTGGTCCAGGAGGAGGTGTCATATGTCCTGCAAGCAGAGAGCATTTAGAAGAAACCTGTTGAACAAAAAACGACTCTGTTTTATTGGCGTTTACATTTTTTTGTGTGCTAATAATGACGATCAAGGAATGCACTGATTTTGGTAGAATTAATTTTATTTGTGTTAACAATGTAAGTCATAGTTTTATGAATTTTGAATAAAATCTTTTTGTTCTAGAAGGAGCTCCTCGGCAGTCAGGACTTCCATTGTTTATACAAAACTCACGTTTCGGTGCCTCTTGTCAAGTGTTTCCATGTTAAGCAGCTTCAACAGCCCTCCCACACGTGACGTTTGACCCGAGGAACGTTGATGATGACTCCTGCAACTAACATCTCTGTCACATATCGCTGGTATAGTGTCTTGTAATACAAGAACTCTGGAACTCTTTTGGTTCCCACAGTACACCGTAGGCCTGTGACATAAGCGTTGGAGGGATGACTTAGACAGGCTTAGAATGTTGTTTTCTGACTTATACGCAGCGGAATAAAGACGTGTAAAATTGCTCTCCATGTGTAGCGTACTTATTGGCGGGGGCCTAGGCTGGCAGGACGCTACACCTGGGTCTGTATGGACCGGAAGGAAGTGGAGGACGGCAGGTGCTACAGTGCCTCCTCTCTCTTCCATCCCTTGGTTTACCTGGCCCTCCGCTGAGGTAGATAGTGCTTTAGTACTTCCCCCGCATGACGTTCCTTTCCTTACGTCTGCAAAGTTGCAAGTGCAAGAGGATCAAGGCAGCGCTACTCCACCAGCTGTTTCTGCACTGCCCTCTTGCCACATATCTCTTGAGGAAGAGAAAAACAGGGAAAGTGTCTGTGATTGGCCAGCGTCTTTTCACTCTGAGGCTGCTGGCAAATATGCTGGCCGTTCGTATTTGCTCAGAGATCAGTAACGGCCTTTGCTTAGAAGGAAAGGAAAGTAGAACTTAAAAAATGGGAGAGAGGAAGACAATCGTATTTGGGTTGAGTATTTTGTGGCACTTCGGGGTGGGGTATAATACCCTAGGTAAGGTGTGGTAGAGAAGCAGCAACACCAGTATGTTTGTGTTTTGAGAACAGGAAAGTTGGGATACTGACAGAAAATTGTATTTACTTGTATGTGTATAAATTAAGAGTTAGAGAGGCATGATCCCTCCTAGTGTACTGTGATTGTTGGCGGGGTTAGCTGTGTACTCATGGCATTGGATTGAAATTGCTTCAGCCCATGTCTTGTTACCCTTCCCAATTGGAACCCAACTGATAAAGTTCCATTCAATTTGACATGTCCAGTGGGTTTGGGATATGGGAGAGCAAATAGGGATAAAATAGCCAAAAACTCATAACCTCTGGAATAGAAGGCTCCACTGTGAGTTAAATGCCTTCTCTGCACATTGTGGCTATATGTTACGAGGACTTTAGAAGGATTTTGCTGTGTCCCAACAATTATATAGTCTATGAAAAATTATTGTGTAGCGTTACGAGGTATGAACGTCAATTGATCAGGGTAAACCAGTGAGGAGCCAGAAAGTATAAACCTATTCAAAATTATTTTGTCAAGAATTTTGGTCTCTAAATTGAAAAGAAAAATTCGGCAGTATGATTGACTATGTCCCACAGATTTGGCGTTTTAGGTATGAGTACTATACTACCTTGTCTCATGCCCGCCGAAAGAGCAGATTAAATTTTGCCTGGTTACATGGGCCTCCTCTGGTCAATACAGCAAGGCTATTCATTTGTTCTTGTCTTTTATCTGTGAAGAAAGCTGATTTTACTTTCCGAATTTGTAGGACTCTGCCTTTTTCCACTAAGCAATACTGGGCATAGTTTACCCCTGGTGGAGCATCATGCATGAATAGGATCACCTCAGAGTGAACCATCTCTTCATTCTCTTTAGAAGGATAGTCGCTGTGGACAATTTTGTGGTTGGGGTGCATCCACACAGTTCCCAAACATCAAGTCTCTGCATGTCACTCCCATCCTTTTTGAGTTCCCCTGTGCTCAAAAGCAAGAGCGAGTGATATGAAATGTTTCTGCCTGGTAATTCCACTGAACTAATTGGGAGTGTCTTTATTAAGACTCTGAAAGTAGTGTAGTCAAGAAAGAGAGCTATATGTTTTCAAACAAAAGGGTTAATAACTTCTGTTATCTTGAAATTACCACAATACAGCCTGTAAACTTATTGCGGTTACATATTTAACCAGGTTTATAGGATGGGTGTCAGATTGTGCATTTGACCCATCTCATTCAGAGTCCATAACGTCATTAAAGTCCCCATGACAATAAGGGTCGCCTACGGGGCCTTGATTATGTACTTGTTTTAATGATGGCGAATGAGAAGTGCATTTTTTTCATTGTTTACAAATTGGCATCCCGTCCCCAGGAAGTACGTTTCCTGTATAATTTTCGGATTATGTAGATGTGCTTTCAAGAACTGAGTAACAGTTCCACTTTTAGTTTTGTCCCTGGCTTGTTCACATTTCAATCCTGTCTAAATTATGGGTGTTTTTTCACCCTTCATCAACCCACGCCCCTTCAGCCAGGATTCACAATAAGCTTTGTTTATGAGTTAAGTGGATTTTGGTGTGGGGATACTGGTTGGTCGAAATTTCTGATTGTGACCGATATCTCTGAACTAAAATATACTGTTTTCTCCTCAGAATGGGGAATAACTACAGATCTGTTCCTTTTACAGACAGATGGAGTAAACCAATGACACTTTCAGTCTGCTCAGAGCAGATGTAAAAGGTTAGAAGAAAAGCTGTTGGGCTCTTGGGGCTTTTTGGAGTAGGGTTTGGAAGTACGGGGGTCAGGACAAGCTTCAGCCTGTCTGGGGAAGCATTGTCTATTCCTCCCCTACTGCTGCAGGGGTTTGACGGGGCTGGGCCGTGTTGCTGCCTGCAGCTTCTGCCCCTGCAGCTTAGAAGTGGCTCCTGTGTCTCTGGGCCCAGAAGTTTGGGTCTGGAGTTTATGGAGCTGATAATTCTGGGCAAAGGGACACTTGGAGATGCATGTATTGGAATTTCCCTTGGAGTTATCACTCTGGGTAAAATTCTAATTGGGTTTGCATGTAGAAATATAAATGTATACCAAATAGAGTACTTCCAGTGCTTAATTTGTGAAAAGGAAAAGTACTGGTGCACAAAGCTCTGCTCTGAATCCCACGGCCGGTGCAATAAAACATCGGCGCACCGAATACCAAGGATGGTAGTCTTAAATCCACCTCATGCATCTTTAATCCTCTACCAGACACTCCTTGTCTCTTTATCTGACTCTTGCAGTTTCCTGCTTTTTACCTTGGTGACGGTTTTGCCGTTATTCACTTTCTCCATAAAAAGGTCTTAAGTGAATGGCAAAAGAGCCTTCTGTAGTAGGGGATCTCTGTGTATAGTCATAATCTAGTGAATAGTCCCGCCCATGTGCGTGGACCCCGGAGCAATAAAAAATAATCTCTAAAGGTGACAAATCATGCAGACCTGCATACACCTTTAAGAGAGAATTTAATTTAAAGACAGATAATGCAGCCTATACCCACAGGCTACACTGTCCAGTACTTCAACTAGAATTCCACCAACATCCACAAACAGCACTGCCTGTCCAGCTTTTCTCCACATAGGAAAAAACCCTGCCTCTACCAGCAAAAGCCTCTGGAATGATAGAGAGGAAGGAGTGGACAGACAAGCCCCATAGGCTGCCATTATGTGGCTTAAAACAGGATACTGTGCCTTTAAGAAAACTTTCCAGATTTCCAGAACTTTCCCCAGTATCCCAGAATGCCCAGCAGGTCCCATTTACTTTCAGTTCTTTTTTCCGGCTCCTGCTAGCAGGACCCTGGAGCATTGAGCTCTCCCCTTTTCAAGGGTTTATTGTAGTTTTTTTGTCAATTTTTGTCACTTTTTCAAGTGCTTAGTGGCTGGTACTGTCAACATGCCTGGCTTGTTCGACAAGTGCCCGGAATGTGGTAGAAAGAAGGCTAAAACTGATCCACACGAGGTGTGTATAGGTTGCCTTCCCCAGTCCCACGTGCCTGAAGGCTGTGATATCTGCCACTCGTTCTCTGCCAGGACCCTGAGGGACAGAATGAAAATCAGGCTTCAAATCCTGGAGGAGAGAAGGCTGAAGGAACCAGGTGGGTCTGGAGGGGCTGATTTGGCCCATACTGAGGCCTCTGGGGGCTCCCCAGGGGCAGGAAGACCAGTAAGCGCTCCCACTCCCCGTCGACGTCGAGGGCGTCGACGGCGGCGTCGAGGAGGATGACCACCATCTGTTCGCCGTCTCCCCAGGGCTCTGGGGAGAAGCGGCGTCGGCGGTCGACGTCGAGGGACCTGAATAGGCCGCCGTCGACTACATCGGCGTCTTCGGCGACGACGCCGTCTACGGCGCCTTTCAGCAGTCGGCGTCGAGATCGGACCCGGCGTCGGCGCTCGCCGTCGAAGGGAGATCGCCGTTCGCCGTCGGTGAAGAGGAGACGGTCGACGTCGACGTCGATGAGAAGATCGACGTCGAGACGCTCGAGG
This sequence comes from Triturus cristatus, assembly GCF_964204655.1. Classification (NCBI taxonomy): domain Eukaryota; kingdom Metazoa; phylum Chordata; class Amphibia; order Caudata; family Salamandridae; genus Triturus; species Triturus cristatus. The sequence continues at coordinate 472,536,034 of NC_140588.1, forward strand.
TCAAGAAGATCGCCGTCGAGGCACAGATCGCCGTCGAGGCACAGATCGCCGTCGAGGCGAAGGTGGCCGTCGAGACGAAGGTGGCCGTCGAGACGAAGGTCGCCGTCGAGGCGAAGGTCGACGTCGAGGCGAAGATCGGCGTCGAGGCGAAGATCGACGTCGAGGAAGAGAGAGTCATCGGGATCGGTGTACTCTGTGGTGTATAAGCCTCCTCGGATGCCTACGCCACCGCCTCCTCCTCCACCACCTCCGACTCCGCCTCCACCACCACCGCCAACACCACCGCCACCACCACCGCCACCTCCACCGCCACCACCGCCTCCAGCGCCACTGCCTCCGCCGCCCCCACCTCGTTCGTTACCACGCACTCCGTTGGGGCCGCCGGCAGTTCCTCCGCGGTCGGTTTCCCTTCCGAGGTACCCGACTCCGCCGCAGGGGACACCGAGGCCGCGACATCCATGGTCGCCGGGACCGGCTAGACCAGCGGGCAGACCGACGCCGAAGAGGTCACGCTCCCGCTCTCTCAGGAGGAGAAGATCGCGGAGCCATGGACGGTCATCGTCGGACTCAGGACGACGCCGTAGGAGGCACAGGTCCAGGTCGCACACGCGGTCCTCGACCAGAGATTAGGGTGTCTCCGGTGGACGATTTGGTCTCTTTCCAAGAGGTGCTGTTGAGAGGGGCAGCAAAGTTGGGTATCACGGTGACGGTTCCAACACCCACGACGTCTGTGATATTCGAGACACTTCATAAGAAACATCTGTCTCGCCCTCTACTGCCTCTTGTACCAGGACTGGTGGAGCCCGCGTTGGAGCTGTTCCTCACTCCCGCGGTGACGAAAGCCGCCCCCTTCAGGCTCATGAAAAAGTATAGGGCCCCGGAGTCGGACCCTACCTTTTTGAGGGTGGACCCGAAGCCGGATTCGGTCATCGTGACGGCGGCGAGGAAACAACATGCGACCGCTCCTTCATCGACGGTCCCGCCTGACAAAGAAAGCCGCTGGCTGGATTCTGCGGGCAGGAAGGTGTGTGGGACCGCCGCCACCACCATGAAGGCGGCGAGTGCAGGGGCTTTGTTGGGGCGTTACGACCGGGCCCTGTGGGAGTCCCTGCAGCAGTATGCGGACCTGCTGCCCCGGGACAGGAAGGAGGACTTCTTGGAAACAGTGCGTGAGGGCATGCTGGTTTCGAATCAGGTGATCGGCGCGGCGGCGGATGTCTCCTTGTTGGCCGCCCACGCCTACTGTCATGGCGTCCACCAGAGGCGGCATTCGTGGCTGCGCCTGATGTCCCTAAAACCAGAGGCGCAGCACAGAGTGGCCAACCTGCCCTTTTTCGGGGGAAACCCTGTTCAGGAAACATGCGGGTGATGAGATGGCCCGCATGAAGGCGGAGGCGGAAACCCTGACGGCCGTCGGGTTGGAGAAGGCCGAGAAGAAGAAGCGCCCGTTCCAGAGGCGGTTCGGGTCTTCGGGCAGAGGGCGTGGGCAGGGTTCGGGACAGCAGCAGCACCTACAGCAGCAGTTCCGAAAGCCCTTCCAGAAGCGCCAGAGGGGTAGAGGAGGCCAGCAGGCGACTACCACTACCAAGGGCCCGGCCGGGTCTCGGCCCTGAGCGGCTACTTCCCCCTCAACCGTTACCCACTCCAGTGGGGGGAAGCATTCAACTTTTTCCGGCACAGTGGAGAAAAATTACTCAGGACAAGTGGGTGCTGAATATTGTTTGCAATGGATACAGTCTTCGGTTTATCAGCCCGCCTCCAGCGATTCCGCCGGTCAGCTCTCGGTTCCAGCTGAGAGAGCTCCAGGCGGAGGCAGACATCTTGTTGAGAAAAAAGGCGGTAGAAGAGGTACCTCTGTCTCAAAGGGGAAGAGGTCTATACTCTCGGTTCTTCCTCGTTCGCAAGAAGGACAAGAACGAGTTCAGGCCCATTCTGGATTTGCGACAGGCAAACAAATGGATTCGCAGAGAGAAGTTTCGCATGCTATCGTTGCACCAGATTTACCCTCAGCTGCAATGGGGAGACTGGCTCTGTGCCATAGATCTACAGGATGCGTACTTCCACGTGCCCATAGCACGGAAGCACAGGAAGTTCCTGAGATTCCAAGTCGGCGCCAATCACTATCAATACACAGTACTGCCATTCGGGCTAAAGTCTGCGCCCAGGACCTTCTCGAAGTGCATGGCGGTAGTGGCGGCACATCTGCGAAAGAACAAGGTGTTTGTCTACCCGTATCTGGACGATTGGCTGATCAAGGCTTCATCCTTCTCGGAAGCGCAAGATCACTTCCGATGGACGTGCGCTCTCTTGCACAAGCTGGGGTTACACGTCAACATGTCCAAATCGGTCCCGACTCCGGTCCAGTGCATACAGTACCTGGGAGCCTCCATCGATACGCGGTCAGCAAGCGTGTCTCCTTCGGAGGAGAGACGGTTATCATTCCTTCGGAAGGCTCAGGACCTCAGGACTGCTCCATCGACGACAGTGAGGAAGGTGTCTTCTCTACTGGGATCGATGGCCTCCTGTATCTTCCTCACGCCTCACGCACGGCTACACATGAGACCACTGCAGGAGTGCTTGGAGGATCAGTGGGATCAGAGGACAGGCTCTTGGGACGACAAGATACGACTGTCGCTGCATGCTCTTCAGTCTCTGAAGTGGTGGTGTTCGGCGGAAAACCTCCTCAAGGGGGTTCCCTTCCACAAGGACATTCCCGCGACGAGTGTCGTGACGGATGCGTCTCTCCAGGGCTGGGGAGCGCATTCCGGGGACTTGCAGATTCAAGGAAAGTGGTCTGCTTTAGAATCGACGTACCACATCAATTTCCTGGAACTCAGATCTGTCTTCCTGGCACTGAAGGCCTTACTTCCGTCCTTCCAGACCAACTCGCTGCTGATACAGACGGACAATACAACCATGATGTATTACCTCAACAAGCAGGGGGGGTCGAGATCGCGCACTCTGTCGCAGGAGGCGCAGGCGATCTGGCGCTGGCTGCTGGCCCGAGGACTGACGATTACGGCCACGCATCTGCCAGGGGTGCAGAATGCTCAGGCGGACGCCTTGAGCAGGCTTATTCAGGAAAACCACGAATGGGTCATAAACGACGAAGTACTAGGAGAAGTCTTCGCAAGGTGGGGGACTCCAGACGTAGATCTGTTCGCCACCGCCGAAAACAGCAAATGCCGAGACTTCGCATCCAGGTACTACCAGCGGGGGACGCTGGGGAATGCGCTATGGATCGATTGGTCGAACAGCTTTCTGTATGCTTTTCCACCCATTCCCCTGATTCCGGCAGTGCTCATCAAGCTGTCCCAGTCCAGGGCGCGGATGATCCTGATCGCCCCGGAGTGGCCCAGACAGTGGTGGTTCACGGACCTACTTCACCGGTCTCTCCTTCCTCACATGCGGTTGCCGTGCAGGCCGGACCTTCTCACGAAGTTCGGGGGGCGGATGGTGCACCCCAACCTCTCGTCTTTGAGTTTGGCGGCATGGCTCCTGAAATAGTGCAATATGGCCATCTGAATCTACCAGACGATTGTATGGACATACTAAAGGAGTCTAAACGACCTTCCACTAGGACATCCTATGCTTACAAGTGGAAGAGGTTCTGTATCTGGTGTAAGTCCAAGAACTTTGATCGGACGACATGTAAGGAAGATGTCATCCTTCTGTACCTTTTACATCTGGCGCAGTCTGGCCTTAATTTCCATTCCATTAAGGTTCATCTGGCTGCTTTGACTGCTTACAGGAAATGCCCTTCACAGACTTCCTTCTTTCAGATCCCTGTGGTCAAGGATTTTTTGGAAGGCTTGAAGAAAGTGTTTCCTCCCGTCAGACTTCCCTCTCCTTCCTGGGACTTGAATGTGGTGCTGTCCAGACTGATGAAGGAGCCTTTTGAACCCATTCACAAGGCTTCATTGCAGCACCTATCCTGGAAGGCGGCGTTCCTAGTGGCCATTACATCGGCCCGCAGGGTGAGTGAACTTCAGGCATTATGTTGTCAAGAACCTTATACTGTATTTCATGCTGCTAAGGTTGTGATGCGTACTCACCCTAAATTTCTGCCTAAGGTTATCTCTGACTTTCATGTCAACCAAACCATAACTTTACCTACGTTCTTTCAGAATCCCTCTTCGCCAGCGGAAAGGTCTCTCCATTCCCTGGATGTTCGGAGGGTGTTGAAATTTTATCTGGATAAGACCAAGGATATCCGTAGGTCTGACCAATTGTTTGTTAATTATGGCTCAGTCAGGACTGGTCTTGCGACCTCTAAGCAGTCCATTTCTCGGTGGATTGTGTCCTGCATACAATTGTGTTATCAAAAGGCTAATAAGACCTTAGGGGGTAAGCCTAAGGCTCATTCCACCAGGGGCAAAGCTGCCACGACGGCTTTGCTGCGTAATGTTCCTATTGCAGAAATCTGCAAGGCGGCCACTTGGAAGTCGGTCCATACATTTGCTGCGCATTACTGTCTGGACTCGGATGCCAGGGCAGATGCTCAGGTTGGGCAGGCTTCGCTGCGAAATTTGTTCGCACAGTAGTGGTTTTTGTCTTGTTGTTCTCCACCGCTGTTGTTGTGTAGGGATGGGCTTGCCATTCTATTCACTAGATTATGACTATACACAGAGATCCCCTACTACAGAAGGAGTAGTTTCTTTTCTGTAACTCCAGTTCTGTAGTAGGGGTATCTCTGTTATAGTCATAAGCGCCCGCCCTCCTCCCCAATGGAGAGATAATTATTCATATGAAGAATGCTACAGGTCTGGCGTGCTACGCCTTCAAAAAGAACTGAAAGTAAATGGGACCTGCTGGGCATTCTGGGATACTGGGGAAAGTTCTGGAAATCTGGAAAGTTTTCTTAAAGGCACAGTATCCTGTTTTAAGCCACATAATGGCAGCCTATGGGGCTTGTCTGTCCACTCCTTCCTCTCTATCATTCCAGTGGATTTTGCTGGTAGAGGCAGGGTTTTTTCCTATGTGGAGAAAAGCTGGACAGGCAGTGCTGTTTGTGGATGTTGGTGGAATTCTAGTTGAAGTACTGGACAGTGTAGCCTGTGGGTATAGGCTGCATTATCTGTCTTTAAATTAAATTCTCTCTTAAAGGTGTATGCAGGTCTGCATGATTTGTCACCTTTAGAGATTCTTTTTTATTGCTCCGGGGTCCACGTACATGGGCGGGACTATTCACTAGATTATGACTATAACAGAGATACCCCTACTACAGAACTGGAGTTACAGAAAAGAAACTACTCCTTCTGCGCTATCCAGGCACGTGACAATGGGCTGATATTGTCTACAAAATTAGCTCAACTGACATAGCAAGAGGTGTTAACAATAGTGTGAGAGCAAGTTCCATCCCCAGAGCTGAAGATTCATCCATATTTGATGCCCCACTTTCAGAGGACTCTGGGAAAAGGGGTGGAAATTTGGCCAATCCTAGGACAAGTCTGGTAATATAATTAAGGGAAGATGGATAGTAGTCCTGGAAATTTTACTGCTATTGAGTTATGATCCAGTGACATACTAGTGGGCATGTTAAGAACCCTAGATGAATCTGTTTGCCCTTCATAGCAGCTAGAAATTGAAGAGAAAAAGATGTATTCCGTGTGTGGCTTGACAAATAAGCGCAACTTGAAAGGATGTTCAAAGCGCAGGTTTACAAGGATCAGAGTGATTAATATTGATTAAAACGGATTAACTATTGGATTGCCATGATGGCGCACACAGCTGTACGACTGGTAGGGGCTAAGAGGACGCCCCACCTCTCATTGTTGAAGTCAATCTGGTGCCAATTGGGCAAGGCACTATTCACCAGTCTGCACGCACTTGTTGAATAATGGACAAAACTTGGACAAATGAACAGTAGAAAAAGGTGTGCATCCCTTCCCCCCCACAATTGTTCATGCCTGCAGTGCTGCCACATTCCTATCACAGTCATGGATCCTCCAAAGAGTCTTGTGAACACTGCCCTTACTAGCTTATAAGAACTGTGAAGACAACCAACTCAGAACAGACGGATACTTTTATGGGATATTCACCTAGAGTGGCTATTTACTAGGTGAGGATCAGACTTGTAGACCCTTGCGGTATGATCTAAGGAACTGCAAACTTCTGCTATGCTGTTGTAATAAGTAAGGGCAGGGTGTGAGATTTAAGTACATTTCTGTTGAAGAAGAGACATAGCATTGAAAGCAATGCAAAAGGATTAGAAGCACCACTGCTACAGTACTGCAGACACTGCCGAAGTGGCAGCCTGCATCGTGCCTGCAAAGATTGACATGGGGGAGCGGCCTGGTGTGCTCAGGTAACTGCCTGCTCAACTCTTCCAGACTTTCTGAAGCACCCATATACGATTCCTAGTATCAAGGTGGTCCTAGTGACCAATACTGAGTGACCTTTATGATGGCTTTCTGTAGGACGTCTTGAATCCTGTTATATTATATTTTAACATCATAACTTTTGATCATTTAAACCACTTTTTTCCATTTTGTTTTTCTTATAGAATGTTTCCCAAACGACGTCAGCTAGATATCCAACCAAGGTTGCACCCCTAATCCGCTACAGTACATCCAACCCTTTTAGAAATGGGGTTGCCAGAGGTATGCACCATGTGCAAGTAGGCACCCACAATCCTAGTCAGGGTAAGTGTAGTACACAGTAAGTTTACCTGTGCTCACCCTCGCGTAGCTTTGCACGGAGCAGTCAGGCTAAACTAAAGAGGCAATGTGTAAAGTATTTGTTCACACACACAGAATAACACAGTGAAAACACCACAAAAGTACTCCACCCCAGTTAAAAAACATAGCCAATATATATTTGAGTAAAACAAGACCAAAACGACAAAAATTCAACATACACAAGCCAAGATATGAATTTTTCAATATTAAAGACAGTTATAGCGCTTAGAAAACAATAGCTCGGGCTGGTGCTTGATGAAGTTGAATCCACAAGTTCGGGCCAACCGTGATGGCATGGGCCGGCTATGGAGTTGCACTGATCCCAGAATAATACCTTGGAAAAAATTAGAACCAAAGATGGTGCAAGGCACCACGGAGGTTAGGCGTTGCGTAGACAGGTGTGGTGTTGGTTCCTTACTATTATGCAGGTCGTTGGCTCTGGGATGGTGCATTTCAGAATGAAGGAAAGGCGTCACTGAATCAAGTGAGGCATTGGTTCCTGGAGGCACTGCGGAGTCGTTGTGCTGTGGACGCCTGGGGACATTGCAGAGCGCAGGGGAGGTGATGCAGTGTTTGCATCAATTCGAATGCGATGTGTCAGCTTCGCAGTATTGATGTCACACCACGGGACCACAGCTGCTGTAGTGGAGTCGGAGTCTGGTGCCATGGATGTGGGTGACGCGGTATTCAAGACTCCCACTGTGGTGGTGCTCCGAAGGCACTGCGTTGTAAGTCACTGTTGTTGCCATGAGTGCGGACCATGGCTCCAGTGCAGTCAGCGCCACGGTGTCGAAGAGCGGCACCAGTTTCGAAGTGACGATCAAAGTCAATGGGTTGGTTTCTTCTTTTTGTGACAGCCAACTCACTTCCAAGGGCCCCGGAACTGGATTTGGTACCACTTAGCAGAGTAGGGCTCTCAGCAGAGGAGCCCAGGTGCTGCAGGTGAAGTATTTTATGGCCCTGAGACTTCTAATAGGAGGCAAGCACAACTCTAGCCCTTGAAGAAACTTTATAAAGCAGGATGCGGAGAGCAAAGTCCAGTCCTCTCATTCTCACGACAAAAGCAGCAGGCCAACACAGTAAATCAAATAGCAAAGTCGCAGTCCCTCCTGGTAGCACAAGAGTTCTTCTTCGTGGCAGGATGTGCTCAGTCCAGAAGTGTCCCGGGTGTATGGTGTCAGAGGTCCAGTACTTGTACCCATTTTGGCCTTTGAAGTAGGGAGACTTCAAGAAAAGGTCTTTGTGATGCCCAAGACCCTGCCCTTCCTGGCCCTGGCTCCAGACACACTACAGCGGGTATGCAGCTCTTTGTGTGGGCACAGGCACATCCCCATTCAGGTGCAAGTATCAACTCCTCCCACCAATCTAGCTCAGGAAGACCCAACAGCCTGGTGATGGGCCATCAGGATATGCAGGGCACACATCAACTCCCTGTGTGTGTAAATGTCTAGAATGAATTCACAAAGTCCAACTGTCACCCAACACAGATGTGTATCAAAGGGACAGGCAGAGGCACGGAATGGTTTAGTAAGAAAATACCATCTTTCTTAAAGTGGTATTTTATTTTCAGACCTGCAATTTAAAAACCAACTTCACTAAAAGATGTGTTTTTAAATTGCAAGTCCAGAGACACCAAACTCCAATTTTCTATCTGTTCTCAATTGGAAGATACGCTTCTAAAGTGTTAAAAGAAAGCTCCAATGCAAACCTATGGGAGAAATAGGCCTTGCTGTAGTGAAAAACAAATATAGCAGTTTTTCACTACCAGAACATGTAAAACGCATAAACGACCCTGATTTCCTTACACAGCATTATACTCCAGAGGATATGGTGGTCCAGGCTTCCACCTTCATGGTGAATATCACTTCATTCCATGTGTCCCTCTTTCCCCCCCCCCCCCCCCCCCCCACCCGGACAAGGTTACCAGGGGTGTGTTCTCTGGGGGCAAAGAAAAGAAAGGCTGTGCAGAAAAGGTCTATGTTGAGGTGGATACTCCTGTACATTTAAGATCTGCTATGCATTGGCAAAAAAGCAGGTTACGCAAGGTCTGAGAGCCCATACCACCAGGGCTAATACTGCCACCACTGCTTTGGCACACAGACTGTCTGTCTTTGACACCCGTCAGGTTGCGAAGCACTACTGCCATGACCAGGGTCCTATGAGTATGGTATTTTGCCCATTCAGTCCTGCAAGAATTTCTGATGTGAGCCAACTCCACTGACCTTACATCTTCGGGAGGTACTGCTATGGTATCAATTCCAAAGGTGAGGAAACTGCAGTTAGAAGTATTCATGAGAAGAACAAGTTACTTACCTTTGGTAATGCTATTTCTGGTGGATAGTCTATCTAACTTCAGATTTCTCACTGCCATCCCACCTCCACATTCTGTGGAGTGGTCTCTTTTACCATAAAAAAAGGTCCCAAATTAAAGAATTGCACATTGGTACCGACAATTGTTTTGTGCTATGTCCTTGAGTGTGTGGAAAGTGGCAAGCAAGAAACTGGCATCAGTGCAGAGATGTGTTAGTTATATCTACTTCATCACTTTTGGAGCAAAATTAAGCCTACATCGAGCTGTACAGCACCACCTAGCGGTGCACAGGAGCACTGCTGAGAACATTATCTGGATCCATTCTGGCTCCTGGCGGATATTCTAAAGCTGAGGAATTGCAGTTAAATAGAGTATCCATAAGAAAGGGAATTACCAAAGGCAATTATCGTGTCCTTCTGTAACATAATAATCTGTATATTCTGCTGACAAATTCTCATATTTACTTACCCAGTTGGAAATTTTCTGTAAAACTGTGATGGATCTAGTCTTTGACCAATACAACTCAGTGTGGCAGAGTACATTCTGTGTCGCAAATAAGGACTATTGTCTGGTGTAATTAGGCATATATACTGGCACAATTATTATTGACTTTCTGTTGCAAAATGGTAGAGGGCATCATTGTGAAAAAAGGACAAATTGTGCTCCATAATGAAGGGCATAAATACGAATGCTACACTGATGTATATCAGTGGTACAGTGGTTACACCCATCCTTCACCTACCGAGGCCTCTGTAGTGCAAGGGTTAATTATCATATTTTCAATATTTAAAATACATATTTACCGCAAGATTTATGCACAAAACGTTTTGCGCGTTTTCTTAAAACTTTAGTGCTCAAATAAGTCATGTACAGGAGCAAAAAAGTAGTCCTGAGTAATTGATTAAGTATTTGTATATATTTATGTATGTAGATGGAATTTATGACCACTGAAAATCCGTAGTATGGCCTATCTTCCACTTTTTGGTTAGGGTCAAGTTTGGAGATGGGGAAGGGAAAGGAAAGGAAGAGCGGTCGCATGGAATATTGGGGAAAACACACAAAATCTTACATTTGGTCTGGATTTTCAACATTGCGAACTGTTTTCAGACTTAATTTGTGCACTTTAATGCTCTTAAAGACCATATAAGCAATGACAATTGTTTTTTTGAAATGCCCAAATACTCCTGTTTTTCTGTGAGTCTAGAAGAAAGAGATTATTTCATCATCTGGCAGCATATTTTTTAGGTGAAGTAAAAAGCTGAATTTGCATCTTATCTGCAACTGTAAACCATCAGTTTTTCTGCATGTTGAAATCCCCCCCACCCGTGTAGAAGTTTGGCGTATGAACAGAAATCTACAATTTTCGTGAATTTCTTAAAAGTTATGAAACTCGCAGTGCAAATCTACGACCTGCAAATTTAGTTTTTTGTGACTCGACCGCTACATGAATACTCGACTGTACCCATCAGTGCTTGTTGTACATAAAACGTGACTTTTTTTTTCAGACCTGTGTTTTCTTACTTTTTTGCTTTTATCTGCATCGTTCCACACACCTGTTCTCTGCGCACGACCAAGGTAGGCTGCCCTTGCTAGGCTGGCTGACTTTTGTCGAGCAGCGTGTTGCTGTTTCTGTCAGAGAGTGTGCATTTTAAAAGAAACCGTAAGTTAAGAATCTGTCAGTGGAGTTTGCCGTTTCTAGTTGCCTGGCGCTCCCAGTCAGCGAATAACCTTTATCTTCACATCTTGGGAAAGCAGCGAGCGAGCCCATAACTTTGAACCCAATATTCTTCATAATACCTGCTTGAGCTGCTCTGGAAATTATTAAATTGCCAGGATGCTGTAAGCAGCACAGTCCATTTTTAGAAACAAGACAGTCAGCTGTTTGGTGTCGAGTTTGGATAAAAGAGGGTGCCCAACCAAGGAAGGGAGGCTTCTTTGTAGGTCTGTCTGCTGTAAATACAATTGGAATAGTTTCTCTGCCATTTTGGAAGAGGCTACCATGAAATGTTTATCCTCATACCATTTTTTACGCCTTTCCGTTTACTTTTAAACATGGGGAGAGGATGTGGCGCTTCGGCCAGAGCACGACTTTGGAACTAGAAACCACGTTCGAGTCTCGGCTTCAGCTCAGCATCCTGTGATTGGACACATAACTTAATATCTCGCACCCTAAAAATATTGAATGTGACTTTGTGCAATGCAACTGGTGCTCATTTAAAGCGCCCCAATACCTCGAGGGGTCGAGTTGGCGCTCTATAAAAATGTAAAGCAAATGTAGATTTACTGCATCTTAATGTATGCAATATTTAGAGGTACTGCCCCTCATTCCATAAATTGTACAATTAATCCTCCTCAAACTTATGTTTTTTCACTAATGTGTTCACTGTAGAAATGAAGAAACTCTGGCATTACCCCTTGAATTTTTAAAAGCCTTGTAGCCAGGGCCATTGGAATTATGGAGCAGGGTAGAACCAAATTATGTGGTAGGTCGACTAAATTATGTGGCAAGAAAAGCCAAATTGAATTGTCTAATGCACCACATTTTGACGCAGTATTACTTTACTATTTTGGGATTTTGACACGATAACACTGTAGACAAAGGTTTCACCTCCCTCATTAATATAAGTTTAACAACTAAACATAGTAATCAGCAAGTGGAAGTGTTTTTTGTAAAAAAAAAATGTAAACGATCTTTTTATTGCAAATAAGGCAAACAAAAGAACAATGACAGTAAACATTTCACATTGTTGCATCAAGACATAGGCCTACCGAATTAATCTCTCGTCTGCCTTTAGAAACCCTCGGTCTCCCCACTCACCCCCCAGCAGGTCACTGGGCTGCACCAGAGTCTGGGCTCCCCAGGCACAACACATCATGACTGGTACCTTCAAATGGAGTGCATAATCCACCCGATAGTCATTCCACTTCATCCATATTTTAGTCCATTTATTCGGACAGCCCCTGCTTTCATAGACCACTCTCTCCACCAGCATGCACCAATCCATGTCTTGCTTCCAATCCTTCAGTTGTGGTGCCCTCCACATTCACGCAATATTACATTTAGCCACCATCAACCCCAATGTCATCCAGGTTATTGTGTCTGTCAGGCAGACCGTAAACTGCCCAGCCTAGCGAATGGACAGAAATGCCTATGGCATGATGGCGAACCTCTTAACCCACAAATATCCATGTGAAAGAATCAAATGGTGACATGAAAAAAATGTTGACATGAAAAAAAATGTCATAACCATATTCTGCAATTACTAACATAAAATCCTATTTTGAATCCAATAGAAAATCCATTGCTGCTAAACAGAACACATGTTTGTAAAAAGTACATGACCTGAAAAATAATCCAAACACAACCACCAAGGGGTTTGACTGATACTGTTCATTTTTAATGTACGATGATGACTCCGTAAAATCCTCTCCACTTTTTGACTGTCTCCGTAGTGATGAACATCCACATTCTCTTGCCTCTAATGTGTAGAACTTTCAGTGCATCAATGGGGTGCAAAACTCCTGGAGGCGAAAAGTATGAAAAGCAGAAAAACCATGTGAGGATGCACTCCTTCCCTTATGCATTGAAATTCATCATCATCTCAATCTTTATTTCGACAAGTAGTCATAAAAGTACATACAATACAATAAAAAGTTAGAACAAATAAATACATCACCAAAGGACATATATTGAGAAAAAAGGAAAAAGGAACCTGTGTCTGTACATCATGGCATAGTTATAATAAGGAGTATGAAATACCTCCATACGTGCTTTAAACTTAAAAACCCATGTCAAAAGCTTTAACGGCCTAGGCTAAATACATATGAATTCAGGCAAGAGTTAGACATGTTCTTCTTTTCCTCCACATAGATGCAAGGTATGATGATACAGCAAAAACTATTTGGGTGGATATATCTGTTTTGAGGACCCGATAAGCTGGCATACATAACATAAACCCCAAATTCTTGCGAACAGGGACAATCCAATACTTCCTGATCTTTTTGTAAGCAGGACAGAAAAATAATATATGTAAGTCAGTTTCCTGATCTGCATCACAGCTAGGACAATTTTTAGGGGAAAGCGGCATCCATTTGCTCGTGAAAGCTCTTATAGGCAGTGTGCCGTATCTCCACTGCACATAGAGTTTTCTTGTGAAATGGGGTCTAATCGTGCTCAGAGCCCCCTCAAAATAGTAAAAATCTTTACAATTTAAAAAAGTTTGTATTAAACTAGAAGATTGAGATTTACGTATAAAATCTGCTAATTTGGACTCATGATAAGAATTAATAAGATGCTTTTGGGAGACAGTATAACATGTTGTCGCCGGGTCTGACCACATCTGTGGAAAGCCTAGTGTTCCTAGTTCCTTCTTCACATAGCTGAGCCAAGGGTGTTTCCCTGCATTAGGTAGACTCAAGACTTCCACAAGTTCATTTCTATAGACTTGAAGTTCTGCAGTAGTCTAGATCCTCCTCCAGAATATTAAAGGTTTGAGACCAAGCACTTCATCGATAGGTCGCAAACCCAGATCAAGTCGCAGAGAAAGTAAGGGAGTACTAGAGGGAAGGGCTAGCAATTGCCTTAGGAACTTGGTTTCTATAGTTGAGATCTTCGAACAACATTTAGTCCCCCAAAGTTCGCCTCCATAAATTACTCGGCCTTTTGCCTGCATTTTATATATTTCGAGGGGTGGGCCAATCGGTTTTGCACTAGATGTGTTAAAAAGTTTCATTATCCCCCCTATGGCTTGGACTAGTTTCAACTGGACCTTAGTTTGATGTGGAGCCCAGGTCATACTTTCATTTAGGGTGAGTCCCAAATACTCAAAGGTAGTTCCCCCTATGGACGGATTTGAGCGTGTCGTGGTCGGTGGATTAAAAATCATAAATTTAGTTTTAAGGGTATTTATTTCTAATCCCTGCTCCAAGCAAAATAACTCAAAGCCATCCAGGACTCGCTGTAAACCCGACGGGGATTTAGAAAGTAATAGGGTACCATCTGCGAACATTATCGCTGGAACCCTATTTCCAGCAAGTTTGGGGGAATCATTGTTGATAACTTTATTTAGGTGTAGAAAAGCTCCATTAACATAGAGACAGAAAAGGGTTGGAGCCAGGACGCAGCCCTGTCTGACTCCTTTATCAACATCAAATCTAGAAGTTAAAGTCCCATTCATCCCGCATCTAACTTGCGCAAAATTTCCCTTGTGGAGGCGGATTATCATATTCAATAAAGAGACAGGGATACCCAACTGTGCTAGTACGGACCACAATTTTGATCTGGGAACCAGATCAAAAGCCGCACGTAGGTCAACAAATACGGTATATAACGAGCCACCCTCCAACTTTACAGTCTTCCAATGTAGCATCATAAGACGAAAGATTTGATCTAGAGTTGAGACATTTTTCCTAAACCTTGCCCGGTAGGGACTAAGGATAGAGAACTCCTCTATCCAGTCCCTAAGGCGCTCTAGAATCAACCTAGCAAAAAAAAATTGAGGGACATCTATAAGGCTTATGGGCCTATAATTAACAGGTAGTAAGGGGGAGCCCTTCTTAAAAATTGGAACTATTTCTGCTCCCAACCAAGTGCTGGGTATTGCCATACCCTTCTGGACTGCATTGAATAACGCCGTTAAATAAGGAGCCCAAACCAGCGGTTCATTTTTAAAAAGATCGCCGGGAAGTTTATCCAAACCCGGAGCTTTACCGGCGGGGAGACTAGAGAGTATATCGCAAACTTCCTGTTCCACAAAATCTTCCCCATATTCAGCAGTGGTAAGTTTGGTCGATTTCTCCCCCTGGGTCGAGGCCTTACTGGGGGGATAACTGCCATAAATGGAGGAGAAATGGCCTTTCCAAACACTGACAGCGATATTGGGAACTGTCGCTGATAAGGGTTCAGATGAGCCCGTATTAACAATTTGCCAGAACTTGCGGGGATCTTTTTTTTTAAGTGCCTCAATTAAATTATCCCATTTGTCACTGTCCCACTCTGACTTAGCATGGGCAATTAATTGTTTATATTCCCAACGTTTCTGTCTAATTAGCGCCTTGTTATTATTAGACTTAACAGCTTCGAGGAGTTCTGTTTTTAATTTCCTGCAAGCAGTATTGTACCAAGAAGGTATAGTATGGCTCCTGCACTGTGTGGACGCTACAGGATTAAACACATTAGCCAAAATAGTATTTAGCTCGAGATTTAATTTCTCAAATTTTTTATACATTTCAGAAGTGGGAACTTCCAACGATAAGGAACCTACAGCTTCCAGAACCGGAATTACCTTCCCATAAAGTTCAGGCAATAGCCCGGGGTGGTTAACTAATTTTCCCCACCTCACCCTACGCCTATTGCTGGATAGATGGCAGCCTGTATCTAAATCCTTGTTTTCAGTGCCAGGAGCAATACACATCACGGGAAATAATAGCTGAAGAATCAGTGGGTTATGGTCGCTATCTTCCCTTGGTTCGACCCTAAAATCTAGGACCTTGTCCCACGCACAGGTCTCAACACATATATAGTCCAGTCGAGACTCTTTACCAGATTTGTTGAAAGTGCACTTGGCAGGGGCATCTAATTTGAAACGACCATTACATGCCCTAATTGAGTGCTTTAAGGTTAGGGCCGTAATCTGGAGAACAAGAGGCGTCCATGACCTGGGTGACTTACCCACAACTGGGGGTATAGCCCAATAGTCATCCTCCACCTGGATATCATCATCTATCAGACCCGGGAGAGGCTCAAAATGGCAGTTAAAGTCTCCCCCTATTAGGAGGATAGAGCCCTGTGGGATAGTATTTAAAAATATAGAGAGCTCGTCAATAGTATTCGACTCCGCTGTGATGTTCACGGGTCTAGAATAGACATTGATCAGCGTAAGCCGAAAATCCTTTGGCCATACCAAAATTACACACTGCACATCAAAAGATGCCGTGTCCACAACCGTCACCTGACAACCAAGATGGGTACGGACCCAAATAGTCAAACCCCCAGATGGTCTGCCCCTGCCGCCCCACCTAGCTGGAATCGAAAATGAGGCAAAACCACTCCGGTGGGGATCGTCCCTTGCCCAGGTTTCTTGAAAGAGACATACGTCGTTCTTGTCTATAAACTGGCCCCATTCGGGGCACATTAGCTTATTACCAATCCCTGCCAAGTTCCAGGATAAAATTGTCATCAGTGGAGGGGGAGGTGGAATTTCCGGAATTAGGTCCACATTATCTCCGCTAATTGTTTGATTTTGTACCCCCAAAGCATTGTCGTTTGTCGTGGTCAATTCAAATGGGGATATTTTAGGAAAAGAATATCTGGTTAATGTAGTCATGGCTTCATCCAACCCCTCTAGAGCGCCCTTGTTCACTACTGTAACTCTGGGTTCGATATGGGTGATTTTCATACTATCCATACTATCCGCAATCCCAATCACTGGATTAGGATTAATAGTTAGTTAGTCTATCTCGCTCAGACATCTGAACCTATTATAGTCCCGAAGGTACGGAGTGGTGCCAGGGGGATGATAATTATTCGTAGCGCCTCTAGAGCGACTTCTTCGGCCCACCCTCGTCCATCCTAATTCCAAAGCCTCGTCATAGTGCCTGTCATGTGGTGGGTAGAAGAAAGCCAGTGGCAGTGTTCGAATCTGGGACTCTTTTTGTAAATGAGGCCAATTCAGGATAAAAGAGACTGCTGCAGTGTCCCTTAAATTTACAACAACACAATCACCACTAATACTTTTCTTTGCTAATCCCAGCCATTGCACCCTTCTAACCATCATAATTTCACCAGAAAATTTTGGGGGCAGAGGTCTATATTTATTTAACCAACTTACTACTTTATTCTTTAATGAAGCAAATGTTTCTTCTTTTGTATTAGTAAGTTTGGGAACTCCCGCTAGAACGATGACCAATGGCGCTGCTTCCGGGGGGAGATTTAGCATTTGATCATTCCCCAAACTATTGGACTCCAGGATTTCTTGCTCTATACCCGCAGAGGGCTTATCCACGACCTCGCTAAAAGTGGAGGGGACAGCATGCTTGTTCACCGTTGGCACAGCCTGTATATGGCGAGGGTGATTTACCGAAATTAAAGCAGTTGCTGGGACAATTGGGTTAGGTGAACGCTCAGATAGCACCATATCATCCCCCACCTTCCCCTGGATGGTGTGTTATGAGTAAGATCAGACCTAGGCTCAATAAACCTTTCGATATTTGCCAGCCTAAGATCTATGTGGTCGAGTCTGGCAAGAAGGGGGTTCAATAAAGATTTCAAGAGGCCTTCGAGATCTTGCGGTTGAGGGTCTGCCCTTGCCTGATTATTGACACCATTAGTCATAGTAAGAGAGTAATCTACCGGGGGGCTCTGAGTGGAATGAGAAGCCAATAAACAAGCAGGATCGTTTTCTGCAATAGATGTCAACATTGTATTTGCCCCTCGAGAGGAGTCTATATGGGATTTAGCAGCAACTGCCTTTGGCTTTTTACTTCCCTCAGCCTGTGCTCCCCTCTTTCTTTTGGGCACAGCCCTCATCCTGATTAGATACAACAGGGGGAATAGGACTATTGGAAGACAAGAGGGGAGCAATAATTTCACCCGAGAGTCGCGGGGGAACCATGGGCGTATTTACCTCTAGGCGGTCACTGAGCAATATAGACTCAGGAAGCATAGTATGACTGTCAGGTGTTCTAGCATTAGCTATGTGACCAAGAGACGATCTTTTAGCATTATCAATGCCCTGTGAGAGCCGCCTTTCCAAAATAGTAATCTCATTAGAAATCAGGGAGTTGGCTCTCAACAAAAAACAGTCCAGAGTGCCCGACATTGATACACTAGACAAATGAGCTTTCCTCCTGGTCTCCCTGGTCGACATTTTCTACATACGTTAAGACAGTGAGCCCCTGAGTAGACAAACTCACAAAAAAGAGAACAGTGAAGTATTGCAACCAACCAAGAGTAGTGGCCCGGTCCGGTCTTGCATGGTCTGTAACGAGCTAGAACGGGCCCGCGCTGCGTCCCGCGCTGCGTGACTATGCGCACGTTGTAATCCACCTAAAAGAGGGGGCGGAGTTCTAAAGGAAGAGGCAGCAGGTGGGTGTTGGAGGGCTGCTGGTCCTCGCAGTCCTGTGGGCTAACTCTCTCGTAGGCAACAAACAATGATCCCGAGCGGCTCCCGCGAAGCGGGGGCCGCGAGGCGTCTTGTAGTGTCCAGAAAGGGGAGGCGGAGTCCCAAAGGAAGAGGCAGCAGGTGAGTGTTGGAGGGCTGCTGGTCCTCGCAGTCCTGTGGGCTAACTCCCTCGTAGGCAACAAACAATGGTCCAGAGCGGCAAATTCATTCTAGAAGTGGCATTTTTTAACACAATTTAAAAACCAACTTCACAAAAATATGTATTTTTGAAATTCTGAGCTTAGGGAGCCCAAACTCCAATTCTCTATATTTTCCCAATTGGAAGTTACATTTGTAAGATGTTACAAGGCAGCTCCAATGATAACTTATGGGAGAGACAGGCCTTGCAATATTGAAAATGAAATTGGCAGTATTTCACTATCAGGACATGCAAAACACACCAGCACATGTCCTTCCTTTCGCATACACCGCACCTTTGCTCATGGGGGTACTTTGGGCCTGACGTAGGGGTGCCGTACATGTAGAAAAAGGGAAGGTTAGGGCCTGGCAGGTGTGTGCACTTTCCAGGTTGACAGGGCGGTTTAAAACTGCACTCACAGACACTGCAATGGCAGGCCTGAGACAAGTTTACAGGGCTACTCATGTGGGTGGCACAACCAGTGCTGCAGGCCCACTAGTAGCATTTTATTTACAGGCCCTGGGCACACACAGTGTACTTTACTGGGGACTTACCAGTAGATCAAATATGACAATCTTGGATAGCCAATCAGAATCACAGTTTACACAGGGAGCAATGGCACTTTAGCTCTGATCAGCAGTAGTAAAGTTCCCAAAATATGTAAACCAGCAAAAACGAAGTCCAGCACCATCAGAAATACAGGAGGTAGAGGCAAAAAGACAGGGGAAACCAAAAAGACATGGGAAACCACGCCAAGGATGTCAAGTCTAAAGCAGGTGTTATGGTAGAGTTTTTAGGCAGTTTGTCTAATTTGGTCTGATGGGTGCTGCGGGCTCCTCTACCTCTGGTCGTTTTTGCAAGGCTTGTCCTTAGTCTTTTAGTCGAGAAGCTTCGAGAGGTGGGGGGAACCTCAGTAGTTGCTGCTGCCTGCTCGAGGGCAATGGGTGCACTCCCTGTGGCCTGTCGGTTTTCCCTCAGCCCGCCGCCAAGTCCTCTCGAGGTTCTTCTTAAGGGCTGTAGCAACGTGAGTGTGCCTTTATCACGCCTATTCACAGCTTCTTTCTATTGGCAGTTTGACAAGGCCGTGTTTCTCAGGATTGAATTGACAGGGAAGGATGCAAGCCTCCAACTGCTCTTTACCTTGGGTCTGGTGAGACTTGCGTAGTGAATGTAGTGGAGCAAGAGCATCCGATTCGGAGAGGTTGGGCAGGAAGTGAGTAAACCTAAGTTTATGGCTCTCTTATTGAGAGTGCGCACAGTACCTATAACTGGAGGTATGGGGTAGCAAATACCGTGCACGTTGCTGGAAACGATGTCTGCGTCAAGGTGCATCGGTGGATAGCAGACCAAAGGTCTCCACTTAGGACTCAACAAAGCTCTCAGTGCCTGGTAGTATTAAGGGGTTTCTGGCATTACTGCTTATAATGGGTCTTTAAGTTGGGCCATTTGCGTATTCTTGATAGGTCAGGAGCAGAGGGGCCTATCTCTCTGGAGGGCTTGCTTCCTCAGAACAGCGTCACGCTGGCCAGAGAGACTCTAGGAGGAGGCTGTTTTGGGATAAACTGGCCCACTGTTGAGCGATGTGTAGTTTGTGCTTAGCCGCACCCCAGTGCTGCTGACTGCCAGAAGCCACTCGATTCTGTGCATGTCTGACCCCATCAGACACGGTTTGCCTCTGACTCCGTGTATGTACGCAAGGTTGCAGATTCCCTTGGCCTCACAAGCCCCACGTCTTTATCTGGCGTAGAACCAATTTTGAGCCACAATAATGACAGTTTTGACATTGCCGCGAAAAGTAGGCAGCAAATAACAGTTTTTTCCAACACTACCATAACCAACTGCAACAACAGGATTGATACCAATACCATCAGTATACCACTACCACAAACATCCACAGCACCAATACCACCAGGAACACTACCATCAAACACCACAGTCCCTGCAGGGCCAACACAACCGCCACACCCAAACTATACCCACCCGCTTCCACTGCTGGCATAACCAACAAGTGGGACACCTCATTTTTCAGGTTGGAATACTATCCGCCCTAAATTGCTAAAAAGATACAGAGAGATTCTTTACTCCCTGACATTGGCAGCCGGTAAAAAAAATACACTACACTTCTATGGTGCATGTAGGGTCGGGTGCAGACAATTACACATCCCTTTGCCCTTACACTCGTCTTGAACATTGCAGTACTTCACCCATTTCCTGTTTTCAACCCAGGCTCCAGAAAGGAGTGGATATTGATGTTGGTTCTCTGTCTCTCTGTCTCTGCAACCTGTCCACACACTCCCAACACCCCATAAAAAGCCCTCATTTGGATATCTCACGCTATCTGGGCACAGCGCTCCTTCATTTCACATTGAAACCCCCAAATTCATGTTTGCGGCAAAAAGTAGAGGACAGACTTACTGTGCTTCTTCCACACAAACAGCCTTGAATGTTCAAACGTGGTATAGAAGCAAAAAACACGGAGTCCACTCTTGGTACCACGTCTAATGTACCGCGCTTGATGCCAGCGTAAATACTGCATTTGACACGCCTGGTCATGCGCCTCGGAATTGCCACATTAGTGCCCACGTCGGGTTAAGACATGGAGGTGAGTGGGTGCTGACTGCAACAAGACAAGTTAAAGGCATCTCTCTGCCCTTGGAGCACGTACCTGCCACTCCGAGGGGCACTTGTGACCCCTCCTGTCCCTCGCCTGCTGCTGCCCAGGTCTCGCAGTTATGCGAGTTTAAGCTGCTGGCATTGTAAATAACAATGCCTTTTAGTTATGTTTTTAAAAAGAAAACAAAAAGAAAAGGCATTGTTATTTGCAATGTCAATAGCTCAAACTCGCGTCAATGCGAGACCTATTGCATTGCAAATGCTTGTTTTAAACATTTAAACGTACTGGGTAGTGAGACGCATGTTCTAGTCAGAAGGATGCTTAGAGTCCCTGCCACGTCTTCAGGAACTTTTCAGGATGCAAAGAGAGAAGCAATAAAGTGATATTAGGATACCTTTATCTCCTGCAACCTTCATATGAAAAGTGGCAACAGAAACATTCCATTCAGGTGAACAAGAGTTAGATCCTAATTTTCCTTACTTAGGGCCCACACTCGAAACAAATGGAGACAGCTACAAATGTTACACACGAAGGTGCTGTGGCCTTGCTGTGGAACCCGGTGAAGCCTCAAGTACGCTATTTGCAAGTCATGTGTGGCCACA
Organism: Triturus cristatus; assembly: GCF_964204655.1. Classification (NCBI taxonomy): domain Eukaryota; kingdom Metazoa; phylum Chordata; class Amphibia; order Caudata; family Salamandridae; genus Triturus; species Triturus cristatus. The sequence continues at coordinate 472,557,541 of NC_140588.1, forward strand.
GGCAGAGGTGGTTCCTCGATTCTATCAGGGACAGTATGCACTCAAAACAATCCTGGAGTACATTTCCCTCTGGTTGAATGGACATCCCTGAGATCTCTCGGTAGTCACAGATCGTTTCACATGGATATGGCGATGGGTTATGCAGTAAGGGAGCACAGTGTCCGGTGATATTTTCCTATATATGCTGCGTCTCTTGCTATCATTGTTCTACTCATCTTGTTTTTCATCCTGGTCTGCTTTATTTTCCCTTGGCCTTTAGTCCTGCTGCTTTCCTTTTCTGGCACTTCCCAATCCATTTAGTAGTGCTGAAAATATTGCAACCCAGTCATTTAGAAAAACAAAAAAAGTGATGGGTGGAATACTTGAAATAATCTCAGAGACTGGCAGTTACTTAGCCCACATTCAGTTCCATCGTTTTTTGTCCCTTATGCTACTGTAGACAGAGGCCAGGTATAGGCAAATTAGATTTAGTTCTGCTCCAGTTGGGGTAGGCCACAGTGACCTCCGGATGGAGCACAATTAACCCCATTAGGGTTTGACCTCTTTTGGCATAATCAGTGAGGTGCAGCTTGATACCAGCCCTACAGAGGGCATAGAACCCACATTTTGGAGTACCTGTTACACTTATGGTGTCTCACTTGGAAAGACAAAAAACAGATGGGTGAAATGCTTAATTTAATTTCAACAAACCACAAGGTGATGGATGGAATGCATGAATTAAACTCAGTCACTAAAGATCTCTTGAGGGTGCACTCTAGTTCATTGTTTTTCACCCACCATGGCACTCCACACAGAGGCTCGCCTTATACAAATCAGTACTAACTCTGCTCCTAATAGGAACAGTCCACCCCAAACTGCCACATGAAGCTCTTCTAGAAGTTTACACAAGCAACGCTTGAGCGGTTTCAGCCTCTTTGGGCTTCTTCAATAGAATGCAAGCTGCATCCTATGACACAGCGAACATGGGACTCATGTCTAGGCATTCCTGTTGCATTTGGCATCAATTACAAAAAAAAGGTGATGGATGGAATGCATGAATTAATCTCAGCCATTGGTGATTGCTTAGGCCACATTCCATATATGCATTCTAGAGAGAGGCCCATGTATTGCAAATCAGCAATAACCTTCATTGGATCAGCCCATCACAAAATGATATGTGAGGCTCCATCCAGAAGAGAAGGCAAGTAACTCTAGACTGGTTTTGGCCTTTTCTGTAGTGTGTAGCATTCCTTCGGCACAGTGACCCACCTCTGGGCATACCTGTCACACTTAGGGCACGCCACTGGTTCTTACTCTGGGCCACTTTGCAATCCATTATTTATTTGCCCAATATACCACTCTAGATCAAGACAAGTTTTATACAAATCAGAGTTGGTCCTGCTTTACTAGGCATATACAGTGATAAATACTGTTATCTTTCTGTTAACCGTCCCAAGCTACAATGAATTTGACTAAATGACTAGGTGTGAAAAATATTACTTAAAAAGAATATAGATTGATCAGCCACTAATTAGTGGACTGCTTCTTCATTGGTTCTGCTTATGATTGGGAACCACCTCCACTTGAAGTTGTAGTGTGAGTCGTAGTCAACAGTAATAGGTGAGTCAACAATAAGTCTGCCCAACAGGCCTTGTTTTTAACTTTCTCCTATTCTTTACTTCCTTTCCTATCCTCCTTATTGGAGTGAAGCTGCATTCGCTAGATTCACCTTATTTACACACTCTGCTCTTGCTTTGATAGGAACAGTCTACTCTGAACTACTAGGCCAGGTCTCCTCCCTTACAGTAATATAAGTAACCGCAAAAAAATGTAACTCATAAGTGTAGAGCATCTTGAGTCCGATCTCAGAGTGAGCATGGGACCCATGTCTAGACATACATGATGGTATGCCTAGTCTAGGTTTGCTTGTGTTCCCAATCAGAGGAGACATGGTCTCCTCATTTTGAGTGGGACTGTTCCTACTGGAGCAGGGCCCAGACCAATTGGGATCTGGTTGCTCTGCATCTAGTGTGGCGCAATGGGCAATACAATGATGGACTGAAATTAAGCCCGAGTGATTGCTAGGACTGGGACTTTTACAAGCAATGGTCTGTTCAACTTTTGTTGTTTTAATGAGTGAAACCAGTTTGAGGTTGCTTGCATTGCCATTTATAGGGGGCACAGGTTGGCTGTTGGGGCTGGGCTGTTTCGGCTGATCTGATTTGGATTGGGTTGCTCCTCCTCTGGATTTGGATATTGGACTAATAATGATGGACTTGAATGAGGCCTGAGTTATTGCCAATGGCTGAGACTTTTGCAATGATCCCACCCATCACCTTTTTTTCTTAGTTTTTTTTGATCTGGCCATTGGCACACTTGATATTACTTATTAAAATGGTGTGTTTCTCAACAGCCCTGTTGTTGGGCTGATTGTATTCCTGGTGATCTTTAATAAAAAAAGTTAAAATAGTGCATATAGGTATAATTCCTGGCTGATTTTAGAAAATTGGCCTCCCCCCCAGTGTTTTCAGTTTATAGTATCATGGTGTAGATATTTCACAAAGTCTTATAAAAATTCACCACAAACTGATGGAGAATGGCTGGAACAACGCAGGCAGAGCCACGCTTGCCGGAACAACGCATCTGCCTTAACCACGCATATGCATGGTTAATGCAGATAGCGGTCCAGTCTTCAGGATGGGCGGGGAGAAGAAGAGGAAGCATCGGAACAAGAAGCTCTGGACGCAGACAGGTAATTGAGACTGGGAGTCGGTTTTAGGGCTCAGTGTGGGGGGGGAGGTATTGGGGTACTTTTGGGAAGGGGGCAGGTTTTTAGGGGTCAGGGTATTTTTAAGGGCTGGGCTTGGAGGGGAGTTTATAAGAGTGGGAGATTTTAGGGCTCAGGGCGGGGGGAATCAGAGTCGTTTTTTTTCATTGGAGGCAGGGTTTTAGGCCTCAGGGCAGTGGAAAGGGTTGGGGTAGTTTTATGGACAGTGCAGGGGTGGGTTTTAGGGCTCAGGCTGGTAGGGGCAAAGTAGTTTATGGTGGGGTCAGGGTTTTAGGCCTCCGGCAGGAGGAGGGGAACGGGTAGCTTTAAGGGCCGGGACGGTTTTAGCCCTCAGGGCGGGGGGCAAAGTAGGGAGTTAGAAGTTTAGGGCTTAGTGCAGTCGTCGGGGTATTAGCGATCTTAACCACGCACACCCCCTTACCATTCCTGCCTTTACAATGAAGTTGCGTGGTAAAGGCAAGCATAATAAAGGAATGCGTGGTTAATACGCATTTGTGGTTCATGCTGCAAGGTAGAGGCACGCGTTGTTTAGCCATGCGTGCCTCTGTCATACAACCCAAACTGATAGGTGCCAACTGGTACAGGAGCACATGCTTAATCTCCATACCATGCATGTTAAGTGCTCGGAACCCTGCCAGTTCTGACAAAGTCATGTATCGAGCTCTTATTAGGCTGTTCACAAGTAAAAACATTGTTTACAAAATAATCAATACCAGATCAAATGTATTTCTTGAGAAACAGAAGGTTTTTATTGAACAAGTTCTGCAAAGTGATTTTGTTACTTAGGACTGACCAAATCAGAACAACTACTTGTGGATAAAAAGCAAACTACCAAGTAGTTTTGTTCTATCAATAATGAGATTACTTAGAATTCATGATGGTTGAATGCATGTATCAAGCATAGGTCATGGGTCATCTCTAAAAGAGGAAGGAACTCTTTGAAGGAGTCTGTATCCCATCTTGTACATGAGGTCCATGAAGAAGGCGTGTGTAGTTTGTTCAAGTGCAGGCACCTTAACAGCAAAGGTTGTGTTTTGCACGTTGGTCCGTTTTAGTGCATCCCTGTAATGGTATTTCTATCGTGCAGACCTAGCTAGGCAGCAACTAAGTGCCGTAGATTGCGAAACTGGAGCATAGTGACTTTATAAGGAAGGAGCAAGGAAGGGTTTTATATTGTGCATATTAGTATGGGGGAAAAGGGAGATTGTTTTTGCTGAGCCAGTCTCCTGAGGTACTATGGTGCTTGGTTGTATGAGGTGCCCCTTAAGGAACATACATACATACTACAGAGATGTCTACGATCACCTGTAAAACCTTTGATTTATGTAGATATTAGAGGGTGACATGGGATCTTTTCATTGGGTCATGTTAGGGAGGAAGAATCTGCTTGTGAGCCTTACAATACCCTGGAGTTGTATGTACAGACAAACTGACCGTAGAAAGCACACCTGATGATGAACCGCTGCTGGCTATCCTTGGCGCGACCCATGAGGCTCGTCGCTGTCATTGCAACGCCTCCACAATCACGGAAACTGGAATATGTGGTTGTGTGAGAGGCTGAGCAGAAACTTTAAGTGTCAGTGCCCCCATTTGCATCCTATCAGTCACAACGGAGCCCGTCCTGAAGGAATTACAGGATGCGTGGAGATAATTGGTAGCCAATTCAGGCGGACAATGTGACCTCATGTCAGAGCATAATGTCATGTTAGGGGTGTTATGTGCCCTACATAACTGCTTTGTCTAATGAAGTGCACTGTTAAGATGTCAGCACATTTTAAGTCAACTGTTTCTGTTGTTGCTGTTTTGAATAGTTGAAAAGAGTCTGTGAGGCTAATATGCAAAATGTGCTGCCATTATCTTCCATAACAGATAGGCAATAAACTCCATATAATTGGCTACAATGATGTACAGTTGTTTTTTTTAAATAAGAATGTATTCTTCATAACGTTAACATTAAGATATGGTTGTTTATGTACTTTTCATAGTATCATAATGAGGTATGTTAGATTCACCATCTTGATCATGGTACATGTGTCTGGCCGTGTGAAAATTATTCCTTCCTGTGCCTATTACACACATCTAATACAACGGAAAACTTCTACACTTCCATAAAACTTCCACATAATGGCTTAAACGTGACTACTGACATGGACTAGGTGAGATGGATACGGAGTCTCAGGGTCACAGAGATTTGAACAGACACGCAGACAGTGGGATGAATAGAAAAACATACGTGGATAATGAGGGTCCCATTTCGCCTTCCCCGTCTTTTCTTTAGGTTTGGAGGGGCCTTTGTGGGGGTTACAGAGATGAATGTTGTGGTGGCAGTTCTAATGGGTACCAGACTAGCATTCATGGTGAGATCAATACTGAGACAAAGATGTGGTACGAAGGGCCAGCAATGAAGAGGAAGGGTATGCAATTGAGTTGGCTAAGGACGGTCTCACCAGTTTGACGAGCGGATTCAGGTTTGGGATTCAGCCATGCAAGAATACACTGATAACTTAGACATTGAAACTCAGGCTGTGGGACTGGAGACAAAGGTACTTGAGGAAGGGACTCAAAAAATTAACTAGTTACCCCAGAGTAAAGAGGTGCAGGAACTTCGAGAAGCTAACACGGAGCTAGAAAGTCAGACGTATCACAAGATTGAGACATGAACACTAGACCAATAAGACGCTAACTCCATCACTGGGAGAAACATACTCTAAGACTTAGGGCCTGATTACGGGTTTGGCAGATGGGATAGGGCCTCATTACGAGCTTAGCAGATGGGATACTCCATCACAAATGTGACTGATATCCCGTCTGTCGTATTACAAGTTCCGTAGGATATAATGGAATTGTAATACGTCGAACAGGATCTCAGTCACATTTGTGACGGAGTAAACCATCCGCCAAACTCATAATTAGGCCCTAAGTGTGGTAGGCACTGAAGCTGGGAAAGGATGAACAGGATAGCTTGGTGTCATTACAGGGGATCCATAACGAGGCAACAGGTTACTCTTTAATCTGAGCAAATCCAATAACATCGCACTGTTCCTGGGAGACCATCAATTTCTCCAGGTTGATAAGAGTATCACATTTAAAACACAGCCGCTAGAGTTCCCGGGAAAATAGCTGGAAATGCCTACAGAAATTGCCTTCTAACTGTATTGCATGGTAATACGTTCATGCTTTGTTCATGCTGAACAAGCTGGTTGAATTCAAGAAAAAAACGAAGATATCCCAACAGTCTCCTTAGCTGAGGACATGCCCACTTCTCCCCATTCCTGAAAAGGCTCGGCCCAATATTCTGTTTGCCGAACTATGATCTAACCTCCAATACCTTTGCTGGCTGTTCATTTGGGAGGTTATGTCAGATCTCTCAGCTGGTGTATTAAACCCTACTACTCCAAAGTGGTAAAAAAGCAATATGTAGTCCATCTACAAAATACATTAATAAACAAACACAATGGGATCATCCAAGAGGCTGCACACTTAACCAAAATCTTTTGGGATGCAAACTATATTTGTTTTTGTCTCTTAACCTAGATGCCCTACAGATTTGAACTGTCATTGAAGCTGCATGTATTTGTCCGCATGAGCTGTCTGTTTGTCGTGAGCTTCACAGAGGACCTTGCATGTAAGGTGTCATATAAAGTTCGCTGAGTTCTAATTGCAGTCACATTGGATTCTACTTCTACCCCACTACAAGGAACCTGGTCCTACTTAATTGTGAAAATTACCCTTTCCAGACTGTAAATTTAAATGCTTGAACAATAGCATTACCCTTTTAGGAATGAAAACTCTAAAAACATAAAAAGGCAGTAACTAAGTAGGTCATCCTAAATGATTTTATTTTTTATTCGATGCAAAATGTGTACAAATTAAATCATATTCTTTTTATAACACAGTTATCGCGGTGCATTCTTATTTATGGACCTGTTCCGATATGTATAAATAGTTAAGTAGGTTATATTAAATATATTGACTTCATATTCTTATGTATAGACCGAAGGAAGCAAATTGAGCAAAAACAGTTAGTTCATTATAAATGCATCATATAGATTATTTTATGCAGTTTTTTAGTGAATAATTTCTAAAATGAAAGCAACATTTTAGATTGTGTATGCTCACTAATTTGTTGCTTCATACCTGAAAATCCAGTGGATTGTCAAATTTCTAATTCACCATAAAAATGGATCCAACCACAATTATAGCTATAAAAAAAAGTTTAAGCCGTCCCCGCTGGAGCTGACTCTGTTGTGCCTGATAGCCAAAAGAGGGCAATCTTTGGGGAAAAGCTAGCAAGATTAGGTGAAATCAATAAATAAAGCAATCAAAATATAACCTGCCAGTGGCAGAAAAGATACTTACACCAACAGAAAATGTGTATTTGCTGGTTGGTGAAGTCAGACAAGCTGACATAATGTTATCATTAACATAGTAAAAGTAAATCTTCCACATAATGAACAGCTGCTTTCTTCCCAAATTACAACCCCGAATGCAAGTGCAGTTTAAAGAACAGATTTTGTCAGTTTTATAAACCAGATTCTAATCCAGAGGCTTCCTTCTCACTATCCAGAATTGAGTTGTCATTCTTATGCTTTTTTGCTCCCTTTAGCGATTATACCAATTAGACAAATGTCATCTCCTATCGCTGGACCATGTAGGTGAATGCCAGACAGATAATCTGTATTTGATCATTTCATATATTTTTTATTTTTTATAATTTTATTAGTCATCCAGAATCACAGTTAAATCGTAGCAACAATTACACATCGCAGATGAGTAACAGATTACTGTGTCTGGATATAACATCATTGTCCCAGGGAAATGTATCATAACAGTGAACTCTTAACAACCCCCCTTCCCCCAGGGTCGCATAAAGGAAACTCCCCCTCGTACCATACACCAGAGGTCAGACTACGAATCACTAATATGTTTTGTCTACTACATTCTCTGACTGCAATTGCCCCCAGATAGTGCCGCCGCCCCTGAGTCCGCTAGGTCAACTTGAGTCTCCGCTATCTCATGCGAGGTGAGGACTTCTCTAATGGGAACTTCTGTGATCATGATATACCAGGACCTTGCATCATCTTCCACCTTTTCATCTCTCCTAACTCGCCTCATACAGATTAGCTCCGCTTTAGCCCATTCCTGCAGGTCTTTAGCCCTACTCTCCACCGTGGGGGGCACCAAACTCATCCATTTGATTGCGATTCTCTGTTTGGCCAGTACCAACCCCAACTGGAGGAACCTCCTTGAACATTTTTTCCCATTAGATCTACGGAGGAGTCCCAGAAGTATCTCCTTGGCAGAGTGAGGGAGCGTCCACCCAGTAATCTTTTGTAGGCTATCTAGCTCCGACCTCCAGAATAGCACGAATTCCGGACAGGCCCAGATCATATGTAAGAAATGGGCATCCATGTAACCGCATTTAGGGCAGTGGGCAGGGCGGTCCGGGAATATTTTCTGTAGTACTCGTGGAGTCAGGTAAGTCTGATGGACAATGTTGTATTGGGTGAGCTTAAATCTGGCGTTGGAGGTGATTTGCTTGACCCCCTCGTGTACCCTCTTCCATTCCGGGTCTGTTAGAGGTTCATCTATTATTGCGTCCCATTTAGCGTGTATTGGGAGAGGGTCAGCAGTAATATCCCCCCTGAGCGCCCTGTAGGTGTGGGAAAATAGCCTGCGTCCCCCCGCCAATGTCGAGAGAGCCTGTAGTGTAGCGGATGTGGGCGGCACCTGTGGAAACATCGGCCACAATTCCTGGGCCACCGTTGAGATTTTCGCATATTGGAGATACTGCCCCATCCCCAACTCAAACGCGGTTTCTGCCTCCTCCCTGGTGAGGAACTGCTGGCCAGAATACAAATCCCCCCATCATACGGCAACCTCCCTCCATCCATTTAGTAATGGACATGGAATGACTTATACGTTTGAACGGTATCACTGCCCCCAACCGAGCATCCGGGGCGTAAGGAGCCCGTTTCACCACGGACTTGATTGCAGTTTCCCATGTTGCACCACATGCCGGACAATGTACGGGAGTCGTTTGGGCACCCTCGAACCCAACATGAGGAGGTCAGGGAGGGGATTCCCCCGCTGAGTGCCCTCCAGTAACCGCTTCTCCCAGTTATCGTTTTTGTCCAGCCAGTGTATTGCGTGTTGAGGCTGTGTTGCCATATAATAGAGGCGCAGGCGTGGGACCTCCAGCCCCCCTTGTTCCCATGTCCTCTGTAGTGTGTCTAATTTAACCCTTTTCCTTTTGGATCCCCATAGTAATTCCACCAGTCGGTGGTCTAGTTGTCAAAAATATGCCTGTGGTATGCGGTAAAGGGAGTTCTGCATGACATACAGACAGTGCGGAAAGATCACTATTTTTGTCAAGGCAACTCAGCCCATCAGGGATAACGGTAAATCTTGCCAGAAAGCAATTGATTTGTGAATGCCCTCCACACATCTCCCCATATTACGCTCCAGATAGGCAGCCTGTGTGTGTACAAGCCTGATCCCTAGGTAACGTACTTCATCTCTGACCCACCGCATTCCCACCAGGGGCAACTCGCCCTCCTCCTTTTCTGCCAGGCTTTCAATGGGAAAGAGTTTTGACTTCCCCGGATTAAGGCTCAACCCCGATATTTCTCCAAAGCCAGTCAGCTCCCTAAGGAGCACAGGTACTGCCTCATCTGGATGTCGAAGATACACCAGTGTGTCATCAGCATACATTGACACCACATGGGTAGCAGTTCTCAACTGAATCCCCCAACGTTCCATCTTGTTCCTGAGGGTGATTGCCAGGGGCTCCATCGCGAGGGCAAATAGGAGTGGTGACAGGGGGCAGCCCTAATGAGTACCCCTCTGGAGCTCGAAGCTGTCGGACACCTGATTACGAAGGCGGACCCGAGCTGTCGGACTAGTGTAGAGCAGTTTCAGCCACCCTATATATTTTCTCCCTAACCTCGTCTTAACAAGCACCATCCACATGTAGTCCCATTCGACCGAGTCGTAAGCCTGTTGGATATCTAGGAGACACAGTGCCCAATCCTCCTCCCAGAAGCTTGGCACGTGCCATATATGCACGAGCCTATGCAAGTTATGTGTGGTATTTCGACCGAGGATAAACCCAGCCTGGTCCAGGTGAACCAGTCTGGACGCATATAGCAGCAGACGTGCCGCCAGCACGCCTCTTAGTATTTTTTCATCCAAATTCAGAAGGGAGATGGGCCTATATGAGCCCGGAGAGAGGGGATCTCTATCCGGCTTTAGGATCATGGACACTAGTGCTTCCATCATGGTGTTAGGAAGTACCCCTCGGGCCAGGGCGTCGTTATACACCTCTAAGAGGTGATCTACCAGCTGTGGAGCGAATGTTTTATAAAACTCTGCTGGGAGTCCGTCAGTCCTGGGGCACTTCTCTGATTTCAGCTTCTTTTTTTTTTTTTTTTTTTTTTTTTTTTTGAAACCGTTTTTACATGTTAAAAAGGTTACAGGTATGGGCCTACAACCATCCGGCCGGCCGCTAGAGTGGCAGAAGCATATGACATACCTACAGTAAGAGTCTCTTGGCGGTGCAGATCGGTAAATCAGGAGATATCAATAGCGCAGGTCACATAACCCCAAGCCCACAATACGGTTTCCTTTTTTTTCAAAACAGAACAACACAAAAAACCACACCCGCAAGGCAATCCGCAATCCAAAGTGACGGCACGTGCTCCTTAAGTGGGGGATCCCAACCAGCAGCCAAACTCTGAAGAGGGGGATGGGAATAGATCAGGGACAGGGGAACCACATGCCCGCGGCTGGGGGAGGGGGTCAGCTAGGGGGACGGAGCTGGTGAGGCGGCCAGTGGCAGTGGCGGCTCACAAATACCCCCGCGGTAGGCGTTCCAGGGGCCCCAGATTTTCACCCACGCCCCAGGCTTACCCCTCGCCACATACACTACCTTTTCACGAAACATACACCAATCCATATGTTCTTTCCAGGCCAACACCGCCGGGGGCCTCTGGGATCCCCACAATTGAGCAATGTCACGCTTAGCTATCATGTATCCCAGAGTCACCCACCGCTTCTGCGGGACCGAATAGTCATTTGGTTCCCACACATTCAGCAAGCATCTCCTCGCTTCAGGCAACAGCGCGACACGCGTAACCACACGCAGGACCTCATGCACACCACGCCAGAATCGCTCCACCTTTGGGCACTCCCACAGAATATGCATGAAAGTTGCCAAAGCACCACAGCCACGCTTACACAATCCGTCACCAGCAAAGCCCATACGTAGAAGCCTTGGCCCCGTCACGTAAACCCGGTGGAGGATCTTAAGCTGGACGAAGCGAAGGCGAGCCGGGATGGCCACCTCCTTCGGAGAGGCCACCGCGGAGATCCAGTCCTCGTCGTCCAGTTCCAACCCGTCGGCAACCCAGGCCTCGCGGAGACTAGTCAGCAGGCACGATCTGTCGTTGATCAGCTTTTTATATATAAGGGAGATCGTGCTGTCTGGGACATGGCCATCCAGCACTCGGTCCTCCAGGGGGGAAGACTCCGGAATGGACGCGACATCCGGGAAGACGGAGCCCAGCGCATGGCGGACTTGCAAGTACCGAAAGTACTCACTGCCCTGCAGCTGAAACTCCGTCTGCAGCGTCTCAAAAGTTTTGAATCCCCCCCTCGTCCAGAGATCTCCCACTGTGCTGATTCCGATCGTGTCCCACTTCTCGAAGCCCTTCGATGTCCACAGGGAGCCCAACCTCTCAGACGCATATAGCGGCGTCGCCCGGGTCAAACGGTCCTTCCACCCCATCGCTGCATTAGCCGCGTGCCAGACACGCACCATGACACGCGTCGGTCCCGTCAGACGGGAGTCGGGCGCGCCAGAGTAGAGCGCTCGATTGTAGTCGCCACCGGGCAGGAGCATCTTGTCCATTTCAAATGCCGGGTTCAAGGCGGGCCCGTAAAGGCCATGATTAATTGCAGCTAGCTGGGAGGCCCAGTAATACCGTTTAATGTCCGGGAGGGCAACCCCCCCATCGTACCACGGGAGCGTCAATTTAGCCAGAGCAATACGCGGCCTCCCGTCCCAGAACAGGCGCCGCTGAAGGCTCTCCACCTCACGGAAGTAGCGCGCCGGAACCAAGTCCATAGTATTCTGAAGCGCATACAGAAAGCGCGGCAAGGACATCATCTTAAACAAGGCCGCTCGGCCAAGCGGCGAAAGCGGAAGACGCCGCCAGCGCGCAACGTCCTCCCGCAAGCGCTGGAGGGGGGGCAGCAAGTTCCGCTCGTAACGGACCTCCGGGTCTAGAGTAATATATATACCCAGGTACCGGAACCCCTGGGAGGCAATCTGGATCGTGCAGTCCCGTGGTAGGGCCGGAGCCTCCCCGGAGAGCACATACACGCAGGATTTCGCCCAGTTGATGACAAGGCCTGAGTTACGACCGAAGGAGCGCAAAACATCAACCAGGACAATCAGCGAGTTACGCGGGGAGGCGAGATACAAAAGGATATCATCGGCGTAGAGAGACACGCGGTCCTCATGCTCGGGGGTCCAGCGGAGACCACGGATGGAGGGGTGCCACCGCAGCCACTCCGCCAAGGGCTCCAAGGCCAATGCAAACAGGAGCGGTGACAAGGGGCAACCCTGACGCGTGCCCCGCCCCAGCGCAAAGGGGGCCGAGACTCGCCCATTCACCACCACCTGCGCCAATGGGCCCGAATACAACAATTTGACCCAGCTAATGAAACCCGGTCCAAATCCAAATTTCGCCAGCATCGCCCAGATGTATGGCCATTCAAGCGTGTCAAACGCCATGGTGGCGTCTAAGGACGCCAAGATGGCCGGCTCCCGCACAAACGGGACACGCGCGAGCACCCCATGCAAGCGTCGCAGATTAAGAGCCGTGTTGCGATGGGGTATAAAGCCAGATTGGTCTTGGTGGACCAAATCGCCCACCACGCCAACCAGCCGGTTGGCCAGTACTTTGGCGAGGATTTTGGGCTCCGCGTTCAAGAGCGAGGTAGGCCTATAGGATGTAACCCGCTCACGGGGTCTCCCCTCCTTGTGGATCACCACGATTGTGGCCAGACGCTGGTCCGGCGGGAGGGAACCCTGCGAGTGGGCCGCCAGGAACATGGCGCGCAGGTGGGGCGCCAGTACATCCGGTCGTAGCTTGTAGAGCTCGATGGGGATACCATTGGGGCCCATGGCCTTGCCGGATGCGACCGAGCGAATAGCCAGGGCGATTTCGTCCGAGGTGGGAGGAGCGTCCAGCAAATCCCTGTCCTCCACCGTGAGGGAGGGCAGCGCGATGTCCCGAAGCAGGGCATGGGAATCTTCCTCCGAGCAGGGAGAAACCGGGGAGTACACCTCGCGGAAGTAATCCGCGAAGCAGGAGACAATGGCTTCCGGCTCGGTAACAGGCACACCATCCATCCCCTCAAGCAAAGGAACCACACGACTCGCTCTCTCCCTCTTGTCCAACCACGCAATCAATTTACCAGCCTTATCACCCACATCATACAGTCGCCCCTGTTGCTCTCTACTGAGGCCCCTGGCCGCCTCCGTGACGAGGGCCCTATAGGCCGCCTGCTTGAGGTGCAGAACATGCAACTTGGCGTCGGTTACCCCGCTCCCCAGGTCACCCTCTAATTCCGCAATTTCGGCCTCCACCCGGGTTACCTCCTCCCGCTCGAGCCTCCGGGCCTGGGAGATAAAGGAGAGGGCCTCCCCTCTGAGAACTACCTTAAAAGCCTCCCACAGGGAGATGGCCGAAGGGACAGACCCCACATTCTCATCAAAGTATCGCTGTAAGGATTTGATCAAGTCGGCACGAATAGTGGGGTCACGCAAGTACCAAGCATTGATTGGAGCCACCCTGCCCCCCCCCCCTAGGGAAGACATCGAAATGTAACAGTACTGGGGAGTGATCTGAAATGCCCCGCGCCAGATGGCACACCTCTCCCACCCTCCCAGCATAGGCCGCCGGGACAAGGATGTAATCAAGCCGCGAGAGGCTACCATGGGCACCAGAGTGGAAGGTGTATTGCCGCTGCGCGGGATGCTTTAGTCGCCAGCAATCCACCAGGCCCAGAGTATCTAAAAGGCCGGACAGCCAGGCCTGTGCCCGGGGGAGGTCCCTAGGGGGATGGCGATCCAGAGACCCAGAAACTACCGCATTAAAGTCCCCCCCAACCACCAGCAGGCCACCCGGGAGGTCCAGGAGGAGGCGCCCCAAATCCGCAAATGTAGTAGATTGTAACCCAGGCGGGACGTACACTGATATAAAAACAAACACTCTACCCTCCATTCTACCCACCAGAACAGTGTAGCGTCCCCTCTCATCATGGCGCACCTCATCAATCTCCAACGGGAGCGAGTTCTTAATCATGATACCCACCCCCCGCGAGCCCGAGGTGAAGCCCGAGTGGGCCACCAAACGATAGCCTCGCCGATTCATGGCATGAAAGGAGTTACCTACAAGGTGTGTCTCCTGCAGGAAGATAACAGCTGGTGAGATACGTTTCAGGTACTGCAGGACCACACCACGCTTAATCCTGTCCCCCAGACCGTTAACATTCCATGACAACACAGTCAAATCCCTACCCCCCATCATACGTAGAAGCAATCAGTCGTCCCCCACAGAGCATCTCGAGAGCAACAATACAGTAAAGGGCTTGCCTTGCGGTGCAAACAAACGACACACCCCCCCCACCCCCCCATCCCAACAGAACTCCCCCCTCCCTGCACCCCTGCATGAGCCCAGACAGCCCCCCCAAAGTGCAGTGTGCCTGTCGCCCCATAGATGAAAATCTAACTAGTCCCCCAGAGGAGGAGGGAAGCCCCCAACAGACCCCACACGACCTCCATCGGAGGGGAACATAAACGATCAGTAAATGGTAAAGGAATGTTGTCCAGAGCAAAGCCTATTCTTCACCCCTCAGTTCTGATCCGGCGGGCCCTCCCCGCCAACCGCACCCCCCCCACCCCCTCGGCCCCGATCTCCAGGCAGAGTGTCCAACCAGTCCCCAGCCGCCTCGGGTCGGTCAAAAAAGTGCGTGCGCCCATCCACCTCCACCCTTAGCTGGAAAAAGCATTGAATACTTAAGATTCAGGTCCCGTAGGCGACGTTTAACTCCGATAAAACTCAATCTCAGTTTTTGGACCGCCGGAGTAAAGTCTGGGTAGAAATGCACATCCATGTTATCGAGCTTGACCGGTCCCTGTTGCCTGGAGGTCTGCAGGATAGCGTCTCTGTCCCGAAAATTAAAAATCCGGGCAATGAGAGGCCGCGGCGGGGCACCGGCCTTAGGTCTGCCCCCAGGGACCCGGTGAGCACGTTCCACCGCAAAAAGCTTACTCAGCCCCCGGGGCTGAAGATGGGTAAGGATCAATTCTTCCACAAAAAGATCTGCCGCCTCCGCCTCTCGTCCCTCCGGCACTCCCACAATGCGAACGTTATTCCTCCGGGCCCGACCCTCGGAATCCTCCAGTCGCCGGTCCATCAGGGCGCTCACCTGGCCAAGCCGGCGCACCTCCTTTTGGAGGGCCACCACGTCCGTCGTGAGGCTCGTCGTGGTGTGGGCCAGGGAATCGACCCGGTCTTTGGTTTTGGACAAGTCAGCCCTCACGAGGCTAACATCCACCAGGACCGAGTCTATCTTTTGCGCTAAGGTGTCGAAGCGCTGGTCCACCGAGGCCTTCATCTCTGCGATGGCGCCCATGACGTCCCGGAGGGTCAGATCCACCGGTTGAGCAGATGCCTCCGTCGGGCCCGCCGGGGATGTGCGCGATGTCTCCGGAGATCCCTTCTGGAGGGTGTAGCGGTCCATACTGTTGGATTGAGGCGCCGGGCCGCGGCGGGTCGTCTTCACCTTCGCCCGGTCGCCATCTTGTTTGGTGGACATGCCTGCTCTCCCACCGTCGTGCCAATCTCCTCGAAAGGGCCGGTAAACCAGTTCACGGGTTCCGGGGGGGGAGGGCGACCACTGGGCCGCAGGACGACTCACGGCCGGCGGGTCAGCCGGACACCTGGACAAGGCCACACCAGCGCACCCCGCTCCGCAACCCTACCTCGCTTGAGGGCAAGGAGAGCGCAAAAGCGAAAGTGAAAGCACGGGATACGCGAGTCGCCCAGCCCTGCCCGCCGCTGTTGTTCGCTTTGTCCCCGGATCGCCCCACTACTCCAATCCGGGGGGCCAGCGCGGAGAAGGCCGCAACCTTCAATCGGTGCTCCCACCGGTGTCCGGGGTCCGATTCGAAAAGGAAAAACGGATGGCGCCTCAGCTCGGGTTCACCGATGCAGTCCCCTCAACAAGGACAGGATATAGCCAGGATTAATTCAGGAGGTCGTGGTGGTCCTCGGGAGCCTCGCACCTACGCGGCCATCTTGGTTGCGCGCTAGGCTCCTCCTCCTGATTTCAGCTTCTTAATTGGTGTTAGTACTTCCTCCCTAGAAATTGGCGCCTCTAGGGTCTGGGCTTCATCTTCCCCCAAAGTGGGGAGCTCTATCCCATCAAGAAAATTCTGCTGTGCACGTGGGCTAGCCTGGGTGTCAGTTGAGCATGTTTGTCTTAAGTGAGTCTCAAATTCTTTTAGAATCGCGTCCTGCGTTTGCACCACGTTCCCCAAGTTGTTACTTGATCATTTCATAGATGATCATAAAAGACAAGCATAATATAAAACCCACACAATTAATATAAAAAAATCAGCCAACTATTTAAATATTTAAAATACGTCAAAAAAAGGAATGCACACCAGGCACAAGATCATATTTAAAAAATCCAATCTCAGAATATAAACTAGTATAATACATAATAAAATTTGAGTAAAAGATCATTAAGGTCATGACTTAAAATGCGGATGGAAATGAGTGAACCTTATTTAAAATAACATTGCCTTTCTCACTCATAGGATACTCTTTAAAAAACAGCCAACCAAATAACAGGTATCTTGATTGTTTAGTTGCTGTAGGAAGAGCAGGGAGGCTTTACACTTAGTAAATTTATGACTGCGCAGCAGGGGCAATAAAAATGTCATAATGCGAGGGAGACAATAATTACAAAAGAGAACAAAGTGCAATAACATGGGCAAATACAAAAATTGTCTGGAGAGTATTTCCCTGAGGGAAAACACAACTAGCCTAAATCGAGTTAATAATAACAGATTTTGTCAGTCCTATAAACCGGATTCTAATCCAGAGGCTTCCTTCTCACTGTCCAGAATTGAGTAGTCATCCTTAGACTTTTTTGCTCCCTTTACCAATTAGACAAACCTAACCTCCTATCGCTGGACCATGTAGGTGAAGGCAATATCTGATCCTGATTGAGCCTTGAGTGCACCACAGAGATTCATACATGAAAAATGCAAATGGTTGGCAATTATCTCTATCTTAAATAGGGAAATCTGATAGGTCTTTAAAGGAATCAGGAGGAAAACAATCCCGAACTTCATTCCCAGATAGTGTTCCCCCTTCTAACCACCGAATTGTCTAAGGGCTGAAATAGACCAAAACAATAAGGAGTAATGACTGTGCGTGAACTGGCATTATTTAAAAAAAAAAATTACAATTTGTGTTTTGATTTTCCAGGCAGATAAAGTTCGTGAAGTGAACCAATTTAGCGTTTGTAAACATGGATGCTCGATATTTCCAATTGCTCGATCATGATGTTGATGGAAGCGTTATGAAACTGGGAAACACTGTTTAATAAGTTATGCAAAATGAAGGTGAAAAGAGGAAAAATATTATCAATCAAAATCCAGGAATGCCGAGCTACCTTGTGTTGTTGTTATTTTTAATCCATGTAAACTTAGGCCCGATTATGATTTTAGTGGTCCGACTGCCAAACTGCCCTTGCGGCGTTCGAGAGAACACTGCCAAGCTGATAGCATCCCGACCACCGCATTACGAGTTAACCGCTGGGCTGGTGGTGTTGTGGCGGCTGTGCCACGGCTGCAGCATGTTTTGGGACATAGAGAGCCTGTAACACATGCCGCTGCCGTGTCATTGCCTCTTGCATGTCAAAGCACTGTGTACCATGCACCATGTTGTGTATGGCACACAGTGCATGAAGAGGGTGGCACAACATGTGCCATCATGCACACCCACCCTGGGCTATAACGCCTGGAGCACTGTTTGTGGCCCCTTCCCTGCCTTTTCACCGACTTTTTATTGGCAGGGCCTCCGCCATGAAAAGGTCAGCGGTAAAGCAGGTCCTAATCTGCATGGCGGTGTTGTCATTGGCACCACCGTAGCTTTCCCCACCCCCGCCCCGTCGGAATCCAGATTCCTAGCGGTGGGGGTGGTTTTGCGCTGGGCTTGTGGTGGACCGTCCGCCAACCTCATAATCAGGCGGTCGGACTGCCACCACGGGCTAAGCGGTCTTGGGACTGCTGTACTCGTAATCAAGCACTAAGTCTCAGTTGGGCTCTGAATAAGTTTAAACTAATATATTTACCTTCAAGCTTCTTAAAAACATCTTTCGACAAGAAGCATTAAGTCGAGCAAAAGAGAATTAAAAATAAAGGCAGATTATAAATTTTAATAAGGGCAGTGTACCGCAGAAGTCTCATGGGTAAAGGCATCCATCGCCAAAGGAGCCAATCTGTTTTAGAAACTAGTTGGCAATAGTTTAAGGAAAAAAAGATCAGATAAGATTTTAATTCCAAGATATCTTTTCAGTTGTGGGAGACATCCCAGTTTAAGACGAGGTGGAATTATTGCCATTGTGGTATTGAAGAAATTATTTCTTTCCTCCTTAAATATAATCTCCCTCAACGTCAAGGGGTTAAACCACCCAGTAAAGAGGTCCAAAATTCTTGACTAGTGCAAAAACCTAGCTGGAGATATAGTGCTCCTCCAGGAAACAAAGATAGGTTTTAAAGAGGCCCTATTGATGAAGAAAGGCTGGGTTTCGGACATTATCTGCTCCAAAGTGTATGACAAGAAGAACGGGGTTCTCACCCTTTTGTCCAGACAGTCTGACCTAACAGTCATTGCATCAGAGCATGATTCCAACAGCAGATGGCTTCTATCTAGATTAAATAACTGGGAACAGGATCTGTATGTGATGAATCTGTATGCTCCCAACATTGATGATCGGATATTTTCGCTCTCTCTTGATAAAAACTAAATGACACTCCATCAGAGGCGAAGTTAATTTGGGAGGGGATTTTAACCTGCCAGTGGACCTAATCTTGGATAGAAATTCTGCTTCAGCTTCAGCTTCAGAACACCCAGGCCCACAAACAGAGGATCAATCTTTGATCTTCACATTGAGGATTAGATGCATGGAGATTGCATAACCCAACGGGTAAAGACTTAACTTTCTTTTCGCCTCCCCAATCAATCTTCTCTTGTATAGACTATCTCTTGGCAAATGCCTCACTTCTTAAAGGTTCTTCTGATGCAAAAATCTACTCTTTTCTAATCTCGGACCATGATTCAATCTCCCTATCTATTTTAAATCACTCAAATAAAAAAGGAAATAGAATATGGCAGTTAAATTCGGAGGTCCTCGATAACGAAAACAGATGCTGAGGAACTATAGAAAAAAATTATATTTTTCTTTAGTGACAACAAAGACTGTTTCTTCCCCTGTGATACCTTGGTACACCTTCAAATGTCATGAGGGGTCAAATTATTAAAAGAATGGCAAAGAAAACCAGTGTCATTAAAAAATCCTTACAGTGCCTAGACATTGACATCAAAAGGAAGGAGGAAGATTTCAGACATTCAGTTGATAAATCCATACTGAAGGACATTAAGCAACTAAAATACACTTATAATACTATTGTCAGTAAGGGAGCTCATCTCTTTATTCAGACCCAAACGCCCAATCAACTTCTTTTCCGTAATAGAGCCAGTAAAGATTTGGCCAATACACTCAGATTTGAAAACACAAACTCCCAGATTACTCATATTAAGGCGCAAGATGGAGTACAGAAAGTTAAAATTGAGGACATACTGCAAGTGTTTATAGAGTTTTTATAAGAAACTATATGCATCCCATAATACACAAGACAAATTCAAATGTTTGGAGTTTCTAAAGTCCCTTCCCATCACTTCGGTCTCAGACTTTGAGAGAGAACACTTAAACTCATCATTTACTTCTGATGAGGTTATTATAACAAAAAAATCAATCCGGTAAGGCTCCTGGTCCCGATGGTTTTTCCAGCAGCTTTTAAAAAACTTTTACACACTCAATCATTATGCATCTCAAAAATACCCTAGATAAATTTGCACTCTCTGGCAAGGTGACTGAAACAGCTTCTGAGGCCACGATTGTTATCCCTAAAGAGGGTAAAGACCATTCTGATGCAAAAAACTTTCACCCAATTTCATGAATAAATATGGAAGCCAAAATATTTGCCAAAAATCGTGCCAAAAGATTGGAGCTGTCCATCCTTAAGCGGAGTCATAATTCTCATACAGGATTTGTCAAGGGGAGGCTTGCCAGAGACAATATACTCACTTATTTTCACATCATTTAAAAAGCCAGTTTCTCTTCCACACCATCTTCTGTGATCGCCCTTGACACCGAAAAGGTGTTCGATAAAGTTTCCTGGCCTTTCCTCCAAGTAGTCCTTGAATCTCATAATCTTGGTATCTCATTTATTAACATGATCATGTCCTTAATGCTAACCCCAAAGCTAACATTAGAATAAATTGTGCCCCGCTACCTCCTTTAGCCTTCACCAAGGTACTGCACAGGGCTGCCCCAGTCCCCCCTGCTATTTTTACTGTCCATTGATGCCTTACTTACACTTCTCAATTCATCCTCTGAAACAAAAGGATGTACATTCGGATCCAGTACTTATAAAACCACAGCATACGCAGAAAATATCTTGATTTTTACTGAGGACATTAAAAAAGGCAATTCCAAGTATCACCAAAATTATCCAGGAGTTTTCTAGGGTTTCTGGACACTCTTTAAATAGGGACGAAACTTAGGTCTTCCCTCTTAACCCAATATGCTTCTCCTCACAAGGATGCAACACTGGTCATAAGTGGCAGCCCAAACATTTTAAATACTTGGGAATTTGGTTGTGCAAAGATCTTGCTGAAACGTTACATTACAATGAAGCTTAGACTATCTCCAAAGTTAAAGATCTTCTGTCATCCTGGTCTCCCAAGTATATTACATGGTGGGGTAGGCTCCAGACACTTAAGATGATGATAACCCCAGTCGAGAATTTTGTGTCCGCTATTCTACCGATGAAACTATCTCCCTCCTTTTTTCAGGCAATCGTCAGATTAACCTCTAAATTCTTTGGGAGCGACAAAAGAGGGAGTATCTCATATAAATCATGCAAATGTTTTCCTCTTGCGGGATAAAATCTCCCAAATTGGAGCCTTTATCAGTCAGCATTTCTCGCAGTGTGGGGAGCGTTCTGGCTTGTGCCAAATCCCCAAAACCCCCCATGGTGGGTGGAGATTGAACGTGCTGTTTGCTCTCACTTTCTCCTATCCTCCAAATCACACTACCAAAATTCAAGGTCCGCAATCTCAGAATATTTTGACAGATACCAGGGCTGCACTAAATCTATTAAATAAACATATGCCAGACTCCATTCATAATTCTACACTAGCCTCACTTTGGTACAACTATAAACATATGCCAATGTGGCAAGGAATATCCCTCACTTATACTCCGCCATGGGTAATAATCAAGTTAACGATCTTTACGATGATAATAACTTTCTTCTGCTCTTCTCACACTTGGTACAACTATATAACCTTCCTTACTTGTACTTCTATTCTTTCCTGAAAATTCAAAGTAAAGATGTCCAAGTTCAAACATGTTATGCAACCGTCACTGTTGGATCGTCTAGCTACATGGCTGCAATTAGGTCACATTGCCTCCAAAATCTACAAAACCATGGTGAATCATCCCCAAACACAGCCTACAATTCTAATTGCCAAATAGGCTAGCCACTTTTATTCTGTTCTTGAACATATCTCAGAGGAAAATTGACAAAACATTAGCAAACTATCGCTGTGCAATAAAACAACCCCTTCTCTCCTCCAGTCAAAATTCTTTACAATTAACCTACTACATTGGACCCCAGCTAGGTTACATAAACTAAATCTGTGGAAGAAGGACGCCTGTTGGAAATGTGACCAAGAGTCTGGCACTAATCAGCACATGTTCTTTCATTGTACCCTTCTTGCTCACTATTGGGCTCCAGTACAAATTTATCTCTCTGCTATTTTTAATGCTCCCATTTTAGATTTTCCAATGGTGGTGCTGGGTCCCTGGGCTTTGAAGACTAGCTTGAACCTTAAAGCCATGGACATGGCTCTACTTGACCTTCTGTTGGCGAATGCTGTACAAGTAATCCTGTCTGAATGTAAATCCTTTAACCATCTTTCCTTCCACACATGGTGGACCTGGACTACTTTCTTTTAGATGAGCCCATGGCTCTCATTCTACTCATCAGTCCAACCGTCAAATGGTTAATGGAGTCTGGAAATCCCTTGACATATTTATGGAGTCTGAAAAGACCAACCCCACAGACCTACCAATATCAATCTTCAGAATGTAGACATGTTCTCACGCCGAGTTCCCACTTACTACCCCTCCCCCCGTCTCCTTCCTTTCCTCTTTCACTGTCCCTTATCTGTGTGGCTCTGGGCTACTCTTGGCCAATAAGCTCTCAAACTCCCGTGTTTAGATGACACAGTTACACGCTACATTAGCCCCTCCAACCTCATAAAGTTCTACTTCATTATGGTTCCAGTGACTTCATATATCTCCATATGCACATTTCCGTATCTTGCCTGGAAGTTGGTTGTTTCCTACCAAGCCTCCTCGTGCATGTATATTTCCAAACCTATATTGTATAGTCTCTTCGGTTTTTCTGCCTCTGTTTGCATCACAAAGCCTCTGCAATATTGGTCTGTTTATATGAGTTTTCTTATTAAAATCTAGAAAATTATAGAACAAGAAAAAAGAAACAAGTTTGCGGTAGTTTAAGGAAAAAAGATCAAATAAGAACTTAATTCCGAGATATATTTTTAGCTGTGGGAGGCATCTCAGTTCAAGATGAGATGGGCGTATTGCCATTGTGGTACTGAAGACATTATTTCTGACTTTTTGTAAAGTTTGCTATATAGCCCCTAAACCGTGTTGATGTCTGCATAATCTCAAATACACTGGCAGTGACTTCTTGACCTGCCTCGAGCTACAATGCTATATCATCTGCATATTACTTCTCAGGAGTTAGTCTGGGAACTGGTCATTGTTTCGGATTGGTGTTGTGGGGAATACAGTAAGTAGTTTGATTAATAAAGTTAGCAATGTTGGCAACATTTGGCAGCGCTGCCAGACCCCTCTACTTCTGGAATTAAGACTTAGGTAGGTGGCAGCTTTGGCATCCTTGATTTCGCAATTCCGGCAGTGGAATGATTAATACTTTGGGCACCAGCGCTTGCTTGTCTGTTTGTTTGTTTATTTTTACGAATTAAACTCTGGCCGCACATGTATCGACATCACAACACTACAACAGTCCCACCTTGTTCTAAAATCACAGGCCATCCGTCGCTTCCGCAAGCTGTTCCCTGCGCGCTTTCGGCTTCTCGAAATGGTAAAGAGGAGGTGATTCGTGTTGGTCGAATTTCAAATACACATTACTCACGAGCGGACCCTATTGACTTGGTCTATAATGTGAAAGCGTCTCCAATTACTGTGCCATAGGGTGGAATGCTGCAGATTCTTGTATTATAGCGGCCTCTGCTGGTCAGTGTGAAGTATCACAGACACCGAATATAGATTCTGCGAAACCAGGTGAATTTGAGCCCGTCTGACTAAAACGTTCGTTACTGCATGTCAACGTCAGGCCACCTGCTCACCTTGAAATATCAAACAGGAAAAATGAACAACAAAATGAAAAGCGGTGAAAGATTAGGAAATTAAAATGGGTTGTGGACTTTCGCTCACTGAAATCTGTTTCTTGTTGTGCTCCAAAGAAGGCTGTTGGTTGCCTAATCTCCCATAGACCTACAGAAAAACGTCAACAGCCTGGGACCGGAGATGGTGGAAGAGCTTGTAGTGTTGGGGCCGTGGGCCTAGAAATCAAAGGGGGCCACAACACATGTGTCTTCAACTGGTGGCTAGAACACTGCTTGCCACGCCCGGTGCTCCGGGCTCTTTATTACTTAACACCACGTGTCTCCTCCCTGGACGTCAGGCACGTCCACGGGAGACACGTTCGCAGGGGGGCATGCTTTCACTTTGGCCAGGGACCCCCACGACAGTGGAAGGGTCCACCTGGCAACATTCCATTCCTCCTTTACCCACAAATAGAAAAACTTGAAAACAACAATAAACATAGCGACCATGGCCACACATTTCTTTTAGAGTCTCTAGCACAGTCTCTGCAGGTTTCCAGACACAACATCAACAAAGAACAGTCTTACTTGGTCTTGGCGCAGCTCACTTCGGCTTCGGGAGATGACAGCGGGCCACAAAGTCTCGGTATCTCTGGGATGGCTGCGGGCATGGGCATAGGTGGTACCTGCTCTGGCTGCGCCCTTCGGGAGGGGTGAGACGCATGTCCTCCGAACAGTCTGCGCCTGCTCCGTGGGGGCGGTTCTGTGTCTCTTGCGACTCCTGACCTCCTTGGGCTGAGGCGGTCGGGGCGCTCACCTCTTCTTCGGCGCTGCGGGGAGTCACTCCTGCTGCCGCTGGTTCTTGTTCCGTGGCACTCCTGGGGCTCGGGTGCGCCATTGGCCAGTCATCTTCCTGCTCGGGATACTCTTCCTCTCCACCATCTGGGACCTTCTTGAAGAACGATACGTTTCTTGTGACCTCTTCACCATTCCTGGCCGCCGTGACCAGGGTTCCGCTGACTCGCGTGACTGTCCAAGGGTCCAGCTCGAAGGGCAGTCGGAACTTTTCCCCGGGGTGGCGGTCTTTCACCAGCACCCGGTCACCCACTTGGATGGTGCTGTCGGCCGCTCTCCTTCTCCGTGATGCTTCGTAATTAGTTTTTGTCCTTTGTTCCATAGACCGGTTGGGCGGGGTTGGTGCTGACGCCCACCGGGGATGGTGTGGAATAGTGTCGGTGACCGTTCTGCCAAAACAGAGGCGGCTCGGAGAAATCCCCGTGGTGCAGTGGGGCGTCACTCTGTACTCCCGTAGAAATTGATAGAGGGCTAGTTCTATGCTCTGGCCGTCTGCCAGTGCGATTTGAATTGTCTTGTTTAAAGTCCTCATTAGTCTCTCGACTTCTCCATTAGCTTGCGGCCACCTTGGGGTTATGCGTCGGTGTTTGATGCTGTGTGACTGCAGGTACTCTGCCAGCTCGGTGCCATTGAACGGAGGCCCATTGTCCGTGCGCAGCTCCCCGATGAGGCCGTGGGTGGCAAGTATCTTTTCCAACTTGGGAACCACTTCCGCAGCGGCTGTCGAGGACAGGAGCTCCACCTCGGGGTATCGCGAGAAATCGTCCACCACTACCAGCATTTACTTCCCTCCGGGGAGACTGCCGAAGTCTGCGCTGGCTCGCTCCCATGGAGCTGTTGGGCCTTCCTCAGTGATTATAGGTGCTGGAGGGTTGGGTAGGCTGGTCGCTAGGCACACGGGACACCGCTGGACGATTGTCTCCACCACCCTGTCGAGGCCGGCAACCAGAGCTTGCTCCGGAGGCGGTTCTTCGATTTCACGATGCCTTGGTGCGCGCCGTGCGCCAGAAGGGCTGCCTGTTGGGTGAGGCAGCTAGGTAGTACCAGACGGGTCCCTCTCAGGAGGCATCCTTCCGGGGATACGGACAGTTCGTTCCGGACTTGATGTAGGGCTTTAATTTAAGGGTTGCTTGGGCATCCGATGTGCGGAACAACGCTGGGCTTTGGAGGTCTTTCCAGTTGCCTGACGTGACGGCTTGGATGGCGATCTGGAGACAGTCATCATCTTTGGTGGCTCGCGCCACTTCCTCCAACAAGATTGGTAGTGGCCGTGACCTTTCCACGATCATCCTGACAAATTCCTCCGTGGCCGCGGCTTCAGCAGCCTCTGAGTCCGTGGCAGGACGTGCGTGCCTCGACAAAGTCAGCAGGGTTCCGGGTGCCTGGTCGATACTCCACCGTGAACTGGAATTCCTGGAGTTGGAGCACCCATTTCTCGATGCGCGGAGGGGGGCGAGTGGAGGAACCCTGGAACAGCGGGACTAGAGGTTTGTGGTCCGTGATGACCACAAAGGGGTGCCCATACAGGTAGATGTGGAAATGCCGGCACCCCCATAGGATGGCGATGGCCTCGCGTTCAATTTGCGAGTACCGCTGCTCCGTTGGCGTGAGGGTCCTGCTCGCGTATGCAATGGGGGCCCATTCCCCGCATGCTTGTCGTTGGGTTAGCACGGCCCCTAGGCCTGTCGGGCTGGCATCCACCACGAGTTGCGACTCATTACGGGGGTCAAAGTAGGCCAGGGTGGTGTCGGCCGAGAGCGCCGCCTTGGTCTTCTGAAACGCCTCCTGCTGTGCCGGGCCCCACTCCCAGGTGGCGGCCGCCTTGGTGAGGTCCCGGAGGGGGCCGGTGAGGTCGGACAGGTCCTTGATGAACCTCCCGCAGTAGGTGACCATCCCCAGGAAACTGCGGACCGCGGTCACCGACGTGGGGGCTGGAGCAGCGTGGATGTCCTTGACCTTTTCTGGGTCCGGCCCAATTCCGTGGTCTGAGAACCGGTAGCCGAAGAAACTGATGTCCTTGCGTAGGAAGTCGCATTTTTCTCGGTGGAGGGTCAGCCCTTGCTCTTGCAGTCGGGTGAACACGGCCTGGAGGCGTTGGATGTGCTCGTCCAAAGTCGGTGCGTGAACCAAAATGTCATCACTGACATTCAGAACTCCCTCGAGTCCCTGTAGTACATTCTGGATGATGTTTTGGAACACCTCCGCGGCACTCGAGATTCCAAAGTTGAGCCGGGTGTAGCGCCAGAGGCCCGCATGCATTGAGAAGGTGGTGATTGGACGCGAATCCGGGTGCAGGGGAATCTGGTGGTATCCTGACCTCAAGTCCATCTTGGAGAACCACTTTGAGCCGGACAGCTCTCCGACTATTTCATCAATCGTTGGCGTCAGGTGGCGTTCGCGCTTGATAGCGAGGTTGGGGATGCGCATGTCCACGCATATTCGCACCGCGTCCGGCTGCTTCGGTTTCTTTGCCACCACGATGGGTGACACCCACGGGGTGGGCCCGCTTACCCTCTCGATGATGCCAGCCCGCTCAAGTACTCTCAGTTCTGCTTCCACCTTGGGTCGCAGGTGGAATGCAATGCGTCGGTGCCGGAGGGCCACCGGGGCGACCGACTTGTCTATGTGGAGGTGAATAGCAGATCCTTTCAGGCAGCCTATCCCTTCGAATAGAGATGTGTGGTTCCGAACTAGGTGGTCGAGGCTGCTGGCTTGGACGGTGAGTGCGAAATGGATCAAACCGAGGTCTTGGGCTGTTCGACAACCAAGCCGGAATCCTGATCCCTCTTGCGACACATAGATCTTGGTTTGTAATCGAGTGGTGTCGTGGGACAGGTCCGTCCGGAACATCCCGCACAGGCGGAGTGGGCGACTGGTGCCGTAGGCGTACACTTGTACCCTCGTGGGATGGAGCGCCGGGGCATTCTCTAACGTCCGGTATACGCTGGCAGCCATCAGGTTGATTGATGCGCCTGTGTCAATCAGGGCCGCCACGGCTTGGTCCTGTACGTTGACTGTGCACATGGGTTCCGTGGATGGAGAGGTCGCAAGGGTGTGTAGAACTCTCACGACATGGACAGAGGCCACGTCTGCTTCATCGTCATTCATTTCGCTGCTGGTGGATGTGCTAGGTAGCGGCTCTACCTGCCTTACCCTCCTGGGCGGGCCACTCTGTTTCTTCCGGGGTGCCGACAGACATACACTCGCAAAGTGGTTGGCCTTTCCGCATGCGCTGCATACTTTGCCGTGTGCTGGGCACGCTCCTCTGTGGGGCGTCGCTCCTCCGCACCACGCGCACGCGCGGCCGGGGGGGGCTTGCGCCGGTCTTGGGTTCCTCCGCCGAGGCTGCTTTGAGTTGTTCTCGCCGGCGTCGGTCTTGAGGGCGCACACCGGCTCTGTCTTGATTGCGACTGTCGGCTTTGGCTCCATGTGGGCGGCACGTGCTTTAGACAACTCCTTTGACCGCCCGAGCGCGAGGATGTCCCGCATGGGCATGTTGTCCGTTTCTAACACCCTCTCGCGCAACTTTGATGACGCGCAACCTTGTATGAATTGGGCGCGGATTTCGTCGTCCACGTCGGGGAGTGTGCACGTGCTGGCTAGCTTCTTTAGTCTGGCATGAAAGACGTCCACTGACTCCTCCGGGAGTTGGCGGGCTTGTCGCAGTAGGAATCGCTCATAGTCGGCACTCGCAAATGGCTCAAAGTATCCAGTGATAGCGTCGCGCAGCGTGGCATACGTCCTGGGTGGGCCAGCCTTCGTCACGTCCTTCGATATGTCGTGGATTGCTTCACCTCCTAAGTGTAGCAGCATGGCGCGCCGTCGCTCTGCCGCGATTTCCGCCGCCACAAAGTAGTTCTCGAGTCGTTCCACCCACTTCCTCCACCGTGCCGCCTGCGACGGGGGTGTGCCAGTGACTGCAAACGGCTCCAGGGGGGGGCACATTGGCCATGGTTGTCGTGGGCGGGCGCAGCAGCGGGGGTAGGCTCACCTTCATCCCCTCGGGGCCGGCTCACTCGTTTTCCGGGCGTCGTATACTGACCTCCTGGGGCCTTCCCGGCATCCAGGGGCGTCCTGGGAGGCAGGAGGGGCAATTCCAGGCTGCAGAACGGTCAAAAACGCGTCTCACGCGAGATGCGTGAGAAACGGCAAGGCTGGATACCCGGTGCATGCGAGATGCGTGAGGAACGGCAGGCGGGACCGGTGTTCCGCGTGTGCAGGCTCCGCGTGTTCAGAAGCGTCTCGGGCAGCCAGGCGGCAGGCGTTGGAGGCCGAGGGGGGGCAGCGGAGGGCCCGGCTAGGCGAAGGACGGGCGCAGCACGGCTGGGCACCAGGTAGGCGGTCCGGGGGCAGCTGGGGGCCACGCTGGGGGCACAACTCCTCACGAGGTGAGGAAATCAAAGTCGCTCATTGGGCAAGAGCGCAGCGAGGCGATGCATGCGATGGGGTGGCGAGACCACCTCGTCGCCAGTGTAGTGTTGGGGCCATGGGCCTAGAAATCAAAGGGGGCCACAACACATGTGTCTTCAACTGGTGGCTAGAACACTGCTTGCCACGCCCGGTGCTCCGGGCTCTTTATTACTTAACACCACGTGTCTCCTCCCTGAACGTCAGGCACGTCCACGGGAGGCACGTTCGCAGGGGGGCATGCTTTCACTTTGGCCAGGGACCCCCACGACAGTGGAAGGGTCCACCTGGCAACATTACAGAGCTGTGGGTATCTTTCGTGGTTTACTGCTGGTAAACATTCAGCAGCAACTGAGCATGAGTGCTTAGAGACTTCGAAGACAGTGGCGTAGACAGTGTGTCATGGGCCCTACTGCAAGTAAGAAATGCCCCAGCTGTTTGAGCTGTGAAATACACAATAACCAGGTCCCTGTGGGCCCCTGAGACCTCTGGGCTATAATGCCGTTCCACGTGCTGCGGCACTGGCAGCGACGCCCCTGTTAGGAGCGTACTAAAAGACCGAATTCACGCGGGTATGGAAATAGACACGCAGATGATGGACTGCGTCATTTACACTTAAGAATGGGCTCAGCTGAAGGCTTGTTCTTTACTTACAGAGAGTCCATTGAGTGCGCGTAGAGTAGAGTGGTGACTGAAGTCCTAACCAGACGTCTGCGTGTGTGGATTGAATATATGATTTTACATCGCAATCAAGTAGCACGCATGGCATTACCATGCAAATTTTACATCGCAAGTGGCATTACCACGCAGCTTTTCACTTCGGAGCATTCTACCACGCATTCAATATGTTACCACTTCCCTTCGTTTTTACATTTTCTTTTTTTGGGGGGGGGGGACCCCCCTTTTTTTTCTGCATGGATTTTTTAAAATTTTATTTATATTCAATATTCACTTGCACGCCTTGCACCAGCAGCCTTTACTTCCACCAACCACTGAAACAAGCGTGAAAACACACCTAAGACGATTGTAAAACTCAAACATGGACTACTCAAATGACGTACACGCAGGACGTAGGAACGTAGAAGACGATGAAGATGGATGAAGATACTTGTGTGGTAAAGACGATCGTTGAAGGAGAACGCGTGGTGAAGACGTTTACGTGGTAAGTGTACCGTAGTAAACGTACCGCGTTGTAAAGCCTTCGTGGTAAAGGATGTTTCCCGTGTGGATGATGTATGCTCTCCACAGATAATGAGTCCACGGGGTTAGAAATATGGTGTGTTTTCTTCTTGTTTTTGGTTGTATTATGAGTTCCTATTGCTAAAGGACGCTTGACGTGCTTGTGACCCTTCTTAGACATGTTCTAGAAAGAAGCTGCTCTTATTGGTGCCCGTCCTCGCCCCTGTGCATTGCTTACATCAGAATAATTCGGCACCAGTTAGGAATGCTGGTAAGGATTGAAAAACTGCTGCAATAGATGTTTGCGACTGTTACAACATGTACTACCTTGTTTGTAGGTGTAAATTAGGCTTGCATTGTATTGCCCTGCACCCTTTCTCTGACACAATGTACAAGTCCTCTCTCTCAAGAAGGTTTTTCATTTTGGCCTAAGGATCACAGCCCACCATTGATCTGGAATGGAGCGCCACACCTAAAAGGAAGAGGGAGGGGAGTAAAATAGAAAAAAAACATACAGATGTTTTGTCACGAGAAGCCTCAAATAACCAGCCAAGCACGTTTCAGCTCATAGACCATTTTGTGATGTTGCCTCAGAACTGTTTACCATTGTGTCTGCTGTAGACGAGTTTCTCAGGCGTTTCGACTGGGACACTATAGCGAATGCGCAGTAGCTCACAGGTTGCTGCTTGGCAGGGCGCTACCCTCTAGCGCTACTGATGATTGACACTACAGCTTCATGCAGGAGTCTTCAATCTAGGGGATGTGGTGGGCGGGGGAGGGGGGGGGGCTTCAGGGGATCCTGGGGTGGCACCAGGCTCTGGCCAAAAGACTCATTATTCTGATAACAATGCTTTGTTTTAAGCTGGAAAAATTAGCCGCTTTGTAATGGGCCAACACTAATTTATTTTGTTATTTATATCCTAGCTGGGAGTATGTGTCTAAAGGGAAGAGACTCTAAATATTCTTCATGACCCCCTCCCCCATGTCTAATAATCACACTGTGGATACTTTTCCACGTTAGTAAGGGCTGACTGGCCGCAATAGTATGTTTAAGAATCATGTATTTGATTGCATTTTTAAAACAGTAACAAAACTTCAATGCAATGTTTAAATAGGTCTAAATTTAAACATTGCCAATTTAATAGAATAATTGTGAACAATTCTGAGGGGGCCGGATGATTTTTTTTTCCACTTGGGAGGTGAAGCACTAAAAAGTTTGAAGACCAAATGAAAAGAAAACACGTTAACGATACAGACCAAACCGTTCCCAAGAAAGGGGCAGTAGCGGCCCGTGCAGGTAAAAGCGGGTGGGGGTGGGCGGGAAGGAATTCGACAGACGAGCAAGAGGGAAAATTGAATAAATAAATCATTTTTCCTCATTTTCGTCTGTCGGATTCCCCCCCAACCCGGCCCCACCGCTCTTGACCTGTACGGGCCTCTACTGGAAAGGGGGTGTCTGTTTAGGAGCACTGATCCACGTGGTAATGTGGAGCAGACTTAAATTTACAGCAATAACTCATAAACAGTGAAAAAGATCAACAAATCTTACACCTATGCACGCCGCTTCATTTTTGTAAGCAACGAGCACTAAAATCATTACAAGTGAATCTCTCCCTCAGTGATAATCTTAAACAATAGCTAAGTGAATTAAATCAAAGTCGGTAGTCAATGAAGGAGTCCGAGACCGTCATTGTCACATTTACATATCTGCATGAGGCTCTTCATCTAAAGTATAGTATCTGGATTAAATAAGGTTTCAAAGATTCCTCTAATTGTTTTAAGCGTCTTCGCACTGGTATCAAGCGTCCAGTTCACTCTCCGGCCCTGGTTATACACTGCCGCGTTCGCGTTGATATCTGTTGTCGTTGCACGTTGTCAACGACTTAAGAATGTCGAGTCGAGGTGAATTCATGGGCCCAGTGGGCGCTCCAGGAGCGAGGGGCGTCAGGAGAAGATCACTTCTTCCGCATCTTTTCGGAGTAACTGGTTCCTAAAGTTTGCGTTCATTGAGTTTTCGAGAGCTGTGGTAGTAATATATGGTCTTTGGAGCCACCATGTGGCCATGCTGCAGATTTTAGAATCCGTATATGCACATATTAAAATGTGAATTTCGGTACCTACATTTATTTGTTGAAGTACTTAATGGGAAAACAAACACGTATCTGTACTCTCCTCATCGCTACACTGAATGACCACTAAACAGCTGCCTTTGTCAGTGTAGCTGCCTTTGTCAGTGTACGTTGTTTGGTACGTAATACCAGTAGCATTGCAAGAATGCCATGGTTTCTAATGCAAGTCAGCAGAATGCCCCTGGCCCTCGACCCCACCCCCTGGGAGATACTAAAATACATACATAGTTGGAGTGCACGGACACCTCAGACCCATAGGCCTCGGTGTCACTGCACCTGCTGCACTTTTGTTAGGTATGCCCGTGAATGATACCACGGCATGTCTTTGTGCACCTATAAACAGACCCGACCATACTTTTTGTGGGGTGTACAGCGACCCTTTCCGATCAGTACAAAGCAGAGAAGATACAATCTACTTATGAAACGTCCGTTTCCCGCCCAGAAGGCCACCTCAGAACCATGGTATATGAATAGGGTGACCAACTGGCATGGGTGCAATTTCAGGACGGTAAGTGTAAACATTCTGCACAAATATTCAGGACAGAAGGTCAAAATTCAGGACAAACGTCGGGGCAAAAGGTAACTCTTACAGACACATCAGAGGAAGTTGCCCAAAAGTATAAAAGTAAATAAATAGACAGCCACTTGAGTACAAGTAAAAATGTTTTATATTAGTTAGAGACAGAGGCGCAACTAAAGCCACATTTCGGGGGGGGGGGGGGGGGGGGGCTAAGAAAGAATTTCGGGGGGGGCTGAATCTTTTAAGCCATAGGCAGAGTGGAGCTGCAGGGGCTCGTAGAAGGGGTGAAACAACAGAGAGGCCTCATTAACATGCAAATGGTCTTTTAAAGACCTGTGAAGTGCTCGGGTGCGGCTGTGTGTGCGCCGGGAAGCTGTCTCATCCCGGGCTGCCACACACGACGGGGGGGGGGGGGGGGGGGTAGGGGGCTGAAACCCTGTGAGTCCAATTGGTGTTGCGCGCCTGGTTTGAGACACTCTTGCACTTCACGTTTTTTCGGTATGCGTGCAGCTTTGAGCAACTGTGCAGGTCTTTTTGTGGTATTTCATATGATAATAATCTATGTCTATGTGGGGATACTTGTAGAGCACACTGCTACTCCAAAGAGTGTCCTGGCGCTAAAGCTGAGAGGTAGCAGTATGGAAGAAGGCTTAGGGGCAGGAGAAAAAACAGGTTTTCAGTTGTTTGCCGGAACAAGGATGTGGATTCAATGCCTCTCAGATGGAGGGGCATTGTGTTCCAGTGGAAGGGTCCAAGGAAGGAGAGAGCCTTACCTTCTGACCTAGACTTTTTAAAATGGGGGGACATTGGCCAGCAGCAGATTGGAGGAGCGAAGCCTTCTGCGTGGGGTGTAGAAAGAAATCCTACGTTTAAGGTAACTTGGTCCTTCCCCGTACAGGGCTTTCTGTGTGACGAGCAAAGTTTTAAAGATTATTCTTTTCCTTACAGGGAGCCAGTGAAGGCTCCTCAGAAGGTGGGACACATGCACATTTTGAGGGAGCGGTACGGGCCTCATCTATTTATATGGTTACTGCACTGGGTTGTCAAGTCTGATATTTTGTTTAGAGCTCATGGTCCTGAGCAGGCATTTTTGGTGAGAGAAGTGGTCAGGAAGATCTGCTCGGATAGACTTTGTTACAAGCATCTCATATCTGAGTGCCATTGTGAAATGTAAAGCGACACGCATAGGTGAACTAAAGGGACGATTGATCTGATGAACCCACTAAAGGGAACGCATTATGGGTGTTTCAGCAAGTGGAACTTAAAATATGGGATCTGACTTTGCTCATGGGGGCTTCGTAGAGAGTTGCACAAGCTGATGGAAGTCACAAAGATGCTTTACTCTGCAGCTTTCATAAAGAATGCACTGTCGATACACTATTGCATAGCTTATTTTTGATGCCTTGCCTATTGCTACAAACACAATATACATCTCAAGCACAGCTCATGGCACTATGGGGCTCTTCCTAAAACCTTACACCTAAAACAAAGCATGCAGACATTTACAATTACTAGTGTAACATTCAAGTAGCAGTTGGGTGTCACTCAAAATGTCATGTGCATTAAGTATAGATCCCACACATAAGCACACATGAAATACAGAATAATAGCACATAGGCAAGGGAGTAGCCAGACAATTTAAATACATCCCACTTTGAACTAAAGCTCTTATGGCGCCAAGAAAGCAAAGTAAGACATCACAACCCTCCGCAGAAGAGCTCTCTTGTCCAAGGATCTAGCCATTCATCCTTCTATCAAACCCCTGATATCCACCATTTCAAATTTACAGTCTGTCATCTATTAATTCTTTCATCCATCATTCAGTCTTTCACCATTCATTCTGTCCTTCTA
Source organism: Triturus cristatus (assembly GCF_964204655.1). Lineage (NCBI taxonomy): Eukaryota > Metazoa > Chordata > Amphibia > Caudata > Salamandridae > Triturus > Triturus cristatus. The sequence continues at coordinate 472,592,065 of NC_140588.1, forward strand.
TCTGTGTGCCCATCCATATCCAATCCTGTTTAACCATTTGCAAACCTATCCATCATCTATCCTTCCATCCATAATTTCACTCATTCATCCCTTCGTCCACCTTTTCACTCATCCATCCATCATTCATCCATCCACCCTTTCACCCAATCCATCCTTTCACTCAGCCATCCAATCTTCCACCCATCCATCCATCCATCCGTTCACTCATACATCCAACCATTTACCCTTTCACCCAAGCCATTCCTTCACTCATCCATCCACTCTACCACCCATCCATTCACTCAGCCAGCCAATCATTTACCCTTTCACCAATCCAGCCATCCTTTCACTTACTCATCCATCCACTCAATCACTCATCCGTCCACCCATTCACCCTTTCACTCATCCATCCATCCTGCTCTCCACCATCCCTTTCACTCATGTATGCATTCTTTCACTCATCCATCTTTACATTCTTCTTTTCACTCATCCATGCACCCATTTGCCTATCCATTCTGTCAATCATTAATTCATGCTTTCCCTCACCCATTCATCCTCCCTTTTTATCTCCATTCCTCTTTCACTTAGCCACTCATCCTTCCAACTACCCTTCACCCATCCACCCACCCATCCAGTTGTAGACAGAAGAGGCCCATCAAGAACTTCACCCTCGCTTTAGTTCCTAAAGCAAGGGATGGGATGGGGAGGGTGTACATAGTGTAGTGTAGTCCTAATAGTACCCTGTCATGCAGGACCTACGCTGTTTACGGATAACATATACTGTGGGTCTGGTGGCAGACTAACTCTGTGCACCCCCGCCACATATGTTGGCCTATGGTTTGCATTAGCTAGCTTGCAGTGTCACTAGAATCTCCTGCTATCAGAGAGACTAGTTTTTGGCAACCTCAGAGCACAATAACCTCAGACTTGTGGAAACAATATTCTACTTTTCACCCAGTCACTCGTGCTTGCTTGTTTTGCTATCAGAGGGATACAGAGAAGAAACAGTGGAGCGTTTTTACAATAAGAATTTATTGTACCGTAGTTCTTCTTTTGTAGAATTAGTGCGCTGTTACAACTGTAACACAGTAGCAGATATAGAACCAACAGTACAGTGAATAAAAAGGAATAGTGTTGTTCTACCATTTTGCAATAGTCGCGAACATATACATGAATATGAAATGCATTTATAAAATAAAGTGCATACTCCTAAGATGCCTGACTAGATGTACCTAAGTGTACCTAGCATGTGAGTAGGTGCTACAAAGCCTAAGCCTAAGAGCCTATGAGCCAAGAATCCCACTAGGATTGAGTCGAACCCCCACACCTGAATCGTGAGAGTGTGGGACTTCGTCCTGGACGTGAGCTGGACACCCCACAAGGGATCGTCAGACCACTGTCAGCTGGAGCGATGGCATGCCGGAGCTGCAGCGTCTCTGGTCAGTGTGTCGGTCTTAAAGTCTCGGTTCCCTCCTGCTTTCTGATAGCAAGAGGTGCTGTATTTATACAGTCTATGTACGTGTGTTACCCATTGTTCAGTATGAGGGTGACGTTGGGGATTAAACCTTGTGCGTTGATGGAAGAGGTGAAGTATGCCCCCTGGAGAGTGTACTCATCAATTATTCATATGTGCTAAGGATGACGTCTTAGCAATATCGATTGGGAAAAACCCACCCTCGGCATGGAACTAGGTGAAAGGTTTAGTCCATAAGGCTACAGTCCTTATAAGGCGTGATGTCCCTATAAGGCATTCTGTCCTTATTTGGCTTATAACACCTCAGCTAAAAATATGTGCTGAGCATAATGTGCTGCCCGACTGGTATTTGGCTGTTTCTATCATTGCATCCAGTAACATTAGACCTACAACAAGCCATGACTATTGGCTTTGTCAATGAATGTTAGTTGCATAAAATAAAAAAATTCAGCAACTATGGCTTCGTTTTATATAATAATAAAAATGCTTCAGCTTTGAAATGATGAGACTGTGTAAGAACTATAACCTCTTCTTTTTAACTTTGTACATTTGATTTGTACATTTCTATCATCTGACCCTAACAGAATGCCCTGCCCTAGACCATGGCAGGAGGACGCCCTCCACATGCTGTAAATTCCAAGCTGGCCCATTGTTCTTCCGCATGTGACAATCAGCCATACAGAATGACAATGGGCGGGGTAGGGCTGCTCTTGTGCTCCAGGATGAGTGCTAGGCTGTCCCATCAGGGAGCTGAGGCCTAGCACAGGGGAACAGCTCTGCTCCCTGCAAGGCCCAAAATCATGGACAAAAGGTGTCCGTAAAGGGATACACACGGACAACGGACGTGAGGTCCAAATTACGTATGGTCTGTGAAATTTATGGACAGTTGGTCACCCTATATATAAAGGTCCTACAAAAATATCTCATCCGTTTCCTGGGGGGCCTCTGAAGTTTCCTCACAGTGGGAAAGAGCGACCAGTGGCCCCTCTCCGGGTAGATGGAGCCTCCGGCTACTTCCACTTGTTAGCAGCAATCTGCTCGACTCGACCCAAGTAATCCCAAGGTAGCACATCCAGCACCGATTACAGCAGCAGCTTTCTGGTCCATTCTACCTCTGGAGATTTAGTTATACGAAGTTACATCGCATGCATTTCCCACGCATGCCTAAACCCTTAAATATATATCTATACACACACACGCGCAAGCACGCGCAAACACCAAAAAATAGCATGCGTGGTAAAGACAGTGCGTGGTTCATACTCCGTTGTAAAGGATGTTTCCCCCACCGGATCCGTAATGCCAGTGGAACATTCCTACCAACGTTGCACAAATGGGCCGTCTAAACTGCCCATGACCATGAGCTTTTTGCCAATAGTTTCTTCTTTATCGAGAAAAGGAAACTGCTTATTAAACGATACAAGAATGCCTCACCATGGGCATTTCCAGACTTTCTGGGAGGGCCTGCTTATTTTCTTTATAAACCCCATTTACTCTAACAATTCTTGGTTAAAACTTACTAAACTCTCCAGGTGGCTTCTATCGCAGAACAAACTACCTAAGTGTTGTGTAGTTATTCTTACAGACGATATTTCTTCCACAATATTTGGAACGAGTTTATAATTACCGCAGTACAGAACTTCCAGTAATGCCTTGATTTATAAAAGAAAGCGTTAAGATGGCATGTTGTCTTTGTCTAGCTGCTCAATCACGAATTCAAAGGTGGAAATTAGTCTCCTGAGCCTGTTGCCGCTGGTTTTCGCTTTAGATTAGCTCTTCTGGCCCCGCTGTTAGACAGTGATTCTATCCACACCACCCACCGGGACTAGGCGGGTGCGTTCTGGCTGACCAGCTTCAAGTGGCTCCGAAGGTACCAGCATCACCCCTCAAGGGCCCGCGGGAATGCTGCAGTGTTATTGGCGAGTTAGTGATGGCGCCTTGAAGACCATTGTATGTGTAGTAAGTAGTTTAGGGACTTTGCCTGGCAGAAGAAAGCCCCTGTTCACTGCACTGGTAAACGAGGAATAGGACGCTCTTCACAAATATTTAGATGTTGTTAATTTCGTGGACAATGTAAAGCTCCATTTGGAGCGCTTAGGATTGCAGTGAAGTAAGGAGTACACAAGGCTTGTAGATCAGAATGTGTCTGTCTTTTGTCTAATCCCCCTTGCACTAGGAGGAAAGGATCCTGGCTTTGAGTATTGAAATTGGATGGAGTAGCCTTCATTACACAAAGAAGCAAGGGATGATATCTTTAAATATCACAGCATCCTGGAGACCCCCTAAGACATGCCTTTCTTGCACAGTCCACCTTTATCGAGTTACATTACATTGGCGCTTTCCCTTCTCACTGCAGACCCCATTCCATGTGTTCATGCTGCATCTTCGCCAGGACACTCTTGAGTATTTGAGCGTGCTATAAAACCCTTTATAACATAACATAACATATACTTGGCATAAACAGTTACAATCACAAGTTAGACAATGTAAGCTTGATGTTAGGGGGCACATCTGTGGCACAGAAGATTGGAATTTTGTCTCCCTTACTAGGCTGCCACAGAAAGTGTTGTACATGAAGGTTGTGTCAGTGTGAAAGTTCTGTTTCACTGAACGGGGAGCCATGGAGTTTCTGGGGTGCGTATGCAGGCTTTGAAAGGGACAATATGGGAGCAGCATCTTGTGACAACAGTCCAAGAGTAGTTCACTCTCCGGGATATCCAAGTCACAGCATTGTTTCACAACAGACTGGCAACACTTTGACAACAGCATTAATTTCCCTAGGATTATTTGGACAATCTCTTTGAAAGTTCGGTGTATAATGTTTCTTTCAACAGAACTTATTATTGTAATCAAATTTCCGAATGCTGATTTATTTGATTATTTAGCTCTCCTAAAATGTCCATACTTTCCTGGCTACCAGTACGTACATTGTAGTGTCATTCTGTTTCGTACAGAGGTTGGCCAAGGCGATGGACTCTGATTTGGGAGGCGGGGATGGATTTTAAGTGCTGTGAAAAAACTGAATTCAAATATGATTTGGTGCTTATAGATTTATGCATTCCCACTTACGTCCCTCTTATTGAACAGTGGACAATGATAGGGGGGTGTGCCACCCTGGGGTTCCTTCCAGATAGCTCAGTTGCTATTTTGGTGTAAGACTTACATTTTGTGCTTCTGTCTCTGCCGTGAACCAAGTAGACCACATGAATGGTGTTAGTTGCCATTTAGGTACAAACCTATACAATGTAGGACATATTCAATAACTAAACCACATACATCTTCTGTTTTTCTCAACAGTTATTGTTATATGACAGGACCTGGCTAAACAGATGGAAAACATCTGTCTTGCACGAAGGAGAAGGAAGCATAACCAATGTGAAATGGAGAGGGAACCTAATTGCTTGGGCAAATACAATGGTAAGGCAAAATTGTGTAACTTCATATCCGTCTGTCTATCTATCTATCTAATCCTGTCCATCGTGGAAGAACCAGCTCCAAGTCAACTTGGACTCTCGAGCCCAAGATGAGCCGAGCTTTCATGTGGCTTCTGCCTGCCACCGACTTTATACCCTCATGCACTAAGAAGTAATATAACATAAACATTCAATGTTAAAAGGGAGAGAAAGAGATTGCCATCTATTATCTGAAATGCACAATGTGAAACCAGAAAGCCTGGGATCAATTCTGGCTTCCTCGCTTGAGTAGATAGTGTGATCTTAGGCAAATATTTTATTACATTGAGCCTCTTTCTTCTTCATTATCACGTGTAAGAGCTCCTTTAAATATGTGAGCTCAGGTTCTGCACTGTAGAAACATCTCTTATGTTTGATTTAATAAACTATAATGTTACTCCATGAATAATAAGAACTTAGGCCACATATATAGTACTGATGACAACTGACTTGCGTCGTATCTAATGGCATTGGCACCAGGGCTGCAGGCGGTCGGGGTGGGGAGGGGGAGCAGGAATGTCTCTAACTTCATATTTAAAAACTATCACTTAAAAAAAATATCTTTCACTGCAGTAATGTAATCTGATGTAAGGTGAAATGCTTCTGCATCTTAAAGAAATGCACTTTCTCAGTTTGAAGATTCTGTATCATATTTTTAATGATGTTTGTTGCATGATTTACATGCCTTCTGTTTTCAGCGCTTAGCAAGCACTCCCACAGCCAAGCCAGACGCTTTGCTCGTTCTGACTCAGCTCTCCTTGTCAATTTGTTAGCTTGCCTTCCTCTACTATATAGATTTGTGTGTATTTTGCAAAATGTAATATTATCCTGGAACCTGCCTCAGATCCTTAACTGTTCTCCTCTATCTATGAGTGGTAAAGCTTACATCCTTGCGAAAATCTTTTTGTTCAAGCCATCACCCAAAGTGTGACCTCTTAAATTGTACCAGCAAATGAACCTCAAAGTACTCAAAGTATGTTATCCACTGAGAAAATTGATTTCTACTCAAAGGGACATCAAATGTGGCATGCATATCTTGGCTGTATCTAACCAGACAATTATACCTACTTAGGGGAACTGCTATTTATTCAAATGGAACTCTTGAATGTACCCAAGTTTCCTTCACTGTAGTCAACAATCATTTCAGCAAAAGCAGATATATACATCCTTTTACCATTTTGTCTATAGACTTTCTCCTCTATTGGCGAACCCCTTCCACTAACCCATTCTAAGGAACAGCCACAGCAAACATCAAACAACCACAGAGAACATAAAGCTCCAATTAACATGGCTGGGTGACTGTAGTGGGATTGTAGCTAGAGTATTAACCTCTGCATGACTTCCAAATTACTAGTATTTTTCACCACAGACCCTTCCTCCAACAGGCCATGTCTGGGTTATGCTGAATTCCAGATATCACTTCCATTCAGCAATTAATCAAGCTGTCTCCCATAATGGAGACAGAAACCTCTAATCTGGTACATCAGCTACACAACTTCAGTTCTGCCGTGGCCCATAGCAATGACGTGGTAGACACCACAAATGAATACCATGCTCTTTGCAAACAACTATCTCAATTCAGTTATGCAGTTATACATCCTGCTATGAACTCACCTTTCCTGCATTAATCCATCCAACGCCAAAGAGGAGAGAAAGCAAGAAACTATCAAAGGCTGACCACGTACTCACAGCATGCCAAATTCGCGCAGGTTATGTCTAACATATAAATGTGATCATTGCTTTTAATTAAACAAGATGACTGCCATCCTTGATGAACTAATGCCTGCTCTTTGCAAGAGACAAGCGGAAACAGTTTGCCCTAAAGCCTGAAATAAATGCTTTTAGTTGCATGACCCCACACAAAAGAGCCTAAAAATATAAGTGGGCTACCAAGAAGGAAGCCTATGTACACCAAAGGCGCTTATTACAAAGACCAAATGGACTCAGAGAAATAGTGACCAAAAAGGATGTTTGTGATGATAAGACATGCCTCCAACTACTGCAAATGCAATCCTACTTGATGGAGTAGTGCTTAAAATTTGCAGACACTTTTATGCCAACAAAATACAGAAAAACAGACTTTGGAAATTACAATCTTGTCCGGAAAGCATTTTGACCGATTCGGTTCTGGAATGCTTTCCGAACGACTCGAATTGGGGGAGTCTGACCGAACGATTTGGATGCATCTCGATGCTTCCGGATACGATTCGGTCGGACTCCCATTGACTTCAATGGGAGCCTGTGTTCCGAACGTGAACACAGGCTCCCATTGAAGAAAGGGGTGTTTGGGGAAAATCATGTAGTGGGTGGCAGGCACCCCATGGTGCCTGACACACTGTGCATGGTTGGGAAGAGGGGACCCATGGGTACCCCCACTGGCCTTATTCGGAGGGACCCAGGTGAAATGGGGCTTGCTACAGGCCCCCAAAGACAGAATCTAACAGCTGTTTTGTTTCAGGTAAGCCAAATTGAAATGGCTGTCCGAATCGGTCATCGTAATCGCTCGCTCGGAAACAGAGTCCATGGAGCTGTACGATTCCGCTCCGAAAGGCTCAACCTGCCTGAATACCTTTCAGAACTGATTTGGACCGCCCTAACAGTTTGCGGCATCGTAATTGGTTGTTCGAAACTGTTTACGATTCGGTCAGAAACAAGAGTTCTGGATTGGATTTGGCAAACCCAAATTCGATTCGGAGCCCTTCCGAACGGGATCGTAATCAACCCCTTTGTGGCTGTTTTCCTTATGCCTGCGTAGTGTATGGTACCCAATTACAAGGTCATGATGAGTTGCTATGAATTTACACTCTCTAGTTATGCTGAAATGTTTAAGCTACGTAGGCGCCCTGATACCTACCTCCTCTTAAGGTGACCTCCAGTGCTTGCTGGCTGAGTGCTCAAAAATACCTCATTATCCCTAAGAGAAATCCCTGAAAGTCTAATACTAAGATTACCTTGCTGCTTAAAAAGCCTTCAGAATATCATATCATCCCGACGTGAATAATTGCTTACATATTAGGCCTCTCATTCATAGAAATTGTTTTCTAAGTTCGGTGGCAGTGGAACTGTGCAACTATTCTTTAAAGCTAGCTTGCTAGGAGAATAACCTTCTGCCATTGTATCTGACAGCAGCACCAAAACAATCACCTCCATTGGTTGATGATGCAGTTTCCACCCTTGGTTAAGGCTATTTTGCCAGCTCGTTTTCTGAACCTGACACTAAGTAACCAGACTTTTCTAAACATGGAGTCAACACATTGGTGTTCCTGACACGGTTTTCAGATGTTTCACCTTCGTCTCCCAGGACCACACACAGATCAGTACATTAAACTTTAACGTTCTCCTTAGTTCCCTGCATCCTACAGCCCCCCAAGGACCGTCCTTTCTCTCTACTTTTCAGTATTTAAAGACCCCCTTGGCAAGCTGATTATGGACATAACCTACTCTTCACCATCATGCTTAATATACTCAACTGTACCTCAAGATCACTCCAGATACCACCCACCTCACTGACTGCCTAGTTAAAATCCGGAGAATGATTCACATCACTATCTAAAGTTATGCCTTCAAAGGATGGCATTCATACTTACCTCCTCTTTACTAGGTAACTAGAAGTCAGCCCTCAAAGTCGGTGTAATCTCATCAACCCTAGTGACCCATGCAAAATTACTAAGCTTTGTTCAGCACAGTAAGACTCGACCTTCACATCAAAGACGTGGTAAAAGGCAGCCACTTTCTATCCTGTTTATTGAGGAACGTATCACATCCCTTGCTCAGTGGTTCAAGACCTTGTCATCTCCAGACTTGACTATGGGACTACCCTTCCATTGGACCTCCCTACTAGCTGCCTTACACACTTAAAGACTGTGTAACAAGCAGCAGCATGTCCGAATAAGGGCAGTCACCACCTTAGTCTTTACCTTGCTGCACTGCTTCTGCTATAAGTCCAGCATACATACAGAACTGCCCAGCATACATACAGAATTGCCTGCATGATCTACAGTGTCCTTTGCCTAAACTCTTAAAAATAGCTGGCCAACTGTTTTATGAGTGAAGATTTCTAAAAAGGTAACACACCTCGAATCAGTCTCTTTTCGGTAGTGCTCCAACATCTCAAACACTCTCTCACCTGATTGCCTTGTGACCCGTTCCTGAGCTTTTCCTGGAGAGACCTTTAGACAGTGCTTTTCAGAAATGCCTAACTCATAAGATTTCACCTAGATTCTTCACCATTAGTTTTGGGCTTTAAGAATCATTAATATAGGAACTCTCCACTGTGCGCCACTCCACTGTGCGCAACTCCACTGTGCGCCACTCCACTGTGCGCCACTCCACTCTGCGCAACTCCACTCTGCACCAGCCACTGCACTCTGCACCAGCCACTGCACTCTGCGCCACTGCACTCTACTTTGCACCACTATAATCTACGCCATTTCATTCTACGACACTGCATTGTATGCTGCTGAATTCATTGCCACTGCACTCTATGCCACTGTACTGTGCAACACTTTACGCCAATGCACTCTACACCCATCCACTCTACTCTAAGCCACTCCAGTGTATTCTACTCTACGCAGCTCCACAGTATGCCACTTCAATACACAACGCTCTCTGCCACTACACCACTCTTCGTCATTCCACTCTACGTGACTCTCCTCTACGCCACTAATTTTTAGCCATGCTGAACAGCAGCCACGCTGGTGTACAACATGGCTAAAACACATTGGCAAAGTCAATAGCTCTTGCATAGTCGAGACCTTTTGGCTTTGACAATGCTTGTTAAGTTTTAGCATAGTAACATTCCCGTGCTTTCTTTCTGTTTCTGACCTTGCAGTGCTCCATCAGAGCACTGGTCTCAGCACTTTTCTTACATCTCATGAGCGACCCTTTTGTGAGTAAAATGGATGTCACCTAACTAATGGAAATTTAGGTTGTGTACAGTTTTTTCCATGTAAGGATAGATGTAAATTGTTTTCTTGCTTATTCTGACAGATGTTTATGTAGGCTACGCAGATTACAATATTGTTTATTCATTATGCCGCAGGAAGGAGGAACATCAGTGCCATTTACTCATCTGTTCATGTCTAGTTTTCTTGTAAGGAGTCTATCAGCGAACATTTTCATAGCCATGGAAGCAAATCACTTTCTCATTAGTCAGTCAACTAGAAAGGATGCAACACCAATAGGTACCGTTTCCTTTTAAGCTGTCAGGCACATCAGCATCGCTTGCTGCAATTAGAGGAAAGCATGGACCACGGGCCATCTGTCTGATGTATGTGGATTGAGTTGTAAAAGAGGATAATGAGCCGCTTGTGATGCTCACATCTACTGTTGTCCCTGAAGGGCAAGAGAAGGTGACAACCTTGAAAGATCTTAATTTCCTCTCTTCACCCTTCATGTACTAGCTTATTTCAAAAGTCATGATATCAAATGCCAAAGTGAATGTTAAGGTAATACAACATGTTCCAAGCAAGAATGCTGGGCTTAAATCATCAAGAAGAAAACATAATTCTCCGATTCTCAAAAAAGTCAGACATTCACTGCAATGAATTCCGTACAGATAGCACGTTTATGGATTTTTAGCCTTTTGCAGAGGTTTTCGACAGTACTACTTTGAAGCGGCTAGAGTTTAATTTTCCCAAAAGTAAATCCTGATTTATTTTCTTAATTCCTGGTTACTCGCAAGTGAAATATTTACCGCATGTGCATATGGACATGGTGTGCATTTGTGCATAAATAAATACCTCTCAATTATGCAATTGCACTTTCGAACAGTTTTCCCCTTCCTGGAGCACATTTTTTCTCTTGGAGAACCTCGTTCTCTGCATGTCCGTAAAGTTTGAGGGTATCCTCAGCCCTAACCTGAATATGGATTAATTCTTGACCTAATAGATTCCAGGCTGAGCCCAGAGTGGAAATGTACTATAAAAATTAAACACATGGTAGTAAGTATTTACAAACTTCCTAGGGCATCCCTGCCCAGGAATGCCCACTCCCTCCTCCAGGAAGCACATTTATTCACACGTACCTGAGTAAATGTTTGATTAGTGTAAATACACATTTTGTGAATCTAAAATATGCAGAAGTTCAATTTAGGTCCAATAATGTCTTTAAAAAGAATTCAGATAGAGTTAAAAACTGACATTGAATTAAATGTTGCTCTTTTTTATCATTTGCATTGCTCATCTTTACCATTTGCATGGCAACATATGAACCATAGCATAAATCAGGTACTTTTATGGATTTTGTTTTATTTAGGTTCTTGTAAACCGCTACTAAACATCTTCTGGTAATCTCAGAGTGCTCTGCGGTGTGGATAAATACAGTAATGGTGGGTGGGTGGATAGAGCTTTGTAGAGCCTGGAATTGAGAATATGGGCTGCTCAGCAGGAAAGGTAGGATGTACCGAAGACGGCAGTCTTCAAATGTGTTCCAAATCATGACAAAGCCTTAAAGAACAGAGACCTGAAGCCAATGGTTAAGAAGGCAATGCTTGTCTTAGGCATTTGAGTAGCTAGATATTCAGCGCCAACTAAAGAGGATGACTTGGTGAGGATAAGATTTTCCAAATGCCAAAGAGAATAGGTGTGTCTTTAAATATTTTCTGAACTTGATTGTCATCCTCAAATCTCTGATAAATTTGTAGTGAATTCCACAAGAGGAACCTTGGTATAATGAGTTTGGCCATCAAATATTTTGTATTCATCGGTTGGATACTCAAGAGACAACTGTTGTCAGAGCTGTGGCTTCAAGGTGGTAGGTAAGGGGCAAACAGTTATTTGAGGTAGTTTGGCGATTGACCCCTGCACGACTTATGTACTTGGCAAAGAGTTTTGAAAGTCACTATTTATTCTACTAGGCACCACTGTATGGATTTCATTGCCGTAACAAAGGTTAATTTTTTTTCAAACAAAACAAAATGCAGGCTGCGTAGTTTTAAGCGAGGAGACTGTAGAGGCCTGTGTAGAAGATCTTACTGTAGTACATGCAGGATATGAATATGGCTACGACTGGCAGGTATTTCTGAGAGTAGTGCAGCAACAGTAGGACCCCCCTTTTTGCGGATGTAGATGGTGAACTGTAGTTCTTTGACACCCTATTAAAGAGTACAGAGGCAAGTTCTGGAGGTTATCTTGTTCATCAGGATGCTTGAGGTGAAACTGTGTTCAAAATTGTATTAAATAACAAAGTACCTCTGACACCATGGATCCAATTTTAGTTTTTCTCCAGTTGAATTTTTTATTTATCCCTGGATTATTTTTAAATATGTGGAATGATTTTTATTTACTTTTCCCAAAACACATGAACCCTATGTAGAACTAGCTAGACAATTGCCTTCTTGCCATGTTTTTTGTGTAAAGTATGAACAACAAAACATACTTTGTACATTTAGACCATATTTACAATAAGCAACCATCTATACAATTTACAAACATAAAACATATTGATGCTGGCAGGCACCAGAGACTGTACATTTCAACAAACAAACAGTAGTCCTACTCCTTTCATAATTAACAGCACAGGGACTTGTATCATTTCTGTCCTCAAAGTACACCAGTTTCTTCCGCCTAAAGGGGGGTCGCACCACTATCTTGAACCTAGTATAGGGCCGTACTCCGTGGGCTCTATTGTGTCCAAGTCCAGGACCAAAGTTGTTACTATGTTCTTAGAGCGAACCTCTCAACAGTGTATAACCAACGCGTTTCGACCTTTTAGTTGGCGCTTCTTATGGAAAAGGTCTTCATCAGGTTAATTCTTTATCAGGAGGACTTGTGATACCAGTTTTCGTTCTTTTCTCTTTTATTAGTCTTTGCGAGGGCGTGAAACTTCTTAATGGCACATTCAGAAAGATGCACGGGCTGTATTTCAGCTTCGTATTCTACCTCGAGGCTCCACAGGCGGGTCTTCTTCTCCGGCTATTTTAACTTTGGGGCAAAAGTCTTCCCATTCTCAATGCTCACCACAACTCCTAACTCGACGAGCTTTCCAGTCGGGTCGCACGGCGGATTAATCCGCACGTGGGAAGTGAACTCCAACGTTGAGGTGAAACTGTGTGCACCTGCATACATGTGATTTCCCACCTGGTAGGAGTTCAGCAAGGAGAAGGCATCTAAATGTTGTACAGTATTGTTGACAAGGCAGAACCCTTGCAAGCTCCACACCTTACTCACTACACATGGAACATGTTCTCATCCTTATGTCATTTTGGCCGCCACTATTCACCTTCAAACTGATAGCTTCATGGTTGAGTTTTCTAATGAGTGGGCTCTTATAATTGTCACTGAGCTTGGGGAAAACATTACTGCTGTATGCAAGTTAGGGCAAATTGTTTGCTGGAGTTTTTCATTGTATTATCCCTCTAAAAGTGATATGGCTGTTCTGCCTTCTAAATGTTATTGTTGTACTTGCTCATGCTAAAAATAGGTTGTATATCATATATTTTGAATGCATTTGCATGATATGTACGCGTAAACTTAGCTTGCACAAAATATTTGACTTACCTCACCAGTGGAAACCTCGTATGTACAAATTAGGTATGAAAAAATGGCTTACTTAACACAGTTCATGACTTGCATATGGCAGCAGTAGCACTACCTTGGTTAACGGCTACTGCATTAGGTCATTTTCTCTTCCCAGGAATCTCAAAATTGGAAATAAGGTTCCTTGACATCGCTGTTGTCGTAGTGTGGCTTGAAGGATAGCAAGGTTAATCCCTCCATCTCCCCTTAGAGGTGGTCCCACTCAATGTATCAATATGCAGGAGAGCAAAGAGCACCAGTTTTGAAAATTAGAAGTGGGGTAAGGAGAGAGGCAGCACAACCCTTGTTTCAAGCAGTGCGGTTTTTAGAAGACCTAGCCTGAACTCTTTGTGGTACAGGTTGACACTGCATGGCAGTGTCACACTACGACTCACTGTCAAGAAGAAAAAAAAGAGAACAGTGAGTATAGAATAATTGAGGCTACTTCTACAATAGGTAATGAGAATGTTAAAAGCATGGTGCAACATACCCGGTTGGAGAGGAGGAGTTTCTGTTACTATCTCCCGTTAAATAAATATGGGGTGGAACCGGTAACCCTCAGAATCTTTGTCTATTACATAGAAAATACCAGAATGGTTCTGTCGGGAAGACGTATTAACACCAAACGTTTTTAGAAAACCAGCTTTTTGCTAAGTGGTCAAATAATCCCCCTTAAACAGGTTATGTAGTGACTTACAATAAAACACAGCTTAACTAAAAACAAAACTATAAGAATTCTAAGACAACAACATTATATATATATGGGTGTTCCACAAGGTGAGATGTGCGGAGTGCTCATGAAAGTGAAGTCACAACAAAAGACAAATGTACAGCATATATTACATCAACATGAGCCTGTGAAAGGTTATATACAAAGTTTATGCACAAGCGGCTAGTTGCCAGTTCGTCGTTTAGGCCTGTAATAATCAGTCTGCATTAAGCTCATAATTAAATTAATTGTCTATGTTTCAACCCATGTATGCTTTGGAACCAGATGTTCTTGAAGACAACAAGGAAAGGTCCAAACTATTTTTGCACACTCCCAGGCAGGAAACACAGCTTTGCTCCTGCTGGACGGAAGCAGAAGAAAAACTGCTCCTGCTCAGGCAGGAGCAAAGGAATGGAGACGGCCTCCACCGGTATGGGTGCTGTTAGGGAGCCGGTAGGGGCTGTGGGGGTCCTGGGGCTTCCCCCGTCAGCCCCAACATTAAAAAAAGTGTAAGTGCCCCAAATGGACACTGGGGCACCCACGATTAAGAAACAAGTGACTGCCTCCTGCCAGGATGCTGTTTGGGAAGCCAGCAGGTGCCACAGGGACCTTTGGCTCCCCCGCAGCTCCCAACATAAAAAGTGTGGGTGCCCCGGTTAGACAGAGGGACACCCATGGTTAAAAAAAGAAGTGGCCAGCTACCTCCTAGGGCGCTGGCAGGGAAAGGTCTTCAGGGCCCTTGGGGTTCCCCCAGAAGCCCCAAAGTGTAAATAAAGTGTGGGTGTCTCAGGTGTGATCGGGACACCCAAAAAGAAAAAAAGTGTAAAGGAGTGACAAGAGACACTCTATTATTTAATGCTCTAGGTCAGGAGCCCCCCATAATGCTCTACGAGGACTTTTAATTTAAATTTTTTGTTACTGGTTGTGCCCCTAGAAACGGCAGGGACACCACCAAGCATTTGTTTTGTTGTGGAGGGCTGCAGGGAGCTCCACAGGTCCCTAGCAACATTAAAAAACACAGTAAGTATCCTGGGTCATTGAATCCATGACCCTAGGAGAACTTACCGTATTTCTTTAAAGCACTCCAAGCTAGAGCTGTAGGCTCTTCAGCCGGAGTGCAGGGACCCTATGTGGTTGCTTCTATGGCTGCACTTAATTATGGTATGTTATGTGTATTTGTAAAGTGCACTATTACTTGCGAAGGTGTCTTGGCACGGAGAAGGTGTGCTTGTCGAGCCCTGCCTATGGTAGGTTAGTTAATTAAAAAGCCAGGTCTTCAGCTTCTTTCGGAATTTAAGAATAGGTTCGGAGGCTCAGATATGGAGTGAACCGAGGTAAGAGAATGATTGTCCTCCAAATCCGGTTCTGTGAATATGTGGGATGCGTGTGAGTAGGAGTCCTGCAGAGCGGTGGTGTCTGGGTGGTTGATGGAAACGGATGTGACTGTTCATGTAGGTGGGGACTAAGATGTTTAGTGCCTGGAATGTGTGTGAGGAGTTTGAAATGAGCATGTTTGTGCATCTGGAGCTAGTGTAGCTTTCTGAGGTGTGGTCTAATGTGAGTTCTGTGTCAGAGGTTGAAGATGAGTCTGTTTGCCTCATTCTGGATGGTTTGTAGTCATGTAGTGAGCTGTTGGTGATACGGGCATTTAGGGTTTTCCCATAGTCCAACTAGCTAGCGACTAGGGTGTGAGTGACAATTTTCTAGTGTTTCTTAGGAGCCATTTAACGATCTACCTCAGCATCTTCAGGGTGTGGAAGCAGGATGAAGTGACTGTTACGTTGTGTGGTCATGTCAAGTTTGCTCTTGATTTTTCCGAGGTTCCTTGCGTGGGTGCTTGGTGTGGGTCTGTGTTCTGCCACCCGCCAGTTGGAGTCCCATGGTGAGGTGTTTTGTTGAAGATTACTTTTTTTTTGTCGGTGTTGAGCTTGAGACAGTTGGCTTTCATATTGTTAGCGCCTTTGGTCATGCAGGCGGTGAACATGTTTCCTGTATTGTGGGTCTTGCCCGAGAGGGAGAGTATGAGTTATATGTTGACGTAGGAAAGGATGTTGATGTTTTGTATATGGATGGATCATGTATGCATTGAAGAGGGTGGGGCTGAGTGATGAAGCTTGAGGTACGCTGTAGATGAGTTTGGGGGCTTCCAAGGAGTAAGATGCCAAGCTGACAGCTTGTGTTCTGTCTGTTAAGAAGGAGAAGATCCAGCGCAGAATGGGTCCTTGGAAGCCAATCTCCGGCAGGTGCTGATGAGGATGGGCTGTGAGACCATGTCAAATGCTGCAGAGAGGTCCAGTAGAATAGGTACTGCCCTTTACCCTGTGCCAAGACTCATGCAGATATTGTCTGTGTTAACAATGAGTTCTATTTCATTACTTTGATTTGGTCTTAATTGGGACTCGTGGTGTCGAAGAGCTGGTGGTTGCTGAGGTGTCTGTTGATTAGTTTACCTAAAACCTTTGCTGCGTATGGTAGGAGGGAGATTGGTCCATATTTGGAAAGCTTGGCCGGGTTAGTGTGTAGTCTGGAAGAAAAGAAAAAAAAAAGGCTCAGATGTTTTATTAATTTTTTTAAATAAAGCTTTATTGAAAATATTTTGTGACAGTGACTGTTATTATATATTGTGATGTGTGACTTTATTACAAGTACATTTGATTATAGATATTAGTGAATTTTCGACAAAGTCAGTAGGTCTACTTTATATATGTTGATGTGCTGACTCCTTGATAAAGCCAATGGGCCCGCAGCTTTTTATCTTTTAGTATTCTGACACTTTGACAAAGCCAGTAGGACTTATTTACTTGAAATGACACCCTTTATATTGGTAAATAACATAGCTGTGCCTTGCCATGGGCGGCAGGGGCATTGGCACCCACAGTGGGTTGGGCACAAGGCCTGGAAACAGGCCAGTTCCTACGCCCAACACCAGGCCATGTACAGCGAGTGACATCTTACTTTACGCTGAAAAGACATAACAATTCACTGACAAATGAATGGTTAGAGTGACGTTATAGTTAGGAATTGTAATAATTTCTTAGTTTACATTTAAAATACCTTGGAAATTCACTGAAATAACTATAGGTCAAAAGAACGTCATAGTTAGGTGTATATGTCAGTTAAAACATCCCATTTTCAATTAACAAAACCACTGAAATTCACAAGTTATAGTTATCTCAAGAAACTGTAACTGGTGCCTTAAAGTAACCATAACTCACACCCTCGCCATGTGTTGGATGATGTCAACAGTGATTTCATCAGTGATGTCATCAGTGATGTTATAATGTCATAGAACAAGTCATGAGTGATGTATTATGTGAGGTCATAAGCAGTGTGTGGCAGGGGGCACAAGTTATAGTTAGCTCTGCTAACTGTAACTCTTGAATTTTTGTGTTTGTTTTAGTTCAAAATGTTAATTTCATCATTGAAATATTCACCTATCTATAACATCACGTTAACCTTTTTTTTTCAGTGCAGCTCTACTTTTTTTTTAACGAACATTACCAGATCGTTTTATCACTTCTTTATATAACACCTTTGTTTTTTTAGTGCATTTCTAGGTTTTTTTTGTAATGTAAAGTAATATTTTATTACCATACATAAAGCCAAACCCCCTCTGTGTGCCTCCTTTGGACGTGTACAGCATGGAGTTGGCAATAGGTCCTGGCCTGTGGCCAGGCCCTTGACCAACCCACTCGGAGACAGCGAAAACCCCCTAAAGACAGCTAAACCCACGCTTTTCACTGTCTTTCATCGTGTGGCATGGGGTTGGCCGAAGGGCCTGGTTTGCTGCCAGGCGCTGTGTCCAACTCCTTACAAGCAGCCACCCAGAGGCAGCCAACCCCATGCCGCGTGGTTGTGTGTGGGGTGGGATTAGCCGCAGGGCCTGTCTTGCAGCCAGGCCACGTTTCCAACTCCCTGCAGGCAGCCAACCCCACGTGCACAGCAGGGGGTTGGCCACAGGGCCAAACCTCCAGTAGGCTGCCAACCCCCACACAGTGCACAGCCTTTGGCGTGCGTAGCATAGGGATGCCTTTCGGGTCCTGGGGACTACTTCACCTGGTACCAAAACATATATACTAAGGGGAGGGGGCATGGAGCCCCCTCCCAGATCCTTAATTGGCTCCGGGGACTCCATCCCTCAGGGCTAGTTCCAATAAAAAGGAGAGGCGGGCATATGGTGCTCCCTCCTCAAGCTTTAAAAGGCCTCAGGGACCCCATCCCCGAGATCAAATTCTAAGGGAAGGGGAGCATGCAGCTCACCTCCCTAGCCTAAATAGGCCCTGGAGACCCCATCCTAGGGGGCCAAATATAATAAATAAGTGGAGGGGGGGCAGCGTGCCCCCACCCCTGACTGTTCATAGGCCCCAGGGACGCCATTCCCTGAGGCCCAGTGAACCTATAAAGGGGAGGTGGGCAGCATGGCCCCCATCCCTGAGCCTAAATAGGCCCTTGTGCCCCCATCCCCGTTAACAAACCCCCCAAAAATGGGAGGGGGGCCACTGGCCCTGCTTCCCGACCCTTGTTACACCTCGGGACCCCATCCCCCAGGGACAAATATAAAAGGAAAGGAGAGAGGGCGCCACAGCTCACCTCCCAGAGCCTTTTCAGGCGCCGGGGACCCAATCCGCAGGGCTGTGCGTTTGTTTTGTTAGGGGAGATGGGGCCACGCAGGCCCCATTCCAGAGCCTGCTCAGGCCCCAGCATCTCCACCCCCTCAGGCCCCATGCACTTAAAAAGGGATCAAGGGAGACGTGGCCCCCTTCCCCAAGCTTTATTAGGCCCTGGGGACCCATCTCCGGATTAATTTCAAAAGGCAGGCCAGGTGCCCCCGTCCCCTTGCCTTGTCAGGATCCAGGGACCCAATCCCCCGGGCCCGTGTGTTTGTTTAATGGGGAGGGGCCTGCGCAGACTTGCCCTTTCAGGCTCCTGAACCCCATCTAGCCGGGGTCGTCTATTTTTTTTTTTTAAGAGGAGAGGGGCTGCATGGCGCTCCTCCTGAGCCTCATCGGACCCTGGATCAAGGCTGTTTTTATTTTAAAGGGAGGGGGAACGTGCCCCCTCCCTCCCCAAGACTCATCAGGCCCTGGAAACCCCATCCCCTCATACCGTATCTAATTCAAAGACCGCTTGGCTCCCCTGCCTCAATCAATCAATCATAACATTTGTAAAGAGCAATACTCACCCGTGAGGCTCTCAAGGCGCTGCTACTGTTAGAATAGCCTGGTCTTGAGTAGGCTCCTGAAGGTGAGTAGGTCCTTGGTCTGCCATAGAAGGATGGGGAGGGTGTTCCAGGTTTTGGTGGCGAGGTGTGAGAACGATCTGCCACGGTGTTCGCTCTTCAGATGCCGGGGACGGTGGCGAGGGTGTGGTCGGCGGAGCGGAGCTGGCGGTTCGGGGTGCAGAAGGCGAGTCGTCTGTTGAGGTATGTCGGTCCGGTGTTGTGGAGTGCTTTGTGTGCGTGGCTGAGGAGCTTTAAGGTGATCCCCTTGTTGATGGGAAGCCAGTGCAGGTCTTTTAGGTAGGGTGTGATGTGGCTACGGTGAGGGATGTCGAGGATCAAGCGTGCGGAGGTGTTCTGTATGCGTTGTTTTCATTTCAGGAGTTTGGCCGAGGCTCCTGCGTAGAGGGCGTTGCCGTAGTCTAGCCTGCTACTGACGAGGGCCTGTGTGACCATTCTTCTTGTTTCGGTGGGGATCCACCTGTAGATCTTGCGGAGCATGTGGAGGGTGTTGAAGCAGGAGGATGAAACGGCGTTGATTTGCTTGGTGAGCGAGTGGTGCCATGTAGATGTTGAACAATGTTGGGCTGAGGGATGATCCTTGGGGTACGCCGCAGATGATCTCGGCAGCTTCGGATCGGAAGGGGGGGTGCGAACGCCCTGGGTTCTGCCGGAAACGAAGGAGGTGGTCCAGTCCAGTGCTTTGTCACGGATCCCAGCGTTGTGCAGGCGTGTGCATAGGGTGCGGTGGCAGACAGTGTCGAAGGCAGCTGACAGGTCCAGGAGGGTGAGGGCCGCAGTTTCGCCATTGTCCAGTAGGATCCTGATGTCATCAGTGGCAGCGATGAGGGCAGTTTCTGTGCTGTGGTTCCTGCGGAACCCGGACTGAGATGGATCCAGGATGCTGTTCTGCTCGAGGTAGCGGGTCAGTTGTCTGTTGATGGTCTTCTCGGTGACCTTCGCTGGGAACGGGAGCAAGGAGATGGGTCGGAAGTTCTTGAGGTCCTTGGGATCCGCCTTGGGTTTTTTGTGTAAGGCGTTGATATCGGCGTGCTTCCAGCTTTCCAGACGGTCGCGGTCTTGAAGGAGATGTCGATGGCCTTGCGGAGATGGGGTGCGATGGTGGAGCTGGCTTTGTCGAAGATGTTGTGTGGGCATGGGTCTGACGGAGAGCCGGAGTGGATGGTGTTCATGATTTTGATGGTCTTGTCGTCGTTTATGTCGGTCCAGGTGAGCAGGAGGTCTTGGTGATTGTTGGGGTGGTCAGGGTGTTGAAGCTGTCGTGGATATCTGCGATCTTGCGATCGAAGATGCTGGCGAGGGCGTCGCATAGGTCTTGTGAAGGTGGGATGCCGTTGGTGTTGGAGCTGGGGTTGGAGAGCTCCTAAATGATGTTGAAGAGTTCTTTGATGTTGTGTGCGTTGTTGTCTAGGCGGTCTTTGAAGGAGGTCCTTTTGGTGGATCTGATGAGGTGATGGTGTCTGCGGATGGCGTTCTTGTTCGCTGCGTAGCTGTCCGGCGTCTGTTCGCGGTGCCATTTCTTCTCTAGTTTTCGGCAGGTTTGCTTGGATGCCTGTAGGTCCGTGGTGAACCAACTGGCTTTCTTGTTGATGTGTCTGTTGGAGGGTTTCTTGAACGGGGCGAGGGTGTTGGCGCAGTTGTCTATCCACTGTCTAAGGTTGCGGGCGGAGGTGTCTGGGTCGGTGGGGTCGACGGGTGAGCTTTGGGCGAGGGTGGTGTTTAGCTGGTCTTCGGTGACTTTGCTCCAGCATCGGCGAGGGATCTGTTGAGTGTGGTGGTGCATTGTGGGTTTCCGGAAGGTGAAGTGGATGCAGCGATGGTCAGTCCAGTGGAGTTCGGTGGTGTGGCTGAAGGAGACGTGGGAGCTTGCGGAGAAGATGGGGTCAAGCGTGTGGCCGGCCGAGTTGGTGGGTGTTGTGACGAGCTGTCTGAGTCTGAGGTTGGCGAGCTTGTCAATCAAGGTGGTGGCATTGGTATTGTCGTTGTTCTCGAGGTGGAAGTTCAGGTCCCCGAGGAGGATGTAGTCTGTGGAGGCGAGGGTGTGCGTGCTGACTAAGTCGGCGATTGCGTCGCTGAACTCTGGCCGTGGTCCGGGGGTCTGTAGATGAGGGTTCCTCTGAGGGTGGTGTTGGGATCAGTGTAGATCTGTAAGTGCAGGTGTTCGGCGGTGCTGAGGGTGTCATCGGTGCTGGTCGAGACTCTGAGGGTGTTCCTGTGGCCGATGGTGATTCCTCTTCCTGTTCCATTGGTGCGGTCCCTGCGGGTGATCTTGTAGCCGTCAGGGATGGCTATGGCGATGTCTTTGGAGTGCCAGCGGCGCGCCTGCTGCGCGCGGCCGCCATAAGAAGGGGAGGGGGAGGAAGGAGCAGCTGGGAGATGGGAGCGAACAAATGGGCGAGCGGGGTAACGTGGCCGCAGGGGACGCAGCGGCGGGAAAAACGGCAGGGAGGAACGGCGAAGGAAACAGAAGGCAAAAGTGCACAGGGCACAGTAAAAGTACAAGAGTGAAAGGAAAAACGATAAAACCAAAGAAAGCAGATAAAAACAAAAAAGAGCAAAACCTACGGCCTACCACTGGCCACCAGGGAAGAGGCGCAGGTGGTAGCGGGCACACAGGTGGTGCTGTGAGGCGTGGGGAGCGACCTGCCAGTAAAAGGGTCAAGGGCCTGAGCTTATTTTGCCCCAAGAACCCCATGCCCAAGGGAATCCATTTTAAATAGGTGGGTGCCTCGGTGCCCACACAGGACACCCATTATTAACAAATTGGGGGCTTCAGGGGAAGCCCCAGGGCCCTCACGGCCCCAGCCTGCTCCCCACATGCTCAGGGAGGCAGCATTGGTCCTGCTCGCAAGGAACAGCTATTTATGCTGCTCCTTCCAGGCGGGAGCAATATGTTGATCTGTTGCCCTGCCCACATCAGTGCGGGCAGAAAAACAGTTCTCAAGTCTGCTCCCAGCCGACGTGTGCATTTTTAAAGCTCCGGCTCACTAGGAGCAGACTGTGATTGCTCCTATTTGGCAGGAGATTCCGAAAGGCTCCCACCACACAGAAGCAAAACCAGGTTTTCCTGTCCGCACCGGTGCGGACAGGGAAACCACTGTTCCTGGGGGTGTCCCCTCCCTTTAAAATGTTAATTGGCCCACACGGCTCCCCACTTTTTATGGTAAATGTCAGCCCCAGGGGTGAGTTCTCTGGGGCCTATAATGGCTTGGGGAGGGGGGCTCCGTGGCCCCCCTTCCCTTAAAGAAATCAGCCCTAGGGGATGTGGTCTCTGGGTCCTTTGGAGGCTTGTGGAGGGCGACTACATGACTCCCCTCCCCCTTTTTGGACATTTTCAGCCCTAGGGGTGGGCTCCCTGGGGCTTAAAATGTCTCCTGGAAGGTGTACGGGCACTCCCCTCTCCTTAATTAAACAAGGTGGGCTGGGCCTCCATTTCTTTCTTTTTTTGGGGCTGCGATCCTTCCGGGTTCGCGTCAAAAATTGCCAATTCTTTTTGTATTTTACCCCCGCGGGGCGTCTGTGTCATCAGTAATAACTATAACATGTGCCCTTGCCATGTACAGTGTCATCAATTATGTTGTTTCAGATTTTGTCAGTGTGTTATCAATGTTGCCATATAACATGTCATAAGTAATGTACTATGTGAGGTCATAAGCAGTGCACGGGCCATGAATCTGAGCAAGAAACAACATTTAAGTGAAATTTGCAAACTGCAAATTATGAGGCAAATTTGATAAATCCATAATTGTGCGGGTAACTCTGCAGCTGCAGAATCGCATAAATCTACTGGCCCTCACGGCTGACCATTGTTTTACCAATAATGCATTCTTGAAAGACAAAAAGCCCCTAAACTTTCTTATTCAAATAAGTCCACATTGTTAGCGGAACTTTGAAGCTAACTGCCCCCCAAAAAAACATATCATATATAAAATTCATGACAATATAACATGTAATATGGCTATTGTAGGAAATAAGGATCTGCTTCTTGTGGTTACCCCCACTTTTTGCTTGATGTTACACTGTTTTTGACTAGTCTGTCTGCGATCTTGCTAATCAGGGCTTCAGTCTATCTGGTTGCTGTCTTGACTCGAATCAATACAATAAGGTTGTATTCTGGTAAAACAAGCTGCTTAGCATTCCTTCAAGACTAAGCCTGAAGGCTGCTCTCCACAGCTACCACATGGATAGCTTTCTAAGGTTATCTTTGACCTCTTAAATCACCACAAGGGTTGTTTGGAATGGTGCAAGGTGCCCACTTTAATCAGTGGACATCATATCGCCATTCCCTGAGGCCCAGTGCACCTATAAGGGGGAGGGGGCAGCATGGCCCCCCTCCCTGAGCCTTAAAAGACCCTGGTGATCCCATCCCTGTTAAAAACCCCAATAAAAAGGGGAGAGGAACACTACCCCGCTCCCCTTGCCTTGTTACACCTCGGGATCCCATCCCCCGGGGCACAATATAAAAGAAAAGGTGAGGGAGCCCCGCAGCTCACCTCCCAGAGCCTTTAAGGCCCCAAGGACCCAATCCGCAGGGCTGTGCATCTTTTTTAAATAGGGGAGGAGGGGCCACGCAATCCCCTTCCAGAGCCTTCTCAGGCCCCAGGAACTCCACCCCCTCAGACTCCATGCAGTTAAAAAGGGAACAGGGGAGGCGTGGCCCCCTTCCTCAAGCTTTATTAGGCCCTGGGGACCCCATCTCCCAGGTCCGGATTATTAAGGCAGGCCAGGTGGCCCCCATCCCCTTCCCTTGTCAGGACTCAGGGACCCCATCCCCTGGGCCCGTATGTTTGTTTAAAGGGAAGGGGCCTGCGCAGACTCGCCCTTTCAGGCTCCGGGGACCCCATCTATCTGGGGTCGTCAACATATTTATTTTTTAAAGAGGAGAGCGCTGCATGGCCCTCCTCCTCGAGCCTCATCGGACCCTGGGGATCCCATCTATCACGGCTGTTTTTATTTTAAAGTGATGGGGGTCGTGCCCCTCCCTCCCCAAGACTCATCAGGCCCTGGAGACCTCATACCGTATCTAGTTCAAAGACCGCTTGGCTCCCTTCCCTGAGCTTATTTTGCCCCAGGGACCGCATGCCCTGGGGAATCTATTTTGAATAGGTGGGTGCCTCAGTGCCCACACAGGTCACCCACTATTAACACATTGGGGGCTTCAGGGGCAGCCCCAGGGCCCTCACGGCCCCAGCCGGCTCCCCACATGCTCAGGGCGGCGGCATAGGTCCTGCTGGCAAGGACCAGCTATTTATGCTGCTCCCTCTAGGTTGCAGCAATATGTTGATCTGTTTCCCTGCCCACATCAGTGTGGGCAGAGAAACAGTTTTCAAGTCTGCTCCCAGCTGACGGGTGCATTTTTAAAGCACCCGCCCACTAGGAGCAGACTGTGATTGCTCCCATTTGGTGGTAGATTCAGAAATTCTCCCACCACACAGAAGCAAAAACAGGTTTCCCTGCCTGCACCGGTGTGGACAGGGAAACCACTGTGTCCTTGGGGTGTCCCCTCCCTTTTAAAAAGTTAATTGGACGACACTGCTCCCCCTCCCCTTTTTTGGTCAATTTTAGCCACAGGGGTGAGTTCTCTGGGGCCTATCATGGCTGTAGGAGTGGGGCACAGAGGCCCCCTTCTCTTAAAGAAATCAGCCCTGTGGGATGTGGTCTCTGGGTCCTTTGTAGGCTTGTGGAGGTGGACTAAATACCCCTAAACTTTCTTATTCAAATTAGTCCACATTGTTAGCTGAACTTTGAAGAAAAAAGTTTTTACGAGCTAACTGTGCCCTCAAAAAAACATATATAAAATGCATGACATTGTAACATATAATGTGGCTATATATTGCTATGTTGGGGTTCTGGCAATATTTACAAAGCACTCTGCCGTCTGCAGTTTATGATGTCACCAGAATCCCACTGAAATTGACAGTTATAGTTAGTCATGTGTATCCCATAATTGGCACAACTGCCATGCAAACCATAACTTGCAAACCAAATGCCATGTTTGAGACTTCAAAATATTTATACTAATAAGTAACAACTCTTAAAAACATAAACTAAGTGTAAACAACTTCACATACTAGAGCAAGTGAACACTATTACATTCATAGACATGTCATTGATGTTGCTAATGGAAATGTCATATGTAAGCTAACCAGTAAGATCATTTATGGTATTTGTAGCATCACAGGTGAGGTCCTGAGCATTGCATCTTGTGTGCGAGTTACAGTTTGCATAGCTGTTGTTTGAGTTATGTGTTGTGGAGGTAACCACACCTGGTGAATATCAGTTTTTTGTTTGGTTCAGGTTTGTAACCATAAGTTCACTTTAATTGTGCTTTTAAAGTGACTACTCATGCACACATGTATATGCACATATATGGTGTGGTTGTACGTACATGTGTTATTGTGACCATACTTGCATTTCATGGTCTGTTTTTACACATTCCTTACTTGCCCATGAATCCATCCTGCTAACTCCCCGCTTTTTTCTCAAACAGTAACATATGCTTGTAATTTTAAGTAATTAGCAGTGACAACTGGCATCTACGGGATGGGGGGCAAGGGGGGTGTAAAATAAAATACAAATGAATAAAAAACTGACCTGAACGTGACGTTCTCCACTCCAGTCCTCTTCTCTCCACTGGATGCAGCAACTCCCTTGACCAATCATGACGCTGCTCTCATGTAGCATGAGAATAGCACCCTGATTGAAGGTAGCGTCCTCTCTCGGCGCTCCCCAGAGCTCTGGAGGCATGCACTTGCTCTAACCTAGCTGTTTTAAGACAGCTGAATTAGAGCTGTTTAAAGTGTGCATATGTGGCTGGCTGTCGCAAGCCAGCCTGACAAAAATACATGCACACTTTAAACAAATGCATTAGAAAGCCCACCCTCCTCCCTGCTGCGGTCACTTAGCAGAGACTTCGCCCCCGTCCTGACGGTCGGCTTGGGACGGGGATGAAAAATAAATGGTAATGAGTACTGTTAGAAATGGGGATCTCTAGTTGTCAATGGCTGGCGCCAGTATCCAAATAGGGACCCTTCTTCCTAAGTCAGGGCAAGTTGACTACCTCCTTTGACAACCCCTGCTCAACCCTGTGGTAACGAAGCATGAGCAGTTAGGCCTATCTCAGAGGCAGTGTGAAGCATTTATGACCATGCACAATAAGGCAGTAACAACACCACAAAAGGACACACTTCAAGTAGGTATAGAAAAATAATATCTTTATCTAAGGATTATTACAAGACTCTCAAAGCGTTTTAAAAAGCTACAATGCATGTAAATCAGTAGGGACTCAAAAAGGCAATAACGTATTCACCAGACGTGACACTGACTGAGTTCAAGGCCGGTGCCTATGCAACCCATTGCACACCAGATACCTGCTGTTGAAAGGGGACACAGCACTCAGCTTCTTGAAGAAGCGGACACGGTGACAGGCGGACGCCCAGCGACCAAAAGTCTTGGCTGCATGGGTCCGCAGCGTGCACCCACAATGATTCAGGCACTCAGGGACAGGTGGGCTCTCAGCGGCAGCAGCACGCGGCTGCGGCGGCCCGGGCTGCTGGTGGCGATGACTTTCGTCTTGCTTCTACGTGGTGGGCTCACAGCGGCAGCAGCTCTCTCTTAGCTGTGGCGGACCCACGAGACGATAGCGAAAATCCTCGACAATGGTGAACAAGATGCGGGCACACAGCGGCGACAGCTCTCCCTGAGCTGCGACGGCCCGCAGGGCAAATCACGATGAGGCAACGTTGGCAAAGGTGCGGGCGCTCAGCGGCAGCAGCTCTCTCTTAGCTACGGCAGCCCACAGGACAGATCCCAATGATGCAAAGTTGGCAAAGGTGCGGGCACTCAGCGGCAGAAGCTCTCTCTAAGCTGCGGCGGCCCACAGGACAGATCACAATGATGCAAAGTAAGCTAAGGTACGGGCACTCAGCGGCAGCAGCTCTCTCTTAGCTGTGGCGGCCCACAGGACAGATCACGATGTAAAGTCGGCAAAGGTGCGTCCACCCACCTTGGACCTCCATCTCCTCCCCCCCAGGGCTACACTGGCAATCTGGCGGGATGGTGCACGGGTGGTGCAAGAGGGGATGGATTGGGGTCCCTCTGGGGACACTGGGGATCATAATACCAGTGGCCCACTTGACCACACTTGAAACAAGAGAGTGCCCCCCTCTGAACAGGCCTACCTGTCGGGGACACTGGCTTCTTCTCCCGGGGAGGCTGGGATACCACTGCTTGGTTCCCTGGGGAATTACTCTGGGGCCCTCTCTGGAACTCCCTCGGCTTACCCTTGTCCCCCCCACTTCTCTACTGGGGACCCTGCCCACCTCTGGCGAAGTCTCCCACAACACCTTTGCGGACCCGGCTGCTCACCCAGCGGTTCGCCTCCTCAGCAAGCTTCCTAGGGTTAGTCAGCTTGCTATCAATCAGGTGCTGGCGTAGCTCTGGAAAACAGTTACTAGAAAAATGCTCCCACGCAAACAAATCATACAACTGCTCAAATGTTTCCACTTTGCTACCTTTTACCCAGCGATCCATTGCTCTGCAGAAATAAGACACATATTCAACTCATGTGGTACCCTCTAACTTCTTACAGGTTCTAAACCTCTGCCAGTACATTTCTGGGGTCAAACCATAACAGGTCATCAAAGCTTCCTTCATATGGGCATACACCATCCTGCTCTCCTCAGGCAGGTCCAACAGGGTATCCCTACCATCACTCACAAAGTGTCCCCACAACCCCAAACCCCAATCCTTCTCAGGGACCCGGTGGGACATCATTGCTATCTCATATGCGGGAAACCATTGCCCAATATCCTCACTCTTGTGAAAATCCTTAATGACATCTTTAGGAACATAAACTCTACTCTCAGGAGTTACTAAAGGTATGCTGCCACCTGAGGGGGGGGGGACCGGGACACTCCTCGCCCAATCTCTATCTCCCTCAACATTCTCTCATGCTCCATTTTCATTTTCTCAAGTTCAATTGACAATCGATTCCTCTCAATGTCTAACTTCTTACTCTGAAGGTCCTTCTGACCTTCCAATTTAGCCAGCTACATGCCTCCTATCTCTCCCTGTCCTCCAGCTCTTCTGGGGTCAGGTTCCTTTGGGATACACTAGTACCTGGATTGGAGGGTGTCCTATCTCCCCCCCCCCCCGCATCATCCTGCTGCCCTCCAGTATTCTCTTCCTCATCCCCAGCGGACTCTCTCGCTTCCCACCAGGCCTTCAGCGCCTTCTGGTACTCCTCCTTCCTAGAGAGACCTATCCAGGGGACTGCAAATTGCTTACAAAATTACTTCAGCTGTCTGGCAGTATAGGTATCTAATCTTTCCTTCTCAAAGGTGAGATCCTCCGAAGCACTGGAGGTTGGCCTTCCCATATTAGCAGTACTCATGGCTGTGATCAACAATTCAATCCTAGAACAACCAACCAAACAATAAAAAAGGAAATTGTGGCTGCGCTCTGGTCTACACTCACTAGTGGTGTCTACCAGTTATTGTATGTGGATCACAAATGCAATTCCTGATCCCACCCCTGCCACCAATGTTAGAAATGGGGGTCTCTAGTTGGCAATGGCTGGTGCCAATGTCCAAATAGGGTCCCTTCTTCCTAAGTCAGGGCAAGTGGGCTACCCCCTTTGACAACCCCTGCTCAACCCTGTGGTAACGTAGCACAAGCAGTTAGGCCTATCTCAGAGGCAGAGTGTGAAGCATTTATCACCATGCACAATTAGGCAGTAACAACACCACAAAAGGACACAACTCAAGTAGGTATAGAAAAATAATATCTTTATCTAAGGTTTAACTCAAGACTCTCAAAGCGTTTTTTTAACAAGCTACAATGCACGTAAACCAGTAGGGACTCAAAAAGGCAATAACGTATTCACCAGATGTGACACTGGCTGAGTTCAAGGCCGGGGCCTACGTGACCTGTTGCGCACCAGATACCTGCTGTTGAAAGGGGACACAGCACGCAGCTTCTCGATGAAGCGGAGACGGTGACAGGCGGTCTCCCAGCCACCACAAGTCTTGGCTGCAGGGGTCCGCAGCGTGCACCCACAATGATTCAGGCACTCTGGGACAGGTGGGCTCTAGGCGGCAGCAGCACGTGGCTGCGGCGGCCCGGGCTGGTGGTGGCGATGACTCTCGTCAAGGTGTGGGCACTCAGCGGCAGCAGCTCTCTCTTAGCTACGGCGGCCCACAGGACTAATCCCAATGATGCAAAGTTTGAAAAAGTGCGGGCACTCAGCAGCAGCAGCTCTCTCTTAGCTGCGGCGGCCCACAGGACAGATCACAGTGATGCGAAGTCGGCAAAGGTGCGGGCACTCAGCAGCAGCAGCTCTCTCTTAGCTGCGGCGGCCTACAAAACAGATCACAATGATGCGAAGTCAGCAAAGGTGCGGGCACTCAGCAGCAGTAGCTCTCTCTTAGCTCTAGCGGTCCACACAGATTCATGAAGGTTCCTATTCCCATTCCGCGTTCCTCACAGTAGAACTAGAGGCTCTGGATTGCTCGACGGAGGCCTCACCTGCAAGCAGAATTCCTCGCACAGGAATTCCGACGGCTGACGGGGTGAAGTCTAATGTCCCTGAGACTTCGGTAGGAGGCGCTCTCGATTCAGGCTCTCGGGTAGTTTCTTCAGCAAGCTTGGTGAAAGTCCTTTCCTCTGTTCACTCGGAAAGAGTTTCGTCTTGACGTCCAGAAGGAACACACTTGGACAAGGTCCAGCGCAGCGTTTTATGCCTAAAAAGTATTTGTTCTCTAAAGCCACAAATCACTAAATCCAGTCAGAACCAGTTTGGTGGGGTCAGGGAGCACTTGGTTTACGAGGCGACATCCTGCCCTTTCAGAATGCGGGAGTCTGCTATCAGACGCCCAGTGGGGGGGTGGAACCATCATTCACCTGGCCTTGGCTGCAGCGGTCCGCAGCGTGTACCCACAATGATTCGGGCACTCTGGGACAGGCGGGCTCTAGGCGGCAGCAGCACGCGGCTGCGGCGGCCCGGGCTGGTGGTGGCCATGACTCTCGTCTTGCAGCTCCATGGTGGGCTCACAGCGGCAGCAGCTCTCTCTTAGCTGCGGCGGCCCACAAGACGATAGCGACAATCCTCGACAATGGTGAACAAGAGGCGGGCACACAGCGGCGGCAGCTCTCCCTTAGCTGCGAAGGCCCACAGGACAAATCACGATGAGGCAACGTTGGCAAAGGTGTGAGCGCTCAGCGGCAGCAGCTCTCTCTTAGCTACGGCGGCCCACAGGACTAATCCCAATGATGCAAAGTTGGCAAAAGTGCGGGCACTCAGCAGCAGCAGCTCTCTCTTAGCTGCGGCGGCCCACAGGACAGATCACAATAATGCAAAGTCGGCAAAGGTGCGGGCACTCAGCTACAGCAGCTCTCTCTTAGCTGCAGCGGGCCACAGGACGAATCATGATGATGCCAAGTTGGCAAAGGTGCGGGCATTCAGCGGCAGCAGCTCTCTCTTAGCTGCGGTGGCCCACAGGACAGATCACAATGATGCGAAGTCGGCAAAGGTGCGGGCACTCAGCAGCTACAGCTCTCTCTTAGCTGCAGCGGCCCACACAGATTCAGCAAAGGTTCTGAAGGTTCAAATTCAGGCGAGCTCTCAGCGGCGGCAGCTCTCTCTAAGCTGCAACGGCCCACACAGATTCAGCGAACTTTCCGGAGGTTCAAATTCAGGTGGGCTCTCAGTGGCGGCAGCTCTCTCTTAGCTGCGGCAGCCCACACGGATTCAGCGAATGTTCCGGAGCTTCAAATTCAGGCGGACTCTCAGCGGCAGCTGCTCTCTCTTAGCTGCAGCGGCCCACACAGATTCATGAAGGTTCCCATTCCGCTTTCCTCACAGTAGAACTAGAGGCTCTGGATTGCTCGACGGAGGCCTCACCTGCAAGCAGAATTCCTCGCACAGGAATTCCGACGGCTGATGGGGTGAAGTCTAATATCCCTGAGACTTCGGTAGGTGGCGCTCTCGATTCAGGCACTCGGGTAGTTTCTTCAGCAAGCTTGGTGAAAGTCCTTTCCTCTGTTCAATCGGAAAGAGTTTCGTCTTGACGTCCAGAAGGAACACACTTGGACAAGGTTCCCGCGCAGCGTTTTATGCCTAAAAAGTATTTCTTATCTAAAGCCACAAATCACTAAATCCCGTCAGAACCAGTTTGGTGGGGTCGGGGAGCACTTGGTTTACGAGGCGACATCCTGCCCTTTCAGAATGCGGGAGTCTGCTATCAGACGCCCAGTGGGGGGGTGGAACCATCATTCACCTGGCCTTGGCTGCAGGGGTCCACAGCGTGCACCCACAATGATTCGGGCACTCTGGGACAGGCGGGCTCTAGGCGGCAGCAGCACGCGGCTGCAGCGGCCCGGGCTGGTGGTGGCGATGACTGTCGTCTTGCAGCTCCATGGTGGGCTCACAGCGGTAGCAGCTCTCTCTTAGCTGCGGCGGCCCACAAGACGATAGCGACAATCCTCGACAATGGTGAACAAGAGGCGGGCACACAGCGGCGGCAGCTCTCCCTTAGCTGCGAAGGCCCACAGGACAAATCACGATGAGGCAACGTTGGCAAAGGTGTGGGCGCTCAGCGGCAGCAGCTCTCTCTTAGCTACGGCGGCCCACCGGACTAATCCCAATGATGCAAAGTTGGCAAAAGTGCGGGTACTCAGCAGCAGCAGCTCTCTCTTAGCTGCGGCGGCCCACAGGACAGATCACAATAATGCAAAGTCGACAAAGGTGCGGGCACTCAGCTACAGCAGCACTCTCTTAGCTGCAGCGGCCCACAGGACGAATCATGATGATGCCAAGTTGGCAAAGGTGCGGGCATTCAGCGGCAGCAGCTCTCTCTTAGCTGCGGTGGCCCACAGAACAGATCACAATGATGCGAAGTCGGCAAAGGTGCGGGCACTCAGCAGCTACAGCTCTCTCTTAGCTGCAGCGGCCCACACAGATTCAGCAAATGTTCTGAAGGTTCAAATTCAGGCGGGCTCTCAGCGGCAGCAGCTCTCTCTAAGCTGCTGCGGCCCACACAGATTCAGCAAACTTTCCGGAGGTTCAAATTCAGGTGGGCTCTCAGTGGCGGCAGCTCTCTCTTAGCTGCGGCAGCCCACACGGATTCAGCGAATGTTCTGGAGCTTCAAATTCAGGCGGACTCTCAGCGGCAGCTGCTCTCTCTTAGCTGCAGCGGCCCACACAGATTCATGAAGGTTCCCATTCCGCGTTCCTCACAGTAGAACTAGAGGCTCTGGATTGCTCGACGGAGGCCTCACCTGCAAGCAGAATTCCTCGCACAGGAATTCCGACGGCTGACGGGGTGAAGTCTAATGTCCCTGAGACTTCGGTAGGTGGCGCTCTCGATTCAGGCTCTCGGGTAGTTTCTTCAGCAAGCTTGGTGAAAGTCCTTTCCTCTGTTCACTCGGAAAGAGTTTCGTCTTGACGTCCAGAAGGAACACACTTGGACAAGGTTCCAGCGCAGCGTTTTATGCCTAAAAAGTATTTGTTCTCTAAAGCCACAAATCACTAAATCCAGTCAGAACCAGTTCGGTGGGGTCGGGGAGCACTTGGTTTACGAGGCGACATCCTGCCCTTTCAGAATGCGGGAGTCTGCTATCAGACGCCCAGTGGGGGGGGTGGAACCATCATTCACCTGGCCAGGCACGGCCTTGCTCAGATCAAAGAGTCACCCCTCCCCATGCTCTGAATACCAATCTCTCTCTCCAGCCAGATCTGACCCAGCTGGCCCTGCAGCTCCAAAACCAGACGGCCAATACACATAGTAGCAAAGCCTACAGGAAAGCTCAGGCAAGAAAATACCATGTTTCCAGAAGAGCCATTTTCGAACATGGAATATATAAATGGTTCTTACTAAAAGGTGTATCTCAATGTCCTGAACATAAACATATCAAACTCCAAGTTCATATCAGGTTCTGGGGGTCAGATAGGATTATAGAAGGTAATCGTCAACCTGCCCATTCTGGCCTATGAGAACGGATAGCTTCACAATAGTAACAGTGAAATGGAGGGTAACTCGCTATTAGAACATGCTACACAGACCTAGGCATTATGGTTATCCTAATTCATACAGTCATCTTTACACGGGGAGCATTTGCGCTGTGGCAGTGATTAGCAGTGGCACGGCGCCCAGAGCATCTAAATCCAGGTAACATAAAATATAGGAAGCGAAAAGAGGAAGGGAGACCCACGTCAATGATGCCAGGTCTAACAAATACCATTTTATTTTTCATTTTTTGGGGGGGATTTTAAGTGGAGTGATGCTCCTCCGCTACACTTGAGGAGCTGCCCTTGGTAATAAGATGATTTCAATACCAGGTAAATAAATGCTGGAAACAAAATAAGGAAATTAAGGCGGAATGGCAGCGCATGATTGTAAAAGGTGTATTCTATCAAAATAATGGTTTCTTCTTTGAAAAAAGGTAGTGTACTCCCACAATTCTGTTATGAAACTTGAGTGACTCTAGCACTGCGAAAGGTGACGTCTTTTAGCAAGAAATGGGAATTTAAAATGCCAAGCTTGAACCAAACGCCTTAGATGTTTGTCCTCGAAGTCTAATGAATACGTTTTTTGCAGGGTGTGAAGATACTTGATATGATCACAAAGCAAAGGATTACTAATGTGCCGCGGGATGATATGAGTCTTCGCCCAGACATGTATCCCTGCAGTCTCTGCTGGAAGGATAACTTGACTCTGATTATTGGCTGGGGACGGTCTGTAAAGGTATGATAATCTCAACTTCTGTATTTTCTCACAGACCACAATCTATGTGCATGCGTTCTGCCAATCTGCACATTTAACCAGAATTAGAAACGGTGTTTAATGCTCATGTCTACCTTTCTCCAAAACAGGCGAAGAAGAATAGTATTATACCTTGCTTGCCAAATACATTGTTGAGCCATCCTCGTTTCGGAGAAAATGAAAAGTGAAATGCTCCAGCTTGACTAGCCCAGGCTAGTGAAACTCCATTTTGGAGTATTTTGAAATAGAGGGATACTCTTTTCCTCGATAAAAACGAAGTCATTATATAAACACCATGGGAGGGCACAAGAGAGAGAAGGAAATTGCAGAGAAGAGAGCTAAGAAAAAAGAGTGACCTTAACAGAACTGTGAAGTGGAAAGAGATATTGTGATGTAGGTAGAGGTCGAAATGCCAAGCTGTGGGTAGGGCCAACACTACTAGGGTATAAATAATTGTAGGGATACTCTGGTCTTGGCAGGGATAGAGGTACTAGTGTACAGGTAGGGATATCCGTAAAAGGATAGAGGTAAGGTTATTGGTGTATAAACAATGTTCGAGGTTTTGTGGTGCTGGGGGGAGACAGAGGTAGAGAATGTACGGTATAGGGAGTGGTGGCTGTCTTAGAGTATAAGCAGCAGCAAAGGTACAAGGGTAGAGGTAGCGGTAGGGGAACTGCGCTGTAAGCTGATGTAACGATACAGGGATACCTTGGTATGGGTAGAGGCAGTAGGGTATAGGTAAGTCAGAGGTGCAAGTGCCTTGGCAGGGGTTAGATAAACTAGGGAATTTATACTAGGGTAGGAGCAGAAGTACTAGAATATAGTCAGGGCTAAAAGGTATACACGGGGAAGTGGTAAAAGGTTGTAAGTAAGTATAATAAGGTATAGACCGGCATTGAGCTATAGGTCTTGGTAAATGTGCATGGATAGAAGTATGAGGTACCATCAGGGATAGAGAAACTAGGTAGAAAATATGTACGGGTGGTGGTACTATGGTGTAGGTAGAGGTTTCAGGGAATAGATCGTCGTAGAGATGCATGGGTATGGTAGTCATCATCATCATCAATAAGCTTTATTATCGGTTAAAAACCATAAAAGCAATACAAACAAGAGAATACAAAGTTTCCTGAGCACACCAGACAAGAATTAATACATAAATAAAACACACGTAATATAATTAAAATACTTAAAAACCAAATCGCCCAATGGGCTAAGAAACATGGGCTACACTGGAAGATCTATCCAGAAAGGATAGGCCTATGGAGTCACAGATACAACAGGTAAGTGCAGATTAATTTTAGCACGTCGAGCATTCCACATAGCCCATAGAAATCTCGAGATCGCAAAGATAATTAGGGGGGTGGTGTCATATTTAAATAGTCTAAAAGCCTCCCTATAGTCTCCGAGACCCAACACTTTACAAAGAGGGATAATCCACTTAGCTCTGCTCCTAGAATAATACGGGCAAAAAAGCAATACATGTAGATCTGTTTCATCACACCTTTCACAACCAACACAAAGACTAGAGACCACAGGGATGACAGACCAATTGGTAATCACTGCCCGAAAGGGGAGTGTCCCGTGTCTCAGTTGGACATACAACTTCTTAGCCAATGCAGGTTGGATGTCGTCCAGACATTTCTCAAAATGTTAAAGATCCTTGACCTCCAAGAACCTTTCAGAGAGCGTGCCCAACGATGGATTACTAAGAGCAAGTTCCAAACGGTGATTATTGAGTAGGGTGGCCAACTCTCTCTTAGAGAGGGAGTGGCATGTCAACTCAGGGACATCCCATAAGTCAACCCTGCCCAAGGTTTTACATGTATTTTTAACAAACTGTTGCCAAGGAATTTTCCCCACCCCCCTGAGAGACAAAAGGTCCCTTAGGTCATCTCTATAGCTTAGCAGCTCTGGTGTAGACCAGAGCCGCCTCCAATATAACACTGGCCGGTTTGAGATGACCGCCTGTATGGGGGGTAAACCCAGATCAAGGTGAAGGGGAAGCAATGGTGTACTCTGAGGTAAGCCCAAGAAACATCTGATAAAGGTATTCTCAGTAATTGTCAGGGGAGTAGCAGGCGAATGACCCCATAACTCTGCCCCGTAGAGCGCTCCTCCTCTCGCCTGGGTCTTATAAATTTCTAAGGGCGGACCCACTGATTTAAAAGGGGACCCAGTATGAGCTTTAAGAATGCCACCAGAAGATTGGGCCAACCTCAAGTTTGCTTTGGCTACCTGGGGCCCCCACCCCATCCTGTCACTCAAGGTAACACCTTGGTAGTCAAAATTAGAAACCCTTTCTAGCGCCATACCGTCCAGGTGTGGATGTGAACAGCTGGAGATTTTGGCGTTAAAAAACATAAATGTGGTTTTAGCCAAATTAATCTCCAGGTTCCTTGACTCCAGTGTTCGCTGCAAACCCATAGAGGTTTTTGATAATAATAGGGTGTCATCAGCGAACATCAGGGCTGGGATCTTCCGGGCAGCCAGGCTGGGGGAATCCAGATCCCTGCCTCCCGAAAGATGGTCAATTAATCCGTTGAGGAACAGGGAGAAGAGAGTGGGAGGCAACACACACCCCTGTCTCACTCCCCGTTCGACCGAAAAGGGGGCCGAGAGCTCCCCAGAGCGCCCATACCTTACCCTCGCATAGGTACCTTGGTGGAGCCGTTTAAATAGGTTGCATAGGTATGTGGGAGCCCCCATCTCCCTCAAAATGGCCCAAAGCTTATCCCTCTGCACCAAGTCAAAGGGCAGATCTAAGGTCAACGAAGATCAGATACAGGCTACCGGCCCCCAGTGTAACCGTTTTCCAAAAGATCAACTGGAGTCTAAACAGTTGATCAATGGTGGAGACCTTGCAGCGAAACCCCGCTTTATAGGAGGTCAGAATTTGGTGGTCATCGATCCAACTCTGTAGCCTTGTTAGGAGAATGCGAGAAAACAATTTCTGCAACACATCAATCAGGCTAATGGGTCGATAATTGGCCGGATCGAGGGGGGAGGCCTTTTTGTGAATGGGAATAATCTCGGCCCCCAGCCAAGTTCCAGGAATTTCCATGCCATTCAAAATTGCATTGAAGAATAGCCAGATATAGGGGACCCAAACTTCCTGCTCACCTAAAAATAAATCACCAGGTATTCTATCCAGCCCTGGAGCTTTCCCTGGAGCCAAATTTTTAAGGGCCGCTTTAATTTCTTGAATAGATAGAGGTGGGCACTCATCCGCAGCCGAGGATGTTAGAGGTGGCGGGCTCCCAAGTAGAGAGGCTGAGTGGCACCGCCAGGTCGGCTTTCATAAGAGAATATAAAGGCTTAAAATGAGCTAGCCAAACCTCTTCACTCAAGTTTGGTGAGAAAGCGGTTGGACCCTCTAGTGAACCTGATCTGACCAAGTTCCAAAACTCAGAATAATCACGCCTATCTAGAGCATCTTTTATATTTGCCCATTTGAGCTCTTCCCACTCAGTCTTAGCTGACACTATCAAAGCTTTGTAGGCAATTCTAGCCACTCTTACACTCGAAACAGAGCCGGTTTTAACCACTCTGACGAGCTCTCTTTTGGCCTGTCTACAAGCTTTATTAAACCAATGGCCCTCTTTATTTGTTTGTGGCCTGTTGGTTGCAGAGGTGTAGAAGTATTCTGCCAGATTTCTAGTTATGCTAGAGTGGATATGTTCCAAATCCTGGAAGAAGGATATGTCATAATTCCCAGGGAAGAGAACAAAGGCCTCCCCCAATTTGGGGACTACACAAGAGTAAAGCTCAGCCACCTTACCAGGATTTGTCACAAACCTCGCTCATCTAATACGTCTGCCACCCGCCACAGAGACCAGATTCGTAGCAGCAGGGGTGTCCAGCTTCTCCCTGCCGAAGGAATGGCCGAGTTTGTGTTTTAGTTCAAGAGAGAGGAGGTTGTGGTCGCTATCAACCCTCTATAGGACCCGGAAAGCCCTTATTTGGGACCAGAGTTCGACATTGACTAATATATTGTCAATAATAGAGCTCTTCCCAATTCGGTTAAATGTAAAGTGCCCAGGGACGTCAGGGGGAATTCTACCATTGCAGGCCCTAAGAGAATGGGCTGCCAAAAGCTTATTTAGCTGCAATGTTAATGGGGTTAAGCTCCTGACTGGGTACGCCTGACACTCCTGAATCTGCCAGGTGGAGTCTTCGTCCAGGGAGGCTGAGGGAATTCCTGCCAAAGGTTCAAAGTGGCAATTAAAATCGCCCCCTTAGATTCTGTGAGAAGTTAGTGGAGTGGCTGCTAGGAGTTCATCAAGGGTTTCTAGCATGGATAACTCCAGCTCGATAGGGGGACGGCGTAAATATAGATTAGCGATCAGCATCGAAGAGCCGTCCATAAATTTAAGGCTAACGACGGCCTAAGACGGTCCCGCCCTTGTCCCGGGCTTCGCCCGGAGCGTCCCGCGCGCGTCCCGTGGGACGAGGATCCACTCGAGGCTTTAGCACCTCCTGGCGCGTGAAAGCAGCATCAGCGGCGACCTCCGGGAGAGCGGGGCTGCTGGGGATTGTAGGCGATGTCACACGCCGCAGCGGAGGGAAGCCCGGCTGGGGGGAAAGCCACAGAAGGGACGGCGTAGCCAAGCCCGGCCAGGATCCAAGGATTGCACAGGTAAGAGTTCCACAGAGAGCCTCGGCCCCACTCAAGGCTTTAGCGCCTCCTGGCGCACGAAAGCAGCGTCAGCGGCAACCTCCGGGAGAGCGGGCTGCTGGGGATTGTAGGCGATGTCACACGCCGCAGCGGAGGGAAGCCCGGCCGGGGGGAAAGCCACAGAAGTGACGGCGTAGCCAAGCCCGGCCAGGATCCAAGGATTGCACAGGTAAGAGTTCCACCCTGGTAGTCCAAAATGGGATATAGTTAGGGGTATAGGGCAAGGTTTTGTTTGAGTAAATAAACTAGGTTATAGCCGAAATAAGGTTAGTAGGACAGGGATGTAAATAGGAGTAGATGACAGTTGTAGAAAAAAACATAGTTGAGGGAGGAGAACTGAACCTGGTATAGGAAGAGGAGTTAAGAAGAAAGGAAATATATTAGATTAGGAAGTAAAAGAGAATCAAGTTAGATATGCGAATCAAGGTAGGATTTTTTTTACTTCAAGGTTATTCATGAGGATGGATTAGACATGCTAGGATTGAGAACATTTCTGAAAAACAGGAGTTCTTAAAGAGATTTTCTCGAGCATCACATACAACCAAAGAACCACTGGGAAAAGCGGATTATGAATATGCACTTTAAATTAGTTTAACCTATTTGTTTTATTTAAACAAGTAAGTGAATATTCTCCCTTAAAAAATATGGAACATCAAACATTAGAAAACAAAAAAGAGATTTGCAGGAACCCACCTCGATAGGTCTGCCTTGTTTTCCTCACTCTTACAGTTTGTGTGTGTATTTGTTTTTATCGTGATTTAGCAAAGGCCCAGATTAAGGAGCATTGGCAAAGCCTGTAGATCTGGATTTAATGTACTAACACATGTAAAACAGTGCTAGCACAATAAATTCTGACAAATGTAAGCTCAGATTATTTTAAAACCTCTTAGTTTTATTACAGTTCTATGACTGAGAAAGAAACGTAAGGCTATAGCGAAGGGTCCTTTTCCAGTAAAACTACTAGAACCAAAATAGGGCACTTTACATTGGACATCAATACGGAATCGAGAAATATAAGCGCGCGTTCAAATTACCCGTCTCTCTTTTCCACTGGACAAAGAGAATGCACTAGGCTGCCACAATTTAATTAAAGCATTCAAAACTGTATCACAGAAAGAACTAGTAGACTGTTATCACAAACATAATGGTAAAGATAGTTTACACCTCAAAACTGATTAGTGAAAACGTTTGGAGAGTTCAGACCCCTTCATAAAATTCAGTGATTTGAAACTCATCCAGACACTGGTGAGGAAAAGGTAGAGGTTGCCGTTCGAGGAGCCAAAATGCTATTTCCAGTCCAGGAAATCGATTCAAAGTTTCCTTTCTGAGTTTCCAATCTTTCAGAAGACACAGTGCCAAGAATGAACCAACAAAAGTAAAAGCTTTTGTCGGTTCATTGTTCATTCTTTTGATTTGAATTATTGATTCAATTTTTTTCAGGTTTTGCAAATATACATGCCATTGTCTACTAACTTCTGGTCAGCAAACAGCTTGATTGATTCAGCAAGTGAGAAAGAAAGAGACGTCAAAACGTCCCTCCCTCCTCCCACCTCCCTCTTCCCCATCACAACCACGATTCCTATCTGTCAGTCCTTGTACTCTATTCTAAAGCTGAGTGCGCTCCTTAGCTATGCTTGGGGGCATGAGTGGTGGACTTTGGTCCTGACTCAGTCTGTTCATATCTCGAGCCCCCAGGACAGACTCTCCATGGAGTCTGTGTTGCAGCCTGAGCTCTGTCCTCTGATCAGACTCTGACCTCCTCTGTGACAGGCGTTCCTGGATGAAGCAGAGCTCCTTTGCCCCACTGTGCACCTCTTATTTTGCCACTGTTGGCTCTGGTACCTCCAGGCATGGACATGTCGTCCCGCCTTCCCTTCTTCAGACTCATCGCCAGTTGTGCTATCTTCACAGAACACGTACATACTCACTTCTCTACTGCAACATTCTGACACCGGGTGTAAGTGTAGTTTCTTTCTACCACTGATCCTTATTGGCCCCCTGACAAAATCTGCGGCAAACCCAGAGGCATGCTTCAGGATCAGTGCACCTGTGTGGGCCCCACAAGATGGCGGCCACCAAAGTAGGCCTCTCCTAGGCCCTGCGTTCCCCCTCACATGTTGCTCTTGCTCTGCTCTCTCCTCTTCCTCTGTGTGCAGCTCAACAGACTATAGAAATGTTATTTTGAGATTTTAATGTTGCAATTGCAAATAAGGTGCTGTGCTTCTTTATTCTTTGTAAATGGTGAAATATATAGCTTCTGGTCTACTTTATGCAGTTGCCATAGAATAACTGATACATTTTAGGGACTATTTTGTTGTCATTCCTTTTCATCCCGGATGTCTTCATTGTGTAATCACAGCAAATCACATTCAGATAGCCTTAACAAGAAGTCTTTGTGTCTTGAAACTGTCGTGCCAGATCCACATTTCGCGATAGATCTGTGATGCTGCATTCCTCGCTTTCTTTTAAAGAATGCTATATATGACTGTTGTAAAGGAGTTTGTTGAGAAATATTTCATTATAATATTTTCATTTATCTTCCAGGTCTGCTCAGTTAAAGAACGCCATGCCAATGAAATAAGAGACCTTCCGAGCCGCTACGTTGAAATAGGTATTAGTTTGTGCTACATGAGTAAATTATGAGTAGAAATCAGAAGAAACATTAAATACTCACAATTGTACGTTTACTGGGGACGTGAATACTCGAGGTTTGCCCATAAAGCTGTTTGATGTCTCCGTTTCAAGACTTCTTCGAGATCTGTGATTACTCCTCCCTGATAGCAGAACTTTGCTTGAGAGCCTCAGATGGTTCATTTTGGTGACTCATACACCACCAGCTGTGTAGTAAGTGACTAGCAGTGGTGCTGCTCAACAGAAGACAATCCCACATTTCCACCCCATTGGCTAACACCCTGACAGAGAAGCACTAAATTGTGAAAATCCCTGCTCACTTTAGCCTGTAAGCCTTGACCAAGACACTGTGTGTCCTGCACAGGACCTCTCTAGTGCTAGCTTTATGGATGAAGCAAACAGCAGCAGGCCTCTACTAAGGCACTCTGTCCCTCACAGGACGCCTATTCTGATAACTGTAGTGACCCAGGAAATAGCTGCAGCCCTCTACCAAGGTACTGTATCTTGCAGTGAAGACCTATTCTGGTAACCGTAATGTCCCTGCAAACAGCAGCAGGCCTCTACCAAGTCACTGTATTCAACAAAGGATTATTCTGTTGCAGCCCTCGTTGACGCTGCAAACACACAGATCTCTGGCATGCTCCAGCATGTGGGTAGGCTGTTCACTTCAAATCTAAACGTCTTGTTAGGATGTTTGTTATGTAGAGTTTTACTTGTTATCTTTTATTTGCTATGACTTGTACTGCAAGTGTATATAGGCCATCTCAGTAGTCCATAATCTAGTGTATCAAGGCATGTGAGCTGTGTAAAGGATGTTTAGAACCTTCAACTTGCTGTGCTCTTGTGACTTGAGTGTATTGTTGGTTGGAAGAGTGGTGCAACATTGATTAAGATGCACGTCTATCTTGGATTCAGAAGGAACCTCATTAAACATTTATTTCAAGAGATGTGGTAACTGTATCTGATTCCGTAAACATTTTTCTTGCTTAAACAAGACAATAGAAATGAAACTGTAATGTTTTTTAAAAATGTAACATGTTTCCTCTGTCATTTTTTTGTTGTTGCAGTTTTTCAGTTTGACACCGACTACTACATCAGCGGCCTAGCACCCCTCTGTGACCAACTTGTACTCCTGTTTTATGTGACAGAGAATTCTGATAAAGAGGTGATTTGGTGTCTGTTTCTTTAAAGTGCACATACACACTTAGTTTGGTTTCCTTAAGGTTGCTTACCAACATCTTTCCAATTGTTAGACCCGAGGATCTGTTCTGTCACCACCGTTATGCCTAGACAGAGCTCCTCTCATGGAACCACCAGAAATCTGAGTTGACCTCTTTGTAGCACCTAGAACTTTCAACTTTGGAGGATGTATTTAAGTGCGAAAAACTGCAAGGAAACAAAACTGAATTGTTGACATAGCTAATCATTCCCCTTCATGCTATAATTTGTGTGGCCTGCTCATTCGCCTCTCAAAGTCAAAGTCAAAAACCACTTTATTCGATTAATTAAAATCATAAAAGTATGCTATACATATACAAAAATATTAAAAATCTTATAAATAGCTATTATACAGGTAAAAACTATTCAATAACAATGAAAATTCATAATCGAACATAGCCAACTTGAGCAGTTAATACAAATTCATTGTCTGTTAATTGAGGGGATCAGTGTCTTGTACATTTTTTGTCTGACCCTCCTCTCTCTAACAGACGCTGCAAGAAAGCTGGCAACACAGAACATAATTAATGGAGACTCTACCAAGTATAAAAACATTAGGGCTGGCTTGCACTGAATAAAGTTCATACTTTTTAACAATGGGATAATAAACCTTTTCCAGGCATGTTTATAAAATGAACAAAAAAACATAAAGTGCGTGGTGTCTTGAGGAGAGAAGTCGTCGCACTTACAAGGGGCAACATCTTCAGGTCTACTCCAACCCTCCACATCCCATAGGACCATATGTATTTGGTTAAACCGCAATTTGGTCAACAGCCATCTATGGAAAGGATTGGATACTATTGTCAGATATAATGACATTCCTGGGGACAGGGTTACCAAAACATGCCCCCTGACAGAAGATTTACCGAGTTCTACTCCCTCCCGCTCGGCCTCCCTTAATTTAATGAAATTAGATTTTACCCACTCAAGGTCAGCCTTACATAGGGATTCTGGGTTAGAAAAAATGTCTGGTCTCCCCATGTATGCGGCTAACATTTCTATGTTAGACAACCACTGAATTTTGTTCCTATTGTCTAACCTAATGCAGTCCTTTAGGATTTTATGATTAAGGGAGAGGTTCGGATTTAACCATATTTTGATCCATAGCAGTATTGGGGCTAGTTTAATTATATCTGCTATGTAACCAATCCCAAGTTCCAGATGTACTGAATATTCGCCTCTCGTATCGCAGGCAGGGACTGACTGAATAGGGTTCGTAGATGGAGGATATTAAGCCTGAATATTGCTGACTCATTGTTCCAGGGGGAAATGTAGTAGCTAGGTGCTTGAATGGTTCTACCTTAGAGCAACTCCTGAACTGCACCATAATCACCTGAGACGTTTGGTCAGATAGGTATTAGGCAGCGGAAGATGCGAGTCACAACCTGGCCAAGTTTGGGGTGGCGACCACCATCCGTTGAAGGTTAACTATTGTGACTGAAGGCAGGACCACACGTGTCATCTAGAGAAGGCAGTCAATGCCATTTAACTGAAATTTTGTTGGTTGCCTATGCATCTGATCTTGTTCAGTTCAACAATGAAATAGGATTCTGTAGAAA
Organism: Triturus cristatus; assembly: GCF_964204655.1. Lineage (NCBI taxonomy): Eukaryota > Metazoa > Chordata > Amphibia > Caudata > Salamandridae > Triturus > Triturus cristatus. The sequence continues at coordinate 472,636,276 of NC_140588.1, forward strand.
AGAATAAGTCACATGGTGCCTTGCTGTGCACTTGACGCTGAGTGTTATCTCGGACCGAGGCTGGGTGCCTACTTGTAACCAGACAAATCCCTCTGTACTGGAATGTAGGCCCCCGAAGAGTTTGCTTCTAACAAATTGTCTTTTGTTATAATGCTAAATCTGAACTTATTAGGAAAACTTATTGGGATGGGGTTGCGATGGAAAGCATAGTACAAGGTTACATCAAAAACGAATTTGAATACACAAGAACTCATGTGTTTCACTTCTATGAATGTAATTTGTACACTAAATTGTATCCACTACATACATCTCGAAAATGTCAATCAAAGAATACAGCTTTTTTTCAGAAAGCTAAATTAAAAGGTTCTTGCAATGTGCTCAAAGGAGGTGAAAAAAGACCTTTAGGTGCAAAATACAAGGTCAAATGATTTGTCAACCTCCTTTGTTCTCATCATTGGTGCCATCAAAATTAAAAATAAGGGATCAGGATAGGCAGATGTACTCTTTTGTATTTGACACTGAGGCAAACTCCTGGTTAAACTGTCCCTATGTGTATGTGCAGTAGTGTGTTATCTTCATCCTTTACACTAGCACTACTGTCCCTCATCTGATCCTACACTTAAGGTGTGCTTAAACGCGAAAAATGTATGTGGAGGTAAAAATAATGTGTTGTGTATGGCTCTGACTGAGAGCCATTAACGTGAATGTTTCAAGTTCTAAATCTAATAATTCATAGCTGTGATGTAGAAACGGTAAGTTGTGGATCTCATTATATATGTGTCTATGTGGGAATACTTGTAGAGCGCAATGTTACTCCAAAGAGTGTCCTGGCGCTAAGCTGAACGGTAGTAGCATGGGAGAAGGAAACTTAGGGGCAAGAGAAAAAAATGTTTTCAGATTTTTCCTAAACAGGGGAGTGGATTCAATGCTTCTCAGATGAAGAGGCATTTTGTTCCAGTAGAAGGGCCCCAGGAAAGAGAGAGACTTACCTCCTAGCCTGGACTTTTTAAAACAGGGAACTTTGGGCAACAAGAGATAGGCGGAGCGAAGATTTCTACGAGGAGAGTAGAAGGAAATCCTACTTTTAAGGTAACCTCGTCCTTCTCCGTAAAGGGCCTTCTGTGTGATGAGCAAAGTTAAAAAAATTATTCTTTTCCTTACAGGGAGCCAGTGCAGGCTCTTCAGAAGGTGTGACACATACAAATTTCGAGGGAGCTCAAAGATGGTACTGGCTGCTGCATTCTGGACACATTGGAGCCTATCCAGCAAGAAGCCAGGCATGCCAAGATAGAGTCAGTTCCTATTATCCAGCCTGGATATAATCAGAGCTTGAATCACCTGTTGTCTGGCAGCTTTGGACAGAAAGAACAAAAATGTCCGTAGAAGACGCAACAGAGCAAAACAAGCGCCAACTACTGCATTAACTTGAGCGCAAAATATTAGCTGGTTGTCCAAGTTAAACCCCAGATTTTCACCACCAGGCTGTTCGCTGAGGAGGCAGCAGCGTCCGCTGGCCAGAAGACATGTAAAGGGGTCTCCGCCTCTTTACCAAAAAAGAGTAGCTCTGTCTTACCAGCATTACATTTCAGCTGGTTAAAGGCCAGCCAACCGAAGACAGCTGCAAGGCAGGAACTGATTAACAAACCCAGGCAAGGCTCATTAGCCTTCCATGTAAACAACAACTGTGTGTTGTCTGCATAGGACACGATTTTAGCCCCCTGTGATTCGGCCACCTCGGCTAAAGGAGTGAGGTAGATGTTAAACGGGGTCGGCCTCAAAGCAGAACCCAGTGGGACCCCCACCTTCAGTGAGCGTGAGGAAGCTGAGAAAGCGTTGCACCAGACATCCTGCCCCCTCCCCTCTAGAAAAGATGCCAGCCATTTCCAAGCCAAACCCCTGATGCCAATCGCGTGAAGCCGGGTCAGGAGCATCTGATGCGACACCTTATCGAAGGCGCCGACAGTTCTAACAAAACCAGCAACGCCTTCTCACTCAATCAGTAATCTTAGTAAGTGCAAACTACTCACCCGTGAGGGTCTCGAAGTGCTGAGGAGGGGAAGGGTGGATCTGTGGTTTAGTCGAAGAGCCAGGTCTTGAGGTCCTTCCTGAATTGTGGCAGCAATGATGATTGCCTGAGGTGCAGAGGCAGGGAGTTTGTGGTCTTCGCAGCGAGGTAGGAGAATGATCTTCCTCCAGCCGTGGTCTTGCATTTCTATGGGATGGTGGCCAGGGCCAATTGGTCAGAGCGGAGATGTCTGGTGGGAGTGTAGAAGGAGAGCTCACTGTTGGCACATCATAACGGAATTCCAGGCTTATCTGGCAGGGCTCTGTGAGAGGCTGTCAGAGCAGCGATAGAATGCAGGGCGCACAGCTTGTGAAGGAGAGGAAAGAGACAGCACAGAAAGTGGTGGGTTTAGGCGACTGAAAGCCAGGTCTTTTTTGGGGGGGAAGTGCTGGGAGGAGAGACCATGTTATGTATGCCTCCTCCATTACTCCTTTGCCTCTGCGCAGCAGTTGAAAGCAGTGTCAGATGATTTGGGGCGGACATACAGTACATAAAATTATAGATGGATTAACAGCGAATTTCTGATATTGTTTTTACCTTGGGGTTCTGAGTGTCATCATAGACAACTCAAGTGTTGCTCTCATTGGCTATTTTATGTCTCTCAGAACCCCTTGCTGAACAATATCCCTGTAATTTACTGCTACTCATCTATGATTCTATATGATATGTGTGGTTCTACTAGAGAACATTGTTTACACCAGTTTCTAAATCTGGTAACTCACTGCTGTGATATAGCGGCAGTTGATAAGAAAACTCATAACCCACTATTGCTACGCAGGCTGACAGAGCTCTCTAAGAGCCTGACAGAGCAGCACTGTGTGTCTGTTTTGACTGAAAGCAGAAAACACAGCTGCAGGAGGGAGAAGGAAAGTAGGGATGGTGGTGGGGTCTGGTTACTGGTGGCATGTTAGGTATTTATTATTTCACATCTGGGTTAGGAAGGAGAGGCCTTGTTATGTAAGGCTGCTCTGATTACTCCTGTGCAGTTGAATGCAGGGGCAGATGATTTTGGGGGTCATACATAACATGAAATCATAGATGGGTAAAAAGTGAATTACAGGGATGGTTTTCACATCTGGGTTCTGAGTGACATCATAGACAACTCGAGTTTGATCTTGTGGTCTATTTGATGTCACACGAAACCCAATAGTGAAAAACATCCCCAAAATTCACTGTTACCAGATCGGGACTGGGAACAGAAGGTATGCTGTCAGCCCTTTATAACAAAAAGCAGACCTCCTCATTAATAGGGCCCACAAGACACACAGTTATAATATGGCACACAGCGCACACCAAACTGGGCTGGCAGGGGGTCATAACACAACTCACTCCGCTCTGGGATGCGCGAAGGCTGAGGAGCCTCCGGAACTGTAAGGGGTTCCCACGCTGGGACGCAATTGGTTTATCCACAGTGGGGGACATGTGGCACAAAGGAAAAGTAATCACATTTGAGTGTCTTCAACAACAGTACGAGTTGACACCCTCCGAAGTCTTTAGATATATGCAGGTGAAACTCGCGCTTCAAGCGGCCTTGACACCGGGCGCTGAGGTCCCGGAGGCAACCCAACTGGAGGATAGGTTGTTGACAGATTATATGCACAAACAGGCTACCTCTCTCACATACCGAAAACTAATTAAGAACCTACCTGATCCTACCAAGAGACTTCGGGAAAAATGGTCCCGGGATGTGGGAGATCTTGATAACACTGATTGGCAGGAGGCACTGGCTTCACCAAGGGAGGTGGGAATACCTTCAAAACTCAGGTTGGTGCAGCTTAAAATACTGCACCGGACCTACTACACAAGGCTCACTCTACACAAAATAGGTACAGCTTTAAACCCGTATTGCCTAAGACGCTGTGGGGAGGAGGACACATTTTACCATACCCTGTGGCAATGCCCAAAGATCAGGGAGTACTGGGTTAAGGTGATGAGAACAATATCGCAGGCGGAGGAAGTATCACTAATACCTGAGCCCAAGAGATGTTTATTAAATATTTGGGAGCCGAATGATCTTACCCGCACAGCACAGACTTGGGCCACATTAGGGATAATGTTTGCAAAACGTAATATTGCACAAAAATGGGGCTCAGCAAACTCACCAACACTCAAAGCATGGTGTAAAGATATGGACTCAGCTATGGTGGCCGAGAAAACAGTGTATGTTAGTCGTGGCTGTCCGCAAAAGTGGAACAGGGTTTGGGGGAACTGGAATAAATTCAGGGGATACATATGTGCACCGCCAGGGGTAATGGAGGAAGAGGGCGATGATGATGATGAAAATGAAATTGAGAAGGGGGATTGAATGCAGGGGGGTCGACAATAACTACGTTAGGAGGTTTGATTATGAGCCAGTGTTAACGGAATGTCAAATGCGGAAATGTACCATATGTATAAGATGTTTCTATGACGTGTGTCTTGGTTCTAAGCAATATAATAAAAATAAAAAAATCAACAACAAAAAAATCACTGGTACCCTTCTATAATTCTGTATATAATATGCTGGAGACTCTAAGCTATCTATATTCTACTGTTTTTTTGTTCTTGTTACCGGTACTTTCAGACGTCACCACGCACCTATAGTAAGAAAATGATACAACCAGACGCTTTTAATAGGTTATTACAAACGACTTCTGACGTCACATTGCTCAAGGGGGAACAGTGGCCTTCAGTCAGCGTAAAGGAAGTTGGTGCGCAGGAGCCCAAGCACTGTTTGTGTGTAGCAGCCATTTGTAAAACAAACGGTAACTTTACAGAGACAGTGTTTGGGGTCGTGTTTCAACTTCACTCACTTCTGAATGCGGGCTGTCTGCAGGAGCAAGCTGCGCCTATCCATCTAAGCCAAAAAAATTATTTGTTTCACGTGCATAGTTTGATGAACTGGTTTGTTCGCTCTTCTGCCTTACAACCGTGAAATAAATTGGTTTTTTTTTAGATAGGCTGGCACTGGTGCATACAGGGGCATGTAGTTTTGATTTCAACACTGAAAATCCCAGGATGCAAGTGCTCCTGGATAGAAAGGCAGGACTGTCAGAAGGTGTCACACGTGACATGACACGGTGGCACATGTCAGCGAAGGATGGTAAAAGAGACCCATATTTTTTTGGGACAAATCACCTCCTTCCTTTACTTTATAAGGATATTACAAGTCACCTCTGAGTTCTTTGACCTATAAAGGCATTCATTCTTCGACGTTGTCCCTCTGTATCGTTAGGGCACTCCTCCGTGACTTACGGTATCCTTATAATGCACAGAAGGGGGTATTTTATTCCATATATTTTTGTGAGACACTCCTAAAGTTTAAAGCTAGTAGTCATGGTTGCTCCCCTTTTTCGTGAAATACAGTGAACACATTTCCGCACCCTACTACTGGTCATGTCACCTTTGTATCTGAACTAGCAGGGCTTTAAGTGGGCCGGGTCTGAGTACCGGCAGTTTTTTTTAAGGGGGCCTCGAAACTGGTCTCTATCGGGCTCTGTTTTGTGCCCTGGCACAGGCGGTCCGTTTTCTTTTTTTTCGGACTGCAGTGACGCAGGCACATCAATGTGCGCATGGTGAGCGGTGTAGGGGAAGGGAAATCCTTTAAAGAGAGCCATTCTCTCTCTGGATTTCCCTTCTCTTTGTGAAACTCAGGAGCAGCTACATTGTCGTGGTGTCACCAGGGCTTTAAGTTGAAGTTTTTTCAATATTATATACAAGCCATAGTTGCTGCTTATTTATCTATTTTAAAGAACAAAGGTCCTTGGCATAAAAGGAAATAATTCGAATGTTTCAACATAGACTACAATGAGCACTATGGAGGTTCTTTCAATGTCCAGCCGGACAGAGGAATATTTATTCAAGTGAGGTAACAAGATGGGCAAAATACAAGGCACAACAAAGATGGCGAACGGCATAGTCCTGTACCGAGCGTTTGAAAAGAAGGTATAAGTGGTATAGATGCAGGAAGGAAACAACAGGCAAAAAGAGGGGAGAGAGCAAAAGGCGGCTTACATTTACATAATAATACTATGTAAGCTCAAACCAACAAACAGCACACTCATTTTTTCACAATGGTTAAATAGTGGTGTTTGTTACATAGGTCGACGTTTCGATCCCTAGCTCTCAATACTAAGGGATCATCATCAGGACTAGGAATTGAACTGTTGCCTGATAGAAAGTGTCAAGGAGCCTGTAGGGTAGTAAGACAGGAAAAAGGAACAACAAAAAATTGGTAAATAAACAATAAAGCAAGTCCACCTTACTACGAACAAAACTGGTCAGGAGACCGTTAGAGGGGTGTAAAATTCCGCTACGTGAAGAGGGTGAGTGCATGTACATGTGAGGGTACACATGCGGAAGGAAATGGCAGCGTTGTTGCAGTGCAGTGCAGTGACGCACAAAGTGAAGACAAGACCAAGGAGGTCAAGGACGGTGAGGAAACAGGTGGGGACGTGAAGAGTGCCCGTATGGATCAAACAGAGAAGATGCTAACGATGCGTGGTCTGTCATTGCAGGAATTACAATTCGAGAAAGATGCTAACGACGCGTGACCCATTAGACAAGGAATGGATGTGTGTCCTACCGAGAGAGGAGGGTGAAAACAATGGTGGTGGGACGGAGGGGGTGGCGCCGTGCTGTTGGGAGCAAGTTAGTGCTGACGAGGCGGGATCCGTGTGAAGTTTAGGGAACCGGGTTCAGGTGTGAAAGGGGGGGGGGGGGGAAGGGGGGGCGGGGTGTGTGCTAACCTGGGAGCCAGCTCGCAGTGGAACTGGGAAGGCTCGGTGAATGCCAGGGGCAGCTCAATGGGTGCCTGGAGTTCGTCGGCAATACGTGAAAGCCTGACGAGGGCGTCTGGAACAGCCAACCGATCAGGAGGGCTGGAGCTGGAAAAGGAAAGGATAATGTTGACGGGACCCCAACAAAAATCGACTAGTAAGTTCCGGGGCCGTCGTAGGAAAGGGCTTACCTTATGAATAAAACCAGGGCGCAAGGGGCCAGAACCGAGTGTTCAAGGGCCTGCGGTGGACAGTCTATGCAGCGGAGTGGGCTGCCAGACAAGGCGGGACCGGAGCTGGGAGAAAGTTAAAATAAGGAGATTATATGGGGGAGCACATAGTTTGCGCTCTGGCGGATGGCGTGTGGATCAAGGCTTACCTCTCAATGAGTAGCTGGCGGCCGGAGGAAGCACGGGTCTGCTTTTCCGTTCGGCGTGATAGCAAGGAACAAACGGGACTGTGGGTGTTTTAAGGCGGGCCCGGGGAGTGGGCGAAAGCAAGGGAGGACTATGACGGGGATCGGGAAAGGCCGGCGGCCATGATGGAATGGGGAGGAAGGTGAGGGGCTACGTGAGCATGCTTTAGGAATAGACAATTGTCACTGGAAGTTGACAAACCGTAAAACAAAGGGACACATAATAAAATGAACACAATTGACTTGGAGGTTGATGATAGCAATTGTCAACAAGGGGAAAAAAGCAGCTGAATATTATTTGCATAATTTTACAAATCAGGTTTAGGCATGGAGTCCCAGCGGGGGTAGTCATGCCAACTTATAGTGACTGGAGCGAGGAAAACAGGTGATTCACAAATCGCACATGATTACAGTAAGGATGTCCAGTCTTCTGTTCTATTGAGTCCAGTGTTGATAGAATTGAACAGAATGATTGTCTTAAGTTCCTCTCTGTTTAAAAGTTGAGCCATGTTGCCACCTCTTGGAGGTAACTTCAATGATTTGAGTACCGTCCAGCGCAAATCGTCCTCATTGTGGTTGGCCTCAGTGAAATGTTCAACCAGGGGGGCGTTCTGTGTATTGCATCGGATACGGCTTCTGTGCTGACAGATTCTGGTCTTGATTTTTTGGGTGGTCTGTCCGATGTATATCTTCAAACAAGGGCATTGGATAAGGTAAATGACATTGCAGGAATTACAATTTGTGAAAGCTTGACAATGCACTGTAATGTTATCAAATGTGAAACTTTTTCCTTCAATGGTGAACACACAGACATTGCACGAACCGCATTTGGAATGACCAACGATGGGGGACAGACCCCAACTGGCAAGGAGGGTAGTATTGGGAGCGACAGGTAGTGCAGCCCTGACCAGATGGTCCTTCAGATTCTTGCTTTTTTTGAAGGCAAATAGTGGTTTATCAATAGTGAGATTCCCTGCATTTAGAATGGGCCAGTGGTGTAGTATCGCTTTTCTCAATTTGTTGGATACCAAAGAGAAAGTGGTCACACAGGCAATTCTCTGCAGTTCTTTTTTGGGTTTAGGAGTCAAAAGCACCTCCCGGGGACAATACCAAGCTCTTTTTGAAGCATTTTTTACGATTCTTTTAGGATAGCCTCTGTCTTTTAGTTTGGAGGCCAAAACAGCAGATTCTCTGAAATAATCAACCCTACAGGAGCAATTTCTCCTTATTCTCAAAAATTGAGAGTAAGGCAATGAATCCCTTAGAGCCCTAGGGTGATTGCTGGTGTAGTTTAATAGGGTGTTGCGTTCTGTGGGCTTACGGAAGAGGCGTGTGAGTAGTTCACCATTGTCATGGAAAATCGTAAGGTCTAAAAATGCTATGGAGGCGGTGTCAGTGGTGGTAGTGAAAGATAAACCAGAGCAGTTGTTGTTCAGCCAGTGTAAGAATTGGCGTAGAACATCGACGTGCTGTTTCCAAATGATGAAGATGTCGTCGATGTATCTACGCCAAAACACGATGCCTGGGAAGAACGGATTGGAGGCAGTCAGAATGACATTAGTCTCTAATTGGTCCATGAAGAGTATTGCCAGATTTGGGGCAAAAATGGCCCCCATTGACGTGCCTTTGATCTGCTGGTAGAAGGTGTTATTGAAGCTGAAAAAATTACGGGTTAAGCAAAGTTCAAGAAGCTGTAGTATGAAATTGCTGGGGACAGCATGTGGGCGTGGACGTGAGTCTAGTGTTTTTTGGATTACTAGAAGGGCAGCAGTCTGCGGGATATTAGTGTACAATGACTCAACATCCATAGTACACAGAGTTTCAGTCAAAGGATCGAAAGGATGATGCTCAACCATGTTAATCATTGCCATCGAGTCTCGGACAAAGCATTGAGTGGTGGGGATAAAGTCTTTAATGAAGAAATCTACATAAGAACCCAGTGGTTCTAAGATCGAACCGCAGGCAGAAACAATGGGACGGCCCGGAGGGTTTGAAATATTTTTGTGGACCTTGGGTAGCGTGTATATAACGGGTGTGCGTGCTGACTTAACGTTGAGAAAATTAAACTCCTTTTTTGAAAGGAAGCCAGCAAGGAGACCCTCTGTGGTTGTCTTGAGGATCAAACCCTGAATCTCTTTAGTAGGATTCGATGCCAACTTCAAGTAGTGTTCTGTGTTGTCAAGTTGGCGTTGGATCTCCGATATGTACGCTGTTTTTTCCTGGAGCACTATTCCACCACCTTTATCTGCACTTTTGATGATCAAGGAGTCGGTGTTCTTTAACTGGGTGATAGCTTGTTTCTCTTTGCGTGTAATGTTAAATGGGATGAACCTTTTGTTGTTCTGTAGATTAGAGAGATCTTTCAATAACATTTTCTCAAAGGTGATTACCTCTGGGGGTACCATACTGGCTGATGGTGAGAAAGTGGATGGGGGCCGGAAGGGAGTATTAGCCACTTGATCTGGCATAGGGTGCAGTTGAAAAAATGCTTGTAGGCGGATGCGCCGGAAAAATCTGAGAAGCTCAGTCTGTAGGTCCATGAAATTGGGTGGAATTGTAGGGACAAAGGATAAACCTTTTTTGAGGAGAGAGAGTTCGTCGGGGGTCAATGAGTGAGAGGAGAGATTGAAGATGGGAATCACATCAGTATGTTGGTTGGCAGAAGTATCTGTCATTACCATTGGTAAAAATTGTTGCGTGTGCGTCTCTCTCCCGGTGGATTGTACCACCGCTGAGTTTTCTTCACTCTGCCTCGTTGGGGTTGCTCTTGTTGGCCCCTGGCTAAAAAAGTGTTTTGATTTAAGCCTCCACGTCTAGTGGTACTAGTTCCCTCTCCTGGACATTGAAAGAACCTCCATAGTGCTCATTGTAGTCTATGTTGAAACATTCGAATTATTTCCTTTTATGCCAAGGACCTTTGTTCTTTAAAATAAGTTATTACCCGAGGTCCCTAGGCTACCAAAACGGGTCCCCTTGTTCTTTTCTCTACGCTTATTTATCTATGCCACTAACAACCATTGACAAAGCGAAAAGTCCTGACTTGTTGCTATGATGTGACTTGTATCATATATCAGGATGCAATGACAGAAACAGCAAAATACAAGTCGGGCGGCACACTATGCTAAGCACAGATTTGTAGTTTATATGTTCTTAAGCCACGCCCTTAATTACATTGACCACGCCCCTTTGAGAGACCCCCCAGTTTTTCCATCCCACTGAAAGCCCTGTGAACTAGGGATAACTAATTACCCCCAAAAAGATTGTAGATAATATATAGAAGTGTACAGAGGTTCCCCGGGCAGTTGTTTCGTCATCTTTTCATGGATTTAGCGCTTGAAGCATTCCTCTTAGCTCCTAACTGGTGTCTATTAAGGTGTTATTTATGACCTAGTGCAGGAGGAAGCTGGTTCAACATGTCGCCTGTTGTTGATGGAATGAACTATCAAACCTGACAGGAGATTTTGTTGTAGTCATTTATAGGTTACTAATTTGAGAATGTATTTGCATATGTAATGCAGAGTTGTAAAGAGAGGACTGGACATAACATTTAAGATAATGCAGATGGAATGGTTCCACTATCACACAATTATTTGCATTCATGTTATTCAATATGGTCTGTGCTAATGTGGTCATTGTAAACAAAGTCTGACTGGTTTTACATTTTTTCAAAGGACACAGCAAGGCCTCGACTTGACATTATTCAACCACTTCCGGAGTCGTTTGAGGAAATCTCATCTGATGCTCTGACGGTCAGAGGTTTCCAGGAGAATGAGTGCCGAGACTACCGCCTAGGTAAAAGAGTTCTAGCTCTTTAAACTCTTAAGACATTTGTAAAGCTCTAGTCAAAAAAATTGTTAAAATTATATAAAAGTGAATGATCATGTAAATAATTACTCTGCTGTACTTGCAGCCAACAAGAGAAACATGTGTTCTCCTTTGTCTGCGTATTAATCTACAGGCCACCTCATCAGATGCCTCATTTTCCCCTCTCACTCAGTGAACAGATGGCTAAACTCATGATTGAGCATGCCAAGGTCCTCCTCGTAGGCGACTTCAATTACTGGTACAATGACCCTAATGAAGGGCCACAATCGGCTGAGATGTCTGATTTCCTCACCAATCTAAACTTTACCCAACAGGTCTCATCCCCCACCCATCTGAAAGGGCACATCCTTGACCAAGTTTGGACTAACGGCCTGACCACTTCCATCCCCACAATTGCTCCTTGTATTGGGTCTGACCACCACTTAATAAAATTTACACTTGTATTCCCGTCCATCCAGAAAATCAGCACGGCCGAAGGTGGCTTCTCTAGGAAATGGAACACTGTCAATAAAAAAGATTTCCTTGAAACGCTATCTAACACAGCCCCGTCCCCTGGCACTGACATCAATGCCATGGAAATGAACGTATCTGAATGGCTACTTAAAGCCAGTAACAAGCACGCACCCCTTAAATGGCAGCAGGGTGCCCGCAATTATGTTAGCGGACGACACCCTGCTGCTATCCAAAACCCCTATGGGTATACAGAGGATTCTTGATTCCTTCGTGGCCTTCTGTACTGATAGGGGGCTGGAAATTAATGCGGCAAAAAACAAATTCATGGTTTTTAATCCGAGCCAAAAATTGCGGCCAAATCCGCAATTGGGAGCTGTACGGCTCGAGAGAGTAGCCACCTTTGAATACCTTGGTGTGACTCTCAACGAAACCATGACTTGGGGATCTCATCAGAGTAGGGCTAACCTCAAACTAATACAAACCACTGGGGGCATCGCCCGGAGGATGACTGGTTCATCATACCGTCCATTGGGGGCACTAATCCAGATATATAAGGCCCAGGCTAGGGGAGCGATAATGTATGGGGCGGAACTATGGGGTCACACGTCTTGCCGGAGTCTGTCACTAACGGAAAATAAGTTTATAAGACAGATAGCCGCACTCCCGCCCAGCACCCCGCTCCTCCCCCTGAGGCTTCATTTGGGTTTACGACCGTTAGCTGATGAAATAAGCCTGAGACCCATAGCCTTCTGGCGTAGGCTGTGGAGTAGCAATGATCTTGCAGAATATCGGGCGGAACTGGTCGAACTTCTGAATCACCCAAAAGTGCTCAATATCCCTTGGGTCAAAAACATCCTAGCCACTTGCATGGAAATAGGGCTCCCTGATTTATGGACTGAGCCAGCGAAAGCCGCACTAAACATCTCCAAAAAGTCCCTGGCTAATGTATATCACAAACACAAATTAGCCAGGGCCCAAGCCACCCAGGCAGAAGGGTCCTTATCCTCCGTGTTTCTGCAAAGCAAGGATCTCTATAGGTTTGAGAAGGTATTGGATCTTATTTCCCCTGTACTGGCCCGGAAGCTGTTTCTCCAATGGAGATACGGCACACTGCCCTTCCGGTCTTTTACAAGCACCTGGTCATCGGCTCCCACCACAAAGCAGTGTCCGGTTTGTGATGCTACGGAGGAAACTGACTTGCATGTGGCTTTCTTCTGCCCAGCCTACAAGGTAGCACGAAAATACTGGCTCCTCCCGCTGATAAGGAATATGGGCTGCAGGGAATATGCACCAATGTATAGGATTTTAAAATCTGATGTCTCTGGCCCAACTGTCTTCGCACTAACAAAATTTCTTACCAACGTTTGGCATACGCGTAACCGTATTCTAAAGGCGTTGGGTCCCTCATAAAAAAAAAGGGAAAAATTTCTTTTTTTTTTTTTTTTTTTTTTTTGTAGGTACTTACCCTCCTCAACTAATATTCCATTTTCTTATAGGTCTGCCCTGATAAACTAACCAATTAACCAATTGTTTTAACAATGATGAATTAAATTGCCTATTATCTCTTCTTTGATAACTTCTGTTTAATAACTTTTTAATTCTTAAGTGCTAAATTATTTATGTATTTTATCTTGTATGTACATATTTTACTTGTGCTTTTATGGTCATCCGACCGAAATAAAGCTATCAAAGAAGAAGGGCCACAATCGGCTGAGATGTCTGATTTCCTCACCAATCTAAACTTTACCCAACAGGTCTCATCCCCCACCCATCTGAAAGGGCACATCCTTGACCAAGTTTGGACTAACGGCCTGACCACTTCCATCCCCACAATTGCTCCTTGTATTGGGTCTGACCACCACTTAATAAAATTTACACTTGTATTCCCGTCCATCCAGAAAATCAGCACGGCCGAAGGTGGCTTCTCTAGGAAATGGAACACTGTCAATAAAAAAGATTTCCTTGAAACGCTATCTAACACAGCCCCGTCCCCTGGCACTGACATCAATGCCACGGAAATGAACGTATCTGAATGGCTACTTAAAGCCAGTAACAAGCACGCACCCCTTAAAAATCTTAAATTAGCCCGTCGTGCAGACGCACAGCGATGGTTCTCCACTGAACTTAAAACCCAGAAATTGGCCTTGCGCCAACTAGAGAGGCAGGGGCGACTGAAGTGTTCCCCCAACAAAAAACTCCTTTATACTACAGCCCGGAATGAACACAAGAAGAGCATCCTTACGGCCAAAGCCGCCCACTTTTCTACGCGCATCCTCAATTCCAACAAAAGCTCTAAAGAAATATTTACCATAATTAATGAATTATCCAACCCAGAGAGAATCCTTCTGAAGGTTACACCCTCCCAAGCACTTTGCAATTCATTAAATGACTTTATTGAAAAAATCACCACTATCAAGGCCAGCATTCACCCCAAATTCTCCCGTCTTGCACAGAAACAACTGTACTATCAGCTGTTTCCCCACTATTAGCACTGATACCTTCCAGGATCTCCTAGCGAAAGTCAAATCAGGTGCCCCTTCTGACTGCTGCCCACCACATATACTCAAGGACTGCGTTGCAGTCTACCCGGGCCCCGCACTCGCCCTTCTGAACTAGTCACTCTCATCCGGCCAAGTCCCTATTGCCTTCAAGAAAGCCATAGTGGTACCCCTCCTAAAAAAACCTGGAGCTCCTGCCTAACTACCGCCCAATCTCCCTGCTTCCGTTTTTGGCGAAGGTATTAGAGGCCCATGTAGCTAAATGTCTATCCAACTTTTTGGAGGAATCTAAATTCCTGAACCCTCATCAGGCAGGGTTTTGGCCGGCTCATTCCACTGAAACCGTAATCCTCGTTGTCCTGGACACTCTCCGGGACAACGCCGACAGAAGCTCCCCTCAGGCACTGGTATTATTGGACCTCTCCACCGCCTTTGAGACGGTCGACCATACTATATTGTCTGACTGTGTCAAACATGCTGGTATTCAAGGTGCGGCGGCTCGCTGGCTCACTCCCTTTCTGGAAGATCTCTCCCAGGCCGTCCGTCAAGGACACTTCTTGGGTCCCCCACGCAAAACTACCTGTGGTGTCCCACAGGGCTCGGCTCTCTCTCCCCACCTGTTTAATCTTTATATTGCCCCCTTGATTCAGTCCCTCAAAGACAGGAAGGTGACGGTTTTCAACTATGCAGATGACCTTCAACTAGTCTTCAAGATTGACAACTCACACAACTCTGTCACCGATTTCCAGGCCACAATGCTGCACATCCAACAATGGATAGACCACAACCACCTTAAATTAAACCCTGGTAAGACAGAGCTTGTTCTCACTGGGGACAGTCATAAGTACTGGGGTCCACACTACTGGCCACCAGAGCTAGGAACCCCTCCCTCCCCTTCCCCCTCGGCCAAAACACTAGGTGTCACCTCTCACTGAAAACCCAGGTTGGCACGGTTATCTCCAAGTGTTTCTTTTCAACTGCGCAAGATCAGGAAGATACATCGCCTTCTCACTTAGGAAGCACTGATCCAGGTCATAATAGCCACCGTCATGTTGCACCTGGACTATGCCAACTCTGTATACTTGGGTATGCCACTGTACCTGCTCAAACGGCTTCAGATGGCCCAAAACCAGGCAGCCGGACTGGTCTTTCGACAACCTAAATGGCAACCAGCAACCCCCTTGCTGAGGAAATAGCACTGGCTCCCCATTTCCCAGCGCTGCGCCTTCAAAACAGGCTGCCTCATCTTTAAATCCCTGCATTGCTATAGTCCCGTATTTATTAACAGCTTGATATTTAGGCACACTCCCTCACGCAACCTACGATCTGCCCACCTCTCACTCCTCACCACCCCGGCATTCAAGCGGGTACGTCAAGGAGGCCGCAGATTTGCTATCCTTGCCCCCAAACTGTGGAACTCCCTGCTGCTGGAAATACGGTCCTGCACCAACCTTCTGCAATTCAGGAAGTCCCTCAAAACATGGCTATTTGCACAAGCCTACATTTAATGTATTCATCAATAGCACACAGAGCCTTCTACAGCGCCATGAAACCACCCGGTGTACATGCGCTTTATAAATCATTTTTAAAATTAACATTATAATTGAGCCAAATGGTGTAAATTAGCTACCATTGCATTTAGATGAAACCCAAGTAAAATGTGTGTATTTATTTTCGGGACATTGCGAGTGAAAGTAGGAGTAACCTCCCAGAATCAAGGCCTGTCCTTGCTAATGTCCGACTGAAAAAACACACTTATTATATTCTTCTGCAGGTGCAGGACACACGAAGCACAAATGAATAAATTATGCAATCAATTTGCACCGCCTAAGCAGTTAACTTGCTTGGGAAAACGTTTGGTAAACTAAAACATGGATATTTTTATATACCCAAAAAGAACTAACCTCAAATTAAAATAGCAAAAATGAATAGAGGCCTAACACCAGATTAGATGGCGTTGTTTATTTATAAACGTGTACATTCTACAAATACATGATGCAAATGTGTAAAATGCATAGCTAGTGTAGATCACAATATAGATGATGAATTTACTAACATTTAAGTAGGCCAGTGTCTTTAAACTGTGTTGCCCGTTTTTTAATTATACATAATTATGCGAAATTCAAGACAGACATTTGGCGTTCTATTTTAGTTTAAATAAAAAAAGTCAAGATACACAATCGCTGCATACAGAAGATGCTCAGATCGTGGCCTGTTCACATGACATTTTTGCAGTAAACGGTACATAATTATGGGACCACGGAGTAGTAGCTTAATTTATTACATTTCTCCACATACGCCTAACTAGAAGTCCCGCCAGATTACGCTAGTGTAAAGTAAATTTCTCACAGATCTAATTGGCACCCCAATCAAAGAATGCAAACTAAACCTAAACGTGAAAAAAAAACCTCGCTCCAGAGAAGGCAGCTTATTTCGAACGTTTGGCCCAGACAAAGGAGGACACCCTCTCTATGAAAACATTCCTTGCAGGCTCTGTCCGTAAGAACAAGCATTGGGATTGCCAATAGGTCTCGCCTTTGGGAACTTATAAGTATTTAGTTATGCAGCACAACAACAACATCAACTGTTGCATGGCTAAACACTTATAGGGTCCCAAAGGCAAGACCTATTGGCTATGCCAATGCTTGTTTATAACACAAGCTTTTTTGAGCTTGAAGAGATTTCCATATTGTGTTGGTCACCCTAATGTGGATGTTAATAAGAGGCTACATTGTGACAACAAAATATGGAACAGTGGCCTTCTGGCACTAGGGGTAGCAGAAAAGTGTGCCCTCTTGGGTTCTTCTATAGGTTGCAGTTTAGATGGCTAAGCCAGAGAGCTCACATTTCCAATTCCGTGGCTAAGTAGCTCATTCACTCAAGGTTTTCACTTTGCACTCTGGGATATGCAGTCCTGCTGCTTCAATTCTAAAATGAGGTCTATGTTTATCAGAATGCGACAAAAGAACCTGGAACGATTGAGCTACTCGAGGGCTTTAAGACCATCTCTGGTGAGTGTGACATATTCACAAAAAACTTTAAGCGAATGTTATCTGGACTATACAAGTTCCAAGCAACAATAACATGCTTTACATACATAACACATTTTACAGAGTGGAACCGTTGTCGCAAAACGGCTGTGCCCCATTTGAGAAGAAAGTTCATTTCTAGCGTTTCCTTCCTCCAATGACGTTGTATGTCTCTGAAACTTTCATTTCTAACTATTCATCCAAAAACTTGTGGCTGTTTTCTAAGAATATTTAGTACTACTTACACACGTGCAGCTTTCAGTAAGGGGGTTGTCAATCTGCCATATTGGTATGGACATGGAGAGGGCTCCTAGATGGGAAGCAGCTTAGTGCATCATCCTGTGCCTACTCTGGTTACTGAACACCTGTCCTGTGAGGTCAAGCTTTGCTAAAATTCAGGGGTTCAGTCAGAGTGATGATGGCAAGTGAGCACTGCGAGGCGGCAGAGGAAGAAGATGCACTCAGAGGATGGTGAGTGCTGACTGGGTGGCGCTAGCAGAAGGTGCACTCGAGAGAATGGTGAGTGAGGACTGCAAGTCGTAGGAAGAATGTGCACTCAGAGAGAGGATTGTGAGTGAGGACTTGGTGGCGTTGGAAGAAAGTGCACTCAGAGGATGTTGAGTGAGGACTGCGAGTCGGAGGAAGAAGGTGCACTCAGAGAGAGGATGATGAGTGATGACTGGGAGACGTTGGAAGAAGCTGCATTCAAGAGAGGATGGTGAGTGAGGACTTGGTGGTGTAGGAAGAAGGTGCACTCAGAGGGAGGATGGTGAGTGATGACTGGGTGGCGTTGGAAGAAGGTGCACTCAAGAGAGGATGGTGAGTGAGGACTTGGTGGCGTAGGAATAAGGTGCACTCAGAGAGAGGATTGTGAGTGAGGACTTGGTGGCGCTAGAAGAATGTGCACTCAGAGAGGTTAGTGTGTGCTGACTTGGTGACGTTGGAAGAAAGTGCATTCAAGAGAGGATGGGGAGTGAGGACTTGATGGCGTAGAAAGAAGGTGCACTCAGAGAGAGGATGGTGAGTGAGGACTGCGAGTCTTAGGAAGAATGTGCACTCAGAGAGAGGATGGAGAGTGATGACTGGGTGGCGTTGGAAGAAGGTGCACTCAAGAGAGGATGATGAGTGAGGACTGCGAGTCGTAGGAAGAAGGTGCACTCAGAGAAAGGATGGTGAGTGATGACTGGGTGGCATTGGAAGAAGGTGCACTCAAGAGAGGATGATGAGTGAGGACTGCGAGTCGTAGGAAGAAGGTGCACTCAGAGAAAGGATGGTGAGTGATGACTGGGTGGCGTTGGAAGAAGGTGCACTCAAGAGAGGATGGTGAGTGAGGACTTGGTGGCGCTAGAAGAATGTGCACTCATAGAGGTCAGTGAGTGATGACTGGGTGGCGCTAGAAGAATGTGCACTCGAGAGTTTAGTGAGTGATGACTGGGTGGCGTAGGAAGAAGGTGCACTCAGAGGGAGGATGGTGAGTGATGATAGTGGCGTAGGTGGAAGGTGCTCTCAGAGGGTGATGAGTGATGAGGATGGTGAGTGATGACTGGATGGCGTTGGAAGAAGGTGCACTCAAGAGAGGATGGTGAGTGAGGACTTGGTGGCGTAGGAATAAGGTGCACTCAGAGAGAGGATTGTGAGTGAGGACTTGGTGGCGCTAGAAGAATGTGTACTCAGAGAGGTTAGTGTGTGCTGACTTGGTGATGTTGGAAGAAAGTGCACTCAAGAGAGGATGGTGAGTGAGGACTGCGAGTCGTAGGAAGAAGGTGCACTCAGAGAGAGGATGGTGAGTGATGACTGGGTGGCGTTGGAAGAAGCTGCATTCAAGAGAGGATGGGGAGTGAGGACTTGGTGGCGTAGAAAGAAGGTGCACTCAGAGAGAGGATGGTGAGTGATGACTGGATGGCGTTGGAAGAAGGTGCGCTCAAGAGAGGATGGTGAGTGAGGACTGCGAGTCGTAGGAAGAAGGTGTACTCAGAGGATGGTGAGTGCTGACTGGGTGGCGTTGGAAGAAGGTGCACTCAAGAGAGGATGGTGAGTGAGGACTGCGAGTCGTAGGAAGAAGGTGCACTCAGAGAAAGGATGGTGAGTGATGACTGGGTGGTGTTGGTAGAAGGTGCACTCAAGAGAGGATGATGAGTGAGGACTGCGAGTCGTAGGAAGAAGGTGCACTCAGAGAAAGGATGGTGAGTGATGACTGGGTGGCGTTGGAAGAAGGTGCACTCAAGAGAGGATGGTGAGTGAGGACTTGGTGGCGCTAGAAGAATGTGCACTCAGAGAGGTCAGTGAGTGATGACTGGGTGGCGCTAGAAGGATGTGCACTCAGAGAGTTTAGTGAGTGATGACTGGGTGGCGTAGGAAGAAGGTGCACTCAGAGGGAGGATGGTGAGTGATGATAGTGGCGTAGGAGGAAGGTGCTCTCAGAGGGTGATGAGTGATGAGGATGGTGAGTGATGACTGGGTGGCGTAGGAAGAAGGTGCATTCAGAGAGAGGATGGTGAGTGATGAATGGGTGGGGTTAGCAGAATGTGAACTCAGAGTGAGTTGATTGTGAGTGATGGCTAGGTGGCATTAGACAGACATTGTAAAAATAAACACCTAGGCAGTCTAAGCACAAAGCAGTATAATGTTCAATAGAAAGACAATAAACAATGTAATATTCAATAGGAGAACATGAATGTTATAGAAGGAGACACAACATACAAAATATTATAAAAATATATTAAATTTATTATATTTGAATATAGCAGTGATAGAAGTAAATTGATGATACAGGACTATATACTTAGAGGATGTGATTTAAACAGAGGTTGAAAGAAATGGACAATGCATTAAACAATATGCAACAAATCGCATCTGTGGTCAATCAAATAACAAAATATAGATACAGAAAAATAAAAATAGGAGTGGCAAAAACCGAGATGTTCTCAACGCGCGTTTCGACGCTAACACAGCGTCTTCATCAGGAGAGCCACAGTATCTTTAGATCCTATGGACATACAAAATATACAATGTGAAACACAATGCACAATATATATATTTTTCATAAAAGGTCAAACAGTTATTAATTAAATGATCATCATTTTTTTGTTAGATTTCTAAACATTTTTTTCCTGGAAACGTGGTGCTCCTTCATATAAGTGTAATATCAATTACATAAAAGTGCTGTCACACACCAATCCAATAGAGGAAATGCCAGATAAGAAAATGAACAACAGCTGTCAATGTGTGAATAAGAGAAAGAAATAGGAATAGATGGAAACAATGTTGCAGGGTTAATGTAGAGACATCACAGTGATATGTAGAAAGTAAATCGACAAAAGATGTCAGAAATAGTCATGAAATGATAGTTAAGCAGAGAAAGAAAAAGGGACACGGACTAAAAGGAGGACAAACACGGACTAAAAGGGACAGACATGGACTAAAAGGAGGACGGGCACAGAATACAAGGAGGACCAACACGGAATACAAGGAGGAGAAACATGGAATACAAGGAGGACAGATACGGAATACAAGGAGGATAGACATGGAATACAAGGAGGACAGACATGGAATAAAAGGAGAGTGTGTAGTATCAAAAGAGTGGTACACAAGAGGTAGACCTGAGGGCTACACGTACTAACTGCTGATGTTTGTATCGGACAAAGATTTTTAGGGAGACAGTGAGAAGCTGAGTGAGGAAGCCCCAGGAGGACGGGATAGAGAGCTATAGCAGAGAGTAGAGACGTGGACTGTGTAGCCTGTGAGTTCAGGACATAGCAGAACAAGGAGGCACCTCAGCAGCTAACCATGCACAGTTTAGAAGGGAAACAAGCGTTCCGCCTCGCGCTGAAAGTTTAAAAAAAGCATCAAAGAAAGGAATGGGTGGGAGGTGGTGTAAGGACGGTGAGTGAGCTGAGGCTAAACAAAAACAAGCCTGAAAGACAGCAATGGGCGGGAGGTGGTGTAGGGGCGGCGAGCAAGTGGAGGCTAAACAAAAATAAGCACTCGTACTAAACACTCGTGCTTGTGCTAGCATACCCCTTGCGAGAGCGAGCAGCGGTGCGCGGACCATCCGTGTTTTTCAATTAGTGCGCGCACCGCTGCTCGCTCCTACAAGGTAGATGCCAGCACAAGCATAAGCGCTGAAAAAGAGCTGACCAATTTCTAAAGGTCATCTCCTAGAGCAGCGCATGCGCGCTGCCTAGGCGAGACCTAAAAATGGTGGCGCCCTTTATCACGACTTGCAACAGCACCTCAAAATCTCCTCTCCAGTGGCAGAAATAAAGTAGAGGTGAACAGTACCCATCAGATAGCGACCTCTGTCAGAGAGAAAACTACGCCGCTGAAAATAGCACGAGATAGAAAAACAGGTAGAGGGGAGCTGACTCAAACCCTTCAGTGCATAAGAATCTCCCGCTGCCAACAACCCCTTGGACAGGGTGAACGAAGCAAAATCCAGGGGGTAATGGGGTATTACTATATCAAGCCACATTACCTTGCAAGACCCTTGTTGCACAGTAACCGGCGGATATGACGGAAGGTTTTCTTTTCTTGTGAAAATTTGACAAGTGAGTTTGTGGGGCCGAAGCAACTTCACAATAAAAGTGTTCCATTAACCAGAAGGCTGCTGTAAAATAGAGTACCAAAGGAAGCCAGGACTCTATTCTGTACCAGTATCAAACTAATGCGGGTATCTAGGCGAAGGCAGAACCAACAACTAAAGCACATCTGAGTTCAAACAGAAAATCACTCACTGTTAACAAGCAGCTAGAGCTATAGTTCTGTAGCTCTCAGGTTGAAGGAAAGAGTGTCTTTATTGTAAATCTGTATCTCCTCCTCAGACGAGATTGTTCTGGTGAGCGAGAGTAGATCAAAGACTACAAACTGTACACCTACACTTCCAGCTTCTGAACATATACTAAAAAAGGCACATAGGGGTCCACATGGTCTCTTATCAAAGTATCAGACAGTCTCAACAACTGTAGTATTTGCAGGGCGCACGTTCTTCTGACGCATGCCACCTAAGAAGCAGCACTAGAGTGTAACCAGCTTCTTCAATACTTTGTCCACACAGCTGAAAGAGGGTGAGACAGCAGCAATCCTGATACTAGCCTGGTCTGTGAGCTCTGATCCCATTAATGAGGCCATCACTAAAAGAGATCACTTTACTAGCCTTCAGGTCTTCAAAAGTGAATTGAGGGAGGAGATAAATATAGGTATGTTTGCTAACCTAAGCCCTAAAATAGATGTGCGTAGAGGAACAGGCAGAAGGAGAGGGAGAGAGAGAGAGAAAGGAAGAGGTAGGGATGTATATTTTGTCCAGAATTGGTAACCATGCAATATGACATAGATTGACATTGAAAGATTCCAGTGACTTCATTAAGCACTAGGTCAAAGGGTGAGTGATTTGTAAGTGTCACCAGAACCACTCTCCCTGCTCAAGTTTGTATATTACGGACATAGCATTCCCCAATGTCATTTGATTCTTCATTTTCCGTTGCTAAATCATGTTGTATATATAATACGTGAAGTTGCACCTGACATCTTTATTGTGGTTTTCCCCCAACTTTGTGCCCTCCATCCTCCTGTATTTGCTGACTTTGTTTTTGCTGGCTTTTTGGACTCTGTGCACTTTACTTCTGTGCTAACCAGTGCTAAAGTGGATGTGCTCTCTCCCTAAAACATAGTACCATTGGCTCACACCTAATTGGGATGTTTAATTTACTTGTAAGTCCAAGTAAAGTGGTACTGCGTATATCCAGGGCCTATATGCTACTTGGACCTGCAGTATTTAGGGTGCCCCCCACTTAAATAGCCTTTTAAAACGAGTTGGACATGTACTTTTCACTTTTACATGTCCTGGTACTGAACAACTCTTTAATTCGATTTTCACTACTGCAAGGCCTGCCTCTCCCATAGGATAGCATTGGGTTACCTTATTATATTTAATAAATGATGACTTTCAGTTGGGAACAGGCACGAATGTTGTGTTTACAGAATTGTAATTTAAAACCCTCTATAATAGTGAAGTAACATTTTAAGTCACAATTCTGAAAATGCCACTTTTGGAAAGTTGGCATTTTCTGCTCTAACCATTTAGTGCCTGCAGCCTGTATCTTGGGTCAAATGACTAGGTGTAGCTGGCAGTTTATGTTTGTGTGTTGCTTCTGGACAGTGAGACAAAAGGGGAATAGGTGTTGACAGGGTGGTCCGTCTCTGACTTGATAGGGGACGAGCTGTCACCTACCACACTTGCATATCACAATGGCTCTGTCTCAGCACACTCACAAAGGATTTGACACCAGTATTTTGTGCCACCAGACAAGCTGGGGCCAGGGCAGAGAGGCAAGAAAATCCAAACACCTTTGAGGGTGGAAGCCTCAAGAACCTTCTTCTGCTTCAAAGCTGGCATCAGGTATAAATAGTGGACCCTCAGACACAACTATTCAGCACAACTCTGGACCTGTAGAAGACTCTCAGAAGGACTGTTGTGCTGCTCTGCTGCAAGAAGGACTGCTACTGTGCTGCCCTGCCTCACTTTTGCCCTGCTGCCTTAGTGAAAAGGACTGGACCTGCATCCTGAAGCCAGGATCACCAGAGTGACTCCAAGGGCTAGGTGGATGACCTCCTGATCAGAGCCTCGGGGACAGAGAGGGCTTCAAACCCCTTGAACCCTTTACCTGAACTCCGTCTGCTGTGAGTCTTGTAACCTTAGAAGTGTGCCTAAAGGTGCCCTGCCAACCTAGTTGTGGCCCAAGCAGAACTTGGGCAGCGCGATGCATCGCCTGGCATCGGACCCACCACTGCGCAGTGCATCTCCCGACTATGTGAAGTTCTAAGCTTGTACTTCACTTCTACTCGTTTTTGCACTGACTTTTCTAACTGGGGCATTCTCAGCAGAAAGCTTTTGAAACTTTAGGCAACTCCACTTTACATCCAATTTCCATCAATATACGTTAATAAGCAACATATGCATTAGAAATTCATTAGTTCAACTCGTTTATATGTATTAATATTGTTTTGTATATATGTTTTTTTTATCTTCACTTTTTAAATCACACTTTTAAGGTGCTCCTACTACACTTGTCTCATTTTCATGTTTCACTGTGTCTAGCGTGCGCAAATTGTACTTTCAGCTTTTCATCCTTTTGTTTGTAATGTATTGTGGTTTGTGATTTTTATAATTGTGCTGCATCAACTGCCATACCTGTATAGTTGAAACTGTCTAAAAAGTCACCATATGAAATATCCAAACTTCCGTCCATCCTGAGGTTATTTAACAGATATAATAATAACCATAACATGAAAATTCTCACACCCCAAGGAGAAGAACAAACTTATGAAGTTTTCCCAGGGAACATGCTTTGCGCCCTCCTCATTAAATATATATCTTGCCCTCTTTTATTTCAGTGATGTCAAAAACGAATTCATGATCAGATTACTGTAGTAGGCAGTAATCCATTGGGTATTTCAAGATGTCTGCTCATAGGTTTGACACCAAGCAGCTTTATTTCATTTAAAACAAGACATTGTTTGATCATAAAACTCTGCTTTGCACCCGAAGAATGTGAAGGAGACCTAGAGCGAGGTCTCGACTGTCGATGAAGTCACCCGTCATCTTTGGCATGAGCCATAAAAAGTTTGGCTTTGTGTTTTTTGATGACTTTCGAGTGCATGCTCCGACAGGATTCACAGAAGCGTGAACCGTGCATCTACCAAAAGCAGCAGAGACAAATGAAGTGGAGGTCAGTGATAGACATCTGTGCCTCCTAATCCCTGCAGGGCTTAAAACCCAAATGCTTAGGGGTGACTTGGTGCTGCACTGAATTTTGTATTGTAAGAAAAACTAACAGCTCTGAAGAGCGAGCTCCTAAAAGGGATGGAAAAAAGGGAACTGGCATATTTGCGCTGGGGCGGGTGCTATATGGCTTTGCTCATATCATCTGATGCCACTTCCAGCGTCAACACCAAAACAGTGCCCCCTACTTGCGACGTGAGGGCTTTGAAGTTTCCGGATCTAGTCTGACATTCTGGATTATTCCACAGATCAGGAATCTGCGGGTAAACCGAGTATCCACAGAAAGATCACTATTGCATGGAAAATAACTTTTTCTTCTCTGCCATATAGCAGACAGGGCCTCGCTATAAAGGGATTTTCTCTTCACGGTGACATAGCAGATGCGATCTGGGAGTCCATATCAACTCTCATGCATTAAATAAGACTGATGTAGTTCTCAAAATACTTCAGTCGCAGGATTCAGCCAAGATTTGTGCCTGCTTTGCCAAATAAGTGACAGGTGTCACTGTGTAGTGTTTTATGTAGTGTTCTAGGTTGTAAGAGGGAGATGATGTAATGTTCTAGAGTGGGCTTAGGTCACTTGTCTATGTCATACTGTGTTGGCATATTCTAATGTGGAATGTTCTTGAGGCAGAATGTTACTTCTTGAACGCTGTGGCAGTTACTCTTGGATGTTGAAGGATGGGGTCTCTTGTGTACATCCTACAATAAAGAACCTACAAAGCCTACCTTGTTCCTGTCATCTGTTTCCTGCATCTTCATTACTTCATTTTGGCGACGACTGGAAATTGTGATTGTCAAGAGACCCCAACTCGCTGCTTTAAATGGGCTTTGGGCTGCCTCGGATTCTATTCGCGCACTCTTCTACTGTCGCTTTGTCTGCCGATCATCGAGGCGTGTGGGAGATCCTATCGGGACCACGATTGCTGCCGCGGTGATTTCCCTGGCCTTTGGAGAGCGTCTGCGCCCCAACTGCCCACTACGCCGTTTGCTTCTGCCTGAATCAAGCGGCCCTGCTGCCCACTACGCCGTTTGCTTCTTCCTGAATCCTAGGAAAGGGGTCGGACACTCGCAGGCATCAATAAAGTTTTTTTTTTGTTTGGTTTTTAACTTCCGAAAGCCCGTGCGCGCTCGCAGCGTTGCCTAGCAACTCACCTCGCGCTGGGCTCAAGCTGCTTCTTGTCTCCAAGCAACGTTGGAAGCTTTGACGTCGCTCCGCACACGCTGCAGTCACCGCTATTGTTTCCTGTCACCAAGCAACGGGGGAAGCTTTGACGTCACTCCGTACACGTCTCTGTCTCCTCCGTCTTTTGCAGAGTTACCTGGCAACTCACCCTGCATTTGGAAACACCGCTTACGGAGCACACGCAAGTAGTCAGAAGTCCAGGGCTGGAAAACAAGGTACTGTCTAGTATTTTCACGTTTTGGCAACGCTGATCTGCACAGCTTTGTGGTTTTTCATTGCAGATCGTTTTTGGGTTTACAGTGACTTGTCTGGATATTTCGTGACAACGCTGATCTGCATAGCCTCGTTTTCTCTCCCTACGCTGATCTGCTCAGCCCTTCTCATTTGCAGATCGTTTAGGGGTTACAAGGTGTTGATGTGCATGTCTCATTGTTTAAAATATGCGTAGGTACCTTAAGTAATGCAGACATAGGCATCTGTTTATTTTAGATAAAAGAAGAGGTTCTGTAGCCTGCTCACATATTTTACATCCCATCTTTTTTTTTTTTTTTTTTTTCTCTCTTGCTGTTCACTTCTTCTCTTTGCGGTTATGCAGAATGTCACTGCTCCGCCTTTCTTTCTGTCCGCTCCTGGTGATCCCACTATTCCATGGATAAAATGGAAAAAGGTTTTTGCCAATTACGCCAGGGTGTGTGGTACGTCTCTGAGTGCAGAAAGAAAATCTGCTCTGTTCTTACATTGCCTTGGCTCAGAGGGCCAGGAAGTCTTTGAACATCTCCCAGATTTACCGGATGGAGACTCCCTCAATGAGTACGAAATCTGTTTTAAGAAGATGGATTTGCATTATTTACCAAAAATGAGCATGGTTTTAGAAAGATATCATTTTGGTAAGAGGGTTCAAAGACATGATGAGACTGTGGAACAATATGTTACATCGTTGCGCAAACTAGCTTCCACTTGCTCGTTTGCTGGTAGCTTGGAGGAAAGACTTAGAGACCAACTCATGTTGGGGTCCTCGATTGAGAAGGCGAAAGATGCACTTTGGCAGAAAGACAATCCACCGCTGGAAGATGTTATCACTACTTTAAAGATGCATGAACACTCTAAGGCTTGTTCTGAAGCCATAAAAAAGGGGTCGGTCTCTGAAAAAAGTGCTGACACGGATGTCAAAGAGATCAACATAAAACCTAATGTGAATTCTGATAGTTTGGTAAAGTCTTCGGTACAATCTGGACAAAGTTCCTCTAAGACCTTACGTCAGAACTGGAATCCAAAATTCTCTGTAAAGTGCTTTAGGTGTGGTAATGCAGGTCATGTGGCTAACTTTAAAGACTGTCCGGGCTGGAAAGCTACATGTTCTATTTGTAAAAGAAAAGGACATTTTTCTAAGTGTTGTAGGGCTAGCAAGAATACAAAAAAGGTGAATGAGGTAGACATCTATGAGCAAGATGAGGGCGATCTTATTGTTTCACAAATTTACAGTCAGCAAGCAGATGGTCCTGTAGAGAAGGTTTTGGTGAATGACAATCAGGTGGATATGTTGTTTGATTCCGGGGCCAAGATCACTTTGGTTCCAAAAATTTTCTATGTAAAATACCTAATCAACAAAGTGAAGCTTTTTAAGCCTGATATTATTCCTAGAGGTTATGGTGGTCAGGTCATAAGCCTGTTGGGATATTTTATGGGAACTATAGATTACAAAGGGAGGATCACGGCTGGGAAGATTTATGTCTCAATGAAAGGGGACTCGTTAATCAGTTGGTCACACCAACGTGATCTTGGGGTTTATTTAGATCCCAATGAATCTCCTTCAGTGTGTTTGAGGGATCTTTCCACTGTTGCTTCCATCTCTGATAACAGTGTTTGGATAAATAAGTTCCCTAAAGTGTTCGAAAAGAAACTAGGCTGTCTTAGAAAGTATGTGCACCTGATTAAACTCAAAAAAGATTCTATTCCCGTGGTGGCCAAGGTCAGGAATGTTCCTTTATTGGTAAGAGATAAAATGAAAGAGGAATTAAAAAAATTGTTGGATAGTGAGGTCATTCAAGAAATTGAAGCCACAGAGTGGGTTTCTCCGGTAGTTATGGCCCAAAAGGCCAACGGAGAGGCCAGGTTATGTATTGATTTGAGAGAACTGAATAAGGCGGTAGTTGTAGATCATTACCCTCTTCCAAACATCACCGAAATGTTGTCATCGTTAGGTGAAGCCACACACTTTTCTACACTAGATTTATCTTCTGCCTACCATCAGGTCAGACTCCATCCCTCGTGCCAAGATTTGACTGCTTTCATCACGCCTTTTGGCACTTTCAAATTTCTTAGAATGCCCTTTGGCTTAATATCAGCTGCATCGGTATTTCAAAGGGTGATGGAAAATGCTTTACGGGGTGTTACTGGGGTCAAAGTCTATCAGGATGACATCCTTGTGTACGGGTCCAGTTTGGGAGAACACAATGAAAGGGTAAATCAAGTTCTCTCAAGGTTGGAAGATTCTGGTCTCACTCTCAGGTTGGACAAGTGCAAATTTGATGTGAAGCAGATTGAGTACCTGGGCCATATGATTTCTGGCTCAGGAATTAAGCCAAAACCGTCTTTGGTAGAGGCCATTTGTAAGTTGAATTATCCTGCAAGTAGAGACGAACTCACAAAGTTTTTAGGGATGGCAGAGTTCTATAATAAGTTTGTTCCTGGGTTTGCTCAAAATACAGAAAAGATCAGGGCCTTATTAAAGAAAGGTTGTGAATTCAAGTGGGATGAATCTTGTAGCTCTGAGTTTGATTTGATTAAGGATCATCTAAAAAAAGCTCCTAATCTTTCAAGTTTTGATCCAAATAAGAATTCATATGTTATGACTGATGCCAGCTCCAAAGGACTGGGTGCTGTGTTACTACAGTCCGGTGATGCAGGGGACAATACCATTCTGTTTATATCAAGGCCTCTCAGAGGGGCTGAGTGCAATTACTCGGTCGTTGAGAAAGAGGCTCTAGCTGTGTACTGGGCGATTCGTAAACTGCGAAAATTTTTGTGGGGTAAAGGGTTTGTTGTAGTCTCAGACCACAAACCGTTGAAGGAAGTTTTCGGGAAAAAAGGGATTGACCGTGTGTCACATAGGATAAGGAGATGGGTCGTTGCATTGCAAGAATTTGAATTTGTTGTCCAGTACTTGCCTGGTGCTAACAATATTCTTGCTGACTGTTTGTCAAGACTTGGTGGGTCCACTATTTCAGATGAAGGTGATGATGAGGAGGATTATTTTTTGGGTGAAGCTTCTGGTGGTGAATGGAGTGTGTGTCTGGTCACCCAGGGGGTGGTCACTGAGGATGAATGGAATGCTGTGTTGAGGGATGATGCTGTCCTTCAGCGTGTTGTTTGTTTTGTTCGTGATGGGTGGTGTGAGAAGCATGTGTGTGATGAGGAGATTAAGGGTTTTTGGAATGTCAGAGACGAGTTGTCGTTTTCTAATGGGCTCCTCTTTAGAGGAAGTAGACTGGTGGTTCCTACTGCTGTACGCCAAAAATTGGTTGAGAATGCTCATTCCAGTCACATGGGCATTGCAAAGACGAAAGAAAGACTGAGGGAAGGTTATTGGTGGCCTGCAATGGACACTATGATTGAAAGATTGGTGCGCTCGTGTCCTCAGTGTGCGGGTAGTGACAAGGTTCTCAAATGTAGGACTCAACCCTTGGTTATCAGAAAGCAAGCAGATGGTCCCTGGTCTGATATTGCTGTAGACATTCTCGGACCGGTAAGGGTGAAGTCTCGAGATCAGTATGTTTTGGTCTGTGTGGACATGTTTTCCAGGTGGCCAGTCATCAAAATTGTGAACAGTGTTGATTCTGCTGCTGTCATCAATTTTCTTGATGGTCTTTTTGCTGGTGAAGGGTTGCCAGCATCTGTACTGACAGACAATGGAGTGCAGTTTGTGTCTGGTGTGGTGGAGGAATTTTTCCGTGAAAGAGGGATTTTTTTAAAATGCTGCATTGTATCACCCTGAATGCAATGGTGTGGTTGAGAGGTTTGTGAGGGTGCTCAAGGAAACTATGCAGCTGGCATTAGTGTCTGAGTATGACTGGGAGGAAGCTGTTGTTAAAAAGGTTTATGAGTATAGAGTCACACCCCATTCCTCTACTGGTGTTTCCCCTTTTACTCTGTTTAGAGGAAGGGTCCCCAGCACGCAGGTGAATCCTCTTTGGGTTACTTCAAGAAGGTTGGAACTGGGTGGTCCTATTGACAAAACTGAAGGTTGGAGGGATCGTGAAATGGATAAAATGGTTAAGAGAAAGGAGTTGTATGACAACAAGAAGAGTGTTAAGAGAACGGTTATTCAGGTGGGTGATTGGGTCAGGGTAAAGCTACCTGAGAGGAGGTTCGGGAAGTCTAAATTTGGTCAACCAATAAAAGTGATAAAACTTCTAGGTAATGCTGTCAGAACTCAGGATCATAGAGTGTGGAATCTTAACAGGGTTGCAAAATGTCCTCCCAAATGTGTAGAGGGAGATGGGTCTCAAGTTGTACCTGTTCCCTCCATTTCTTCTCAACCTGAATCGTCGAGACCTATCAGGTTGAGGAGAATTCCTCGAAGATTTCAAGATTGAGGCTTATTGTTAGTCACAGTGCTGTTTTTAGCTTTTTGTTTTTTTTTATTTTTGTTCTTTGGGTTTGGTGTTTTGGGAAAAAGGGAGGTGATGTAGTGTTTTATGTAGTGTTCTAGGTTGTAAGAGGGAGATGATGTAATGTTCTAGAGTGGGCTTAGGTCACTTGTCTATGTCATACTGTGTTGGCATATTCTAATGTGGAATGTTCTTGAGGCAGAATGTTACTTCTTCAACGCTGTGGCAGTTACTCTTGGATGTTGAAGGATGGGGTCTCTTGTGTACATCCTACAATAAAGAACCTACAAAGCCTACCTTGTTCCTGTCATCTGTTTCCTGCATCTTCATTACTTCACACTGCCTATGGTTCTGACAAGGGAGATTTATCATACTTTAGAGGCATGCTTTCACACTGAGCTTCCTGCCATATTTTGTGGCATAGGGATCAGAAGAGGTGCCCATTCCCCATAAAACCTTTTGGAATAATGGGTTCATAGAGAACAAGTGAAGCATAGCTGTATGGTGGAATGTGACATGAAGGTCTGGAATGCAGTTGAGGGCGTGTCACAGAGCCAAGAAGAAAGAACTTTTAGATAATGTTCCCATTCCTACTTTGGAAGCTGGATGAGTAAAGCATTCAATTTTGCTATAAATCAGCAGAAGAAATAACAGTCCAGGCAGAGACTGTGCAGGAATGCTCTTATGATAGGTTAAGAAATTAAGCCAATCATTAGTGTATGAAGCCTGTAAACTAATGCTGCCCACTCTCAAAGCTTAGACTCCCACTGAAATCTGGGAAGACAACAAGAGACTGATGATGTTTTATTGTGTTACCTAAGGTATTACTAAGGAATAAGTTCCGCTCCCTTTGAAACCTAAATTCTTAAAGGTAATGTCAAGATCAGAAAAGCCTGCCTTCTGGTAGTCCACATGGAGAAAGGCTGCAAGGCACCTTTACAAGAAGAACCAGTAGGTCCTGTTTAAACTTGACTTTTGTCTGAAACTCTGACAGAAAATAGAGTCAAGCCTGTCTGACAACTCAGAGCATGGCTTGGTGTCTAAGTAGCTATCCGTGAAGACATTTGGAGTACCAGAACTGAATCAGAAAAGAAAATATTATACACGATCTGAAAGCTTGGACCTTTTTTGTTTTTTATACCAAACGCTATTTTCTGAAACGATGATTGTTGTGCTGCAAGTGGGTAAAATTGCATTTTACAAGGGAGGCAACTTCCTAAAAAGTATTTCCTAATCATGTTGCTTGTGTCAGTGCCATTAAACAAAGGTACGCTGGCCTTCTATTAGCCCTTGCGGAAAAGCAAAATCTGAGGCTTGCTTTGTTTGGGTTTTCACTCCCACAAACTTCTTTGAATGCAAATCATATTTCAATTTGCATTGTTAATATCTCCGTATCCCTCATGATAATTCCTTCATGTTTTGGTCATTTTGTTCATTACCTTTTTTCGTTTTAACTGAAACTGGTTTGGGAATTTTATCATCTATTTTCTTCTCTCTTGTTGTTTTGGAGTTCTTTTTTCCTGTGTTACACATAATTTTTTCGGCAGAAATATGAGCTATAGATTACTCCAAGAAACCTGCATTGACTCTCAGGCTTTAGAATGTGTGTACTTTGTGGGACTCCAACCAAAGCTCGTATCAAGACTGTGGCATTCCTCCCTTTGGACCTAAAATCCGGTTCCCTACTGTGTTGAGCTCACAAGTATGCTAGTTAAATGTTTCACTGAAAGAAAGATAGGTGCTCACGTGCTATTGTTCTTTCCAGCTTCTATGTGAGAATGAATTGATGCCAGTATATTGTATAATTATCAGGATAAGCACTCCCTTGTCATCAACAATATAAGGAACATCCAGTTTAATATGTATCTACCCTTTTTAGCTTGTGCGCTGACAGGCAGGATAATCGGGGCAATGCTTCTGTGTGTAAAAGGTAGGACCTGCGCTGACAGGCAGAGAACAGGCAGGGTAATCGGGGCAATGCTTCAGTGTGTAACAGGTCGGACCTGTGCGTGGGTGAAGAGGGTAAGGAGCGGACCGCGCAGAAAATGAAAATAAAAGAGTGCCAACAGACTTACAAAAGAGACCGTGTAACTCTGCCAGTAAATGATCCAGTCCGGGTAGGCGGGGCCAAAAGTGGACAGGGCGGTAACAAGGAGGGACTAAGAAGCATCCTTTACAATAGAAAGCCAGCGTTTAGCCTGAACTATGATGCAAGCCTATGGGAAGAAGGGGCATGGCTTCAAGTCCCCTTCTGAAATTGTATCGATCACAATAAGCCTCGCAGAGCGAGGAATGCATGCTCGCACCAGCGCTAGGTCTGCGAGACCTAAAAATATACACTTGTATTTATGCAGTACAGAGCAAAGAAACACAGATGTACTGGGACAGTAATGTACAGACGTGTTCATAAGCAGTGGAATACAGAGATATAAAAAGCACAGATATGAGATAAAAATACAGCTCAATATTCTGCATGCAGTATAATCAACGTAATAAAATATTACATATGAATATCAGATTAAAAAAATTACATCATGAGCAAAATACAACATGTTAGGCTATTTTCACATTCTGTTCTAGAGTTGTCTGTGGAGTTAGTGGGAGGTACTTTAGACTTTAAAATTGTGTTCCGAAAGGGAGAAGACTAATATGGGTTGGGGGGGGGGGGTTCCAAATTTTAGGGACATTGCCAGTACAGGTGACCATTTAATAAGCAGATTTAGGGCAGAACATGACTGACACCAGTCACAGGAGTTATTTAAGCCACGTTGATTAGTAAAGTCAGGCCGAGACTGGGTCTGGAATCTCCTGTTTACCTACAACACAGACCTTGTAGACTCTGTGTGAGAGGTTTCTGCATCAGGGAGATGTCTGCCACTGTCCCTTCAATGGCTTGTCTGCAGATGACATCACAATCCAGATCATTAATAAAGCATGCTACATTCAGAGGCAACATCAGGTCAAACATTATATGGGCACCTCCTCTCCGAGAGCCCAAAATGGCACTGCTGCTCTTCTAAAAGAGTTTTCTGACCTCCAGTACTGACAAGGTTGTGGCTTGAAGTAACATTCAGTCGCTTTGTAGTCAGTTTATGTTACGAGAAATTATCTTAGGCCACGTTGAGCCAAATAATGCTAATAAACTTGTAAAATACATTTTTTTGCCTCTCCATTTTTCTCTCCTTTTGTTTCCCAGCACTTTCTATCCTGGCACATTGTTAGAGAATCTAAAGGTTCTCTTGTGGGAGGTTAAAATGTAATATGTCAAGAAGTGTACTGAAGAGTTGGGTTCTGAGGTCCAGTATTTATACCTGGTGCCCACTTTGAAGTAGAGGAAGCTACTAGAGGTTTCCACCACCTGAAGTGTCAGGCATTCCCTTCCTCCCTGTCCTAGTCACAGCTTGTCTGGGGTCACAAAAGACTACTGTCAAACCCTTTGTGAGAGTGCTCAGGAAGAGCCTTTGTAATGTGCAGGTGTGGTAGGTGACAGCTCCTCCCCCCCAACTCAGAGTGGCCCATTCTGCCATCACCTAGTTTCTCTTTGTCTAACTGTCGGGAGCAATAAACAAGACCAACTGCCTCCTACACTTAGGCATGTGACGCTGGAACAGGCTGCAAGCACCAAATGATTAGGACAAGAAAATGGCAACTTTCTAAAAGTTTAATTTTCTGAATTGTGACTAATAATCTGACTTTACTATTAAAGAGGGCTTTTATTTACACCAAACACGAACAGTCTACCTGCTCTCGATTGGAAGTTATCACTTATTAAATGTAATAAGGTAACTTAATTTTATCCTATGGGAGAGATAGGCCTTGCAATAGTGAAAAACAAATTTAGGAGTTTTTCACTACTAGGACATGTAAAACCTAAACGTGAATGTCCACCTATTTAAATACACTGCACCTGCCTTCTGGGCTGTTCAAGGCCTAATCTAGGAGTTACCAATATGTATTAAAAAGGAAGGTTTAGGCCGGGCAAAAGGTTTATTTTGCCTGGTAGAAATGGCAGTTTAAAACTGCACACACAGGCTGCAATGGCAGGCCCGAGACAGGTTTAAAGGGCTACTTAAGTGGGTGGCACATTGAGTGCTGCAGGCCCATAAGTAGCATTTAATGTACAAGCCCTGGGTACATGTAGTACACTTCACTAGGGACTTGCAAGTAAATTAAATGTGCCAATTGGGTGTAAGCCAATTATACCATGTTTAAAGGGAAGAGCACAAGCACTGTAGCACTGGTTAGCAGTGGTAAAGTATGCAGAGTCCTAAAAACCAACAAAAATATTTTTAGAAAACAGAAGGCTGAAGGTAAAACGTTTGGGGATGACCCTGCAGATTGGGCTAATCCAGTAATTTACTTATTTTTTAGTTTGAGAATTGAAAAATAACTCGGCACATGGTCCTTTGTTTGCCTTTTCCATCAGCTGCTATCACTAGATTGATTGTGATTTCTGGTTTAGTCTCCTTGCTAATTCATTGTGCATTACTTTTCAGTCTGACAGGAGTGCCTGATTAAGAGACTGTGAAAAAGCCAAGCGATTTACAATGTTTTATATTTCTTATGTCATTGGTTCTGTCCATCATGATACTAGGTTTTCAGGCACAAACCAATTGTATTACAATTTAATCGAAACAATAAAGATTCAAATTGAAAATATTAGTCTATTGTTTAATTATATTTCTGCCTTGCTGACATGTTTATTGCTAATTCTTCTGACGTGTTTTCAGTCTGTCCTCTCAATTATTTGCAAGAAGTTCTCAAGTAACATGTCTGCTTTTTGCAGAACATTCCGAGGGAGAATCCCTCTTTTACATCATCAGTCCAAGAGATGTAGTCTTGGCCAAAGAGCGAGATCAAGATGACCACATTGATTGGCTTTTAGAAAAGAAAAAATATGAGGTAATGTATAAAACTTGTATGTCTATAACTCAATGTTGCGGTAAGCGTGTTTCATTTCCATTGATTGATGGTTAGACTTTTCTCAAAAGAGGTGGGTTGAGGGTTATGTTGTGTTTCCAGCAAACGTCACACATAGGAGTGACCTTGATGTAGGTGCTACCATCCTTCCACCAACCCAACAAAGGTTAAGCCTTTTTCCCCAGGCCTGAGTTTCGGTATTAGAGCCGTAGACGGGTTGTCATTGACCTGATCTCCTATGATGCTCTTCCTATTATTTGCTCCCTGATTATTGGGCACTTGAATTTTGCTTCTCCCTCGGCTTTATGGATTGAATTTATGCTGTGGAAAAGGGTTATATGATTTCTGAGACTTGCACTCTGTAAGGCATTCTAGAGTATGTGTCATCACCACTTCTGTGACCTCTGCATGCAGAGTTTATAGCAAAGACAATATATCGAAGTTAACTGACGGAAAGATTTGCTTGTCAATGTTTATTAAATGTCAGACGGAAACGCATTCGAAAGTGAGGTTCTGCATGCCACAAGGACACCTTCAGCTATTCTTTTTTTGTTCTTTTTCAAGCACCACCCAATGCCAGGCGTTTTTGCCAGGTTTTGGCATGGCTAGCGTTTACTGACCCTATGTTTGTGCCGTAGTGACGGGCATCCTCGCATGGCAGAGAACTCTTTCCACACAGTCTCTCTTTGGCGATTTTCTCGACATCCTGTGTTTCTCTACCAAAGGTCTTCGATTCAACTGGGAGTGCTCAATGGTTTTGACGACGTTCATCAGCAGTACTGAGGTGCTGCATATGATGAGCAGTCAGGAGAGCAAATAAACTTTTCCAGAGATTCCCCTTTACAGTAGAGGTGGGACAACAGAGAAGCAACATGGAACTGGCATCAAAGATGAAGAAGCATTCCTGGCGGGCCTGGGGTCTCCTAAGTGAAGTGACCACTTAAAATACTATAGTGTTACACAGTTGTCAAGTGGAAAGATTGCAGGTGCAGGAGGATCTGCAGTCTGACCAGGACTGTAAGGCACATGATTGTTGGGCTAGGTTAAAGCAGCCACAAAGGTGCTGTGATACCCTGGCACACCGTGATCGCTGTATATTTTCTGCTTAGACCATGAAGACCTCCCACACCTACAGAATATTTTCTCTTGTTGAAACTTTATTGACACAACAGGGAAGCAAAGGTAAGTGATATGTGATGGGATAAGTAATCACTGTCCAATGTGGTGAGACTTTCACTGTTTCTATGAAATTCTAAGATAAAAAGGAAGCTGGGCTACTCATGCAAACATGGTCATCACAGAGAGACAAGGAGACAGAGGAATGCAGAGTTCTTCAAGCCCTGGGCCTCTTAACCCCACACAGACCTGTAAGAGAGTAGAGTGGAGGAGCTCCAAAATGAAGAGAATCTCAAAAATGCTTGCTTTATTGGAACCCATGGCACAGCCGGTATGATTAATACTTCTGGTGCCTCAGTGAAGAGCCCATTAAGGGATCTGTCATCCAGAGTTACAGTGACAAAGACCTCACTTATGAAAACGTAGGTGGGAGTAATGGCCTTGCAAACTTCTTTGAGAGAGTTGAAATCTTTCCAGAGGTGAAATAAGGAATTCCTTCAGTTCCTATCTAGTGCTGAACAAATTTGAGCCCTGCACAACCACATCACGATTCAGAGTAAGACTTGGTGCATGAAATGAATTGTGTACTGAGATAACATAGCCAGTAGACCAAAATATGCCTTTAGAGATTGTTCAAATCTAGAGATGATTTCGTAAGCCATTGAAGAGGGCTGGCAAAGGGCTAGAGGGACCTACTTATTAGTTTGAAGAGGGTAATGTGCAGGGAACATATTTTCAGGGCTGCAATGAGGATTATATAAGTGAACTGTGAAGGATTCAATTGTTATTTTTCCCTTGTACTTTGATGTGAATCTGTCGTGTGCAGGAGCCACTCAATTAAAGTTCGGAAGGAGCTCCTGAACGTGAATACACATCTCCAATTAGGACTCTAACCAAAACTCTAAATGCTCTTTAAAGAGAATTAATTTACATGTACTGAACAAGAAGCCAACTTTGTGGAGGTCTGGATGGAGACATAAGGTATCCAGCCCAAGACACACACTACCTTCTTAACAACCCATAGTTCAACATGCGACTGCAGGGGCGCTCAGTATCTGTTCAACACGAGAGTCACCAAGGGAAGGGGTGATGAGATAGTGCTTTGTGTACTGATGGGATTCGTTTTTCCCTTGGCATCTCCATTTGTGGTCTTACCTCAAACCTGGTGAGATTGCCGATCCCTGCACAACACCACAAGTTTATGGGGATCGGTTTAAAATGAGATTCTGCAATCTTGACAGTTGAGACTTAATAGCACTGAAGGAAACATATCGCTCTAAGGTAGCATCTTCAAGTTGTTTGCTTCATCTGGTTATTTCTGACTGATTTCATTGGGGATATTTGTTGATGTTTCTAAAGTGTTTTTCTATGTCTGGTCATTATGAATGACAAAGATGTGTTACTTGTTTGTTTTAAGTTTCTCATACATTTCTAAATGTTGATTATTTTTTATTTCATCGTCTCTACAAACCATTTTATACTGTGTTCTGTTTTTTTTATTTTGTGGATTTGAATTCTCTAAGTGTTCTGGGATTGAGGATGCAATGCCAATTACCATATTGGCATGTGTAGCGGATGTTTCCTCCTGCACTTTTTGAGTAATGTCGCTGGATTAATCTGCTTGCCAAGCCCTTTGCCCCTTAACAGCCTCCTGTTTGCTGTTGGTTGTGTTGGGTTAGGCCAAAGATAGAAAACTACAGAAATTAGTCATTGCTCCACTTTCTCTTCTTGCCACTGTCTTTGTGGCAGCTAGAGCAGTGGCAGGGATACCAAAGTACAAGCCAGTGGTAATAGTTGATGTCCATATGTGCATTGTTTTTTTCTGTTTAAATTAGATTTTTCTGCTCTTTTATGCAGGGCCAAATTTGATGATTGCATCCAGTTCACCGACTTACTCTTGCCAACCTCCTCTGGTATGCTCTCACTTAAAGGTGATACCCAGCCCCTCATTATCATGTCTGGAGGCCACTCCAGGAGGGGAATCACATCTTGTATTCCTGCAATTGACTTCACAAAGAAACATCCTTAGAATTAGCATCAGAGAATGTCGTCTAAAGAAAGATAGTGCATTATGTATTTGCTTTGTCCTATGTTCTGCATTTCACTTTTCTGTACTTCTTTGTAGGAAGCTTTAATGGCAACAGAGATCAGCCAAAAGAATATAAAGCGACATAAGGTTCAGGTGAGTTTGCATTTTGTAAAACATATGATTTTGTAGTAGTTATGCCTGTTTGGTATTTATGTGCTTAACAAAGCAGTTTTTAGGTGTAATTTTTCACGTATTTGTTTAAAATATTTTTATAGTGATAACCTGATGAAGACATCAGATCATGAACACATTTTCTAATATTCAAATTTATTCTCAGCTTTATAAAATGCATTGCTTCACGCGAAGGCAAAATGACCATTGTATGCACTGCTGCTTACAATTTAATTGCAAAATGGCATTGGACAGTTGCCAATGTGCTTGGAAAGCACAGCTTCCTTTTCATGCCTCCCGACTGATCCTTGTTTTGACTGGGAAACGTGCAGTTGTGGCCGGACATGGTACCGAACTGTCCACCAAACTTCACATTCATAAACACCTTAACTAACCATGAGTCCCAAGGATTCAGATTTCGAGGGATGGGCGGGGCTGGCCCGGGGATTGCAAACTTGCTGCAACACTCGTGTGGAATGCTGGCCTTCTCTCTCTCTTCTGTCGTGGGTTCGCCTGTCACTTGAAAACCAGGTTCCTCCCTGCTTCCCTGTCTGTATCTGGCCTCCACAACTCATCTCCCTTAGGACAGCTCAGTCGTGCTTGGGATATTCAGGTATATTGACATTTGTAGGCACTCCTCCAGTTCTACCATAGCATAGACAATGATCTCAAATGTGACTTCTGTAAATGTATCCCCCAAACTAGGAATTCATTTCCTCTCCCCACATAATAAATGTAATCAAATAATTCAAATTTTTCGGAACATGTTAAGGCATGTTCCAGGAACGTTTTCTGCACAACATGCGGGTCTTGCACACAAGTGACAATTCTGGAAATTGTGGCAATTTGACTCCTTCCAGAGGTTAATGCATTGTTCTTTTCAAGCTTGCAGATTTCGAATTGGGAGAGGTAAGGACCATCCTGGATACTGCTTCGGTGGCATTTATCCCAGGGGTTGGTCCCACTGGATGTTGTACCTTCTCAGAAGTGGCACCCCCAACACTACTTCTATGTATTCCTTGCTTGAGTCCCATTCCTCGTTTCCAAATGTTTTTCCTGTTTGTGATATTCGAAGGACGGCTTGCTTTGTTCTTTAGAGACGCAGGCTGCAAAATTAGTTTTACTTTTGCAGGATTTCATTTGGCATGCCTTTATTTTATTTCTAAAATCTATCTTTTCATTTCACCCCCATATTTGCCGATGAAAATCATGTGCTCGGCCAGCTCCGAGACTAATGACACTTGGTCACCTTAAGAAGAAATTGTTTTCACTTTGTGTGTGACCATCAAAAATCGGATTTGAATCGAATTATGATTTAGGTCTATAAAAGCGCCTACTGAATTCCTTCTGAGTTTAGGTAGATAAAAATCGTTTAAAACATACATTTGACCAAACGTCCGTTAGGTTTCTATAAAAGGTTCCTCTCCAACTTTTGGTTATGGATTTAATTATGTGGCTCTTAATTTACATGGCACAAAATACATGCGGGGCGCATTGAAAGGGTGGCAGTAATCTGAGTGACATTCACTTGTGAGTCCGCATCAAAAGTAAAAGAAAAAAAATTCAAGAGGCTACTGTTGAGAATACTTTGGAATCATTATCAAAATAATAATTATTACAGTTTGTTGATAATGTAAATAGCTTTCTGCTCTGCTGCAGGGTAAGCTTTCTAAATGTTAACCGAAGGACAAATGTGACCATCATATAAAGTGTACATTCACTTCTTTCTACAAATTCTAAAGGTAGTTTAAAAAATGTAGCAGTTTGGGAGTATGCTTCATGTGTCTCTGCGTCATTGGTGTACTTCATTGGAGTAGTGGTGTGTGCGTTGTATTACTGAAAAGTTATGTCAACATATTGTGGTGTAGTGTTTTCCCTTCTGGGCCAACTTTAGTTCTCCCTTGGTTTCACGTATTAGCTGCTTCAGGCGGCCTTTGCTTTGCACAGCCTCATTTGTTTTTGTCACATGATATTATTTTAGAAATACGCCGCACATAATATTTGTTATTCAGTGACTCTTCTTGGGATTCAGTCTGAACATTTTGTACAAGGTCGAACAACATGGTGTACTGTTTTCTTGTGCCCAGTCGACAAAATTTCCTAAAGTTTTTAGACCTAACACTGTAGCACAGCTGCAGTTTTCCAACACAGTAGTTCTTATCATATAAACTGTGTCTTAACCCTTTGGGGAGCAGTGAGTAGAACTCCAGCAGAGATACCGGTCGTGGAACGAAGGCAGCAGCCTTGCCTAAACTGAGTTTACAACTGTGATGCCCACCACCTAACTACATACACCAGATAGGGTGTCCGGTGCTAATCCCACAGATCACTAATATCCTGGTGCTCACATAGTGAGGGTAGGCCTAGATAGATATATTAGTTGCCATGCTTGAGTTGTTCATTGTTTACAGCCTGCTAGTAATGTTGATTAAGTTGCTTATTTG
This sequence comes from Triturus cristatus, assembly GCF_964204655.1. Lineage (NCBI taxonomy): Eukaryota > Metazoa > Chordata > Amphibia > Caudata > Salamandridae > Triturus > Triturus cristatus. Next base: position 472,677,571 of record NC_140588.1, read on the forward strand.
GATTGGTTTACTGGTGGCGGCACATTTGCTTCAAAATAGACTACAGTTGTTTCAATTAATATATTGTAAATTTTCTTTGTGCCTTTCTTCTGTTACTATGGACATGCATGAGTTAGAACGAAAGGTGATGATCTATTCCCACGGTTCCCTTGGGGACTAGAGCTTCATGTTCTAGGTTTGCTGAAATCACCCACTACTCTGGAAAGGTTAGGAGTTCAGGTGAGGCACTGTGAGTTAGTCTGATTTGGGCCTACAGGTACTGACGTGGTAGAGAGACTCAGTCCCTACAGTCTGACATCCTGTTCTCCCAAGGCACAGTTCTGTTTCTAAGGGGAATCCTTGCAACAGTGGCAACTTTATATGTGATTGTGTTTGAAAATCATCTAGAGAGCCTTGCACACCAAGCTTCGGAACGTTGGAGGCAGTGCTTAAGTTGAGCCGGTGGTTGTAGGTGAGGCGCACTGAGACTTATTTTTGGGGATCAGCACTTCTCGTCAGACTTTGATGCAAAGTAAAGAAAAGAGAAAAACACACAAAGAAGAAATAAGGCTGGAAAGAAAGACAGAAAAAACATGACAAAGGGAGGAACCTTGGATCAAAAAGAACCTGCAAGGGTGAGCTAAAGGGGGACAGTGTCTGGTGGTGGATTTAAGAGACACGCTGGAATCAAGAGTACGCAGCCTTGGTATTCAGTACTCAGATATTCAATTGGAGCCCAAATGTAATGGTGGCTCCTCTCTGAGCTTCAGCAAGTCTGCGGCTGCTTTTTAGCTTAGTTACCTTCAAGGGCCCTTCTTCTGCAAATCTGACCACGGATCCCACTCTGGCAAGTGTTATGGTGAGTTTCTAACCTACCGACAGACTAAATGCCACCCATAAGAGGTGTTTGGTGAGGGTGCAGTGGAAGTGTGTTGTGGCCTGCCTGACTCCACTATGGCTGCACTGCTCACCTAGCTCACTGACAGTCTGCCTTGATGTACGATCTGGCCTCTACATCGCATCCAGTACCCACCACGGCCAGGATGGTGATGAAATAACCTTGGAAACTAATTCCACCGACAAGCGGGGGCTTGTGATTTCACACAAGGTCAAGATGTGACGACATGCCTGACTTCAATATTGCAGTGCAGTTCTCCCAGCTCTCGATCAACCTGCCAGGGCATGTGGTCTAGACCCTAGAGGGCACAGCAATCTGTAGAATCCGTTGTGGAGATGAGGTTCATCCCCCCTCTGCTCTCTGATTGCCTGGTGGTTTGTGTTTACCTGTGCAATTGCCAATATAGATCATTACATGCCGGGTGGATCCCCAATCCAGCACTCTTACTACCCACCATTCCGGTGTGTATGTTAATTGTGCAATAAGGTACTCTCTTAAACTACCATCGCGGCTCACCTTTTGGGGCGCTGCAGAAATTCAAGTTTTGCTTTGTACTTTGAAGCACATTTCTGTTGGTCCTTTCTGCTGGGTTGCGGTAGCGGTGCCCTCCGCACCTCTGTAGTAATTTGGCTAGATCTAGCCACCAAGAAGTCGTCCCAGGAGAGACTGGTGTGGGTACCCAAAGACACCTGTAAGGCTTGTGCCCTACTCATATACCCCACACTTACCATTCACTCCTTGGAGCCTGAGAGAAGTTTGTTGTGATCCACCTCGTCATCTTGTGCTCAACCTAATCCTCCCAAAGCAATGATATTAACATACAACCTCGTCGCTCTATGGCGGGTCAAATCCACACCGACTTTGCTGCTACCTTCACCATTTCCTACTTTTGTCCATCACCAACTTGGAAATCCTTTACTCTGAGCAATGAACGTCTTTGTGGCCTATTGGTCGGAGCATGTGTGTTTAACTGAGGGGTAAGCCAAATAACCCTCTTATGCCTGGGGAAATTACTATCGGTAGGAGTATGGCAGAATTTAGACAGCATAAAGACACGAAGGACCAAAAAGAAAACAAAGAGAAAGACATTAAGGGAAACCTTAAAAGACCAAAATAAAGCCCTCCTATTTCGGACTCTCTGGTCAGAGATATGTCAAATAACCCATCTACACAGGGCACCATTTTGAAGAAATTAAACTTGGTCCATGATATTGCCCAAAGCATAAAAAAAAGCAGCAAACTCCTGCTGCAAGCCGATGTCCCTGCTATAAGAAAGGATTTGAAGGACATGACAGTACGGATCTCCAATGCCAAGGCCAGAATCAATTTCCTTGAAGACTATAGCAATTTGCAAGTGAAACATCTAAAGAAAAAAAGACTCCTTGCTGGCTTGTCTAAAGAGGGACATAACTGACCTGGAGGACAGAAATAGAAGAAGCAATCACAGGATCTTTGGCCTCCAGGAGGATATTGAAAACAATTTACCCTCTGTTGATTGACTTTGTTTCTACATGGATTATTTCCAATTTAAAATATATATATATTTTTTTATACAGTTTTATATAGCGTGAACTAGACCTGAATCGGGTATCAGAGCGCTTTACATAGCACCAGTTGCATTACATGAGGACACGTGTTTGTTTTTTGTTTGTTAGGCACGGGGAGATTAAGAGATTTTGCCCAGAATCTCAGGATGTTCAGCATCATTGCCGAGACTCCCCAGTTCCGAGGTCGACTGCCCTAGCCGTTAGGCCAACTCCTCTCCACTTTAAAGGGAAGACAATGGTCTTCTCTGAACACCTAGATTGGTAAACGTTCTTGATATTAAAGCTGAAACCAGTATTGATGAAGACCTATCCTCCTCCTTGTCTACACCATGACTCTTTCATATGCTCCCATGCATGGCAGTTTTCATTGACACCCCCCATGGTGCCCACTAAAATATGCCTAAAGGCGCAGGTTTCTCCTCTCGGCGCCGATTTTTTTAATTTATTTTTTAAAATATCTTTATTTGCATTTTGTTAAACAAACAGGTTACAGTGAACATAAATGAAAACCGAAAAGGAAGGGGAGAGGGAAAGGGAAGACAGGTGAGTAATCGAGCTTGAATGAGACAGTGAACAACCAATCAGCACAGGTGCAGGAATGGACCAGCAGTCATTTCGGGAGCAGTCGCAAACCGTGGTGTGCATTAAGTCCATGTGGCCAGTGACTGATCACAGATTGCATATTCGGTGTACCAACTATCAGAAGGACCACTTTTTAGTTTCCATACAAAACAGAGAAGATTATTCATCCTATCTCAGCTTTACACATCCATGTCTGTACCTGAATATACAGCTTAATGCCTAATCCTGACAAAATCCGATATAATTTGTTGTTTTTGTAAATCTACAATTTAAACATGGAAACAAACAAAGAAAATCGTCATCACATCGTCATGCCCTGGTTAGAGTATGTAGAGGAAATGTGTTGTCTATGTAGCCATACTGCATTAGATGTGTCCCCCATCCTCCTGGTGATTAAGGGAATCAGTGATTGTCGTCGCTACCTTGGCTCATGGAGAGTTCAGGCGTAACCGCCCCCACCTCATCATCTCCACCCTGACTCCCAGCCTCCTGAGAAGAGCTGCACCCCCCCTCCCGCGCGCGTCTGATCCATCATTACAGCATCCCATGGCTGGGCAATAGGGTATTTACGCATTCCTGCTATTTCCTCCCTGTGTGATGACGTACTTTCTGCCTTTGCCCATACTAGGAGAGAGTTTCTCCAGCCGGCCACTGCGGGAGGGTCGGCATCTCCTCTCGGCATTGATAATGCTCTTTTACCAATATCTGATATATTGTCCTTCCAGGTTCTGTCATTGCTTCTGCACTAGCGCCTTTCTGACCAAGGAGCATGATCAATGCTTCTCATTCACAAGTGTCGCTCCAGTGATGTTAGACTTTAACTAATTAGTATGATACACATTTTAACTTTTTATTGACAGGTTGTTATTCCTCACAGATCTTGGTCATTCCTTCTGGTGATTACTTTATTACAGCCAATGCTTGTTTATTAACTTGCATGCATAGCACTGTTATATCCCTCCTTCTGATGTTCTTTTATAACTCCTGCCATGTTTTTATTGGAAAACCATGAGATGTTACTATGTTCGCTTGTTTTCTTTATCCGGGTTTTCCAGTGTTGGAGTTTTCATATTGGTGGGTATGATGTAATACCACATAGAGTTGCCTCAGGTCTTCTATATTCAATGTAGCCTCACCTCCAATACATGTAGGGGCTTGTTATTTACAACTATTGCTCCTTTTGTTCTTGACTCTTTTGTTGTTTATTATACTCAACAGAATGACACCACCTGTCTTGTGCCCCCTTGTTACGTTGTTCTTTATTGTCCAAATGCCGGTCTGTAGTGCTCTGTCTTGTATACTGATGCCCTACTCGGCTTCCTTATGCCTATACCTATTCTGGCTCCTATTCCAACTGTAATGCATCTCTTCCTGCTGACTCCCTTCGAGCTTGTGTCTCCACACAGCTCTGCATTTATCTCTTAGTCTCCTTGAGACTTCTGCTTCCGTTCTTAAAATTGTAACTCTTTTGTTATATTTATTTTCTTTCCTTCTTCCCTTCTGTGTCCCCCTCACTATATTGCTGACGTGTCGTGCCTCCCTGCAGATATATGCCTTCATAGAATCGCTCTGAGGTCCCCAATCATCGATACTAAGATTTCTGACCGTCACCAATGCTGTATTTGACCCTTTGCGCTGTGCTAATTATACTCTCCTTTCTCCACATCCAGTAATCCTATGTCATCTACGGTCCCACTTCTATCACATGCTCCTTACTCGCGTATGGCCACCACAAAAGTACTCTTCCTAAACACCAATGGCCTCACCCACCCAATCAAATGCCGTCAAATCTCTGAATATTGTGATAAGCTAACTGGTGACTTAGGGCCTCATGTACGGAGCCGAATACCGGTCGGTAACGGCCGATTTTCGGTAATTATACCGTTACCGACCGGTATTTAGGCTTGTGACATGTAGGGGGCTCATTTCTGTATTCGGTAATTTACCGAATCGGTAATTTTACCGATTCGGTAAATTCCGAATACAGAAATGAGATGTAGGGGGAGTGTGTGGGTGTTGTTTGGAGTCGGTATTTACCACCAACTAATAGTTGGTGGTAAATAAAGAATGGATGTGTAAAAGCATTTTATAGCGCTTAGAAGTGTGCAATGTGGCAGACATACATGCCCTTAGGGCATGTATGTGCGCCACATGTGCACACATGGCCGAATCAGGGGTGCAACAGGGTGTCAATGTGACACCCTGCCACCCTTGCATGTGCTCCCCCATTACCGAATCGGTATTTACCGATTCGGTAATGAGGCATACCTTCCCATCAATGGGAAGGTATGCCTCATTACCGAATCGGTAAATACCGATTCGGTAATTACCGAATTTTTCCGAATCGGTAATATTTACCGACTCATTACCTACATTGCATTTACCACTTCATAAATACCGAATCGGTATGATTCGGTATTTATGAAGTGGTAAATGCAAGCCCACCTACATGAGGCCCATAGTAATTCTTCAAAAAACTAAAATAGCCTACAAACAAGCCCTCTGAATGCGGGGAGGGTGGGTCAATGACTTGGTGTGCTCAGAAGCATCCTCCAAGAAAAATGGTGTAATTTCACTTATCTCGAGAGACTGGGGCCTACCCATATTTCCGGCTGAAGAAGATAACAGGAATAGGTGGCTGGGCACTAGACTCCAATGGGGCGACTCCAAGGTATATGTGCTTAAATATATATGCGGTTAATATATATGCTCCCAACGTGATGTACCTCGCTTCTGGATGTCACTCATATCTAAATTGGCAGCCCTCCCCTTGTCCGCTCGTATTATCTGCAGTGGCGATTTCAGTCTGTCTATGTACCCAATTATAGACAAAGATTAGATTTTTAAGTTTCGACCCCCAAAAGTGCATAAAGCCATGCTTGAATTCTGCTCTGCCCTGGGACTAGAGGGCATCTGGAGACTCCACATTCCTTCAGGTAGAGACCTCACTTTCTTTTCGCATCTGCATCAGAGTTTTTGACAAATTGACTACCTCCTAACTAGCCCCTCCTTTTTACAATATTTTTCATCTTCATCAATTGAGCCTATTTGTATAACGGATTATGTGGCCATTATACTCTCTCTTTCTTTTGCCCCACCTCAATGTAAAAATACAGCTTTCCGATTCCATAACGACTTCATTGAGGAGCCGGCTGAACGCCAGAACTTAGCTTGTGAAATTGATCTGTTCTAAAGGAACATAAGGGCTCGGTCTCCTACTCAATCATTCTTGTGAACGCATTGAGATGCACTGTACGTGGATACATCATTAAGCATATGGCTCTATTGAGTCTCTCTCTAAAGAAATTAGAAGTCATGAAATCCTGTTCAGTAAGTCCAAAAACCCATTGATTCTTGAGAAACTTAGGAAATTAAAATGTGAATACAACTCAATTTTAAGTTAAAGAGCACATCTCGGTCAATGCGATGAAAGGGAAAAAAGTCCTATACCTTAAAAGAGCGGGTACATCTCTTGTGGTCTCTTTGAAATATAAAAGAAATAGTTCTAGCATTACATCCATCAAAGACCCCTTTGGTAATCTCAAAACTAATATTAATGACATTTTAGTAGTCTTTAGAGATTTCTACGCCAAACTGTACACTCCCTCTATCCAGAACTTCAAAGAAACTTGCCTTGATTTTCTGTATTCTATACCCCAATCTCAACGTTTCCAAAGTACTTCTCCGCTGTGGACGCTATTCGTAAATTACACTGGCTCCAGGTGGACAAGTGTATTCAGCTTAAGGCTGTGTCCACGGCCCTTGAGATCTTTCTTTTTCAGGGAGGCCCTCATTTTATAAAATTTGCTGATGTCATGCCTCCCCTCACGGTCCTTGCGCTCTGCTGATCTTAACTTAACCTGTGTGCCACGTGTAAGAAGAGTAAGGGCGGGTGGCTGGTCTTTCCCGCGCTAAGCCCCTGCCCTTTGGCACATTCCCTTGAGGTGCAGTCAGAACCACTGGTCCTTTAGGAAATCTCCGAAGACCTGGCTGTTTTCCATCTAAGTTCTCTGTTGGGCCATTTCTCTTTCCCCTGGGTCTCTCTTTACAGTTGGTTAACTGTCGAGGCTAGCGCTTGGACGCCCCGTTGCTGAGGCAGCCATGCGCTCTACAAATTGTATACCATAACATAACTTATGTGAAAGTGACATTGAAATATTGAATAGACCCATGGAGAAGAATGAAATATTGACAGCCATTAAAGCTACCCATGTGGGTAAGGCCCTTGGACCAGGAGGTTTCCCTATCAATGTCTATAAATCTTTAATCTCCTTCATAATCTCCCCCCTCAAATCCACACTGAATCACTTTGCTTTCTCCGGAGCTGTCTCGGGTTCAGTGGCAGTTGCTACCATTGTTGTAATCTCCAAAGAGGGTCAAGACCACTCTTATCCAAACAACTTTTGCCCAATCTCCCTAATCCATGTGGCAGCAAAAATTGTGGCTTCCTGTTTAGAGGGCGTCATTACGACAAAAATCATTAATTCCTTACAAGCGGTATTCATTAAGGGCAAATTAGCTGGTGACAACATTCAAGTATTTTGCTATATTATTGAAAGGCTGCCCTCTCTGACTCCCCCACTGCGGCAATAGCTCTGGATGCCGAAAAAGCATATGGCCTTACTTGGAAGTATCTTTATGTCGGTGCAGTCTCGGCGATAACTTTATTAAAATTACCATTTCACTGTATGCAGATCCAAGTGCGTGCATTAGGATTAATGGATCTCTCTAGCCCTCTTTCCCACTGCGTTAGGGCAACCGTCAAGGATGCCCAATATCCCTTCTATTTTTTGTCGTCTCTATAAACCATCTAATTCGCCCTCCTAACAATTCACCTAACATCAAAGACTTTTATTTCCAAAACGAATGCTTCATGACAGCTGCATAAGCTGACAATATTCTTATTTTCCCAGAGGAGATAATCGTCCCTTCCGGCTATTATGGACATCATCCATACTTACTCATCCTATTCTGGATATTACCTAAACAAAGATAAAATGTAGGCCCTCCCTCTCAACCTACACTGTACTCCCTCTCTTGTCTCAGACTTGGGTGGCAATCCAAATACTTTAAGTATTTGGATATCTGCTTTAACAACAGCCTCTCAGACTCCATTGCACATAACAAACATTATACTATCCTCAAAATTAAGAACTTGCTCTTCCAAATGCGTCTGTTGGTGGGGAATATTAGAAACTATTAAAATGATGATGACTCCTTTATTAAACTTTCTCTCCAGCATGATTCCTGTCAGGCTCCCTCCTATGTCATTTTCTACCTTAGAGAAACTCTCCTCAGATTTTTGGTGGTCGCAGAAAAGAATAAGAATTTCCCCTAAGAAACTGTATCTCCCTAAGCGAGACGGTGGTTGTAACTGCCCTCCCTACTACAGCTATCAATCTGCCTTTCTTGCTTCTCTAGGCGCTAAATGGTTTCTACTGCACCCTTCCTACACCCTCCCTGACTAGTGATAGAAGAAAATCTCCTTATCCTTCGCACTACAAACACTCTATTCGATGGACCATATCTCCCCTGCTAAAAGTATTCCCAAAATTCTTTTTGTCACCATCTTTGCCCTTCGAATCATTGATAAAAAAATCTCCTGTGTCCAATACATGAATCCAAGTTGCCACTATAAGAAATTGGAAGCTCCAATTGCACGATCAACGACTACGTCTTAGGCTAACAGAGGCATCAGTCTTGTTCAAGACCTTTACACAAGGTCAGACCTTTGCGGCCCTCCAAAATACTTTTGACCTACCCAATATAGCTTTTTATGATATAAAAAAAAATCAGGCTGAATCACCAATCTTGATTATCTAACAATGCACTCATTACCTTATATGTTAGCTACATGGCACATGAAAGGCCATATGGCCTCCACGATCTACAAATTCTTGCAAAATAAGTCAACCAAATGTCCTCGTCCGATACAAGTCAACTGGATCTCTTACTTTTCTCAAATTGGGAGAGCTCCCCTTTCGAAGACTCTGTGGAATAAGAATTGTACTGATATCCTCATGAAACATTTCTCCCGTACTATATCAAACCAAACTCTTTGCTATACATCTTCTACATTGGGCTCTGGTTAAATTGCTTACATTAAAATTAGGATCTTCAAATGTATGTTAGACTTTGCAACAAACCTCCCTCATATGTTCTTCAAATACAAATTCTTACCATCATTCTGGGAACAAGTTACAAACCACCTTAATGCTATTTTTTTTTTTTTTTTTTAATTTTTATTAGTGTTCCACAAACCAACAATTGCAGTGTATCCTTAACATAAAACAGTACAGGTCACATGTATCACATAACATATATCACATATATCTCATTTCTGTGATATCCACTTATATAAAACTTATATAAATTTATCAAATTAAACATCAAAATAATCTTTTAAAGGACGCCAAATTGTAAGACCTAAGTTTCTTTTGCGAGATTTTTTTAACAAATATATACTAATTTCAGTATTATACAAAGTAAAAAGCTTAGATCGCCATACATCAAAACTCGGGGCTTGTGGTTGCAGCCAGGCAGTAGCTATAGACAAGCGGATTGTGGCGGCAATAATAAAAAGAAAAAAAACGAAATTCAAATAGAGGGTGCCCCTCAATGATTTCATCCCCTATACCCAGTAGAATTAGCTTTGGTGAAAATACTACAGGTTTCCTAAGAACATAGCCAAGAAAGTTTGAAATTTGATTAAAAAAAGATGTTAAAGATGAACATGCATAAAAGACATGTAATAAATCAGCCTCTCTTGTTTTACAACGGAAGCATTCACCAGAATTAGAATATAAAGATGAATTACCCCATTTCATCATCACAGCCGGAGTGTGATATAAATTAAAAATAGTCTTATACAATTGTGTTTTTAATGAAGCAGAAAAAAAAACCATATGAGCCATTTTAATAGATTCTTGAATATTAATGGAGGCAGACATTATCTTGCCCGACCATTTCTGATTAGTTTTATCAATATCATCTATACGATAAGTTAATAAGTGTTTATAGATAGTTCCAATAGGAGGTTGTAATCTAATAGCATCCATAACATCATTTGAAGTCAATGGCATGGTGTGTTTATATAAAAAATCCCGAATCTGTAAGTATTTAAAGAAATGATTATTGTCTAAATCAAATTGTAATCTAAGTGTATCAAAAGAAAGAAGAGAACCATCAACAGAAACGAAGTCGCCGAGACATGTAATACCTTTAAAGTGCCAGCATCGTGCAACTACATCACCAAAAATTGACGGCAATAAATGTGGAGCCTTGAATGGAGTATATATTGTGAATTTGGGCATATTACACATTTTCCTGAGACTTTTCCAAGTGTTAAAGGCAGATATAATAGTTTTAAACCGTGTGTGTTTGTAATAGCTACTGTCAAAATTAGAAATCAGACAACTTTTTGCAGATGGACCTAAAGTAATATGGTAAATCGATGGATTTTCTGCCATGTTAGATATTGCCTCTCCAGTCAGGAGAGTACGCATTCTTAAAAGCAAACAGGCCATCTGGTAAAGGGCGAAATCTGGCACCCCCCAGCCCCCACGAACCAAAGGGAGTGTCATAAAGCGTGAAGCTCTGCGTATTTTTCCAGGAGCCCATAAATATTTTTCACAAATTGACTGTAATTGACGAATTTTGGGCCTAGGGACTAATAAAGGGACAGCACGAAAAAAATAAAGTACTCTGGGTAATATAGGAGAAGATCCTGTAAGTTCAATTTTATTGAAAGCATCGGACTCCTCTAAACCAATAACATTAGAAATGATCTATGATACAATGATCTCACACAGAGCGGAGACTCGGTTGGAGAACGCTAGAACCCAAAATGCCTGTCGCAAACTGCAAAATGCCATTAGACGCATTAACAAGTCTACTGCCGAGATTGGTATTAGAGTTAATGAGACGGAGAATCGTATCTCCGCTCTGGAAGATGCATTATCCACACAGACGGATATGGTGACTGCTCTCAAAAAACAAAAGGATGATGTCACTTGGAAACTATCTGAGCTTGAAAACCAGATGCGCCGGAACAATCTACGCGTGCTGGGTGTTCCCGAGGGGGTGGAGCATGATGATGCGAGACAATTTATAATTCAATTGTTCACTGAGGCTTTTCCCGGAGCTCTCCCATTGGGACTGGGGGACACAGATTCAGAGAGCTCACCGTTTTCCGTTCCATCAAAAACAGCAAACTACCCAGGCTGGCTCAGATCCTAAATACCCCCGTGCCATTCTGATTTCTGTCAATAATTTCCTCGCAAGAGATGCTGTTTTCGACCTTGCCCGCCCCAATCGTAAACGCCTGGCTAAGGGGGTCCACTTTTTTGTTAGACCCGATTTTGCCCATGAAACTGTCTCACGTCGATGGCGCCTCCGCCAGTTAATTCCTATGTTTCATGCAAAGGGGGCACAGGCGTTTTTAATGAACCCTGCTAAATTAAGGGTGGTGGCGCAGGGCCGAAATCAATTTTTTCAGTCTGAAATTGCCGCAGAGGAATTTTTGCAACAACTAGCTCCTCTGGGCTGAAGATAGTATAGTGATTAGATTTAGTCTGTTATTTCTATTACGTAGTTATGTAGTTACGTCTGACTCCACTATTATGGGGGCACCGCGGGTGAGTCCATCCTAACTCTCCATCATCAGGACCACAGTCCTAATGCCTCATTATTGGGTGGGTAGGTCGGGAGGGGGGAGGGTTGAGATTGGGGTGGGTGGTATACTGGGTGGGGGGGGTGATTGGGTTGGGTTGAGGGTGAAGGGAGAAATGGGGGAAAAAATATGTTCCGCAACCATCTTTTTTATTTTTATGTTTTGTTATTTGAGTTATTTTTTGATTGGCTTTATTAAAGGACTTTTAGGTTCTCAAACTGATGGCTAGTTTGAATCTAACAATCGCCACGTATAATGTGTGTGGTCTTAACCGATATGAAAAACGTAGGAAGATGCAAAGTGAGTTGAAACTTATTAATCCCGATATCATATGTATTCAGGAAACACATATTTCGTGGTCGGTACGACAGAAGTTAGATGATTTGGGGTATACCTTGTTAGTGGCCTCTAAACAATCGGACACAACACGGGGGGTGGCTATTTTGGCACGCCCTTCTATAACTAAAACTGAGCGTATTTCAGCAGACATACAGGGCAGATGGGCTATTATTGAGTGTTTAATTGGCAACAAGCGGTTTACTCTTTGTACAATATATGGTTTTAATGATGATGATCCAAAAATTTTGAATTTTCTAAATGGTGAGCTTGCATTATGGCCTTCTCCACTTCTCTGCTGCGGGGATTTTAACATCCATTTAGATAGTGACTGGGCAGGCCCTTTTTTTTCTTCTCCATATAGGGGTCGTAAACCTAAGGTTTTTCAGGCACTAAAGAATTTGATGGATGACCATGGTTTGGTAGATGGATGGAATTTTTTACATCCTCAGACACCCGGGTATACTTTCTTTTCCTCCCCACATACTAAGTTTTTCCGATTGGATTATTTTCTTATCCCCGCTGCTTGGGCTTCTCATTGTCAAATTCGCATATATCCCAAATTGTTATCCGACCATGCCCCGGTAACTATTTCCTTTTCTAATGTTGTCACTACACGACTTGATAAAATTTTCACCTTTGATAGGAAGTTACTGTTTGACACTTCGTTTGTGTCACATATGAAAAAGTGGATCCCAGATTTTTTTCAGCTTAATCGCGGATCTGCAGAACCGGCTGTTGTCTGGGATTCCTTTAAGGCTTGCTTTAGAGGTGAGGTCCTTAGCTTTGCGCTCCATCTGCAAAAAACTCGGAAACAAAATTTGATGCAGTTATATACGCATCTACGGGATGCGGAATTAGAGCTTATAACTAATCTACAGGCTGCAATAGACCCCAAAGATAGTCTTGATGAACTAGCTCGCTGTAAGGCGGAGATCAATCTTATTTGGGCCCAAGAGATTGCGCTTAAATATCAGCTTTATCGAAAACAAATGTATGAATACGGAGAAACAGTTGGGAGATGTTTAGCTCAGAGGGTTCGGGCGAAAAAGCAATTATCTAACATCAAAGCTATCTATAATGATCAACAGGTATTAGTTCAAGATCCCGCGACTATCATGAAAGTTTTTCATCAATTCTACTCTGAACTCTATAGTCAGCCGAGTAATGATGACATCCCACCTGATCTTGGGCTCCCTACTCTAGAATGGGACAGACTTGATCCCGCTGCTGCTGAAAAATTGGTTCTTCCGTTTTCTGATGAGGAAATGGAACGCGCAGTGTTTAATTTACCTTCTGGTAAAGCTGCGGGCCCCGATTCTCTCCCATCAGAGATTTATAAGACTTTTTTTAAAGAACTTCGAGCTGATTTGTTGGATACTTTTCAGGCAGCCAGGTTGGGTACTCCTCCCGAATCATGGGCTGCTGCGCATATTGCCATATTTCCGAAGAAGGGGAAATCCCCCGATCAACCCGGGTCGTACCGCCCGATATCGCTTCTTAATTGTGATGGTAAACTCTATGCGAAATTATTAGCAAATCGCATGGCTCCTCACGTTCCACGACTGGTCTCATTACAACAACATGGTTTTGTGCCGGGGCGTGGGACGGTAGATCATGTTAATAGGGTCATCGCTCTTCTCGACGCCGCGCAGGCGGAGTCCAGATTTCTGGGTCTTGCCCTGCTCGACGCCGAGAAGGCCTTTGACCGCGTTTCTTGGAAATTTTTGTGGGAGGTCATGACACGTCTGGGATTTAGCACTAAATTTCTTCTGGCACTCCAGATATTTTATCAGTCCCCAACAGCTAGGATTTGCGCTATGGGTCTCAAATCTGAGGAGGTTCAGATTAGAAGAGGGACGCGGCAAGGCTGTCCTTGTTCCCCAATTCTTTTTGCTTTTTATATCAATCCCTTTGTTAAAATGCTCGAGCTTAGCTTACAGATTCCCCCTTTTATTGCTAATGAGGTGAAGTATAAGGTTCTGGCGTATGCCGATGACATCGCCGTTGTTACGTCTGATTTGAATTCGGCTTTACCATCCATTGAATTGTTAGCGGAATCTTTTGGGAGATATTCTGGCTATAAACTTAATAATTCCAAAACACAGTGTTTGTGCACAGATCAAACTCTTGTACTTGACAATAGGATTATGGGGGAAGTGGTCTATTTAGGCATTAAGATTAGGCCTAATTTGGAGGAACTCGTCGATACCAATTGGATTGATATATTGGACAAAACGAAGCAGGCATTGGAATCTTGGCAGAGTTTATATCTCACTTTGGTTGGCAGAGTCAATTTACTCTTAATGCTATTTTTTAAAACAAATCTCATACTAGTCTTTCCCACCATAATGTTAGGTCCCCACGTGGCCTGCCCTGCTTTGAATCTTCGTGATCTAGACCTTGCCGTCCTTGATGTTCTTCTAATGATTGCTTTCTTTAGATTGGAAATATTTCAACCAAGTCTCTTTTCACAATTGGAGAGCATCACTTATTTATGCAGATCTCATTTCTCCCTATATAACTTACCAGGCCATTCCACTATCTCAAATGACATCTGGCATTCCTGGGATCTGTGAACCCAAGATCATGGCCCAAACATGCTGCTGCAATTTTGTCTTACTATGACACCTCTCCCCATATTATGTTATGTTATAGTAGTCACACAACTTCCTCCTCATTCCCTTTCAATCCTACCCCTCTAGGTCCTCCCTTCCTTACCTACATCTGTACCCTAGTTTCCCTAACTTCCTCTCTCCTTTATTCTTTCCGTACATTTCCCATCATTATTACTTTTCTTTCTGATCTTTGATCTCTGCTGACACTCCACAAGTCCTCTGGTAATTTTTGATGTTTCTTTACTTTGACATACTTTGATACATCGCTGTATTTTTAAATCTCTGTTAATACATGATATACCTCCTGGCATTAACACCTTTGCTTCTACCTGCTCCACTCAACATATGCTTCTTCCTTTAGAAATATTACCAGACATGTTTTTGTTTATACATGTTGTACCTGCCCTACAGTGATAAAATTTGAACTTTTGTAGCTTTTTCTCATCCTCCTCCTTTGGTTGGTTATTTACCTCTTTAATAAAAATTTCAATAAAGACACGTTGAAATTAAAAGCAGTTAACACAAATGACTGTTATATTTAAACACACCTAAAGTACTAATGCATTGCCTTTACTCTAGCACAGCTGTCAGTAATGTTCACATTGTTTGTCTGAAGGACACTTGCTAAAGTCTGGAAAAACCTTAATGAAAGAGATGTTAATGAGCTCCTCACACACCAAGCACAGTTAAATATGTCATTGCAGCAGTCTGAAATGTACAGATGACTAATATGAGATCTGTTTGTGTTCAGGATATAGGCTTGGCCTACATAACTCACCTCGTGGAGAAACAAGATTACGACTTGGCTGCACGGTAATATTTTATGATTGAGTCGCTACGTCTGTTTACTGGGAATTACTCATAATATGATTTTCATATCAAAGAACAGCCTTTAACAAACTCCCTAATCCATTCAATTTTCTCTTTAAAATTTGCCATTGCATACTCTGAAGGAGCTGACAGATTTGATCAGTACAGCAGATGTATGTCGTTATTGTTTTGTAACAGAAATCTAAATGGTCAGTTTTATTGTCAGCGGGTATTTTGACCAGTGGCCAGACATATCCTGTCATCAAGAGTCAAAATAGTATCCCTGTACTGAGACTGGTGTGTTTATATTCTATATGTCTAGTTTGTGAAGTCTATTAACCCGTACCATGCCTACAATATGTAATGCTAAAATGCCACTATTGCTTTATGTACACAGATTTTCAATTGGTAGGGTTTTGTGCATCCTACTCAGAAGCTTGAAATTTTAATAAAATATATAAATATCAGTAATTACCACACCCATTATAGGAGCTCAAGTCGCTCAAAGTTTATCCATGTACCAACCCTTGTAATAATGATTTTGAATTTAAATTTTTGCAGTCGACTCACATCTGTGTTTTTCCAGTATTTCTAAGGGTATTTGTGTGACTTCTCAATAGTTGTGTTTGTTTTCTATTCTTTTATTTGTCAGGGTCGTCCTTTCTAGTGCCCCCTGGTCTAAAATCTCCTAGACTGGCAGCTTTTAGTCTCTTATAAACCCTGTTCCTTTTAAACTGCAAAGAAGCATTTTCTGTCAATCCTTGCAGCTGTCCTATCCATTTTTATTGTATCAAACATTTTTTGTCTGAACCGTTGGATTTGATTCATAGAGGCTAGGAATGTACTGTGCTCACAAGCCCTCCATCATATAAGAACGTTTCAACCCCTAGATGAATTAAGCCTTTTCAACTCCTGAACAAGTTTTTCGATTAAGGTATGTTGTCATTCCTCTAGCAAGTTATAAAAGGAAGCTGTATGGTAAGCTCCAATCAGCGCTCGTGTGGGTTCTAAGAGCTCTAGCGTATCTCTCCTTGACCCTCAGTAAAACAGCTCTTTGAGGTTGGCCACTGTATGCACCAGCCTATTTGGGTTCAACTGAATTTCCGGAATTGCTATCAGTTACCTAGGACATTTGTAAGTGAAGATCGCTCAGTTAGAATCTCCAGAAAGGGATGATTGAGTATTTCACCAGAATCTTCAGAAAGGTACATTTTATTATTTCACCTCGACCTAAATAATCACATACGTACAATACAGCACTCTCATAATCTCAAAGACACATATAAAAAAGTTTATAGTTTTTGCACTGGTGCCTCTTCAATTTGAGTTTATTCAGCCCAGTTTTCATAATCAGCTTGGTCTGAACACGATAAAGCTCATTTCTATTACCTAAGAATGCAGGCTCTCCAGTCTGGCATGTATAATGTCAAGGATTTTTTTTCATATATGTGCGTCACAAAGTAAGATTGACTTATGCTTGTATACAAGAGATGGTGGCATTGTGCGTCCCGCGAGGGTTGAAATATTTGTTTTATTGTGAAATAGGGGCTTACTGCAAATAGACAAAAAAAACTTAAAACCCCCCTCTTACAAAGATTGGAAATGGTTGCATCTTCACCTATCATTGTAGGACTGGGTGCAGGCCATGAAGATGATGACCTCGCCATGTTTTAACTACATCTTTGGGATGCTGCCAGAACCTGTTCCTCCCACTCTCCTGTTGGGTGTTGATTCTAAAATCAAAAACTTTGTATGGGACACAAGTAAGCCATGGATCCGTAGGGGTGAAACTGTGTGCGCACACTGAGGCAGGAGGGACCCGTTTGCCATACATGAGAACATACTTCCTGTCCACTCAGTTATCTCAGATGGTTCACTGGTAACCCACCAATAGAGATCCCCCTGTATGGAGACGGATATAACAATGCATATTGCAGTGCGAGGCCAACCTAGGGGCCCTCTATGTGGCAAAGCCGGACTGCCAGATAACAGATAACCCAATAGTTCTCCATATGCCCCGAATATGGAAACAGACGCATGCCTCACTGATGCTACAGCTCTAGCTCTACAATTACACCCCACTTTGGAATAATGCAGGGTTACGGCTAGGGGGACTTAAGGTTGACTGGCCTGAATGGAGGGGACAAGACATTCAGACCCTAGACCAGATGATCCTGAGGGATACTCTTAAACTGATTGCCGATCTGAGCTCAGAATATGGCCTAGCACAAACCCAATGATTGAAATAACTCCAGTTACGCCATTGCATCAGAGACAAGTTAGGTAGTGGTCCATTAACTCTCCTGGCCTCACTGATCTGCACATATGTAAATAAGTGGTGCACTGCCAGGGGAGCAATTTCAGGATTCTAAAATGTGCTGATAACCATTAACCACAGAGTCAAGGCTGAAGATTTTCTACTTCAAACTACTCCTTAATTGGTACTGGTCACCGACCAAGTTGGACAGAGCTGGTTTACTGCCACATTCTGCGTGGAGCGAGCAGATGTGATCTTGTGCACATCCTGCGTTGCTGCACCCAACTATCGGGTTGCTGGTGTGAGGTGTGGCTAATCCTTGATGAGCCAGGGGATGTCTGGATTCTTCCATCTACCTGCTTAGCCCTTCTGCATGAATTGACAGGCTGTTTCCTCCCCACAAACACAGGAGATGTTAGGTAGCAACGACCCTGGCGACGGCCAAACGCTGCATTCTTCACTTTTAGAGGAAGCCACCAGTGTCAACAAGCTATGAGTGGCTGTCAAAAATGGAGAAAATTGGCTCATGTGAGCGTATTACCTATTAAATAAATGATCAAATGTGCACCTATGACTGGTTATGGGATCCCCTTCTTTCCCCTTAGAGTGGCGGACGGCACAAACTGTGAGGGGTAACTGTGATGGAGATACTGAAGCCTCAGGCCTGCATAACCAGGCTGGGTATAAGGACCATGCCCTTTAGTGAAACTCTCTAGCTCCTCGCAGTCCTGCTGTGGCTTACCAATCCCTCCCTTTGCGATAGCACTCCAGTTGAAACTTGGAGTAGATAGTAGTGTAGGGGCGATAGGTGGATACCTGAGGGTGAACTCTACTGAACTTAGGAACTGTTTTACTCTGGAGGTAGCGTGTTCAGAGTTGATGCAGGTTTAGGATCATAGAGGGCAGTCTGTTACCTGGTCATCCACCTTATCAAAGTTGTTAATCATGTGTCACTCTTGTTAACTGAATAGAAGCCAAGATTACACATGACGAACACTAAGCTGAGATATAACGGGTGGTACTGATATTAAGGCCGCACCGGCCCCAGCAGTTGACGATGTTTGGTTAGCCACTTGGAGACAGATGAACACTCATATCAGGAGGATGAAGGGATGGAAAGGTCGGGAGACCAAGTTAGGCTTAGACTGAGAGGTGGGCCCTAATAACCAGACTGAGCCTGAATTAAGTCTCCCAAATTCCATTTTGGTGAGTGAACAAGGACACGACCAGCCGGAACCGGGGACTGGCATTAACTGAAAAAAAGTAATCGATCTAGAGTTTCCAAGTGGTTGTAGTATTCTTGTACTCTGATTCTAATTATCTTTCATTGCACCGCACGGGTGGGGCTGGTATTTTTTTGTGCACCATATGTTGTATGTCTTGAATACAGAATTGATGCAAAAAAAGAAAGTGAGATTGAAATAATGCTTGCATTGTATTAATTCCAGAATTGCTTTCAGTTTCTCCTCAGATGAAGATCTGTAGTGAATTAGATGTGTAAAGGTGGGCTCTCCAAATCTCAGGCTATTAGTGTAAGGTTATTCTCCTGATATGCCATTCCAAAGAGTTTTACCCTCTTTCCCTCATAAGAGTCTGTGTGTCCATTCCCCTCATTCGCTCCTCCTCTATATAAGCATCTCTTTGCTTTCTTTATTAGCAAATACATACACTTTTAATCTATCACCTCTCTCACATCCCCTGCCCAATATCATCAGAAACTTCTTCAATCTCAATAATGAAAAATTCTGAGAATTCACCACAAGCTACCCATTTCACTAAAAAAGTCAGAAATGCATTGTAAGCTTGCATCAAATTTCTGATCAGATTTCTATTTCTGCTAGATTCTCCTTACCTTTTGAATACTTCCCCAGGCCTTAGCCTAGATCCAGGAAATCTTCAGCAGTACCCCTGCTCACAAGAAGGTTGCGCCGGCAGCTCCATATCTACGTCGTTCTGCGGGCCTATATTGGCACCAACCATATGTGCTTTTGAGCCTGTCTGACTTTTTTCAACAATTTCTACAGTGTGCAAGGGACAATGTCACCTCCCAGCTCTACAGGTTTTAAAACTGTGTGGGGAATTTTGCAAACAGATGTTCATGACTAACCCGCACAAGGTTTGCATTTGTTGCCCAGGTCAGACTACGACTCCAAGGTTTGCGTGACTGCGCCTTGATGCACCCCAAGGCCATATTGATTCGGGAGCAAAGCTGTTTATAGCAAAGCACTGCAAGTCTCCATATCATGACTGGTTGAATTCCAAAACCAGATCATAGTCCTGCTCCCGAGGCTGGTCCTAGGAAAAATCATCAACTAGGTCCAAATCCTTTGGTAAGTCCAAGTAAAACGCAAGAAGTCCAAGTGGGAGGGCATCATCGTGCATTCAGGTGTCGCTCCAGAAGTCATTAGACTACAGAGCCAATTTCAACCTTGTCCCATGGCAACTTGAATTCCTGGGGCTGTTGGAAACACTGCAGCAAATTTAGGAATTCCATGAAGCCATGATGCTGCTCTTTGTCATGTTATCCGCTACCTCTGTTGCGCCTACTGGCCCCAAGGAGCCAGAAGACCTCACGACTAGGCTTCTGCCAGTGGGTTCGTCCTCAGCACCAGCTGGGCCCTCTGGGTTTGTTCTGGGATTTAGACCAATCTCAGTACCGGTTCCTCTCTGGCACCACAACCCACGCCGGAACACATTGCACCAATGCTGATATCATTGCCATCGACACCGGACGACGACAGCCAACCCATCGTGCTGTCCAATGCTAAGATGAGGCTGAGGCTGTGTTCTGCTTTTACTGCACCTCTGCCATTTATCCTCCTTTCTGATTCCAGCATAGTACCTTTCCCCCCAGTAGGGCTCATGTCTGACACAAACTGTTTGGCATGGGCTCCCACGGTGGAAAGCGCCTCCTTTGCCATGGTTGTGCAGATGGCAGCTAAAGTTCTTGATCTTCAGCTTCTTACCCAGAAAGCAAAGATCAATGTTTTGACTGAGATGCTTCAAGCTGACTAAAGGCGTTTTGGGCCCCTTCTGACTTTTAATGAGGCTCTTCCGAGCATGATTTTGGAATCCTGAGCCAAGCCTTGTTCAGGCCCTCCTGTTAATCGGCAGGTTGTCAGGGGCCATCTACCTGGTCCCAAGCTACCCAGACTTTCATTCCCACCATTCCACTTCAGACAGCCTCATGGTACTGGGTTCGGCCAGCAAAGATCATCCCTTCCTGACTACTCCTTCTGACAGGGAATCCAAGAGAATAGAGATTTTCGGGGAAAGGATCTTCTTCTACGACTTTGGTCCTCTGCTCTATGAATGCCAATTGCCTTCTAGGCTGCTTTTCTCATGCCTTGTGGGATTCAGTGACTCAGATGCTCTCTATTGTTCCAGAGGAAGTCTGTGCTATCCTTTCCCAGGCTATGCATGGCGGTTGTGATGTAGCCAAATTCAATATCTGCTGATAGCTGGTCACCACTGATTTGCTTGGCAGAGCCATAAACACCAGTGTGGCCCTTCGCAAGCACGCCTGTATGCGGTCCACTGGACTTTCACAAGATACTCAGGCGAGTCCTATGGACATGAAATTTGATGGTTCCCATGTTTTTGGGTACAACATTTTTGGCTCTAGAATGCTTTTTATAGACAGCAGGGTCACAATGCACACCCTGGGCCTATCCACTCCCCTGTGCCAACCACACCAT
The DNA here is from genome assembly GCF_964204655.1 of Triturus cristatus. Classification (NCBI taxonomy): domain Eukaryota; kingdom Metazoa; phylum Chordata; class Amphibia; order Caudata; family Salamandridae; genus Triturus; species Triturus cristatus. The sequence continues at coordinate 472,698,967 of NC_140588.1, forward strand.
CAGTTTCACCCCCTCCGTGGCTATGGTAATGACTTTCATATCGGCAGCAAATCCGAATAGCACAGCAATCCTCCAGTGTTTTCATGTCTGTGGTACCACAGAGCACGCAGATAACAGTGAAGTGCGCAGCCCAGTTTTCCACTTGTTTAGTTGCCGCATGCCTGAAACCTCTTTAATGTGTCCTTGCTTGCATGCAGCCACCCTGTCGGAGGCAGGATCTAACATTATCTACCGGAGTGACAGGCTATAACTTCAGACAAATGGGGATTTCAAATTATGTTTCAGGTTACATTTCTTGAATCACCAAACACATAAAACCGAATAAGGCATATTTAGGTTATCCTAGGATTCTTACCTAGACTTCTGGAAATTCCCAAAAATTTGCAAATTACATTGCCTTGAGTCAAAACTGGACCACCTTACACTTTTCATTTATGCATGATGAAACCAAATTCAGAAATTTTAAAAATGTGAAAGGTATGGCCTCACACACACCCTGAGTGTCATACTTCATCATCGGCCAACCTCACCCGCCACCACATTTTCTAGTGGTGGGTCACCTTCTCCAAGCAATACTCAGGAGCCTCTCCTGATGGATGATGGGGTGTAATCCACACAAAATGTGCATAAAGTTAAAAATCCAAAAAACGGACTGCTTTTGTGCCATGCTACTGGAGCATTACGCACGGGTTAATTTAGTTACTTTTGTGGTTCACCCTGACAAGGATTGTGGCTGTTTCTTGAGAAGCACCTCAACCAACAACTGAACGTCTCACAGAGGCCAACCAGAAAGGTGGAGATCAAAGGCATCTGGACTCCGATGGAGGCCCGGCTCCATATCAATCTTCTGGAGCTGAGAGCCACCTGCTTGGTGTTGAAAGCCCTCCTGCCAGCCATCAAAGGAAAGCTGGTGCAGGTGCTGATGGACCACACTACTGTCATTTGGTACTGCAAAAAGCAGGGTGGGTGGGGTTGTGGACACTGTGAAAGGAGGCTTTGCATCTGTAGATGTAGCTAGACTGCTAAGGAGTTTTTCTGTCGGGGCACCACCTGGCAGGCTCTCTGAACGCCAGAAGGGACAAACTAATCCATTAACGCCTTGCAGATCACAAGTGGCGGTTACATCCGGAGGTAGAGCACGGTCTTTTCCTCAAATGGGGCGATCCCTGGCTTGATCTTTTTGCCACCACTGGGAACGCACAATGTTAGCACTTTTGCGCATTGGAGTTTCCAAGCAGTCTCTCACTTTGAGATGCATTCCGTGTAGAGTGGAACTCTTGTGTGCCTTTCTGCCAGTACTTTTCCTGCATGGAGTTCTGAAAAAGATTAGGACCGATTGTGCCCAAGTCTTCCTTGTGGCTCCGGATTTGGCATGGAAAGTATGGTATCCTGAACTCCTGGACATGAGTATCTGATCCTGAATCAGGCTGCCTTGTAGGGAAATCTCCTTTTGCAGCAGCAAGGCAGGGTTCTGCACTCAAATCTGAGCTTCCCGCACCTCATGGTTGAAGATTAAACAAAAACAATTGAGTGCTTTCGATCTTGCTGTTGAGGTTGTAGATGTCACCATAGCCACCAGGCATCAACCAAAGCTCTATATGCCTGCTATTGGGATACGTTTGTGGCTTGGTGCGCTTTGAAACAGATTGACCCACTCCATGCCAAGCTGTTCAAAGTTTTATTATTTGTGTTGTCCCAGGCCCAGCTAGGCCTTGCTTTGGACACCATTAAAGGGAACCTGCTGGCTTTCATCTTTTTATGGTTGCCAGAACAGCCCTCGTTGTTCAAATCGCAAGTTGTGATACTTTTCTGAAAGGGTTTTAATTTATGTTTCCCCCTTCTCCACTTGATATGCCCCGATGGGAATTAAATTTGGTCCTCACATTCCTCCTTCGTGCATTCTTTCAGCCTCTACACAGCTGTTACCTCCGGCTCCTTGCCCTTGAGATTTTTTTGTTACCATAACATCGGTGTGGTAGGTGGGTGAGCGAGTTACAGGCCCTGTTGGTCAACTCACCCTCCACCACTTTCTTCTGAATCAAGCCACTTCTGCAGACTTGAGTCTTCTTCCTTCCACAGGTCAGAGCAGCACTCTTCTGGTGTTCTTTGCTCCTCTTCACATTTCTAAGGAGAGGAGAGACTTCACTGGCTGGATCCGTAAAGGTCTTTCAGCTTCTACATTGATTGTACCAAAGACCACTGGGTGGGGAGACTGCTTTTTATCAGATTCACTGGAGCAAAGAAAGGCATGTCGGTGCAGAAAAATATCATTTCACCCTGGATCATACTCTGCATTAAGATCTGCTTCGCACTCAGTCAAAAGCCACCACGAAGGATTGCTGGCTCATTCTACCAGAGTTAAAGCTGCTACCACTGTTAGTGCACAAGGTGCCTATTCTAGACATTTGTCGTGCTGCTACATTGGCGTCACTTCATACGTTCATAAGGCACTATTTTGTAAACAGGCAGGTCCGCTCGTAAGGGCGTTTTGCCTGCTCACTCATGGTAAATGGGCTTACACCCAATTGGCACATTTAATGTATTTGTTTGTCCCTAGTGAAGGGGTACAACATGTATCTAGGGCCTGTAAATTAAATGTTACTACTGGGCCTGTAGAACTGACAGTGCCACCAACTTAACTTGCCCTTTAAACATGTCTCAAGCCTGCAATTACAGTCTGTGTGTGCAGTTTAAACTGCCATTTCAACTTGGCAAAATAAACCTTTTGCCAGGCCTAAACTTTTTTTTTTTTAATACATATGTTGCCCATAGGGTAGGCCCTAAACAGCCCAGATGGCAGGGTGCAGTGTAAATTTAAAACATTGAACATTTACTTTTACTTTTTGCATGTCCTGCTAGTGAAAAACTATTCAATTCATTTTTCAGTACTGCACGTCCTACCTCTCGCACAGGATAACATTGTGTTAGCTTATTTGATTTTAATTTTGATTTTAAACTTATAGAGCGCAATGAATGCCCTATGTCGTCTTGGCATTAAACATCTACAAATTGCCTCAACTGAGGTCACAGGGGGGATACAAAACTACAAGGGTAGAGAAAACAACCAGGACTTCAGGTGTTTCCTTAAGCTTGTCATATACTGAATTGACATTTAAGATACCAAGACAGTTAATGCCAAACTTGTCAGGTAGAGTGAACAAACTCTCTGCCACCCCAAGAGATTTTCTTCATTTTTGGACAATGACTGTTTTACAACCTGCAAAGCGCAACAATCTATTAGGTGTGTACCATGCACATTTCTTTTTCAGGTACTCAGGTCCAGAACTATAAAGTGCTTTGCATCCCATACAGAGCTTTAAAGGCCACTCATTTTATAACTGAAAGCTAGTGAAGCTCCAATAAAGCACCCGGAGCAGATTTCAACTTTCTCATTTTCCTAAGCAGACGGGCAGCTGCGTTCTGCAGTGTCTAAAGCTTGTATACAGAAAGCTGATTTATGCCCAAATAAAGGGCATTGCAATAATCCAACCTTGATAAGACCAACGTAATGACAACCGATTTCTGCAAATCAAAAGGAATAAAAAGCAGAACCTTCCTCAGACTTCTCAGCAGAATGAAACAGGATGAGGTCAATTTATTAATCTGGTCTGTGAACGACAGATTCGTGTCAAACATTGCCCCTAAATTCCTGACTTTTGGTACTGCCAAAGGGGGAGGACTCATAGTCTGGGGCCACCAAGATTGATTACAAAAATAGGTGTCCTTCCTGAAGAGGAGAACCTCTGTTTTTTCCGAGTTCAACTTGAGGCAATTGCCACTCATCCAGCTAACAATTGCACACATGCATCTGTTAAAGCTGTCAGCGAGCTTGTCAGTATTGCTGGAGATCGACACTTCAAGTTGAAAGTTGTCGGCATATGCCAGTATGCAAAGCCAAAGGAATAAATCCACTAAGCTAAGGGAGCCACGTATATGTTGAAAAGTGTTGGACTCAGTGAATACCCCTGGGGGACACCACAAAGCAGGGAGAAAGATTTTGAGATGAACAGACCAAGGGCTTAGCCACCAATTTTCGCTAGACTCTCCAACAGGAATGCATGACTCACGGTGTCAAAGGCTGCAGATAGGTGCAAGAGGACCACCTCAGCCCTCCCTCCGTTGATCATGATGTGTCTTATCTCTTCAGTAACTACACCCAGAGCTGACTCGGTGCTGTAACTTGATCTGAAGCCAAACTTTAATTCACCCAGAATCTCATTTTTATCTAAATACTCAGAGAGTGTGGTTTACATGCTTTTCAAGGATCTTTGCCGGAAAAGGTAATCGCAAGATGGTTTTTTACTACTTGGGGTTGAGAGAGGGTTTTATTTTTAAGTAGTGGAAGAATGGAAGCTTTTTTTCATTCTGTAGAAATGATCTCTGCATGAATAATGATATTTAAAAGTGGTTAGAGCCATAGCTACCTTTTCGGCTAGGTCATGTAATACTTTAAGCGGGAAGGGGTCTGAAGGGGCTCCTGATTTAGTATGATTGATTAATTCTAGCGCTTGGTCAATCATCAAAGGTGGAAAGTTACAGAGCTCACTGTTTTTGAGGCTCAAGGAGGCAGTGTCAACACTTGGAACACTAAAAGAGCGGGTTGAATCAAATTGTTTATATACTGCTTCAACTTTATTTTTGAAGGATTCTGCCAGCTTATCACAAAATGGCATTATTGCATTTAGTGAATGCCAACTTTCACTTGGGAGCATTTAGGAATGTTGAGTTTGGGGTCTAAAGAATTGTAATTTAAAACCCTCCTTAATGGTAGAGTCGCATTTTAAGTCACAATTCTGAAAATGCTACTGAAAGCAAGTTGTGTTATTAGAGAGAACAGTCCCTATCAACGAAGATTGTTGCAACAACTACATCTTGACTCCATACTCTGACTCATGACTTATGTGGAGCATAAGATGTTTTTTCTACTGTGACTACTGTAACTTATGTATCAGCAAAAATCACTTTGCAGCTCTATGCCTGAGGTCTGGAAATCGGCAGATTTCCAGTGCCCCGTCACTTCCTGCTCATTGCATCAGATTATATGCTGGTTCATGTTAATCTATTGTGTAAATAAATGTAATATTTTCCAATTAGACAGTAACATGCCCAACTCTGATTGTAGCTTTGTGGTTCTGATTGCATATCTTCGTTGATAGGGACCGTTGTCTCTAATAACCTACTCCTACCCTTGGTCCCTTCTGACTTTCAGGGTTCTCTTGTCCTTTGTTCACATACTTTTAGCAACTTGGCATTTTCTTGTCCTAAGCATTTAGTCCCTGCATCCTGGGTCATGTGACTAGGTGTAGCTGGCAGTTGGTCTTTGTGTTTTACTCCCAGACAGTGAGACAAAGGAGAATAGGTGTTGGAAGATGGGCCATCTCTAACTTTGTGAGAGGGAGACGCTGTCACCTACCACACTTGCACATCACAAAGGCCCTGTCTGAGCACACACACAAAGGGTTTGACAATATTCTTTTGTGACCTCAGACAAGCTGGGGCCAGAGCATGGAGGAAGGAGATTCCAAGAACCTCTTGGGTGGAAAGCTCCAGAACATTCGCCTGCTTCAAAGTGGGTACCAGATTAAATATTGTACACTCAGACCCTACTCTTCAGTACACCTCTGGACCTATGGAAGACTCAGCAGGACTGCTTTGCTGCTCTGCCATTAGGACTGCTACTCGGTCGCCCTGCTGCTTTGCAACCTGAGTGAAGTGGCCTGGACCTGGACCAGAGTGACTCCACGGGCTAGTTGACTGTCTTCGTAATCAGAGCCTCAGGGGTTAAAAAAGCTCCAACCCCCTTGAACCCAGCACCTGTCTGCTGTGAGTCCTACCTCTCAAATGACACCACTCCAGTCCTGGACCCTTGGAAGTGGGCCGGAAGGTGCTCTGCTGCTTATCTGTGATCCTGTGAGCAGAAAAGATGCAGCACAGCGCATCTCCCAGCATCCGCATCAGAACACCTGCTGCTCAATGCATCCTTGATGCAGGTCCAAGCATCAAAGCCCACAGCTTCATCGGAACTGCCGCTGTGGGACTTTTCTCGATGCATTCCTTCCCATCGCAATCCCCTTGTCCAAAGCATCCTTGACGACTATGCATGACTTCCACCACAGCCCACAACTTCCTCAAAACCACTGCTGCACAATGCATCCTTGACGCAGGACTTTCATTGCAAACCACTCATCCATAGCTTCGTTGACAATGATGCAGCGCTCGATTTCGCTGCCCCGCAGGTTCCTCAGAACCGCCGCTGTGCAAAGCATCTTTGACGCGAGATCTCACAGTGCTCAGTAAACCAGAATTTAAGGTACTTTGCTCAGCAGGCCTAACTTGGTCCCTTTATTTGGCCCGCACTCCATCGCTGTCAGCCTGAACTTGGGACTTTTGTCCCGGTCCAGCGCGACCGGCTAACCAAAGTTAGTGCTTTGTGCTTTCTAGGCACTTATTTTACTTAAACCTTTAAAATTGCATATCTCTGGTTCTACTCATTGTATTTCTGTCGTTCTGGGCTCAAATAATTTATTACATTTTACTCTACTTTTTTAATTGGTGTGGGATGTTTCATGTGTTGTGTTTTAACTTTATTACTGTTAGAAGTGCAGTAAAAATACTTTACCCATTGCCTCTAGGTTGAGCCTGACTGCTTCTTTTCTAAGCTACTAGAGGGGAGAGCACAGGTTAATTTGGGGTTTGCTTCTGTCTCACCCTGACAGAGATTGTGGTTGCTGCTTGAGTATGGTTTCACCCCGCTCAACCTGTAAGCCAGTTTCCTACAATACTCCTCTATCAAAGCTGAAGATATGTTAAGTATTATTGGCATACACTACAAGAGTGTTTCTGAATGGCTAGAGGTGTAATGTCAATGAAAAGAGAAAAAGACGATTCCAGTTGACTCTGCAGTTTACGGGAAAATGCGCAGAATTTATAGATGCAGTAATCACATCTTGATATCAGTCCAGAAGAATAATCTCAACAGGGCTAGAGTTTTTCCAGTTACAGAAATTGTTTCCGAACATTCAAACAGGTGTGAGTTGTCAATGTTGTTCAATACCACAGAAAGATCTCTAACAGTATACGGACAATGACACAGCCAGGGACAATGACACTGTCCTAAGGTTGTCTAGGGCCTCGATAAGGACCATTTTTGTACTGTGATGTGGGCACAAACCTGACGTAGGTCATAGTTTGCGAGAATTCACAGCAGTCACTTAGTTTCTTAGACACATAAACCTTGTAAACGTTTTGCGCCAACGGGAAAAAGAGAAATTAAGTGATAGAAAAAAGAATCTGAGGAATTGGTATTTGGTTTATTTAACATCCGAGGCACCTGAGGGTATTTGAAATCATAAAAAACCATGCTCTAACAAATGCAAACATTGAGTTGCCATTTGAAAGGGTCTAAGACTTCTCTCTTCATATAGTGCCAAATTAAACTATACATTCAGAGGTGGAACGCATCGTTCTGGCGTTGAGGGCAAGTGATTAAAATGAGTTTTGCCTGCTTTTCAGTTATGTCCTGGGCATGCGTCCTCTCTTCGACAGCCTAAGACAAATCGACCTAGATATCCAACGTTTCCTGTGGGATGAAGCCATGTCTAGTGTTAAGCTTGCAGCCAAGTTCAACTAGTCTTAGACTTCCGCATATTGAGTCATATCAAAGTGCCCAACAGTTACCTATCAATTATATACTTCGGCACAATCACCTTTTTGAGATCGACTGGAGCTTGCCGCCGTCCTGGAAAATTATGGAACTCCTGATTTACAGATTGTGGCTTTGCTCTTTCCAGGGGACTTGACCCTAAGATGAGATTACTACTGACATCCTGGTTCACTGTTCATAAAAGTCATAAAGATAGACCCTACCAGCAATTAGAGAATTCACTTGGGAATAATGCCAACATAGAATAGGGGGCGACCCGTTAGCTGGAGAAAGTAGGCGGATCAAGGGATCTTACATTTGTGGAGCTGACACAATATATTCTTGGTGATAATGAGAAGTAGATATACTGACAACTGAAGTACTGCCTTACACATGTGTTGGTACTCACACCACCTCAACCTTTTCACCTATACACAAGTACATTAATTTGTGAGGTGGTCGGAGAGGAACCGTTACAGGCCTACAAAACACCCTAATCACTGAATTACGTTCTATTTCCGCATTGAATGCCCTGTGCACCCAGTGTTAAGTTAACCTTTCATCAGAATACACACAAGAAGACTGGTCTAAATGGATAGACTTTCAGGATGAGGGATTGAGAAAGTCACAGCTGAAGTTCAGGTACTTTAATGTTATTGGGCACCCTCACACCTAGTCAAGTAAGGACTAAGTTGCAACTCTCGCTGTTGGAGATGTGATCAAGAAGATGGTCCATTATGCTATATCCTTCTGGGCATTCCCATTACTCATACCCTACTAGTTAGAGATATGGGATACATCGAGAAAAGATCGTCTTCTACCCCTCAATCCATCTATGGAATGATATATAAGAAAGCGAAGAAGCGTCTCCCTCGTGGTGTAGATGGGTGGCCACTTCACTTATTGTGAACAAACTGTGCATATTAAGATAGTGGAAAAGTATAGCGACTCCTACACTTTAAAAAAGGCAGACAGAATTTGGTCACCTTCCCTCATCTTGGAAGAGAACCTACAGGGTGCCAGATACTATGGAGCTATTAAAAAAAATAAGCCTCCCACCCAAACAAATAGGGACATATTTGAGCAATGCCCTACCAACCGATCCCATTGTAAAAGTATTGACACGCATGTCATTTCATAAGATCCATACCCATAAGCATTAGGATTGAATGAATGTCCATATATGTAAGTGTAAAGCTGAATGTGAATTTATGTGCCTTCATTTTCTCTTTAGCACACTCTAACTGTGTTAAGTGCGAGATATTGCAATTTCTACTTAGGTTTAGTTGTTATTTTATTTTATTTTTTTGTTAATTGGTATCTGCATCTGTTTAAAGCAACCGGCCTACTGAAATATGTCACTGGTGATATATTTATATCTATTGTGCTATGACTGGAAATGGGTACTGCAGATCATCATAGGACTTGTTAATTTTGATTTTCATCAAAATGAAGCCTCTGTAGTCGTATCGAAAATAGCTATTAAATATTGATTCTGGGAGACGGTTGGTCCCAGTTTTGTGAGAACCGCTGTTGGACAGGATTCAGAAAGGATTCCCAGTTTAAGGTTAAATAAAGCAGTAGTAGTAGTTACTTTATTCGATCAATCATTCACATAAGGACCGTTTGACCCGGGCGTCGCCGTTGTATGCGCCTCAGCGGTTGGGCTCCCTGTGGACCTCGAAGGGCTTCGAGAAGTGGGACACGATTGGCATCAGTAAAGTTGGGGACCTCTGGACGAGAGGGGGATTTAAAACATTCGAGATGCTGCAGACGGAGTTTCAGCTGCAGGGCAGTGAATACTTTCGGTACTTGCAGGTCCGTCATGCGCTGGGCTCCGTCTTCCCAGACGCCGCCTCCATCCCGGAGTCATCCCCCCTGGAGGATAGAGTGCTGGATGGCCACGTTCCGGATAGCACGATTTCCCTCATTTACAAAAAATTGATTAATGACCGCTCGGGCCTGCTGACCGGCCTCCGTGAGGCGTGGGTTGCCGACGGGCTGGAGTTGGACGACGAAGACTGGATTTCCGCGGTGGCCTCTCCGAAGGAGGTGGCCATACCGGCTCGCCTTCGCTTCGTCCAGCTTAAGATACTCCACCGGGTTTACATGACGGGGCCAAGGCTTCTGCGTATGGGTTATGCTGGAGATGGGTTGTGTAAGCGTGGGTGTGGTGCTTTGGCGACTTTTTTGCATATTTTGTGGGAATGCCCGAAGGTGGAGCGATTTTGGCGTGGTGTGCATGAGGTCCTGCGTCTGGTTACGCATGTCGCACTGTTGCCTGAAGCGAGGAGATGCTTGCTGAATGTGTGGGAACCAACTGATTACTCGGTTCCGCAGACGCGATGGGTGACTCTGGGATACATGATAGCTAAGCGTGACATCGCTCAACTGTGGGGATCCCAGCGGCCCCCGGCGGTGTCGGCCTGGCAAGAAAATATGGATTGGTGCATGTTCCGAGAAAAGGTGGTGTATGTGGCGAGGGGCAAGCCTGGGGCGTGGGTGAAAATATGGGGCCCCTGGAACGCCTACCGCGGGGGTATCTGCGAGCTACCACTGCTGCCGGCTGCCTCACCGGCTCCGTCCCCCTAGTTGACCCCCTCCCCCAGCCCCGGGCACAGAGTTCCCCCAGTCCTGGACCTGTTTCCCTTCCCCCTCCTCAGATTCCTGTGGATGGTCGGGGTCCCTCATTCGAGGAGCACGTGTGATTACCTTCGATTGCGGCTTGCCTTGCGGGTGTGTTTTTTCTATGTTGTTGCGTGTGTATAAAATGAAACCGTATTGTGGGCTTAGAGTCATGTGGCCCACGTCGTTGATGTCTCTTGATTTGCTTCTCTGTAACGCCAAGTGCCCTGTTGTAAGTTTGTCATGTGCTCCTGTCACTCTAGCGGCCGGCCGGAAGGTTGTAGGCCCATACATGTATATACTTGAGATTGCAATAAACGGTTTCAAAAAAAAAAAAAAAAATCATTCACATAAAATATACACAACATACTTCCATAAAAATATATTAAATACTAATAAAAAATATAAAATAGACATCATAAATACATCATAATTATAAAAAATAGACATAGTATAAAAACATCATACTCATCAGTACAAAATATTGATAAAAGCAACATCATTTAGTCCTAGGGGCAAAGTGGCTTATAAACCCTTGACCTAATCCATCCACTTGTATTGAGCTCAATTTATAGTATCTATAGCATTCATAAAGAGCACAAATGTTGTTACCATACTACACAATAGTGGATAAGATTTTTGTCCGAATACACCAGGCGCAAGTATCGTGTTAATGTAAAACTAGCCATTTAGTGGTATCAGATCTGAACACTCGCAGAGCTTCTTCTGACCGTGTAAATGATAAAAGTTGACAGAAGTTGTCACTGCAACTGTGGCACTGTCTAACCTGTGCCAGCGTGGTCCCTGCTGCTGCAAAGAAGTATTCTATGAACCTGCGGTGCCCGCCTTGGAGCATTCTGCTGACCTGAATGAGTGACTAATGTGCAGAATGGGCTATTCTACTCTTACAATCAAGCTGCAGCTCAAGTCAATAGGTGCTGGAGAACAGATTGGTGGCTGGGGAACTAACTGTACATACAATTGGACTTAGCAGTCTGTGTCTCCAAAGTGCCTCAAAGCTGTCCTGTTGCCACCTGAGACCTACCGCTTGATGGAGGACTTGTCATTGCCCCATCCTAGGGTTTCAACTGCCACCAAGACTCACCATACGCGAGGACAAATTTCTGCTGCACTCACAAGGCATAACTGCTGCTGATGCGAACTAATCCTGGAAGCGAGCCCCATCCTAAGGCTACCTCCTACCTCCATTGTCTTCAGGATATACCAGAGCGGTGTGTGCCCACTCGGCCCGAGCGGGGTGGCTGTGTGACTCGATCGTTGCCCAGCATTCCTCTGGTGAGCACAGGCTGTGAGCCAAAGCCCCACTAAAGCCCACCACCTTCTAGAGAACAGTTGGGAGATTGATTGGCTGATTCATCCCCGGAGACTTACTGCTATAGGATGGGTTTGTGTTTAATGCCATAGAATGAGTAAATGTTGATGCATTCATTATTATGCCATGAGGCCCTAGACTTCAAGTAAGGGGAAGGATCGAGTGAGAGGGGGGACAGCCTTCTAGCATAATAGACACACACCTGTATATCTGGTATCTGTTACCCTTTTTATTGAGCCTTAGAGTGTAATAAAGTAGCATTCTTTATGGAAAGTAAAGCACTGTGCTAGACAATTACATTATTGCACTGTTGGGTGGTCATTGAGTTCTGAGCCTACCTTACCCCCTCACTAACCTCCCTAGAAAGGGTGTGACTGCTCACCAACACTACCACTGAGAGACAAGTGCTGAAGGGGTTGTACTTGTCCCAGTTTTGCAGAGCCATAGTTGGACGGACTGCAGGACAGTAGAAGCAAACAATCCCATCCATTCTATGGCTGTGGCCATTAGTCCTTGACTGCTCCTTGTCCCTGTGAATGGGGTCTAACTGCATTAACATTAAAAAATGCTTTGATTACGTACCTATGTAGCTTGACATTTGAAACAGTCTGGGTAGATAGTACATAGGGAGGAATTGTTAAAGAGTGAGGTGAGGCAGGGTAGGATACTAGTTGATAGAGCAAATAATTTGATGCCAGCTGAAAGGGAAAAATATTAATTTATTAGTAGCTGTAGTAGAAATAGTAGTCGTTTATATATCACTACTAGCTTCTTGGGGCAGGGCATCCTGGTCGTTAACTGGTCAAACCAAGCAAGACTACAGCAAACTAAATAGCACTGCAGATTATAAAAAGGTCTCACATTTTTAACTTAACCTCTGATGGTTGGGTGCTCTTCTAACGTCATGAAGAAAGGTATTCCAGTTTTGTAAGTCCAGGGCAGAAAAACAATGATTACCTGTCCTGGCATTGGGGATTTGTGGAGTATAGAGCAGGTAGGTGGCAGAGGATGTGAGGGTTGATGCTGGGCCACAGGGAGGAAAAGGTCCCTCATGAGTTTAGGCCCTGCATTGTAATATGAATGCTGTGCCTAACTTAGATTTTTAAAAAAAAATAATGTGTTTCCTAATGGGCTCTAATGGAAGGTGGTAAGATCGGAGCAATTGTGCGATCATTTACTTGAGCCAAGCGTTAATCTGATTGCTGAATTTTAAATGACGTGCAATTACATTAGTTAAGCTTTTCCTTGACACCAAGTACAACTCTACAGTTGTTTTCTTGTAAGCTGGAGCGAGTAAGGGCAAGAACTTAGACTATACCTTTAACAAAAGAAAACACACTAGCACCAATGTATTGTTATATTCCCTAAAAAACTTAGGTTGGTGTTGAAAATTACTCACATATTATGAGCACTACCTACTGACAAGGAAAGGGGCCAAGATCAGTGGGTGACCAAGCATCAGACCACGTCAAAGAAGTGTTAGGGAAAATAAGTATCTCAGTTTTGTTGAAGTTCAAGCAGAGAGTATTGGAGTCCATCCATGTGTCAGTAACACTAATTCAGTCTTAAATTACTGTTACTGCATAACCGCATCTCCAGTGAGTCAAATGATCAATTTAGTGTCGTCAGTATAGGCTTCAAAAACGTAGTCCAGTCAGCCAAAAATATATGATCAAACATGCACGGTACATTAATATTAAACCCTGTGGGACTAAGAGCTGACACCCTGGGGCACACCACATATGATAGATTTAGCATTTGCCAAAAAAGACGTAAGGAGATGATTTTGGCTGGACAAAAAAAGCCAATCCATTCTAAGGCAGGTCTCCCATGCTCTCCCCTCAAAAATGGACATGGAGGATGGTATGGGAGACTGTGTTGAAAGCAGCAGACAATTGGAGAAATACAACCGCTGCTGTACCACTCTCATCCATAGTGTATCTGATTTCATTAAGGACAACCACCAAGTCCACCTCTGTACCATGACTAGGCCAGAAACCTGCTTGAGCTGTATCAATTCTATTTAGTGAATGTTGAGAGTTGGTCCTTGAACACATTCACTTTAGTAATCTTGGATGAAAGTTCGATTAACCTGTAGGTCACCAGTACAGATGGGCCTACTCTCCAGTCTGTTTCCAATCAGAGGGGTCCATTCCTTCAGTCGAAGAAATATTACATTAGGCTGTTGATGGTGGTTTCATCAATGAGCTAAAGCTTTTAAGTATTTTCACGGTATGGTGGGTGTCTGAATAGATTTTGCTGGTCAATATTTGAATGGTTGGAAATTGATGAAGAAAACGTTTTCAGCAAGAATTCGGTTTTATCATGAATGATAGAGGGCTGATCACTCAAGTCTTCAGAAGTTCTCCATAAGGTAGAATTGGCTCTTGAAGAAGTGAAAGTGTTTAAGATTCTAAAAATCTCGTTAGTGTAATTAGAGACAGAGGAAATTGTAGTTTGATAATAGGCCTCTTGTGGATTTTATTCAATATTTATGGAGTTTTATTATTCGAATGGAATTCATAACATTTGCAGGCCTGTTTTTCTTTTGTCTGTTCTTACGAGAGCAGGTAGGCGAAGGATATTGCTCGTTGAAAATGTAAGGATTTATTAGATGAAAAAGTAATGTGTTCATTGGGCAATGGCCTTAAAATAACCAATAAGCCAGTGCCACCCTCTATAACATTGCCAATCATTGGGCAGACAGTAGTCTACAAGATAGGGCAGGTGTCAATGAACTGGGAAATATTGTAACTGATTATTTTTGAAGCTCAAATGTAAATCACGCAGTTGTATAAAATGGACTGAAAACACATAGGCAAAAGTAGTTGCACAAATAGTTCAATAAAGTTACCTAATACATTTTGGGGCTGATAAATTAGCATACATTTTATAGTAGCAGGAGAGAAGAGGCCAAGAAGAAGCATTTAGATCCCTGCTTCCAAAAACAGTGGACAAGAAATGACAGAAATATTTGTCTCCTTACCTACTCTGTCTACATTTGTGATTAGGTGCAACAGGTTCACGGATTTCTGGAGCCAATTCAGCCACATGTCGATGACTAAGCGGATATTTAGATTCGGGTCAATAATGAGACCATGACATTCCAACCTGTATTTGGAAAGTGACCTTGAGTCAATTTGCATGCAGGATAACTCTGCATAAGAAGCAATGTGCAGCGAGAGGACTAGAGACAGAGGGCCTGAGTTAGACTTTAGTAAGTGAGATACTTAGTCACAAACGTGGCGGAAATGGTATACTCCATCACAAACGTGACGGATATCTAGATTCGGGTCAATAATGAGACCATGACATTCCAACCTGTATTTGCAAAGCGACCTTGAGTCAATTAGCATGCAGGATAACTCCGCATAAGAAGCAATATGCAGTGCAGCGAGAGGCCTAGAGACAGAGGGCCTGAGTTAGACTTTAGTGGATGAGATACTCAGTCACAAACGTGATGGATATCTATTTGGCCGTATTACAAGTGCAATTGAATGTAATACACTTGTGAAACTGCAGACCTGATATCCGTCATATTTTGTGACGGAGTAGCCCCTCCAGCAATCTCTAAACCTGGCCCAAGTGCAACAAGGAGGCGTCTAATATGCATAAGCACTTAATGTATCTAAAATAACCGTCTCTCCGTTGTAGACCTAGTAGTGGCAAAGAAGAAGCCGAAATGTAGTCTATATGCTCTACCCAAAACCAAGAGACGTGCCTGCTTTGGCAACGTAACAACAAGATACTGGCATGGGTTGAGATCATTGTTAAGGTGCCAGTGCTTTCACATTCAATTAGAATGATGAAAATGGAGCCCAGAATCTTCCATGTACTGCTAGAATAGTGCAACCACTAGAAAAGAAAAAGAAAAGCAATTTAAATGTATGAACCCATGAAAGCAACAACTGACGCTCAAAGGCACAATAATTTACAAAACTCTCTAAGACAACAAATCACAATTGTGGCCAAACTCTCGAAATTGCAAGGCTAATAATGAATATGTACAAATAAAATATAAAACCCCCTTCACTGCTGTTGTGGCAGGGCCACCATTAGTTACATGGTGGAGAAATTGTCAGTTGGTTAGTTGGGGTGCAAAGTGGGTTGGCATTCCAATGGATAGGGATGAGTTCTGTCAGAGAGGCCGAGGTAAAGCGATCAGGTCGATCAGTGTGCAAAAAGGGAAAGGAGCCGGAGGGTGAGCATCAAGTAGGTTGGTGAGTGCGTTTCTAATGGTAGAGATTTTGTTTGTAAAGCAGAACACATACTCCCTGATGGCAGCCCTCTGGCAGGAGTAAAGGGGTCCCATAAACCCCCCAGACATCCCCTTCAAAAGTTCTGGCGGGTTGCCGCCTGCACTGTAAAAACACGGAGTGGCTGAAAAGCAGCCGCTCTGATTTTCACCTAAATACGCTGCCATGAGAGCAGCACGAGTTCGCGGCTGCCCTAGGGGCAGCGCAATAATCGTAATGGGGCGCATTTTCACTGTTTGCACCCGCCGCACCTTTTCAATGGTGCACCCAGTGCAAACAATGAAAATGCTCTTTATGTGTAATGTGGCCCCTCGTGGGTATTCTTTAGTTATCTATCTGTTTGGGGCTATTCCTATCTCTCAGTGCCACAAGGCCACTTAAGTGGAAAACGTTACACAACACACACCTTAACATAACAAAAATGTAAATGTTTGGGTGTGCAGGTTTATTGCCACTTTCAAGTTGACAAAAATAATTATGTTTAATGCTTGTAGTAATGAAAATCAAGATGTATATAAAATGTGAAGTTTTTAAATTGATATAAGCAAAAATCTCTTTGTATCTAAGTTCCTGATTTATAGCTTGGCGGACGAGTTACTCCGTCACAAACATCCTCCTAATTACAACTGCATTATATCCTTTGACACTTGTAATTAGGGAGATGAGATATCCAACACATTTGTGACAGAGCGACTCATCCACCAAACTCTGAGTCAGCCTCTAAATGTTTGTAATGTCTCTGTCATATTGCTAAACATTTGCAATTCATGTATTAGACAAACAAATTGCAATGCATGTATTTTGGAATTGCGTGTTTTTGCTACTACGGACTGTCGTACCATATACTTTCTTTTCAGAAAATGCCAAAAGATACTTGGAAAAAATATGAAACTCTGGGAAGACGAAGTTTACAGATTCAAGAAAATTGGTCAACTCAAAGTTAGTGACAACATGCTTGTATTGAAATGAATTATGTACTTCTCTTCTGTAGCTACACTAAGAGACAAAGGCCAGTATGCTTGCTAAAGAATTGGTTATTGCATGAAAGCGGTGGGATATTGGTAGGTTGATAAAATCTGTTTAATTGCCTATTTATAATTTGCGTTTGCACTTCTGTAACAAATAAGTTGTAAAGTGTGGACTACAGGAATACAAGTAATAGTTAGAGAGAAGAAGCTAAAAGCATAAGGCAAACTGAAAGCACTAGGCAAAGAGTTTGAGGATTAATTCAGGAGAGCCGAACAGATGGATTTTTAGAAACATTCTGAAGGTTAGCAGATCTAATTGAGTTATGAGTTAAGGAGGAAGAGAGTTCCAAAACCTAGGATTGGTGCCAAAGAATAATTGTTTTTGAGCTAAGGACTTGCCCAAGGCTGGTGTTTGTAGGAAGAGATAGTTCTTGCTCTTGGGACCTCTGTGTGTGAGATCAGCTGAGTTGTGGCATGGAGGACCGCCTTGATGAAGGCAAGAGAAGATGGGGGGAACTCCAGCAAGAATAGAATTGCCATAGTTCATGCAAGACCTGATTAATTTGTGGGCAACCTTTCTGAGATGATCGGCGTTAGGACCTTTTTTATAATCTTCAGGGTGTGAAGTATGGAATTTGTGGGTTGGTCCAGTGTTGAAGCAGGGGGGCAGACTTTTCATTCATGAGTCTGGAGCCACTCAGGTAGGAGGTAAGTTATATATTTCATATTTGGCTTTTTAAGTTACAGCAATAGCCATTAGATCTTGTCAGGGTTCCATCCTCGCTTCAATTGGAACTCTCTCCTAGCTTCCACTCCAGCCCTTGCACCAACATTATAATACATAATTTACTTTTAGCATTCTGGTCACCAATTCAGAGATACAGGGAGTGGGGACTCACAGGATTCTCTACACTCCATTAGCAGTCATAGACACTCTGTGAAAGGTTAAGACACGAGGCTCACCCACATCTCATGTGAAAAAAAGACAACAATTTGATTGTGACTACCACTCCACAGAAGACCAAGATATGAAAGTCTTGCGGCCTGCTTGACCTTTTGAAGTACGCAGCACATGTAGTCATGGATGCCCATTCATGCAACAGCTATGGCACCAAGCCTAAGCTTCTTTCACAAAGGGCTTCCCCATCATCCCTAAGTCTATATTTTCAAGGTGCGAAACAAAATGGAAAGTTTACCTGTACATCACCTCAGCTAAAAATTCCCTTAACCAAACTCCAACATAAAATCTGTCGTCAGAACTACACTCCCGCACAATGTTTTCAGACATTCCTCTCACTTTATTAAACTACTCAGCACAACAAACTCTCACACCTCCATCTTTCAGAAGCAAAACACACACCTTCCTAAGAACAAATAGAGTTTTTTGATTTGTGATTTAGAGTCCGGGTGCTCTCAATAGTGAATCCCAAGGATTTTATGGAAAATGAGGTGATGGACAAGATGTTTTTAGAGGAGAGGTCATTTAGTAGAGCTTTGCCTATTTCATTTTTGTTGCTTGAGGTGATGAGGGAAAAGTTCTGTCTTTTGGGGATTGTGTAGGAGGAAATTGTTTGACGTACCCCATCAAATTTTTGAGAGGCAGGCCTTCATTGTTAGAATGTTCTTTAGGTAAATGTCTTCAAATATAGCTGTGTATTGTCAGCGTATTGGTGGATATCAACATCATACTCATCTAGAATATCGGAGTGAGTTTGAAGAAAGAGGTTATGTATAAGAGGTGCTAATATTGAACATTGGGACACACCACAGACCATGCTGGACATGAAGGAGCAGCTATTGCCATTTTTATTACCAGGTAATATGCTTAAGAAGGTGAGATGAGAACTGGGTTAGGATTTAAAAGCAAGGCCAGTTTTGTGCTACAATATATTCAGCAGTTTGGCCAATAGCTACTGAAGGGTTCAGTGGAGCCAGGATCCATGGGTCAGCCTTGTTGATGATATAGTAAATTTTGTGCTTGACCATCAAAGTTGCCATCTCTGTCCTGATGCCAAATTGCCAAGGAATGGGAAGAGTGATTTGATAACTTAATTGATCATTTGCGTGGAGACTCAGTGTTCCAAGGCTTCGCCAAACAATGCCAGTTTGTAATGTTTCTAGCTGATATCTCTTCTAGTGTGTAGCACTTATTATCGAACCATTATTGTAAAGCATTCGGTCCCTGCTGCCTGTTGCAGGCGATGTTCATGATAAAATAGAGCACGTTATTGAGATCACTATTGATGGGGAGTCACTTTTAAAGCGAGAAAGGTGTGAAAACTATACCTCTAAATTTGCAGCTGTAGTATACCATTGCATTTGGGACACACCTGCTCCAGTAGCTAAGGGCGTGATTTAGGTCTCGGCGGACGGGTTACTCCGTTACAACAGCGACAGATATCCCGTCTGCTGAAATATATCTCCCATAATATCCTATAGGATTTATAGTGAACGGAATATCAGTCAACGTTGTGATAGATTAACTTGTCCGCCGAGATCTAAGCCAGGCCCTTAGTGTAAAAACTGTTAGACCAGTTCCCTGCAAAATTGCTGAGTTGGAAAAAAATCTCATTAAGGTATTCTTGCTAATGGGAGACATATCCAGTATATCTCAGAGGTGCATGTCTTTTTGTGCTAAAAAGCATAGACTCTTAAGAATATAGGTTTACGTAGATGTTCTGTGTGAATTGCAGGCACCAACGCTGCATGCTATCAGGCTTAGGGTATCTGAAACCTCGTTCCTGAGTACTCCACTGTCTACACCATATCTGTGGAGCTTACATAGGGGTATATGTGTTTGACCTGCAAAGGGCAAAACAGAAGCAACCTCGACACTAGTGTGTGGATTGTTTCGAATGATTTTTCCTTTTGTTCTATTTTATTGCATAATTATTAAATATTAAAAAATACTGTGCATTTAGTTCAAGCAATTCACCAGTAGACAAATATGATTGAGGAGAATGATCAGATTGGCCTGAATTATAGATCTTCTTAGGTCTGTTTTCTTCTGTTGGTTTCTCAGTTTATTTATTTTGGAGTTTTTCAATATAAAAATATTGCTCACAGGGACCAGTTGATTGAGTGATCTACATAATGTGAGGATGATGTAATTACATTGAAAGCCTTGTTATAACATGATAATATTTGTTAACTGGAAATATTCACTGAGAATTAGTGGTTCTGAGATGAGAAGAACAAACGTACCTTAACCAGTTTGTTTCTTTATGTTAGTTGTATTTCATGCAGTGATTTTCTGAGTAGTTGGTTTGTCAATGTTTCCAAATTCTCGGAACTTTGGGTACCGAGCTAGGGAATTAAGGGATCATATCACAAGTCCCTGTGGTGTTGAGTACCAATATCAGTTGATTTGCCTTTTTTCACATTGACGGGATTGGTTTGTGTTTTGTAGGTGATGAAGACTAATAGAAGCCAATGTTGGTGAAGTAAACTGGCATGTTCTTTTTCATAGTTAGCCTTGTCAAGCCCAATAATGTTTTGTGTGTAGCTGAAGGAACAGATGATAGGTCTGTCTTCCGAGTTATTTTTCTCTGTACATAAACTCATGCCTCGGCGTTGCTTATTGTGTTGTACCTCTCTTAAACCCCATTTATTTTTCACTATATTCTGCTTATGGATGGATGGATGGATCCTGCACCACATAGCTTTCTCAGGCAGCCTTTACTTCGGTAACTTGATGTTAATGTCCTAGCTTCACAGTGATCATGTTACTGTGTGTGTTTCTGTGCAGTCTTGTGTGCTAAGCAAGCTGGTGATCTTGGGCCTTGTGAGCTCTTTAAAATAAATAAATAGTTTAAAGATTTGGAATTGGTAGGCACTTACATTCAGGATTTGGATGAATATCATGCTTCCCCTAACTAAATGTTTTAAAGCAACAAAACTATTTTAAAACTTAAAAGAACCCTCAGACCCTAGACTGGAGAATGAGCCAGAAAGTTATCGAAGTCAGTCCTTGTAAATTAGGTTCGATGTAAAAATGAAAACTGCAAGTAAACAAACTCTACCCAAAAGCATCTTGTCAAAAGATGACAGGAAAAACCTAAGTAGGTTATTTTCCCTATCAGAAAAGTGATATGAACTGCTAAAATATAAACGTTTTACTTAAAATCTTTCCCTGTGGTTACTGAACTGAGATTCAGTACCCAAATGAGGTCGCAGGCATACTGCTTATGAGTACTCTTTGACGTAAACATCCAGTCACCTGTAATCTGATTGCAGGCAGCCCCAAAACAGTTGCCAGACGTGCAACAATGCTTGTAAGCACGTTGAAGAATAAACCTACTTTCATCAATTGCATGATAGTTGGTCGACCTGGAGGCGAACTGTGGAAATAGTACTGAAGACCATGAGCCATGGATGGGGTGCCTACGCAAACATGCCCAAGACAAACAGGAGTGGAGGTCCTTTGTTGCTGCCCTACCCACCAGACGGCATAACGGGCAGTGGATAGGTCATTTGTTATATAGACAATAATACAGCAGCTAAGGTTACCACTTGGCATGTATTGTGCCGAAATTACTGATATTTTTATGTCAAGGTCGATAATTATAATGAGAAACTCAACAAGAAAAGCGTATTTTCTCCTTCTTAAGATATAAATTGAAATATCAACTAGAATAAGAAACCAATTTAAATATAGTTTAGAGCCGATTAAACAATGCCTTATTAATTATTGAAGCATACAGAAAAAGAATTGATATGAGAAAAAAGAATGCAGAGGATATTACACAAAATCATTAGTGCCCAGGTCCTGGTGCTTCCAACAGCGCAGAATGTGAACAAATGGCCATTGTTTCGCTTACAAAGATGGCATCCCTTGCAGCAGCATTGTTTTCTGTTTGCGCCAATATGTGTGGATTGTAGACACTACTCTTCCTTCTGCCAGTCCTATCTCTTCTTCACCTTCTCTACGCATGCGCACAGTGTCCATTCCCAGTGAGTGAACTACCTGGGCCATTGTCAATGTTCACTCGAAAAGCACGCAGTGTATTGTAGAAATTCAATTCCAAGCTCTTCAGTTAATACATTTATAGTTTATATTTATATGCTATTATTACCATTTTATTTATAAATACTTTTCTTCATTTTTCATCACCCACACAGATTGAATGTAATTTTAAGCCCTGAGGATATATCTCTTTTTTAAGTATTACTAATAAGATTCCTTGATGCATACAAAAATCTGTAGCAACTATTTTGTACATAGAGAAACATGATTAAAGAGTAAGGTGTTTTAAGTATGAAGCCAAAGTGGTACTAGTACAAGGCAGGGTTTATGAAGTGCAGTATGGCCCACAGAGTTTGTTATTGAATATTTGATGCTGGATCATATAGGTTTATCCAGATTACACTAGCACTTTAGAACTACGTATTGGTGCAATTTTGGACAGGTCTATAGTTTTCTCCAGCCATCCACTCACTGCATGAATGGCATTGCGCTAACAGTCCAGAGCAAAGACAACTTCAGTACTTCAGTATAAATATGTGTCGAATGGTTAGTTTATGTAATGATTTATTTATGTTATTTATTTATTTGTAAGGTTTTATATAGCGCTGGCTAGACCCAGAGGCATCAGACCGCTTTACATGTGCAGGAGCAAAACCAGAAAAAGAAAGCAGTAGTTCAGAGCAAAAAATAACAAATCAAGGGAAGCACAACAATCCGTAAGTCAAGGGTGGCAGAGTTCCGAGTGATTCATAGGTTAAAACATCTGAATAATGCAATGGTGGAGAACAATGACTCAGAGCACAAAAAAGAAAATCAACTAGGAATAACAAGCTAAAGATTTAGGTGGCAGGGGAAGGAAAGGGGGGGTGAAGACACGTGAGAGTGTCCAACAAGCTGCTAAACAGCATGGAAGAATGGAGCTGCTAGGGTAGCTGCGAACCAAGGCGAGCTAAGATCAGGATACATAAAAGTAAGAGTAAACAGTAGAGCGAAAAGAGAGCTAGGTATGTGGAAAGATAACCAATGCGGGGGATACGCAAAGCCAGGACAGCACGGCAATTAAAGACTCCAATATTTGTTGAAAAGGTGATAGTTTAGGTCTTTTTTAAAGCTAAGGTAGGAGGGGTTGCAGCGCGGGTCCCTCGGGAGGGCATTCCAGATGTTCGGAGCATTCCCAGAAAAGGAGCGAGATTGGGTGGATTTTTTTTTTAGTAACGGGGGACGAGAAGAAGCACAGTGGAGCTTCTCATCAGTCTGGAGCAGCACGCATTTTTGAGTTTGTTTGTTAGGTATGAAGGGGATTGTTGGTGGAGAGCTTTGTGCATGATGCAGGCGGTCGTATAAAGGCATCTCCCTTTGATGGGCAGCCAATTGAGGGATTTGAGGGCAGGCGTGATGTGGTTGAAACATTTACAATTGGTAATTAGCCTGGCCGCCAAGTTGAGCACAGCTCTAAGGGGGGCTAGGTGGACTTTAGGGGTTCCAGTGAGGATAGCATTGCTGTAGTCAAGTTTGGAGACGACTAGTGATTGTATGACTCATTTTAAGTAATCTTAAGGGATAAAGGGTTTGATTTTCTTGAGGTGCCTGAGAGTGAACAGTGCTTCTTTGGCCGATATGGTCCTTCCGGGTCAAATGTTTGTCAAGAATGAAGCCCAGGAATTTCACTGAGCTAGATAAGGTGAGCGGAAAGTTGAGGGGGTTGAGGTCAGAGATCCAGCCTTGTATGGGGAGATGGTTGCTTTTAGGAGAGAAAAGAATAATTTCCGTTTTGTTAGGGTTCAGTTTAAGATGGTTGGTGTAGAACCAGGATTGAATCTTGCTCAGAGTGTTGTTTAAATGAAGTACATCAGAATGGGATTTGATCTTATAGTAGAGTTGGGTGTCATCAGCATAGAGGTGATAGTCGGTTCTGGCTTGTTTCAAAATGAGAGTAAGGGGTTCCATAAAGAGTTTAAAGAGAGGGGGGGAGAGTATTGAACCCTGGGGGACACCCAGGGAGATGGGGGTAGGATTGGAGAGGCAGAAGTTGATTTTTATTTGTTATGTTCTGTGCTGGAGGTAGGAAGTGAACCATTGAGGACCAAGCCATTAAGGCCAGAGCGAGCATTAAGCAATTCCAGTAAGGAAGGATGATTGACTGTATCGAATGCTGTAGAGAGGTCAAGAAGGCAAGCCTCTCCATTGTCGAGGGAGCAGTGAATGTCATCAAAAATGTTGAGCATGGCAGTTTCTGTGCTACAGCCTTCCCTGAAACCAGATTGAAGGGAGTCAAGTAAGTTGAATTTGCTTATATGGCTATCCAATTGAAGTAAAGCACATTTTCTAGGGTTTTAGCTTATAGTGGGAGGTTGGAGATGGGGCGGAGGTTGTTAGGATCGTTTTGGTCAGCCGTGGGGTTTTTAAGGATGGGAGTGATTTGCCCTAGTTGGAGGAGGTCAGTGACGCAACCAGTGGCAAAAGAGGTGTTAATGATTTTAGCCCAACATGGGGCGATAATGTGGTTAAGGTTATGAACTGGGATAGATGAGAGAGGATCTTTGGTGTGCGAGGTCGGCTTTAATTTTGAAATGATATTAAAGACTTCGAGCTCAGTCTTAGGATGGAAATTAGACCAGGAGGCGTTATTTTTCAGTTGCAAATTGGAAGGATGTCGCCAGAAGTAGAAGTAGTGGGTATTTGAGTGGGAGGATTGGGCGGGATGGACGGTGTCGAGAATGGAGGAACGTCTATGTCCATTTGTGGGTTGGGCAGGGCCAGAGTTCGAAGGGAGGATTGATCAATTTTGATAATTTTTTCCGAAAAGAAATTGGCAATTTCCTCACATCTTTCAATTGAGGCTTTCAGCTCTGGAGGGGCAGATGACGTTTGTTTTCTGACAATATTGAAGAGTTCTCTGGACCTGTTTTTGGCACGATCAAGTTGTGCGAGAAAGAAAGAAGTGCTTCCTAAAAGTTGCTATTGCCGATCTGAGGAGGGCAAGAGAGGGTGGAGGGTGGTGCCTCCATCTTCTTTCAGATAGTCAGAGTTGTCTTCTTTCATTATTAAGTTCAGGATTGAACCAAGATTTAGATTAGATTTTTCTTTGTTGTTTAAGTTTGAGTGGGGCGAATTGATCCAGGGCATCTCAAATGGCCTTATTGAAATGTTCGGTGAGCTCATTAGCGTTTTGAGAAAGAGGGATGAGTTGAAGTTGAGCTTGAAGTTTAGACTCTAGTTCACTTTGAGGGACTTGCTTAAGGTTTCTGTACCACATTTTGGGTTTGTTGTTAACTGTTGGGGGTTAGTGGGGCGCTGGTTGCGATTTTGAACAGAATGAGATGGTGGTCGGACCAGTCGATGGGGATGATGTTGGTCAGGGAGACCAAGTCAGTGTTAGAGATAATAGCGTCAAGTGTGGCCCCTTTGATATGAGTGAGATTGTGGCATAGTTGCTTAAGGTTGTTCATCTCCAAAAAGTTAGTGAGGCGTCTAGCCGTGAGATCAATTGAGTTATTCCAGTGGATGTTAAAATCTCCTAATAACAGATTTTTGGAGACCGAAACGGAGAAGTGGGTGCGAAGGTCGGATAATTCCTCAGAGAAGAGGAGAGTTTCACCCAGAGGGTGGTCGATATTATGTAGTCTAATCAGGGGTGAGCCTTTGACAGCGAGTTCAACGCCAAGGTATTCAAATGTCATGTGGTCAATGTTCTTAATAAGGGTGAAATAAAATTCAGTTTTATAGATTATGGCTAGTCCACCTCCTATTCTGCCAGGTCTGTCCTTCCTAATGATGGAGTAACCTGGTGGGGTGAGAAAGTCAAGAATGGCTGTAGAGCGGTCATTGAGCCAGGGTTTCAGTGAGAAAGGCAATGTCTACAGCCTCACTAAGGATGGTTTTTGCAATTTCAGTAGCATGTAGAACTGCCAATCTTCAGTTAACAAGCATGCAAGATAGGGGTTTGGGGTAATCCTGAGCAGGTTTAAGAGAGTGCATGGTGGTGAGTTGGGCTGGAGGTCTAGGTGAGATGGCAGTAAAAGGAAATCTGTTTACGCCCACAATTACTGGGATGCTGGAGTGAGGAAGGTGATTCGTCATCGGAGGCTTAGGTAAATAGGAGTTGCACAAGTCATTTAGGTCAGCAGTGGAGAGGTAGCAAGCAGCACAGTGAGGCGTGTGTGCGCGACTGCTAAGGGGTGTGGTCGGCTATCTGTAATGTAGGAAGAAGATACGAGAATCCGAGTGAGAGGTATCATAGAAAATGGGGCAAGCCCTGGAGTTAAGATTGGAGAAATCCCTTCTGAGTTTTGTTAATTCAGTGGTCATAACAGTGAGTTTGTGTTCCATGCTGATAAGTGTCTCGGCAAAAAAATTAGGGGGGAGACCCGCAGAGAAGGAGGAAGGGGATGAAGTGGGGTCAGTGATGCCAGGGGAAGGCAATCCAACGAGTGGAAGGTGAGAAAGGACAGGGGAGGGAGTCAGAACAGTGTTCGGACAGGTATTACGCGGATTCTGCGTGGAGTGCTTCAGGTCACGCTTCGGCAATGTCATAAAGTCAGGGGAAGCATAGGGAGAGCGAGAGAGGGAGGGAGGTTTGCAGGGGTAAACCACATCGAATTGCTAGGGAAGGATGTCATTGGGAGCCGGAGAATTATACAAAGAGGAGAGTGCAGAGGGAGACCCCAGGGAAGGTGAGTCCGTAGGAAAAGAGTAGGAGGGAGCATCTGGGAAGAAGGAAGGGAGAGGAGGGGATTGGTTGTTTATAAGAATAGGTGTTGGAGAATTAGATCTAGAGGAGATAGTAGTAGGAGTCCCAAGAGGAGGCAATTGAGTAAGAAAGGAGTGCGATGGAGAATCTGGGCTAATGGAGGGGACAGGCGGGGTTCGGTCGATGGTAAGAGAAGGAGTCGGAGAATTAGACATGGAGGCGAGTGCAGAGGGAGGCCCAAGGGGAGGCAAGTGAGTAGTAGAAGAGATAGGGGGAGAGTCAGGAAAGATGGTAGGGACAGGAGGGGTGAGATCGATGGAAAGAGTAGGAGAGAGATCAACTGGACTAGGGAGAGCGGGAGCTGGGGGTTCACCGAGGAGGTGAGGGGCCCCGTTTGAGACTATGAATGAGGTTGGGAGGGGCAGGGGAAGGAGGACCTGAATGCAGGTAGAGGGTAAAGACACATGGGCGCAAGGCAGTTGAGATGTTGAGGGATTATGAATCAGCTGAGAGATTTGATAGCCCAAGGTGCTGAAATGTCTGTCAAAAATGTTGAGGTGGATATTAGATGCTTGAATCAGGATGATACCAGTTCTGAATATAGAAATATCGATTTCCCCGATGATGGCGAGGGATGGGGTAGTCGACAGTTTGATTCCTTATGAGATTTTGATAGATTTGGTGATAGGAATGTGGAGAAAGAAAGTGTTTTTCCATTTAGTGGGGCGTTTGGAGTGGAAAAGAAAATCAGTTTTCATTGGACAAGACAAGCTGTAGTAGGTATCATCTATTAGCGTTTCAGGGTGAAGTTTCAATAACTTGTGTTTGAAATTTTTCTAGGCGTTTTAAGAAAGGTTAGACGGATATGAAATGCTCCACGAGTTAGGGCCATGTCAAGAGAGGGCAGGATCCGGGGGCAAGAAGGTGGGCTTGGGAGAAGACATGGTAAGAAGCACAATAAGAATGGAGGCAAAGACAGGTATGGATGCCGAAGAAAAAGCGCAATTAAGGGCGAGGTTCTGGAATTAGGAAATATTCAAGGTGGGGAGTGACCACGCCTGGTAATTGGAAAAAGGTAAAGTCAGAGTATTGATATTCATGTAGATAGGAATTCTAAACCCAGCCTAAATAATCAGGAAGTGTCTGACATTCATGATGGGGCCAGTAGATGTCACTGCAGAACCGTGTAATGTGTTCGAAATCTAAATGTAAGACTAATATTCGTGTCGGCTCTTCCAAGAGAAGCTGGTGATTGAATTTCAAGTGCTATCATGAGATTGAAAAGCACGAGAAACGGCGCTTTTATAGTTGAAAACACATTTTGCCCTATTTATCGGGACATTTCTTCCTGATTGAGGTGTGCAGCGAAGGGTCCTTTCACTATGCGTGCCATATCAATAGTAACGAGGTTTATGGTGGACCTACTTGGATAATTCCCGGATTTATCTCCTCTAATAGCTTCTATGAATATTTAACTTTTTTCAAAACGTTGCTGTTTTACTCCGTATTCGTAAATGATAGCTCAATTTTACCCGAGACCGCCCCTATACTCCTCTCAGTCAGAAACATGCACCCCCTGCTTGGTTTCTATCTGTTATCCTTCTCTTGAATGGTGGCAGGATGCCTATAGGAAGCTTCCTTCGAAGTGATTCCTTGGAATGGCCTCCATTTGACATGTACTTACTAAGACAAAAGGCCTGGCCTGTCTTTGAGTAGCTAAAGTTGTCAGACGTGCCTCTCTTCCTTTCACAGGTGCCTGTGAAACCTAAGGGCTGGGCTGACCTACCAGTCCTTAAATCAGGGTTTATTTTCTTTCTGATATCGTGCACACAGTAGTGCCAGTAAATCAGAATACTGTCTTGTCTGTAGAAGCGCAAGATTTATGTTAGAAGTTCATGGCAATCGTAATGCTCTGAAGCTAGAGAAGAACCGAAGTAAATGTTACTGTGGCAGCAGGGTTCTAGTGCACCTCTCTGTGTAAACAGGTTCTAAAAAACAGATCAGTGGAAGGCGGTGTTTAACAACATTTCTCAAAATAAATCATTTTTGTGGTATTTGCGCTAAAAATCTTAGTTTGCCCAGCAATTAGATTGGATCTAATTAGTACAATTTCACGAAAATAAGTTTTAAGGAGGTTCCTAGAATAGGATGCGGAAATAGGCTTTCTAAACTATGGACTTGATTTACCAATGTAACCTGTCAGAGGGCCTACATGGCAAGATACATTGTTTTTTTATTACTTTTAAAACATGCATGTTGGTGAAACATGCTTTCTACAAATATGAACGTTAGCTACTGTTTTTTTGCAGCTGCTAGGTGCAGAGGTATCTGTTTACTGTGAAAACGGATTGGTTTTAAAATTGTACACTGATGTGTTAACGCTGGTGTTACTGGTGCTTGTCAGCCCAGGTGCCAGGTGTGTAGCCCCATATGTGAGTGTGTAAAGTTATGCTATCCTACATTGGGTATTTGACTTTTATGCTTTGCAAACATTTACCATGAACTTACATTAAAGTCAAATAGGCCAATCAGCTTCTCTATGTGAACACATTTAATGGGTAAAAACTCATGAATTGAAAGTTTGGTTAGCAGCCTTTCACCGCACAGAAATAAGTAATTAAAACATGTATCATCCCTAAAATAAGAAAAAAAGAACATGAAAAAGGCAAATCCCTCCCAACCACAGAAAGGAAATTAAGTCAAAAGTTAGACAGATGTTAGAAAGGCATTACTGCCAACGTCCCTGCTTTACCTAGAATGTCCCTGCATTACCGCGGTTTGTTTGGAAAACCGCAACCATTGCTTAATTTGAGCCGGTGGGTGCTGATGTGGGGACCGGCACTTATTTTTCCTCAGCAAGAGAGGGAAACCCCACAAACAGGGAAATAAGGAACAAGAGAAAGATGGAAAAATAGTCACGAAGGGAGAAAGCAGGAACCTGCAAGAGTGAGATAAACTGGCAGGGAGTAAGTATCTTGCAGTGGATTAAAGAAGCCTGAGGTGGATTTAGGACTACTCAGCCCTAGTTTTCCGGAAGCTGATATTTATTCGCTCTAGCCACTGGCTTCTGAGCAGCACAGTGGGCACTGGCGCTTACTATTTCACAAATTAAGCACTGTAATCGCACCACAGATGAGAAAATTAAAATGTTTTGAATTTTACCAATACGTGTACGTATTGTTGCATGTGTTTAGTTGTATTTTGGGACCCAACACCTATGTTTTGCCCATTTGTAAAAAAGTCACAACACGAGATAGTCTAAACATGCATTCCCACAGATGCTGTGGAGGTCTGCTGTTAAAATGCCAGTACTGCAGGAAGCCGCAGTAGATAACTCTTTTTTTGCTTTGGTCCAGTAAAAACACGATTCATGACTGTGGTGACTATTTTGTGAGGTGTTCATGAGCCACGTCAACGTCAGTACTCATTTGCTGACTGCATGTGTAGGTATGCTTTGCGGCTTATGTCTAGGAAACCCAGTTTTCAAGCAATAGAGCAATGTACAAGTAGAGAGGAATTGTTCATTGAAAAGCTCTGAGTGGTGGAATGGAGATTCTCTACCTTTTGGGCCCATGGGATGTATGAGCGGTCATGACTGGTACAGCTATTTGGAAAGATTTTAAATTAAATTGATGTTGGTGTGTTACGTTATGCTTTGCTTTGTTTTGCTTTGCAGGCAATTAGCCGGTATTTGCCAAGAGGAGATTTGCGCCTGAGACCAGTGATATATGAAATGATCCTAGATGAGTTTTTGCAGAGTGATTATGAGGTACAGCAAACCACATTTTCTTTTGGTGTATTTTTATTACATTATCGAAATGTTTTAAAATATTCGCATTACTGGACATTATTTAACTCTAGGTACCTTAATCAGGTTAAATGAAGGATTTGCACACTGGGTCCGCCATAAGGCTCATTAAGCAAGCAACATATGGATGTATTTGCCCTTGAATGCATGTTTTTTTTACATTCTGAAATAATTCTATTTCAAACTTGTAGCCACATCAGGTGGTCAGGGTGTAGTCGTCCTTTGAAAAGACCACAATTATAGCTAGCTCTTTCCTATCTTGTTTTATGTCTCCCTCATAACTCCAAAGTAGACCGTTATTAGTGTTTCCAATTTACACATTAAATATTTCAATCACAAAAACAGAAGAAGTTCATATAAAAGCCCCTAACCAAATGTGAATTGGGGAAGACCAAAAACAGCATCACCTCTAACTGGAGAGACAAAGCAGTGAAAGTTAAAAGTCACTTTTAACTGCCTCTGTCCGTCATTAAAAGTAAGAAGTCCGCACATTTGGGTAGTTTTTCTTTGCCCTTGATATTACTTCATTTGCTACCTGTCGCGTCACTTCATGTGAAGCATGTCATCCGGAGAGGCAGGTAAATCAGACTTTCAAGTAGTTTCCACTGGTCCCGTCTGTGCTGAGAAGTGCCCACAGTAGGCGTGACAGGCTGCTTCTCTTCCTGGTCTCCCAGTGAGAGTGGCTTTTTGATCAGGTGCATGCAAACACCCTCTCCCTCTTGCCTGCCGCCTTCCTCACATTGTGTGTGGAGGCATGCACCCACTATCATGTTGGGTGGTCACTGAGTCAGCATGCTCACAAGCACTTGTCTACCATTCTTGGGATCTGCTTGGAGAATCTCAAAAATCCTAAGGGCCCTCTTTTTGTGTCCTTTCTACCAGGGTTGAGGCTGCATTGTCTCACTTGCTTGGTGTACCCACTAATCATCAATTCATTTCTGATTCTCTTAGATTGAGCCTGTTACGGTTAATATCTTTGCATACACACATTCATCAATTCCCAGGATTCGGATTCCTCCTGTCGTTAGTTGCCATCCTTAGGACGTATAGCCTTTTTTTCTTGCTGCATGCATATATAGACACTCGAACATTCATGAGTACATTTCTGTTCACACGAAGAGGATGTTTCTGACCTCTATGCCAAGGCAAATAAGTTAAAGACATTGTTTGGTCTTTTCTTCCAGGGAAGTTTCCTTCAGTTTCGTATGTTCATTTGTCACATGGCACTTGTTAAACTAATAAAAAGAATTGTATTTGTTGCAAATGGCGCACACCTTTTTTATCTGTATATTTCTCAATATTTAACCGTTCGAATTGATTCAGGTACATTTCTACTTGATATATAAACCACCTATTATACTAATACCATAATGCATGTTCCTTGTTGTGCAAGACTGGTTCCAGATGCATTGTAGTCTAGTGCTGGGCAAACGTCCACAGCAAAATTATTATATTGTTGAAATCTGCTGTTTTCAAACTACTGACTGCTGCTAAGGGTGTTAGCAGCCTTGTGGTATGCAATAGACGCCCTTATCAGCACGTAGCCACTGGGGGAGTCTTATATTATGGTCTCCCTATAGAGGCAGGATTTAAAGTGCTGGAGAAGCAGGGGAGCGGGAGATTTGAGGTTATGTTCTTTGAATGGTGTCTTCCAAAACTTAAGTCACTTCTCCCCTCCACCAACTACTTTTTAATGAATAACTGTCTCTGCTCGGAGGCCGGAGTGAATTGCTTCCCCAGCTGCTCATGAAGTTGTTTTCTGCGTATGAAAGGGTTGCAGATCCCCTTATCAGCCGCCCAGGAAGTCCCCTTGAGAGCGCTGTAGCGGCCTCTGTCAGTAATTAGCACTGTTGGGCTCCTAGCACAGGGGTCGCTAAATGGTAATTACAGAGAACTGTGAACCCTGAGAACAGGAACTAAGGGGGTGTGCTGCCTGCATGGAAGGCGGGTCTGAATCCTATGACAAAGTTTATTTTGCTGTAGAATTTGCACCTGCTTTCTGATTTTCGCCCACTCCTACAAACAATTGAAACCAGGCAAATCTCTTTTAGATGTCATTGTAGCAGTATCAGAACTAGCAGATAGAAACGTTCCCGTTGAAATGCCCCTTTGTCAGTGAATACAATGGGGTCACGTGGACAGAAGCAATTGGTATTCATGATCTCGTGGAAAAGTGTCTGTAGACTTCAGTATATTTTTAGCTAGGCTCTCACAGTACCTTTGTCAAAAATTCACAGTGGCGGCCACACCCTATTTAAATACCCTTTAAACAACATGGGTTAAGCCCTAGAGTTGGGTTGTTGTGCTTGCTTCAACAATTCACCAAGGATGGGTTAGATCATAGAGAAGGTCCGCTTGTGAAGTAAAAGAAGCCGGCCCGGACTCCTGTGAAAACAAATGCCCTCATTATCTATGTGGCCTATGAAATTGTGAGTAGACTAGGGGTGCCCTAAGCAAACCTGATCTGGGAACACGTTGACAAAATAAGTTTGCTTACAGATCTGCTATCATGCAAAAAAGTGGAGTTTTCTATCTGTCTGGATGAGTAAGCAGAGGCAAAAATACAGTGTCATTTCCTGTGTGGGTTTATTAGAGAGTTGCAGACATTATCTCCATGGTGCCATAGGCCAAAGTCATTTAGATGGTTTGATTCACTGTGTTCCAAGTCATACAGAAACCTTTTTATTGCACTAGAGCAGTACCCAGGAATCTTGATGGTGTGCATTTTTTCAGAGTGGCCTATAAAAGGGCCCTTAATAACAGAAAGAAGACTATTGCAGAGAATACAAGTGACTACCTAATAGCAGTTGGCGCCCAAAAACCAAAACCAAGCGTTTCGGCATGTCTTAAATCTCGATTACTTCAGAGACTTTACAGGGTCCAGTCTCTCTATTCTGATCTCTCCCATTAGTGGGTGAGTCCATTTCCCAAGGTTTACCTTCATCCATTTGTTAACAGCGAGCATGTCACTGAGACCGGCGGATTCCATCATAATGTATTCCACAGACATAGATGGAGAATTTACAGCAGTGGTGGCCCGCTATAAATAGGTACCCTAAGGCCCCTTGTCCTGATTAGGTGCCAGTATATCTGTTTAATGACAGCAACTCCCTATCGGCCCCTCTGCTCACCAATGTGTGGAAGAGCTTAGTTAAGTGTGGACCACCACAGTTCTGGTCCCACCCCACTATTGTGACAATTTTTAAGAAGGGAGATAAAGGGAATCCTAGATGCTACTGCCCAATATCTCTCATTGACTCAACAGCGAACATAATGGGGAGGGTCCTTTTAGATTGCCTGGAGGTGCGTGCTCAGGAGAATCATACCCTCCATTGAAGTCTTGCAATTAGACGAGGGAGCGTCCTCATTCAAGGTCTGACTCTGTACCTCCCTAAGATTCCGGGAGCCGGAGCGACCCCCCAACTTAGCACATTTTATGAGGCTCTGCACCTCATATTTGGGCAGCCTGTTCCCTCTAGCGCGCCTTCATGCACCATGGGTTCTGGAGGGGTCCCTCCTGGATCCCCTGCTGAGGGGTATACCCCCGTGCCTGTCAGGACCCTTGGATCCACGGATAGATCCCGATAGGCACTGGTCATACCACCTCAACCTTCTCTGGCGGCAGTCGCGATGCCGATGCTCTCGGTGGTGCCGGCAAAACCCACACCCCCACGGCGCTGTCTCCATTCTCAACTCCAACATGGAGCCAGACAAGCGCCTACTGGAGCCTTGCCCTCCTTATTGGAACCTGAGCCTTATTCCTATGAGCTAGGACTTGGGGATGATTGGGAGGGGCCACTGAGGAATGCCAGCCCCTAAACCCCAACATGGGCTGGTGTGAGGACTTGGCAGACGCAAGTGGACTGGACACCTCTCCTCATACTGGCATTGTCTCTCGCCCTACAGTGGCTACGGAAGGAGGAGTTTTTTTTGCTATGGTGGTGAGAAGGGCGGCCGAGGTCCTGTACCTTAGCTTGCCCTCGGAGGTGCTTCAGCCCGTGATCCCATTCATACCTCTTCTCCCATTTAATGAAGCCCTTACGGATGTCCTGCTGGGGACCTCGTCCAAGCCCTACGTAGGGGCTCCTGTGAACAGGGCAATTGCCCACAGCCATTGTCCCACCATAGGAGACCCCAATTATCTTACATAACACCCTTCCCCAGAGAGCTTGGTGGCCCAAGCCTCCACTTCCTTTGTAAACCCTGGCGCATTCATACCCCACTGGATAGGGAATCTAAGAGCCTGGGCACCTTAGGCAAGAATTGTTTTTCTTCCACCAGCCTTGGACGGCGGTCAGTAAACACTGCGTGCCATTTGGGCCGTTACTTCCATGCACTGCAGGATTCAATTGCGCAGGTGCTGCCCATCATCCCGAGGAGGCCCAGGTCATACTGTCCCAAGCTACGGCAGATGGGAGAGACGCAGCTGAGTCGACAATCAGATGTGGGCTGGACATGACTGACTCGCTGAGCAGAGCAGATTCATCATCGTTGGCCTTACGACACCACACTTGGCTGAGAACAACTGGCGTTTCAGGGGCTGTCCAAGCTTCGCTTATGGACATGCCCTTCGATGGCTCCTGTCTCTTCGGGGACAACACGGACTTACTGCTGGAGTGCAACCCCAGTCTGCCTTTTGCTCCTTTTGTAGCCATGAAAGGGGCTACCATCCAAGCTCTTACCTACCCAGCCACCATGGCCTGCGAGCTGCCCAGCATCTGGGTGGACCCAGACCTCATGGGTCAGGTAGCTAGAGGTTGACCCAGTCCACTGCCACCCCCCCCCCCCCCCCCAGCAGCAGCAGCGTCCAAGCCCCTTTAGTTTGCGCTCCGACCATCGTGGGCAACCAGTAGGCGGCAGGATATGCTATCACCTGCACCACTGGAAGTCAATTACATCAGACCGCTAGTTTATCCAGATTGTCCAAAGTAACTACTCCCTCCCCTTCATGGCTACCCCTTCACCCATGCCCCAATTCCTGACGGAGGAACATCTCTCCTTACTCTGCCAGGAAGTGGCAGCTCTCATGGCCCAGAGAGCCATAGAGAGGGTGCCGACATCAGGAGTAGGTTATGATTGTTATTCCCTCTGTTTTCTGGTGCAAAGAAGGACAGAGGCATTCATCCTATACTAGACCTTCACCATCTCAATTTCCAACTAAAAAAGGAGAAATTCTAAATGCTCATGCTCGTTCAAGTTTTGTCTGCCTTGACTTGGGAGACTGGTTGGTACTGTTGGATTTGCAGGACCCATACTTCCACATTCATGTCCTGCCTGCCCACAGGCGCTACCTCCGGTTCAGGGAGTGCCATGAGCACTTTCAATTTACCGTGCTCCCTTTTGGTCTTACCAGCGCCCCTCAGGTGTTCACAAAGGTGATGGCAGTGGTTGCAGCTCATCTGCAAAAATCAAGGTTGCCAGTCTCCCCCTAGCTCAGTGATTGATTGTTCAAGGCAAACTTGCCCCAGGCAGTCGTCTCCCACCTCCGGGCTTTGGCTGACCTCCACTTGCTGGAGTTCACAATCAATGTGCTGACTCCCTCTCAGATGCTTCCTTTCATTAGTGCTGTTCGGGACACATTACTGTTTCAGGCATAATTTCCTCTCCCTTCCTCTACTAGATCTGACAGTGGTGACATATATGTCACTCCTGAGATGAGACAGTCATCCGGTAGAAGTGGTGATCAGAGATTTCTGGTCTCTGGGAGAATCTGGGCTTCACATCAACCTACTGGAGCTCTGAGCAATCCGGCTGGCTTGAAAGCCTTTCTACCATACATCAAGGGAAGGTTAGTGCAGGTGTTGATGGACAACACCACTGCCAAATGGTACCGCAACACGCAGGGTGCGGTAAGGTCATGGAACCTTTGTCAAGATGCTCTGTGCCTCTGGACATGGCTTAAACATCAGGGCATTCCCTGGTGGTTCAATACCTGGCGGGTGCTCTGAATGTCAGTTCAGGTTAACTCGGCTGCAGAAGCCTAGCAGATCATGAATGCATCTCCATCTGGAGGTGGTGCAAGGTCTGTTTCAGAAGTAGAGAGGTCCGTGGTTTGATTTTTTTGCCACCGCCTAGAACTCACAATGTCGCCAGTTCTGCACACTGGAGTTTTCAAGGCGGCCCGCGCTTGAGAAACTTAATCTCGAGTGGAGCTCAGGCCTCCTGTATGCCTTTCTGCCCTTACCACTCCTGCTCCGAGTTCTCAAGAAGATCAGGAAGACCGGGCCCAAATCATCCTTGTGGCTCTGGACTGGGCACCAGAGATTTTGTTAACTTTAGCTGTTGAGCATGGCCATTGGTCCTTCGGGAGGATCTTCTGTCACAGGATAAGTAAGAAGGGTTCTCTACCAAAACCTGTCAATGCTTTGTTTCATGCATGGAGATTGAATACCAACAGTTGACCGCTTTCAACCTCCTGCCCGAAGTCTGCACTGTTGTTTTGGTAGCCCAGCGCCCCTCCACCAAGATGGTATACACCAGCCATTGCAATAAATTAGTGTCATGGTTTGCTAAAAATCAGATTGATCCCTTATCTGCCCCCCTTTCTCAGGTCTTGCTGTTTATCCTTACCCTTGCCTGGCGGGGCTCTGCATTGGGCACCTTAAACTGTTACTTAGCTGCCATCTCCGCTTTACTGCGGCTGCCAGCCCAACATTCCTCTTCAAGTCCCCTATTGGTATTAGGTTACTTAAAGGTCTCCCACATGTTTACACAACTCCATTTGTAGTGACTCAATGGGACCTTAATTCGGTTCTTACTTTTCTGATGTGTGCTCCCTTTGAGCCACTTTGTACCTGCCCTTTTGGGCTTTTCATCATCAACGGCCTTCCTAGTGGCAATACATCTGCCCGGAGGTTCAGTTATCTGCAGGCGCTGTCATCTCAGGCTCCATATGTCTTTCTTCCCAGACAAGCTGGGTCCTAGCACTTGAGTGCCCGTCTTGCAAAAGGTAGTCACCTCATTCCACGTAGGCCAGTTCATCAATTTGTCTACCCTTTATTCCCTGCCTCATCCCTCTAAAAAAAAAAGGAGAGACTCCACAATCTGGACCAAAGAAGAGCATTGTCATTATTCCTTGACCACACAAAATCGTTTTGGGTGGACAATCAACTCTTCGTGGGGTATGTCGGGGTCAAGAAAAGGAAGGTATTAGAAAAACATATCAATAAACATATGTCTGACTTTGTCGAAGCTTCGAGCTGCCTTGATCCATCTCAGTCGGGCTTTCGACCCAGATACAGCACAAAGTCGGCTTTGGTGGCTGTCACCGATAACATCAGAATGTCCTTGGACAACGGACAAGCAGTGCTTCTTTTCCTGCTTGATTTATCGGCAGCCTTCGACACGATTTCCCATCAGACTCTGCTCAGGAGACTTAGGGAAATTGGCCTCCAAGGGAATGCTCTACAATGGATGTTGAGTTTTCTGTCTGACAGAACTCAGACCATTAACTTAGGCCCTTTCCGCTCCAAGACTACAAGACTGACTAATGGAGTACCTCAGGGCTCCTGTCTTAGCCCCACCTTATTTAACATATATGTCACTCCCTTTGCAGGTGGGAACCGCGACTCAACAACGTGATTGCCGAGGCCTGGTAGGGGCTATAATGATTGCATGTTGCTAATCAACACATGTGAGGCTGCATCTTCCATATTCTTGATCATCCCAGGTGGGTCTGCACCTGCTGTGGCTGGCCATGCAGAACTGCAGCTGCCAAATTCCAGATCGACCTGTGTGGGGCTGCGTCTGCCAAATCAGCAATTGTCCAACGTGAGATCATGTTCGAATGTCTACTGCATGGTGTACAGTCGTGTTCCCCTGCCCTGAGTGCCCCACTGTGAATAGCTGGTGTCTCTGTTTCTGATTCAACCCTTATATGCTGTGAAGGAGTTCCCAAAGATTTGCACGGAACCAATGATTTAAAAGTGAATCGTCCTGTAGTATTCCATGTTAACCAGCTACCAAAGGTACACTGTCAATGTAGTTTCTTCTGGGATAATAGACATTCCCTAATGTCCACTGTATTTTATAAATTAGAATAGAGGTTCCTATTATTTAACTTAATAAAGTATGTACAAACAAAACATTTGAAATCTTTCTATATTTGATTGTTAATTAAACAAAATATTTCAATATTTGAGCATTTGGTGTATACGTGTTGTATTTTCGTGTATTGTTTTGAGGTTCAAATCATAGAAATTGCTGTGGGTCCCCAGCTTCCAATCATGACTCGGTGAAGGGGGGTCCGCGAATGCCAGTAGGGGTCCTCAGAAGTCAAAGCTGTAGGAACCACTGGATTAGAACATGACTGCTCCTTTGTCAGTCGGGTGCTGTTTGATGAGCTCTCCTTTGTCACCCCAATATCTTATGCTGACAATACTCACCTCCTACTTTCCTTTGATAAAAACAATCCCAATGTCCAGTCTACTTTTTCGGAGGGCATGACGGCCATCCCTGGCTGGATGAGGGATAACTTCCTCCAGCTTAACGCGGGGAAAACTGAGATCATGTTGTTTGGAGATGCATCGGTGGGGTGGTCCCAAAGATGGTTAACAGTGGAATGGGGCACCGCTCCGACTCCCAAACTGGTGGTTTAAAATCAGGGAGTTCGCCTGGATCAGAAACGAATAATTAAGGAGCATGCCACAACTACTGTTGGTGCATGCTTCCATGTGCTAAGTCTTTTCCGAAGAGTATTCCCTTTCTTTCCTTTAACCACTCGAAAAACTCTTATCCAGGCACTGGTGCTAAGACGCCTGGACTACTGCAATGCTTTGCTGATTTCAGCTAATGAAGCCTCCTTAAAAATAGATTGCAAGTAGTCCAGAACACTGCGGCTCGTTTGGTCTCCAACCCCCCCCGCCCCTGAAGGGCCTCCCTCCCTCTTCTGCAACAATTGCATTGGCTTCCGGTGCGGAAGTGGACCAGATTTAAGATTTGCTGCATTGTCCACAAATCTTTGAATGGCCAAGGTCCCAGTTACCTAGCAGATACATATACCAAATATCTGTCACTTAGGTCCCTTCGATCAGGGACTAAATCTTTGCTTCTTACTCCACGCTATAAAAAATCTCGCCTTAGTGGTAAAGCTTTCTCCCACCTAGCCCCTTCTTATTGGAACCAACTTCTCATCCACTTGCGACAATGCCCAGATCATTTACAGTTCAGAAGGCTTCTAAAAACCTCATTGTTCTAATCCGCTCCTTCTCTGCGGCTGGCTGTAGCAACCCTATAGCGCGGCGATACCCCTGGCGAGGTGATTCAGGCGCTTCTTAAATTAATAAATATTTAATATAAGGTTGTGCAGAAGGAAACTATTTCCCTATGAATTTTGCTCTGTATCAAGATCAGCTAGGCATTGGTCAAGAAGCAACTCCCGAAGGGTTTGCATACTCATTCCCCCAGAGCAAAGGCTGCAAACACTGCGCTAGAACGCGGTGTTCTGGTCCTGGACATCTGCCAGGCAGCAACGTGGGCCTTGTTGGACATGTTCACCAAACACTACTGTCTAGACAGTTCGTTCCGTCGGGTTGGGCACTTTGCCCGTCCGGTCATGCAAGACTTTCTGGTTTAAATCATGTTTGCAGACCCACCTCCAGTATGGTATTGCTTGGGTATATATTCTAAGTTAAGGAGTCTACAGTTAAAGTCTCTATCAGATGAACAAGTTACTTGCCTGCGGCAATGCCTTATCTGTTTTCCTTTTAGAGCCCTAGTTTTTCACACCATTGGTCACTGTTATTCTTGGCTGTGTGCTCCTAGCGTGGAAATTCGCGATTAGAAACTGACATCAGTGAAGTGGCGCCTTTATAGGCACAACGCACATCAGTTCCAGCACAGATGACACCATGCGGAGGCAAACAACTCCACCCTACTGGCACGCATGGGTACTGCTCACGATAACATTTCTGGATCCAGTCTGACGCCTGGTATAATTCTAAGGTAAGGAATCTGCAGCTAGATAGTCCCTACTAGAAAAGGCATTACAGAAGGTAAGTAACTTGTTCTTTACAAAAATATATCTTAAGTTCTAATGATATTTTAGAGGGAACTAGTAAGAATCTGAAAAATGGTTTAAGCACATGCATTAAACTTCATGTTAAAAAAAAAATGATTCAAAATCAGCTAGGCGTTTAAATATGTAATGGGCAGTTCAGTTGAGCTTGCTGTGCTGAAGGCTGCAGCACAGAGGCAAGCCGAGGCACTGGAGAGAAAGGTGCCACTTTTTCCAAGAGCTTATTTTGAATGCTATGAGGTGGTGGGGAGTGCTGCTCTCCTCTTCGATCACTTTGCCTTCTGCAATAGCGGGGCCTTCCATTTGCCCCTAGCAAGGTGTGCGCTCCCAGCTAGAGAGGGAACATTCCCATGGCTGCCTGGCCTTGGGTAGGAGGACTACTGCTATCCCTAGGGTGATGGGGCATCACATCTCTAATACAATAATCAAGGCATCTATACTTCTCTTTCAATCCTTTGGTACCCGTTCATCTTGAAATCATGTGGTACCCAATAGGGCATAATGTTGTGGATGCAGCACTATATAACTCCACATTGCCTTCCTCTAAATCTGGCAGCATGCTCCTCGCGCCAAGATAGTAACTGGACCCTTGGCTGCATACCAGCAGCACTTCCACCTTGTTCTTTATCTGCTCTGAGATGTCTTCAGTGCCTTACTGTATGCTTTGCCATTTGTTCCTTTAATGGTAATTCTAGCACAAGATGAGTTTTCATTTTCTGAAAGTACTTATTATGTTCTCTTTTAGCTTGGCCCATTGTTCGCAAACGGGCGCCCGGTGTTGTGCACACCGTAGTACCGCAAGCTTTGTATTATTGTTTGCAGACACAAAGCACTGCAGGGCAGCCCCCCAATGGAACGATGAAACAGTCTCTCTGTTTTGAATGTTGTCATATATGCTATGGTGTCGGTTTCCATCCGAACAGCTTGTCATCCTCTGTCACATAATCCCTTATTTCCAGGCCCCACACTGGGTGCAGCGACACTATCTTCTCTTTCAGCGCTGTGTTTCATTGAGTTCTCTTTTGTCTAGGGATTTTCTGCCTTGATAAAAGAGTGGCCTGGAGATCTGTACAACAACAAAGCAATCGTGCAAGCTGTGCAGGATAATCTGAAGAAAGATCCGCAGAACAGGACGCTGCTGAAAACGCTGGCCGAGCTGTAAGTGCGCCTTTTAGTAGGTTACCAGAGGGTACAAAGTAAGAGGAGCATTTATGTTTCATTTTCGGCTTTGTGGAACTTGTTCTACTTTCTCATTTACTATTTTGAATGGCCATGATTTACCTTGTTTGGCATCACTGTAAATCAGTGCTTTCCAAACTTTTAATGTTGGTGACACACTTTTTAGACATGCATCATTTCGCGACACGGTAATTGAGTTCTACCAGCAAAATATATGATTTGTAAAATAATTACATACATTCATTTCCAAGACTGCTGTCATTTAGGAGTAACAATATGTAAATATGTGCAAGAATAAAAATAATAATTTGTGGGGGGTGGCTCAGAACACTGCACTGCAGGAGCCACCAAAATTCTTCTCGTACACTCTACCAAATATTAAATACGTTTACAAATCCCAAGGCTTGTAACACAGATGCTGCACCTTCACAATACCTCTGTGACAATATTGCAAATTATTTGTCTCAGAAAATTGAAAATATATATCAAAAAATTACTTCGACTAGTAGGCCCTGCCCCAGTCGGCCCTCAAACTCCATCCCCGTCAAAGAGATATTGCACACCCTTGACACCTTCCCTGCATGCACGGTACTGGAAGTTGCTGCTCTTCTAAAAAGTACCAAATCCGGCTCACCACTAGACCCTATGCCTGCCAAAATCACAGCCACTTTGTCAGATTCGCTCGCCAATTCTATTTGTGCCATCCTCAATAAGTCACTAAAAGATGGCGTTCTTGCGGCAGAGTGGAAGGCAGCCCAGGTCATTCCCATTAAGAAAAATGCGAAACTGTCACCGGAGGACTATACCAATTACAGACCCATCTCACTGCTCCCCCTTCACAGTAAACTCCTGGAAAAACACATTAACAAACATCTTTCCGCGTTTATTGAATCTTCCAAATGCTTAGACGAATCACAATCCGGTTTCCGTCCAAAACACAGTACGGAGACCACATTAGTGGAGGT
The DNA here is from genome assembly GCF_964204655.1 of Triturus cristatus. Taxonomy (NCBI): domain Eukaryota; kingdom Metazoa; phylum Chordata; class Amphibia; order Caudata; family Salamandridae; genus Triturus; species Triturus cristatus. The sequence continues at coordinate 472,741,414 of NC_140588.1, forward strand.
CATAGACAACATCAGAATGGCAGCAGATAAGGGTCAGGCAGTGTTATTGGTCCTGCTTGACCTATCTGCTGCCTTCGACACCATTTCTCATCAGGTCCTTATCACCAGACTTGAGGAGACGGGTGTAAGAGGTAAAGCGCTTGGTTGGCTGACTGATTTTCTGACCAACAGGACGCAAACTGTCAATCTAGGTCCTTTTAGCTCGTCCACCACCAGGATCAGCAAGGGGGTTCCTCAGGGCTCTTGTTTGAGCCCTACACTGTTCAATGTCTATGTAGCCCCCTTGGCAGGACACCTCAGACGGCTTGGGTTTGACCCCATATCCTATGCCGATGACACGCAACTTTTGATGTCTTTCGACAAAACTAGTCCGCTTACCCGAGACTTGTTTTCCGAGGGCATGAAAGGAGTTGCGCAGTGGATGAGGGAAAATTATTTACAGTTAAACTCTGACAAATCAGAAATCATGCTGTTTGGAGAGGCAAAACTGAGATGGTCCCCTAGTTGGTGGCCTGAGGAATTGGGCTCTGCCCCGTCCCCCAAAGATGTTGTAAAAGATCTGGGTGTACGCCTGGATAGTGATCTTACTTTAGAAGAACATGTTAACAGTACCGCCAACACCTGCTTTCATACCCTCCGCATGTTGCGTAAGGTCTGTCCCTTCCTCCCTTTATCTACCCGTAAATCTTTGGTTCAGTCATTGATTATCAGTAGATTGGACTACTGCAATGCCCTGTTAATTGCAGCAAAAGAAAAATCTCTATGCAAACTACAAGTGGTCCAGAACACTGCTGCCCGATTAGTAAATAACGCACTTCCCATGACCCCCTCTGCTCCCTTACTCCACGACCTCCATTGGCTCCCCATAAAAAAGAGGGTCAGATTCAAAATCTGCTGCATGGTTTTTAAATCCTTGCACAACTTGGGTCCTGGCTACTTTGCTCGGAAACTGGTCAGGTACACTCCGACTAGATTACTGAGATCCAGCCAACTTGCATATCTGCAAATCCCTCGCATAAAACTATCCCGGATGGGTGGTAAAGCGTTCTCATATCTGGCACCCCGTTACTGGAATCTCCTCCCATTACATCTTCGCCAATGTCCCAATTTGGGGGTCTTCCGGAAATTACTGAAAACGCATCTTTTCTAATCAGTTTTCCCTCAGTGGCCAATCAGCAGTCTACAGCGCAGAGATACCCCGTATGGGGTGATTCGGGCGCTATACAAAACCCATAAATAAAATAAATAAATAAATACTCACCACCACTGCCGCTGCCGGATGCTTCAGTGGGTCTGCAGGAGGGTGGCTGCGAGAAGCAGTGGTGCTCAGACTCCAATCATGGCTCGCTGTCCACCTCAGGAGACTCCTCCTCTTCCTGCAGGAACAGGTAATGCATCAGTAGCATGCGCAATACCGTCCTGCATGATGCCTAGGCCGCGTTGCCTAGACTCATTGTGTGACACACCTACAGAAAGCAGCCGACACACTAACGTGTCGCGACACACAGTTTGGAAAGCACTGCTGTAAATTGTTCTGTCCACCATACTTCATGCCAGCCTCTCAAAGGCCTTCGACTCGTGTGCCAAAAGTGTAGACTTAACTGGGGGATAAACTGTTAGGACTTCTGCATCCTTTCAGGTCTTTTTCAGATGGTGCCCTGAGCCCTTGATAAAGTGTGTTACACTGAAGACCTGTAGACAAGAAACAAGCTCTTTTAAATGGTGGGAATGACTCTGTTCTTCATGCTACTCGGAGGCGAAGTTTGCAGTACTGAACATTCAATGGTAATGTTACTACTTAGGAGGTATTTTCCATCATGCATTAACATGGGACCTTCATACTTTTAGCTAGATTAGAAGGCCTTGATTGCTCCTTTTGGACTTTGTAGGTTTCTAGTGGTCCGGGCTGCAATTCTTAACCTCGGCTCTGTGATGCCTACTCAGGGGGTCCGTGACTGTTTGAAAATTAAATAATATTAGCAGATTAATAATGTATATTTAGCTAAAAAAAAAAAACTTTGTCAATGTAAAGGAATTTGAATTTGAAGACAACAATTAGATTGGCTTCCTTATCTTGATTCGTGGGAGCAGCAGGAGCAGCACAAGTACAGCAAACGGAATCTAGAACGGACGTTTAGTGTGTTCAATTGAAGCACTGGTATCCACACACAGCAAGCATTTACAATGCAATAGGTCTCACATTTATGAGAGTTTGAACTGATGGCATTGTAAATGACAATAGCTTAAATTCTCGCAAATGCAAGATCTATTGCATTGCAAATATTTTTTGTTTCCAAGCACCCCTTGCCGCACTTTCACATAAATAGAGGCCATTCCTCTTTCTTTAGATGAGCCACGTCTAAAGAAAGGGGCACAGCCACCATTAAAGTGTAAGTTCAGTATGGGGCACTTTCACAAAAAAAGCATTTAAATGCTTTTTTTGTAAAAGCTCCCCTAACATCGCTTTCATTTTAATGGCGGCAGCGTCCCTTTTTTTAGACTTGTCTTGTCTAAAGGAAGGGGCGTTGCCTCTATTAACATGCAAGCGTGGAATGGGTCGCTTGGAAACAACCCAAAAAAAAGTGAATAAATATTTTTTAAAAGACATGTGGCTGCGTTCGGCGCCGCAAATAAACCAAAGGTGTGGCCACTACTGTGGCAGTACTAAGGAGGTATTACTAAGCCTATTGACCAATGAAGAGTCCGAGTTTACAAAGGACAGTGACACAAGCCAATGAAAAATATGATCGGAGAGTGGGCAGAGCTTCAAGTCCATACCTGAATACAGCATGCCTTGCAGAGCAGCGCATGCACTACCAGGCTCGACCTAAAAAAAGAACATGCATCAGGGGCAAAAATGACAAAGTGATATGCTAGACTGTAACGATGCTGCATGCTATTTTTTCTTTTAGAAATAAAACAACATTTTGAAAAGCTGTAACCTTCCTGTTAAAATTAAAATTGCGCTTTTGTGCATTTTTCAAAGTTTTCGCAAATTACCATCAACTTTAAATTGAAGGTAATTAGCGATCCTTAATTATGAAATTGCAATTTAAAATTGCATCATGCATTGCATTTAGAAAAAAGCAGTTTGCGATTCCCTAAATGCATTTGCAATTTAAGTTATCGCACATTTTGCGATTACTTAAATTGCGAATTTGCATTTGGGTTGATGCATGTCAAATGCAAAAATACTTTAGAATGATGCATGTGCCCCTAAATTCGGTCCCGCTAAGGTAAAACATCACGGTTATCCAAACAGAATTAATTAAAACCTTTTTGTAAATGCTTTGCAACGATTGTGGAAACTTTTACAAATGTATTTGAGAATACACATCATGTAATAAGCTGATGGGAAATCTTGTCAAAGTTCTCTCAGGAAGGTCATCTGGAACGCCCTCTAACATTAATTATTGCACTTTATTCTCAGAGTTGTGGATGTATATAACTAACATTTCTTTAAATACTTTCTGTTATAATTTGTAAAAAGAAAGAGTCATGAAGTAACCGAATATGTATAAAATACTATTTAGACACGTTTCACCTTAATGTATTTGATTAGACCTAACCTATTCCAATTCTTTAAGAATAAAATGTTTTTACCCGATTCCGCCTCTTTGGCCATCAAATCTGTGACTTATGATGGGTAAGTTGGAGAATAAGATCAAACTGTATATGTAATAGGCGTTTTGTTGTATTGAAGCTATTGTTCCAATTATGTTGCTCCCTAGCTGCGTTCTATTTGCAAGCCGTGTTATATGCCAGAGAGACAATCGGCAATTAATTGTTTTTTAATGTTCAGTTTTCAAAGTGGGCCTTTTTGTTTGATTTCTTCTTTGCTGGAAGAGGCCAGTCTTAGGATGTGCAGTTGTTGAGTCATTGAGCCAGACCTGTACTGCTGATGGTTGTCATCATTGCCTACACTGCCTAATGAAGTCATTGCTGTGCTAACTTGTGAGAATGTCTGTGTTTTACTACATGTTATGAAACAATGAAAGCTTCCTTTTCCTTTCAGGCACACGTATGACCAGCGCTATGACAAGGCCCTAGAAATTTACTTAACACTCAGACACAAGGACGTCTTTGAGCTGATTCACAAGCACAATCTTTTTAGCGCCATCAGGGACAAGATTGTGTTGCTGATGGATTTTGATGCTGAGGTAATGTAGCATTCAGCCACATCATACATCATTGTGCTAACTTTTTCATTTTTCTTAACATTGCCGGTTGAGTACCTAAGTAGTCACATAACGTCATTAACTTTTCCGTACCTTCTACATAACTGTTGGCCATGGTTGTAAATATAGAAGGTAGATGTTATCATTGAGCAGCACAGCGAATGCACTCAGAGTGTGTCATTGATGCCCCTTGCAGAGACAAGTCCTGCAGCAGAGTTCTTTACTGCTAACAGAACAAGCATTGGTAAAGCCAGTAGGTGTCTTGGCACAATGAAAACTAAATGCGGCAACCATGTGCTGGCTATACAAAATGTAAATTAAAAAAATACAGTGCTCTTGTGATGATCACTAAGAAACTTTGTGGATGCATTACTGCAATAAAAAGTGATGTATGCCAAAGAAATATAACCCCGAAGGCCTCTCAAACAGAATTTCTCATGGAGAGTCCCCCATGTATATCCATGTTTAAAAAAAGTTTATATGCCATTTATGAGTCTGGAGGGTAGCAAGTGGCAGATTTACATAACAACAGAAATTTGGTACACGCTCACATAGAACCCCGAAAAAAGTTTATGGGAATGCAATGGGTATGCTGTCACAATCTAAGTTTTTTAGCCCCAGTAGATGTTTAGGTGTCTACAAACCCTCACTCCATCGCTATAGATATTGGCTTTGATGAGGAAACTGAGAATTTACTAAATAAACAAAGTGTATATTCTTAACTTTAAATATCAGAAGGGAACAGTTCCTCCCTAGGGGCCTGAGTAGGGAGTTACAATGACTATCTACACAATCGTGGATGGTATCTAGGGGAATCTGCAAGTTCAGATCGTAATGCCCTCACACACCTGTTAGGGTGTCATGCTTCATCATCGGGCGCTCCTCGTCGGACCGGCGCTGCAATGTCCGACGGGCCTGGTGGCATCTTTATCGGAGATCTTTTTGATCTGAGAACGCCGTTTGGTGAGGGAGGTGTGTGGGGCTCTAGGAGAAACAATGCCTTCTAAGGTGTGCGAAATGTGATTTAAAATAGCCCCTGACCTTGTTGTTTAACTTTATTAAGTAATCAAGGTTGGGACTTATTAAAAAGCAGTGAGGCTACGTGTAATAGGTAAGGGTATTTCAGTAGCCTTTAGTCGATTAGGTCAACATGTTTCGTGTCTGGTGCTCTAAAGTAAAGCGACACTTCTTCAGGACCGATATAACCGATATAACCTGACCGCTAATGGTCAGTCAAGGGATGTGACTCATCCGGACGAAGACGAGTAGGATCTACAATGTACCCGCCTCCGTCCTAGGTATACCCGTTCAAGTGGTCGGGTCGCCTTCCCTCATCTATGAGGCCTTCCATTCGACCTCTAAGAGGTGGAACGCCAGATCAAGAACCCTAATCTAAGGACCTTGACATTAAGAAGGGGAGATCACATCCCTTGACTGACCATTAGCGGTCAGGTTATATCGGTCCTGAAGAAGTGTCGCTTTACTTTAGAGCACCAGACACGAAACATGTTGACCTAATCGACTAAAGGCTACTGAAATACCCTTACCTATTACACGTAGCCTCACTGCTTTTTAATAAGTCCCAACCTTGATTACTTAATAAAGTGAAACAACAAGGTCAGGGGCTATTTTAAATCACATTTCGCACACCTTAGAAGACATTGTTTCTCCTAGAGCCCCACACACCTCACTCACCAAACGGCGTTCTTAGATCAAAAAGATCTCCGATAAAGATGCCACCAGGCCCGTCGGACATTGCAGCGCCGGTCCGACGAGGAGCGCCCGATGATGAAGCATGACACCCTAACAGGTGTGTGAGGGCATTACGATCTGAACTTGCAGATTCCCCTAGATACCATCCACGATTGTGTAGATAGTCATTGTAACTCCCTACCCAGGCCCCTAGGGAGGAACTGCTCCCTTCTGATATTTATTGATATGCCTAGGAGCACAGGAACAGGACCTCGGTAAATAACTAGCTCTGACGTCCCCCCTTTTGATTATATTCTTAACTTTACCCTTCCTCATATATAGCCATTTTTAAAAATTCAAATTGGAACCTGTCAGAACAAAACATTACTACCAACTTTTCAACTGACCTTTACCCCAGTTATCCTTACATCGATGGCAGACCCCCTGAGAGATAGTATGCTGTACAACCTAAAATGGTGAATGAGTGGCCAAACCCCAGTACTGAAAGTGTCGGACTCGTATCACCTTTCCATTGAGACAGTGATATTTTCAGAAGCCCTCTTTGCACTTAATTGGGTTCTTTCTTCATTATTATACCTAATGGGCATAAGCAATGTCAAATTCAGAACATTTATTAAACATGGTTTCAGTAATCTTCCAATCTCTCATTGATTCTTCCAAGTCAGAAAATGCAATGTATCTCATTGTCCATACAGAAACTTACATTAGAAAGATGTTAACTCAAGCAGATATGGCAATATTATCGGGTACAACCACATGTAAGTACTAAACATGGACCCATAGTAGTTCCTTACACTTCTATCCAAGAACAGAGGAAAGGCAAGAATCCATAAGGTTTCCATTGTTGTTTCTGAAAAATTGTAATGATAAAGAGCAAATTGACTCACTACTGGAAACGATGGGCTGATATAAAACGGACTGTTAAAGAAACTTAAAATGCGTCTTAAAGAATTAATGTGATGTATTTGCATTTTTCAAGCAAGATAATCTGCAGAAAAAAGCAAAACAAATAAGCATAGTCTTATGCTATGGAAGGAATGTCAGTTGAAATATAGACATAGACGCATCCATCTGTAGGACTATGACCTCCTCAGGATATGAAATTGTCACCCCCTAAAGATATGGGAGTGTCATCTGATCCCCATGAAGCCTCACTTGCAGTTGAGAATAAAAGGAACAGGTCGGAGTTTGCTACCAATTGGAACTATTTGCTCTCCAGAAATTAGGCATCCTGAGATTAAGTCAACACTTGCTGTTTTCATAAATAAAACAATGTTCTTAGTTTTCTGTTTTTTGTTGATATTTGGAAGAGTAATAGGAGTCTGCTCACAACCACATAAACAACCGCTTTAGACTTAGACTTAGACTAGGTATATCTTTTTCTGGAGAATGGATTTGTAAACCGCTTTAGATTTATGAACCTGTTTTTTCCATTCCACATATACAGATAGTTTATACCGTGGCTGTTTTAAATGTTGCATTTCCAAAACTTGAAGGCATGTGTACATGTGTTAAACTTACAAACAAGGCAGTCCTTAATGTGATACATTGAGCTCTTCCATGTGAAGAGCACAAATCTTCAACCATCAGCTGTGAATATTGTAGGTACTCATGTTCTCTCAGAAGCATCAAGTAAAGATCTCGCAATGTGCCCAATGGGGAATGAAAGAATGACTAAATATTCCTTTCTTCTTCTTCTTCTTCTTATTATTATTATAGATTTTTTACAGCGCATGGCTAACCGCAAGGGTTTCCCAGCACTAAGCAACAGTGAAGTACCAGAACCGCAAAGACATGCCTTTCCTATCAACAGAGTAGAGCAGCTTTAAAACAACCAGGTTTTTATCTTATTGAGGAAGACCGAAAGAAAGCAACAGGCTCTCAAATCAGGGGTAAGGAAATCCACAGCTTGGGTCCTAAGAAGAAAAAGTGTTTGCAGTTCCTTGAGCAGGCTTGAAGTAGAGGCAAACTTAGGGGGTGAAGTAGGAGCCTTGCAGCTGAATTTTGCACTGCCTTAAGCCTCTTGAAGCAGGCCCTTCATGACACTTAGGAATAGAATGTTCCCATAATCCAGCCTGAAATGACCAAGGTCTGAATAACTGTTCTTTGGGTGGAGACAGGAAGACAACCCAGAATTTTATTGAGCCATCTTAAAATGCCAAAATAGGTGGAAGCCACCTTTGTGATTTGGTGACTCGTAGACAAACTGTCATCCAGCCAGACTCCTAAATTTTTAACCACTGGTACTGGAGTAGGAATAGTACCCATAGCCTCAGGCCACAGATGAGGACCCTAAAGGTGGGGGAGGTTGCCCACCAATAGAACCTCGGTTTTATCTCCATTCAACTTAAGGGTATTGTCATTCATCCAGGAAGATACTTGTATGAGGCAGTTACTAAAGGTCTCTGCACCACGATTCTCTTAAGATGACTGGGAGACAACGATCCGAGTGTCCTCAATGATAGGAGAGTGAGACTGCAGTACTTAACAATGTCAGCGAGTGGGTTCACGTAAAGGTTAAAGAGGGTTGGACTGAGGGGAGATCACTGTGGAACCTTGGTTCCCTCATCTAAACTCACTATTCCTCTTTCAAGGTCTGGTAAGAGTGGTTATACCTCCACCATTTCAGAAATTCCTCCTTTGTAGTGACTGGCTGCTGTGGCCATCAGGTCTCCCAGCTACATTTTCAGTGTCCAGTGTATGGGCTGCTGGAACCATCCACAATATTACTTGCCATCAGTGGCACTCATAGAGAGTTTACAGATCCGCAGAGCATTAACTCTTTCTGGAGAAGCTGGAAGTGCCAGAAATGGATACCTTATCCCCGAAGGGCGCATCTGACACTCCACATCAGCCAGCAGTAACCGGTTCTCCGATCACAGACGACCTCCACAAGAACTCACCCTCAGAACATCAGAGTTTATATCGTCTGCAAACGCGCAGTTCCTACTAATTGGTGGAAGCTACATGACAATCTCTTCCTATGTGGTAAAGTCCAGTTTGTGCAAATAGTCAAATTTCCAAGATTTAATTACACCTTCAATATGATCCCGCTTATGATCCCCAAAAAGACTTTTTCGAACACTAAACTAATGCAGCGAAGACTTTGTCTTGATATGAAGGAAACCTAGGCTCAAGCCTGCAAAACTTTATTCAGAAATGAGAACAGGTGGATTGCCAGACATGTACGTATACTACCTCTCCCACCACATCTCGCAGCCCGAATACTTTCCAACCTCTGGTAGGGAAAGACCCACATGGGTGTTGGTAGAATGAACTGAGGTGCAAGCACCATCTGGACTGAGCTCACTATACAGTGCTTGGGCTTTCTCCTTTGCCACTTATTCCCCCACACTGACAGCAATGTGAGCTGCCTGGACGGATACTCATAAACATCGAGGTATGAACATATTGCTTCACCAAATTGCTCCGATATGGTAAAATGCAGTCCTCTGGATTAGATGTACCACGTTCAATTGGCCACAGTGGACGGAGGTGGGAATCAATGTAGTTGGTGACCTATACAGTGGTATTGAATTCAAGTCCTTAGAAACCATATGTTCAGAATTTACCCTGACGATTCCACAGTATTGGCATTATCGTCAACTGAGACACTGTTTGGTGAGCAAGCTGGGTCTGGACCTACCTGCCCTTCCTGAGTCAACAAATACATACACTCGTAGGAGAATTCTAGAAGTACAATCTTCAGACTCTAGCAGATCCTCATTGATTCCCCATACTCAAGCAACAGGAGACCAGGACCCATGGGTAGGTCAGACTGAATGTGGACTATATGGACAGCTCTGATGGTTGAGAAAATCTGTATATTAAGACATTGGCACTTGCTGACTGTACCTACACATCAAGAATGGTTGACTGAACTTTTTAGATTGACCATGTATGAGAGAAAAATTTACAAAGTTCAGGATAAACTCCCTCAGTTTGATGGTGGGTGAGGTCCATTCCTATGATTGGTTGACTCCAGAAAGCCTCTTACTTGATATCACTGGTTAGCTACACGTTATTGTTCTGGGTGTATAGACCCCCTCACTCTCAAAGGGGACTCTCTTCATACAAACATGCGAGAGCCATGAACTATGACCCGGGAGGGATACCTGTTGGGAGGGATTGACCGGAGAGATGTAATTAGACAATGTATCAACCAGACAATATGACACTGTTGGCCCTGGTCATACAATATATGTACCTGTGTATCTATACTGGGGGAAGAGGAAGGCTCTTGGACATTGTTGAGATGCATGTCACCTGCTGCTGGGATGTGGGGCAGGGATGAGGTAGTATTTCCAGACGTGAGCTTCCGGGATACGCTCCTATGTGTTAATATATTGCCTTATTCCTTAGCACTGTAATAGGACATGACATTCCTTATACTTTCGAATCTGCCGAATGTACACCCAGACTTATTAGATCGGACTCCTAATTCTGTCCTGTTATTTTAAAACCAATCAAAGGGGAATCTCTATATACATGCAGTTGTGGGCCACAAAGTCTGACCCGGAAGTTCTTCCCATTATGAGGGATTGTCCGGCAGGCGTAATTGGATACTGTATCAACCAGACAATATGAAAGTGTAGGCCCTCACCACGCAATATATGTACTTGAAGTGGGTCTATACAGGGGGAAGAGGAAGTTTTTTTGGATACTGGGAGATATAGAACGCTAGCAGGTGGAAGGTGGGGAGGGGAGGAATGAGGTAGTGTTTCCTTAACGTCAACTTTCGCGACCCTGCTCCTATGTGTTAATGTGTTGCTTTATTCTGTAACACTGTAATAAGACATGCCATGCTTTATATTTTCGAACCTACCGAATGTACATCTGGACTTACAAGATCCAACTGTTGAGTCTGTTCTGTTATATTGAAAACCAATAAGGAAAGATTGAAAAAAAAACTGTGAATTATGTGTGGGGAGTTGGTACTGCTCTCATCTAATGACTTCCCCGAACAGTAGACCATCCTTAAGTCAGCAATTGCCTCTCTAAGATATTGGTAAATATCAAAATCACAGCCAGTTATAGCAGGGTTACAATGAGATCCAATCTTCCTACTATGTATTAAAATATTGGTTCCCACATCAGATTTTACCAGCTGTAAACACCTTCTGCTTTGCGATGTATACATATGCACAGGGAACCCAACTGATAATATAGTCAAGGAATTCTAGAGCAAAGCAATTGAAATAACTATAAAGGAAATTTTACTGAATTATTTACCCTAGGTGAGTTTAAAGCTGCTCCATGAAATAATTCAATATTGTTTTTAAATTACACACTGAAGATTCTAGACTCAGACATACAACTACTGCATCATTTCAGACAAAAATGTACCTCGAAGTATCTAAAGATAGTTTCCCTTTTTAAAAGTTTGAGATTAAGAGGCTAAAAACTGGCCATATAGGGCAACATCCTCTGGAAATGTGTACATTTTGTACCCATCTTTTAGCTCTGCCGGACTTTTCATCTGACAGCTCGCTCAGCATGACACGAAAATGTTATGAATCCTGCTTCAACTGGACATAAATCTGGTCAATTCTCATTTGTTTTTATACAGAAACAAGTCTTCTATTTAAAAAAATAAATGTATGTGCACTGTTTGGAAACAAAACATTATGTAGTTTGAGTCAGATTGTAAAATAACTGCACTGTGCTAATTTCACCTTTATGTCTGCTCTTTCTTATTCAGAAAGCAGTGGGTATGCTTTTGGACAATGAAGATAAAATTTCAGTGAGTATCAGCGTTGCATCCATGAAAACCCTATAACTCATGTTCTCCTTGAATCTATGTAGTGTTTAAGTATTGATCCGAGGATGTATCTGTGATTTTATTTCTTATGTTTAAAGGTAACTCCAGTTGTTGTTTTATCGAAAGCATTTCTACATGTATGTTGGAGCTGGCCCTTCTTGCAGGGTTATCCCCAACCTTCTTTGCCTTCCTCCGACTATTATTTGGAGCTACTGTTTTTTGGATTTAGGACTGGGCACTCTACCACAGCTAATTAATGCTAAATTGCATTTGCACTCTCCTCTAAACATGGTATGATTGGTTTACACCTGTTTGGTATATTTAATTTACATTTTAGTCCCTTGTTAATTGTTTTCCCATAATCCCAGGGCCTGTAAATTAAATATACTAGTGGGCCTGCAGCACTGCTTTTGCCACCCACTGACGTAGCCTTTCAAACCAGTCTAAGGCCTGCCACTGCACCAGGAGGGTGGTGGTTTTAGAGAAGACCCTGAAGGGGACCCGAAGATTAGTGAGGGCTTTCAGTGGGAGGGTTCCCAATCCGCACCCCTAGAGGGCAGTGACGCTGAAGAGTTTGAGAAGGAGGGAGAAAATGACTGGGCAGGTACACTAGTAGAAGGAGAAGGCCCATACCTTACTGAGCCTAGTTCCAGGAGCTGTGTGGTTTCCCACACCCTGTCCCTTGAGGAACTCAAGGATAGACAGGCTGAGAGGGACCTAAGGTTACAGCTGGCCCAGCTGGCTGTAGAATAGAGAAGGTCAGAGGCTGAAAGACCCTTAGCTGAGGAGAGGATGGCGGAGGCTGAAAGGGCCTTTATCAGGGTAAAACCTGCTCTTGAGGTATGGAAACTGGCCAATGAGCGTAGTTTAAGAGTTCTGGACTTACCAGCGCTGCATGCAGAGTCCAGTGGTGGCAGCAATATTGAGTCCAGTGTTAAAAGTACCATTCACGTACCCAGAGACTTGGTGCCTCGCTTCAAGGAGGGGGAGGACATACATCAGTGGTTTCAGTAGCATGAGAGAGATCTAGTAGGATGCAGGATCCCTGAGGATGATTGCGGCACTGGCCCGGGGAGTTAAATTCCTGAGGATGGTAGGGATGCCCTACTGGCCCAGAAGGGAGTGACAGGCAGAGGTGCACCCCCATGAAGGAGACCATGATAATAAAGTATGGATTCACCCCGAAGAGTATAGGTTGAGGTTTAGGGGCAGCAGGAAGCTATCTCACCAGTCTTGGGAGGAATTTGTGGAGGATTTCTGCAGAGCACTGCATGGAAGGGTGAAGGGTAGCACAGTAAACAATTTTGAAGGGCTGCTTAATCTGATTGTCAGAGAGCACATGTTCCATTGTTGTTTTCCAGGGCCATGCCAACACCTGTTGGAGTGTAAGTTCTCTGACCCCAGAGCATTTTTAAAGGAGGTAGACCTCTGGGAGTGCCAGAGGGTCTGGAAAGGCATTTGGGAGTGATCCTAAAGGGATTGGCCAGGTTCCCCCCAATCGAGGGCTGGGGAGGGTCACAGTAGCCCAGACAGTTCCAAGTGTAGTCGGGTGGGTAAAGGGTCCCATGTCACTTCTCAGGGTAGGAGGAGAGGTGGGCAAAGTCCTAGGGTGCCTTATGCCCAGTCCCTGGTCCTGGAGAGTACACCGAGGGGGCCTCAGGAGGGAAGTCTAGTATGTATCAGGAGACCATTCGCTGAGGGGATCCCATGGTGTCAGGAGAACTGGCGGGGGGGGTGATTGATACCAGCCTTTTGGTAGGGTTATCCCCAAACCTTTTGCCTTCCTCTGCCTATTTTTCTGATTTACCTTTTGTTGCCTTTAGGACTCTGGGCTCTTTACCACTTCTAATCAGTGCTAAAGTGCATGTGCTTTCTCCTCTAAACATGTTATAGTTGGTTTACACCTGTTTGGTATATTTCATTTAAATGTAAGTCCCTTGCAAAGTGGTTTACCACATTTTAAGGGCCTGTAAATGAAATGCTACTAGTGGGCCTGCAGCACTGCTTGTGCCACCCACTGAGATAGCCTTTCAAATGTGTCTCAAGCCTGTCAAGTCCCGTACCTGCATGCACCATTTGCTGCCACTTTGATTTGGTATTTAAAACTGCTTGTCAAGCCTTAAACTCCCCTTTTATTACACATAGGTCACTCCTAAGGTTGGGAAGGGTGCTGTGTAAATAAAAGGTAGAACATGTGCCTTTATTGTGTGGCATGTCCTAGTAGTGACAAACAAGCTATTTTGTTGTCTGTGAGGCCTAGATCTCTCATAGGCTAGCATTGGGAATTCCATTATATACTTTTAAATGGTAATTCCTGTTCTGAAAGGAAGTGTTTCCATGTTTGGTATGTCTAGAATGGTAGTGATAAATCCTGCTTACAGGTGTAGTTGCATTTTACATTACTGTTTTAGAAATGCCACTTTTAGAAAGTGGATATTTCTCTGTACTATTGACACTTTGTGTTTTGCAGCCTGACTCCAATCCACATCTGGGCTTGGGTGACAGCTACACCTTGTGCATACTTTCCAGACAGCCACAACACAGGAAGGGCTGGGTTTGACAGGGATACATCTGCATTCATTGGAATACTGATGGTCTTCCTGGGCTGGGAGAGGGTGTCCCCTTCCACTAATATCTGGAGCCAGGGCTGGGATGAAAGGGATTGTTTTGCACTGTTAAAGATTCTTGTGAAGTCACCTCTACATCAAAGAAATGTTGAAGTATAAGTACAGGGGCTCTTATACCATGCTGGTGAAACACTGTTGGATCTGGAACTGAACCTCTATCAGAAGGACTGCTGCGCTGCTTAACTTTAATACTGGACTGCTTTTCTGCTTATTGCTCTGCTAACTGCTGTGCTGCCTAAAGAGCTCAACTGGACTGCTTTTTGCCCTGCTACCTGCTGATCCCAGACTCTGGTCTAACTAGAGACTGCATGTAGTTGTAATACGATGCTGCTGGCTCCAGAATTTCCCCATTGCCAAGAGGACTGTTGGGCTGCTGGAGGGACCGCTATTTGTCATCTGCCTTATGTGCTGGTCTTCCGCATGCCCACCTTTTCATGTCCAAGTGCTCTCCCTGGGCTTGTGGCTACCCTTTGTCTTACAAAGCAGTACATTTAGCTGCACTCCCTACTCCTAGGAAGTCAGCATGTTTTCAGCGCTTTCAGGGCACTTAAAGCTGTGCTTGTGCCCAGCGCCATGTAGGAGCGAGCAGCACTCTTTTCTCTAAGAGTCAAAGAGCTTCAGGGGCCTGCAACTTGACCTTGGCCCCGCTGTGGAAGCCCCTCGACAACCAGAGGGACAAAGACTGAGAGGAGCCGCGCAGTATCGTCAGCAGCTGCACCGCTGCATTGAGGCCAGAGTGCTCAGGACCGGACGTGGGCTCTCTGCTTTGCCCTAAGGTTTGTGCCTGCCCTGTTTCATTGGGATAGACCAAGGGGGCTTTGTGTTGATGCTGCTTGCCCTAATTCAGGAGACACCATCCTGTGGCCGCAGAGTACTCTGGGTTTGCCTACAGTGATTTGGGGCACTTGACCAGTGTGCGCCTTATGGTGCGGATCCTCGACAGAGGCCCGATCCCCACTGGAGAGTTGTTTTATCTAGAGAAGCAAATACCTCTTTAGTGGGATCACAAGGTTTCTTTCTTGCACTTGAAACGGCTGCATGTGGTTTCCATCACAGGGGAGTCCCTGGACTCACCGTATCCTGTGTAATAGACACACAGGTGCGTCTGTGCCCTATGCTTGGTACCTACTGACAGTAAAATTATTACTAGTAGCACAGGTGCACTATGCCCTAGGCTTTTCATGAAAATTCATGTGCTTTTTCATAAACCTGCTGTATTTAATCTCCTAAGTATTCACTGATATGTTGTTTTTGCCTTGCATTCTCAGGAAAATGCATATTATCTCAGGATTTGTATAATATGCACAGTATTTATGATATACGTAGTGTTGGTCTGTTTTATGTACAGTTTACTCTATCTCTTTTGTAGTGTGTACATTCTGTGTGAGTGTGTTGTGCAAACGCTTTACGCGTTACCTCTTAGAATAAGGCTGCCTGGTCTGTGCCAGGCTACCAGGGGGTCAGCACAGGTTATCTTTGGTGTGTAACTGACTTGCCCTGACTAGAGTGGTGGGCTCTGCCTGGCTTAGGTGCATACCCTAGCCAACCAGAAACCCCATTTCTTTCAATATGTTTTTAGTATGTTTATTCTATTTTTTTCACAAAATCTAGAATTTGTTTTTAGGGAAGATTTCTGCGTCATTTCTTGATGCATTAGTATCCTGTTCGACCATTCTTAGCTTTGCTTTCTATTAAGTGTTAGGCATGATTTTATGGTATGCCACTTAACAAGCTTCATAGTGTGCTATCCTTTCTTTGAGATGACACTGGCCACTTTCTCAAATGCAGCTACACAGTGGGTTATGGTACTAATTATACTGTGCAAGAATGCAAAACAGAACATGGTTAAGCACAAAAATATGGAAAAAGTTGTTCTAGTGATCATGACAGTTCCGTTTATTGCAAGTATGTGCGCATTTTGTTTCTTTTCTGTGTCAAACATACTGTTGTATTTAGCCCCAGCAACTTGGGGCTAATCAGGTGCATTAATGTGAAGTATCTGCAGTTAGCAACATCACTTAAGCACAATCATCACCTTTTAGTGCCTTTCATATAGCCTCATGTGGACAACAGTGCTTTAAACTAAGTTACTAAAATGTGATGTACCACATCATTTATTTTTATACCAGCCCAGCATATTCTGACCTGTAGTTGTGTGTCTCCGTGTACGTATGTGGACAAAATCTTATCTCTTCCAACAGGTAATTAACTACAGACACATTCTAACAGAAAATCAATAAACTGATTGCATTTTGGTGAAGGCCACTTTTTATACAAGGATAATAGGAAGCGTACAATCCCTTCAGAAAGTGGAAACACCCGTAATGGTAATATGTGTTCAAGTTTTTAATATAAAACCACTGGCATGCTCTAAGAAATTCAATCGTCATACTGCAGCTGAAGATATAAGACCCTACAGTTACTATCCTCTTTATGTCAGTGCTATGGTGGATTGGGATCGCCAGTGGTTCCAGATATATCAAGAAGAGGAGAGGGGATAGTGGACATCACTGTCTAGTTCTTCTGCCAATTTGGATCCGCTCCTAAAGAAATCCATTCCAATTGACTTGCGCTGATTGATTGGGATACGGTATTTGTACCATTCTGATGAACTTTGTACCTGACCCTGGATAAAGGCCCCCACTCCACCCAATCAAATGCTTTTCCTGCATCGTAGGAGAGGGCCACCTTCCCAAAAGTGCCATTCTGTACCTGCCAAATGAAGTGTAACAGGGTTCTGAGGTGATTTATCAAACATCTTCCCAGTACAAAGCCAGCTTACTTTTTATGAATGAGGTTAGAATCAGATTTTTTCAGGTGGTTGTCAAGAATCTTTGTCAGGATTTTTATCTTGCAATTTGAAAGCAAGATGGGCATATAGTACCTGATTTGTAATGGGTCTCTGTCCAGCTTGGGAAGCAGAGGAAGGTAGGCTTTGTTGAACTCTGGGCATAAAGTATCGATTTCAGTAGCATCCTTGAAGAATTTGTTAATGAGAGGCGTCGAGGTCTGAGATGTGATTTCCTAAAAGTCCAGTGGAAAGCTAGCTATCCTCCCGGGAGCTTTTCTCGGTGGCATTGCTTTAATTGCTTCGGACAACTCTTTGGTTGTGACGTCATGATCTAAAGTATCCCTTAAAGGTGTTGATAGCATCGGGATCAGTAGGGCATCCATTAAAGATGGTTCAATTTTGATACTGTTTGTTCCTTCCGCCGTGTATAGCTGAGAGTAGTAGAAGGCAAATTCTCTGGTAAATATGAGGGGGTTAATCCGTAACGTTCCTCATTTGCTATGTATATGTGGAATTGCTGAATTGGCCTCCCATGGTTTGGAATGCGAGTAATCAACCAGCTTTATCGCCATGCTCATAGCGGTTACTACAAACTCTCAGTAGGGCTTTCCCCACTATGGAGGTGAACTGGATGTTTTAATCATATTTTTTGTTCCTTAAAGTTTGCAGGCATTCATCTACTGGGGCAGTCCTGCATGCTTGTTGTAGAACAATGATCTCGTATTCCAAGGTGCCTCTCTGAATGCGGAGAGTTGCTTGTCCTTCAAATGGATCTTTTTTTATATCAGGCCTCTGGTGTATACCTACTCAGACTTTGTGGGGATGACACTCATCCTTTATTCAAATTGATATAGTCCTGTATCTGCAAACATAATTTTTTTTCTCCAGCGGTTGTCTGTAATAAAATTAATTATTTCGCCTGGTATTTGTTTTTGGGTGAGGATCTGAAAGCCTAGTGACAATGTAATTGGAGCCTGTCCCTTCAATCCAGCCGTTTTAATGTCACACTTCTCCACCTCATGTAATAGAGGAGCAGTAGTAAGGAAAAGTCTATGTATGTTTCTGTACCATGTTGGCAAGAAGGTCTCTATTTTTATGGTGAAAAAAACACCAAGGGTCTCAGATCTTTTTGCGTATTTCTGTCCTGATTATTGTTGGGTCAGGCCGGCCAATCTGTTATAGGGTTTACTGTCATGGTCAAGTCTCCCCCATGAAAGTTGTGATCTGCCTAGGTCTGTACACAGTCTGCTGATCTGTGAAAAAAATTGCTTTTCTGGACCTTGAGGGCATAAATTGAGCCTTTTACAAAAAGGTGATGGTGCAATGAGAGTTTGTCAAAGATGTACTTGCCCTCTGTTTCAGACCACATTTGTATTATCCTGGCTTTCAAGTTTTTATGTAAAAGATTGGCTAATTCCTGTTTCCTGTAAGATGTATGATGTTCACTTGATGACTGGGAAAGATGTTGGTCGGTGGTTGAAAGTATAACTGTCCCTGTTTCAGTTTTTCAGAGTCTGTAGGGGATAACTTGTATGTCTTGTAAGAGTACAATGTCCAGCTTGTGAGGGGATAGTCCCCATTTGCCACTCTAGACCCAGAAACCTTTCAACAGTATGTCTGCACTCAAGAAGATGGTGCTGTGCGGCTCCTCACTGATGCCGTTCTGCTACAGATATGACATGCGTAGCCCATATAGACACTAATCTCGCGCACCAACGTCATTTGCCTCTCATCTCTTTGAGACCCTTCCATCGATCAAAATATTGTTTTTTTCTGTGTGCAAGGGACATGGCACCTCCTAAAACTACAGGTTTTAAGCCCTATAAGAACTCTTGCAAACAAATGTGTGTGACAGATCCTCACCAAATTTGCCTGTGGTTGAGCCACAACTCTTGGGGAACCAGGTTCGAGCCTCGGCGGGTACGCTCAACATCCTGTGATTCTCTGCAAATCACTTAATCTCCCTGTGCCTAACAAAATGAATGTGTTCGTCTGTGACACCCAACTGGTGCTCTTGTAAAGCGCTCTGATACCTTTGGAACGAGTTTGTGCTATACAAAAGAAAAAAAAAACTCTAAGGCTTGCAGTGAATGTGCATCAATGAACCCAAAGGCCATACAAGATGCAAGGTGAAACTCTACATCACCAAGCACTGTAAGACACTGTGATGAGACCGCTCCGAGTTTAAAGTTCGGCCCCAGTCCTGCTTGATACACAGGAGGCATTCCAGAGGTGGTCTCTTATCAAAGTCCTCGGGTAAGTTGAAAACCAAACACAAGAAATTTTAGTAGGACTCTGCAGAACCACGGCGCAGGGCGTAGAGCATCATTGATGTCCGATTGACGGCAGTTCTCTCGCGGCTGGGGCGTAGCGTGTGAGAGCTTCGCGCTACGCTGGATCGTCGCGTCTCCAGGTTGATCGGTAAGCTGTGTAATACTAGTTCTTTCTATGCTAAGTTCTTTGCATCCTTCCAAGCTAGAATTCCTGAAGGCCGTCAACAACTGCATCAAAGGACATTGAAAACTGGTGCAGACGAACGACCCTGCCATGGATTGTGAACATATTACTCAGAACATCAGACCTGAGGATGGCCATCATTTCCTGCACCTGGACGCTCTCCCTGCTGGCCACGCCCCCTAAGCACAGCTGAAAAGAGCCTGCTTGTCCCTAGCTCTTTGGGAGACATTGACTGACCTGTGAGCGCGAGCTCTGTCCTGCGAGGTCCTTCCTGTTGGGCTGTTTGTTCTGCTGATGCACCTCGCGGAACCCGCTCCGCGGGTCCCGCTTCGCCCGTGTGCCTGGGCGCATCGTTGCTGATTCCTGACAGGGGAGCTGCCTGAATCTCGGGGAGCAGGGCTGCGAGCGCCCGGTGAGGATCAGGGACTCCATTGCCCAGGAGTCCCTGTGCTGCCATCATTTCCTGCACCTGGACGCTCTCCCTGCTGGCCACGCCCCCTAAGCACCCTCCCCCTATATCAGGTGCAGCTTCTTCCGCGGCGCGGGAGCGCGCGGGAGGGCGCCGGGAGAAGCCCGGGACAAGGGCGGGACCGTCTGTGGCCGTCCGGGGCCGAAGGTGGCCGGGCTGGGCCTACCCTCTTGGATTGTGCTTCCGACCCCTGGTCTCTTACACTCGGTGGAGCCGCCCGCCGAGTTTAATTTATTGTGAACATTATGCCGTCCCCTGCAAGGGAGAGCACCCCACTAAAACCGGGTGGAGCAAAGAATAGGACTCTAGAGAATTATTTCTCCCGGGTAGTGGGGGAGGGGGACAAAGAGTGTAATCTGTCCAGGTTAAGGGCAGAACGGAGACGCTCAATAGATAATATGAAAAACACGCCCCTCGGAGACCAACTTATTTTACCAAGGGAGGAGTTGTCCCGAATTGATGATGTCCCACTATTGCTGAGGGATTGCACTAACATGTCACCAGTTGAAGCCTTGAGTATAGCCCCAGAAATTAGTTCTAGCCCCCCAAGGGTGACCACTGATTTAGTGTCCCAACCCCCTCCGGCCCCTCCAGCCTCGAAGATTAGGAAAACTAAATCTAAGCCAACTAACACACAAGTAGCCTTTGGACCTCCTCCAAATAAACGCAGGAGGAAATCGAGGGGAGTTCAAGGAAAGAGCAAACCCAAGGTTCCACACTCGGATTTTGGGAAGTTTTTAAAAACCCCCACATTAGTAGAGAAACCATTGGTCGATTTACACCCTAAACCCATTGCTCATGAGGATCCAGCTCCTACTATGATAAAAGACATAGGAGTTGGTATTGCTAATATTCCCTTGTCTGTTGTCCCGCTGGGAAACCTAGAATTTTTGCTAAGGTCCCTGTTATTACCGATCAGCGAGAGTATTAAAAAGATTGAGATCAGACTAACCATTTTAGAGGCCACATTGGGCAGTCTGAAAACTCCAGCTGGCAGACAGGGAAGGCAATCAGAGTCCACTCCCTCCACTGTAGCCCCTAAGCAGTCGGCAAATAGTGTCGCCAATCCAGTCCCTCCACAAGCTGTGAATGTGGCACCCTCGCAACAACCCACAAGGCCAAAGCCTGCAACAGCTAAGCCCCCTAACACCAATATGCCCAACCCTCCTTTAGGATCTGTACCCCCGGCACAGCCGGTAGACAAGAGCACCCCGACCCCTTTAATGAAGCTCACCCTGAGACCACGCAGACCCAATTTACCTCCAGAGACCAATGCTTTTACTGTCGTTATGGCAGGTGTCCCCCCACTTGAGGAAGGTGAAACGGAGGACTTTTGTGCCCTAAAAAGTAGGGTAATCAAGTGGTTAAACATAAATAGACCCCTCCCGACACATTTTAATAACGAAATTATAATGGTAAGAAGGGTACCATGGGTGGGAAGAACACAAAAATCCATTAAAGGGGACTGCATACTGGTGAGTTTTAGGGACACAGGAACGGTGTCCCATATATGTCAAGGGAAAAACAGATCTAGGGAATCCACCATCCAAACCCTCCATGTGTCGTTCTTTTTTCCCATCATCCCAGTCCTATCTCAGCAACCCCAAACTCATGACAACTGGGAGAGGGTTGGCAGGAGGGGGAGTCACCAGGCCTTTAACCCTAGGCCGTTTTCTGGCCGACCTGAACAACCCTTTTTTTCCTATAACCGGTTCCATTGCCTAAATGGCCTTGAAGGGGTCGATTGACAGACAGACAATGCCCCCCAGGGTTGTATAGAAATTGGAGGTACGGTAGAAAGACTGGAGGAGCAAAGATCCAAGGCTCAGCAAATCCTGGTGGTTGGTGAGGGGGAACCAAACTGCGTTGTGCCAAAGGAAATAGTTGTAGACAAGACAGGAGGGGGACATGGGCAGGGAATGCAAAGATCAATGTGGGAAAGAAGACCAAGGGCCCAGGGGGGTGCTGAATGGAGTGGAGAGGGTGTGAGACTTATTTCATGGAATATAGCGGGTATAGCGGGCAAATTCAACAATAAGGAATGGGTGGACTTCATTAGAACATTTCACATTATATGTGTACAGGAGACATGGGCTGTGGAGAATAACTACCATCTGCAGGGGTACAAGTGTTTTTTTGTTCCCGCCCGAAAATCTAGCTCAGGGAGAGCAATGGGCGGTTTGTCCATCTATGTAGATTTAGACCTGCCAGGCACCTGGTCCTTTCCAGACTGGTTCTCATATGGGATACAGGCGGTTCGGTTCCAGGGAAAGGGGTTACGTTTCTCTGTTTTTAACATATATAGCACCGAGTTAGAAAATAGCCACACCCCGGTATTAACTGAACTCGATCAAAGGTTAGGAAAAGAAATCATATCCCAGAATAAGGGACCGTCTGGTGGACTGCTTGTGGTGGGGGATTTTAATTGTCACCTTTGTCCGGCACTGGTCAAAAAGAACACAGATTGGGCGCAATGCCCAATTGAGAAGGGACCGCATTTTTCTCACTCGCCTACTGGGTCGGCTCTTAGGTTGCTTCGGCTTAAGTACGACCTAGAGCACACCATTAATATGGTAGACCCACAGTCGGATGGTACACTCCCACCAACTTTTAAGGGCAGGGGCTGCTCGTCTATCATAGATTATATTCTGGTCTCGAGATCCCTGGTTAATAAAGTAGTCAGTGTAGGGATAGACTGGAACACTTTCAGCGACCATAACCCGCTTGTTTTAATGCTCGCATATAGGGCGGGTATTGGCTCCAATGCCCATCGTTCAATCGTGGAGAGGGTCACCGATCAAGGCAGGAGACTGAAATGGTCCAAAATAGATGGGGCAAAGTTCTATAAAAACCTGAGCGATAAGGGTCTGCTGGCCATAAATGAATGTTTGGATCTGGAAGTCCAGGGACCAAGGTTATTAGAAGCATTTAACCAAATTGCCAACCTGATAGACGGATTACTAAGGTCCAGTGCGCCCACGCGTAATCTGGTCAATCCCCGGTGGTTTGATAAAGATTGTTCCAAGGCACTGAGGGAACTGAAATGCTCCCTTAAGTCAAAACCACGAGATCCACAAGTAATCAGGGCATGCAGAGAAAAATATAAAAAAGAGACCAAAAGGAGGAAACTCACCCTGCAGGCAGAAGCTTGGGCAGATCTGAGAGAGGCAGGGGAAAGAAGGGACCTAGCGGGGTTCTGGAGAATCATCAATAAACCGACCTTTCAAGAAAATGATTCTCCGGAGATAGGGGCTAACATCCTCCCGGAGCAGTGGGTCACACACTTTAGGAGCCTGTATAACCATGAATCGGGTCCCCACGTAGAGTCATCAGTAACCCCAAGTCAGGCTCCTCCGGTAGTATTTACCCTTAAGGAGATCACGGCAGGGATGGAGAGTCTAACTAAGAATAAAGCCCCGGGCCCAGATGGAATTCCCCCTGACCTTTTTCTTAGTAATATAGATCTTTGGGCCCCACTGACGACCAGGGTCCTAAACACTGCTATCACCTGCGGTCTCCCTCCATCATGGTCTAAAGCGATCATTGTGCCAATCTTTAAAAAGGGCAACAAGGACGACCCCAAGTGTTATCGGCCTATTTCCCTGATTGACGTCTCGGCTAAACTTCTGGGAAGGGCACTCCTGAACAGATTGTCCGAGTGGACTGAAGAGAACAACATCTTCTCGGACACTCAATATGGGTTCAGGTCAGGGAGGTCCACCAGCGACCAATGCCTGAACCTATATATGCTGACTGCCAAATATACTCTGGCCAGTAAGGAACCCATTTATATGGGATTCATGGACCTGGCAGCAGCATTCGATCACGTCAACAGAGGGAAGTTGTGGGACATGATGGCAGGGATGGGGATCGAGAGCGGCCTAATTACCATATTAAGAGAGCTGCATAGCGACACCACGGCTAGAGTTAGATTTAACAGGGAGGGAGGTTTGACGGACTCCTTTCCATGCAAAAGTGGAGTCAGACAAGGTTGTATTCTTGCCCCTTTTTTGTTCTCCCTTTACATTAATAATTTGGAACAGTTTCTTTTGGGCTTAAAGGCAGATTCCCCAAGGGTTGGGACGCGGCAAATCCCTGTCCTGCTTTACGCAGACGACGCGGTCTTGCTGGCGCGTACACCACGAAGCCTACAGATTCTGATAGATGGGTTCGTCAAGTTTATGAGCGATCTGGACTTATCTGTCAACCTAAGCAAATCTTACGTGCTCCTGGCAGGCAAAAAACCTTCCTCAAAATTTTCTTACACAATAGGCTCCCATTGTTTAGAGGAGGTTAAAACGTTCTCCTATCTCGGAGTAACCTTTGATGGTGCTCTTCAATTTAACTCCTTGGTGGAAGAGCGCTGTAACAAAATGATTGCCTCTAACGGGGCAATAGCCGGATATGGCAGGAGGTTGGGCAGATGGAGTCCGGAACAGGTGATGAACCTGTACGGCTCCATAACATGCGCTAAAGTAAGCTATGGGGCAGAAGTTTGGGGCTTCGTGAATACCTCTAGAATTGACCAGGAAGAGAACAAACATCTGAAATCTATCCTGAGGGTACCACCCAGCACTGCTGGACTCATAGCTCACAGGGAGCTAGGGAGGCCATATCTGGTCGATTTGTTAAAACTTAGGCCAATTGTGGCGTGGCTAAAAATCTGGGTAAGTCCAGACGCGCATCTAAGTAGAAAAATCTTACTGGACTGCCTAGGTAGGACCCACTGCATGCGCATCCCATGGCTCAAATATGTGAGAAACACTCTTGAGGAACTAGGGTTTGGAAACCTCTTCAAGAACCCCACCACCATTTCAGCACAGCACAAGAAACAAGTAGGGGAAATTTTCCTAGAGCGGAAAACCCAATGCCGTGCTCTGGCTGAAGGGGAAAAAAAGTCAATAAGGGCTCATACTTTGGTGAAGAGTGTGGAGGGTATGGAGCCCTACCTGTATCTTGTACACAATACACAGGACAGATCTCTTATGTGCCGTTTCAGACTGAGCCTACTTCCTTTTATGTTGGCCTCGCCAGCAGGCTTTACCATGTCAATCGAGCAGAAGGGACCCTGCGGCTGCGACAATCGGTCTCCGCAGGACTCCCTTCATTTTACTTTGCTCTGTCCCTATTATTCAATGCCCAGGCGTAGATTCCTAGTAGACATCCTAAAAAAGGCCCACCTGGAACATGCCAGAGATGCACTAATCTACTTGCAAAAAGCTTCTGACCCGCTAACCTTGTGTTGTGTAATGAATTTTATCAAGGTTGCGGTCCGAGGGGAGAGGATTAAAAGACTTGTGACTCCCTGTTTCAAATTTACAGCCTTGTATGTTACTATTTTATTGTTATTTATGCACAAGGATCTAGACTAATATTTAATGCTGTTTTATCTATGTATATGTATGTGTGCTTTTATGGTGTTTTTTAATCACCGAATAAAGATTCTTGAATAGAATGGATGAATAGTAGGACTCTGTCCCTTTCCGTCACTCACACGACAATATAATTTGTGGCGGCACCAAAAGTCTAACACCCAAAGTTATTCGACTTCAGAGCTGATCCCGTAGCATGTTCTGGCACAATGCAAGTTTCCCAGGCCATCCGGCATTCCTAAGCAGATCGAAGAGTTCCTGCTTGGCCATGCTCTTCAGATCTGACTCCATCCAGTGTGCCTGCGGGCCCCAGAGAGTCTTGAGGTTCTCTATAGGAGTTACCGCAGGCGGGACTGCCCTTGGCGCCCACAGAACTCTCCGAGACCTTAATGGGCTGCCACCGGCTCCAATCTCAACTCTGACTCTGGCACTTTGGTCCACACCAGTTCCCAGCGCATTGACACCAACTCCATCAACACCAGAAGATGAGACCCCGATCGTCCTCGATCAGTGTCTGACCTGACCACCATTGAGTCTTCATTTCCTCCATTTCATCTGCCTCCTCAATGAAATGGTCAGCACGGATTTGGACAATGATTGCAATGCGTGTGATGAGATTGGATAACCCTATCATGAGGAGAATTGGTCTGACGACCTGCAGGAGGTTAGTGGCCTTGATATCTCCCCTGATTCCGAACACCTCTCACCCCTTGGTCCTATCATTGCGGAGAATGCTTCTTGTTCATAGGGTGGGCAAAGTCCTTGACCTGCAGCTCCCCAACTTGGAGGTCAAGATCAATGTATCTATGGAAATTCTTCAGCCAGGGCACACATCTACCGAGCCCCTCTTACCATTGAACGAGGCCCTTATGGATACCTTTTTGGGGACATGGGGCCAGCCTTGATCAGGCCCCCTGCTCAACTGCCGAATTGCAGAAGGCCATCACCCTGCCCTAGGCGATCCTACGTTTTTGTCTCAGCACCCATCCCCTGAAAGCTTGGTGGTGCAGGCTTCTGCTGAAAAAAACAAACCCCAGCACATTGAATGAATGAATAAGCACTTATAGAGCGCATAGCTACCCTAAGGCATCCCTGCGCTATCTGTGGACATGGAGAGAGGAGGCATCTTTACTGGCTGTTAACTTGGAACAGCCAGGTTTTTAGAAGTTTTCTGAAAGGTAAATGGTTAGACTCCCTCCGTAGTTGGGGAGGGAAGGAATTCCAAAGCCTTGCAGCATTATAGGAGAAAGAGAGGCCGCCACCTCTTGCTCTCTTTATTTTTGGGAGAACCGTGAGCAAGAGGTTAGCCAAGAGGAGGCTTCTATTAGGGCAATATGGGACAGCAATGGATTGGTTAATGGGCGGGCCTCTCTCCCTGAAGGACTTGTGGGTAATGCAGAGGGCCTTAAATTTGACTCTCTCCGGTATGGGCAACCAGTGCAGAGTGTTTAGTGCAGGTTTGGCGTATTGCCGATAGAGGATTTTGAGAAGAAAGCGGGCTGCGCAGTTTTGAATGACCTGTAGTTAGGAGATGGTAGATTGGGGGGCTCCCAGATAGAGCGCGTTCCCGTAGTCTATGCATGATAATATCAGAGCTTGGACCATTATCCGCCTAGCAAGGAATGGGAGAAGAGGAAGAATTTTCCTCAGTATCCTCAGAATGCCATAGCATGTGGCCGACAGTTTCCCTGCTTGATAGTCAAAAGTCAGGGGTTGGTCCAGTCGTATGCCCAGACTCTTAATCTGTTTTTTAGGAACTGGTAGAGGCCCAAGACAGTTTGTCGTCAGTAGCCCAGGATTGAAAGTTGGCAAATTGCCTAGGAGCATGAGATCTGTCTTGTCTCCGTTTAGTTTCAGACAGGAGAGCTCCATCCATTTCGCTACCTTCTCCAGACAGGGACCTAAGCTAGAGGTCGAGATTCCTGGGTGGTTTAAGGACAAAACAAGTTGTGTGTCATCAGCATAGGTGACTATTTTTATGCCAAATGGACGAACTATCTCTTCCAGCGGACTCATGTATACATTGAATAATGTAGGGCTCAAGGAGGACTGCTGAGGCACACCACAGCTACGTGACATACGTTTAGAACTGACATTACCCTCAAAGACCTGAAAGATCCTGTCTTCTAAGAATGACTGCAGCCAGGTGATGACGTCTCCAGTCACTGCAAGATTCCTGAGTCTAAGGATGAAGATGTCATGGTTGACGGTGTCGAATGCGGCGCTAAGGTCCAGGAGAATGATGGCCGCTGCACCACCTTGGTCATATATTCTCCTGGATTTTTTGACCACCGCTAATAGTGCTGTTCCCGTTCCGTGTGGAGGCCGGAAACCAGTCTGTGAGGGGCGAAGCAGGTGTTTTGATTCTAAGAACCTGAATAGGACTGAATTAACATGCCTCTTCAGGAGTTTGCTGATGGTGGGGAGGAGGGAGATAGTCCGGTAGTTTCCCAGGAGTTCTGGGTCAAGGTTGGGCTTTTTGAGCAGTGCTTTGACTATTGCACATTTCCAAGGAGGGAGGGGACCACTCCAGAGGAAATGGAAGAATTGACCAGTTCACGAATGACCAGGAGGATTGTTCCTGCAGCTAAGTTCAGAACATGAGGGAGGGCAGGGTCCCTGGGGGAACCTGATTTTAGGCGACCCAGGATGGATTCTAGAGATTTAAGATCCAGCGGAGGGATATGTTCCAATAGCACACTCGTACATGGTGTAGACATGATCATAGGGGACAGATCCCTGTGACCTGCTGTGTGGGGAAAGGTAATATATATATTGTGTATCTTCTTGTGGAAAAACTCCACTAGATCATTACAGCGATCGAGGGCGCCCTCAGTGGTGGTTTGTGGGGTTGGCAGCTTGGTTAAAGTTTTGGCAATACGGAATGTTAGAAGGCGACCTCAGAGGAGCCCGGAGGGGGGCCCTGACTATCCTGAGACCAACCCTCGAGGTATCGTAGCCGGACACTGGCGGGAGACTCCTCAGGGGAGGAATCTCGTATCTAGGATCGTACACTCGGCACCACACGACAAAGAGACGCCACACCGTGAGTTCTTAAGAACAAATCTTTATCAAACCGGAGTCGTAGGATCTTTATGATCAGCAAGGCAAATATATACAAGTAGAGCACGGGCTCACAGAATCTCGGGGAGGGTAGGAGGTAGCGGGACAGTCTTTTGGGGGTATGGATCAAATGCAGGGGCGTACCCGGCGCACAGCTCACAATCCTCGAGCTGGGGGATACGCTTGTCGTTGTCGGGGTCCGGCGGGCCCAGGAGAGTCTGTGGGAGCCGCGAGTCACTCAGCAGGGCTCAAGCACAAGTTCGGAGGTCTTACGATCTTCAGGGAGCCGCGAGTCACTCAGCAGGGCTCAAGCACAAGTTCGGAGGTCTTACGATCTTCAGGGAGCCGCGAGTCACTCAGCAGGGCTCAAGCACAAGTTCGGAGGTCTTACGATCTTCAGGGAGCCGCGAGTCACTCAGCAGGGCTCAGGTGTTTCCAAAGGCGAATCTGCCGGATAGTCCCAGAGCACCCCTTGTTATAGGTCGACCCCTCTTTGATGTCCGGAGTCTGTGCAGGCAGGGGTCTTGTCACCTGGGGGTCGCTTGTCGGGGTTTCCTGCCAGTGTCTTTTGATCCTTTCAGGGCCGGGTTGGGAGGAGTCCCAGACACCCAGCAGGCGTGGAGCCAGCCCTCGGGGAGGCCGGAGGGCCGATCGAAACCCACCTTCCCAGGGGAGCTCAGAGGTGCGATGGAAACTGCTCCTCCCTATGGGAGCGCGATATCCTCCAGCCGGAGTGGCGCCTCTAGGCCAGGGTCGCGCTGGGGCCGGGCGGCCATCTTGGTGCATGAAGTGGGCACGCGGGCCCGGTGTGGCCGAAAGGAGGAAGGCCACGGACGGGGAAGTCCGGGTCGGGTGTGTGTGTGTTCTGGTGGGAAGGATCGGCTAGGCCGTGTGCTCGGGGGGCTGCCTGAGGTGCATGGGTCAGGATATGTGGTGCGGGGACAGGGATGGCCATGCCACGAGGCCGGGTCTAACACGCGTCCCCCCCAGCTGAAACCGGAGAGAACTACCCATCGTCTTGGGGGTTCTCTTCGCTGAGGCGGAAGAACCGGGAGAGGCCATCGGCGTTGGCGTGGTCAGTACCAAGGCGATGTTCCACGGTGAAATCCATCCCCTGGAGGGAGATTGACCACCGCAGTAGTTTGGGGTTTTCTCCTCGCATCTGCATGAGCCATCGCAAGGGGCGATGGTCGGTTTGGACTTTGAAATGGGTGCCGAACAGATAAGGGCGTAACTTCTTGAGGGCCCAGACTACGGCGAACGCCTCGCGCTCGATGGTGCTCCATCTCTGTTCTCTGGGCAACAGCCTTCGGCTGAGGAAGGCTACGGGCTGGTCTAGGCCTTGGTCATTCACCTGGGACAGGACGGCCCCAATCCCATGCTCGGAGGCGTCCGTTTGCACCACAAACTCCTTGGAGTAGTCGGGGGCCTGGAGGACGGGGGCAGTGCACATGGCCGCTTTCAGGGCCTCGAACGCCTCTTGGCAGGCAGAGGTCCACTGCACTTTCTTGGGTTGTTTCTTGGACGTGAGTTCCGTGAGGGGACCGACCAGGCTGCCGTACCCCCGGATGAATCTCCGGTAGTAGCCCGTGAGGCCCAGAAAGGCTCGGACCTCTGTTTGGGTAGTGGGTGGTTCCCAGGCTAGGATGGCGTCGATCTTGGGCTGTAGAGGGGCGACCTGGCCGCTTCCGACCTGGTGCCCCAGGTAGTCTACCGAACCTTGCCCAATCTGGCACTTGCTGGCTTTCACGGTGAGGCCTGCCTGGCACAGGGCGGTTAGCACCCTCCGGAGGTGCTGGAGGTGCTCACTCCATTCGGAACTGAAAACTGCGATATCGTCTAGATAGGCAGCGCTGAACTGTTCCAGCCCGGCCAGGACTCTTTTTACCAGTCGCTGAAAGGTGGCCGGGGCATTTTTCATCCCGAAGGGCATCACGCGAAAGCGATAGTGCCCATCCGGGGTGGAGAAGGCGGACCGCTCCTTGACTCCTTCTGTGAGCGCAATTTGCCAATAGCCGCAGGTGAGATCGAATGTGCTGAGGAACCGAGCAGCCCCGAGTCGGTCAATGAGCTCGTCGGCTCGGGGAATGGGGTGCGCATCGGCTCGGGTGACTTCATTGAGTCCCCGGTAGTCCACGCAGAAGCGGAGTTCTGGGGCGACACCGGGGGCAGCTGCTTTCGGGACCAGGACCACGGGGCTGGCCCAGGGACTGTCTGAGGGTTCGATCACTCCCAAGGTCAACATCTTCGAGACCTCGGCCTGAATGCAGGACCGGACTCGATCAGGGACTCGGTAGGCTCGGTGTTTCACCAGTGGGCTGTCTCCGGTGTCCACGTCATGGACACACCAGTCGGTGACTTGGGGGACCAGAGAGAATAGGTCGGAAAACTGCCCTAGGAGTTGGCGGCAATCCTCACGTTGCTGGGAAGTGAGGGATGGGGAGAGGTTCACTCCTTCTACAGAGCCATCCTTCTCTTTGGTACACAGGAGATCAGGGAGGGGATCCGACTCGTCTTCGGCCCCGTCATCAGTGGCCAGCAGGAGGCTCAGTTCCGTCCGCACAAAGTGAGGCTTGAGGCGGTTCACGTGAAGGACCCGGAGGGGGTCCCGGGGGACTGGACGTCCACCAAGTACGTGACCTGGCTCTTCCGCTCAATCACTTTGAAGGGCCCGGTTCATTTATCCTGGAGGGCGCAAGGTTTCACGGGGGCCATGACCCATACCTGCTGGCCCGGCTGGAACTCGACCAGAGTGGCATTCTGGTCGTACCAGCGCTTCATCTCTTCCTGGCTCGCCTCCAAGTTGGCCTCGGCCAGCTCTCGGAACTTCCTAGTCTGATTTCGGAGGGTCAGGACGTATCGGAACACATCTCGGGGGGGCCTCGGGGCGCCGCCTCCCACCCTTCCTTGACCAGGCTGAGGGGCCTCCGGACGGGGTGCCCGTAGAGTAACTCGAAGGGGCTGAACCCCAAGGATTTCTGGGGGACTTCCCGGTAGGCGAACAGGAGGCAGGGGAGCAGGACGTCCCACTTACGCCGGAGGGGCTCTTCTAGGCCCGCGATCATCCCCTTCAGAGTCCTTTTAAACCGCTCTACCAGGCCATTTCCTTGGGGGTGGTACGGGGTGGTGAACTTATAGGACACTCCACATTGTTGCCACAGGGACGTCATGTATTTGGAGATGAAGTTCGTACCGCGATCGCTCACGACCTCGCGGGGAAAACCCATACGGGAAAAGATTCCCATCAACGCCCGGCCCACCACGGGGGCTGTGACGGTACGCAGGGGTATGGCCTCAGGGTATCGGGTGGCATGATCCACCAGGACGAGGATAAAGCGGTGACCTTGGGAGGTTGGGGGGTCCAGGGGCCCCAGGATGTCGATCCCGACTCGTTCAAAAGGGGTACTGACGACAGGGAAGGGTTGGAGGGGAGCCTTGCGCTTTCCTCCGCTCTTCCCACTAGCCTGGCACGTGGGACAGGACTTGCAGTGGGCTTCTACATCCGCTTTCATTCTGGGCCAGTAGAAGTGAGTCACGAGGCGACTGTAGGTTTTGTCCTGGCCCAAGTGGCCTGCGAGGTGGACGTCGTGGGCCAAGCCCAGGAGGAGGTCTCGGAAGCGTAGGGGTACCACCAGCACCCGGGCGGATCCTAGCTCCACCGACTTCTGCTCGCTGTACAAAAGGTCATTTTCCCAATACACCCGGTGCGTTCCAGTTTGGTCGCCCGCGGCCTGGGCCGCTGCTTGTTGCCGGGGCCCGACCAGGGAAGGACAGGTAGCAGGTCCGCCGATACTAGTTCTGCCTGAGCTTTCAAAAAGATCAGGACTATCCGGACGCAAGTCTTCCTAGTGCACCCAGATTGGACACGGAGCGTATGGTATCCAGAACTCCTGGGCTTGAGCATCTGTGCCTCCAGGAGGATCTGCTGTCTTAGCAACAGGGTACGTTTCTGAACCCGGGCCTTCGCAATCTCCACCTTCATGCTTGGAGACAGCTAAACATGTTAAGCCTACCTCTAGAGGTTGTTGTCATCATGGAGGAGACGTGCCCCTGGAGAAAGTGTATGCTCCTGTTGTTTGGGCACATGTTTGGCTTTTTGTGATACTCAGCACAAAGACCCTCTTCGGGAGAAGGTATATGACTTTTTGTTGTATGATTTGTCCATAGTCCTGCAAGGCCTTGCTCTGGGCACCGTCAAATGGAACCTTTCCGCTCTCTTGGCCTTTTTGCGGTTGCTGGATCAGCCCTCTTTGTTTAAGTTTCCAGTTGTTATATGCTTTTTGAAAGGTTAACAACCTTTGTTTCAACTATCTCCCTTTGTCATGCCATCGTGGGACATTGACTTGATCCTCACATTTCTGATGTGCACTTCATTTGAGCCGCTTAACAGCTGTTCCTTTTAGATACTCACCCTCAAGTTAGTGTTCCTCATTGCCATAACATCAGACAAACTGGTTCTGCCTACGTGAGCTTTTTTCTTACCTAAAGGTGTGACACTGTTCCACGTCGGTCAAAAGATCACCTTGCAGGAGAGACTCCATGGCTTGGACCCCAAAAGAGCGCTGAGCTTTTATATAGATCATACCCAAGATCACCGGGGGAACGATCAGCTCTTTGTGGGGTTTTCTGGAGTGAAATAAGGCAAGGCTGTGCTGAAGAGAACCATTTCCCACTGGATTATGTTCTGCATTAGGATCTGCTATGCACTAGCTAAAATGCAGTCTCCAGATAGACTGCGTGCTCATTCTACCTGGGACACAGCTTCTAACATTGCATAGCACACAAACTCCCTGATGAAGACATTTGTCAGGGTGCGTCACTCCATAGTTTCACAAAGCACTGTTGTCTGGATAGTCCAGTTCGCTGAGAGGGTCATTTTGCCAACTCAGTCCTGCATGACTTTCTGGTTTGAGTCCATCCACAGACCCATCTCCAATTAGATACTGCTTTTCATGTATTCAGAAGATGAGGATTCTGTGGCTAGAAGTCTGTATCAGATGAACAAGTTACTAGTTACTTCCCCTTCTGTAACACTCTTTCTGGCAGAGATTCCATCTAGCCGCAGATTCTTCAATGATCCTCCCCATTCTGTGGTTGGCTTCTATCCGTTAACAAGATCCCAAGTCTGGGAATCTGCACACTCTTCACAACAATTTGCTTTTGGGGCCCTGTTTTGGGAGCACTGACAGTCTCAAATGTAACTGGAATCAGCATGCACGAGTGGCACCGACATAGGCTCTGCACATAATTTCCAGAGTGAAATGGCATCAGTGCGGAGCCGCACAATGCCACCTACCGGCAACACAAAGGTACTGCTGATACATTTCTGTATCTAGTCTGACACCCAGGGAATATTGAAAAGATGAAGAATCTGCGACTAGATACAGTCACTAGAAATAGCATTACCAAAGGTAAGTAACTTGGAGAGACCAGATGGATAATTGTCTGTTAGGCGATGCCATGGTACAATTGCATGAGGCCCCAGGTTATGGTGACGTAAGACGTGATTTGTGATTAATTAACGGATCGGAGAATCAGAAGGTTGAGCGAGTGTGTTGGAAGATACTTTTGTTATCCTTTACTAGTAATAATAGTCCTTCAGTTAGAGGGGACACTGAGGAGGAACTCATAAACTCAAAAGGGGATGTTTCATGTTGGGCACAAACTGTAACCTCCAAATTTTACCCTTAGCCTTAACTTTAAACTTGCAGGTTGTACTTCTCATTAGAGCCCAGTCGCATTATGAACGGTGTATCGAAATAGAGAAGTATTCTCTAGAATCGTTTTACGATGGTTGCTTGCACCTGCCATAGTTGTAAATTAAAGAACCAGCTGGTTATCTGATGGCTAATCACAATTTTAATGGTGAACAGGACATTGAGACTAGTTCTGCTCCTTGAAAGTGTGTCTGTGTCTCGAAGGTAGATGGCAAATCATTTTGTTGTGCTGGTTAGAAAGATTGTTGCATTCCTCTATAGGCTGTAAGGGTTTGGCCATTGGTGTGCTGGTGATGTTCATTGCATCACCGTTCTGTGAGGAATAGTTCTAGGTCACCAGGGTCAGTAACTTCCTTGGTTTGCCCATCTAATGTGATGATCATTGTTGCTGGGTCTAGGAGTCATATTGTCTGTTGAGTTTCCTCAGTTGTGGACAAAGTGGCAAAAACATTCTCCTGACCATGTTGGTTTTGAAGGAGAAGATGGGACATCCATTGTATGGTGATTGGCCATTCTGCCTGGAGGCTTAGAGCAGTGTTTATGTGTCTTGATGCTGTAAAAGACACGCTATCACATGTTTGGGGTGATATCTCCTATTTTCAGTTTATGCGCTCCATGAAATTCCAGTTCTGGATGGAATTTCAGGCTCATGATATTAGGCAGCAAATCTATTAGGAGCGCGATCAGATCAGTCCCATTTTTCATTACTGACAAGTCAAAGATATGGGCATTGTTTCATCTGCTCTGGTCTTCGCAATCAATGATTTTCCGCCAAAGGTTCCAGAGCTAGTCCCCCCAGTACAGCATATTGTAGAATTTACATTCCAGTTCTGCGATCCAAATTTCTGAAGTCTGAATTTGTGATTTGAAACATGCTAGTTCCTCATGAATGTTTTTAAGCTCTTTAGTAGTGGATGCCTCTACTGTATTTATGAATGACTTAACACTTTTTAGTTAGTTCTACCATAATTGAGTCTAGTGTCACAGTAGACATGTTGGTGTCTGCAGATGGGTGGGATACCTCCTTGGAGCTCCCGGATACCGCCTCAGCGAATGATAGTTAGTCGAAGGCTCTGAACTTTGACATTTATATTTCTCTGACTAATTGTTCAGAGTCTGTGTGCTTCAGAGTGCCAGAGGTTACAGAGCATCAGATGTGTGCTCGTGTGTCAGAAGTAGAGGTAATGCATAGCGTAGCAGTTCGGTGTACTAATGGTGCCAGTCTAGAAAGAAAATTAGAGAAAGTCTAGTAAATTCAGAAGCCAGCTCGATTTTCAGCCTTTATGGTCTGCGGGTGCAGTTTATTAGACTTCCACAAGGTGAAGCAGCTGCTTTAAGGAATACCAAGACTTCAGTAAAAATGGTGCCCCCCATGGGTTGGGATGACATCAGTTGTGGGTGACTAGTCCAATCCGAAATGGCTTGACGATCCGATTTGGAGTATCAATCTGTAGCAAGGATTAGGGGGTCGTATGGGTCCGGTGCCCATGTCCCAGGGCCTCCTCATGCAGTCTGCACACTTACACAGGTCTATACTGAAGAAACTTCCGCCTCCACCATGAAAGGCATCCACTTGGGTGCCCCCACGGACCCCAGCCAACTGCACATCTACCAAAGAGCTGCCACCACCACCATTGCACCGGAATTACGACACACCATCAACTCCACCTTCATGACAGGCACCTTCTCCGATGACTGGAAATGCGCAGAAGTCTGTCCCCTGCTTAAGAAACCCATAGCATATTCCATTTGTTTTTCACTGTGGCAAGACCCGAATCTCCCATAGGATAACATTGGGTTACCTTGTTACATTTCATAAGTGACAACTTTCAACTGGGAGTAAGTAGGGACATTGAGTTTGGTCTCTGAAAATGCCACTTTTAGACACTAGGATTTTTTTAGCCCTGCCATTTGGTGCCT
This sequence comes from Triturus cristatus, assembly GCF_964204655.1. Classification (NCBI taxonomy): domain Eukaryota; kingdom Metazoa; phylum Chordata; class Amphibia; order Caudata; family Salamandridae; genus Triturus; species Triturus cristatus. The sequence goes on from NC_140588.1 coordinate 472,777,482, forward strand.
GCAGCCTGTATCTTTGGTCACATGACTCTACTCCCAGACAGTGAGTCGAAGGAAGGAAAGGTGTTGGCAGAATGGGCCATCTCTGACTTGTCACCTACCACACTTGCACATCAAAAAGACTCTATCTCTGTCATTGTACATTTAATCGGCGCAACTGTGTATTTGTTACAATTGTTTGGCATTTAGTACTCAGTACTCTCAGTATAAAGACCAATAAAAATAAAAAATATAAAGAAGACTAGCTGGGGACAGGGCAAGGGGGCAGACAATTCGAGATATCTCTGTAGGGGGAGGACTCTAGAAGCTTCTCCCTCTTTAAAGTGGGCACTAGGTATTTGTAGTGGACCCTCAGACCCAACTTTTCAGTGGACATCTGAACCTGTGGAAGAATCAGAAGAAGGACTGCTGTGCTGCTCTGCTGCAAGAAGGACTACTACTCTGCTGCCTGAGTGAGAATAACTGGGCCTGCATTTTGAACCCAGGGCCACCTGGGACTAGTTGATTGGCCTCCTGATCAGAGTCTTAGGGACAGAAAAGGCCCCAACCACCTTAGACTTGCCTGCTGTGAATCCTGCCCCCCCCCCCAAGTGGTGCTCGCTCTGTGCTGGACCCTTGTAAGTGGACCTTAAGGTGCTCTGCCTGCCCAACGATGGTCCTAGTAGAACTGACGCAGCGCGATACATCGCCTCGCAGCTTTGCATCGGAAACCACCACTGCACGACACTTCCCTGATGCAGGACCTGACAGCTCCTTGGGACCACATCTGCATGACACATTCTCGATGTAAGACCATGCATTGCCTTCCCTTGGAACTGCCACTAGGCAATGTATCCTCGACGCAGAATGTCGCATTGCAGCCCCCCAGCTCCTCTGAACCGCCGCAGTGCCACACATCCTAGACACTGGACCTTGCATTGCAGCCTCCACTGCTGTTCGTAACCACTGCTGCATGACACATTATCAACGAAGGACCTTGCAACGCTCTGCAGCCAGGATTTAAGGTACTTTGTTCAACCGGCATAACTTCTTCCCTGTATCCGGACCTTGCTCCATTGCGGTCAGCCTGAACATTGTCCCGGTCCGTCGTGACCATTTAGCCACAGTTGGTGCATTGTGCTTTAAAGCACCATTTTTACCTATATCTTCAAAACTGCATATCTGTGGTTCTACTAATTGCTTTTTTTGGTCTTTGGTGTCAAATAATTTATTACATTTTACTCTATTTTCCTAAACTGGTGTGGGGTTTTTTGTGTTGTATTTCTATGTTATCCCGGCTGCATAAATAATGTACAAATTGCCTTTAATTTAAGCCTTACTGCTTTTGTTCCAACCTACCTAGAGGCTTGAGCACAGGTTAATGTGGGGTTTGCTTGTGTTTCACCTTGACAAGAATTGTGGTTGCTGTTTAATAGGGTTTCACCCCCCTCAATCAGTAACCCACGAGATGAAAGCTACTATTGACTATGTTGCAGGGCACTTTGCTGTGAATTCAGCAGCCTTTTTATGCTAAAGAGATGTGGCATCACAGGAAGTACAAGAGCTATCTTGAAATGGAAAAAATCCATAAGAATCTACTGCTCCCACCATCTTGGATTTGGAATGTTAACATAGTCTAGCTCTGTCTCTTCCTGGGTGCCTATGGGACACGACAGAGAAGGTAACATGGAGGATTCTCAAAGGTAGGTAGATTGCTTCCTGAAATAAATCCTCTTTCCCAAGATATTTACTTCCTGCGATGTGGCTTGCATAGGTTTCGGTTTTTAAGGGAAAAAGTTGTGTGAATATGCGATCCCAATGTGCCAATATGGCGTTCTTGGAGTCCTCGAGACACATCAGGTACAATAAGGACCTGATTTACAGATCTTGAAAAAGGAAAACCAGCAATTGTACGATCATGGGGATAGTGATTTCTAACTTTTTAAAGAATTCTCAAAAATCTCTATAGATATATGCCTATCGAAGTGATCTGTTCACCTATACGGTGATGCAAAAGAGTAACGATGAAGGTGGTCGATACGCAGACACCAAGGAAGTAACTTTGCAGTATGTAATGGCCCTGCTGACCCAGATGCAGACCTCGATGGGGACTATCTCCACTGATATCTCCCTGCTCCGGGCGGATATTTCCCAAATAAGTACCCGACTGTCAGACGTAGAGTCCACCACGGCGACAATCTCATCGGACACGACCGTGCTGCAGCGTCAAGTTCATAAATTAGAGCTGGCCCAAAGGCAGATGTAAGCCAAACTGGACGATCAAGAAGGGCGCTCTGGTGGGGGTGCCGGAAAACATACAAGGACCGGGCCTCGACCTATTCGTCGAAGACTTGATCAAGACCAAGCTGCAGCCCCGTGGATTGTCTAACTTCTTTTCAGTGGAACGCACGCACCGGGTACCCGGCGGGAGACCGCGGCTGGGCGCACCACCCAGACCTATCCTAGCCCGATTTTTCAACTTTAGGGACCGTGATGCGATCCTGCAGGCGGCCCGAGTGGCACCTCCCCTTAGGATGGACAACTGTACAGTGATGCTGTACCCAGACTACACAGCGGCGGTTGCAAAGCAAAGAAGAGACTTCACTGAAGTTAAAAAAGAACTGCGTAGTCGAGATTTGAAATATGCCATGCTATTCCTGGCCAAGTTAAGAGTTGAAGCAGACGGAAAGACGTGGTTCTTCACATCTCCACAGGAGGCTCAGGAATGGCTTGAGGGATGGAGGAAGCCTGGAGGGACCAACCGGCAAGGGCGCAGAAATAGACGAACGTCCGGGGGATCTTGTGCATCGGAGGTGCTGTCCATGGCGACAGCAACAAGCAGGACATTGCCAAACAGGTCGGAGAACTCAGACTGTCATTAATACTGACAATGATACTGGACTTCCGCTTGGACTTTTATCTGGGAAGTAGGGCCCCGTGGGACTTTCTAATGAGGGTGCCGACGAGGTGTAGCCAAGAACTTGCCATAGATTGGAACATATGGTAGTAATTCGTCCACTATAATGCCGGGACTGACAGCTTTCTCATGGAGTGATCGCCTACAGGCAGGCAGGATTGATTCAAGGGAGATACCTGAAGTGGTTGGTCGTAGCTCTCCCCCTACACGCAAGTAAATGGTTTGGGGAACAAAACGCTCTGCTAAGTTGGGGAGGCGGGTAGTTCAAAGTCCGCTAGGCAGGGAAGCAGGGAGGTGGGCTGGGGACAGGGTTCAGTTCTAGGGGTTAAAGTTAAGGTTTGTTTCTAAGCATGTTTCACAAAAGGCTCGCACTCACCACCAGGTCAGGGCGCACCCGATTCTTGAGCTGTGGCAAAATAGAATACAGTGCCGGAAAACCCATGACACTATGTACTAGGATGATAGTATCGGACCCACATAACCCACGTGCCCCGGAGAGTGGGCAGCACTCCACTTCACAGGTGGTCCCCCTGACACTAGTTACCTGGAATGTCCGTGGTTTGGGGGACAAAATAAAACGAGGTTTAGTCCTGCATAGTTTAAAACGGTGTGCTCCCGCAGTAGCCTTATTGCAGTAAAAGCATCTTACCGGTACCACCTGCAAAGCAATGGATCGATGGGGCTTTAAAATGGTTGCGCATTCAGAGTTCACCTCTGGCTCAAGAGGGGTGGGCATCCTCGTTAAAAAACAGTCTCCACTGATAGTGCACCGCACGAAATCGGACAAATACGGCTGCTTTGCGGCCATATCTGGTCAATGGGAAGGGAGGCTCATCAACATTGTGTCGGTCTACATTCCTCCGGCCCTTCACGCTGTATCACTCCCAGCACTTGGTGAAATTTTATTGGACCTGCCAGAGGGTGAAGTATTGATTGGGCGGGACATTAATGACACCATCGATACAGCCATAGATCGATACCCAGCTAGAACACGAACACGTGGGGTCTCCCCAGTAGGGGGGTTTACAGAGGCACTGGGACTCACTGATACATGGAGATATCGACACCATGATGAGCATCAATTCACTTTTCACTCAGGAGTTCACAATAGTCTCTCTAGGTTAGATTTTTTTTTTGCCTCCCCTGAATGTCTAAGAAATGTGGCGACAGTGGAAATTAAGCCGAGGGGCATTTCGGATCACTCTCCAATGTTATTGATATACGCAAGTAGTCACAAAGTACGACAGCACATTTACCCCATATACCCGGGGTATCTACAAGTCCCTAAAATCAAGAAGGCTATCACTACTACGACCCAGGCTTATTTTCAGGATAATGTGTCATCAGTTAGTTCTCCTACTGTTCTCTGGGAGGCATACAAGACTGTGATCAGAGGGCAAGCAATTGCAACTATCACGGGTCACAAACTTGATAAACAACGAGAATTAAATGACATAGAACTTGGATTGCATGAGGCGGAAAGGCAATGCGCCCTCGGTCCCTCCCAAGCCGCGACCCAACGCCTGTCCCTCAGACAACAAGAATACATGGAGTATCTCAAAGACACGGTTAGAACACGTATGACAGCAACTCAACACAAGATTTATGAAACTGGCGATAAGGCCGTTAAACTCCTGGCATGGTTGGATAGCCGGGAGGAGGGTAAGAACTGCATAGCCCAGCTCCGTGCAGCCAATGGACAGGTAGAAACTGACCCAGAAAAAATAGTACAGATAATAGCGAGGCACTTTCTACAGGTCTATACGTCGTCATCTGATATGTCCATGGAAGAGGCGCAATCATATATTAGAGATATCGCCATGCCCAAACTCACACCTGAGGTGACCCTCCAACTCGAAGCTGATCTCACGATTGCAGAACTGCAGTTGGCGATCGGCTCCCTACAATCCGGGAAGGCCATGGGACCCAATGGTATACCAGTAGAACTATACAAAAGAATGGCGGGAACAATTTCACCTTACCTGCTTAATATGTTTCGCGACAGTTTGCAGCGCGGCGAACTTCCATTAGATCAAAGACTGACCACTATAGTAGCGATTCCAAAACCGGGAAAACCCCCCGAGGAGTGTGCCTCGTATCGTCCCATATGCTTAATTAATGGGGAGGCAAAAATTCTGGCGAAACTTTTTGCGATGCGACTCACGCCACACTTAGGGACACTGATACACCCAGACCAATCGGGCTTCATGCCAGGCAGAAGTACAGCATTAAACTTGAGACGCCTACATGGGGTGTTGGCTCGCATACCTCAGATACAAGAACCAGCAGTTACCCTCTCCTTAGATGCTCGTATGGCATTTGATACGGTGGAATGGCCCTTCCTCTTTGCGGTCCTTACCCACATGGGCTTTGGTCCCAAATTTTGTGCATTGATACGCTTGTTATACACCAACCCAATGGCACATGTGACAGCCAACGGGCACATTTCTCGGGATTTCCCACTCTCACACGGCACACGCCAGGGCTGTCCACTGTCGCCACTCTTGTTTGCTCTTGTCCTTGAGCCGTTGGTGGCATGGATTAGATGGGAACCACTGATTAGGGGACTGAGATGGACGGTGGATTGGGAGGATCGCTTCTCATTGTACGCAGATGACGTGCTACTGTATATGGCCTCCCCCAGTCGTTCAATTGAGGCGCAACTTAATATCTGTAAGCTTTTTGGGCGTGCGTGCGGGTATACCATAAATTGGTCCAAATCTGTTTTGTTTATTTTAAAGGGACCGCCCCCTCGGCTCCCCAAAGACTACCCACTGCAAGTCGCAAATGGCACATTTAAATATTTAGGAATCAATATAACTGCAAGTCCGGAGGCCTTCTATAAGCTGAATCTCATACCTCATCTGGAGCATTTCAGACGGGATGTGACACATTGGGGCACGTTACCATTGACGCTCCTGGGTAAGGCAGCGCTTTTTAAAATGATGGCGCTTCCTCGATTCCTTTATCTACTAGAAAATGCACCATTCATGGTACCCCCATGTTACTTCAAGGCAATCGAGGCACAGGTCTCTAGTTTGCTATGGGGGAACAAACCAGCATGGATTGCACAGGGCAAACTGGTAAAGGGATGGTACGACGGGGGAATTGCGCTCCTAAATATACAATTATACTATTGGGCAGCCCAATTGAAGATCGTTAACCAATGGATACATGCCCCACAAGCGGACCCTGCCTTTAAAGCTGATAGACACGAACTTGGGGTAGAAGATATGATGTGAGAATAATGTAGGAAAGGTAATTACCACTGAAGATTTATTTGTTGCATAATCGTTCCGACGAAGTCCTAAGGTTTTTGGAATGTGATTGCAATTTAAATTGTTAATGTGAAACGTGCAAATTTACATCTTTTGTTAACAACTAATAAAAAAAATGTTTAAAACCACAACAAAAAAATCTCTATAGACAAACTATTTGTTAACGTAGTATACATTTAGTTCATAAGTGCATCCAGAATATTAAAAAGTTGAGATTTTACCCCCATAAATGGATTTACACAGAATTACAATTCTTCTAACGTGGCAGACTTTTTGTGTAAGAAAATTTACGTACAGAGGTGGACATTTTATGGCAAATCATCTGCAGATGAAATGAACACCCCCAAAATTGCAGACTGCTTGTACTCAAAAACCTTTGCAAGTAGTTTCTTAACATGAAAGCAGTTGTATATTTATTCCTGGGCATCTTTGTGCCGATTGTCGAAGAGACAAATTGCAAATATAGTCGCAAATGGCGCACTGACTGTTTGTGGAGTCCCTGATTTTATGATGCAAAGTATATACTAATACCGAAAAAGAATTAGTTAGGTAGCTATTTGCAACCCCTGTGATTGTCTACAAACACAGGGATGGTGGCCTGCAACAAACAGACCACCATCCCTGTGTTGTTTGTATCCCCAAATGGGATTTTCTATTTATTAATGGATCCAATGTTGCTTTAAGAAAAATGTTTCCTGTTTGACTGATTCCCAAACTTGTCCATTGAGGACAGTTTAACCTCTGCAATTCCCTTACTACTCCTTTGAGGAGTCAGTAACCTATCAATGGTTTGTGACCTGGATTGTGGTCACAAACTGTTCAGAGTTGCAATTAGGAGGAGGCACTTGTTTCATCTTCTAATTGTCGCAAAACCCAGATTGTGAGTCGGAAATGCTTTTCCAAACTGCTTTCTGGAATTGGTACATAGGATAAAATATTTTGCTATTGCCAACCTTGTGATTTTGCGAATTTCCGGGGTTTGTGACTGCTAAATGTTTTTGTAGCTCTGGCCCCAAATGTGTTTTCTGGATGGGAAAAGGCAGGAAACCCATCTAAAACTGGTGGGGTGTTGGTTAAAAAGGCTTCTACCTGAGGATTTCCCCACTCCCCCATATTTGTATGCAGAAATGTAGACTTTCTTTATTTACAAATACATAAATGATTAAGCAGGTGAAAACTCCTGAGAAACTGCAAGAGTTCCAGCTTCCCAGAGTAATTATTTGAAATTATTGTTATTTGAACAGTACTAGAAAGTCCTCAATGTAGGCAAATTTCCTTTATAAAGATGTGAGTTTTCCTTTTGAGCATTTTGGGGATCTGTCCAATAGAATCCATAAGAACTGCCACCACAACCCTCCCTTTCTCCACTCAAAAAACATATTTCCTTCTACCTTTGGTGGGATTGTTCTGCCATCAAATGTTCACCACCCGCTCTCAGGAGATTTTCACATGTAAAAACTCTTGTATACTGGCAGAATTTACCTGTGAGCAAACCCATTTCTGTAGATACACATCTCACCTTTGGAGGAGTAACCCCTTTCCATTTTGTCTTGATCAGATGACATTCATTATTTAAGAGTCTTTCTGAATGGAACAATCTGTGATCACATGTATTTATCACTTTTTGTAAGCATATTCAGCATAATCATTTCCACCCTACATACCTAAACGGTGCCTGGTTTCACAAGTTATATAGAAAGCCCTTGGAAGAATTCCATGTATGCAGAGCTGAGAATGCTTACTTTTCTACATATTCCTAATGAGTTTATGTTGCTTTTGGGTTGAAGTGTTGAAAAGGGTTTCCACCATAGGAGTGGGACAAACCTGCTTTGTCTCAAAGTGTGCTTATTGGGACTACTGATACACCTAGGAAGTATACAATAGAGGGGGAGGTCCACAGACTCAATGTTATATTTGCAAAATGGAGAATTGCTCTTGCATAGAAATTTACATCCGTCCCTAAAATTATTGAGGGAATGAGAGTCGTCCTTATGTAAGCCCTGCAGAGCGCACTACCATGAAGGCACTGAGTGTGATTGGAGAAGATTTACCTTCTACAGACCACCTCAAGTTTTACAGACACTCGGATGACATGCCTCTATAGATAGTTGGCATTCTAGATCATCAGAGAAAGATATTGCATTTCTGCGTCTCTGACTGCCTGAAGATTAAAATATTAATAGTCGGGGACCGTTAGAGGCTGGCACCGGTATCCCACAATGGTGATGACATAGACACTACTCCAGCAATAGTGTCCTTTACATTGCACTGTGGTGTATTGGGAGTGCTAGACAATGTGGTGATTTAACTTCTCTATTGTTATATCTTACATTTTCCCTTAGTGTTTGTGTCCTGCTTGCATGCTGTTTGATATGTGACTGTATTACAGTGTGGTGTTTTTTTTTGTTAAACAAATTAAAATAAATGCTTGGATTATCATTTAAATAGCACTGCATTATAATTTTGTAATGGAGAAGCATTGTGCCCTTCATAAGAGTACTGATATGTTTAGTTTTGAATGTTTATTTGTGCTTGATTGAAAATCGTTGAATATGTTTTGTTTCAGTTATCAACCAGATCGCCATTTTGTTTGTTTTTTAGGTTGATAAAGTTGTTGAAGAACTTGAGCAACGCCATGAACTGCAGCATGTGGTAAATATTTTGTAAATTTTCATAGATCTTCAGCCTGTCAAGGATCATGCTTAAAGCAACGAAAGCATCCATTTCAGGCACCATATAGAGTGAAAATGGTTACTTATGAAGTAAACATTTTCAGACACATTTTACAAATTGTTTGCAGCAGGCTACACAATTTGGTAAAAAATGTGTTGGTTTGCCCATCTAACATGTTTGGTAGTAACAGAAGATCTGATAGAGCCTTCTATCTACAGATTCCTTACCATAGAATTATCCACAGGCTCCAGACTCGATCCAGCAATTTTTCGTGAGCAGTACCCCTGCGTGCTATTAGGTGGCATTCTTCGACTCTGTGTGGTGTCATTGGCATTGTCTGCGCTGAAAGTGATGTGCACGGTGCCTATATCAGCATCATCCCTACACTTACGTCCGTTCTTTTTTTTCAGCACCAGTAAGTGCAGTTCCAGAGAGGCGCTACCTTCATTCTTTTTAGACTGACCTTTTTTGACTTTTTGTCAAGATTTATCTGAGACTTTGTCTCTTGGTGTGTCAGGATGTCAGCTAAGAAAGCTGGATTTAAGCTGTGTGGTGCCTGTCACCGACAGATGTTGGTGATGGACCAACATTTGATGTGCCTCTGGTGTTTTGGCACCACCACGACCTGCATCGATTGCTGCGCCATGACCCCAGGTCCTTGAAGGAGCAGTCTCTAAAGCTCCTCGGCACACCATGCACGATCCTGGAGATCTTGGACGAGAGGATGGTCCTGAGATCGGTCACGGAGCCCCTCCAAGCGCTCACCGTTGCAGTCAATGTTGTTGGGGAAATAGGGTAAGTCCCACAAGACATCAAAGAGATGTTTGACTTCGCTACATCCTTTGAAGTAATCTGACAAGCGGATTGAGCATCAGCACTCGAGGCCTAGATCTTTGGTGGAGCCTGGGTCATCTCCGCGTCTTCCAGAGTTTCCAGGAGCTGGTGTGACACCTGGCCAGTTACATACATTTTATGAGGCTGAGCCCCTCATATTTGGGCAGCCCATCCCCACTGGAGCAACTGCTGGTCTTCTGCCGGTGGATTCACCCTCGACGCCAGTCAGGCCCCTCAGATCCATTGATGAATCTGGAATGGCTCCGGGCTGGATACCTCCCCAGGCACTGACCTGGCCTATCCACCTACCGTTGCTACAGAGGAGGGTACCTCATTCGCAGTGGTGGTGCGGAAGGCCAGGACTTACGCTACCCTCGGTGGCAGTCAAGACGAACGTCTTGACCTAGGTGCTTCAGCCAGGAGTTGCACACATGGGACCATTACTCATTTTTAAAATAACCCTTACTGACACCCTCCAGGGGGTTTGGTTCAAGCCCTGCACAGGGGCTCCTGTGCATAGAACAATTGGTTAAGACAATGGGTCCCCCCATGGGACTCCACTTTCCTCACCCAGCCCCCATCCCGGAGAGCTTGCTGGCTCAGGCCTCCACCTCCACAGTTAACCCCAGCGCATTCCCTTCTACTTTACCAGACATGGAATCCAAGAAGCCGGATACCTCGGGAAGAGGATATTCTTTTCTGCCATTCTGTTGAACACTGCATGCCTCTTAGACTGATACTCCCATACCATCTGGGACTCTTATCCGCAAGTGTTTCCCATAGTCTCAAAGGAGGCCCGAGCCATACTCTCTTAAGCAATTGCTGATGGGAGGGATGCAGCCAGGTTCACTGTACGATGTGGACTAGATAGGACTGACTCACTGGGCAGAGTGATTTTATCGTCAGTTGCCCTTAGGCACCATGCCTGAATGAAAACCAGGGGATATCCAAGCCTTGCTCATGGACATGCCCTGTGTTGGCTCTTGGTTGTTCAGAGCGAAGGCCGACTCTGCGCTTGAGTGCTTTAAGGACAGCAGCGCTGCAGCCAGGGCCTTCGGCATTTCCATGGCCCCTCGCCAACCCCAGTCCACCTCTGGACCCTTTTGTGGCCACCAAAGGGACATACCCAGCAACCCCAGCCAGCAAACCCCAAAATCTTTTTGTGGCAGAGGACGCAGTTCCAACAGAGTACGTAGGACTGGCAGCCAGAGGTCGAGCCAGTCCACTACCCCCTGGCAGCCACAGCCTCCAAACCCCATTTAGTATGCCCTCTGAACAACATGAGCATCCAGTGGGGAACAGGATATGCTATCACCTGCACCACTGGAGGTCAATAACATCCAATTGTTGGTCTTTGCTGTTAGTCCAAAGGGGCTACTCCCTCCACTTCGTGACCACCCCCACCCATATCACTTACTTGCGAGAAGCTGTTGGAGGACCACCTATCCTTACGTGATCAGGCATTATTAGCTTTTTTGGCCAAGGACGCTTTAGAGAAGGTACCGGCATCAGAAGTAGGTCGCGGTTGCTATTCTCGCTACTTTCTGGTGCCCAAAAAGAACTGATGACTTTGTACTATTTTAGACAAGCGCCTTTTCAATCTGTTCCTGAAGTAGGAGAAATTCAAAATTCTAGCGCAGCTCCTGTCTGCCCTGGACATAGGAGACTGGATGGTATCGCTGGACTTACAGGACACTTATTTTAACATCTCTATTCAGTGGTTCATGGTAGGTCAAGAGCACTTTGTTTACCATGCTTTGCCAACGCCCCTTGGATGTTTACGAAAGTTGTGACGGTGGTTGCAGCTTATCTGCAGAGGTCAGGAATTCCAGTCATTCCCTACCTCGACGATTGGCTGTTGAAGGTAGGCTCGCACCAGGCACTTGTCTCCCACCTTCATACTACAGCGAACCTTCTGCTATCCCTGAGTTACAGTGCGCACAGCATCAAGGGGAAATCTCCTTCATCATCCAGATCTCAGAAGGGAACTGCAAAACACCTCCGGTGGTGTCTGACAAACCGCATTGGAGTTAGTGGCAGACTCCTCTCCCTTTCCCAACCGGAGTTGATTGTAGTAGATGCTTCACTTCTGGGCTAGGGTGGCCACTTGGGAGAGGTGAAGATCAGAGGACTCTGGTCACCCGCGGAGTCTGGGCTTCACAACAACATGTTGGAGCTCTGGGCAATTTGCTTGGCACTCGTAAGGAAACAGGCTTTTTGCAGGTTTATCTCGACTTCTTGCCCCCATTTTGACTGCTAGTTACTGATATAATATCACTGAATGCCCTGACCCCTGCTCAACAGAAGTCGGTGCATGTTCTCTGACCCTTAAACTGTGCATGTTCTATTCGCTCGCCCCCAATTTGCATAGCCTAACTTTCCTGTAAGTCCCTAGAATATGGTACCAGGGGTACCCAGGGTCTGTAAGTCCGAATGCCCCCCAGGGACTAAAGCACTTGGTGGGCCACCCTGAGTGGGACAAGGTAAAACATGGCTCCCAGTCTGACACTGCAGACTGGAAGGGCAGTTTTAAACTGCTAACCCGACTTTGCCATTTAGGTTAATGACAAAGCCCAAATCCCCCTTTTTAATGTATGTAAGTCACTCCTGTAGCAGGCCTAACGAGTTTGAAGGCAGGGTGCTGTATATTAAAAATTAGAACATATACTTTAACATTTTCCGGCAGTAAAACTCCTAAATTGCTGTTTTTACTGCGTAAAGGCTAGTAGCCCCATTGGCAAGTACGGAGTTACAGGTTGGCACCCCAGCCATCCTAACTTCTGAACGTGACTACTAATGTTGGTACTGTTTGATAGCAAAAGAATAAGTGCATTAAATCCAATGTAGTGGTTCCTTCTAACTTACTGTCACCGGTGGGCACAGTGCAACTTTAGAAGTGACCACTTTAGTTTCCCAAGGTTTCCAGTGCCATTTCCTGAGGTACATGTGAATTTTCCTGCAGACAGCTTTCCGCCCTCCTGGGGAGACGTGCTAATAACTACCAGAAAAGAACACAATAGGGGCCTGCATGGGAGAGAGGTGTTACCTCCCTCCTGGTGAAAGCCACACAGTTGTTATCCCAAATGGCGAGCTTCGAAGGAGAAATCACCTTTAAAGGGCAAATGGGTAACACTTAGGAGAGGGGCTGTTAGAGATAGGATTCCGGTTTGGCTGAGGTATGCTCCCAGACAAGGCAGGAACCACCACTCTAGTCATGGTAATCTAGATACACACTAAAAGATAACCTGAACTCACCCAGTGGTAGATCAGTCAGGCTTGTCTAAAGAGGCAATGTGTAAAGTATGTGTGCAACAGACACACAGTAACACAATGAATACACCGCAAAAAAACTACACACAGGTTTAGAAAAAAGTGTTTATCTGACCAAAACGACACAAATTCAGTCAGTATAAGTTGAGACATGATTTTTTAAAGATTAAATGCAAAAACAGTGCTTAGAAATCACTACCGGTCAAAAGATTACTTGAGGACACGAAGGACTAGTGCAACTCCAAAGTTCAGGCCGACCGCGATAGAAGGCAGGCTGGCTAAAGAACCCATGCAGGGCTGGCTGAGAAAGTACCTTGGATGGAGCAAAGCGTTGATGCTGAGGGCACAATGCATCCATCCTTTCCACACAGTCGGGTCTCTGTGTTGTCGTTGAGCTTCACTGAGGTGAGTCACGCAGTCGGACCGTGCAGGCTGTAGAACTGCGGTCATCGAACATCCTCTGTGTCAGCGTCGAAGGGCGATATGTCGGTTCTAATTGACGCAAAGGTGCCGATGTATCGATTTTCCTTTCTTTCAGAAGGCAAGTTATCCACCTGGGAATGACTGTCCTGTGACTGCGACATACAGGCAATTACTAGTCCAGTTGCGACTGGACTTCAGCTCGACCAGAGGGGACTTCGTGGGATATTGACCCTGCAACCAGGACCACGCATCATCTTTGTGGGCAGAGGAATCCCTACAAGAAGACCTCTGTTGACTGCGTCACATCCACAGCATCCTTAGAGCATCCTAAGTATCCTTCCTCCCTTGCATCAAGACCACTCCAAAAGAATTCATTGTAACGTGGATAAAGTACCTGGAACTGTTGATGGACCACTTCTCTTGGAAAGGTGACTGTTCTTGAGGACATTGCTGATCCACCTGACTACCTTCCTGCTGGAATTGGTTGCCCCAAGTACTTGTAACCAACAGCTTTGACACTTACCTAAGTTTTCTTCGAAAAAGTTTCTTCGTGTCCAATTCGTTGACTTTGCCAAGGCTTGTTCGCGGTTGAGTAAAATTACACCGGTTTATTATTGCTTGTAAAATCAATATCTCCGGAACCTTCTGGTGGATCTTTTTCGTTCTAGTGTCTAAAATCTTATAAAATACTGTCTATTTTTATAAATTGGTGGTGGATTGCTTGAGTGTCATGCTGATCTCTTCTTTAATTGTTATGGTACTGTTTTAATGCTTAACACTTGTTCCTCTGTATAAGCCTTGCTGCTCAGTGGCACAGCTATTCCGGTTTCAGCTGAGGGTTTTACAGCCGAAACCTACTGGACCTAAAGGGGTTTGTAAGTATATTACATGGTAAGGTTGCACAACCACACCATATAATACACCCTATTTCCTCACAGCACTTAAACTTAAAGCCTTTTTTCCTTCACTCCAGCGACGACTGGTACAGGAGTTCACTGACAACCCCACCGTCCGTTTGGTACTTCAACAAACAGGCCAGGATGGGGCTGTTGACCCTCTGTGAAGAGGACCTGTGTCTCTGGACATGGCTGGAATGTCAGAGCATTCCTCTGGCGATTCAACACCTGGCAGGTTCACTGAATGGCAGAGCCGAGAAACGCAGCTGAAGGTGCCTAGTAGATCAGTAGTGGCGTCTCCAACCAGAGGTGGTGCAAGGTTTCTTTCAGCAGTGAGGAGAAACTTGGTTAGATCTGTTCACTACCACTGAGAACACGTAATGTCAGCTGTTTTGCATGCTGGAGTTTCCAAAGCATTTCTCGCTCAGAGACGCTTTTCCTCTTGAGTGGACCTGTGGCGTCCTGTATGCCTTTCCACCATTTTATTTGGGAGTTTATAAAGCGCAGATGATTGGTGCAGGGAGGGGAACTAGAGGTTGATGAACAACCAGGTTTTCAAGGCACATCGAAAGATAGGTTCTTACTCAGAGGCGCGGAGGGAGAGTGGCAGGGCGTTCCAGATTTTGGAGGTAATAACCGCAAAGGCTTTGCCACCCGTTCTCGACCTGCAAAAACGGGGGGTAGCAAGGAGACGAAGATGGTTAGATCTGAGGGTCTGGTCTTGATGATAATGCTTGAGTCTAGCTCTCAGGTATGCAGGGCCATTACCACTCCTGCCCAGAGTTCTCAAGAAGATCAGGAATGGCTGGGCCCAAGTCCCTCCTGTGGCTCTAGATTGGTCACGTAGAGTTTGGTCCTCTGATCAGGCCGCCCCTTCGGGAGGATCTTCTGTCGCACCAGCAAGAGAGGTTTCTGCACCCAAAACTGCACAACCTCTGCCTTCATGCGTGGAGCTTGTGCAGCAACAGTTGACAGCTTTTGACCTTCCTCTCGAAGCCAGTGACATCATCCAGGGAGCCAGCCTTCTCTCCACCAAGACATTGGCATTGGGACACGTTTGTGTGCACCCGGAAAAATTGACCGCTTTCTGCACCATTTTCCCAGGTTCTGCTATTTTATTCTCTGCTCCCGGCACTGTTAAAGTTTATCTGTCTGCCATTTGGGCAGTTGGGGTTGCTGGACCTATCTCCTTTGTTCAAGTCACCCTTTGTGACTAAGTTCCTGAAAGGACTACAATACATGTTTCCTCCCAAGCCATTCATTATGCCTCAGTGGGATCTCAACTGGTCCTTACCTTCCTCATGTGTGCTCCCTATAAGCATTTACCCAACTTCCCACTTCGCTTGCTGACTATTAAAACAACTTTTCTAGTGGCCATAACATTGGCCAGGAGAAGCAGCGAACTGCAGTCCCTCTCTGGTTAACCTCCTTATATTCCCTTTTACCCACACAAGGTTGTTCTGAGGAGCCGTGCTTCCTTCCTTCCGAAGGTGTGACACCCTTTCATGTAAGCCAAACCATTATCTTGCCATCTTGTTTGCTCCACCTCATCCTTCTAAAGAAGAGGAGAGACTCCACGGTCTGTACCCCAAAAAGAGTGATGTCATTCTATATTGATCGCACAAGAGAGTTCCGTGTGGATGATCAACTCTTTGTAGACTATGTTGGAAGGCAGTGCAGAGATGGACCATCTCATGATGGAAAGTGCTCTGCATTAAGATCTGCTATGTATTGGCCAAAAAGTAACCGCCTGAAGGCGTGCACGCTCATTCTGTCAAGGCTGTGACTACTGTGTTAGCTTGTGGAGTCCCTGTCCTGCACATCTGTCAGGCAGCAACATGGGCGTCCTTGCACACGTTCACCTAGCACTAGTGAGTGTATGGTCAGGTCTGTTGTGACGGACACTTGGCCCGCTTGGTCCTTCAGGACTTTTAGGTCTAACCTGTTCACGGACCATCCTCCGGGGAGGTAATCCAAGGTAAGGAATCTACAGCTAGAAGTTTCTGTGAGATGAACAAGTTGCTTACCTTCGGTAGCGCCTTATCTTGTAGAGACTCCTTCTGGCTGCACATTTCTTACTGACCCTCCCATTCTTCCCGCTCTGTGAACTGAGTCATAAGGGTCACCTTTCTGAGGGCCCTAGTAATGCACACCAGTATGTAAGCGTTCTTCATGGCTTTATGCTTGAGGTGTGGAAAGTCGCGAAAGGAAACTGACTTCAGCCCATTGGAGTAGCACCTATTTAGACACTGAATACGTCACTTCCATCGCTGAATATGCGGATCCGAATGACGCCACTTACCAGCGCTCAGGGGTACTGCTCAATAAAAATTTCCAGAACCAGTGTTACACTTGGGGATAATTCTAAGGTAAAGAATCGGCGGCTAGATAGATTCTCTACCAGATAAGGCTTTTCTGAAGTTAAGTGACTTGTTTGTCCTTAACAAATAACATTGCCAACATGCAATATGTAATAAATTACATCGCTAACGTTCAACATGGCAGTGCTGCCTTGAGTGTGCAGGCCTTACGAAATAACATGGCTGACGTGGAAGATGCCAGCGCTGCCGACGTGCAGGCCTTAAGAAATAGCATGGCTGACTTGGAAGATGGCTGTGCTACCAGCGTGCAGGCCTTAAGAAATAACATGGCTAAAGTTAAGATTCAAATGCGCTTTCAGCCAAACGTACAATTATTCCACATAATTCTAAGGTTCCAACACATGCTGTAAAGCAAAACACTCAGGTAGCTTTCAGATTGGCATCATAATAAATGAACAAAAAAAAAGAAAATAAAGTAGTAAAAAGGTGCTTATTATTCCCCCCGCCCCCCCCCCACACACACACTAGGGATGAAGATTTCCAAACTCACACCTTTTTTAAAGGGGATTCTTTAGGAGAGTTACTAGCATGCAGATTGGGGGCCAGGTTCACAGAGTATGTTGTGCCCCTAATGTACTCAAAGTGTGACCCTTATGTTGGTGTGAAAACCCAAACTCGTTTTACAGGATCACGATTGATGAAATGTTACTTGTTTGTTTTGTTACGTGCATCTGCAAGTTCAGAAATGTTGTCAGTATTGTGGATTTTCCAGCTAATTTAGGGACGAGTTTGTGGTCAGTTCTAAGTCGGGCTGCCTGCAAAGTAGATGAACATTTGCCAGCTCGTAAGTTGATGGGTGTCTCGTTCCTCTTCCAAACGTGCTAAAACCTTCTCTTTTCAATGTGTGAATGGGGAGGCATCAACCTGTATTTAACGGGGGCACTGGGTCAGGGGCTCCTCTATAGGAAATCATTTCCTGATGTAGAAACAGTTTAACTACACATTTGTGGTAGATGTATGCATTGAATATTTTGCACCTACTTAAAATGTTGTATACCTGATTTTTAAGCATTAGATTATTCAACTATATCTCCTATCTATATGTGCTTTTCTCGCGTACTTATTGAATATTTAGCAAATTCAATGTACGTTGGAAATGGTCTCCATGAGAAGGAGAAATCCTATGGAAAAATTCATTAGGCACACTGAAAGTTATAAAAAAAGAAATATGCAACTGCTCTACTTAAAATTCTACAATCACCTGATTTACATTTATTTTTCTTTTTTTATTCCAGTATTTGCACAAGCTGTTTAAAAGAGATCATCACAAGGGGCAAAAATACCACGAGAAACAAATCAGTTTGTATGCTGAGTACGACCGTCCAAACCTGTTACCATTCATCCGAGACAGCACCCACTGTCCCCTGGAAAAGGTGAAATTGTGTGTCCCAAACAGTATCGTTCTGAAGATGTTTTATTGTTTCTCATAAACAAAATTAAACTTACATCGGTCTAACTTTTCATCTATGACGTAACAGGTGCCGCTGCTTTGAAGTATTGGCCTAATTTAATTTTGCAGAAATTGCAGTCACTGCGGTTTGTACAATTAATGGGAAATTATGTTCTCAACCCAGCATGAAAATGAACTTGTTCTGGAAACTTGACTGTGAGGTGGTACAAGAGCAAGACAAATCCAGTCAGCTGTGGCACGAAAAATAATCAAAACATGCTGTTCAGAACAGCAGCCCAACAATAATTGAGGAAAACAATATTTAAATACAGCGTGAATATATTAGGCTAATACATGCAAATGGACAGCTGTTCAGAACACCACGGTTTGACTGATAGATCTACAAGGCACATTTATTTTTGATAGCACAGCTCACAGGGGATGTGATCATGTGCCGCAGCAACTTGAGGCTTTTTAGCAAATGCAGAACAAAATTAAAGAACAGAACAGAGGTTTGATTAAATAGTATCGCCCATAAACAGCGCAGAGCTGCGCCAAACAGCATTGAACATCTCATTCCTAATTGAAACAGCGGGCCCGATTTACAAAAGAGATATTGTGCATCGATCTAAGTGTTGCAAAGGTGCGTAAAATCCTATTTGTAATTCTAAATTCCAGATCTTGATTCATGGTTCCAATATGTATGGCATAAATAGAAAACAGGGTACTAGAAAGGTTACAAGTCTGTGATAAATTTATGGTTGGGCTGGGAAAGAGGCACTGTAAGGGGTCGTGGCCATTCTAAACATTTTAGGGTTGTGTTGGGAGAGAGAAAACTGTTTTCCCAGGTTAGATAACACATTTGTTTATACAAATGCTCATTTAGATATCATTCACTCTCGTACATTATCAGCCCATTCAAAAATGTTCACGAATAAAATTTGTGAGTGGGAGTAATACTGGAAACATATTGCTCTGAGGA
The DNA here is from genome assembly GCF_964204655.1 of Triturus cristatus. NCBI lineage: Eukaryota > Metazoa > Chordata > Amphibia > Caudata > Salamandridae > Triturus > Triturus cristatus. Next base: position 472,796,502 of record NC_140588.1, read on the forward strand.
TTACTTACGTGATTCTTTGTGAATCCTAAATATTTCCCAACTTTTCACAAATGCATGAGAAAACAATTAGAGATTTATGGCATTCCCTTCCCCAGCTTTATGAGTTGTGTATTTTGTGTTTAAAAAAATATCATTAATTTATGACTACCAGACATGTGATTTGCTTTTCGGTTCTTCACACACTGTACTCTTATTTCATGTTTGTATCAAAAACTGATTTCTTTCTAGAATGGCATGTTAACTCACATGAATAAAAGCTGTGCATTGTCAGTGGTTTCTACTTTACCTGTCTGGGTAAAAATCTTGGCCGAAACTCAGTGGCGGCTGGCATGTAATTACAGAGGTGTGGAAAGCAAAAATACGGATGATATTAAAATATATATTTTTTTAAAGGCCACTTGCCTTTCTCACTTGCCACGCGATGTTGTCCTCCCTCCGGTGTCTTGTCTTCTGGAAGTCCGGACCCAGGAAACTGCACCACCCAATCCCGGCGCTGCTGTCACAGCATGAGAGAAGCATCAGGATTGGAGGGAGCGGCCTCTCTCAGTGCTCTTAAGAGTACTGGAAGCCTGCGCTTTCTCTAACTCAGCTGACTAAGACAGCGAGGGTAAGACGGCTGGCCACACGGACATTTGCATTTTAAACATAAGTACACAGCTCCCTGCTGCCACTGAGCAGCAATTACCCTGGCCTGCCACTCGGTTTAGGACAGGTTGCTGAAAAATAAAATTGTGACAAAAAACGTTATTACTCTTTTATTTATCGGCTGCTCTGGGAATTTTTTAATGGAGCGATGCTCCTCCGCTCTCACGGAGTAGCCGCTCCTGCCGAAATTGAAGAATGTTTTCATTTTCCTGGGGGTTCACAATTACAACACCTGCTGTCTCACTTACCATTTAATTATAGAACAAGATTCTTAATTGGGAGTTTGAGAAAATGAAAAAATACATGCATAAGATGAATTCCATGAGGTATATCTGCGTTTCAGTTGACTGGTCAGCTGCGGCCTCCGTGGTCGTGTTAAAAAACACTACTGCAAGTCCCCAGCATTTTGTTTTATTGTATTTGTTTTTCCTTCAAACTCCTGGCTATGTGTGGCTAGTTCTTATTGAGGCTGTCCTCTGTGGCGATGTGAGGCAGTCTGTGTCACTGCAAGCACAATGAGAAATGGTAGTGGGGGGTCAGCATTTGTTAAGGAAGAAGTGGAGGAGCAGAGAGAAGCACTACCAGCCGCCACTGATGAAACAACACCAAATACATGGCGGCATGCTAGGGTGCCATGCAGAAGCGACAAAAGACAGTGAATAAATTTAGAAATCTATATGTGTCCATCCCCACCTGTTAACGGCTGATGAAAAGTTATCCGGCATGAATAGCCATTCCTTTCTGTTGAATGTACCTTACCTATTAAGCCAGCTGGTGCTGTATGAAATGGGCCAAAAAAGCATCTCTGCTTGGCTGTTTCCTGATAGTAAATAATGAACGGCACTTAAGAGGAAGTGCAGAAGAAAATGAAGAGGCGCAGGGGTTACAAAGGGTTGACAGAAGAGGAATGCTGCCTGTGCTCTACATATGCAAATAAAGACAACCGTTTTAAGACTGAAAGTTTGGAGCCAACCGCCATGCGATCAGTTCTTGGAAGACATTGCCAGCCAGTTGCTTGCAAATCAGTCTCACTGGTAGACCCACAACAGCATATGCCAGCTTCAGTAGCAGCTGCTTACATGGGCTTACGTCACCTGCACTCTTCTGTATTAGGACCATCTTGTACACAGAACTGACTCTGTCTTGTATGTTAATGATGCAGCCTAGAAGATCTTTGTAACACCAGCAATATCCCACAAATGTCTGCTGCATTCTCGCCCCCCCCATCAGCTCCGATTGAAACAATTTAAGAGGGAGAGAGTGAGAAAATCCCCTTGGACCTAATTATACTGGATGATGTATCTTTGACATGTCTAAAAGATAAGTGTAGGATTGCGCAAGTGAAGGCCGTAAGGAATTGGATAGGTTTACGCTGCTTCATAGTTTTACTCAAACAAAGAAAAAACCGGACTAGGAGCCTTTGCTTGCTGAAAATCACATTCTTTGGTTTGAAGATCCTTCTCTGGAACTAGTACTCTACACCCCTGAGGTGATCTTTGTAATGAAAATCACGAGGAAAGGTGAAGGCTGGATGTTGCTACATTTCAAGGCAAAGTTACTTCCAGCCATTATGCATATGCCTGGTGATCTCTCGTGCAGAACCATCACTCCAGTGTATAGGCTACAGGTAAAAGGCTGATTGAGGGTTATGCCTGTGACGCCAAGAAGAGAATAGCTGTTAAATGAAGTAAGTACAGAAAGGGAGGTGATAATCACACAAGGATACATCACAAGAATAGCCTAAAGATAACCAAATATTGGATTATGTATTAAAAAAACAGGATCTGCCCAATAGTCAACTTGATCAAAATACTCTGAAAGAGATTGAAAAACAGTTTGGTAAGCTGTGAGAATAATCAGGATCTTTGCATGGGAAGAGTCATGAAAATATTTATGTCCTCACAATGAAGCAGTAGATAGGCCTTTGAGGGTATTAGATCACTGAAGTTCACTGAACAATTCCTTTTACATCAAGAAGGGATTTTTTTTTTTAAATGCACCCAGCGCATGGAAGATAGTAGTAAAAGAATCCACTAGTGATCTCTTCCATATAACTCTACTGAAAAACAATGGAAGAACTGATTTACGGCCCAGCCCTCTGAACCCCTATGGAACAAACATCTGAGAGAGTGCCAATTAGTTTTGTCATTTGAAGTAAAAGGGAAGATATTCATTTTTAGCCCACTGGACCAAGGCTGTCAATGCTCGTGGATTTGTCAAGGGCTGGACAGAAAGAAAACCTATCTAACTTCCTTCTTGAATGCCCAAGGAAAGGGTTACTCCTGCCAGCAGCCACGGCTCCACCCTGCACTTTACACGCATGAAATGTGTCAAATGTCTCCTTAAGAGTATCCCACTTCAGACGAAAAAGCCAATGGGTAATAAAAAAAACCTCCTTGGCAGTCTTGATGTTTTTTTGGTGGTAGATGACAGGTAAAAATTAGGTTGATAAACAAGACACGAAGAACCTCTCTTTTTTTTTTGTTGAAACATTTTTATTAGTTTCCAAATCAATAACAACTGTTCATTACAGCACGGGTTCCCTCGTGTCGGAAGATCAGCTCCCCTCCCAATCCCAACTCGTCCCCCCCCTCCCACCCCTATGTCAGTGTGCCCTTGTCCCCCAGTTCACCCTCGATGTGCCCCCCCATCCCTGGAATTCAATTACAGTTGCTCACCTCCTCTCTACGTAAGCAAATCGTCCCTCGTAGCCAGGCCTCTGGCCTTAGTCAGGGGACCGCTCTCATCTCCTGCCTAACTCAATCCCCAGTTCCCCTCGCCTCACGCCGATCCGAAGCGCTCCCCTCTTCTTCCACCTCAGACATCAGCCCCTGGAGCTCCACTACCAACGCTTCCCATGCCCTCGCCGTCGCTAACGCTTTCTCATCATCACCCCTCAGAGCCATCTGCACCCGGAGCGTACCCTCCGCCCCCGCCCATCTCACTAGTGCTGCCCTCCACCGCATATTGCTGGGCCCCCCCCTGGATTTCCAGTGCAGGGTCAATTCTCTCTTAGCCAATATCAGCCCCAGATCATAGAACCTACTAGTAACCTTCGTGCGGCGGGTGTGGGGAAACCATAGCAACAAGCATGTCCCCATCTCCGGAGTGAGGGAGCGGTCCGTCACCTGGTTCAGACAATCCACTACCTCAGCCCAATAATCGCCTAGCTGTGGACAGGCCCAAAACATGTGGCGAAAATCTACCCCCTCTCCCCCACATCGAGGGCAGAGAGATTGCGCTCCACCAAAGTATTGCAGGATCTTGGCCGGCGTCATATACGCCCTGTGTAATGTGAAGAACTGAACGAGCTGGAATCGTGCGTTCCGAGTCCCCTTCCAGGCCCTCCGCACTAGCGTAGACCATGTGGTTTCCGGTATCGCTTTCCCGAGGTCCCTTTCCCATTTTTCTCGCAGGGCGGCCAGTGGTTGCAAACCCTCCGTCGATAGTCTGCGGTATAAGCAGGTTATGGCTTTGGCCGTCCCTGCTGCCATCACGACATACTGACAACCCGCCGCCGTCGGGGGTTCCGACAGCCCCATGTTCCAATGCTTCTGAATGCTCGCCACCAAAGCCGCATGGAGCAGGAAGTCCCCCTGCGGGAGCCCATAGGCCTCCAGCAATTCCTGAAAAGACAATAATGCACCATCCCGGTAGAGGTCCCCTACCATCTGTACCCCTAGCTCCTCCCAAATCGCTAGCCCCGACCAATCTCCCCCATGCGGGAACGCGGTACACATCCCAAGTGGGATTTCCGGAGCGTACGGGCGGACTATACCTGCCCGCCTCTGGCACCTATTCCAGCACTGCCGGAGGGTGACGAAGAACCTCTCTTAATGAGGTTGAGAATATATCCATAAGAAAAACCAAATGGAAAAATAGCAGACAAAAATGAACAGCAATGGGCTATGGATACATTGAAAAATCAAGGAATTAATGAATTGCGGCACATCCTTGGGAAGACCTAGTCTGCTTATATATGTGTAAGATAGGAAATTATATAACAGCAAGAAAGATAAGGGACAGATAGCAAACACAGGCAAAACAACCATCTTGGGTAAGTGTAAATATAAAGTTAGACTGGCCTATTCTTCCATGAAAATTATATTTTCGAATAAGGGTTCGCAGAGGAAGAAAAATCCCACGTTTGCCCTTCCTTATGCCCTCCGCCTTTCTGACTGCCTCCTGCACCCATTCCTCCATGTGGTTCTTGAAGCAAAGACTACTGTGGAGACACTGGAGCTAGCAACGCTGAGTGAAGGAAAACCACCAACTGAGCACTAGCACTAGAGACGCCCCGTCTTTGTCGTGCACAACACAAGGCAAAAGGAACACACTGCTGCTGGTGAGTCCACCTCTGTAATTTGCTGTGAGATGTAACCGGTTTCTGGATTCCATCTGATGTTTGCAAAATTAAAGAGACTGAATATGGCCAGTGGGTGGAAAGAGGAAGGTGGTGCTGTCTGGATGTATGTCCCTGCGAAGCGTAACGTCTGGTTCCTGAATACAGAGGACGCTTGCCTCACACTGGAAGAGGCTAATGGCTTCTCACAAGAATAAACAAGTGTAGAAGAAAGAAGAACAGAGTTGAGTTTTTATCCTGAGACTTCCTGACGGATTTCTATGATCTATTCCGGTACAAAATAAATTGGAACTACATAATCCTATTTTGTGTCTGCTTGAGGCATTTACTTTATCCTTTTTTTAAATTCTGATTAGACATATAAACTCAAATGGGGACGGTTGCAAGGGTATTAAAAATGTCAGAGTAGCAAATATTACATTTTGTTATCTGGAGTATGAACCATTCTTGCAGTACAACAAAGAACAGTTGTCTATTGGGCTGTTCACAGGCTTGAAGTGTTGCGTGATGTATTCTGCATAGTTCTACGGGAGAGTTATTATCTCTGAGAGGTTCTGGAGTGGGTGTTAAAACACATTCTATGCAAGAATTAGTATCACAGGGGTGCTAAAATGTGGACACAGTTTTCAGAATATATATTTTCTTGCATGAATCTCTGTCATAGCTAAAGCTTCATCTTTAACAATTGTAAGACCCGAGAAAACATTTTTCCTCCTTCAAGACCATCTTGTAGGAGCTCATTTAACACAGGTAAAAAAAATCAGAATCCCCTGCTGATCCATTCTGCTGGCAATTCTCAAAGAAATCGTCGTAATTAATCCAACACAGAAACAAATCCAGTGATCATCAATGCTTTCTTCACTACTGGAACCATGCCTAGTGAAATTAAATGTGCATTCTTCAAACCTCGTCTAAAGAAACTAAGGGTCGGATGTATAAACATTAGGAATACCGATTTCCTAATTGCGATTCTTTCCGAATCACAATTAGGAAATTGGTATTCCTAATGAATGAAACTCATTAATTTTCATTTGGGCATTCTTTGTGGGTCGCAAATCGACCTACCTCATGAATCTTAATGAGGTAGGTCGCAGTTTGCAAACCCCAGACCACCATGTCTGTAATTGCTTTTTAATAAAGCAATGTTTTTTTTTAAAATGCAACCCATTTTCCTTAAAGGAAATTGGGATATGTTTAAAGAGAAAAGAATGAAACCCTGAAATTTCATTTTTTAAGTGTAGGCAGTGATCTGTGGGATCACTGCCTGCTCTAAAAAAATATTATTTTTACATATTCAAAGGGAAGGGGGTCGCTTAGGAACCCATTTCCCTTTAAGAATGGGTTTCTACCAGTTTTAAACTGGTGGTAAAGAATCACTCTTTTGCAACCAGAATTAAGTTGCAAAACAGTAATACATACCATACTGATTCAAAATTTGGAAGGGCCGCCCTAAACACGCCCCTTCCAAATACTGTATCGCAAATGCAAAATGCGATTCGGTAACAAGTTACTGAATCACATTTTGTACATTTGAAAAAGCTTTTTTCCAATCGCAAATTGCCTGTTTGTGACTAGGAAAATGCTTTGGACATCTGGCCCTAAGTCTTTATGCAAAACTCCTCAATTTACAACTATGTAGCAAAGGATCCTTCTATGCGCTCTAATCCTAAAAAAAAATAACACCCTTTCCAGTGTACAGGCTGTATTCCACCCCTGCAGAGGGACTGAATCTAACCTACTTTCAACTGTAGCTGAAAGTTTCCTGATTCAACCAAAGGCTGATTGTAATGGGACATCTGCACTGATTTCACTAAACCTCTCTGCTGCATTCACTACTGTCCCTCACCCAATTTTACTGACCAGACTTGTATATGTAGTTATTCAGGTCAAATCATTGAATTGGATTGCCTTTTTCTTCGCAAAACATAATCAATTTATCGCCTTAACCCTTATAAGCCTTTGGCCCTATTAGAAATGGGGGTCTCTAGTTGGCAGAGGTAGTTTCCATTGTCCACATAGGGATCCTTGCTTCTAGTCAGGGTAAGGGGGATACAATCCTAAAATAACCCCTGCTCACCCCCTTGGTAGCTTGGCACGAGCAGATAGGCTTATCTCAGAGGCAGTGTGTAAAGCATTTGTGAACACATACAGTAATACAGTGAAAACACTACAAATGGACACCACACCAGTTTAGAAAAATAAGTAATCTTTATCTAAACCAAAACAAGACCAAACGACAAAAATCCACAATACAGTATTAAAAATAAGGCTTTCAAATGGCAGGAATGGTTTAGGTCAATGCAAGTTGTAAATGCGACACTTTTCTCACAAAGGGCCTTGGTTGCATCACGCAAACAAACAAAACAGGCTGCAGGGAAGGTGATATGTCGGTTCCTTACACTCAGGAAAGGTGATGCGTTGGTTCCTTGCACCGGGGGAGGTGATGCGTTGGTTCCTTACTGCAGCGCAGGGGAGTTGAGGCGTCTGTTCCTTACCGGAGAGGAGTTGATGCGTCGATTTCTTACTGCATGGGGAGTTGATGCGTCTGTTTCTTACTGTGTCCCCCAATGATGCGACAGACTTGGTGCCTCGATCCGAGACGATGCGTGGTTTCTTGCAGCAGCACAGCAGGGCTCGGTGCAGTGATCTCAGACTTCGGAGGTCGTTGCACTCGATGCGGCTTGCGGTGATTTTTGAGCCGCCGCAGGTGCTGCGACGGTTTCTTTGGCAAAGCGTTGGAAACAGGTATTGATGCGTCATGCTTCTTTGATGTTGCGTCGATTTTCTAGCTCCCAGCGTCAAACAGTTCTCTAGAGGTCCAAAACAACAGCAGGCACCTGTTGCAGATCAGAACTCCCAGCAAGGAAGTTGGTGGTGAAGTCTTTGTGTACCTGAGACTTCAGAACAGGATGCAAGCTCAGTTTCAACCCCGTGGAGATCTACCTCAAGATGACAAAGCAAACAGCAAAGTCCTTTTCTCCTTTCCTTGGCAGAAAGTAGCCACTGCAGGCCAACCCCCGACAGCAAACAGCACGGGGCAGTATTCCTCCTCAGCTTCTCTGGTTCTTCTCCTTGACAAAGGTTTCTCTTGATTTCCCAGAAGTGATCTAAAAGTCTGGAGTCTGGGTCTCTCTTTTTATACACAAATATCCTTTGTTCTCTGAAAGCAGAGAGTGTCTGTACCCAGCCAAAACCAGTTCTGTCCTCACTGGTGCAGCTTCCTCACAGGAGGTGGAGGCAGCATTGTTGAAGGCAGACCAGGCCCATTCAGGTGAAAGGAAATCTCCTCCCCCTACTCTAAATGCAGCCCAGGTCTATTCAGCCCAGCCCTGACTCATCAGACTTCTGGAGCCGCTGCCCCTCTCCAGCCCCTGTCATCCAAAAGCCAGACATGCAATACACAAACCTAGCAGAGGCACACTGGATAGTTAGGCAAGAAAATACCTACTTTCTAAAAGTATTTTCAAACACAGAATGTAAAAATACCCTCACTAAAAGATGCATTTTAACATTCTGAGTTCAGGCATACTAAACTTTATATTTCAACCTTGTTCCCAGGGCCAGTTATGTTTATAAGATGTTATAAACAAACTCCCCATTCTGTCCTATGGGAACAGATAGCCTTGCAATAGTGAAAATCGAAATTGGCAGTATTTCACTTTCAGGACATGCCACACAAATCAGGGCATGTCCTGCCTTTCACATACAATGCACCCTGCCCACAGGGGTACCTTGGGCCTACTTGAGGGGTGACTAATATGTAGAAAAGGGAAGGTTTAAGGACTGGCAAGTGTGTGCACTTGCCAAGTCGACATGGCAGTCCCAGACTGCACACAGACTCTGCAATGGCAGGCCAAATTTACATTTTACAGGCTGCTTCTGTGGGTGGCACAATCAGTGCTGCAGCCCACTAGTAGCATTTGATTTACAGGCCCAGGGCACACAGAGTGCACTATACTAGGGTCTGACAAGTACATCAAATATGCTAATCATGAAATCACTAATACATAACAACAATTTACAAAAAGGAGCACTTGCACTTTGACACTGAACAGCAGTGGCAAAGTGCCCAAAACATCTAGACCAGCAAAACGGAGTCCAATACACAGCAAAAACACAGGAGGCAAAGTCAAAAATGCAGGCGAGACCCACACCAATGGTGCCTAGGTCTAACAGGCCCCTCCTGCTTTTATGCTGTATTCCTCAGAGCTTTAAGATCTCCTTTCCCCATTTCAACGTCTATCTTAACTCCGCCCAAGAACTGACTTTTGGCCTGTCTTATTCCAGCTATGCAAATGACATGCAGATCATCTTCAATGTCCAGAACGTATCTATCTCTCTCTCTCTCTCTCTCTCTCTCTCTCTCTTTCTCTCTCTCTCTCTATATATATATATATATATATATATATATATATATATATATATATATATATATATATATATATATATATATAGTTTTTTTGGTTGGTTTTCTTTTTACTTGTTTAATTTCTGAAATTTATCAGCATTGACTGGCTCCAGCTTGTCCAGTGTAAGATTTTGAACCAATAGCAACCAACTCTATCAGCTGTGGATGGCAGGCTTTAGAAAAAGTGTTCTAGAGGTAGTAGTACAGAACGAGTGAATCAGGAAGACCTGCAAGGTATTCCTTGGGAATTGCCCTGGATGATGCAATGTGCTGATAAAGCAGTGCAGATGGGGAGGCAGAATCCACTTTTGAACTGGGAGGGCTTGCTCTTGTAAACAAAGGACCCTGAAGGGCCAGGAAAAGCTTGTGGATGCACCCAAACTGTCAATTTCACTGTTGGCAAGGGGAGCATGTTGAAAAGGACAGCAGAGGGTCTGTTGTCCTCTACGCCTTTGAAGACAAATAGGTGGAAATGACACCAGTGAAAAGGGGCAAGTCAATTCCTCTAAGGACCACATGTTCTTGGATTGTGCCTCCAAATTAGGCATATTGTCAAGCACGAATCCTCGCCTAAAGAAAGGAAAACTGGGTAGGATGTAGCCTAAAAAGAGAGGGTAAATTGTAGGTGAGTGGACTCCCAGAATAAAGGAATCTGGGAAAGGCACGGTGGGAGGATGACTAATCCCCTGAGAAAAAGAAGGGCGATAACCCTCAAAGGACAAATGTGCTAAGCTAACAGCTAAGCAGCTCCATGTCATGCCTGATATCTTTGCTCTGCTTAGCTTTCAGGCAAAAGTGTATCCATTCTAGATTAATTTGACCAACAATTCAAATAAACCCATTCGGAATACAAGAAGAGCCCCTGAACTGTCAAGAAAATTGAGGGCTGTGAAAAGAAACCTTTGGAAATACTCTGATTATGCACTGGAGTAAGAAAGAAACTAAATGAAAGCTAGAAAACAACCAACTTGAGGATTAACCAAATAATCGGTATGCAAGCTGGAGAAGGACATCCCACCCTAGTAGTCAACACAAACTAGGAGCAAGAACTCACCTTTGACAACAGCTCCTGAGCCAAAGAACTGGCAAAGAAAAGGGAGAACAATAAACAGTAAGAGATTCAGAGACATCAGAAGAGACAGAAATGATGTACATCTGTACATGGTCAAAGACATCAGAAGGTAAGGATTATCCCCACCCTTCAGAATGGTAGAAGGAAGAGACTTAGGCTAAAGAGAAAACCCTGTCTCTGAGTCTTGTTACTGCCTTGTGCTGAAGAAGGATAGAGGCCGCCGTCCTATTCTAGATCTTTGCCCTCTCAATGCCTTTCTGCGCAAGGACAAATTCAAAATGCTTATCATGGCCCAGGTTCTCTCTACTGTGGATCCTAGATCCTTGATCGTGGTTTTGAACCTGCTCAATGTTTATTTTCACTTCCCTGTCCTGCAGACCCACAGACACTACCTGCGGTTCATGGTGGGCCACAAACACTTTCAGTTTGCTCCCTTTCGGTGTCACCAGTGTCTCTTGGGTGTTCACAAAGGTGATGGTGGTGGTCCCTGCCCACCTTCGGAGGTCGAGAGTACCAGTCTTCCCCCTACCTCGAAGACTGGTTGTTGAAGACAGACTCTCCACCGTTAGTTGTGATCCACCTCCTGAAGACTGCAAGCCTCCATACATATTTGTGGTTCTCAATCAACCCGCCGAAGTCACACCTGACTCCTTCACAGACGCTCCCCTTCATTGGAGCCATCATGGATACAGGGTGCTTTCAAGCTGTTTGTCCAGATCAACAAGTCCAGGACACTCAGTTTTAATGTTTCAGCTTCTGTCATGGGCCTCAGTGAAGATGGCTCTGTTGATTTTGGGCCTGCTAGCCTTTGACATCCCACTCATTGACGATGCCAGGTGGCACATGCAAGCTTTGCAGTGGTATCAGAGGAGACTGCAAAAGACCTGCAGTGTTGCTGTCTTGACTGCAATTGGACCAGTATCAGATCCCTCTCCCTGCCCCACCCAGAGTTGGCATTGGTGACAGATACGCTGCAACTGTGTTGGGGAGGTCATCTAGGAGAACTGGGAATCAGAAGACTCTGGTCTGAAGGGAAGACCTGCATCCACATCAATTTCCTGGAGTTGTGGGCGATTCGCTTGGTGTTGAAGGTCTTCCCCCCCATACATCAAGGGACAGCTGGTACAGGTTCTGACAGAAACACCACTACCATGGGGTACTGCAACAAGCAAGGTGGTGTGGGATCCTGCGCCTGTGCCAGGAGGCTCTCCACTGGTAGAGCTGGCTGAATCATCAGGGAATCTTTGTAGTGGTGCACCACCTGGCAGTATCTTTAAAATAACAGGGAAGACCAACTCAGCTGGTGGCATCTAGTGTAGATCACAAATAGCTGTTACACTTGGAGGTGGCACTGGGCATCTTCCAACAATCGGCAGAACCCTGTCTTGATCTCTTCATCACTGCTGGGAACGCGTAGTGTCAGCACCTTTGCAAGCTGGAGGTCCCAAGAAGGCTGTTTCTCAGAGATGCATTCCAACTAGAGTGGAGCACGGAACTCCTGTATGCCTTACCGCTGCTACCTCTCCTGCCCCAAGCCCTGAAGAAGATCAGGAATGACCGAGCTGAAAGTCATTGTAGGGGCTCCGATTAAACCAGGAGAGTGTGGTGCCTGGGATTTCTGGGCTTGAGCATCTGTCCTCCGATCAGGCTGCAGCTTTGGGAGAAGGCCTTGTTGCAGTGGTTGGACAGAGCCTGCATTGGAGTCTGAGCAAAATGCACCTCCATGAATGATAATTAAGTGGCAAAAGTTGATCCCCTTTCATCTTCCTCCAATGTGGTTGAGTTTATCTAGGCAGCCAGGCGTCCTTCAGAGAATTCTGTGTATGCTGGACACTGGGACAATTTTGTGGCTTGGTGTAGCGCATATCAGTTGGATCTGTTGCAGGCACAGCTTTTGGATGTGTTGTTTTCTTTGTTTTTAGCCTGGCAAGGAATTGCTTCTGGCACAGTTAAAGTTTACCTGCCACCCTTTTTACATTTGGTGGACCAACCGTCCTTATTCAAATTATCAGTTGTGATGCTTTTTCTTAAAGGTTTACTACACATATTTGCTTCTAAGGCCTTTGTGATGCTACAGTGATACCTAAATATTCTGAAATTTTCAATGCGTACATTTGGACCAATGCACAGTTGTCCCTACTCCCCCATGACTCCTGTTTGTGATAATATCTGCACGATGGGAAAGTGAACTGTAGGCCCTTGGATGCAGCCTCCCTATACCACCTTTTTTCTGGACACACTGGTATTATGGACTCTAGCTGCTTTCCTACCACAGGTGGTGATGCCTGTTCATGTTGGGCAATCCATCACGCATCTTACTTTCTTTGCTCTGCCTCGTCCCTTGAAAGAAGAAGAGACACTCCACCGTTTGGAGCCCAAAAAGGTCAGTCAGTTTTTCATCAATCATACCAGAAAATATCGGGTGGATGATCAACTCTGTGTTGGATTCTCTGGGGATAAGGGCAAAGTGGTGCAGAAATGTATCACCTCTCGATGGATAGTCCTCTGCACTAAAGATCTGTTACACATTGGCTCAGAAGCCACCTCCAGAAGGCCTAAGGGCCCACTCCACCGGTGCCAAGGTTGCTACCACTGCATTGGCATAGATAGATAGACATTATACCCCCTCGGTCCTGCAGGGCTTTTAAGTTTGAGCTATTCCACAGACCCACCACTTTGGAAGGTACTGGTTTGGTATTTATTCACAAGGAGAGGAATCAGCAGTTAGAAGCATCCATGAGAAGAACAAATTACTTACCTTCTGGTGAATCTAGCCACAGATTCCTCACCACCCTCCCACGTCCCCATTCTGTGGTATGGTGTCTTCCATCTAAAAGTATCTCAATCTAGGACATGCATATTAGCTCATTCACTTTGCTGATGGGCTCCCTGTCTGAGGTTAGCAGAAGATTTCCTGAATGTAACTGAGGTCAGTGTGTTTGAGTGGTGCTTATATGCGTCTCCATTCGTCACTTCCGGAGCTGAATGATGTTGACGCAGTGTCTTATGCCACTATCTAACAGTATGTAGGAGCACTGCTTTGGATTTTCTGGATCCAGTCTCAAAAGTGAGGAACCTGTGCTTAGATAGAGAATCTACCAGAAAGAGCGTTACGTAAGGTAAGTAAATTGTTCTCTTATTATGGGCATTAGAGCCTCCCAGTTTATTTACTGAGTTGCTACCACACTCCTCTGCCTGCAGATTCATAGGTAATAAATTGTTCTGAAACCTGATAGGTCGTTCCCATCAGTGAGCCTTTCACAATTGCATAAGATTCACAAAAACTATTTGTCTAAAACGGTCTTTGAGTGATAAAAGCACCATCAATTAGATTTTACCCGGCGCACAGGACATGAAGCAACCCGTAAATGATGTTTCCATGGTCTCTACTTCCGGTAGAGTTATTTTCTGTAATTTGAACGTTTTTATATACGTTGTTAGGAGAATTGGAGGGCTCCCGCAGATTCAAAAGCCTGAAGAACTTGAAATGTAACTCTGATGGTCCATTTCAGTGCTTCAGAAAACAACACAATACATTTCCCAAGCCAGCTCCTAGAACCATAAACCCCCTGGCGTACATACCCCCCTCAGTTTGCCACCCGTGACTGGAGTCTTTCATACATATCTTGATTGCAGCTATAGAAGTGATGGCGGGTTTCGAAACCTCGAACACCACACTTCACCCACTTGAACCTCTCAGCTATAGGTTGAGAGTGCCCTTCCCTTCTGGGTGACAGGTGGTTTAAGTTCTGCTGGGCCCAGCAATGTCACCAAGGTCCGCAACTGGGAAAGCTGACAGGCGAGGCATAGTTTTTCCCGACACACCACTTCTCGTGATTTTGGTGTAACAGTCCTACGTCAGCACTGTTAGTACCGTTTAAGCCTTTGGTATGTTTCTCACTGCTGCCTTATCTCTTTCCCCTTCCATCTGGTACTACGCGACCTGCAGGACAATCTGAGCTCAACCTTTCTATGGAAGCGTAGAATTGCCCGGGACCCTCATGAATAGTGGCATCTGCTCCGGATAGCTCTAATTATCGTGTCTGTTAAAATGTGACATCTCGGGCATCGGAACTGTTTGGTGCTTACCCCTCCAAAATTCGAATGTTTTGGTATTTTCCCGGTACTTTTCCCTCAGCAAATTTCAGCAGCTATGAATTATTGACATTATTCTCGGGAAAAATGCATGGGTGCAGTGTTTGCTGCAGAATTCTCAATTCGGGCCGAAAATTTCAAGGGATTCTCGTAATAATGGTCGGGTCTCGTTTTTCTGCTCTCACAGAATAAACGAGCTTTTCTGCAGCATTACCAACCATCGCTTTATGGTGACAGGAAGTACGGTGGTATTAACGCAGATTGTGGGAGGGCTCAAAGCAGCACAGAACGTTTCCCAGGTACATACCTTTAGGAAGGCTACTTTCTGTAAGGCACCGTAGTATTCTGGTCGACATAGTCCTTGCTACTTTCATTTCATGAATGACTGGCGTGGCATTTATCGCATGAGAAAGGCATAACTAAATGCCTCTTTATACACCTTGCCAACCCCTTCCTTGCAAGACAATTCTTCTTTCCTTCAATCGGTGTTTTAGGTATTACAAAAAAGTGTGCCCTGACTAAGGGCGCAATTGTTTGAGATAATACAAATTGTTTAGTTTTGTAAATTATTCATAACACAGTGAGTATTTGTAAAGTAGCAGGAACTACCCTTAGTTGGGCATCTCAGATGTCAAGAATGGTTTAGTCTCCTCCCTCAGCGCCGCTGCTTCCTTCCTGATAATAGGCGGGGCAGTGCAGCACCCACTTCCTTCGAGGGTCAAATTGTCTCTGTCCTGCATGGAATTTGATGACTCTCACCGCCCTTAATTCAGGAAACAGAGCTTGTGTCTCAATTTAGAGGTGGGCTGATAGACCTTATGAGAGGTAGCAGGCAACATGTTTCCTCCACTGTTTGATGTTGGTGGAGACTGCATCCCTTTTCCCAGATTGGAGAAACCCCAGGAAATCCACCCTTTCCCCTCCCCTGTCCCCCGATCTCCAGGCTGATGTTTTCCAAAGGCTCAGCGAGCCTGAACAGACTTCCCTGTACACAGGAGTACGAACACTCTTCTCCGGGCAGCCTACCACGCATCGTACCATCATGTGGGCATAGAGACCTGTTATGGAGATGCAAGCAGATCCAAAAGGCTGAGGCCCTTCTGCCAGGCAAACCCAGCCTAGTGCCAGATTATGAACCAGAAGAAAGCAGTCTCAGCAAAAATGGCCACCAGCCTGCCCCCTTTCTCCTCTCCTATCTCTCTCCCTCTCTGTTTGCCTTTCCTCTATCTCTTTCTTCTATCTAAACATTCACTGTGTCACCTGCAGTTCACTTAGTGGAGTAGGAAAAGATGGCAGAGGAGCCAGCGGTGCCCCTCTGCCTTCAAAAGCAGGCTTCCTAACGCTCCAACCCACCGGGGAACTGCCCAGTAGAATAAATGGGCAGTCCGGCGCCATCCCCGCCTCACCTTGCAGAGGCCCTTGTCAAAATAAATCCGACCCTTGAGCCCAGATACTCAGTAGCCTGTGAATGTGTTATTTACTACTGAAAGATTTCCGGAGATGTGTCCAATTGCTTCTTAGGTATTGTCCTATAGAAAGAGTTGCTGTTCTGAGCCAAGGCGGTTTCAAATTCAAGTTGTGCAGTAAATCATTGGTTGCAGTGCTTCCGGTCCTTTTCGCGAAACGTCTCTTTGGTGAAGGTACAGTACAAAACTGATCACCTTTTGTTATCTAAAATCCACTTTATTCTCTTTAGACCAAAGATTTATTTTGCGCCCGATCCAAAGTCATGTCAGTTTGAAATATTCAAGCTTTTCCTGGGCACAGATAGTTCCAGGTGGAAGAAGTCGTGTAACATATGTGGACATAGGCCAAAAAGACACTTATTATAATGAATTCCCGAGAAGAGGCTCAGGCCAAGAGGAAAACAAATCTTCCTTTCTTCGATTTTGGCTTCAGTTGACTTTCTGATCAATACATTTTGAATGTATTAATGCATTACTTTTCCCGTACGGTCAGCATGTTTTTATTCTGACGAATTAATCCCTCTCACGTGCTGCAGCAACAATAAAACCTCTTTTCATTATGTTAGGCCAGAATTTTGAATTGGTTGACAGTTCTTCTGAATGCCATGTGCTTAACGAACAAGTGAATAACTCCTTCATCGGCCACCATCAACCCTCCAAAATTCACCTCACATATTGGAGCATTTTTGAGAAAGCATCTGGCGTTAGTTAGAGCCGCATAATACACAGCCATATGCACGCATGGGTTATGTGCCTGGATATATTTGCATTTCTCAGAGGCATAGCCTACATTTCTCTTTGTGTAACTTAGTTTGTGTTCAGTAACGCAAGGCATCACTCACATTTCTTGTCTCATACTTCTGCATCTTTTTCGAATGAACTGCACTAGTCAGGCCATGCATCAGATGTGACCTGTGCACCTAAGAGTTTGGTCCCATCTCCCCTGTGTGGTCTGAGATTGTAGATTCACAGACTGACTTTAAAACATCACCTCACTTTTAGGGGCCATTCCGAATAATGGCTCAAGCAATGACTTCCATACCTGCTACTGTGCCTGCCTGAAAGATTCAGCGTACTACCCTGCAGTGTTTTCATGTGAAGAGATGGTCATACCTTTATAGAAGCGTTCAAATAATGTTTAATGTCATCCTATAGAAAAGAGGCCCCCACATGGAGTACAGTTACATACTTCAGATCTTTTGTGAAGCACCCATCAAACCAATAGATGCGGAACTTGAAACACTTACATTTCTTGGCAGTTCTTTTATTACTGTGACGTGTTTAGGATAGTAGATGAAATGCAGACCTTTTTTCTTTGCGCTGTCTTTTACCTTTACTGTGTGGTCAGTCCCAGTTTTCAACTGAAGGTTGTCTCATTTTATACGAGAAAGTTTATATTTATAGACATTTATATCAGACAGTATAGTATCTCTCTCTGCTTTTTTCCATATATCTAATTTCTCCTTTAGGCGCTTTGCCTGAGTTTCTCTGCAATTTTGAAGAATTTAGCCATTAAAGATCACATTAGAAGATCCACACTGTATTGTGTTGCTGTTGGCCAAAGCATGCTTTTGAAGGTCTTTTTCCAGTGGTTATAGCCCAAAATGTCTAATCCACTTTATTACTTTATGAGATGAGAATGCTAAGGTGCCAGTCCATCAGAGAGTGCAGCATCCTTCATTAAAACTAAAAGCAGCAAGCAGTTGTGGTCTGTTAGGCCAGGACATGATAGCTACAGAAAAGCCAACACTCCAGCATTTCAATGAAAGACCAGTTTAGGGATGTTCATGTTGCATCTTGAACGAAATTGACACCCAGATCTTGTACACAGCAAGCAGATGCAGTTTAAGGAAACATTGATATTGGATTCACCAGACTCTCTAGATTTGCAGTTCGTGTGCACGCACACTAAGGAAAATAATAGCACTGAAATATTTTGCCTATGCGCAAGTTTAATTGGTGACTTCAACACAGAAATGATACGACAGGATCCTCACGTGTCACTGATGTGCATTGAGAAAAGCACAAGCCTCACAGCATCCAAGGTGTTCTCAAATGTACAAAGGTATCTACTGTAGAAATTAGAAAGTCACAAGAATAATGAAGATTTGCAGCAGAAACTGGTGCCATAGTAGTATATTTCTGTCAGCTATTGAGCTTATTAGAGTACAGCCCCTTGGTAGAACGTCTCATGCCATTTTAAAACACTGATCCAGAGTCACAGCTGAAATGGGAACTACTGGTATTCTGCTGCTCCTGTGAATCTGCTGAGCTTTGAGAAGATTCAGCTACTAACATTAGGGCAATCTCCTGGCTCCAGGAATCTGAGTTTGACTCCTTCGTCACATGTTTAACCCATAGTGGCTCTGCTAAGCCTTTCATTTTCCTCCGGTTGATATTAAGAGTACTATTGAGATGGCTAACAATAAACTTCTGTTGGGTAGTGCTAAGGAACCTCTTGGGGTAAACATGCAGTTTACAAAATATGCATCTAATGTTATGTATCGTTATGTTGTTGTGGGTTAATACATAAAGGACGAGTGGTTCCAGGGGCACAGTAGTGCATAAAGATATTGGCACTCTAAATAGTACAAAGCGGCTCTCTTTAGGAAGGCTCTTTTAAATGAAGAAATTCAGAAAACCTTTAATATAGACGCCCTAATAAGGAGGCGTGAAGTACGTCCGTTGGAAATGGCTTACCATCGTAACATATATCTCAAGTAAGATAAAACTTAACATTGGAATAAAAGAGTGGTTGCAGGCAGTGTTTTTCATAGTCTAATTGCTCTGAGCACTCTCTCTGTAGTTCACAAAGTGAAGCATGGCCAATGGGAAATCTGTTGCATAGTCAATAACAGAAGGTGTTAGGACCTTGTTTCACAAAGCGCCCTTGATCATGGCGCCATTTTCTGTCCTTTTCAGCAGGCCATTAATGTGGATGTTATGAAAACACAGTGTGTTCCATCCTTTACATCTCACTTTCGCCTCTCAACTTCAGTAGCACTGTCTGCACATTTTCTCATTTTGCCACAGATACTGGTGAGTTGAATGGCGATATTATCCCTTTTCGTGAGTGCCTTATTACCAGCTTGAATGGATGACAAGCCGTCCGTCAGGCTGCATTTGGTTACGTGGTGAACGTCACTCTGGCTATCGAATAACTCAGTGAGAAGTAATGGCTTCTTGCTTCACATTGCTATCAGTATCCATGATTCTTATGGTAGATTTCTACAGAGCCAGAACTGCTTTGCATTTATATTTTCCCTTGCTGTAACTGTAGTAAGCAATGACTATGAATCATGCAGTGTCAGTCCACACAGATTGTGGCTACTGCTTCATACAGTAACACTGTGGCAGCTGGCAAGTGGTGGTGTGTTCTTGTACCTCCTAGACACAATGCACTCTCTCTTCTCATCTTGAATCAAGGGGTAGCTATTGCACCTGATGAGGCCAGAGCCCAGGGGGGATATTTACAATATCCAATAAGTAATGTTACTGCGGGGTGGTGGATTTGGCAGTGTGGTAAATAGCTGTCTTCTGAGTTTTACAGGGAAAAAGGAGGCATACTATGTAGAATTGATGTTTACAGCATCAATTTTCGTGTTTTACCTTTTTTTCTAGACTTTTTCCTCTGATAGATTTTCCCAGGTCTTTCATAGCAAAAATCTGCCTGGAAACAATTGCTGAGATGCAGTAATTACCATTGTGGTAAACACCCCACCCTGAGCTAAACATGTCATGAGGTGTTTTTTCACATAACTCAGAAGTCAGATCCCTGAGCAAACTCCTGTTTGCTTTGGTATTGAAACTTACCCCTTAACCACCTAAGTGCTAAATGGAGCCCAATTGCATAATCTCAAAAATGCACACTGTGGCAGTAAGTGAAAGGTGGCTTGTGTAGGTGCAAATAATCTTGAGTTTCAAAAACCACCCTTTGAGATAAGGACAGCATAATGTTTAAAGCCTAAATAGAGCTAAATATGGTTGTACCTATTCAGAGGTGTTCACTGTCTCGCCCAGTGGTAGTAGTTACTGTTTAACAGCAACAACAGTTGAACCAAGTCGAAGTTTCAAGTGTTATCACTACCTGATGCTTCCACAGAGAGCCACCAGCACCCCAGTCTAATGGCACTTTGAAGAATTGGAGTTATAACTCAGCTGGGTCCCTGCTTTCTGAAAAGTAACAACTGCATAAAAGACTAAGTAGACCAAGGGTGACATCAGGCCACAGCAGTTGCGTTGATCCCAGTGGAAGTTGGACCCATGTGACAGCACCGGGTGCCTCTGACATCTGTGGATGTTACCAGTTGCCAGGTACTGCAATTTACTGGTCTCACTTCATTCAGTCATTTTAATTTGTCGGGACAGGTCAGAAGGGCAGGAGGAAAGATCCAATACTCTTGCAGCTGTGTTACAAAGCTCTTTGTGACATGTCGTCTACGTAGCTGCGTCTAAAAGTCTAGTTTAGGTACACAGTTTGTGATCGGCTTTCAAAGCATCTGGGTTAGATCTTGCAGCCCCCTCACATCCATCTTTCAGTAAGCAAGAACATAAGCACACTTGAGCCAACATCTTTACCATTGTGGCAAGTGGAAGTCTAGGTCTCCAGGCATGCCGCCAACAGGTGGGCAGAAGCAAGGTCGAGTGGTAATCTTTTATCTGCCATAGATGGCTCACTGTAAAAATCAGTGACCCCCAAGCCACTGCTCATTTTTTGAGTTCACATGCTCATTTGAAATCCTCAGTGGTGCCCGATGGACGGTGGAAGTGCTACATGGAGAGAAAGCCCAAAACATCTATTTACTACCTTGGGCATAGTACAGAATTGCTTGACAGAGCAGTAAAAAAAGATGGTGGGTTTTTGGGAGAGTTTGAGTGCATTCCAATGCCCACAATCCAATAACCTGAGAAGGTGGCCACCAGACTTCCCTTCGGGGAGGGGAGAAGGACGTTATATGGATTTGGGTTTCGATCTGCCGGTATGATACTTTGGCACAATAAGGTATCCACTACCCAGGAGTATATTTGAAGGCTGATGTCTTATCATGTACACCCTGCTTTCTGGAACCCGAGTTGTTTTTTTCGTAAGACCCTCACCCACTCTATTAGTGGCATGCTTCATCATCAGGTCTTATCCCGGTCCCTAGAAACCAGGATGGGCTCAACCTTGTTCCAGTGAGCGCTTCTGATATTGTTACAGCTGCGGTCTTTGAAAAGAATAAAAATACCTTGAACAACCATCTTTCAGGTATATCTCAAAGCCAATGTGGCAGGAAGATGGAGATTTAAGTTCGCTTTTACCCTCCTAGTGTGGTGACATGTTTCAGCACTCATTCTTATGTCTTCTTGGGTCCAGGGCTTTCGCCAGGACAAGTGAGTTGCCCCGGGGTCTACTTCATGTCTACCTGTCTACTCAAAAGGGGAAAACAACATGCAGCACATAAATATACACTTGTAGTGTTTACTCACCCAATTTTAGAGGAAATTTATCTTGACTCCCTATTTGTGGACCGTATAATGCAACATGAGAGGAGAAGGGGGACATGCTCATGTAGTCACTCAGTTGTCAAGAGTGCCATGTCCCCAAATGACCTACTGGAACCCCATTCTCCTGCCGGCTGCCAACTTTTCTGGATGCAGGTGTTTCATAGACTAGAGAGGGAACTGCAGGCATCCTTGGCAAGAACACGTAGACTAGAGATTCTAGACTCACATCCCTCACAGCAACAAATTAGTGATAAATACATACAGTGGACACTTGTGGCATCTGTGCTACTGCTACCTAGAGAATAGTTTGCAGTAGCTGGAACCAAGATATGAGAGACATATAGGAGTTATATCTCTGCACCACCTAACTGTGAGGGTTTCTGGTTATCAGATCAAATCTAAAATGAAAGCACATGTGGGGAAGGACTAAAGAAATTCTGTGCCAATCTGAGAACAGGGAGCTGTTGTAAAATTAGAAGAAGCAGTATGTTAGACGAAAGAAGAACACATTATGACAAGAGCTGTAAATGAATTGTGGTTATTTGATGTAATAAAAGAATAATAATCCGAAAAGCATCAGGCATGGCCTTTACTGGACATGTTCCTCTCGTGTTGTGGTTATCTATAGCTGAGAATCCACCGTCCACGCAAACATTTTAACAAACATCAGTGTGTGGACGTCGATACTCTGCTTTGTTGAACAATTTTTTAATACATTTTCTATTATGAAAATAGCACTCTACCTCAGCAGTCCTCATTCTTTGGATGAATAGTCAGTGGCCCCCCTCAAAGGAGGTGGAGGTCAGCTGAAATATTTCAGTTACAGGGATATACAAATGGCATTCACTCAAAATGATCTGTTCCTGAACACATAAGCAGTACCTACCTATTCTACGCACCTGCCTGGATTCTTAATTCAGACATCTGCCCAGCTGTTAGCAGTTTTCGGGTTACTGTTCTTTGGTGGCACCTCTCAAGCGCAGCAAGTGTTGTTTTACCTGTTCCATGCCTTCTTTCATACGGCGTGGGATTAATTGAGGTGGACTGGCCATCAGAAATATAGGGTCCAAAGAGGTAAACTTATGAGTACGTTTTATGTATTACCAACCGCATAGGAGTAGGTGACCTGTGTGAGAAAAGTACCCAAGTGACAGCGACAATATATTCTGTGCAGGACATTCATTTGCAGTGGATCGATTTTAATGTTGCTTTAAACATTCCATTTAGTGAAGTGATAAAAGTATGAATGACCCTGCAGTATTCCAATTTATTGTATGGCACTGTGCATTTTGAATGTGGAGGCAATGCTCAATAAATTGTTTTTCCACTCTTTCTTTTATTAAGGCCCTCGAGATCTGCATCCAAAGAAATTTCGTGGAAGAGACTGTATTTCTTTTGAGTAAGTAGCATTTAGCTGGTTTAAATACAGTTGCCCCATGCACGATCCCATTAAGTTGTGGGGATAAGCGCTGTTCAAGGTCTTACCTAAGCATACTTGTGGCATAGTTTTTGTATCATGTCTGTACTGACTTGTTTTGTTTGTTTTGATCGGCCTAACACTTTAGGGATTGGTATATTAGAGAAAATGAACAACACATTTGTTAAATCATGTTCTCACACAGCAGAGGAAGAGCTTGTTTTGGGAAACTGTTCCTTCTAAAGGTGGATGCATTATTGCGGACTTGCCACCAACTACTTCAAAATTCCCAAGCTTTTGTCCACACCTTAATAACATCTTACACTTTCACTAGCATTCCTGTCAAAATGTATGTCTCGTCAAAGATTTTATGATAGTTGGCATCCATTGGGGTTGTACACTATGGTGAAGCCATCAGCACTTTTGGTAACCATGGCTGATGCTGTAGCCCTTCATTGGATGTCCTTTTTTTCAGTACACATTTACTCTGTCTCCGAATTGTACTAATTTTCAGTTTCTTTATTTTTCAAATCAGTATTCTTCTACTTGTGAAAATGTGGGTCAGGCATGTGCTTCAATGGTCACAGTCCCTTCACGCTGCTTTACCATTATCTTCTCCTATCGCAAGGGTCTTAACCTGACTCCCTCCATGTTGAATTTTATTAGACTTTCAGGCCCCAATTCACTGAGATTTCATTGTGAACTTACTCTTGTAGTACTTCTATCTTTCTCCTGAGTTCCTCTGGTAGACCAGAAGTACTTCATCTATTTGCTGAACCTATTCAGCACTCCGCATAAACCTTTTATGGTGGTCGGGGCAGACAATTCTAAAGGCCCTAGGAGAGCAGTGCATTATTCCTTCTTCTTCCTCTTCTCCAGGCACCACTTCCTAACCTATTTAGGTCACTATCCAGTTGATATATGTGCCCATTAAAGTGTCAAATTTAACATTTTACCTTACTGGCTTTCGGTCAGTGGGTCCTTAAGGTTGTTAAAATTGTCTGTGCACCTTCCTTTCTGGACACCCCTCTTCATATTCTCCCAGATGAAACTTTTATGTTGGCCGATGCCAGTATCTTCTCCAAGGAAGGTGTTCATGTTGCTCACCAAGGGTGCGATCCGAATTGTGAGTGAGGTGAAATGGAGAATTGATTGTTATTTTATGTCCCAGTCTCTACAAAGACAGTGGTTTGATACTGATTCTAAACCCCAGGGTGCTAAACTCATCCTTCAAGGAGGCACATTTCTAAATGATGCCCCTTGTATAGGTTCTAGGTGGCCCTGGAGCATTACGACTGGATGGTGTGCCTAGACCTGCAGGACATGTACTTTCATATGACAGTCTTTCAATACCACAGACAATAGCAGTGGGATTAAGCTACTTCCAGTTCGCTGTCCTGCTGTTCTCAGGTCTTCATGAAGTCAATTTGGTGACCACTGTCCATCTTCATCCACCTTTGCTTGTTGTGGATACACATATTTCTGATAGAGAGACTTCCAACCCCAAATTCCTTACCTTAGAATATTCCCCAGGCGTCAGACTGGATTCAGAAAATCTTGAGCAGTACCTCTGCATGCCAGTAGGTGGCGCCGATTGGCTCCAGAAATGCATCGCCTGCATCAGAACTGACGTGCGCAGTGCCTGTATAGACACCTGCCCAGTACTCTGACATTAGTTTCTTTCTTTCTGTGCCAACAACACAGATCTGGCGTGAACTACCTTTAATATTTTGTCTGCTCTTTTGTAAGCATTTACTCCCAGTGTGCTAGGGACATGTCTCCCAATTAACCCACAGGGTTTAAGCCATGTGAGGAGTGTCACAGACAGATGTCGGTCTCTGACCCTCACGTAGTTTGCCTCTAGTGCCTGAGATTGGGTCACAACCTCTAGGCCTGCGCTGATTGCAAGTCCATGCACCCAAACGCAATTCGTGAGCGGGCGATGAAGTGCCTGGCATAGTGGCAGAAGAAGGCACTGCACCCTTCCCAAGGAAGATCTCGAGCACTTTCTCAGAGCCAATCTCATGAACGATTGTCATTCCGATCCAGGTCGTCATCAAAGTTGGGTAAGTCCACAAAATATAAGAAGAAGTTGAAATGTTCTTTGATTTCTCCGAGCAAGCCTCTAGGTCCTGCTTCCACACTCCACCCACGGAATAGGTGGCAGGATCTGCTCCATGCTTTCCTGAGTTTCCCAGACTTGGAGCAACTCCTGCCCAACCTTAAAGAGTTTTGCGACACCATACATTCTATTTTTGGGCCAACTGCTCCCTGTGGCATGCCCTTGTGCCCCACTGAGGCAAGAGGTGCCCCTGCTGGGTTACCATTGGTGGGTTCCCCCTCAAAGCCACCTGGGCCCCCTGGATCTGTTCCCCAATCTGGACCAATGCTGACATCAGCCCTGTTGGTCCCAGTCTACCCACCGTCGTCCCCAAAGCAGACCAAAGAAGGCCTTATTCTCCTGTCTGAGATGACGACACTCAACGTCAACCAGAGTGCTGCCCGGTCCACATTTCCTACCTCTGAACAGGCCTCTATTCTCTGACGAGGAGATGATGAAGAGGGCTATGGCCTCCTTGAGGACAACTCCCATCAAGAGGAAAAGTACGGGGAGTAGGGTGATGCCAGTGCCTTGGACAACTCTCCAGACCAGTCCTGATTGCTCCTTCGAGTCCTGCCATGGATGATCCTTTGTGGTAGTGATGCACTGAGTGGCATAGGTCCTTGACCAACTGCTACCTTACATTGAGGACAATACCAATGTCCTGGCAGAGGTATTTCAACTGGGAGGTCAGCTCTGCAGAGGTCCTGCACCCCTTTAATGAGATCCTCACCAACATTCTCCTGAGGGGCTGAGCCAAACCTAGCATGGGACTCCTGTGCACAGTATAATTGCCTGCTGCCCCACTCCTGGAGACCCAGCCTTCATTTCCCTCACCCGAGAGCCTGATGGTGCAGGCCTAAACAACCAAGGTCAACCAAGGTCAACCCAAGCACATTCCCTACCACACCACCATATAGGGAATCCAGGAGTCTGGATACCTTCAGGAAGAGGATTTTCCCTTCCACTAGCCTGGCTTTGCTGTTGGTGAACACCACATACCTCTTGGGCCGCTACACCCACACGTTGCGGAGCTCTGTTGCACAGCTGCTAACCTAAGAGGGCTGAGCTATACTGAACCAAGTATTGCTTGAAGGCTAGGACGCGGCAAAGTTCACCATTCAGTGCGGTTTGGACACCACTGACTCACTGGGAAGGCCCCCGGCCTCTACAATGGCACTGCAGTATCTTGCCTGGATAAGATTCACTGGGTTCTCAGGAGATATCCAATCATCATTGGTAGACATATTTTATTATGGTTCCCACCTATTCAGCGACAAAGTTGACACAGCGCTCGAGTGTTTTAAATAGCACTGGGTCGCCACCGGATATCTTGGCCTTTCCTTGGGTTCCTGGCACCAATAACAGTCTTTTCACCACTTCCATGGCAGTGATTCCCATGGCACCCACAGTACCACCTGTACCCCTGAAGTTTCCCAGCACTTTTTTGGCCGTGGACGTAGATCCCAGAGAGGATGTGGAACCCCCACCCAGCGCACCATCCAGTCCCCCGTCACTCCGGCTTCCACAGCCCCCAAAAACTCTTTGATGGGTGTTAGACTTGGCATCTTTTGGCGTGTTTCCCCTGTCTTTTGGCTTTCTAAACTCCTGGGTTTGACTCTGTTTTTATTGGTTTAGTGTCTCTGTGCACTTTCTCACTGCTGTTCAGTGTTAAAGTGCAAGTGCTCCTGTTGTACATTGTTATTATAGATTGATGTTTCCATAATATGACATATTTGACTTACTGGTAAGTGTGCCAGGGCCTGTAAATCAAATGCTACTAGTGGGCCTGCAGCACTGATTGTGCCACCCAAAGGAGTAGCCCTGAAATGGTATCTCAGACATCCCACTTGCCAGGCCCTAATCTTCCATTTTCTTACATATAAGTCACCCCTAAGGTAGGCCCAAGGTACCCCTGTGGGCAGGGTGCTGTGTATGTTAGAGGTAGGCCATGTACTGGTGTGTGTGATATGTCCTGATAGTGAATTACAGTGCATTTCGTTTTCCACTATGGAAAGGGTATCTGTCCCATAGGCTAGAATGGGAGTTTTACTTATAACATCTAATAAGCATAACTTACCATTGGGACAAGATAGAGGAAATGGAGTTTAGTATTCCTGGACTCAGAATGTAAAAATGCAGCTTTTAGTAAAGATGATTATTAGGTTCTTTGTTTGGAAATACCACTTTTAGAATGTAGGTATTTTCTTGCTTAGCCATCCTGTGTGCCTCTGCTGGGTTTGTGGATTGACTGTATTGCTTTGGAGTGACAGGGGCTGGGGATGTGTATTCTCTCTAGACAGCCACAGGGGGGGTCGAGGTGTGTCCTACCTTTCCTGGATGAGTCAGGGCTGGGCTTAATAGACCTCGGCTGCATTTAGAGTAGTGGGAGGAGATTTCCTTGCACCTGGATGGGCCTGGTCTGCCTTGGGCAATACTGTCTCCACCTCCTGCCGGGAAGCTGGGCCAGAGAGGACAGAACTGGTTTGGACTAAGCACAGCCACACTCTGCCTGAGAGAACAAAGGAATTCTGAGTATAAGTATTGGGGCCCAGATCCCAGAACATTAATACTTGCTGGAATCAAGGAACCTGCCAAGAAGAAGAGCTGGAAGATCTGCCAGGAGGAGTACTTCCCCTTTGCTTTGTTGTTGCTTTGGTGGGTTGGCCTGCAGTTGCTGCTTCTGCCTTGGGCAGTGAAAGGATTCGACTGAACTTTCTTTACTTGTGCTGAGTATCTCCAAGGGCTGGAAGTAGAGCTTGCCTCCTGTACTGAAGTCTCGGGGACTGCAAAGACTTCACTAACCTCTGGGTACCGCTTCTGGAAGCGTTGTTTCAGTTGCCACAGAGAAGGGAAGGGCACCTCTGCATCTCGCACCGCATCCCTGGTCTCACCGAGGATGACGAGTGACGCCATCGAGCCACTGCTTGCACCGAGACCTGTGGGCACCGCCCTCCGCACTGCCTGACTTCACTTCGCCACCCTGGTCTCACCGATGCCGTTGCTGCCTTCGACATTCATGACCGCATCGTGGCTGGGGGCACCGCTTGTAAGTTTCACGATGCACCACCTCCTCCCACACCACAGTCTGGGCCGACTGATGCCAGCTTCTGTTCACCTGCTCTGTCGCATGCACCGTGACCTGCCAGCACCACAACGAGCACGACCTTACACTGCATCGTAGAGATGGTCTCACCGACGCCGCTGGATGACCGTCATCGAGCTGTTGCCTGCACTGCGCCTTGAGGGCACCGCACACTGCACTGCTTCACTTCACATCGCAACCACAACGGTTGCCACAACAGGCTCGCACCAACGTGTCAGCCACAACGCAAAAGGTACTGTTTACGAGTCTGTCGCCACCCCGACCGACGCGGTCAGACGGAGCTCTTGGATTCTGTTGTTTTCAGTATCGCAATAGCCCCGGCCGGAGCTACCAACTCAGAAGAACTGTGGTTTGAGATATTTCTGCAATTTTAAAGGATATTTTGCACAGTATATATTTTTAAGTACTGTATGTTGGCCTCTAATCGTTTTGGTCTTATTTTGAATATATAAAAAATATTGGATATTTTTCTAAACTGGTGTGGTGTCCTTTTGTAGTGTTTTCACTGTATTACTCTTGGTGACTCCCTTAGCCCAACTAGAATGCAGAGTCCCTACTTGGACAAAGGTGCCAACCATTGCCCACCAGGCCCTCTTCCAACTGAAAAATGACGCTAATTGTTCGAACTTCGAACCCATGTCAGAAATCGAAGTCTTCAATATAATTGCAAGCTTAAAGCCTACTTCCCACACTATGGACCCCCTCCCATCCACAACAGTAAAAAAACTCAACCATATCATTGCCCCTTTCTGGACAAAAATCATCAACTCCTCTCTCACATCAGGTTGTGTCCCAGACTCCCATCAGCTAGGACAAATCACACCTATACTCAAGAAACCAGGGGCCGACCCCAACGAGCTCAACAACCTCAGACCTAGCTCCAACCTTTCGTTCCTAGCTAAAACACTGGAGAAGTGCGTTCTCCAACAACTCAACAAACATATTGATGACTTCAACCTCCTCAACACCTTTCAATCGGGTTTCAGGAAAGGTTGTCGCACCGAAACAGCGATGCTCAATATTGCAGACGATATCCACAGACCCTTAGCTGAAGGTGAAGCCTGTCTCCTCATCCTTATTGACTTATCAGCGGCATTCAACACAATAAACCATCTAGCGTTACTTGAGACTCTGAAGAGGCACTCTGGCATTAATGGCACAGTACTAGAATGGTTCACTTCCTTCAGCACCGTTCGCAACAGATTAAAATCAACTCCTGCCTCTCTGTACCAACACAAGTCAAACTTGGAGTCCTGGAAGGATCGATCCTGTCACCAGCCATCTTCAATCGCTTCATGGAACCCCTGGCAATTATTCTGAAACAAGCAGGGGTTCAATACCACCTATATGCAGATGACACTCAAATATACTACAAAATCAAATCACCCAGTGACGTCCAACACCTCAATGTCACGCTAACCAGGATCCAAACCTTGTTTAACGCAAACTACTTAAAACTGAACCCGGACAAAACAGAATTAATACTGTTCTCTCCGAAAAGTAACCACCGACCAATTCAAGACTGGCTCAAGGAGTTTGATGCTCTAAACTGCTCCCTCATTCTATCCGACTCGGTAAAGTCACTAGGCATTACCCTGGATAAGAACTTGTCAATGAATGACCACATCAAGAACTCTGCAAAAGGTGCGCTTTACTCTCCTAAACACCTCAAGAAATGTAAACCTTTAATTCCCCAGGATGATCTCAAGACAATAGTACAATCCCTAGTCCTTTCTAAACTGGGCTATGGGAACACCATCCTAACAGGGTCACCAAAAGCTCACCTAGCCCCAATAAGGTCAGTCCTTAAC
The DNA here is from genome assembly GCF_964204655.1 of Triturus cristatus. Classification (NCBI taxonomy): domain Eukaryota; kingdom Metazoa; phylum Chordata; class Amphibia; order Caudata; family Salamandridae; genus Triturus; species Triturus cristatus. The sequence goes on from NC_140588.1 coordinate 472,826,473, forward strand.
ATGGCAGCTCGACTCATAACTGGTGTAAAAAGATTTGAACACATCACACCAACCCTCGACGCACTCAACTGGCTTCCCATGGAAGGTAGATGTATTTACAAACTGGCCTGCATCACACACAAGGCACTTCACGCCCAATCCCCCAAATACCTAAACAGCAAACTAGTAAAAGCAGGAAAATCCAGAACTCTGAGAAGCACCAACTTACTTCTTCTCATCCCTCTGAAACTGAAAAGGAAAACGACCCAGTGCCGATCCTTCTCTGGTAACATACCCAGGATGTGGAACGCACTCCCTATTGACCTCAGATGCAACCCCTCCTTCTCTTGCTTCAAAAAGGACCTGAAACTCCTTCTCCTCAACCAATACTTTACCGACCAAGTCAACCAACCTAGGCATCAATAACCTAATGGACTCCCCCCTCACTTTGACCTTCAAGGACTGGGGTTATCTGACTGTTTCAACCCCCTGCGTCTTTCTCCCCTCACTGGATACATAAGTATTATGTCTTAGCTTATATCTTTATGCATCCTCATGTCCTACGATGTTATGCAATTCTTCTTTTCTTTTGTGTATGTAAAGCACTCTGATACCCACGGGTCTAGCTATTGCTATATAAAACTTTATAAATAAATAAGTAAATTGCCAACTACAGACCCCCATTTCTTACAATGGATCATCAGCATAGCACACCTAACCCGTTTGTGGCAGTATCAGGCACCACCTGCCTCAATGGCAGGCAGTTACCTCTGACAAGTGGGTGTTCCAAATTGTACAGTGGGGTTATGGCCTTCCCTTTCTGTAATCCCCACTGCCCTCACTACCATCCCCAGCCCAGCTGACAGAGGACCATCTCTCCTTATTCCATCAGGAAGTGCAGGCTCTGCTAGCCAAAGGTGCCATTGAGAAAGTGCCAGCATCAGAAGTAGGGCTTGGTTGCTATTCCTGCTACTTTTCTGGTATTGAAAGAGGATGGAGGCCTCCTCCTTATTCTCACCCTCTCAACGCCTTTCTGAAAAAAGAACATTTGATGATGCTTACCTTGGCTCAGGTCCTGTCTGCCTTCTACCTCGGAGTCAGGATGGTTGCCTTGGAAGTCCAGGATACGTGTTTTCGTATTCTCGTCCTGCGGGCCAACAGGTGTTACCTGCGGTTCACGGTGGGTCAGAGCATTCTCGGTTTTCTGTGCTCCCCTTTGGAATCACCAGTGCCCCTCAGGTGTTCACAAAAGTGATGGTGGGGGTTGTGGCTCATCTGCGGGAGGTCAGGGGTTCCAGTCTTTCTCTATCTCAATGAGTGGCTGTTGAAGGCAGGCTCGCCGCAGACAGTTGTCACCCACCTCCGGACTACGGCAAATCTCCTGCATTCGCTGTGGTTCACTATCAACATGCCTAGGTTACACTTGACTCCTTCTCAGACTCTCCCTCTCATTGGAGTGGTACAGTTGAGCACCTGTCTTCCGGAGCGGCGAGTCCAGAATGTTCAGATCCTGATGTTTGAGATGTTTGAGTCTCAGTCCTGGATATAGGTGAGACTGACTTTGAGTCTCCTGTGACTGATGGCCTCCTGTTTCTTGCTGCTGAAGTATGCCTCTTGGCATATGCAGACGCTGTAGTGGGATCTCAAGTCCCAGTGGGCTCTTTCTGACCTGGTCCAGAGTTTGGAGGAGACTGCAAAAGATCTGCAGTGGTGGTTGTCGGACTGCGATTGGGTCAATGGCAGATCCCTCTGCCTTCCCTCTCCAGAGTTAACGGTGGTGACAGGCGCATCATTACTAAGTTAGGGTGGCCGTCTGGGGGGGTGGAGGCAGAGGACTCTGGTCTCCAGTGGAGAAGATGCTCCACATCAATCTTCTTGAGCTGCGGGCATTTCGCTTGGCATTAAAGGCCTTCCTGACATTCATCAAGGGAAGGCTGGATCAGGTGTTACTGACAACAATACCACCATGTGGTACCACAACAAGCAAGATGGACCCTGTTCCAGGAGGCTCTGTGCCTCTGGTACCGGCTGGAGCGGCAAGACATTTTCCTGGTTGTGCAGGACCTGGCGCGCTCTGTAAATTGTAGGGCAGACAAATTCAGCCGTCGATGCCTCACGGATTATGAATGGCATCTGCATCCGGAGGTCACGCAAGGTCTTTTCTGCAAATGGAGAGTTACTTGGCTAGATCTGTTCGCCACCACTGAGAACATGCACTGTCTATGCTTCTGCCCATTGGAGTTTCCAAAGCAGTTCTTACTCTGAAATGCTTTCCTCTTAAACTGGAACTGGGGACTCAGCCGATACCACTCCAACCCGACTTTTCAAGAAGATCAGGACCAACTGGGCCAAGTCATCGTAGTGGCTGTGGACTTGGCAAGGAGAGTCTGGAATCCAGAATTCCTGAGTATGAACATCTTTCCTCTGAACAGACTGCCCCTTGAGGAGGAGTTGTTGTTGCAGCAACAATGCAGGGCTCTGCACCCGAACCTGCACACGCTTCACCTTCACGCATGGGGATTGAACAGCGAAAATTGAATGCTTTTGATTTCTCCCTGAGATCTGTAATGTTATCTTGGCAGTCAGGTGCTCCTCAAGAGAAACTGTATACAACTACTGTTGGGACAAGTTTATGACTTGGAGTTTCTCCCCCAGGGTTGATTCACTTTCTGTCTCCTTCAGAAGTCTTGTTACTTGTTCTGTCGCTAGCCCTGAAAGGCCTTGGTTTAGGCACCATTAAAGGTTATCTTTCTGCAGTCTCTGGTTGTTTGCTCTTTCTCCCCTTTCAAGTCCATGCACAGCTTTTTTCTGTAGCTCCTTTCATTCAAAACAGCATTCTTGGTGGCCATTACATCGGCCAGGAAGGACAGCGAGCTTCAGGCTCTTTCCATTGACCCACCATTCACCAGCTTTTACCCGGACAAACTTGTTATTCGGACTCGTGCATCCTTTCTGTGAAAAATTGTCCCTCTTTTTCACATTTGTCAAAGCATCACGCTGCTGAAATTTTTCCCTCTACCTCATCCTTATAAGAAAGGTGAGGTTACATCATCTGGACCCAAAAAGACCCCCTTCCTTTTACATCAATCGCACCAAAGAACACCGGGTGAATGATCAGCTATTCATTGGATTTGCTGGAGAGAAAAAAGGCAAGGCGGTGCAGAAAGGGACCAACTCTTGATGGATTGTAGTCTGCGTCAAAATCTGCTACATACTGGGTACCTGGGCCAAGGCCGCTACTACTGTGTTAGCGCTCAGGGACATCAGTCCTGTCCTGGACATCAGTCACACTGCCCCATGGGCGTCTTTTCACATGTTAAAGAATCACTACTGCTTGGACAGTTTGGTTCGTTAGGACGAGCATTTTGCCTGTTTATCCTCCAGGACTTCCTGGTTTGAGCCATTTGATGACCCACCTCCGCGAGGTATTGCTGGGGTATGCATTCTAAGGTGAGGAATCTGTGGTTGGAAGTCTCTAGCAGCAGAACAAGTTACTTACCTTCGGTAACTCTTTTTCTGGTAGAGACTCCATCTAACTGCAGATTCCTTGCGACCATCCCATCCTCCCCGCAATGTGATATAGGATCTTCTCCCTAAAGTCTGTTAAATTTCTGCGCAGTGGTCACATATTGTTGAGTTATGGTTCCACATTTTTGGGGCAGAAATATTCCTGAAATTAAATGGTGTTGGCATCCCGGGGTTGCTCCTGTATAGGCACAGTGTACGTCACTTCCGACTCAGATGATGTGTACGCAGAGCCAATCGGCGTGCATTGGTGCCTCTCAAGATGTTCCAGATCCAGTCTAACACCTCGGCAATATTCTAAGGTGAGTAATATGTGGTTAGATAGAGCTCTACCAGTAGAAGTGTTACCGAAAGTAAGGAATGTGTTCTTCTGTAACTTGACAACTGGCTGTTGAATGTGGACTGCCTTACCTAATTTCAAACCACCTGCAAACCATATATTCATTGTTGACCACCCACGGGATTTCCATCAATGAGTCAAAATCTCATCTTCAACTTTTGCAGAGGCTGCCCTTTATTGTAGGAACTCCATTTAAAAAAATATATTTTTACCTAAGTTTCATAGTTGCAGGGGCATCAATGTTCTATATTAGTACTGCTTTATTTAACAAATGGTGTAATTTACTAAGACCATAATAGATTTAATCTTGGGATTTTGGATTGAAAGCTTCTACTAAATGCACGATCTCCCACTAACATGAGTTTCTAATTATGGGTAAGGTATTTGGTGATGCCTGCCCAAATTTGTGTATTATTTGAGCACTCTATCAGGCTTCGTTGCTGTATGCTTCTTGGTATTGTACTTGTAAACACCTCAAGCAAATTTAAAAAAATCAAAAAAGTCGTACAGTATGCAGTAAAATGGACCCACCAGACTGAGTGGTCCTCATTTATGTTGGAGAGGTTCATGACAGTGCTGTTGATTTAGCTTCACCAGCTATAAGACTGTGATGCCGCAGTGTTCATATGATGATGAAATGATTCCGTATAACGTGTGCTGAGAATGGTCTTTGTAGGTGTGACAGAACAGATGGTGTGTGCGTTTATGTATGTGTGTGGTGATATCATTGAATAGTGAGTGCTGTTGGATGTCCAATGAAATCCAACTATTGGATACACAAGGTGTGTGGGTGGATGTAGTATGACATGTCAATAGTGTAATGTGGTTCTGCTTTGCCTCATCATTACATCATATGTACAAGTTCTATAATACTTGCAAGCCCTTGGCTGGCTGTAGAATGTTCTGGGACTTGAACGAGATCGTCATGAGGATGAGGTTCTTCAAGGCGTTATAAAGGTTATCTGTGCTGGTTGGTGACATAAGGAACAAGGAGGTGCATGCTGTAATGCATGCTGTAATGACTTTTGGTGTGTGAGGGTCCAGTTATCCTCTAGTGAGAGCATGTTGTGGAGAGGTCATAGGCTAGTTGCTCCAGTTACATTACGCAAGGAGCTGCTGGACCCTGCACACAAATCCCATTTAGCCATTTCTAAAACTAAGGAGAGATTACGCTCCACTTACTGGTGGACTGGCATGGATCTCCAGGTCGAACGTTTGGTGAGTGAATGTGTACAATGCTCGCTGAGTGAAAAGAGCATGAAAACTAGAACTTAGCCCATAGTAGCTAGGACACGCCCAAGTGGTCCGTGGAAGGACATTGCTTTGGACATTCTGGGTCCTGTACATGGTGATGGCCATGACACTTATGTCATTGTTGTGATGGATCTTTTCTCCAGGTGTCCTGAAATCAGTTTCTCTAGGGGTGTGGACACAAAAACTGTAATTAACTTCCTTAAAGTGTTATTCACAAGAGAAGAGTTGCCAGAAACACTGCTGGCTGACAATGGCATACAGCTTGTCTCTAAGGAGACGGAGAATTTTCTCCTGTGGTGTGGGGTTCTTCATAAAAGATGTGCCCTTTATCATCCCGAGTCCAATGGAGCTGTGGAACGATATGGTGTTCAAATGGCCTGTCTAGTTTCCCAGGCCATGCATGTATTTGAACTGCCATCAGAGGGTTTTATATGTTTTTTCAGTTTTGAAAACACTTAGTTATTGCTGCCTATTATTTTGCAGTGTTGGGACGCGTGAGTTATTGTCCCCTACAGTGGTTGTTTATCAGGGATCTGCTGGTTGCCTCCTTTTCATGCAGTATTATAGTGTGAAATGTACCAGAGCATTTCCCAGTTTAATCTGACAGGGACTATTAAATTGGTGGACAGAAAACGGTTGCACAGCGGTTATAACAACCTATGAGTGGCTGTTATTAGCATTGTATGTGAAGCTAAGAACGCAGCACGTTGTTAGTATGTCCTCGAAGTAGCCACCTCAAGATGTTTAAACCGTGTTCGGTCCTTATGCATTTATAATATTTTCTGCTGCACCATAACCGTTTATCATTTAAGGGTATAGATTTCCCGGTTCCTGGCTCAGATTTTAATATATGGTCTGTATCTGCAGTGTGCAGCGATCATATGCCCTGATTGTTTTTCTAAATGAATAATTTGAAAGAGATTCAAATCTTTGTGTCAGAAATTGATGTAAGCTTTGTCCTAGAAAGCTTCACATATTTTGCCACAGATTTGGATTTGATTCATCAGAAATACATTCCGTTAATTGCAAAATGTATTGCACCATTTTAATATTGATTTGATCGGTCCACTTTGTTCTGTATTCTTTCCTGTGTCTGTATTCTCTCCGCAGCCTTTACTAATCCCTAATGGCCACATGATCTTTTCCTCTTGATTTGAGGCAGTGCTGTTCTTGAAAAGTCATTCCTTAGAAATGTTCATCTTATTTGCATTCATTTGCATCCAACAGACTGACATGCCACAGGTTCATAAGCAATACTGTGTGTCTCATATTGAACATGTTTAATGTTGCTGTTTAAACTAGCCGTTGTTAATTATTGTTTTGTGTGAATTTTGGGTGCAAACTGTGTATACCGTTTGATGTTAAGTTATGTGAGACAGCTGACAAAGAAAATGTATTTGTGATGGATACTTCTAACCAAAGATTCCTCACTTTACAATAATCCCCAGGCGCTCGACTGGATCCGGAAGCCTCTCACAGCAGTGCTCCCAGCTGCTAGAAGGGTGCGTTGTGCTGCTCTGTGTTGACTTCTTTCCACCCCAGAAGTGACGGTGTGGAGCCAAAATAGGTGCCACGCTTGTGCTCTGACTTCAGTTCCTTTCTGTGCCTTCAGATGCTGATCCGGCGATCAGCACTTTTTTACCCCCACTGTTTTGATTAACTTTTTGCAGGATTTATTTTCTCCCAAAAAGGGAAACCAGTGTGAAGACCACAGGATCTAAGCCATTCTGGCACTATCTCAAACGAATGTCCTTGACAGATCCCCACAAGGTATGCCTTTTTGTGTTTGGGCTCTGGACTCAACTCCAAGTCATGTGAGTAATGCGCCCTCATGAACACCAGAGCTAGCCATGAATGTGAAGCAAAGCTGCACGTCACCGAACATCGGTAAAAACTGCTCAAGTCCCACTTCCGTTCCCAAGGTTGTTCCAGTGACAGGTCCTTGTCGTGGTTGAAGTCTTTGGGAAAGTCCAAATCGAAGAGGAAACACAAGAAAGCCAAGCTGGACACATCCACATCTTGTCAAACTTTATCTCCATAGAAGCTGCAAGGGTGTTAATATGCTGCCCAGTCTCGCTAACAATTCAATGAGGAGACGTTTCCATAATAGGTTTCGATGTCCTCTGAATTTACTGGGTCCTGGGTGAAGTCACAACTGATTGAGGTCTTCAGGGATGCATGTTGCGCATCTTTGGCACTCTCCCAGTACACTCTGGGTCATCTTTGGGCCCCAAGGATCCAAAGGGGCCTCCAGTCAGGTTACCGCCAGTGGACCGGTCTCCAGCCTCGTCTCTGTCCTTCAAACCATCTTCGGGTTCTGCAACGGTGCCAAAATTTGCACCAGTCCCTTTGACATTGACTCTTTTATTGATGCCACCAGCACCAGTGGAATACCCTATGCCGATTTCAGCACTTGACTCTGAGGCAAACTCATCTCGGCCTTGACCAAAGTCACTTGTGGAATCCAGATTGACGTGCCCACCTCTGTTTAATCTGATTCTGACACAACATTACATCAGCTTTTTGACTTTTGGAGATGAAAATGCTGATGATGGAGATAATTTACCCCCATACTACGATGATGGCAGTTTTTATATGGTTTTACAGGAGGCCAGTGGGTTTGATACACTCCTTAATACTGAGTTGATTTCTCCCCTTAGACTGCTGCCAGAACGGGGTGCTTCCTTTACTGTGGTCATTAGGGGTGCATCAGAAGTCTTGGACCTACAACTTCCCTTTGTGGAGGTTAAAAATAACATCAGTGCAGAGGGTCTGCAACCTGGGCAATTTTTCTCTGAGCTTGTATTGCCCGTTAGTGAAGCTCTGGCTGATACATTGATGGACACATGGACAAAGCTTTGTTCATGCCAACCAATGCAAAGGCAGATTGCCTGATGCCACAGGGGGGCCAGGCAGCCCTGTTTTCCTAGCTTAGTATTCCGCTCCTGAGAGTCTAGTGTTTCAACCCTCTACAAGCAAGGTTAGTCCCAACTCTTTCCCTGCAATTTCCCCAGACAGAGTAAATTGGATTGAGTATTCAAGAAGCAAATGTTCTCATCAGGCAGTCTAGCCTTGGGGATTGGTCAACGCCAGTTGTTTGCTTAGCTAATATTTGTATGCCCTTTGAGACATGGTCAGCAAGATCTTTCCGACAGTCCCTGAGGAACTTAGGGTTTCCCTGTCGCAGACCATTCAGGATGCCGCTAAATTCATTATCTGGTCGAGCTTAGACACCACAAATTGTTTAGGCCGAGCATCAGTACCTGTGTGGTCCTCCGTCGCATGCTTGGAAAAAGACTACAGTTTTTTCTGGGGATGTCCAGGCCTCCTTTGTGGATATGATATTTGATGGGTCTTGGCTGTTTGGCAAAAAAGTGGATTCCACCTGTGAATGCTTTAAAGAAAGCCATGTCATAGTCTTAGGGCCTTTAAGGTTCTACCAGGCAATTCGGTCAGCAAAACTGTCCTTTTAGGGGATTCTTTATAGGGTTAGCATACAGACAACGACAGACCCTCCTGTTGCCAGGAGAAACCCTAGTCCTTTTGTGGTAGGAGAAGAGGATCATACAGGCAACGTGTTGGTCAGCAGGGACACCGACCCTTTCATTCTCCCAGCCCTGCAGCAGCAGCCTCTAAGCTGCTTTAGCTTGCCCTTAGCGACTCACAACCACCCTGTAGGAGGCCGAATCCAACATTTTCTCCAGGGATACCAACAGATTACATCGGACAGATGGGTCCTCTAAATTGTTCAACGAGGTTACCCCCTCCTGTTTCTTCTCGACCCACTGTAACTTGCACCTATATCAGAGTAGCTTTCAGAGGACAACTTGGCCATTTTACTTCCGGAAGTGCAGGCTTCCTTCTCCAAAGGGGCCATAGAGAGGGTGCTGGCTTCGGAAATAGGAGATGGATGTTATTGCTGCTACTTTTTGTTGCTGAAGAAAGAAAGAGGCCTTTGTCTTATTCCAGATGTTCGCCCTCTGAATGCCTTACTGCAGAGGACAAATTCAATATGCTCCCTTGGGCCAGGTACTATCTGCTCTGATCTGGGTAAATGGATGGTAACCCTGGACCTGCAGGATGCATATTTTCATGTACACATCCTGCGGTCCCCCATACATTACCTGAGGTTCATGGTAGAACAGGAGCATTTCCTATTTGCTGTGCTCTCCTTCAGCCTTACCAGTGCCCCTCAGGTGCTCACAAAAATGAGATTGATGAGCTTTGTACATATTGGGGGGTTGGCGATAGTGGTTTTCCCAACCTTGATGATTCGCTGTTGAAGGCGGACTCCCCATGGTCAGTCGTAGACTACCTCCAGACGACAGTGAACTTTCTTATATCGCTTCAGTTCACTATCAATGTGCCAAAGTCACACTTGCCTTCTTCTGTTGTAGTCGCATGCCATTGGCCTGATGTTGATGGCCTTCCTCCCATCACTCAATGGGAGGCTGGAGCAGGTTCGCAAGGACAACACCACTGCCATATGCTACTGTATCAAGCAGGGCAGAGTGGAGTCCAGGGTCCTGTGCCAAGAGACTCTTGTTGGAGTTGGCTGGACTGTCAGGGCATATCCCTGATCATAAATCACTTGGTGGGATAGATGAATTCCAGGATAGATGAACTCTGCCAAAAGGGGCTGGGGGGGAGGTGAGGGGGGGTGAGGGGGCCACTAAGGGTGACTACATCTCGAGGTGCCACAGGGAAGCTTACGACAATGAGGTAAGTCCTGGCAGCATCTTTTTGCCACCTTCGAGAACACGCAGTGTCAAATTGTCCACTCGCTGGACTTCCTAAGAAGGCTCTCTCTAGGAGATTGATTCAGGCTAGATTGGAGAGCAGGTCTCCTGTACACCTTTTCGCTACTGCCCCTCCTTCTCTGAAGACTCATCTATTCAAGTCATCCTAGTGGCTCCAGACTGGCTCAAGAGAGTGTGGTACCCTGAATCTCTGTGCATGAGCATTTGTCCTCTGATGAGCCTAGCTCTGCGGGAGGATCCTCTGTTGCAGAGGCAGGACTGGGTTCTATACCCGAACCTGCGCAGTATACACCTCCATGCATGGAGTGCGTTCTATCTGTCACCGAGATTGTGGATATCATCCCTGTGTCCAGGCATCCTTCTCCAAAGTCTGTCTACGCTGGACAATTTTGTGGACTGGTGTGGAGTCCACAACAAAGATCACTTACCAGCCAAGCTGTCAATGTTTTACTGTTACCCTTGTCCCTGGCAGTTTCAGCCTTTTTGCCTTTGCTGGACCAACTACCATTGTTTAAATAATCTGTTGTGATGTTTTTTTTTAAGGTTTGATACACATGTTCCCTCCCAAACCGTTTTTGATACTATAGTGGGATCTCGGTGCTGACTTTACTTATGTGTACTCCCTTCGAACCCAAGCACAGCTGTTCACTGCACCTTATGACTTTACAAACAGTCTTTTTCATTGCGATCATGTTCGCTTGTTGCGAAAGTGAGCTCCAGGCTCTATCTGTACAGCCGCCCTAAACATGTTTTTCCTTGGTAAACTGGTGTTGAGGACCAGGGCGGCCTTTTTGCTAAACGTTAGGACGTTGTTTCATGTTGGGCAGTTCATCAGGCAACCAACATTCTTTCCTCCCCCTCAACCCTCGTAATAAGAGGCGAGACTTCAATGACTAGATCTCAAGAGAGTCCCGAGCTTTTATATTGTTCACACTATATCCATTGTGTGGACAATTGGTCTTTGTTGGATTTTCTGGAGCAAAGGAAGGCAACCCAGTACAGAAGAGGTCTCTGTCAAGATGGATAGTCCTCTGCATTAAGACCTGCTACACAATGGCCAAGAAGCAGCCGCTGGAATGGCTGAGGGCTCATTTCACCAGAGTTAAGTCTGCTATCTCTGTGTTGGAAGGCAGAGTGCCTGTGCTTGACATCTGGTGGGCTGCTCCGTGGTTATGTGCCAGTACTACGTCTTGACAGCTACGTCCGAAGGAAGGGCATTTTGCCTGTTTGGTCCTGCAGAACTTTTTTGATCTGAGCCCACTGCACAGACCCTCCACCTTTAGGAGTTACTGCTTTGGTATCTCTTAGAAAGGTGAGGAATCTCATTTTTTAAGTACCCATCAAAAGAATACGTTACTCTCCTTCGCTAACGATGTTTTTGGTTCATACTCTTTATAACCGCAGATTCCTCACTGCCATTTCACCTTCCTGTTCTGGGGAGTGCTCTCCTTTAGTCATCTGAAAAGTTCCCAAATTAGAGATCTGCACTCCAGTACTCCCAATTGTATTTTAGTGCTCCACGTCCAAGGGCGCAGAATGAGTCAAGCAAGAAACTGACATCTGCGTGCCGAGGTGGCGCTTATATGTGTCTCACCTCTGTCACTTTTGTGGCAGAATAAGGCAAGTGTGGAGCCGCACAGCACCATCTAGAGGTGCACAGGAGCACTGCTATGAAAACGTGGGAGTCCAGTCTGGCGCCTCGGAAATATTCTAAAAATAAGGAATCTGCAGTCATACATCATACTCACCAGAAATAGCACTTCTAAAAGTAAGTAACATTCTTCAGCAGTAAACAAGTTCTGCAATCAAAGTTAAATCAACTCTAGTTGCAAAACAGGTGTAAGATATGAGACAACGTTTTACGGAATATAACATATAAGACATGAATAGTTAACTTACACTATTTTTTAGGAGAATAATATAATATAAAAAGCTTGCTATAAAACGAATAAGTAACAATGAAAAGGATAATATTTTTTTACAGATATATTTCCAGTTAATCATCATATATTTTGTACAAGCTCAATTTATTTCAGTAATATGGTACTAAATTGAGCTAAGAAATGTAACAGCAAAATAATAAAATTCAGCCGCCGTTACCTCTTGCCACTCTTAACAAGCCCTTATGCACTGCTATGGCTGCTCACCTTCTTGAGTGACTTATGCGTGTTCCCTCCTTGTTTTTTCTTTAGGTCGCATGGGCAACAGCCGCCGGGCTTTGAAGATGATTATGGAGGAGCTGCATGATGTGGACAAAGCCATTGAGTTTGCAAAGGAGCAAGATGATTCTGAGCTATGGGATGACCTGATTTTGTATTCTATTGACAAACCTCGTTAGTAGCTAAGTTTTCTTTTCTCGATTTAATTTTGTGGGAACAAAGCTGTGGTATGAATCATCACAGTGCATAGTGAGATGAATTCAAAATTTGTTTCGGGACCTGTGCCAGGGAATACAATAGTGGCAGGAAAGACTAGATGGTTCAGAAAATGCCAGTCATTCAGTCCCCTTGCCTGTTGTACACTTCAGAATACATTGCACAATTCTCTTAGACAAAGCAGATAGTATAAATGATGCATCAGGTGCCTCACATAAATATTTGTATTAATTTTATGCATGTTACCTCTTCATCTTATTTCTGCCAAACAAGAGTTTTTGTGCCACCTATCAAAATCATAATGCTGAAAAAATGCATTTTAAGTGAATGCCTTTTTCTGTGTCAGACGTCTTTAAACGTATTTGTTATGACCGCTCCCTAAGCAAAAGGTTTTGAAGTCGACCCCCCTCCATAACTTTATAGCACAGATTGGGAGAGCAGGAGGGGCAGGGATGAGAGCATAGGGTGGGGCATATGAGATCATTGCAGGGGGTACTCTTTTTCTGTAGGTCATAATCCATATTAAATGTGATTCTTATAAAGGAGCAAATGCATCAGACAAAAACAGAAACTGACCTAAAAACACTGCTTCCTATAATAGGGGTGACGTGAGCCCCTCACACTCCTCAGTGCAACTGTGCCTGGTACACTAAGGAGAGTGGCGACTGAGTAGCAGACCGTCTCCTGTGCCTCTTTCAACTTTTCCCCCCATGCCTGGTTATCACGTCAATCTTGAACCCGGCACTCCATCCCTTTCAGAAACAAAATAGCTCTCATCTGTTTCCCACCTCCCCACCAAAACTTTAAAAACTTTATGGTGAGCACTGGGAGAGTAAAAGAGACTGGGCTGAGCACATAAAGAGGAGCTTATGGGATGATTCCTGGGGTACCTTTTCTGCAGGTCAGAAGAGAAATAGCTCTCATGTGTTCCCTCTCCCCACCTCCATGCAGCAAGGGCGTCTTTAGTTATATGCTAGCAAGGAATATGAACCCTTATGCCCCTTTTGTAAAGTAATATATCTTTTAATAAGCTGTCACTGTCCATTTGAAATTAAACAAGCATTGGCAGAGCCAGTAGGTCATCCTCATCCTCCAACCCACTCCCCTTTCCAATCAACGGGGTAGTGAGGTAGGTTATGAGGCAACACTGAGGGAGGAAGGAAGAGAAGGACACCTGTAGGATGAGAGGACAGGTGAAAGGAGATAGAGAGTATATGGACACAGAGGGATGGCAGGAAAGGTCTGGGACAACCACACGGAGAGCGCAGGGTGGATGGGAGGTGTTGGGGCAAGCACACTGTTAGTATGAGAGTGAAGTTGCTATGGAATAGTTAAACCTAGATTCACTTCCTTTGTGACTCAGGTAAATCTGCGACCCCTGCACCCCCTCAAGGTAAGTAGCATTTTATCCCATAGGGTGTTTGACTTCTAGTTTTATGGTCTGGGTAGAGTGTGGACCAATTCATCCCTAAGATTTATACTCTTTCTGAAGGAGAACATCGGTGGTGCAAGTCCTAAACTGTTACTTTTCAAGATTGTCAAAAGTTTAACTATTTTCTTAACCTGATTAGACATTGCGCTCTATGTCAAGACACAAATCAGTTTGTTGGTTTCTTGTCCTCATTCATTCTGCAAGAGGGCCTCCCTGTTATTATTACTTGCCCTTTTGCATGCTTAAGACACAACCCATAGGAGGTAGCCACGGTTTCTTAATTTAAACGATAGTCTGTGCTTCCTGGTCATAATCTTTTACTGACGTACAAGTGCAGCGTACCCTCATAAATTTACAAATTTGAAGGTTCTTCCTCAATGCCCTTGGATGAAAACTGCTGAACAGAAGGAGCCTGTCTCTGTTGGTTGGTTTTTTAAACAATCATGTAATAAATCTCTCATAACTGGGTACAATTGCCAGATCTAAACAGGCATTTGCAATGCAATCAGACTCGCCTTTGGGACCTTGGCTATGCAGCACATTAATGCACATTACTGCAACGTAGCTTCGTTCACATGTATTTTTAGCACAATGACATCCCCCACATGACACTAATCACTCGCACTTCACCATACGGCATTCGGATAAAAAGATCTCCGACAAAGAGTCCCTATTATAGGGAGCACGTCGGGTATTGCACCGCCGACCCGACGAGGAGCAGCCCATATGATGAAGCATGACACCTGCAAGGGTGTGTGAGGGTATTACTATCCGGAATATGGATTCCCCACACGGACCCCAATCCTCGGGTTAGTGGGGCTCCCTGTCTTCCCTGACTCTGTACTTCTAGATGTTTTTATAAGAGAGGAACGGCATAACCTCCTTTTGTATAAAGTAATCACTGCAACACATTAAATACTTGACAATGATGCCTGTGAATACTGTTTCTGATGAGCAAAAAGCCCCGCATTATTACTGCCAGATAAGGAAGACATGCGAGTGAGTTTGGTTACAGTTGCACGGCGTGAGTTGAGTGGGAAAGGCAATATTTTATGTACAGAGAAAAATAACATGGCTACATTTCGTAGCAAACAAGCACTGCATCGCATTTCTGGCCCATGCTTTGCAACGTTAAATGTGGAACTACAAATTGCAAGTTGCAACCTGCTCTAGGCAGGAAAAAAACATTCCCGAAAGCTTCCTACGTCAGCAAACGAGACTGAACACCCCACTGCCACAGCCAACAAGAGTCCTGAGAGGGTGAGGTGGAACCCTGCATCCAACCCACACCGGGCCACTGAGACGGCAGTAAAGAAATTTGCAGGAGAAAAGACCTGGCCGGGCCCTCACACACCGAGCTGTGCAGCGGGCTGCAGGGGGTTGAGCACAGAGCCAGCAGCGCCCGGGTGCCAGTGTCCTCCCCGGCCATGCTCGGTGCTGGGGAATCGGCAGCACCGCTGTTGCTGGCGGGTCCCTTGGGTAGACGCAGCCGGGAAGGGTAGGCAGCGTGACAGCCGTGTCACAGATCGGAGGAGACCGCGCCTTTCGCTGGAGTGGGGCGCTGTTTACAGAGACAAAAAAAAGCATTTGGAATGCAATAGGACTTGCATTTATGCGAGACCTGTTGCCTTGCATCACAGACAATGGGAGGGGGGGGAGCACAAACAAGGGGAGTGCGGGCAGGGGAGAGGGGGAAGGGGGCGAGAAGGCATGGACAAAGTAGTGCTCACAGTCTAAGTTACTCGTACCGTACTGTGTTACACTCGAAATAAAGGGGCCAGTAGCCATGGGAGGGTACAAATGACGACATGGCCATAATAAGGAGGGACGAACAAGCCTCATAATCAATCAGAAGGCAGCATTTACGAAAGACAATGACACGAGCCAATTAAACACAAGGGCGGAGAGTGGGTGGAGCTTCCATGGAGCTTCCACTCCATACTCTATTACTGCATGCCTTGCAGAGCATGCGTGCTGCCGCTATAGGCTCGACCTAAAAAAGGAAGTTCAGTCTTGGTTATGGTGGATGTAAACCTCAAGAACTGGTTACATGAACTCACCATCCGACAAATGCAATCGCTTCTGCCTCTGTGCCATGCCAAATCAAAATAATATCATCATTGTGGCGTTTCCAGACTTAAATCTTATCTCTGTGTGGATTGTCTAGTGAGAATATGTGTTACTCTTCAAACCGGGGGACCTAAAGACAGGCCAGACTAGGAGTAAAGGTGCTTCCCATGAAAGTGCCATGAATCTGTTTATAGTAAGCCCCATTCAATTCTAAATAGTTCATGGTCAGAACTATTCTAGCCAGAGAAATATTATATTCTTGGGGGTTCAAGTAATTCCACTCCTCATTTCTAATTAAGTCATAAACTACCCTTAGGGTCTCCTCCTGTAGAATGTTGGTATACAATGACTCAATAGCAAGGGAACTCAAAAGGTCTGACTCTTCATCGTATGTAAGAGAGTCAAAAAGATTCAACACTTCCTTGGTATCCTTCAAATAGGATGGAATGTTCGCAACTAAGGGACGTAGGTGGTGGTCGCAATACTGTAAAAGGGGTTCCAGTACCCAGCCTGTGCCTGATACTATCGATCGCCCTGGAACAGCAGTAACCCCTTTGTGAATCTTGGGAATGGTGTAAGAATACAGAATCTTAGGGTTATTCTAGATCATAAAGATTGCCTTGTTCTCCATAATCCATCTGTTTTTTCGAGCTTTATCAATTGCTTTCTTAATCTCTTTTTAGATATCATGTGTGGGATCTCTGTTAGTTTTAGTGCAACTCCTTGTATCGCCCAACAGCATCAAACACTCTGTTGTAATCACTTGTGTCCTGAACAACAATGGCACCCCCCTTGTCTGCTGGGTTAATGGTTATGAGATAATTCTGCTTCACTTGCTGTAAGACTTCATTTCCATAAACCCTATTGGTCATGGAGTTAGAACCTTTAATCAGGGTCTCACTAGCAATTCATGCCCCTAGCATGCTGTGTTTGCATTTGGTTTTTCATATTCGTAAAAGCTCTTCAGAACTGTCTTTTCCTCTTTACTTACTTGTGTTATTAATGCTAGTTCAGTATGTTAATAATGCACTTCGAATTCACTTCGCACATTTATGCCCTCTTCAAAGATTACCCACACACCACTTCATAGTGTAAGGTACTGCTAAAAGCAGCAAAAAACGTCTGTGTGAAATACTCAGCAAAATATGCGCTAATAGGCCTGAAAACACAACACCCTCTTGCTAGTCCACAAAATCCTATAATCAGGAATAATTCTGTCTCTAGAATTTCTGCTGCCCACAGACCGCCAGCATCAGCAACTCCAGTTTGTGAAGTCCAAATACCAGAATCAGTCCCAAATCCTCCACTCCATCTGTCTGACAGTTTTTAACCCTATTTTTACCCTATTACTGCAGTCTCATAACATAGGTGGATTGATATGTATTTAGGTAATAATTTGCTTAGCTTGAGGAGAGACTAAATATTAAAGCGGGCTATTTGCATTGCTGTAAGCAGCTTCCCAGTGTTTGTCCAAGCAGCCATACATTAACAGTATCTTAATTCCATGATTTAGGCACTGTGACCAAATCACAGTGTTTATGACTGCCAAATGTTTTTCACAATGTACTAAACCCCTTTTATGATTTAAAAAAATCTTTCAGGGTCACAATTACAGTCGCAACCCTTGGAAATTGTTTCGAGGGTGGGAGTAGGCAGTGATCAGGGTACCACTGCCTGATCATCCTATTGCCTTACCAAATGAGAATATTTTGCAACACCAGTTCCTTTAAGAAATACAAGCTACTTTAAAAATATTCCCCCTTGGAAATGTGAACTTAAGGATATTGGGTCTTTTTTCCCTTGCAGCCCACCATCCATATGTACTTTGCCAATCTCAGCGGGTTTTAAAGAGGGAACTGCCTAACTAGTAATAATTACACATGTTGTTCTGCAGCCTCCTGCTACTGGGCATTTTGTGAAGCGAAATATTAGTATATAGGTCCCATCGTTAAAATGGCAGGTAGGTGTCAGAAAGTTGATACATAATTTACTCTCACTACTTGCACCTTGCCTCTACGTGAGGCCTTTAATCTTTTGCCACTCACTGACTACATCACTGTAGTCCGTCTAAGTGCTCCATATCCAGTAAAGCTAATTTCTCTAGCTTTCCACATGCCTGACCTCACCACCTATACCTGTCTTAATCCAGTAAATCTTTGACATTCAACCACTACATTTTGAATAGCCACAATATATTTATTGTCCAACAGGCATTTAATTGAATAGAAATAGAAACATGTTCCTCCACTTTTTCCTGAATTTTAGTCCTCAATATTCTTTTTTCCGTTATCATTGCCACCACTTGCACACATTAGAGGATACTCAGGACTGTTTTATTTAAGTATTTCTGTACATGTGTTCCTTCTGTTTAGTACCTCATCTTCCATCAGGTCTAGTAATCAGTGGAGACACCATCTACAAAATACACTGCACCAACTGTATTGCGCTGTTCCAGAGAGAGCACGTGCCAGACCCATCAAACGAGCAATGAAGTGTCCAAACTTGTCTACATGGCTGTATCCATACCATCCATCCAGAAATCATGGCTGTATCCATACCATCCATCCAGAAGTCATTAACTGACTTGCAGAGAAGGGTCTGAAAACTGGAAATTCATGGTTGTTATTCCTTCTTGTCTTTATACCGCAGAGCTCTTTTTCAGTTTACCTCTGATGGCTAGTACTTGAAGTTGTGTAGAATATTTCTCCCATGCACTTTATGGTAGCTTCATTTAGTACTGACATAATTTATGGGTCGCCCATTTGAAGTCATGCATTCTTGTGTGCAAAGATGCCTAACCTTAAAGTTACCCTTCTTATTTTTGGTTGCCTAATCAAGAAGCATGTGCGAGCTGCTGGCATTTCAGCATTCCCCCCATATATTGTATTCATGAACGGCAGAATGAGGTTGAAAGTCAATCTTTCTTACTGAAGATGTGTTTGGTGCTCCGCCTATCTCCAATTAAACTTTTGCCTGGGTTTGTCCCCTCCCCCACGCCTGGAAAGAGAAGGAAATATTACATACATTATACCATGTAAGAACCCATTAAATACATAGATACTAGGAAACAAATTAAAATGATGACCTGGTTGCAGGCTATAGTTATTATGAACTAATTAAGTAAGTCAGACAACAAGCAATCTTCAGATGGTTGTGTGTGTGCATTAAACATTATTATGAACTAACAGGAGATCCCTATAAAAGATTTTGAGCGTACTCTATGTGGGAAAAAGTAGTAACATCAGCCCTTCTTAGAAGTGCTCTGAGTCAGATGATTTTCCATGATCTACCTTTGCCTCTCTACATTTTTTTTGTGTGGATCGGGAACACTTGACTGTGGTCTTTGTTGTTAGGTGTCCTACCATATTTATGTACTCCTACCATTGGAGGAGGTTTACCTCTTGGTGTTCTGACAGTGATGTGAATCCTCAAGTGCAGTCCCACTCATTCTGAAGGTTGCTGTGTCCTTCACATAGTAGAGACTTAATGTGTCCTCTGTACCGTGCTAGATGGCAAGGTAGCTGCAGTCTACAGGGTTAGTAGATCAGGGTTTATTTATCAAAGATCCCTTGGTATTGCTTTTTCAGAAGGAACTTCCTCGCACATTTCCTCCTAAGCTGTTTGTTCCTCCCCCCTTGCTTTTGTTTTTGATGAGGGGGCTCTCTTCTTAAACTTGTTCATGATTGCTTGTTTGAGCTCCCTATGCTGAAAAAAGCCATGCATTTTCCAAACACACAATTTCGAAATTCATTTTACCCTGAAAATGACTTTGCTGTGAGATTGAAAAGTGGGATCCCAAGTGGACACTGGGTGCATTCCGCTAAGAGAGACCATCCAAGATTGATCCACAGTGATCTGCTCCATCCCAGAGATTCAGAATATCTCCTCCTATAAATTTAGCTATATATTATCCAGTGGAAAACCCTTACATCGTGAATGATTATTTTAGAATGTCTTGGCCCTCATGCACCAAAGTAGGCATTTGGAGCAGAACTGTCATTTCTCATCTTCTCAGCAGAGTAGATTTTTCAGATACCTGCCAGTCAAGCCTTTTCCTTCTGTGCACTCATATTACTTGGCATTTGTGGACGCTCGAAGTGAGGCTGGGTTATCTCTGGTTGCAGCAGGCTTGTGCATACCACCCTTTTTTCCTTTGTTCTGTGTGTCCAATCACTCTGACTTGCTACTAAGTTGCTTCTGATGGAGTCTTTCAGTATGGCAATCTGTTGGAGATAGTATCCAGTAGAAGAACAGGTTTAGTAGCATTCTCTAATTGTTGGAAGTGGACATCATTTTAGATCTCTAAAAGTCTAATCATTGAATTGAACCTGATGAGACTTTGTTAGACACAGCCTACAAACATTGTAGAGATTATTTTCTTGTCTGACTGCAGAGATCATTTGCGAAGTTATGGTGTTTACCTTACAGGCCCTAATGACTTAGAAAGATTACAAAACAATTGGGAGACTAACGTTTTTTAACTGTCCAAAGTAATATTTGAAAACATTGATGACATCAACTATGGAGCATTTATGTGACAGGAAAGTGTCTTTTCTTTGGAATGAAACATATATAGTGCATCTATCTCTGGAGCTTATTGGTGCTTGAGTGTCCACAAAGGCAGAACATTAAAATACAAGGCGTATTATATTAACACTTTAAAGATTCCTAACATGCTGGAGATTAATTTCAGCTCCAAGATTGATAGAAAGGAAGTTCTGCAATTTTGCCGCCACAACATAGAAATCTCTTTTGCCAAAATGAGCGGTTTTAGGCCTGGGAATTACAACTTAATTATTGAGACTTACAGCAAAGAGTACAACTGGACAAGTGCCAAGACAACTTCTTTGCAAGGAATTTGAGAAGCTGCGTATTATCTGCCCTGTGTACAAGGACTAAGGCCTTAAATCTGATTCTTTCTTTCTTTGTTTGGAAACCAATGTAATTGGTGTAGGACAGGAAAAATATGTACTCTCCTTGATATCTTAGTCTTAGGGAGTGCTGTTGCATTTTGTACTAATTGCAGTTGACCTGTTATCGGGAGAGGCAAGATATATGGCATTGCCATAATGTAGCAAGGACTATATGAGAGCATTCACCGGAATATGAAGAGTATCTTAGAGATAAGGTAGTAATGTTCCTAAAGTTTTAACTGTCAGAGGCAGGTTTTTGCCACTTTTGCTACTTGTCATCTATGCGAAAGAATAGAATTTACATGAGATTCAAGATTCCTTACTGACTTGGCAGGCATAGGGTATACACCCATTTCATATGCCCAGTCAAGTCAATTAATATGTAGAGAGTCTTTTTTTTTCTTCATTTGATTAATTTATTATTTTTTACTGCTATTTCACTGGTACTATTACACAGCTGTATTTCCTCAGTAGACAAATGTACTTTTTGGCATAACATTTTAAAAAAATAAAAAAATCTAGCACGAACAGCGAGGGAACCGCACTTACTGACCACTTTTATTAGCTTTTCTTTTGCAAGAGTGTTTGACACCAGAGCCCTAGCAGAAGAATATTTACTGTCTCAGCCAATAACAATTCAAGGTTGTTTTCACCCCATTTATTTAGCTTTTTCCCATTGCTCTGTTCACAACACGCCAATCATCAGCAAGACGCTAAAGATTGTAAAGCCACCTTCTTTATTTGTAATTCAGCGACTTGTGATATTTTGGTACCAATTAATATTGATTTTACAATTGGTTTACAGAGATGATTTTTTTCTTTTGTTATTCTTTTTTAAATCCTCATTCGCCTCCGACGACTAAAACAAGTAGATTGTCTTTACCGTTACTCTTTTTCAAGAGACTTAGGCAATCGAGATGAGGCCCGAGAGATACCACCCGCCTACCGGTATATAACAAAACCTACAGAATGTCGCTGACCTCTCTTTTTAAAGGAGAGGGTGGTCGCACTCTCTTCTGATCGTAACCAACACTGTGACATATTGGTCAGTAGAGTGTAAGAACTGGGAAGAAAGCAAGGCCAGCACAGTCCGAGAGACTCCAGAGAGGCATAATCATAGGATCCGAGGCTTGATTTTCAAATTAATGACTCAACAACTTAAACCCCTAAAAAACTATATAAACTCGTCCAAAAGCTAAGAAAGAGACAAATTAAGCAAACAATCCCACAATGCTTTCTTTCTAGTATTCTGCAATCTACCAAAATCCATTTTAGAGGTCTTGTATAAGGAGGACAGCCAATCTGAGTGAACGGTGGGTGTAACTTCTGCCCATCTCCTGCATATTTCTAGTCTGGCCAGCAGGATTGCGTAAAATAAAAAAAACCCTAGCAGGGCCAATAACTTCACTGGCTATGCCAAAGATAATCAAGACCAGGGAAATTTGGCAGGGGTTCCCAAAATATCAGTTAGGGTTGCCCCTACTTTCTCCCAAAATTCAGAAATGGGTGGACAATCTTTAAAGATATGTATGTCTGAGGTATTCAATAAACAAAAGTGATTCTATCCTATCAAAAAAGTGTAAAAAAGTGATACTAAATAGTTAATTAATTACTTGATTTTATATATTTTTTTGTTTTTACAATAATTAGTACAGTGAAATAGAAGTGATCCGTGGAGTGCCACGGAAAGCACTAAGTGTTTTTAAAATACCCCTCACACACTATGAGTCCCATAGTGTCATGCTTCATCATGGGGGTCTTCCCGTCCCTCTACGGGGCGGGGCGTGCTACTACCAACGACTGCGCGGGAGCACTGTTGTTGTGATAGTAAGGCTTATGTGTAGTGCAAGGGATGTGAGTGATTAGGGATTCGTGAAAATAAGAGTAAAATTAAAAAGACCCTGGCTAGTAGAAAAAACAATTTTATTCTGTTCTCTAGCTGGGACCATTAAAAATGGGGAAAAAGAGTAGGAAATCTCAATTTTGTGGTTACCTACTGGGTCGACATGTTTCGTGAGCAGTCCCCACTGCTATACTCATCAGGACCAAAAATTATAGTAATCCCTTAAGCACTAGAGAAAATTTCTAGAGTCATATGCCTATTCGTCTCTATTGGCAGACTTAAATGAAAGCTGCGCCCTAGGGTACACTGACCCTAATTGGAAAATAGGACCAAATTGGTATCTGAAAAAAAGGAAAGAGGATGAAGAGAACATCAGAAATACATGGCTTTTTTATCATCATTGTCGGGTATGAACACAACACCGTACTTATAGTATAACTTGCTGCAAATACAGTTGATATTGATCTGTGATATATTTTTCTCGATATATATATTTTTCGTTCTATATCTATGCGGGTATGGTAAATTGCACACAGCACCCGTTTTTTAGGAAGGCTAGAAGAGAAAGTTGGACATAGAAAACAGACTATACGAAACGTTACTACACAAAGGCACACAATGGTATATACATATATAAAATACAAATAGACATGATGGTACGCAATCATACACTACATACAGAAAGACGTGATGTACATACTTTGGTTAGTTGTACTGTTCAGGCTTCATGAGCACGCACTGGAGGGGAGGACGCCTGGTAATAGTCACTACAGAATAGTAAGTATCGTAATAGTTAGTGAAGCGGCGTGTTCTTTTGTGTCTTTCGTGCTTTAATTTCCACAATAATGACGGGGAAACGTCAGATTAACTCAGACAATGAATAGATGTTTCATGAAACTAACGACCAATGGACTACGCGATCGGCCGATGACTTAATTTGGTGTTCTGCAGATAACCGCAACTCCAATGCCGCAACAAGGAAGTGAGGGATTGGTTTTTCACAAAAGTCCATGTGGGGCGGCCATCTTAAGCTTTTCACGCACTAGTAGCGCGCTTGCTTCCTTCACCATAGCAACCAGGAAGTGAGGGATTGGTGTTTCACAAAGTCCATGCTGGGCGGCCATTTTTAGCCTTTCACGCTCTAGTAGCGCGCTCGCTTCCTACGTGCTCCCGGCCAATAAAAACACTGCTGTACACTTCAGTGTTTACATCGACGGAGCGGCACGGAGGCAGACGGAAGCGAGGCATGATCCTGAAAACTGTAAGTTGTGACCGGGCCAGGTCCTTAAAAACAGGTCAGGAGTTTGGTAAGCTCGCTTATCACCAACAGCTACCGCTTCACTAACTATTACGATACTTACTATTCTGTAGTGACTATTACCAGGCGTCCTCCCCTCCAGTGCGTGCTCATGAAGCCTGAACAGTACAACTAACCAAAGTATGTACATCACGTCTTTCTGTATGTAGTGTATGATTGCGTACCATCATGTCTATTTGTATTTTATATATGTATATACCATTGTGTGCCTTTGTGTAGTAACGTTTCGTATAGTCTGTTTTCTATGTCCAACTTTCTCTTCTAGCCTTCCTAAAAAACGGGTGCTGTGTGCAATTTACCATACCCGCATAGATATAGAACGAAAAATATATATATCGAGAAAAATATATCACAGATCAATATCAACTGTATTTGCAGCAAGTTATACTATAAGTACGGTGTTGTGTTCATACCCGACAATGATGATAAAAAAGCCATGTATTTCTGATGTTCTCTTCATCCTCTTTCCTTTTTTTCAGATACCAATTTGGTCCTATTTTCCAATTAGGGTCAGTGTACCCTAGGGCGCAGCTTTCATTTAAGTCTGCCAATAGAGACGAATAGGCATATGACTCTAGAAATTTTCTCTAGTGCTTAAGGGATTACTATAATTTTTGGTCCTGATGAGTATAGCAGTGGGGACTGCTCACGAAACATGTCGACCCAGTAGGTAACCACAAAATTGAGATTTCCTACTCTTTTTCCCCATTTTTAATGGTCCCAGCTAGAGAACAGAATAAAATTGTTTTTTCTACTAGCCAGGGTCTTTTTAATTTTACTCTTATTTTCACGAATCCCTAATCACTCACATCCCTTGCACTACACATAAGCCTTACTATCACAACAACAGTGCTCCCGCGCAGTCGTTGGTAGTAGCACGCCCCGCCCCGTAGAGGGACGGGAAGACCCCCATGATGAAGCATGACACTATGGGACTCATAGTGTGTGAGGGGTATTTTAAAAACACTTAGTGCTTTCCGTGGCACTCCACGGATCACTTCTATTTCACTGTACTAATTATTGTAAAAACAAAACAATATATAAAATCAAGTAATTAATTAACTATTTAGTATCACTTTTTTACACTTTTTTGATAGGATAGAATCACTTTTGTTTATTAAATATCAGATAGGAGGTAGGTTCTATCCTTATACCTCTTCCCTCCCTCTCTTTGATTATCTCTTTGTCTGAGGTATTCACCAGGTCGCACTTCTTACAACTGACAGTAGGAAGTCTAGAAGGAGATAAGTAAACTTTGTGTACAGTGAAGTAGTGGTTCCTCCTAAACCAGGCTGGCTTTAAACTGTGAACAAGGTGTTAAAGGAGGTTTGCCACAGCTCTTCTCAGTCTTCACCTGGTATAGAAGCTCCCCACAATGCTTCAGCTAAATTAAAATCGCCGTCTATGACTTCCTCTATGGCCCAGTAGAAAAAGGACACCTCTTTCTTCCCTACCTGCCTTGATACCAATTGCTCCTCTAGAGTATTCCCTTTACCTGTAGATTTTTTAAGAGTCTGGGACCAACTCTGCAATTGCAAATATTTAAACCTGGACATGCCCTCCTCTAACTTATTATCGAGTGACACCCAAGGCAAAAGTGAACCATCAGCGGCCAAGTCGCCCCACACCAAAAGCCCAGCTGTTTTGAGTGGGACTGCCAGTTTATCTTTCAGGCAGTCCGGAGCGCCCGGGGAGTCCCACAGAATAGCCAATCTTGAAAAATAGTTTAAGCCAGTGCATTACTTAATTCTGGCCCATGTACGAGCCATGCACAGTAAGACTTAAAGCCGGATCTTCTTGAAAAACGTTTGGTCTCCGTACTTAAAAATAAACCCCACATGTGACAACCCCACTCCATCAAGCATAACCGAAAACATAACCTCCCTCTCTGACGAATCTGGGGATTTTAGCAGCATCCTAGAGTGTGTTAGCTGAATGGACCAGGCGTAGTATTGGAGATCCGGGAGTGTAAGGCCGCCTTTCTCTCTCCTATGCCTTAGCTTCTTCCAAGCTCTTCTTGTGCTTTATAAGCCCACACAAATGAATTAATTGCTTGCTGAAGTTTTTCAATGGTCTGCTTTTCAAAATACAAAGTAATAGTATTAAAAAGAAAAGTGATTTTTGGTAATATAACCATTTTAATCAAATTAATTCTACCCAAAATGGTCAATGGGAGATCAGTCCATGATTTCATGAGTTTCGGGCACTCCTTAAAGACATTTGCAAAACTAATCCCTGAAATATTGTCTATATTTTGGACAATCCTAACCCCCAAATATCGCATATCACTCTTGTCTGTTATCGACACTCCGGCAGGTTCCACGACATAATATCGGTTTTCTCCACGTTGACTTCATAGCCAGAAACCTGCCCAAAGTCTTGTGCCAACCTAATGACATGAGGAAAGGACGACTTTTGATCAGATGTAAGAATCAAGATGTCATCCGCATACAGGGCCACCTTCCTCTCTCATGCTCCGAACTTGAATGATGCAATACACATCTCCTCCCTAAGATGCTGAGCAAAAGGCTCAATGTACATGTCAAATAGGAGGGGGGAGAGGGGGCAGCCCTGTCTGGTTCCCCATGTGATCTTGAAGGGGTTAGTCAATTTAGTATTAACTAAGAATCTTGCCGATAGATCACTATATATAAGCTGGTTAACTCTACGAAATTTCTCCCTAAAGTTAAACGTCTCCAACACCACCAAGAAATAGGTCCAGTTGACCCTATCAAAAGCCTTGATGGCGTCG
Organism: Triturus cristatus; assembly: GCF_964204655.1. Taxonomy (NCBI): domain Eukaryota; kingdom Metazoa; phylum Chordata; class Amphibia; order Caudata; family Salamandridae; genus Triturus; species Triturus cristatus. Next base: position 472,853,034 of record NC_140588.1, read on the forward strand.
AGTGTCATTACAGCGAGGGGTAATGAAAAAGTGGAAACAAGATCAATAGCTCCGATAAAATCATAAGTGAGATCGAAAAGATTCCTGCCTCTCAAAAACCCCTTTTGATCTAAGTGCAACAATCCACCCACTGCCGCGCCCAACCTATCTGCTAAGTTCCTAGTGAAAACTTTATAGTCTGTGTTTAAAAGAGAAATGGGTCTATATGACCCACAATTCACCGGAGACTTCCTCGCCTTCAAGATTAGTGTTATGGTGGCTTATCCCCACGAAACAGGAGGTCTAAACCCTTCAACTAATATCTTGTTGAATAGAGCTGTCATAGATAAGAATTATAGCTTCTCCCAGGAATCTATATAATTCCACTGGAAGCCCATCGGGCCCTGCAGCCTTACCCCCCTTACAAGCTGAAATAGCTTTCCTGACCTCTTGCTGAGATACATCCAGCTCGAGGTTTTCACGTTGGAAGGAACTTAGAGAGGTGAGCTTAATCCCACTTAACCACTCTCGATCATGATTACTCTCTACCACATTGTCTTCATTAGATTTTGGAAGAAAGCGAAAAAGGCTTCTCCAATCTCTTCATCAGCAACTACTGATGTGTTATTCTGTTCATTGTCAATCTGCTTTATAATATTATGAACCCTGTCAATCTTGGCTTTCCAAGCCAGGAGTTTGCTAGCCCCCTCCCCGTATTAAAAATAGGCGAGCTTACTAGCCTCCCATTTTTTGGACATCCTTGTCTGGATAATACTTTCTAAATTATCTTTCAGGGTTCCCAGTTTCACCAGATACTCCTGACGTTTTACAATGTCATTCTCTCTATTTAGGCTCAACTCTACCGTCTTCCTTTCTGATGGATAGATCTGCCAGTGGATTTCTCACCTTGTGAATATCCCCTGTGCCAGCATTCCACGGAATTTTTTCCCCAGCTCTCCACGCCAACGTGGATGTCATAATACCTCGGCTCCGCTCGCGACTCCGTATGACGTCACCGGAGCCATAAGAGAGCCACTTCGGCGTGATGACGTCAGTTCCCTTTTTTCCGCGCCGTTGATGCGTAACGGTTTTCCAGCACTCTCCTTTTACTTTGTAGTCTTCCTGTGGGTTACTGTTTCTGGATTTAAAATGTCTTCGACGAGGAAGTTCGGTTTCAAGCCGTGTAGGGAATGTGGGGGTCACATGTCTATCACTGACCCCCACGAAGATTGTTTATGGTGCCTTTCATCGGACCATGATGTGGACGACTGTTCCAGCTGTAGAAAAATGAATCCCAAGGCCCCAAAAGAGAGGGAAGCGAAGCTTTTCATGGCCAAGGCAAAAAAGGAGAGCAGAGGTAGGAAGAAAGAGAAGTCGAAGCCGGAGTCGTCGACTTCGCACTCTTCGAAGTCGAGAAGGCACAAAAAGAAGAGGAAACATAGCTCTCGGTGCCGATCGTCGAAGAATAAGGCTTCGAGGTCGCCGTCGCCTCGACGTCGAAGTGAGGAATTAATTTCTCCTTCGCCTTCCCCTTCTCCTCGTGTGTCTCCGGAGAAGTCACCTTCGCCCAAGTTGACTCCGGCGCAGTCTCCAGCGCCGGTGGATTCTCCAGCTTCCGACGCCGAGCCGGAGCAGGTGGAAGATCTTTCGCCAGTGCCAGAAGGTGAACCTGCAGCTCCAGTTGAGGATACTTCGGCTCCGGCTCCAGCTATTTCTCGGCCGAATTCAGGTTCTAACCCATACCCGCATTTCCCGACTCAGGGTGCGGATCGGACGCATTTCCTTAATGCAATGTATGGGGTTTTCCAAAGAGCTGTCTTCCCATCCGGCGCACCTTCTGGTCCCGTGGGTCCAATGTCATTTAGTTTGGGCGTGCCGCAACATTATGCTCAGGCACCTTTTATGCCCTTCTTGCCGATAGATCCTTCATGGCAGTTCCTGGTGCCGTCTGGAGATCCTTCCTCCCGGCCTCGACTGGATCGCTTGCCTTCAACGGAGCCTCCCTCAACGCCAGTGCTGACTCCATCTGCACTGCGTCCGGCGCCGCCTACTCCTCCGGCGCCGCCGACTCCACGTTCGTTGCCGCCCACTCCGCGTACGGTGCCGCCGACGCCGTGCCCTCGGATCCGCTCTCGAAGAGAGGCTCAGAGGATTATAGAGGAGGAGCAATATAGGGAAGAAGTGGAGGAAGGTGAAGTTGGTGACTCCACTGATGAATTTGAGGGTATTCAGGAGGCAAGCGGATTAGATACTACTCCTTAATGGGAGCAATCTTCTCCTCCACAAGAGTTGGCTCCTTACCATTTAGTCATCAGGAAGGCTGCGGAGTAGTTGGACTTACAGTTGCCTTCTGCAGAATACAAGCCAAACCTTTTGACTGAAGTCCTTCATTCACCTTCTTCCATCGTTGAGCCTTTGTTGCCCTTTAATGAGGCTATTTTAGAGCCTGTTATGGACGTTGGGCGCAGGCCACTTTCTTCACCTGCGGTCTCCAGAACTGTGGCAATGAGGTATAGAGTGGCTCCGGGGGACCCGAGCTTCCTTTCCTCGCACCCTTCACCAGAGAGCCTTGTAGTGCAAGCTTCCTGTTCGAAGCAATCTTCAGGTGCCTTCCCACAAGCACCAGCTGACAGGGACTCTAAAAAGATCGAACAGTCAGCTAAAAAGGTCTTTTCATCTGGAAGCATGGCGCTTAAGTCAACAAATGCCACTTGCTTATTGGGGCGCTACGTTCATGCTTTAATGGACTCGGTGAAGCAGTTAGCCCCTAAACTGCCTGATGAGGAGAAGGTCTCTTTTATGGAGGACGTTGCAGACACTCAAGCTGCCGCTAGGCAAGTTATTCAGTCAGGCCTAGATACGGCTGATTCCGTGGCTAGGATTATGGGATCTCCTATAGCCACTAGAAGGCAGGCTTGGCTTCGTTCTTCCGGCTTCTCTGTTGATGTTCAGGCCACCCTAGTTGACTTACCCTTTGATGGGGAAAAGCCTTTTGAGGAAAAAGCTGATTCCGCCCTACAAAGATTTAAAGATAGCAGGGCTACTGCAAAATCTTTAGGTTTGCAGACGCAAGCAAAAGGGTTTGGCTACAGGAAGTATAGAGGATTTGGGAGGTCGTCCTTTCATTCCTTCCGTCAACCTCAACAGCAGCAAAATCCTCTCTATAGATCATATAGGGGAAGACAAAGGGGTCAGCGAGGTTCTGGCCGCAATCCCTCCTCCTCTTCAGCCTCCTCTGCTCCCAATAAAACTTCAGGGAAGCAGCCCTACCCCCCATCCTAGATCATGTGAGGCCTGTTGGGGGTCGGGTGTCCCACTTTCTGCGAGGTTGGAAATCCGTCACTACGGACCTTTGGGTTTTAAACCTTGTGGAGAATGGGTACGCCCTTCCCTTTCGGGAGTTTCCCCCCCCTCCCCTCCCCCCCCCCTTACCCTCCTTGCCAAGGTTTTTGCTCAGAGGACCATCTACTTCTTCTGCAGAAGGAGGTTCTTGCATTGCTACAAAATGGTGCGATAGAGGTGGTTCCGGAGCAGGAAAGGGGTCAGGGATGCTACTCCCGGTATTTCCTGATTCCCAAAAAGGACGGCAGATGGCGTCCAATCCTGGACCTCAGAGTTTTTAATTTTTACCTGAAACAGGAGAAATTCAAGATGATAACCCTTGCACAGGTTCTTTAAGCGTTGCAGCAAGAAGACTGGATGGTGTCGATCGACTTGCAGGATGCGTATTTCCACATCCCAATCCTGAAGTCGCACAGGAAGTATCTCCGTTTTACGGTTGGGTCGCAACACTACCAGTTTGCGGTTCTTCCGTTTGGTCTTACTACTGCACCTCGAGTCTTCACCAAGGTGATGGCGGTGGTGGCTGCTCATCTCAGGAGGTCGGGGATTCCGGTTTTCCCCTACCTGGACGACTGGCTTCTGAAAGCAGAGTCCCCAGAGATGGTGCAACATCTCAACTGTTATTCGACTTGGGTTTTTCGATCAATGTGCCCAAATCTCACCTGGTCCCTTTCAACGCAACCTGTTCATAGGGGCGGTACTGGACACTACTGTGTGTCGAGCATTTCCTCCTCCACAAAGAATTCTCGACATTCAGGAGAGGATCCCTTTATTCCACAATGGAGCGGTTGTTTCAGTTCTGAAGGTCCTTCGCCTGCTCGGTCTGTTCGCCTCCTGCATTCTGTTGGTCAACCATGCACGCTGGCACATGAGGGCACTCCAGTGGTGTCTTCGCAGGCACTGGTATCAGCACAACAGAGATCTCAGGGAGTCGATCAGGATCTCCAGAGAAGCTGCAGCGGATCTGTCTTGATGGAACGTGGAGGGCAACCTGTCTCAAGGAAAGCCCTTTCATCTTCCTCCAACGGTGGCCACAGTAATATCGGATACCTCCATCCTAAGGTGGGGTGCTCATCTGGGGAATCTGGAGATCAAGGGTCTTTGGTCTCCAGAGGAAAGATTGTCTCATATCAATCTTCTAGAATTGCGGGCGATACGTTTGCCGCTCAAGGCCTTCCTCCCTTCCCTTCACGGTCAGTCGGTACAAGTCCTGACGGACAACACTACAGCGATGTGGTATGTCAACAAGCAGGGGGGAGTAGGGTCGTACCGTCTCTGCAGAGAGGCGTTGCGGCTCTGGTCCCGGGCTCAGGACCATCGGATTTGCTTGATGGTGAATCATCTGGCCGGGGTGCTGAACGTACGTGCGGACAGTCTCAGTCGACAGTTTTCCACCGACCACGCGTGGAGGCTTCATCCAGAGGCAGTTCAGTACATCTTCCGGACGTGGGGGACACATCGGGTGGACCTGTTTGCCACTCACGAGAATGCGCATTGCCCGTCATTCTGCCGTCTCCAGTTTCCGATGCAGGGGGCATTGAGGGACGCATTTCAGTTGAGTTGGGGCTCACAACTCCTTTACGCGTTTCCTCCCATACCCTTGATTCCTCGGGTTCTGAGGAAGATTCGCCAAGATCGGGCCCAAGTTATATTGATCGCCCCGGATTGGCCAAGAAGGGTGTGGTACACAGATCTACTTCACCTTTCATCGCACCCTCCGCTCCGTCTCCCTCTCAGGACAGACCTCCTTCCGCAGTCGGAGGGGCAGGTTGTTCATCCCCACCTCCAGGGCCTGCACCTTCATGCCTTGATTGAATGGGGCAACCTGAGTTCTTTTTCTCTCCCGCCTGACGTGATGAATGTTATTTTATCAGCCAGGCGACACTCCACCAAGTTTATTTACTCCTACAGGTGGTCTAAGTTTGTAAAATGGTGTGGAGAGAGATCCATTGGCCCTTTAAAAGCCCATCTTTCCAATGTGCTTCAGTTTGCTCTTCTTTGGCTCAGCAAGGTTGTGCTGTGGTCACGGTTAAGGGCTATATTTATCAGCCATATCGGCTTTTCTGTGTCTTCCAGATCCGCTGTCGTTATTTAAGTCTCCTATTGTTTTAAGATTTATCAAAGGTCTTACCAACAGGTTTCCACCTAATCCCTTTGTAATGACACAGTGGGACCTTAATCTTGTCTTAACTTTTTTGATGAGGTCCCCTTTTGAGCCCCTTCATAGCTGTCCTTTGAGGCTGTTGTCCTTTAAAACGGTCTTTCTTGTAGCCATAACCTCGGCAAGGAGGGTGAGTGAGCTTCAAGCTCTTAGTTCAAAACTCCTGTTTTTATCCTTACATGCTGAAAGGATGGTCCTTAGGACCAGGGCTGCTTTCCTACCTAAGGTAGTTACTCCCTTTCATCTGGGGCAGTCCATTACTCTCCCTGTGTTTTATCCCCCCCTTCACCCTTCCAAGGAGGAGGAAAGACTTCACCGATTGGAGCCTGTGAGCTTTTATTTGGACAGAAAGGAGGATTTTTGTTTGGATGATCAGCTCTTCGTGGGCTATATTGGACACTCTAAAGGCAAGGCTGTGCACAAGCGCACTCTGTCCAGGTGGATCATCCTAGCCATCAAGATCTGCTACGCCCTTGCTGGTAAGGTTCCTCCTGAGGGTATTAGAGCACATTCAACTAGAGCTAAGTCTTCTACCTCTGCTTTGGCCAGGGGTGTTCCTGTTGCAGACATTTGTAAAGCCACGACTTGGGCCTCCCTCCATACTTTCGCAAAGCATTATTGCTTGGACTCTGAGATGAGGAGGGAGGGCCACTTTGCGCACTCTGTTTTGCAGGACTTTTTGGTATAGGAAGGTGGACACTCTCCTCCGGGAGTGGGACTGCTGTGGGAATCTATTCACAAGGTGAGGAATCCACTGGCAGATGTATCCATCAGAAGAACAAGTTACTTACCTTCGGTAACGCTTTTTCTGGTGGATACAGTATCTGCCTCTGGATTCCTCACTGGCCCACCCGCCTCCCCATTGTCCACCTTTGTATACCTTAAAGGATGCCTTGCTTGACATGTTGTTTTACATTGTATCTTCTATCTGGTACACTCATAGAAAATGCTTTTGTTCTTTAGCTTTCCTTTTTGTATATGTACTATGTATATTTGTTTGAATGTTGTATACTGTGTATACTTTAAATCTGTTGTCGGTTCTCCTGTTCGCCTCGGAGCCACGGAAAAAATGGATGGAACTGACGTCATCACGCCGACGTGGTTCTCTTATGGCTCCGGTGACGTGATACGGAGTCGCGAGCGGAGCCGAGGTATTATGACGTCCACGTCAGCGTGGAGAGCTGGGGAAAACATTCCGTGGAATGCTGGCGCAGGGGATATTCACAAGGTGAGGAATCCACAGGCAGATACTGTATCCACCAGAAAAAGCGTTACCGAAGGTAAGTAACTTGTTCTTCACACTCAATGTGAGCTATCTCCTCTCTGTATTGCCTGTTCTTATAACATGTCCTACTTGTGACTAGACCTGTCAGGTAAGCCTTCCAGGCATCCCCTACTATTGAGATCTCAGCCGAGCCGATGTTTATGTTGAAAAAGGACTCTGGGTGAATCAGAAGCTACATACATAAGTATGTAGCTTCTGATTCACCCAATAGTAGATAAAGATCAAACGTCCACACCCTTAATTGTTATTTTTCCACCAGAGTTAAATCCATCCATACAGCAGCATGGTCTGATAAGTGGGGAGTCAGGTAGCCAATATCTTTAACTTTACCTCTCAGATCATGGCTAACCAAAATGTGATCATTCCTTGATTTGTGTCTATATTTGTGGTTGTAGAAAGAAACGCCTATTGGGAGCCCGAACTTTCTCTCCAAATATCGCACAATCCATTCTGCCTCATCATCATCTGAAGGTATGCCCTAGACTTAGTCAAAACTTTCGCCCTACTGCTTGGGGACTTATCCGTCTGAGTATTCAGAAATACATTAAAATACCCAGCCAAGATAATTGATTCTGGGAAATCCAGCAAATTTGCGAAAATGGTTTTCAAAGTGGAGAGGTCGTCTTGGTTAGGGCCATACTAGCCTACCACTGTTAAAAAAGAGCTCTGAACAGATAACTTGACAATGACCCACCTGCCACCTGGGTCTATCATCGTGTTTAAAACCCGGGCGTTTGCTTGTTTTTTTACCAAAACTGCCACCCCCTAATATTAGCACTCTGATTGTAACTAACACATTGTTCTATCCATCTGACCTTCCTAAAGATTCCACATATTTCCTCTTTCAGTAGATGTGTCTCCTGTAAAATAATTATCTGAGCAGGGGAATCTTTAAAGTATTGTAGAATTGTTGCCCTGCTATTCTTCACTCGGAAGCCATTGACATTCCAGGATAAGCACTGCAGAGTTCTCATGGTGGTTTAATTGATGGAACCTTAAATATGGCGGGTCTCCCCGAATGCCAATCCCAAACCAAGCGCGACATCCCTACATAAACAGAACAAAGAGTTGAATGAGAATTTATTTCTTTTTTAACCCCTATACTCCCCACCCCATGCTCCCCTTCCTTCCTCTCCCTCCCTTTGAGCCCCTCCCTGGAGAACCCTACCCTCATTTACCTGGACTAAGTCCAGGTTCTGCCTACCGGGGCAACCTACCCTGTCCCTAATTACTCAAAATACTTCAGGAAGACGAAAGGCTAAAAAACTCCACAAAAAGATACCCTATCTCGGTCTTCCAAAGTTTACCTCTGATGCTGTGACCCATGTGTTTCGATTTGGCCGACGTCTCAGAGCTGTTAATTCTTAAATTTGAATTCGACCTTTTCCCCGAAACCCGAAGAAACCTGTGATGAAGGTGTATACATAACATCCTAACTGAGCTATTTAGGGGCTTTAGCTAAGTTCTCCAAAAGCTCATCCACCTCCTGCACTGTATTTAGATTGGACATATTATTATTATACATAATTTTTAAGAGTGCAGGAAATTTTAGCTGGGCAGCCGTGCCAAGTTTTTTAAAAACATCCATTTTCCTGCCCAGTTCCCATTGTCTATCCAAAGTAGCGCGTGCCAGGTCGGAGCGGATTTCAAAAGCAAAATCTCTGGGTTTCAAAGAGTTTTGTTTTAAGGCACAGTTCAAAATGTTTTCTTTCAGAGAAAATGTAAGAAGGTTTATTAGAATTTACCTTGGCTTAGGCCTTTTCGGGTGTTTCCTAAAAGGGTCCCTGTGGATCCTTTGTATGTCCTTCATCAAGTCCTCCTCAGATTCTTCGATCTGTAGAGAGTCTATTGTGGCTCTGTATTTTAATAATTAATTTCCCTAAACAATTTTACATACACCACCTGATGTGACATAGAAAATTCTTTAAATCAGGGCCAGCGAAAATATTTTTGTCATTCCCTTTCCTAAGGCTAAAGACAAAGTTGGCATCATAGGAGTACATATAGAAAGAATCTGCCATTTGATGGAGAGCCCTAATGAAAGGGCGCACATAGATGTAGAACAGTAAGGGGTAATCACCCCTGTACCTCTGCGCATCGGAAGGTGGCGTCGGTCGGCTCCGCGTCCGTGGTTGCCGTCGTGGTCGCCAGGATGACGTTGCGCCAGCTACTTAGACGCCGCCCTCGAGCACTGACGTCCGTTCTTTCTTTTTCCGCTCCAGCCAGCGCAGATCCGGAGAGAGCGGTACCTCCAGTCATTTTTTTACTGAACTTTTTGAGCGACTTTTGTCTATGTCTTTTTTGAGTCTACGACTCCTGGTGCACTAAGGGATATCCGGCTTCAAGGCCTGCAGTTCCTGTACCCGACTGTTGTTGGTTACGAATCCGCATCGCGTGTACCTCTTTTGCCTGGAGCGCGACCACGATCCCACGTCGTGCTCCGACTGCCGGTCCATGGCTCCGAAGGCTTTGTGAAAGCAGTTCCGAAAGCTTCTTGAGCGCTGGCAGTCGGCTCCGTCCGAGGTCCCGGTCATGATGGAGGTCGAAGGACCTGTCGCGGAGCCATCACCATTCGTCCAAGTCTTCGCACTCTGGGTCGGGTAAGTCGAAGTACAAGAAGAAGTCGAAGAAGCATCGTCGCTCTTCAGATTCTCCCCATCGTCGGCTGACGCGAGGAGGGATGCGGGCGGTGCCCCTCCCGCGGCTCCGTGCGCAGAGCCGGAATAATTGACTCAGCGGTTCCCTCCCTTCCCGGGATCTAGAGCAACTCTTGCCTAGCTTCGTAAATTTTTTTGCACGATGCACGCCATCTTTGGGCAGCCCGACTCCGCCAGCACGCCTTCGGGCCACACGGACTCGGTTGGGGGGCCTAGGCATTCTCTGCTGGCGGCTCCGGCCCCAGTGCCGCAGGCCCCCCTTGGATCCAGCCCTGGACTCGGATAGACGCCGGTTGACCTTATTACGCCTCCACCAGCACCGCATCCTCAGGCACCGATTCCACTACCGACGCCGGTCGTGCCCCCGACCGGCATCGACCCCAGCCGCCTTCCTGATGTGGACCCGGAGTCGGACCCGGCGCCAAGAGGGGTGTTTGTGCACCTGTTCACTCCTGGGGTCCCTTTTCGGCCAGATTGGTACCCAGAGGATGAGGAGGAGGAATGGGAGGGGGTCAGGTGACCCTTTAACTAACCAGCTCAACTCGGAGCAAGCATGGACAGAGGAACTGGGGGATGCCAGTGGTCTAGACACTCCCTTGACCTTGGCATGTTGTCTCCTCCTACCGTGGCTACGGAGGAGGGAGCGTCATATGCAGTGGAATTGCATAGGGCGGCCGAGGCTCTCAAACTCGATCTCCCTACAGTAGCGGTCAGGACTAACCTCCTGACAGAGGTACTTCAGCTGGCAGGGAGCTCTTCGGAGCCCCTGCTGCCGTTTAATGAGGCCCTTACCGACATCCTTTTGGTCACCTGGTCCAAGTCCAACACGGGGGCTCCAGTGGATAGGATGATTGCCCGATGCCACCGCCCGGCTCCGGGTGACCCCACTTTCCTCTCCCAACACCCCACCCCTGAGAGCTTGGTGGTCCAAGACTCCGCTTCCAAAAGCTCATTCCCTACCGCTCCACCGGAAAGGGAATCCAAGAAGCTGGACCATCTTGGGAAGAAGATTTTTTCTTCCGCCAGCTTGGGACTGCGGTAGGTAAGCACTGCATGTCTGTTTGGCCGTTATTCCTACTCTGTGTGGGACACGGTTGCGCAGGTGCTGCCTCAGTGTCTGGAGGAGGCCCGGACAGTGCTCTCCCAGGCTGTTGCTGCCAGGAGGGATGCGGCCAAGTGTACCATACACCTGGATGAGGTTGGCTGGCTTTTCTGGGAATATCCAGAATACTCTCATGGACATGTCTTTTGATGGCCGTTGCATTTTTGGCGACAAAGCAGACAACGCTCTAGAGCATTTCAAGGACTAACAGGCTACGGCCAAGTCCTTGGGCAACTCCACTCGCCCAGCGTAGTCTGCTTTTTGCCCCTTTCGTGGCTATGGAAGGGGTGCCGCACTACGTCCCGCCCAGAGCCACAGGCCGCAGAAAGTTTCCCAATATTCATGCGCCCGTGGACATGGAAACCACCACCTTGGTTCAGGGGGCCAGCGGGCAGGCCAGTCCACCAGCCCCCCCTCTACAGCAGCCATAAATCATCTTGCATAGGTCAAATCAGCAGCTGTTTTTTAATGAGATCTTTTCACGAATCATATTGACCACCTGGAGATTGAATGTTGCTATGGATTGGTCGAGACATAAATCAAGGTCACTGAGAACAGTGAGGTTCCTATTTTTTAATGTATGGATTCCTATGTCTTGTATTATCCTATTCTATGAGAAGGGTGATGTATAAGGGGGTCAACAAGTCAGCAGAAGAGAAGGAGCTGGGCTATGATTGAATGACATTTAAGTCCGATGACGGAGTTGACAACACTATGATGTTTGCCCAACATATGTAAAATCCCAACACCAAATTTCAAAAACTTAAATTGTGTCAAAATACATTTAATTTGAAGCATTTTTATTTTGTCCTATTGCATGGGGTAAACAGGTATATGAGGCAGTGTGCATGTGGTAACTGGTTGTTGTCTTTCTTGGTTGCCTCTATAGCATTTATCACTGGCTTACTGAACAACATTGGAACCCATGTGGACCCCATTCGTCTGATTCGACACATCAAGGAGGGAATGGAAATTCCTAATTTAAGAGATTCATTGGTAAAAATCCTGCAGGATTACAATTTACAAGTAAGTTTCAAAGGAGATGTGTAAAAACAATTTACTTTTAAAAAGTGTTTTTTATGTGTTTATTTGGTACTAAAATGGTGCACAAGAAGGTTTTGAGTTGAGTACATCAGACTGTCATACACAGAAATTATTCTGCAAAATATTTTCTTACTTATAGACAAGGCCACTGGAATTATGTGATTTTGCAGCTATAGCGTGTTCCACATAATTATGGATTTGTCTCATAACCCATCATCTGCCACATAATCTGCAGATAGCAGTAAAAAAAAAATTGTTTCCAGCTCAAACGGATCAAAAGTTACTAAAAGCGCAGCAACACATGTTGCCGCGCAGTGTAAGGCCCTCCGCAAAGGATGACTGGTCACCTTACTTTTGCTCATTTCTATATTTGGGTGTCAAAGTGGTAGTAATGGGGTGCTCATAAAACATTACCATTGTAAAAATGCCAAAATAATTAGCTAATACTAACACAAAATGTGCAGCATCAGATCACATAATGTGCCTGTTCCTACCAATTAATGTAGTCAACCCTAACACATAATTTGGTCCTCCTCTGCCGCATAATTCCACTGGCCCTGATTATAGTTCAGTGTACTCTGCTCTGTAAATAGTGTTGAAAATAGAGTAGTCCTTCATTCTGTCTGCTGCTCATCACAATTCCCCTGTATATATGCTTATCACAAAGTCGATAAACAGAACAGAGACTCAAGTGCATTCTCTATAGTGCAAGTGATGAAAATAGTTTTCCTATTGATTCAGAATAAAACGTTACTCATTAGTAGTACAAAATGTATGCACAGAGCTGCACCAGATGTCAGCGCCCTCAAAATCATATGTTCACTGGGGGCCAGGTGTACAAAGCAAACGAATACCGGTTCGTGATTTGCGATACTTTCTGAATCGCAGATTACTGTATTCGGTATTCTTGGACCTTACATCCTGGGCATAGTTTACCCCCAACCTTTTGCCTTCAAGCCTCCTGTTTTTGCGGACTTCATTTTTGCTGGCTTTAGGACAGCACACTTTACCTCTGCTAACCAGTGCCAAAGTGCTTGTGCTCTCACTTTTAAACATGGTAACATTGGCTTCCACCCAATTAACACATTTATTTCCTTGTAAATCCTTTGTAAAGTGGTACTACATATACCCATGGCCTGTAAATTAAATTCTACTAGTGGGCCGGCAGCATTGATTGTGCCACCCACTTAAGTAGCCCTTTAAACATGCTTCAGGCCTGCCATTGCAACCTGTGTGTGCATTTTTAAACTGGCATTTTGACCTGACGATACACCTTTTGTCAGGCCTAAACCTTCCTTTTTAATACATGTAAGTCACCCCTAGGGTAGGCCCTAAACAGTCCTTAGGGCAGGGCGCAATGCATTTGAAAAGTTGGGCAAGTACATTTAACTTTTACATGTCCTATAGTAGAAAACTCATAATCCGTTTTTCACTACTGCAAGGCCTAACTCTCCCATAGGATAATATTAGGTAACATTTTTACCTTTAATGAATTATCACTTTCAATTGAGATCAGTTAGGAATGTCAAGTTTGGTGTCTAAAGAATTGTAATTTAAAGCTCTCTTCAATTGTACAGTTGGAGTTTAATTCTCAATTCTGAAAATGCCACTTTTAGAAAGTTGGCATTTACTTGTCCTAACTATTTGGTGCCTGCTGTCTGTTTACAGGGTCACATGACTAGATGTAACTGGCAGTTGGTTTTTGTGTATTGCTCCCAGACAGTGAAACAAAGGGCCATAGGTGTTGGCTGGATGGGCCATTTCTGAATTGATGAGGGGGAGGAGCTGTCACTTACCACACTGGCACATCACAAAGGCTCTGCCTGAGCACACTCACAAAGGGTTTGACACTAATCTATTGTGACCCCAGATAATCTGAGGGCCAGGAGAGGGTGGCAGGAAATTCCAGGTACCTCTGGGGGTGAAACCCTCCGTAGCCTTCTCCTACTTAAAAGTTGGCTCCAGGTATAAATATTAGACCCCCAGACCCAACTCTTCAGTACACATCTGGAGCTGTAAAAGAGTCAAAAGAAGGACTGCTGTGATGCCTTGCTTCAAGAAGGACTGCTACTCTGCTGCCCTACTGTCCCCCTGTCTGAGTGAGAAGGACTGGACCTGCAACTTGAACTCAGAACAACTAGAGTCACTCCTAGGACTAGTTGGCTGGCCTGCTGATCAGCGCCTCAGGGACAGAAGGCTCCACCCAACCTTGACCCAGCACATGGACTCTGACTGCTGTGAGACCTGCCATCCCAAGTGATGCCACCCCAGTCCTGTACGCTTGGATGTGGACCTGAAGGTGGTCTTCCAGCCCAGCTGTAGTCCCTGCAAAACTGATGCAGCGCTATGCATCGCATCCCAAAACTCCACATCAGAACTATGGTGCAACACATCACCTCTTAGTATTTCACTTGGAAACCTCTGTGCAATGCATACCCGACGCAGGTCTTCACACTGCAAGCCCCTCGTTGAAGGCAACCCTAGGCATGACGCAGAACTCCACATCGCAAGACGTACAACAACTTCAGAACAAGCTGGTGCGCAGCGCATCTCCGACGCATTACAAGCCCCTCGTAAAAGGTGTCCGCGACGACAATGCAGGACCTGGCATCAATCCTCCCAACTTGCCATGACAGCCACTGTGCGAAGCATCTTCCCACCAGAAGCTTGCATTGCCTCGGCAGCACTATGCATTCTCGCACAGGATCTGGTGCACGCTCCGTCGCGGTCGGCCTGAACTTTTGACTTCCCGGTCCAGTGGGACCTGAAAACCACAGTTGGCGCTTTGTGCTTATAGGCATTATTTTTACTGAAATCTTTAAGATTGCATATCTCCGATTCTACTGATTGGATTTTTGTCATTTTGGTGTCCAGTAAATGCTACTCTATTTTCTAAGTTGGTGTGGGATTTTTCTTGTGCTGTGTTTTCACTTTATTACTGTTTGTGTTCTGCATACAGACTTTACGCATCGCCTCTAATGTAAGCCTGGCTGCTTTTGTGCAAAGCTTCCAGAGGTTAGGCACAGGTTAATTTGGGGTTTGCTTGTGTTTCACCCTGGCAAAGATTGTAGTTCTTGCTTGAGTAGCATTTCACCTGCCACACCCCCAAGCAGTAACCCAATTTCTAACAGCTCTGTATCAATTCGGTACAAGTTGCATTCCCAATTTTAGGAATTGTATTTACAGATTCTGTAAATAGCAAATCGAGCCACAAATACAGAATGTTCCTTTCTGGGAGTAAGTGATAACTTGACAAATAAGAAGTAGTGTAGCACCAGGCTAAAAGAAGACTGCCAAGCATTGAGACTAGTAATTGACATTTGAATCATCATCAAACTCTGCTATCCACTCTTGGAAAGCATCAATATGTCTCGGCAGAACCTGAGAAGGAGAAGGCTTATGGAGGGAGAAAAAGAAACTTACAATTTTCTGAGAAAGAGTTAGAGATTGTTGCTTGAATATTAAGTTACCTTGAAACAACAAAAGACTAGGTGTTTAACAAAACAGGAACAATTGGTTTAATTAAACACTTCGGCCTGGAGCACAGTTACAGAAGCGGGTCTGAGGACTAACTCAAAGTAAGATCAATCTGACAGAGTCTTTAAACCGTTTCTGGATGTCATAAAGTACTTCCTATGATCCCTTTTTTTGTAAAAGTATGCAGGTCTTGTCTGTGGAGTCATAAATAAGGCCCCTGAGAACAAATGTAGGTGGGCCTCGACCTTGCGTGGACAGGGTGGGGGCCAGTGGGTAACGTGTCCAGATGTCCGGCCTGAGGGGCAAGTGATCACTGCATGTACTGTGTGTGCTGTGTCCTGATTACCTATGTGTTCCTAACTTTGTGTGTCATATGACTGTATGGGGTTTTGGGAATGCGCACACCCCTCTGGCCATTGTGTGCTTTATTGGGGCCTATATCCCTGGACCATTGTGGTGTTGCTGTGCTTATCTCAAGGATTTACCTGAGTTTCCTGTTCAGGCATTTGTCTGCCGGCTACGTGCCACCCCACCTGTGATCTGTCAATCAGTAACCTCAGGTCTAGGTCGCAGAAACTGCCTGACCACATATTTTTGAGTCGGGTTGATGGAGAGTTCATGACTGCTGAGTTTGACAATAGTGATGTGATTTTGCTCGTAATTGCAAGTGTATAATTATAATCATTAGCATCAATTTTATAAGTATTAACACTACTCCCTGTAGTTGGATTTTCAACTACATTATCTAACCCATACTTCATGACAGTCACATTATTGCAGATTTGTTGTTCTTCAGCTTTGACTATTACTATCTTCCTAGTTACTTGCATTCTACCCAATTTGAGGACTGCGTTTGTACAGCAGGAAACCCCCAATTGCAAGAAACCACAGAAAACTTTAGGAATGTGAAAACAGGCAACAATGTCGTGCACAGTCCGAACAGCCAGCGGAGGAGCCAGGAAAACCAGTTCAAGTACCATTCCTGCTCGGGGGCACCTCCCTCCTCATGCATGTCTCTTTGTAAATGATGCAACGCTTGGATGGCAAGAGTCAAAGTCCCGTTGTCTAGATCATTGCCTGAGAAAAACGTGCGGCAGGACGCTTCGATCTTGGCACACGTCCCTCCTTCCAATGCGGTCATTAAGTCCGACACATATCGATGTTGCATCACCATGAGGTGGTAGGCTCTTCGTTCTTCCTTGATTGCATTAGGGTTGAGCTTAGTGCTGATCATCATCTTGAGCATTTCCCACCTGGTTATTTGTAACCAGTGGGGGTCCGCTTTGGCCTGCACTGTGAAGATGGGTATGGACCCTCCTGCGTTTGCTTGTGTGTCAGAAAACAGTCTGAATTCTTCCGGAATGTCCCTGTACTGATCCCAACCAAAATAGCAGTTCTTTTTTCTCGAGCCTGATGCAACAGAGTCACCTTCTTCTTTAGCGGATATTGGTGCAACTCTGACAGATTTTCTCAAGGAATGACCAGAGTCATCCGGGGACGAGCTGAGTGTAGGCATACACACCCGATTGCCTGCAGGTATCCATCAGCGTGGAGGTGCCCCATTTCATATCCGGAATGCGCAGTATTGTGCCACATGTTCCATCTATTCCCAGTGGAATGGTTCCTTTACCTCTGAAACACAAATAATACAGTGTAAGTGTCCGTACAATTAGAGGTGGCCACCTTCCCTTCTAACCACTTATATCTATTCACCTCAGTATCTCAAATTTCCTGACATGGGTTATCTATGCAGTGGTACAACCCCCCCCCCCCCTTCCCCTACAAGGCTTGTTTTCCTTTGTATCATCAAGGTGGACGGCCCTAAACTGGAACTCCATGTCTGGATTCCATTAGTTATTAAAGAAGGCAGCCCTAAACCACCCTAGGACCACAGATGGAAGCGGGAGCCGATGTATTTGTGCATTGGTGTGGTGGTTTTCCTACCTTCAAAAATCTCTTCTCAGGAAAGTCTTGGAGCCAAACAGTATCCTCCCCTATGGTGCCCCTCCCGTGCATCTAGCTCAGTCTGAATGTCTTTAGAATCGGTGAAAAGGTACAATGCTGTGGGTCTCATATTGGGTCAGAATCACTACTACTCTTTGGGGTTCTACTCTGTTGGGTTGTATCTTGCCCTAATCCTACATAAGTATAGGTGGGGAAGGCATTTTGCTTTTTCGAGGGCTACCTCTTGGGAGAAGTAAAGACTGTCTGTGCCTACTGCATGTGGGATCAGCAAACAGACGTAACATGACCTGGCTGTTGTCTTGGAGCCGACCACAGTCATGTGCTGATACTATGTGTTATGTAAGAGGGCGCTGTGTAGTGTGTGTGGAATGCTAGTATTGGGTTTGGTGTAATTGTGAGTTATATGGGAGATGTCCCTAAGCAAGTAGGGTGATAGCTTCGGGGTGGACTCCATTTGACTTGTCAGTACTTTGGTGATGAATGGATGCAAAAACACCCATAGTAAACAGAGGGTACATAGAAGTGCACAATATATAACTTATTGAACTTCTTGGGCTTGAATCCAGGGGAGATGTCTTGTAGTCCTCTAGTGATTGGGGGTTATTGACTGGAAAGTTAAAAACAAAAAGTTCAAGATAAGAAGTTCACGGTGCAGTTCATGGGGGAAGGGTTACCGTGGAAGGTTTCAGCCCCACGCCAAAGAGGTGGACCCACTAATTTTTCCCTTCCACCTTGAGGGTGGTTGGTGTTGTGAAGACTACTCGGTAGGGCCCTTCAAACTTGGCTTGCTTCCACTTCCTTACAAAGATGCAAATGTAGACTTCCTGTCCAGATTGAGGTGCTTGGGATGGTAGCTTGGTGTTGGTGCACTTGGAGTTCCGCTGGTGGAGCTGCTTAGATAGGAATCTTGGTGTTATGGTTAATTCAGAGAAAAACACATGCAAGTTGTCCCCAAATGCAAAGAGCTAGCCTTGAAGCTCACTTTGGTCCTGGTTTTTGGGATAGGTGTCCCCACCAATCTACCAGTCGCGATTTGGTGTGCTCTGAGGTCGTGATCATTAATGGGCGTGTTTCTGAGCACAAACAAGGCTAGGGGCTGACAGTGAAGCCATTTCTTAATAAGGCTGGCGCAAATTTTGCTTCTTTTATTTTTCAACAGGTGTTCGAGTGTCTCAATGATGCCGTTGCTTTTGGGGTGATACACCATGGCAAGTTTATATGTTATTCCAAAAAGGGAGAAGATGTGATTTAACATGGAGTTGACAAAGTGCTTTCCGTTGTCTGACCAGATGATGTCTGGTCCTCGCATCTGGGTATTACTTCATTCGCAACTAACACCGCCGCTGCCTTGGCATCACAGTGCACACAAGGACCGGCTTCAATCCACTTAGAGTAGGGGCAGACAACTACATTCATGTATCTGTAGTTAGCACTTCGATCAGTCATGTCAACAACATCGATGTGTAATGCCCTGAAAGGCTCCGCTGGTCTTGGAATATCTGATGACACGACCTTGAGTGTAGGTTTGGGTGAGTATAATTGGCAGAGGGTGTATCTGTTTAAACACAATCATGGTTTTGGCAAGGTTGGGGATAAACCAGTTGTTTTGTAGTTCTGCTATCATGTTGTCTTTTGCTGTATGTGCTGTTAAGTGCAATTGGAACAACGCTATGTGGACTAGGTTCTGAGACATGGCGGGTTTCCCTGTGGGTGTATGTCTGTATATGAGGTCTTGTGCAGTCTGAGTGCAGCCCCTGGCCACCCATTGCTCTTTTTCGTCAGGCAATTCTGTTTCCTGCAACTCCCTCAAGTACAACCCTGCTGTTTCTATATTAGGCTTGTTTTGCAGGGGTTTAATTTCTGGTGCTTGTTGTAAAGAAAGCACACGTATCTTTGAACGTTCCATTAGCTGCCCTTTTCGCAAATTGGTCTACTAATGCCTTAACCCAGAATATGAAACCCTTGCCCCCAGTGTGGGCGGTGCACTTTACCACAGGCATGCTTTTAGGTAAGGTTAATTAATTGATTAGTAATTCTAGGGGGTTCTTGTGCACAGCTGGTGTGCTTGTGATTTCAGGAACCCTCGCCGTTTCCACCTTCCTATGCTAGTATGCTAGAGTGCACCATGGTGGTGACAGGCTGAATCTGAGTAGATTGTTACTGCTTTTCCCATGCTTTAGGTAAGGGCTTCGATTAGTGCTGTCAGCTTTGCTACCTGTGCTGAAAGGTGGGGGGAGGAGAGTAAGCTGTGTGGTGACTTGCAGTCTTTTTGAGGGTGCGTAGCTATGGGCCATCACTATTGCTGCCCCCGTGTGTCTTACTCCGATCTCTTGGTCTATCATGGAGGAACCGTAGATGAACAATGCTTTACTGTCCACGATGTGATCCTCCTCTGCCTGGCTGATCCCCTCAGGGGTGTGAGTGCCACATTCATGGATCTCCTTTTCCTCCTGAGCCTCGTTAGCTGGGAAGGTGGCTGGGTTTACTAGATGGCACCGTATTATTTTTAATGATGGCCTGGAGAGCATCAGTTCATAACATGAATTTGTTCTGTAGTCAGCGTGCTCTTTTGTATAATCGCAAACACTGAGTGTTCTGCATATAGTGTCAGCAGTGCACCCATCACAAATGGAGGTGCTTTTGTCAACGGCAAAGGTTGCTGCTAGCGCTTGTTCGAATGGGAAATTACCCTGCATGACTGAGTCCAAGAGACTAGCTGTAGTATGCAAGAGGTTTAAGCCCCAGGGGATACTTCTTAGTCAGAACCGCTGACTTGCCTCACCAGTCGCTGTGGCTAAATAACAAGTATTCCTTCCCATAGTTCATTGTTCCTAGCACACGGCAGTGTGTTATTTCTGTTTTGAGTTTGCTGAAGGCATTGTGCTTCGCAGGCATCCACACTAGCTCCTTGTGGCCAGCTTTTGCCTTTTTCATGGCCTCGATTAAGGGGGCAACGAGCGTACTGTAGTCAAAGACTCACTGCTGGATGTAGTTGCATAGTCCTCAAAACATTTGCATACTCTTTTTCGGTTTTGGTGATGGCATAGTCCTGATAGAGTCCGTGTGTTTGAGCATGATCTGCTGATCGGCTGCTGAGATCAGTTGGCCCAGGTAATTAAGCTCCTGTTGTACATACTGTATTTTCCCCTTCTCTACTTTGTACCCTCTATCAGCAAGAGCAGTCAGGGGGGTTATCGTGTCCTGATGACACAGGTCCTCAGAGGGACTGCATATCATGCTGATATCCGCATACTCTATCAGAGTGCTGTTTAATCGAAAGCCAGCGAGGTCCGTCCTCAGTATTTGATTGAAAATCCTGGGGGACTTCGATATAGCAGCTGAACCCCTCGGAAAGTGAACGCGTTCAGGTACAGACTGCTGGGGTGCAGCAGAATGCTAAAGAACGTGTTCTCATGTCTATCACTGAAAAATAGCAGGCATCTGCAGGTATGTTAGTTAATATAATGGAGGGATATGACACTACAGGAATTCCGGGACCACAATGTCACTGAGGAGGTACAGGTCTTGCACCAGGCGCCAGTTCCCTCCCTTACTCTTTTTGACCAGGAAGATCTGTATATTGCAGTGGGAGACCCCTTCGTGGAGGACCTCCTGATCAACTAGTACTTGGATGGTGCGTGCTATACCGTCATCTGCTTCTTTGGAGAGCGGGTACTGGTGCACCTGGGGTAGGATGGCCCCTTCTTGGAGTGTTATCCTTACTGGTTCAGCGGTATTGATGAACCCCACATTATAGGGTCCCCCTGCCCATAATTGTGGCAGTACTGCTGACAAGTCTTGCTCCTGTCAAGTTGTTAATACCGCCATGGGCAATGGTGCCCCATTCTGCAGTACCACCCTAACCGTGACTGAGTCAGCGAAGATGATTTCTGAGACCACTGGACATTCAACAAACAGCTGGTCATCGGTTACCTCCTGTATACTGTGACCAATCATAATAAAGATGATACATGCCCACATTGCGATAGCTTGCTCGGTGGCCAGCAGGACCTCGTATTTCGGCTGCACTTCTATGCTTTCCAAGCAAAATAGCACCTCCTGTCATGGTTCCATATCATGGTGACCCTCCCGGCAGAACACAAATTTGTGGGGCAGCTGTTGCTCCAGGGTATTTCCAATGACTGTGAGGGCAACGTTAGCGAAGGCGGTCAGGTCGGTGGGGGTCGCTCTTATCAGCCTGTCTGTGCGATGTGGGCGGATTATGGACATGAGTCTTGATGGGGGTGACTCCAGGGGTTGAGAAGGTCATTGTCCCATCTTCTGAGAAACAAATAGTCATGTTTAGTTTGCCCATTAAGTCTCTTCCTAGGAGATTAGTTGGGGATGAGGGTGATCTAGAAGCTGTCCTTTTACACGGTGGCCTCCGACATCTATCTCTAGGGGTTTTGTAAAGGGGACACTAATAACCGTGCCCAAGAACCCCTGCGTGTCCATGGAGTCTTTGGATAGGGGGAACAACCCTTTCCTTCGGACATGAATTTGTTGCTCCTGTGCCAATTAGGAAGCTGTAAGGCATGTTGTTTACCAACACTGTCACGGTGGGTTCTTCCTCAGAATGTTGGGCCACTGACAGCGCGGGGCAGGTGACAGATTGGGTGTGTGTGTCATCCATAGGGTGCAGGACTGACCCATGTTGTCCCTGCGGCTTATCTAGCTCTGGGAGCAGTGGGGGGGGGGGATTTTGGCCCTGTTCCAGCTTTGGAAGTTCTCTATTATACTTCCTCGAATCCTGCTACTACGTGCTTTATCCTTCCTGAACCTCTGTGGCGGCACCCTCATTCATGCTGCCGCCTTCAGCGCCATTGCGGCCACAGCTGTTCTGACCAGGACTACCTGCTCACAGTTCTGGTGTTTCACAGTGGCATCCTGCTTCCTATTATCTCTCTTTTCCCTTCTTTCCCTTCTTTCCTGAACTAGCCTTCTCCCACCTTATGTGGCATTGCTGCGTGTAGGGGAAATTCCAATCGGGATTACCCCTCTTATATATCTGATGTAATCCTCTGCCATAGCCATGTCCTCTGGCTCAAATGACACTCCTCTGGACTAGGACCGGTCAAATTGGTTCCCCTCCTTAGGCCAGTCTGCTAGCAAGTCGCAGAACGGGCGTTCAAACATTTCTCCTTTTATCTCTCGCTACAATCTCCTTTGGGTTAGCCTATAATTGTTATGTGCTCGGGCCCTGCAGTGCCTACCCTTGTCATTAGATCCCAGAGGACTGGAACCCCTCTCCTAATCCCCGCTAGCTACCGCTATGAATCTCCCTATTGTTCGGTGGGCTGAAAGCGACAGATGGGGGGTCGAACTTCGGGGAGCTTTCACTGGACTGGGGTGGTGCTGGGTTAGCACGGGCCTGCTGGCCTGTTAGATTCTCTTGCCTGGACCTATCAGTTCATTGTTCAGTAGGGTATCCGCTGGCTCCGTCAACTGGTGGGTTGGTGCATACTAATGCGGGCATAGCTGGAATCGGATAGAGCACCTCCATACCTGCATATGGCAGAGGAGATGCAGATGCCTTCGTTATTGCCTGTGGGATAGGATTGTCAGTCTGCGCCTCCTCGTAGATGACCCACAGGTCTAATAGTGCCTGTCTCCTGTCCTTCTTCTGTCCTGTGTATTTGGTCCATTTGTGTTTCCTCATGTGCTCGATTATGTTAGTGTCGAAGGTTCCCTCCTTTGACCAGGAAAACTCGTGTACCTTAGTGTGTGTGTGCCATTCGTGGCGATGCTTGCTAAGTCTTTTAGCCCATTTGGGGAACCTAGTTTGCATGTGTTTTAGTGGCAACTCCATAATAAGTTGGGTACTTTTTAAGGGACAGATACCCTATTTTTTCTGGTTTTAGGTAACCTTTAAGCTGTGCTCTTGCCATGGGGAAATATTATACACTGAGACTGCTGGTTCTAACTACTCACTATGAGCTCAACGCTGTTTGCAGATGCAAAAATATGAACATTTCACAAACACAAATAGCAATGCATATGAAGGGTCAAAACCTAGAAGAAAGTGCAATTGTTAAAATGTCATGATATTTGGCAGCAAATAGCAGACTTTACATTGGTATGAAATATCGATTGTGAGAAATAACAACGCCTTCATATAGCACACTGACATCGACGAAACACAATACTCAACATAAAATACAGTCGCAAAAATTCAGCAGCGCCACGGCATTAAACAACATCAAATAGACCTTGCATCAACTTCAATACTACAATAAGAAAAAAAACCTGACAGAGAAAAAATTATAACTTTGTCAAAAAATACCTTAGCCCACTCCTAGTGCATGCTATCCTGTGACCAGGGGAAGACCAGTGCGGTACACAGGACTGAGTGAGCCCGATAGTCTGTCAATATCGGCTCCAGGACAAAGAAAATTAAAACATTTTCACAGAGAAAAGGAATAAATGGAAGATTACCAGGCCTCTCATGGCCAAACACAAGCTACACCTTATCTCCCAGACCCAAATCTTTTTCCCTAACGTCCAAATAGCTTCCTTTTTCACACCCGGGGACTTAGCGTACCATCTGTGTCACGACCAGCAGTCGAAACGAACAACACCACTCACTTCTTTCAGATACCAACAGTGTTAAGAAACCGGTAGCACTTAGAAAACCCTTTATAGAAAACTTTTTTATTGTGGTGCCTGCCCTATATCACACCCAGGGCCCATGCGCACCGTCTGTGTTACGCCTAATGGTCCAAGCGGTGAGGGCTCAACCCTCGATCACACCCAGGGGACAAGCGTACCATCTGTGCTGGACTATTCACCCTTACTAGGATGCTGACTATTGAAAAAGGTGACCTCTGTGGGAACGACCCTGAGGCCGCCTTGCGACTACTCAGTTCAGACAATAGGTAACATGCCTGACTTTTGTCAGTATATAATAGGCTACAATGATTTTACCAAAGTAAATGCTATACTTTTCATACTTATTTAATAGGGATCAAGCAGGTTTTCCTGTTCCTTTTCAATTGTATTTTTTTCAAAGCAATTGGGTTCTCCCCGACAGAACCATTGTAGCTTATTATATACATACCCAGGTTCTGAGGGACACAGGGTCGCCCCATTGTTGCCATATTGATTTCTGTCAGTGGCAGGGCGCTCAGGTTACATTTTTGCACTTCTTCTTAGTTTGCCATATGCCAAATGCTGGGGACTAAGGATCAGATGTGGTCTCTTACCCTCTAGTGGCCTCTTCAGGATGGACCTCCGCCCCCGCTGATTCAGCAGAACTTCCAATCAATTGCAGCATCTGTTCACCTTCCTTGCTGCGCAGATGTGAATCTGTCCAGGGGCGGTCCCTTTCCTTTGGCTGCAGTCAGGTCCGAGGTACCAATCTCTCCTGGATGGCTTCCCAAAATGTTGCTTGAATATGAATTTACCGTGAAAAAACAAAACAAGAACTTTTGGTTTAATTAAATACTTTGTCCGGGAGCACAGTTAACAGAAGCGGGTCTGAGGACTGTCTCAAAGTACAATCAATCTGAACGAGTTTTCATACAGTTTTTGGGTGTCATAAAGTACTTCCAAAGATCCCTATTTTGGTAAAAGACTGTGGGCCTTCTCGGTGGAGTCATAAATAAGGCCCCTGATAAATTCAGGTGAGCCACGACCTTGCTTGGACACAATGGGGGCCACTGTGTAACGTGTCATATGTCCGGCATGAGGGGGCGCGAGATCGCTGTGTGTACTGTGTGTGCTGTGCTAACTTCGTGTGACATCTGACTTTATGATGTTTTGACAATGCGCGCACCCATCTGGCCATTTGTGCTTTATTGGAGCCAATGTCCCTGGACCATTGTGGTGTTCCTGTGCTTATCTGGGTGATTGACCTGAGTTTCCTATTCACGTGTTTGTTTTCCGGCTACGTGCCACCCCACTCCTGATCTATAAGTCAGTAACCTCAGGCCTAGGTCACAGAGCCTGCCTGACCACATATTTCTGAGTCGGGGTTGATGGAGAGTTCATGGCATGCGACTTTGACTATAGTGATGTGATTTTGCTTGTATATGCAAGTGTATCATTATAAACATTGGCATTGACTTTATCAATAGTAAAATATATTAGCAGAAGCGTGTGTATCCCATCAGGATGCCTTGTTTGGCAAAACGTCACTCTCTGCAAAAGAGTCACTGAAGGAAAATATGTGGCTCAATATACAGGAGTGGTTTAACTCTGTGATGGTCACAAAGAGATCAATAGACATGCTCAGGAAAAGTTGCAATGAGCTCCGATCCACAACCAAAGAGTAGTTGGCAACATGTAGAAATGATGCCTGTGCAACAAGCGGAGGCGCTCCAACTCAACCACCTCCGACACCTCTTGAGTAAATGATAGTCCTCCCTGAGGCCACAAACTGTGTCTGGCCTCAGCAATATAGACACCTCTGAGGCTCCTGCTACATTCAAAGGAGGGACTCACACTTACAGTGTTGCTATAACATATTTAGAGAAATGTTTCAATTAACATTGTAATCTTGTTAAGCTTGGTAACTCCTTATGCACTATATAATATCTTTAAAACCTCATTAGAAGGGTTAAGTTTACCCTTGTAGTGCATTGTGTGATATATAGTACTCCATTATAAACATATGAAGCACAAAGCAGACTTATCGTAAATTAAGTTAGACAAATAAAGGTATACATAACTACTATTTATTTTACAAATAATTTTTACGTTGCATTTCTAAACCGATATCCAAGCACAAACAAATCATGAGTCTGAAGTAGAGGGGCTGGAAGATTCTAAAATGTAGATGGAAGGAGGAAATGATCCGATATTCTAAAAAGACCCTCCCAGAGGCAATGTTCCACTCCAGAACATAACAGTTACACGCTGGCTGTTGAAGAACCTGAGGATGCAGGGAGTCCAAATGATTTAGAAGAAACTGCAGTGAGGTGCAGACAACTGCACAGAAGAAATCGAGTCTGACATCATAGTGTTGTCAGTCAAGTTATTCCAAGATCTGTGTCCAAACAGAATATGGGCAAGGACACACAGTTGTTTGGAGATATAGAAGCCTCAATGTTGAAGGTACAGCACCTACAACACAAACAAATAAGACTCATGAACAAAAGAATATCTGGACTAGAACGAAAAATCATTAGTAGCTTACAACGTCTATCAACAACTATAGAAGAATCTCATAAGTCCTTGGGTGAAAAAGTGCACTCTATAACAGAGGTTATGAATAAATTAGTTGGCCAGTTGCAACAGGAAAATGTAACACAAAGGCATAGACAACATAACTTTTTTCACATATGGACGTGTTGAGTCACTCCTTAAATTGCCTTGCACAGGCTACTTTACACTCTCATGCTGCCCTGTAAGTCTGCAGGTAGAAATGGGTCACTATAGTGATAATGTGGCACGCAGCTATGTGCAAGTAACTAATGCTGTAGAAGGTTTACAAACAAATATATAATATATATATATAATATATAGATATAATACCATAGGGGTTAATCACATTTAGTCACTCCCAAGCGACACTTACCCGGTTATACAGCATTCTGGGAGCTGTAATTGTGGCAGAACTGCAGAGGAGTTGTGATTATGTGACCTTAGGTCAGCGGATTTCTGCCAATGGAAGAGACTCTGGACATTTAAAGGTGTCGGTGGAGTTATTCTTTGCACACAGCGGCATCTGAAGAAGGCCGAAAGGTTGAAATGCATTATGCACAAGCTATTCTAATTAAAGATCTTCGAACGCTTCCCCCGAGTGGCCTCTACCTGTTCTGAATGGAGTGGGCTTTTATGGATATATATATCTCCACTGTGGAGGAGAAAGGGCCCAGGAGTTAGTAAACTTACAGAAACATTGCCCAAATAGAGGAAATACATTGTTGGGAATGCTTAAGGAACAGTATATTATTCAATGTTTGAATACAGCACTTAGCAATTAATAATATATAGAAGAAAATGTTTACATACCGACTATTAAACAGACTGCATTTCCCACAATGGTTTGCACAAAAGTATAAGGATGGTATTAGAAACAGATGAGAGCTACAGCCATTTGAGAAAGATGGAAGTCGAAACGAGTCATGGACCTCTGAAGACAAGCTGGAATATAGCTGTTTTCTGGAATAATTTGTTTTAATGAAACTCCTGGGAGTGTGGCACCATCTCTTTGACAAGTAGTACTATGAAGGGTGTTTGGTCTTTTCCCCTAAATGCCGCAGCAGCTGCTAGAGCGCACCACATTGAAGGACCTCTTTGCATAAACATATATATATATCATGTGAACAAGGCTTTTGACGAGCTGAAACGCGTCATGGCAACGAAGGAGTAAACTATATAATTCTGCACTTATCTGTGGTCCGTGTCCTGTTTTGTTTGGTAGATTATTCGCACTGGATTGGAAATGAAGCAATATATATATATATATATATATATATATATATATATATATATATATATATATATATATATATTCACATAAAAAAACTAAGTTTACGGGGACATTACAGTTAGGCTCAGGTTTCTCTCCTACAAAACCAATGAAATTCAGCTGTTCTAGTTAGTGAGCTAACTATAACTTGCACCCCCGCAATGCACTGCTTATGACCTCACATATTACATCACTCATGACATGGTCAGTGACATCACTGGTGACATAGCAGATGACATCATCCAGTGACTGTGAGTGTTTTTTAAAAGTTAAGGTGTGTTAAATATATATAACAAGGTGTATTGGTGGATCAGTGGGTGTAGGAGCGCCTGTTTGGATAATTCATTGGGTGCGTGACTGACTGTATAAGTGAGTGATGAGTTGTCTCAGTGAATGAATGGGTGAGTGACTGGTTGTGTGAATGTCTGTATCTGTCTGACAGTTAGTGTCTAAGTGGCTGTATGGGTGTGTGAGTGATTGGTTGTCTGAGTACCTCTATGGGTTTCTCATTGTCTTATGTGGGTGGATGGGGGGGGTGTCTGACTGCTTGGATGGATGAGTGAGTCAGTGACGGTATGGGTTAGTGATTGCATAGGTGAGTGTGGGTATATGGCTGTCACAGTGAATGAGTGCATGTGTCAGTGGAATAGGGGTGAGTAACGGGGTATGTGAAAGCAGTATAGGTGAGTGATGGGGTATGTGAGCGGCTGTATGGGTGGGTGAGTGATTGTGCAAGTGTCTGTGTGGGTGAGTGTGTGCTTGTGTCAGTGACTGTATGGGTAAGTTAGTACGTGTTAATATTTGTATGAGTAATTGAGTGAGTGTGTGTTTAACTGTATGGGTGAGTAAGTGGCTGTGTGATTTTATGGGTGGATAAGTAGGTGTGTGAGTAGCTCTATGGGTGACTGGCTCAGTGTGTGAGTGGCTGGATGGGTGTATGAGTGGATATGTCAATTGCTGTATAGATGAGTGAGTGGATGTGTGTGTTGATCTATGAATCCGTGAGTGGCCGTGTAAGTACTGGTATGAGTGTGTGAATGGGTTTGACACGCCCATTCATGGGTTTGAGAATGTTAGTGTGGAAATTGGAATGGGAGTATGAAAGGTTATATGGGGGTTTGAGTGGGTGCATCAGAGATTCTGTAGATGTCATCATTGATGTAATTTGAGATGTCATCAGTGATGTCATGAGTGATGTTACTGACCATGTCATGTGTGATGTAATATGTGCGATCATAAGCAGTGCATTGCAGGGGTGCGAGTTATAGTTGGCTCACTAACTATAACGGCAAAATTTCACTGGTTTTGTACGATTGAAACCTGAGCCTAACTATAACGTCCCTGTCACCTTTGTTTTTGTCCGTGAATTTCGAAGGGCTTTTTTTCCATTACCTCCTGGGCCGATTTTAGCCCTGGGAACCCCATCAGCTGGGACCTGGGCCACGCGGCCCCTTTACCGGGACAATTTGGGCCCTGGGGACCCCATCCCCCAGGGCCAGGCCTCTCTACTGGGTGCCCTGGTCCCACGCAGGGCACCCAGTCATTTTCGTTGGGGACTGTAGGGGGAGCCTGAAGCCCCTGCAGTTCCTGACGGCTCCCCACGTCCTGCAGGAGCAGGCATTGCTTTTGGACAGAGGGAGCTGCTACCATGCAGCTTCCTCTGTCCAAAAGCTTTTCTGCTCCCCTTCGTGCAAGTGACACCATTTTGTGCTCTTGCTTTCAGAAAGCGGAGCAGAGTTTGCTATGGCTTGGCAGGAGTACTGAAACTGAAATGTCACGGGGTGGGCACCCCGGGACATTGCTGAATGCGGCCCTAGGGGGTGGTGGTCCCCAGGGCCATGTATGGCTCCATGAGGGGGGCAACGCACCCCCCTCCCTTCTTTATATTTGCCCCGGGGAGGTGGTGGACCCCGGGGCTGCAATGGTGGGGCACACAGCCCCCTTGCATTCTTAGTACATAAAGCCCGGGGAGGTAGCGGTGATGGTGGGGCACACGGCCCCCTCGCATTCTTAGTACATAAAGCCCCGGGGAGGTGGCGGTCCCCGGGGCTGGGTCCAAGGGCCACCCCATTTATAAAAATATATGCCCCGGGGAAGTGCATTGCAGGGGTGCGAGTTATAGTTGGCTCACTAACTATAACGGCAAAATTTCACTGGTTTTGTACGATTGAAACCTGAGCCTAACTATAACGTCCCTGTCACCTTTGTTTTTGTCCGTGAATTTCGAAGGGCTTTTTTTCCATTACCTCCTGGGCCGATTTTAGCCCTGGGAACCCCATCAGCTGGGACCTGGGCCACGCGGCCCCTTTACCGGGACAATTTGGGCCCTGGGGACCCCATCCCCCAGGGCCAGGCCTCTCTACTGGGTGCCCTGGTCCCACGCAGGGCACCCAGTCATTTTCGTTGGGGACTGTAGGGGGAGCCTGAAGCCCCTGCAGTTCCTGACGGCTCCCCACGTCCTGCAGGAGCAGGCATTGCTTTTGGACAGAGGGAGCTGCTACCATGCAGCTTCCTCTGTCCAAAAGCTTTTCTGCTCCCCTTCGTGCAAGTGACACCATTTTGTGCTCTTGCTTTCAGAAAGCGGAGCAGAGTTTGCTATGGCTTGGCAGGAGTACTGAAACTGAAATGTCACGGGGTGGGCACCCCGGGACATTGCTGAATGCGGCCCTAGGGGGTGGTGGTCCCCAGGGCCATGTATGGCTCCATGAGGGGGGCAACGCACCCCCCTCCCTTCTTTATATTTGCCCCGGGGAGGTGGTGGACCCCGGGGCTGCAATGGTGGGGCACACAGCCCCCTTGCATTCTTAGTACATAAAGCCCGGGGAGGTAGCGGTGATGGTGGGGCACACGGCCCCCTCGCATTCTTAGTACATAAAGCCCCGGGGAGGTGGCGGTCCCCGGGGCTGGGTCCAAGGGCCACCCCATTTATAAAAATATATGCCCCGGGGAAGTGCCTCCCCCACATTAATTGTGGAAAAAGCACCAAGGAGGTGGTGGTATCCAGGCATAATGAGCCCCTGTGCACCCCCTCCATTAAAACACTGCCCCCGGGATCTCGCCCAACTGGAGGCTGATAGTGAACAGAGCGTGAGAGCACGCACTTTGTTTAAAGTGCATTTTTATATATCACGTGTTTGGCTTTTTGTTCTGATCTACTCACCATATTTAAAATCTTCCCTGAACTTTGTACTTTAGTGTGTCCTTTAATATGCTGATATTAAGTAACTGGCAGGATTATATTTTACAGGTGTATTCATGCATGGTTCTTAATTTGTACAAATGTAATACTGGTAATCGAATCAATTGCAGCCTAATGCACATTCCATATAAGAGGAAACAATTAAGTGGCTGTAATTGGTTGTATAAATATGTCACTCTCAATCAGAACATTCATCATTTTGCAATAAAAAAGTAATTTAGTAGTAGCTAGGTCTACCTTGGCAAGTCATTCATCAAACCTGGAGGGTGGAGCGGCAGATACCATTGGTCTCTTTGTAAATCTGAGGAAGTCCGCCTTAATCTGTGCCCCCTCTATTTCCTCTACCCTCTGTCTAAGGAGGAAGGGGGGTTAGTTTGTCTAATTTTATTTGTAATTGCTTGTTGTAAAAGCGTTTTCCAACAATTGGCTTCTTAACGCACTAGCGATGTTGGCCGGAAAAATTGAAATGGAATTGACAAGTAGTATAGAATGGAAACGAAATTGAAAAAAATAAAATAAAAACAAAAACGTCTTTAGAGATTTATTTAGATGCAAAGTTTCTGCTTCACAGTTAGATGTGGAAAGGCCGATCGTTTCACAACTTGCGGCCCAATGAAATAAAGGGCAGTAGCCACACATATACTTCCTAATCCGCAAGATTAGAAGGAGAAGCTGATTTTAAGGTCCCATAGTGGGAAATCACTCTGTCAGACAAGAGGCGTCGTATACTTGAATGGGTTTGTGTACCAAACTTAGACACTTGAACATTGCCCTTTGTTCTATCACCAGCCAGTGCGAGCTTGTATGCCATTCGGAGCAGATACACAGCAGTAAGATCCGCATAGGACTCACTGCAGCTTGGCAGGAGTGTAAATCAGGAGACCGAGATATGTAATGTTGCATTAGTCAAGCCTAGATTAGACACTCGAGGAAACTACATTTGCCTCATACTCTTTGAAAAGAAATGGCAAGATCAGTCTCAGTAAGTGAAGTACATGTAAGAAATTACTGCCAACTGATTTATTCTGCGCTTTCAAGGACAGTTCCTGATCTAGAACACCTCACACACTGGTAGTGTTGAATTGACAAGATGACCAAAGAACTACGTTCCATCCTGCTTTAACCTCAACCCACAATCAGCAGCTGAGTTTGTGACCATTTACTGGAGGAAACCTTTGTCTCATTAATTGTTGGAAGGCAAATTAAGCAATCACTCATGTATGAAACTGAAGTAGGAGCTGCTTATCCAACTAGTAGCCGTCGTAGCTGGGATGCTGTTGACCTGGTTTTGTTGGAAGGTCGCACTGTGAGAGATCCACGAAACCTGGCCTGAGATGATGACTTCTGACAACCACGCACTTCCGGGACACATTGGAGGAAGCATTTAATCTCCGAGACATAAAAAAGGCTTTGCTTGAGATATGATGAAAAGACACATGCAGCCTACTGTTTCCAAACCAGAACAATTCATACCTCAAAGTGTGCAAAATCTAAAGGCAACCAAAAGGAAAGATGAAGATCAGGATTGTAATTGTGATGGTTGAAAGGGAAATAAAAGTGCCAGCAGTCTGAGTTACTAAAACCAGCAAAACTAAAATGAAAAATGGCGCATTAATGTGCAGTGGAGGTGTGTTGCTTTCTGAAGTGCGAGAGTGAAAAGTCAAAACACGATGTATGAAAATAAAACCGCACATGAGTTGGCAGACATTTTTATTGCTGTTGCTTGCCAATCCCAAGAAAAAGGTTACAGCAAAATGTGTTTCCCATTTCCTTGCACTCAGCCACGGTCCGTGCAGATAACAGCGTTTGGACAGTGGGGCCGTGTGAGGGGGTGGATTTCAAGGGCCGATGCCGAGGGAAAATTAAATAAATAATTCATTTTCCCTCTGCATCGTCCCTCAAAATCCTCCCCAACCCCCATGCGGCCCCACTGCCCCACCGCTGTTACCTGCGGACCGTGGCTGCTTGCACTTCCCAGGAAATGTATCATTGGTTTATGACCATTCTAGCAGCTGCAAAGTACTGTCAGTCAGTAACTATATGGACAGTAGAAGTTGTCGATGAAGGACACCTCCTGCTGTGCTACTTAAATCTTTGGGCATTAGGGAGGGTCAGCATGTGGTCCAATGGAACAATGCATGTTCCTCCTGATGTCTCTTTAGCAGTGTCCCTTTAAGGGTCAGGGTTTGCCACATTACAAACGCAGAGATGGAGGAGTGCTCTAACATGCAGGCTTCATCGCTGTATTTCCATCTTGTTGGCTAATTTCGCAAAAGGAATCATGCGTCATAAATATTGAAAAGGCAAGATTTCTTTCAACCAAGAGCAAAAAACAAATAACTGCAGTGTGGCCTGGCATACAGTAGATCTGGCCCTGTGTCCGTTTCTCCTCACCGATTGATGAAGAGCCTGGGGCCTAAATGGTGGAAAACCCATTTCCGCTGTTGAGTTTGACTGACCTCCATCCTGTGTTGACTGGGGCCATCATTGTACATTCAGGAAGTCAGTTGCAAGGAAAATGATTTCGGCACGGTTTCAGTGCCTTCCTGCCTTGATAGTGAGGAAGACTACATGGCAACTTGCTGGACAGAAAATTGGTGAACCTACTTATCAGGGTGGGCCAATCTTCTCTTGCCCCTCAGTTAGTGCTCATGGCTTAGGGGCAGTAGGCTGATGAAACTAGTCTGATCGCTTTCAGGATGCTTTTGCCAGTCTCTCTGGCATGAGGGACGAAGTTTCAACTGGCTGGCCAATAGAGGGAAAACCAGAAGGAGTGAGGGTGCCTGCAACATTCTGCCTTACAGAGGATTAGCTTCATTGGATGCAGGCATTCGGGATATACTTTCCAAATCCTGTCCACGCCACAAAGAATAGCTATCTGAGGGGCATTGTTGTAATGCTGCCAGTAATAACTTGGCTCCTGTTTACTGACTGCAGCGCTTGTTGTGAGCTTGGGGCCAGGCCCCAGTGTGATCAGGTGTCGGATTCTCCCTAGACCCAGCTGATCCCTCAATCCAGAAGTTGATGTGCAGGCCTTGACACCCAGCATCGCCGAGAGATGGTGAACAGTGACTTCTGGGTCATGCTTGTGCTCCTGTGGAAGTGAGGACTTCTGCTCAGTTCTTCCATGATGCATACCTAATAAGTGACATTAGGACTATCAACCAGGGATCACAAAGTTGTCACTACCCTGCCTCATTGCACCCTCATGTTAGAATTGTTAAATTGGTCATAGCCTATTTGATGCAAGTGTGGGAGTGTCTCTAACTGATGAATGGGGGTGACAGCCTGATCCCAGAGATTGCCTAGTTATGCCGCTTCAGTTCACCTGCAGCAGCTGGGATCTGTACTGAATCGGGCATCGTCATATCTATGAACTGAAGTGTGCAGACTGTGTTCTTGTCTGTGTGCCGCAATGGATAGGGGCTGCCATAGGCAGGCTGCAAAATCTGCAGACCCAGACGTACAGAACCCACTTGAAGATGCGCATCTGCTGGCAGCACTAAGTATTGAGGCAGATGTGAGAACACTGCTCCTCAATATGAAGATGTCTGACAACCCTTGATGAGAAAATAGACTTGATGATGCTTTCTTTGGACCACATGAAAGAATGCTTGTAGAAGCAAAGCACGTGCATTTTTATGCCAGAGCCGTCCATATGCAACATAGTGGATGATGCTGCAGTAAAGAAAAGTACTTGGTGATAGAGAGTGTTTGGGCCTAACTAAAGTGAATGAAGAAGACCTGGAGGTGCAATTGTGCTGCTTTAACATTTGTGTTGTAAGAAATACTGAATCTGCAAATACTGGTAAGTTAACTATTTATTGAGTCTCTCCTGCTTTATCTTTTTGATGGATCCACTTTATTTTTGATCCTTGTGGTGGAATGGGAGTGCCACTCCCTCGCACTCAACTAACACTTGAAATTAAGGTTCCCCCTGGCTTAAAGATAATGACTGGCGATTGTTTATTTCTTTACTCCTCCTCTTTGAACACTGCATGCATTGTAAATGAGGCCTGTGTATGACTGATCATAGTAATGATGGCTGGTGCTGTTCTGGGGCTGGTAGGATCAGTTCCTCTTCTGAAGTGAGGCTCAGTACACCCCAATACAGTAGTTGGGCTCCTTGAGCAGAAACCTTCTAACTTAAATTAAATATTGTATGTGGCTGCAAGTCATTGCAGCAGAGACCGGAATAGAGGTTGTTGTAATAATCTAGCCATCAGTTCACCACAACTCCCACCATTAAGGCTTCCTTAGTTTGTAAAGGTAGAGGCCACATAGCCCTTAACGTAGCTAGTGATGGTAACAGCTTCCAACTACTACTCAAATCTCTGCATAAAGAGAGGTATGATAGTAATGAGTCTATAATTGTCCAAAACAGAGATGTCTAATTAAAGTTCTCTTTACAACTGTAATCAATCAATAAATCATACTTTTGGAGCGTGGCTTATCACCCGTGAGGTATCCAGGCACTGGTTTGCTAGGCTTGGTTGAAAATCCAGGTCTTGAGTCTCTTCCTGAAGTCAGTCAGCGAGGACGATGTTCAGAGGAGGAGAGGGAGGGTGCTCCCGTACTTGGCGGCGAGGTGGGAGAATGAGCAGCCTCCGCTATGGCTACGGCGGATGCACAGTGTCTGTGTGATGGTGAGAGAGACGGAGCAAAGGTTTCCGGATGGTTGGTGAAAGTAGTTCATGTGTGCTGCTCCTTGGCCGTGGGGGGTTTTGTCTCTGTGTGTTAGTAGCTTGAATTGACATCTTTTCTGGACAGGAAGCCAGTGGAGGCTTCTCAGGTGTTGGATGATGAGGGTCCGTTTGGCAAGTTGAGAAAGAGCCTGGTTCAGCTTTCTTTTAACAATTTTGAAACACAGCTATCTCAAAAATATAACTTCACAAGATGGCTGATTGCAGATGCAATGTCAAGTGCAAGCTACTTGAGGAGCCAGTCCGCTGGCGTCGCTTCTGTGCCGGAACCCTATTACGACTATGTCTGCCTTGCACATGAATCTTTTAAAATGCTCCTTTTATGGTGGTAGAAAACACCCAGCATGTCAGAAACGTTTTTTATCTGGCTGCTAAGTGGTGACTCATTTCCAGGGTCCACATTCATAACAGCCCTTCTGCCTAGTCATAATGGCATGGTGGACCTGCCGCCATGAGGAACCTTTTAAGAAGACCAACACCTACTGCTCCATCAGTCATCTCTAGTTATGGCAACCCATCCACCATAATCTCGCCAACATGAACAATTGCCCTTAGTATGGCGTGCCATTTGAGAAATCTAGCTATCTGACTTACTGACTCTGTGCATGGACAATCTTGTTGCAATAGAAATAATCATTATGTTTTATTTTCAGAAGGGTTACAGTCATCTATATCTCTAGTTATCACTCAAGAGGCCAACTAGCAAACCTTATTGTTGATAATCATTTTGCCCAAAGGTGGTAGGGTGTGTAAAATACAAGCGAGGGTTCAACTGCAGCGAGCCAGAATGCACATGCTAGTCTATATGTAGACTTACAGACCCTAGTGGCTTCAAGGCATTTCCGAAAGGTGACATCCCTTACTCTTCTGGGCCCCTTTCTGAGGAAGTCTATTGTTATACCTCTGTGGTACGAAAAGCAGTGGCAGCACATGAATTACCCATTTCCGCTGCTGAACCTAAGTCTACGACCCTATACGAAATCCAGCAATCGTCCCTGGCAGTTTCTGAACCCATATTCCCATTCATAGAGACACTTTAGGAGACAATTCTGGCTGCATTGAAGAAGCTTTTTTTAGGCCCAGCAGTCCACAGACATATCGCCCAGTGTTGGAACAGTGTTCCAAACTTCTTGTCCTCTCACCCCTCACTAGAGCGTCTAGTGGTGTAAACGTCATCTTCCAGACTCCACCCAAACACCTTTCCGTTGCACTCTGTATTCACCAGTTGCAGTCTCCCTATCGCACAATGCACAGTGCATTACAGTAGAAGAGCCAGTGTAAACGCTAGACATTCTATTCAATTTTAGTGACACTCGCTTAACACAGAATGTGTGGATGCTAGGTATTAATTATATTTTGAAGTGTTTCAGAACACCAAACTAGTAGCACATTTCATGCTTTCTCCAGAAGATCATTTCTGCACTTGGTAGTAATAATGTAGCATGCATTACCACCAGGTATTAGTAGAGTACCAGCACAATTCTAAACGTATACCCGAGGTTTGAGCTAAAGGACTGGAACCAAGGAACGGGGAAGTATGCAGCCATTTCAGTTTTCTCTTACTCTCACTTTTTTCTTTTTGCTCATTTTTTTGTAAAGTATGGCGACCATGGCAATGCAATGATGTCTGTTTTGTGATTTGTATTTTGGTGCCCGTGCTTGAGAATTTTTACAATATCTATTACTTCTTCTTATCTTGTAGATTTTGCTGCGTGAAGGATGCAAAAAAATCCTTGTGTCCGATTCTCTTTCATTGCTGAAGAAAATGCACCGGACTCAAATGAAAGGCGTAAGGGTGGATGGTACGTTGTATAGAAAAAAAATGATAGCGCTATGGCATCTAAAACTCACTGATTGTACTGAGGAACATCACGGGTATTTTTGCAATTTGAAAATAAATACCTTTTTCGAGCTGCTTCCGGACCCGCTCATTGCCTTTGCCGGCTCCACCAACAGCTGGCACCGAAGACAGACTAGTTGACCACTGCATATTAAAGATGAGCAATTTTGTTGCCTAATGTGTGGACAGAGCCAGTGAAAAAATGGTCTGTTTTGTCATCTCTCATGTCACTTTTCAGTCCTTTGCTCGGCGCCTCCGTATGTGAAAGTATGGTGACAAAATATTTGTTTTTATAATTAGCACTGCAAAGAAAACTGAAAATGTTTTACAAAATGTATTTTTTTAGCGACAGTTGCCTGGTTGTATTATTTCAATGATCAGATTTCTTTATCTGTTTTTTTGTTTTTAAAGTTCAAATCAGGTATTGGTACTGAGCAGGCAACAATTATTGGCTTTTTCACAACTGAAAAAAGAAATTAGGCATGTCTTGGAAGGTGGTCCTATTTTTTACATGTAATTCTCCCCTAAGCAAATGCGCGACTTCATACATGAAAAATAAATAGTCCAGGATGGGCTAATTTGGTTGTTAGTAAAACAGTTTGCTTTCAGTTTGATAAGATTGCAATTGTAAAGTCAATCTGTACAACTGCATCCCAGATTTTAGTTGTTGTTGTACTAATTTCAACATTTCTTGAAGAATCTGGCAAGCAGAGCACTATGCATTGTGGGATTCAGAATGTTTCTGATGAACACTTCTTTCTGTAGATTCCATCCATGAAGATCCTCCAGGTCCCAGTTTAGATCCTGAAACGTTTTCCCTCAGCAACAGCTCTGCAGCCTGCAAGGTGGCCAAGAGGCTTAAGCCACAGTTTCCTCCATCCCAGATGTGACGCAATTATGGTATATGCGTTTCCGGCTGATTCACCATCAGTTCCTGATTTTCCACACCTCATCAAAGGAAGTCCGGAGCTCTATTCACTGACAACATTCTTTAGTAGTTCAACAGCAATTGGGATTCTAGCAGCTCCAACTTGAAGCCACCTATCTCCAGACCTTCTCAGGCTTGGCCCTTCTCATCACTCACGAAAAATATACTACCTAAGGTACACGTCCATATGTCTTTGGTGGTGCCTGCAGTGCTGTCCTCAGAGCAGATTTCAGAACCACCTCCAAAGCTTTTAAAGTTGGCTTTTAACAACAAGGCAAAAGAAAACATTTTGGGCACGTTTTGGTGATGAACCTCTGTGTGAACCCATCCCTAGGCCCTCAGGTTAGTCCATGAGTGGACATTTTTGGATCAGATTCATCTCCCTCAGAGATGTTCAATAAGGATTATTGACACATATAGGAAAACGAGTTGCCAGCTTGCGACCTCATTTCTCCTTATAATATAGATGCTGGTATATATTTAGACATACAAGACGCTGGCGGTATCAATGCAGTTCCAAAAGGTGACTTCCCTTACCCTTCCTGGTATCTTTCTGAGTAAATTTCATCGTTTACCTCTGTGGCACAAATGCTTTGAAAGCACAGAATTTACCCATTTCCACCACTGAACCAAAGTTTACTGTAGTCTCCAAAATCGTATAACCGTCCTGGTCACATTCTGAACCCATTTGTTCACATTCAATGAGCCACTTTTGGAACCAGGTTTGGCTTCCTGGAAGAAACTCTTTTCAGACCCAGTCATATCGCACAGTGTCATAGACCAGCATCCTCCTTCCCATAATTGTTGTCCTCTCACCCCACATCCCTCAGCAGAGAGTCTAGTGGTGCAACCTTCATCTTCCAAATTTAATCCAAACACCTTTCCAGGTGCCGTAAACACATCTTATATTTACATTCGGCAAACAGGTGTTTGTATTGGTCTTTCTACCTGGAAGCACTTATAATCAAGGCCTTTGTTTAGAATGCAACTGTGTTATCTAACAAAACATCATTCAAA
Organism: Triturus cristatus; assembly: GCF_964204655.1. Classification (NCBI taxonomy): domain Eukaryota; kingdom Metazoa; phylum Chordata; class Amphibia; order Caudata; family Salamandridae; genus Triturus; species Triturus cristatus. The sequence continues at coordinate 472,892,147 of NC_140588.1, forward strand.
TCTCAGTATTTTAGGGTTTTCCAAAGAGGTCCATTAATTTGCAAAGCTAATTTGTGGGTGAGGGTTTACACAGTTGGCTCTTCAAAGGGCTTCTGAAATGAGTGGATTTGTTGTGACAAGCACTTGAAGGGCATCTGCCCCACCATCAAAGTCTATTAGACCAGGGGTTTCCTTTCTGGAGAAAGGTTCCATTATTGCTTCCAGGGTATCTATAATAAATGCTCTCTTAATGTTTTCTCTTTGTGCAATCCTGTCCTCTCCTTGTGACATCAAAGAGCATCTGATCCAACAAGGATCAATCAGACTGAACCCTTCAAACGACTCACTCTGTGGCCTAGCCTCACCTGACTCCTCAGATGTATATCACAGTCACATCTCCAAACACCTTTGTACATGAGTGGCTTGGTATGAGCAACAAGTTCAAGTAATAATAAAAATCAGGAACCATCTCTGTGTTGGGAGTTTAACCAGGGGCACAGGACCTTAACATGTTTTTTTAATGGATGCTGTTAGAAATGGTGTTTCTGGTTGGCAGAGGCATGCACCCTGTCCAAGCAGGAACTACCACTCTAGTCATGGTAAGCTAGATACTCACTAAAAGATAACTTATGCTCACCCTCTGGTAGCTTGGCACAGAGCAGGAAGACTTATCTAAAGAGGCAATGTGTAAACCATTTGCTCAACACATACACAAGGTAACATCATGAAAAGACCCCACAATGATTCCACACATGTTTAGAAAAACAGAGAATACCTATCTGCGTAAAACAAGATCAAAACGACAAAAATCCAATCCGTATAAGTAGATATATACATTTTTTAAATAATAAATGTAAAAACAGTGCTTTGAAGTTAATAGCATAAAAAAGTTATTTGAGGTCGTGAGGTACCAGGGTGAATCCAAAGTTCAGGCCGGCTGCGATAGATGGCAGGTTGGATATGAGACTCACGCAGGTCCTGCCGAAAAAAGTACCTTGGATGGAGCAAAGCGCTGATGCGGAGGGCACGATGCGTTAATCTTTTCCACACAGAGTTGTCGTCGAGCCTGAGATGCAGGCAATGCGTCATCATCTAGCCACGCAGAGCGTCATCATCTGGCTGCCTAGGCTGTAGAACCATTGTCATCAAACAACCGCTGCATCAATGTTGAAGGGCGATGCTTCAGTTCCGATTGGTACAAAGGTGGCGATGCGTCGGTTTTGTAGTAAAACAGCTGCAGAACCCACTTCTGAGCCCCAGAGCTGAAGGGGGCACCTCAGGCAAGGGTAGGGCTCACAGGTGGCCGAGTTATGCATTTTAGCACTAGTTAGTAGTAGGAAAGTGCTCGGAGTCCTAAGGCCAACAAAAAGATACAGCAAAAAGTGGTGGTAAGCAGGCAATTAGTTGTGGGAAGACCAACCTTAGGATGACGGGTCTAACAGATCCTTTTGTGAGACTTAGTAGGCATGTTTGCTGATGTTGCTGTGTGGTTATAAATGTCTGCCTACTTAGATTCATGCCAGCTATCCATTTGAAGATGCATGCCTTTATGTGAGAACTGATGCTGTGTTAGTGTTGCTCTTTTCTAGCTCTGAATGCAAGATTGTGGCTCAGATTAGCAGGATTACCTTAGAGTTACCTTTCTCCTGGAGGTAAGACAGAGAATTTACACAATGATCAGACATGTTTAGTCCTCTTCTGTTCTATGAAAGAAGATTAAAAGAGAGACAATGATATGCATTTGTCCATCAATGTTATCTGTCACTGATCTGCTGTAGTTGTGACCTTGTCAATAAAGTGAAACACATCGTAGTCTTGTTAAGAGTCTTGTGTGCTTCCGTGCACATATAACAGTCCTTACCCGGAGGCAGGATTCGGACACGCTGCCCCTGGCATTTGACAGGCTTAATGCTGAATTGGCGTTTGAGTGGGACAATGCGACAATGCTAACCAGTTCTTTGACCCCTCTGACAACATGGCCCATCCATGCTAAAACAATAACTGGTACAAAGAGCTGGGCGATGCCAGTGGACTGGACACATTTCCAGATGCTGGCCTGGTCCCACCTCCAGGACCAGCCAGGGAGGAAGATGCATCCTTCACTATGGTGATGAGGAGGGCAACGGAGATCCTCAACCTGCAGCTTCTCTCCACCTCGGTTAAGACCAATGTCTTAACCGAGGTGTTTCAGCCAGAGCTATCCCCTTCAGAGACCATGCTTCCTTTCAACAAAGGCATCACGGAAACTCTCTGGGGGACTTGGTCCAAGCGCTGCGCAGGTGTTCCAGTGCACAAGATGCTTGCCCGTTACGGCCCGCTCCTGGGAACCCAGCTTTCATCCCCCACTGCCCAAAAGCCTGGTGGTGCAGGCTCGATTGCCAAACTTCTTCCCAGCACCTTCCCCACCACTCCTCCGGACAGGGAATCCAAGAGGCTGGACACCTTTGGAAAGATAATCTTGTCTTCCTCCAGCCTACATTGCAGTTGGTAAACACCGCATGCCTCTTAGGCCCATACTCCCACAGCTTGTGGGACTTGGTCGCGCAAGTGCAGCCTATGGTCTCAGAAGAGACCCGAGCCATACTGAACGAGGCCATTATTGATGGCAGGGACGCAGCAAAGGTCTCCATCCCGTGTTCCATTGGACATCACTGATTTGCTCGGCAAGGCTATCACCAGGCTATAGCCTTCACAGTGGCACTATGCCACTACTCCGGGGTCTGATCAACTGCCTTCTCGTGGAAATAATCAGTTGGGGGAAACATGTTTTTTCCCATGTTGTACCTGTTCCATGCATTTTTTACCACACGTTTTTAGAACGCATATGCTTTTACAATGTATGCCTTTACCATGCATTTAAGGTAAGTTCAGGAGTGTGGGGTGGTCTCCCCCCCAAATAGATTGTTTATATATATATATAAACAAATATATAAACAATGTGTAGTAAAGGCATACGTTGTGAAAGCATATGCATTCCAAAAAAAAGCATGGTAAAGTCATGCAGAGTATTTCCCTGCGTTGTTCCGTCATACAACCTCCAGTTAGTTGTGATGGACATGCTGTTCGGCAGCTCTTGCCTTCTCGATGATAAGACTGATTCAGCCTTGAGCACTTTAAGGGGCGTCAGGCTACCATCAGATCTTTCCCCGAAGTCGCCTGATCTGCCCTTCTCTTTTTGCGCCTTTCTTGACTACGGTAGGGGTTACCCACTGTGCCTGCAATACCAGCCATTCCTCCATGGTCACCAGGCCTCCCTGGTGACCATGTATAGCCCTTCCGGCTGCCGAAGCCTCTAAGCCCTTTTAGTGTGCCCCCCACACAGCACACCCATGCTGTTCGGGGCAGAATCAAGCACCATCTGCCCCAATGGCAAGCAATAACATTCATGGCAATCCCTATGCCTTTGCCACCATCCCCAGAACGGCAGACGGAAGACCATCTCATCTTGCTCCATCAGGATGCGCAGGCTCTGTTGGCCAAAGGACCAATCGAGAGAGAAGGGGCCAGAGCCAAGTAGGATGTGGTTGCTATCCTCACTACTTCCTAGTATCAAAAAAGGATGGAGGCTTCTGCCCCATACTGGATCTTCGCCCCCTCAACACCTTCCTCCAAGAAAATCAGTGTGTTCACATTGGGTCAGGTTTTGTCTACCCTGGATGGTAGCAGTGGACTTGCAGGATACTTATTATCACATCCTTGTCCTACAAGCCCACAGGTGTTTCCTGTGGTTGACGGTATGCCATAAGCCTTTCGAGTTTGCTGTGCTCCCCTTCAGCCTCAATAGTACCCTTTGGGTGTTCAGGAAAGTGATAACAGTGGTTGCAGCTCACCTTCGAAGGTCAGGGGTCCCAGTCTTCCCCTACCTTGTCAACTGACTGCTGAAGGCAGGCTTGTCCCAGCCTCCAGTCACCCACCTCCAGTGTAAAGCGAACCCCCAGGATTTGCTGGGGTTCACTATCAACATGTCAAACTCACACCTGTCTCCTTCTCATACGCTCCCTTTCATCAATGCTATTATGGACATGCTGGAGTTCCACGCCTACCCTCTGGAGGGGCGAATTCAGGTAATTTGGGCTATGATCCTGAAGTTTCAACCTCAGTCCTGGATTTCAGTGATACTGCCTCTGAAACTGCTGGGTCTGATGGCCTCCTACATGCTACTGGTGAAGCATGCCCAATGGCACATGCGGGCTCTGCAGTAAGACCTGAAGTCCATTGGGTGCAGTATCAGGGGAGTCTCTCAGACCGGATCCGGATTTAGAAGGAGACTGCAAAAGATCTGCAGTGGTGGCTAACAAACTGCAATTAGACTAGTGACTTACACCTCTCCCTTCCCCACCCAGGACATACAGTTACGATGATGCCTTGGTTCTGGGTTGAGGTGGCCACCTGGCAGAAGTGGAGATCAGAGGACTCTTGTCTCCAGCCAAGTCCTAGCTCCACATCAATCTTCTGTAGCTGAGGGCGATTCAATTGGCATTAAAAACCTTCTTCCCATCTATCAAAGGCAGGCTGGTTCCGGTATTCAAAAGCAATGCTATCACCATGTGGTATTGCAGCAAATAGGGCAGAGTGGGGTTGTGGACTCTGTACCAGGAGGCCCTGTGCCTCTGGTCCTGCCTGGAGTAATAGGACATCTTCCTGGTTGTGCAGCACCGTGTGGGATCCTGGAACGCCAAGGGGAATAAATTCAGCCACCAATACCGTGCAGATCTCAAATGGCGTCTACACCTGGAGGTGGCGCAAGGTCTTTTCTGCGAATGGGGAGAACCTTGGTTTGATCTGTTCTCCACCACAGCTCTTCTGTGTATTGGAGTTTCTAAAGTATCTCTCGCTCTGAAACGCGTTCTGTTCAGACTAAAACCCCCGACTTGTGTACCCCTTTCCACCAATACTGCTCTTGCCCCGAGTTCTCAAGAAAATCAGGACTGGCTTAACCAGAGCCATCCTATTGGCTCTGGACAGGACAAGGAGCGTTTAGTATCCCAAACATTTGAGCATGAGCATCTGTCATCTGATCAGGCTGCCTCTTTGGGAGGACTACTTATCGCAGCTGCAGGGCATGGTCCTGCACCCGGACCTACGCTCACTCCACCTTCATGCATGGAGATTGCATGGTGACAGTTGAATGCCCTTGATCTGCATCCAGAGATTTTTTTCTTTCATCTTGGCAACCAGGCATCCCTCAAAAACTGTATACGCCTGCCGACAAATATGTGGCACGGTGTCTTTCCCTTCATGTTCACCTGCTTTTAGTCCCCCTTGTTGGAGGTGTTGCTATTTGTACAGTTTTTAGCCCAACAAGCCCTTGCCCTAGGCATAATTAAAGGTTATCTTTTGGCCATATCAAATTTGTTGCAGTGGCCTGATCAGCTAATACTGTTTAAGTCGCCCATTGTAAACATTTTATTAAGGGCTTGTAACATTAGTTCCATACAACCTCTTTTATCATGCTCCGATGTCACCTTACTTTGGTCCTAATGTTCCTCATGGGCTCCCTATTCGAACCCCTGCACAGTTGTCCACCCAGACTCCTATCTTGTAAGGTGGCTTCCTGGTGGCCATTATATTGGCCAGGAGGGTTAAGGAGCTTCAGGCTTTTTCAGCTAACCCTTAGTACACCATTTTTTATCCAGACAAATTGGTTCTTTGGACACGTGCCTCTTTTCTGCCAAAGATGGCCACTCCATTTCATGATGACCAGAACAACATGCTGCATTCATTTTTCACCTTGCCTCATTTTTCCAAGGAGGGCAAACTCCACCGCCTTTCTACATCAGTTGCACCAAAGAATATCGGGTGGATTATCTGCACTTCATTAGGTTCACTGGAGCGAAAAAGGGCAAGGACGTGCAGAAATTATCCATTTCTCAATGTATTGTACTGTGTGTCAAGAACTGCTACGCATCCGATCCACTGTACATTAACAAAAAAGCAGCCTCCTGAGGGCTTGTGGGCCCATTTAAACAGGGACAGGGCTGCTACTTCTGCGTTAGCATGCAAGGTACTTGTACTGAGCATCTGCCAAACTGCTACATGGGCGTCCCTCCACATGTTCATGAAGCCTTATTGCTTGGACAGTCAGATCCATCGGGATGGGCATTTTGCTCATTTGCTCCTCCAGGACTTCCTGGTTTGAGCCTTTCGCAGAACCTCCGCTCAGAAGGTATTGCTTGGGTATCTCTTCTAAGTTGAGGAATCTGCATTTAGAAGTCTCTATAAGAAGAACAAGTTACTTATCTTTGGTAACCCTTTTTCTGGTAGAGTCTCTATTTAAGCGCAGATTCCTCATCGACCCTCCCATCCCATCCCATCTTCCCCGTTCTGTGAAATGTGCTCTTCACTAAAATATCGTCTTAGATTCTGCACACTGGTCAAACACTCAGCCTAACATCGCTCCACATTTTTGGTGCAGAAATAGTCACAAAAGAAACTGATGTCATTGTGCCTGGGAGGTGCCTATATAGGCACACATCACTTCCAACGTGACTGAATCCGATCAGCGCCACCTACTGGTGTGCTGAGACACTGCTCCAAATTTTCTTGATCCAGTCTGAGCCCTGGGACATATTCCAAGGTGAAGACAATGCAGTTAGATACATCTCTACCAGAAAAAGCTATACCAAAGGTAAGTAACCTGTTCTTTTGTACTCTTGAGACAATTGTTTTCTTCTGCCCTTAAACTGTAATCTGCAAAACAGATATCCAAGTTCCTTGTGCAGTTTTATAACATGCACCGAATCCCCATAATGTGTTTTATTCTTTGTTGAAGGATCCCATCTGTTCAGAATTTGTACCATTGTCATCTGCTTTCTTTTGTCTTTTCCTTTCAGAGGAAAATGTTTGTGAATCATGTCAGGCACCAATACTTCCTTCAGGTGAGCTTTGTTTATAAATTGCTAATAAACAGCATTCCATATAACCACTTCTTTGATATATCCCTTCAATGTAAAATCTTTTGAGTTAAAAAACGTGATTACATACAATTTTGAATGTTTTTAGTTTGGGGCACAAAGTGCTTCTGCATTAAAAGAGACTCTTGTTCACTAGGTATGTGGCCGGGCTGATTGCATAGCAAGTTCACCCAATTTCAGTCCAAGTTGTCAGAGGCTGTAGTTTGTTTAGCAACACTCATAATCAATTGATTGCTCAGTAATAACAGAAAGGAGGGTATGAGTACACATTTTAAATAAATATATAGCTACTTCATAACAATAAAGGGTAAATTAGCATCAGTATCAGAGAGGAGAGCTTAGTATGTCAATAAACCTGCTGCAGAAATCTTTGTATAACACAATGTGAACTAATTGGAATATCAATGTCTTGTTGATTTGTAGTCATGAAGCTGCAATTGTTTTGGACGACATAATTTTGGAAAGCATTTAGTATCATTCATATAGGTTTAGTATATAAGTACAGCCACTATTGTTATACTGTAGTATGTTGACGACAGACAGGGAACTACTGGAGAGATCCATGACATGTACGTTGGTCCAGGAAGCAATTGTATAGGTCTAGCCGCACAGATAAGCTATTCAAAATATTTCATTGAAATTATATGTTGGTTTACAAGAAAACATGTACAAAATATTATTGTAAACCTAGGTACAGTAATTAGCATATTTTAAGATGGTTTAAAGACTTTAATAATAATTTAAAGAAATCTTATCTTCTATGAATTCAATAAAATAAGTAAATTATAAAACATCAGTAGGGCTACGTATGATGAGTACAGGCCCCAACTAGGCCCGCAGGACACAAGGGTTCGCTCTCCTGCAATGGAATCTATAAGGAAGTTGGCACGGAAACTGCAAAGTACAAAGACAAGGTTTATTAACCCTTAAGGGTGGTCCTACAATCCATACAATACCCTTCAGTATTGCATAGAGTAGCACACAGAACTTGCATACACGGTCCCCTTTTATACACAACAGAGGGGCTCATAAGTGGGAGGGCACGACATGAGACGAGGAATGTTACCTTTTATGGACATTTGCAATACAAGATCGATATGTGGGCGGAGCTGACATACTCCTTAAGCCCGCGAAAACATGGTCAAGCAAGCACTAACTGATAACAGATGTGGTCAAGTCTGGGCATGCGCCAGACGGACAAAGGAACTATTTATAGACTGTTACTAGGCAGATTACAAGAGCAACTAACACAAAGATAAGACTCTCCTCGTGTTGAGCACGTGGAGACATGACAGTACAAAATGGAGTCCAGACTTCAGTCAACATAACAAAAGGAACATGTGTAAGGGAGGAGAATTCATGTCTTTAGTGAATGCTTAATCACATCGAAGTTGCAATTTACAACACATATGTATTATGAAGTTGTTGAAGTCAATATTTAAGAACAATATATGTTTTTAAGCTTATTCCAAATTTTAAAGTGTGTTATTTATGGTTTATGGTTTTTATTGAAATAAGCCTCAATTTAATTCTTCATAAATTAAATGCATTCCCACTAAGCATTAAAGGATAGATTAACAGCATGCTTCCTAATAATTGTAATTGATTTGATAACTTAAGAAATCAGAAGATCATGTCTACATAGGACAATGGAAATGCACACATAGTAGATCGGCAAACAATAACATCATCAGAATATTAAGTTGAAAATGTTTGTCATTTTATCACAAACATCAGATCCAAATTTTTCCATATTGGGTATTCAAATATTAAGGGCCTGATTTATATCTTGGAAGGATGGATACTACATCTGTCGCAAAGGTGATGCAGTATCCATACCTCCAAGACTGCAGCCCTCTGGTTTAATCACAACGGAGACTACTCCATCTCTGACATGATTAAACCCCTCTAATGGCATGACAGAGTAAGTAAGGGCCATTGGAGGATGACCTCCGCCCACCAAATCTGGCCAGAATATGAGGTCAGTTTGACTGCCCATCACTGCCAGGTAAACCCTGGTCGTACAGGCCAGTGAAAACTACAAAATGCTACCGTCACCATGAGAGAGAACTCCCATGGCTAGGAAAGCATTGTCTTTTTTATTTAAAAAAAAAAAATTGTTTGCAAAATTATAAATCGGCTCCTAAGTGTTGTAATGTACTAGTTTCCTTATTACAAATTCAGCAATCTAACTTACCAATTAATTTTTCTTCCAATAATTTAAAATGGGACCAATGATGGTAATTTAAAATAACTGAATTATTTTGACATAAGGAAGCCGGTAGTCAACTATACCTATTACTTAGGCATATTTTTTTCCATTGTTCTGTCGTAAATGTGTTCTGTAAGATGGTATTCCGAAATCAACTAATTTTCCTTACACTCTCAGAATTGGTATGAATTATTTTTGATGTGTTTTAGAGGCCTTTTAACAGATATATTATCAATAATAAGAAAAAGTTCGAAGTCTGAGCATTTTGCATGTGGAATAGAATTGTTAAATGCAATCATTATTATGCTGTATGGTAGTAAATATTTGTTTTTCTCAGAAGAACATATATTTTACTTGGTTTGTATATCTAAAAAGAAAACAATATATATTGATTTGACAGATATTTTAGCTATAATAAACCCAGATTTAACCCAAGCTTCCCAATAAAATATTGGCTTCGATAATTTCATTGTGGGATTATTCTACAAGGATACTCTCTTTGATGATGTAATCTTAGTATGAAATTTGGCATCAACATTTGTAAATCAAATAAAGCATATTTAGTAGCAGTGATCATCGGGGAATATGATCTTACTTTCTTAATGTCCATAGTTAAGATTGCAGGTAGTGGAACACGTTTGACAATGTTTTTCTCAAATAAAACCCTTTTGGGTAATATGACTGTTAGAAATGGGATTTCTGGTTGGCTAGGGCTTGCACCTAAGCCAGGCAGAGACCACCACTCTAGTCAGGGCAAGGGAGTTAGACGCTGAAGATAACCCCTGCTCACCCCCTTGGTAGCTTGGCACGAGCCGTCAGGCTTATCCCAGAGGCAATGTGTAAAGCATTTGCGCAACACACACACACACATTACACCACACCACAATCTCCACACAAGGTTATATTAAACAATAGCCTTTGTATTATCCAAAACACATTTGAATCATAATGACACCTATACACGGTGCCAACTAGCACTAGGCAATATTCACTGGGGATTATACATACAGGACCGGGCCAATTGGGCCACAGTCAGAACCATTATAAGCACAAGCAGTAAATATCAACAAGCATTGGCATAGCCAATAGGTCTCGCTTTTGGGACCTTATAAGTGTTTAGTTATGCAGCACAATATCCTTGGTGCAACATCAACTGTTGCATGGCTAAACACTTATAAGGTCCCAAAGGCGAGACCAATTGGCTATGCCAGTGCTTGTTAACCTTGTTGAGAGCTTCCATCGGTTGCAAAAGCCTCAGTTCTTGTGGCGGATAAATAAGCCAGGAGCAGGAAAGAACAAGGAACTGCAGCTGGCTATGTGCACGTGCATTGGGTGATAAGTTGATTTTAAAATTATCCTGAACGCAAGTGATGATTGTATAACGTTTTTATGTACCTTAACTCACAGACAAAAAGCAACATGGAACAGCTGGCTGGGCATACATGATAAGGCTAACGTGTGTAAAAAAGGCTGGTGTGGCCTGTAAAGGACATGCACTGATTCCAAAGGCCGCACAAGAAACGCTTGTTCGCCACAAATGATGATCCAAAGGGACACCTGTGAAAATAAAAGTCACATATGGCAAACAAAAGTACATGTTTCGCCTCCCCGTGTCCCCAAACACCAACATTTTCTGGTGGTCTAAGCTCATGTAAAAAGTGAGATTTTAAATGTAATCCTAGGTTGTGCAACGAGCCAATAGTTCAAGGCCTGCTGCCTATGTAAAATATCAGTATTTCCTTCCTCGTATAAAACAGCTAACTCACATAACACAAATGAAAAAATGCATACTGTTTAAAATCGTAAAACACGTGCATTGTGTGATAATTTGCAGTTCAAATTAATATAAATGTAATGCCTTATATTTTTATGTACATCCACTCACAGTTAACAAACAACAAGGAACTGCAGGTAGTTGGGCACAGGTGCATTGTGTGTTAAGTTCCCTTTAAAATTAATAGAAATGCAAGTGCTGATTTTCTCATTGTTTGCCTTTATACAACATGCACTTCCAAATTGTACGGTTTCTGTGCTTATTTTTAGGCAGTTTAACACCAACAGTTTTTTTAATAGAAAAAGTGCCGCCTAAAAAGAGACCCGGCACCTCTTTCATCACAAATTAGGCTGTGGGAAAGCGGCTGTAACAGCACTGTGAATGCGGCTGTGCCGCCTAATAAGAGCCCCGACACCTCTTTCATCACAAATTAAGCTGTAGGAAAGCAGCTGTAACCCGCACTGTGAATGCGGCTGTAGCAAAGCCACAAACAACAAGGAACTGCAGCTGGCTGGACACAGGTGCATTGTAAGTGAAGTTGCCTCTTAAAGTAAAATTAACACAAGTGCTGAGTGTCTCATTTTTTTGCCTTTAAGGAACATGCCCTCCAGAATTGTACAGTTTCTAGGCTGTTTCTTAGGCAGGCTAACCCAAAAAAAATCCCTTTAAAATCTGCCACCTAAGAAGAGCCCCGGCACGTATCCTGTCACAAATTAAGCTGTATAAAAGCAGCTGTAACCAGCACTGTAATAGCGGCTGTAGCTAAACCCACAAAAACAAGGAACTGCAGCTGGCTAAGTACACGTACATTCAGAAAGAAGTTGCTTTTGAAATTTAGTTAACCGCAAGTGCTGAATTTCTCATTTTTTGCATTTAAACGTGCCCTCCCCAATAATACAGTTTCTATTTTGTTTCTTAGGCAGGCTAACACCCAAAATTGTATTTAGAAAGCAGCCGCCTAATAAAAACTCCGGCCACAAAATCACACGCAACAAACAAAAGAATAAAACATTCCGTTAATTATCGGCAGGAGATACGTGTCGAACAGAACAACTGAAGCCACATGTTTGCAACTACACACAACCAAAATTAGTAGCGTTAAATATTAGCAAACAAAATTGTCAAAATACGCTACAAATATTTAGAAAATACCTTGCACGTTGCTTTTGTAATGGGGTTAAAATAATGTAATAGATCTACGTATGTTTTGTGAATAAAAGTCTGATTACGTTGCTGTGAATTTTCCGACACTTGAGAAAGGAAACCAGGCCAGGCTAATTAGGCATAAACAACGCGATGGTGGGGAGGTGGGGGAGAGAAGCGCGAGTTCTGATAAACTGGTGTGAAATAGAAGCAGGGAAGGGGGCGGAGAGGGGCTACGAGGGAGAGCGACGTAAAGCCATATGGCTGCTTTGCGCGTGCACGCCTCGTGCACTGTAGCTCTATGCCACGGGAAGCACTTTCAAAAACCCACTTACAACATGTCTCAAAGAGACAGCTTTCGCTGTCTCAGCGAGACCTAAAAACAGTATCTACTGGTACAATAATGACCTCAGCATTATATCACATTAGCATTAGGCATAGAACACATCATGCATAGATCACAATTAGGAGGGCACCTTAATGACCCTCCCCAGGTGCAAACACCACCTTCCCTTAGGGCCTTGCACCCTCCTGCTACACACAGGTACCAAACATGATCCCAGGCCACCTGGCCTTCCGTGGGGCTCAAATGCCCTTTGTCCAAAATGTCAGGGCTTGTAGGGCCTCCCAATTAGCCCTCTGGCTGCAAAAAGCAGCGAAAACCACTGTGTGCAATGTGCTGGGGGCGTGGGGTGCAACTCACCCCCTCCTCTTCACGAAATGAAAATGCCCCCTCGGTGCAGCTGCCCACGCTCCTGTGGTACAGTTGGGGAAACCTGCACCAAAAAGTGCCTGGGGAGCCCCTCCTTCCCAGGGCTCCTCTCTCTCAGAAAAATGCCCTCTTCTACAAATGAGGCCTCCAAACGGGCCCAACGAGGAACCAGCACTGGCACTCTCCGTGCCTTGTGGAGCCCCGTTCACTGGGCTCCTCCCTGTACCACTCTCGGTAATAAGCGTGCTCTGGGAGCACCAACAATGCTCTCGGTACAGCTCCCGCTCATCGAGGCTCCTCGTAGATACCTCCGGTCCTCCTTAGTTGGGGGCAGGCACCGACTACATGCCTCGACAGGCCATGCTCACGGGACCTCTTCAGCCTTCCTGCTGTCACCGGCGAAGGCGTGGGGCTCTTCCTCTCCTCATGAGAGCTCCGAGTAAGGCACGTGCTGACTTCTCTGGGCCCTGCCTACAACCAGGCACGTTGCCTATCTTCCAGGTCGGGACGCAGCGGTTCCTTTCGGCGGTTCAGGACCAATGCGGGGTGGGCTCCCGCTTCGTAATGCTCGCAAATGCGGGGTGGGCTCCTGACGACAAGATCACAAACACAGCGGGGTAGGCTCCCGCTTTCAGTAGTATAAATGCGGGGTGCCCGCTTCCCTCACAATGTGGGTAGACTCCCGCCTTGAAATACCCACAAATGCGGAGGAATCTCCACAACGGGATTACCTCTGAAGGTGTCACAGATCCGTGCTGCAAAAGCACTAGCACTCTTCCCCGTCTTGGAGCACAAGAGAAAACTGTGCAACGCTCACGAGGCGCTTTGAGGGCCCAGGCAGGCCAGCTCACAGGGTCCTCCAGCAGGGAGGCAGTCCCTCCTGGCGGTTCCTCCTGGGGCCCAGGAGCAGCAAGTCACAAGGAAGCACACTGACATTGGGTCACAGCCCCAATATTTATAGTACATTTTCTTTGTCTGCCCTGGCACAGGGTTTGGGGGAATCCAGCCTCAACTGGTTCTGGGGGGGTGTGGAGCACTTTGTTCACAGGGCTCCCCCCTCCTTTGTCAGGTTGGGGTTCTGTCATCAGACACACCACAGGGGGCCAGAGCCAGCATTCACCTAGGCAGGCACTGACCTATTCAAGGTCAGGGGACTCCTCCTCCCACTACTCCAAATGCAGATCTCCCATTCAGCCTAGCGCTGACTCACCCTGCCCTCCCTGGAGCCACACACACCTCACCAGTCCCTGTCACTCCAAAGCCAGACATGCAATACACATCAGGCCGACAGACACTTAGCACACAGAAATGCCAACTTCTAAAAGTGGCACTTCTAAAATAGTAATAATAAATCTGCACACACCATTGCGTAGCATTTATTATTACTATTCCAAACATACAAAACTTGACCATGATGCTCCTCTCATATCAGGAATTGCCACTGAAACACTTATCAGGGAATCCTCAATGCATTCCTATGAGAGGACAGCCTCACAGCAGTGAGAAACCAAAATGGTGGTTTGTCACTACCAGGGCATGTCTCACACTTAAGGTACATGTCCTACCTTCTACCTACAATGCACCCTGCCCATAGGTCTAGCTAGGGTCTGCATTAGTGGTGACTGACATGCAGTAAAAGGGGGGTCACAGACGTGGGCACACTTTAGGTGTCACGTCACAGCGGCAGTAACACTGCGCGCACAGGCCCTGCAATGGCAGAGGCCTGAGACAGGTTTCAAAGGCTACTTTGGTGGGTGGCGCAATCAGTGCTTCAAGCCCGCCAGTAGCATTTAATCTACTGGCCCGGGTATCTGAGATACCACTTTACAAGAGGCTGACAGGTAAATTAAATATGCCAAACAGATGTAGACCAATATTACCATGTTTACCACAGAGAGCACGCTCACTTTACACTGGACATCAGTGCTAAAGTGCCCAGAGTCCTAAAACCACCAACACCATGTCAGAAACAAGCATTGGCAAAGCCAATAGGTCTCGCTTTTGGGACCTTATAAGTATTTAGTTATGCAGCAGAATATCATATAACTGTTGCATGGCCAAACACTTATAAGGTCCCAAAGGCGAGACCTATTGGCTATGCCAATGCTTGTTATAGGTGCGCTTGAAATGCACTACTAACAAGCTGTAGCCCGGTGACTGACGAGGAGGGAGAGAGAGAAGGGAGGGGGTAGTGAGAGCACACAGCAGGGGGTGGTGGCAGAGAGCACCTCGCGGACAGCAAGCCTGTGTTTACAATCCCTAGAGGGGGTGAGGGGGTGGGGTCATGGCCTTCACAGACACCTGCCAAAAGCTTTTTAAATGTTAGCTCGTCACTAACTAAAACGCCAGTGCCTCATGAAATCAGTATCCCGTGACCTTTGTCTAAATAAAACTCACCGTGAAAACGAAGAGGACGTGCCCCCGCTACTGCTTAAAACCCAGGTGTACGCGCGGTATATTTAAATTAACAAAGTGCTTCCGACTGCTCGCGTCTCTACATGCAAGTACAAAAAATAGAGGTAGGACAACAGACAAGGTGTAGAAAAAAGAATACAGAAAATGCGGCCATCTTAATAAAGAGCGAGACCTATTGGCTATGCCAATGCTTGTTTCATGTGCAGTTGCCACATAAGAAGCACAAGTACGGCCAATTACATTCTTGAAGAACATTTATCTCTAATTCGCGAACATACTGGATCCAGATTTTCTTCATTTTAGACAAATGCTTTAACAAGCCTTCTCAGGTCTGTGATGATTTCAAAATAACACGTTCTCAATAACAGTTCCTTTATATGGAAACACTGAGACACAGTGCATGTTGTAGCATGATGAAAAGAGAACATTACAGGAATGGTACACCAAAATTACCCCTTTGCAGAAAGTCCCCCAGCGGGGAAAGCGAAAAGCACGCATAGTAAATTAGTGTAATCGAAGCAAAGTGGTGAGCCTGGTCGTTGTTACCGGACGCTGCTTTTCCTGTGTAATGTGTGACGCACATAAAAGGTATATTCTAAGAAGAGGAGCAACTCTGATGAGAACTGGCCTGCAGGAGTGATGGTTATGACTCCTTTCACCACCGGCGCCTAGAGACCAATCTGTTTGTAGAGCGCCTTAAAAATAAATAAATAAAGATGAATTAACAACTGTTAGGGACCAGCAGGGACAGCGTTGAAACTGAGAAAAAGAACAGAAGCAGGGTGGCAGAGGATAGCGGAGATCCGCAGGGGAGGTGGAGAGAAGAGGATGAGGGTGGTAAGGGTAGAGACATTCATGAAGAGCAGCAACACTGGGAAGAAAGAACAGACCGGCGGTGACAGATGAGAGCGGAGAGACTGCCGGGGAGCGAGGCAACACTGAGGGGAGAAAGATCATACATGGGCTGATTCGAGGGAACATGGAAAGACTCAAGGGCAAAACAGACACTGCGGTAAAAGGGCAGGCTAAGGATCAGAAACGGCAGACTCTGGGGAAAGCAGTCAAACAAGGGAGGCTGGAAAGCAAGCAGACTGAGGGGAATGTGGAATGACTAACAGTGAAAACAAGCAACTTTGGGGACAACAAACATACAGGAAAATTGGAAGCATGAGGTGCAAGTAGTGAGACAAGGGGAAAACTAGAGGAAGAAGCACGCGCGCCTCGCGCTCAAAGTTTAAAAAACATACAAGCGCGCACGCGGGAAAGCTTATTAGAAAGAACAAGCAGGAAGGGGGTGGCAAATGGTGTACGCGGCCGCTTTGGATGTCCTCAGTGGCCGCGCGGCTGACATCAAAGCGACCGCGAAAGTGACCAGGCAGTGCTTTTCAGGCTGCCAAATGGTACGCGCGCCCGGCACACATGCACTGTATTTGGAGGCCTGAAAAGCACTAGTTTGCACTTCCAGATTCCCCTTTTACAAAAGCTCTCGCGAGAGCAGCGCTAAAGCGCTGGCTCAGGCGAGACCTAAAAAGGCTAGGAGGAAAGCAAAAAGTTCAGGGATGACCCTGCAACAAGGGCCAAGTCCAACAAGGACCAACTCAGAATATTGTAACCAGAAAGCACTTTGCGCTATCAGTGAAGCACACTGATATTTTCTAAAACCAGGAATACCAATGCCACCAATCAGTTTAGAACCTTGTAATATCTTATAACGAATCCAAGAGCATGTACTGTTCCAAATGAATGTATTCATTATTTTATTTGGATTATAGAAAAGAAATTGAGGAAAGGTCACTAGGAACATTGAGCATACCTGTGGAGAAATTATAATTTTATTAGCTTCTATTGTTCCCCATCACGATGAATGTAAAAAAAGTTAATTTATCTAATTGCTCAAGAGTTTTAGAAATTCTTTTTACAATTCATACCAACTGCACTTTTCTTTGTTTTCAAAAAGTGAATACCATGGTATTTAAAGCCAGATGGTGCCAGGGAATCCTAGTGCTATACAGTACACCAGCAGCACAAAAGACAGTTAGGAGAAAAAGTAATGGTTTTTATTAAAATTCAGTGTAAATCCAGATATCGATGCATTACTCTCAAACATATTTAGTATAATTACAATATTTAGCATATTTGAAATGTATTGAAATGGATCATTGATGTATAATAAAATGTCATCTGCATAAGCTGATGCTTATAAATGTATGAAATTAACAGTGAATCATTTATCATTTACAGATTTGCCAATAATACACAATAATGGCGCAGTGTCCAATACAAATAACAGAGGAGATAAAAGGCATCCCTGCCTAGTCTCTCTGAATAGTTTAAAAGAGGAAGTAAATAATACTATTGAAGTATATTGATGCAGAGAGAGAGAGATATATGTTCTGATTTTAACCTTAAATATAAAATGAGTACAAAAATGAAATACTCACATAGTGCTAAACAAGAATTGCCAATTAACCTTATTCAAATATTTCTGCATCTAAAGCAAGTGAAACAATCGTTTTTTAATGTTACTAACTTAGGCTAAAGTGTCACAAAGAAGCCTAGTCTTGTGCAATAAAATCCTGTCTTTCATAAAACCAATCTGGTCAGGGTATATAATAGAACTCAACCTTTGAGATAACCTAATTGCCAGAATTGTAGTGTAAATCTTACAATCATGATTCATAAGAGAGCTTTATGGATAATTAGAAACTAAGGTGTTGTCGTTGTCAGGCTTAGGAAGAAGAATTAGAGTTGCATCCTTAAATGAGCCTTCAACTAAAGCATTGGTTACAAAACCTTGAAATAAAGAGAGTAGTAGAGGAAATAAGTTTCAAAACATTTGTAAAATTCTACCAGAATACCATCAGGACTAGGAGCGAGATGCTGATGATACCACCAGGACCAGGAGCTTTTTTTGGAGTTCAGTAATTTAATTGTTGGA
This sequence comes from Triturus cristatus, assembly GCF_964204655.1. NCBI lineage: Eukaryota > Metazoa > Chordata > Amphibia > Caudata > Salamandridae > Triturus > Triturus cristatus. Next base: position 472,910,234 of record NC_140588.1, read on the forward strand.
TGAATTTAGTTGTTGGATGAAGCTTTTCTAATGTTATTGGAGCATCTAAATTATCCATGTCAGCTTGAGATATAAGTGGTTAATTGCACTTGAGTAAGAATTGACCAATAGTAGTGTTGTGAATACCTTGAGATTCACTATAAAGATTTCAGTAAAAAGTCTTGAATTCAATAGCCGTCTCAGTGCTGAAAGATTGTATTGCTCATCTAGCCTTATAATGTGCATTTGATTTTTATCTTTAGCGCTTGTCTTTTTTAATACATAAGTAATTACTGAAAGTTTCACCAAACTATTAGCATTAAATTGATTGTTTACGGATGTATAGACCAGCTGTTTTACTAAGAAAAGTATATACATAGCAGAGATTTTGTATTTGTGATTTGACATTGATATCTGGTCAAGATACAAATAACATTTCAATTTTGCCAATTTGTTTCTCAGAGAAATTTAATTTTGGGTTAAACCTTTAATTTTCCTGAACCATAATTGAAGTGGTAGTTTCATTTGTTAATACTTTAAAACCAACCCTACAAATAATCAGAAATAGCAGCTAATAGTTTATTTGATCACTTCAATATCAGTGTTCATTGTCCATCTAGGGATGTATTTATGGATATTCACAAATAGTAGTGAAAATAAAATTTAAGCATAAGGTAGTATAGCGAAAGGTTCTATTTTAGGGTTAGCAATCATGTGAAAAATATTTCTAGAATAGAGTATGTTGCCAATACGTGAATGTGTGGAGTGAGCATTAGAGAAGAAAGTGAAATCTTTACCAGTAGGATATCTCAGTCTCCCATAATCAATAATTTTGTTATAAGACAAAAATGTTTTAAATAATGAACATGATATTGTAGGATGAAATATGAATCCACAAATTCTGTATAAAAATTGGTCTGAAATTATCTTAAAATCCCCATCAATAACAAAAGTTACACTGCTGATATTAGCTATTCCTGTATATATAAATGTAAAAGAAATTAGCGTCTTCTTTGGTAGGGGCATAACTATTAACTAAATAAAGAGAACATTTGTCAGTCTGATTTGAACATATACAAAACAGCCCTCAGAGTCTTTTTTACAATTTCAAATGTTCTATTGTAATTTTCAAGAGAGAAAGTTTAGCTACACTGTATTTTGTATAGCTGGTGAGGATACAAATGTACCAATCCAGCTTTTTGTCATACATGGTAATATATTATCATCTGTAGGTGTTTCTTGAGTGAAACATGTATCAACCATACATTTAGTTAAATAATATAATATTTTTTGTTTTTTCAACCTCAGAACTTAAACCCTTACCATCCAGGGAAGCAAGTTTTAAAGAACACTTGTTAGCCATTACAATTTCTATTTAAAGTAATATAAAAGCGTCAAAATGAGGTAAATTGTTCGACTATTAAACATATAAACAAGACAGACGATACAGACATAACATATAAAAACCCTAAAGGAGGAGTAGATCAAGTGAAATAATGATGTAACAGTGTGACAATCCAAGGAGACATTAGTGTGCAATGGAAATCTGCTAATAGGGGAAAAAGCCTTAGTAATTATGCACTGTTGAACATCATTTCCCACTTCTTGAAGCTTGCAAATCCAACGCCATAAAGTCATGTTATTCTAAGTGAGTAACCAAATCTGTGGGTGAAGTAAAAGATTTAGAAACGTGGTTTTCCAAATTCTTATAACATATGGATCAAAAAGTCAATATTTATAAACAGCCTCTCTAATCTAAGGGCACAGATTAAAGGATTGTTGGTTACTGCCAAATTTTCTTCTCAAAATCCTGTTAGATAGATATTTTATTACCTTCTACTATTAAAGTTAGAATTTCTCTCACTGCTTTCCAGATGAGAATGGTGATGATGAAGCAGTTTGTGTTGACTGATTAGGTTTACGATGCCAATGTGTATCAGCTTTATCAATTTCAAACTTTTTGAAGAATTTTATTTTTAGAAATAAAGACAACAGAGTTTCCCAAAAACGGTATACAATTTTGACCCTCGCTGTTGTTTAACAAATTGAATATACATGGGTTAACTGAAGATTCCTGTTTTCTAAGTCAAGCAAGATTTTTTTCATCAGTTATTTGACTGACCTGAGGTGTTAGCTGATCAATCAACCCTGATATATCGCTTGTAATATGTTTGATATCAAAGCAAAAAGAATCCGTATGGCAGTAAATCACATGAATTCTACTAAACCTTTAGCCATTGCTAGATCTTGTGATTTAATAGCTTTTGACAGGGGGACGATATGCAACCTGTTCCCTTTTATTTGACAGATATTGTGCCGGTTTCATATCTGAGTTAGTGCCAGACATATTGTTAAGTGGTAGTGACAGCTGGCCTTAGAGCAGTACTCCAGACACCGACCTTCCCCTGGCGCTACTACAGGTTGACCATCACATCCTGATGCCCAGTCGCATCTCCCACCTCACTCCCCTGGTACTTCACACTCTCAACACACATGACCACATACACCCCCCACACAGTGCCTCTTCCTATCCTGCATATTCCTAATCACTCATCACCAACATTTTAAATCTGCTATACGACCGCTCATTGGACCTGAAACCTGCCCGACTCCCCTCATTGCTCTGGACACAAGACTAGACAGAACAGGACGAACAGACCTAGAGGTGGAATCACCATCGCCTTCAAATAATCCATCCAGTGCTACACCACCTTCAAAAACATCATCAGCACAATGGACCAACAGGACCTTCAAACTCCTCATTACCAATAACTACACCCTGAGTGGCACCCTTGTCTACTCCTCCCACCCCCCCAGACCACTTGTCCACTTCAGCAGTACTGTCACAGAATTCCTACCCACCTCTATCCTCTACTCAAGCACCTCTATCCTCCTTGGTGACCCCAACTACCACCTGGACAACCTCACTGAGCCCAGCATGACCAACCTGCTTCAGGACTTGTGCAACCTTAGACTCACCCAGCGAGTGGGAGACCCAGGACATGCCACTGGACACCTACCGGCCCCATCTTCACCAACTTCAGTGGCATTGCAGTATACAAGCCCACACCGAGCACCTTGACCAACCACGCCCTAGTTAACTTCAGCACACTCATCCCACACCACTGAAGAATCACCACTGCTAAAAGATCTCAGAAGCATCCTGTCTCCTAACTCCCACACCAGTGTCCTCAACACAACAACTTCACCGAATCCTTCTCCAACTGCACAGACATCCTGGCTCCTTCTACAGCCAACAAAATCATGAGACCCAGACTACAAGCAAGCTGATACAAGGAAGGAAAGGCTCACTAAACACCACTGCAAGCAACTTGAATGCAGATGGAGACAAAGTCAGGACGACGCCGACAAGAGCACCTCAGATGCTGCCATCATTAATTCAGAGGCACCAAACACCCCACTCTCACCGACCGCATCGAAAGCAGTACAAATAGCATAAAGGAAAACTTTGCCCCCCACCACTTTTCAAGAAACCCTCAGCAACATAACAAACTGGAAGTCACTCCCGCTCTCACTATTGGGCAAAGCAGCAATATTTAAAATGATGTTGTTACCCTGTTTCCTGTACACCCTGCAGAATTCAGCCGACCCTGTCCCAAACTCGTATTTTAAAGATCTTGAAGGGCTCCTGTGAGTCCTCCTTTGGGGAGGGAGACCGCGTATTACTCTGAAAAAGTTGACACTCAGCTGGTACGACGGCGAAATCGATTTACCCGATATTAAAAAATATTATTGGGTTGCGCATCTAACAGCTATTAATCATTGCACATATGGCCGCCCTGACAACCCAGGATTCCTCATGGATCGTTGGCGTCTGCCTAACGGGGCCTTCTCCCGGGCGCTGTACTCTACGCCAGGCAAATACCCACTCACCGGCCCCACCAGTCACACAGTCAAAATATGGCACTCTGCAACTAAGTCGCTCGGTTGGCAAAACAAGCTGACTCTCGCCACGCCTCTGTGGGACTCACAGAAACTTTGATACCTGGGAAACTCAAAAGGGTTTCATAAATGGGCTCTAATAGGCATCTATCAAGTTAAAGACCTCTGGTGCGCAGAGGGCGTGAAGCCCTTTAACACTCTCCAAACCCAATATGCCCTGGCGGATTCTGAGTTTTATCGGTACCTACAAATCAGACACGCGCTACTAACAGTATTTCCCAGTAACGCTACTCCACCAGATACCTCCCCGCTAGAGGATAGACTGCTGGATGGCCACTTGCCTGACATGGCCATTTCCCTGACATATCGGAAACTCATTAATAATATGGAAAATCCCCTATTGACACTACGGAATAAATGGACTGAGGACGGAATTGAATTAGATGATGAAACCTGGCAGGAAGCAATTTCCTCTCCCAGAACAGTTGCTATCCCGGCGCGACTAAGACTGGTGCAATTAAAGATCCTTCTCAGAATTTACATAACTGGTCCTCAGTTGGTGCACATGGGGGGACTGACAGATGGCTCTTGTAGGAGGGGATGCACACAATTGGGTACATTCATGCATACATTATGGCATTGCGTGCGGATCCAGCGCGGCATACACACAATTATGAGTGAAGCATTGGGGGTAGAAATCAAACCAGAAGCACCCAGATGCCTCCTTAACATCTGGGAACCTACCGACCTGAACACTTATACTATGCAATGGGTTACACTTGGCTGCATGATCGCCAAGCAAAATATTGCGCAGCTATGGGGAGCCCCACACCCACCCACGGTCACAGATTGGGAGAGAGATCTCGACTGGTGTATGCTAAGAGAAAAGACAGTTTATGTGGCCCGTGGATACCCCCGCAAATGGTCTAGGGTTTGGGCCCCCTGGAATACATACCGTGGTGATATATGTACCCCTCCCCGTGATACCGATGATGATGATCCCTCATGATTTCCTTTTTTTTTTCCAATTTTAATTTTTTATTTTTTCATATCACAAAATACATATACGATTTCAGCAAGTGTACGTACATAAATCCACGGGCAGTATTCAGCATAAAAAAACAGAATTAAACAAACAATTATTCAAATCCCAGTATCTAAGCTAAAGCAATACTCTACTTAAGATTAACCCAGTTTGAATCATATTTAGGGGTAGTTAGCAACATTAGAGCTCCTTAAAACTCATTTATCCATGCAGATAATAATCCCCAGATCTTCCTTCCTTTTCGTTTAGCCTGAATACCCTTACGTTTATATAGGGCCATTTCAAATTGATATACATGCAGGAAGCGCCCTTTCCATTGCTGGAATGTCGGAGGAAGTCTATCCAACCATGCAGCAGATATGCACAATCTATACACAGTCATAGCTATAAAAATCAATTCCAGCCCAGGCCCTAAATAGGTTTTGTCTACTCCCAGTAGCATAAGCTGCGGGGACGGAGTGATACTGCTTTTTAATATCTCCCCTAAAAAGCCCACAATTTCTAGCTCTATTTGATTCAGACTGGGACAGGAGTAGAATATATGAACCAGGTCTGCCCCTGAAGCTTGACATCTGGGGCAATGTGTCCCAGCCGTGCCGCCCCATTTTGCAATCTTTGCTGGGGTTATATATGAATCATACACCGTTTTATAGTGTTGCGATTGCAAATTCGAGGCAAACATCACTGTGCCCCCTAGCTCCAGTGATTCCAAAAATCCTGAGCCGACCATGTCAAGTTTCTCCTTCCATTTCCCATCCTGCTTCTCGAGGTCATCAGGGACCAGTTCCAATAAGCAGCCATATATCTGAGAAATGGAAGGGGTAGCTTCTTTTATCATTACCTCCAATACCGGTATTTGATCAAAGCCAGCAGTCCCCCCTACTTTAAAAAAAAAAAAAATCTTTGATCTGTAAATATTAAAAAAAATCTCGTGATGAGATATTAAATTTACTACGGACCAGTTCAAAAGGAGCAAACAAACTCTCTACCAAAAAATCTCCCGGTCTGCTAACCCTGTTACACCCCCATCTTTTAAAGCAACTGTCCTGAAAGATGCAAGGCAGTTGCTCATTTTGAATCAGAGGGGTATATCGACTATACCTGCCCACCCCTGCTTTTTTCTTAACCAATACCCAATTCCTATAAGCTGCAAGGTCTACAAAGCGGGTTCGTTTGAAATAGCTTTGCTCAAAGAACATCATTGGACAACCCTGAGCAGATTTACCAAGCAATAGCTCATAGATGGAGGGTGACCTGATGCTGGAATCCTGCGCCGTTGTACGACAGCTAAACAATATCTGATAACACTGCAAGACTGCAGAGAGATAGTACAGCCTGAAGTTTGGTAGTGCCCAGCAGCCCCTAACTCTAGGGATACACATAAAAGCGTTCGCTCTTCTGGTCTTCCCGTATGCCCAAATAAAACTAGCTGTTATCCGATAAATTTTCTTAAACCATATATCATTAATTTCTAATGGGAGAGATCTAAACACGTATAATATTTTTGGAAGAAAGATCATTTTTATTCAATTGCATCTTCCCATTATCGACAATCTCATGTTATCCCATCTTTTAAAATCAAGCTTGGCTTTCTCCAGAATAGGGGACACATTTTTATCAACTATCTTTCTATCTTTGAAGTAATACGAATACCAAGGTACGTAGCCTCATTTGTAATCCTCATATCAGATGCTAGCGTGTGCCTGTTGATTAAAATTTGGGTTTTAGTTTGTTCAAAAGGAATCCTGACCCATTTCCAAATACTTCAGCCAGTTCCTCCACTGCCATTAGAGCCCTATCTGGATTACTTGTAATTATGGCGATGTCATCGGCATAGGCGAGGGTCTTAGTGTCCCACCCCTGTAATGTAACGGGCACAACCTCTTGAGAGGCTTCTAACGTTCTAATAAAAGGGTCAATAAATAGCGCGAAGAGTAGGGGAGACATAGGGCAACCCTGTCTTGTACCCCTCTCTATTACAAAGGGTTTGGTTTGTTGTCCCATTATACTCAGATAGACAATAGGTCTTTTATATATTGCCTGGATTGCGTTGATAAAGTTTATCCCCAATCCAACACCCTCCATCACTTTCCAGAGAAAGGCCCACGACACACGGTCGAAGGCCTTTTCAGCATCCAAAAAACAGACCCCCATTGGTTTAGCCAAAACTTCAGTTGCGTCGAATATGGTTATAACCCTTTGGATATGGTCTGTAGTTCCCCGCCCCGGAATAAACCCATGCTGTTTATCCGATACAAGCTGATGTATGACCCCAGCCAGTCGGGTAGCGAAGATCTTTGAGTATAGCTTTCCGTCACTGTTTAGCAGTGTAATGGGTCTGTAGGAGCCAAGAGCAATAGGATCTTTATCTTTCTTTAAGAATATAATTATATTGGCAGCATCCCATGATCTGGGCGGTGGAATCCCCTTTCTGACTCCATTTACGAGGTTCAAGAGCTCCTGCTGAACTTATGCAAATAATATTTTATAAAACTCTAATGGTGTAGAGTCTAACCCTGAAGCCTTCCCTGAGGGTAGGGCAAACAATGCCGATTGCAGCTCTTCTAATGAAATTTCTCCTCCTATCATCAACCTGTCCTCATCTGTGAGTGTAGCGGAGCCCAGTGGGCCAACTGAGTGGTTGTCTGGTAATGCAGAGCCGGATATAAGCGGTTCTTTATACAAGTTAGCGTAAAACTCCCTGAAGGCCTCCCTAATTTCCCCAGGTTCAGTGCCTATATTTCCACTCATATTCTTAACTTTACTGATATTAAATCCATGCCCTGCTGTTTGGCCCTGACTGCCAAATACCTCCCAATGCGCTCATTATATTCATAGCGATCTTGTTCGCTAGCAAGGAGTTTTCCAGCAGTTAACCAGTGCAGAACTTCTGCCGAAAGCAAGATGGCGGCCGCTTAGACACTGGCGACGGTGCTCTCCCCGCAGTCTCCAAATTCTTACCTTGCTCCTGCTATGTGAATCGGTCTGGTCACTTGGAGTTCTTACGGCTCGCGGCTCCTCTCGATCGGTCGATCAACCCGCCTCACTGTGATGCTCACGGGATCATCGGTGTGGAGAGGGACGAAGAGCGGGGACTGGCGCTCGTTCTGTGAGCCTGCTGCTCGCCGGTGTCTCAGTGCTCTGGACTGGTGGGCGGGACTTGCCAGGAAGCTCCCACAACTGGCCCTTGGATTAGTATACCGTACTGCCTGGGTGGCTGCTTGCTTGAGAATGCCACCAAAACCTGTAAAGACCCTGAAAGACAAAGGTGAAGTGCCCAGCATAGCCCTGAACAGATCTACAACTCGAGCTCCTGCTGTCAGACCGGATGGGACTATCGAGCAGCCTGGGCCAGGTAAGGCAGCAGCGACAGTAACAGCCCAAGCGGGGAAAAACAGATTGGGCAGTATTAACACTAGTAAAAGGAGGAATCAAGTCCCTAAATTAAGCAAGATAGGTGCTGGTGTTGAAGAAGGAACAGGGGCTCTGGACACTGACTTACAATATGCACCGCAGCCCTCAATTACACAATTTTTCACCAGCAAACATACTGAGAACTGGCCATCTTTACCATCTCTGCCATTTGCGGGTAAAAAGACTAGTAGGCAGACTACACCGGCAGCGCTAGACGTCACACCACAGGCAGACGCGATGGGAGAGAACGGTGAGGATGGGACAGAGGGCAGGGAGCCCCACAGTACTAGTGATCCTTTGCTACCTGAACAAATACCGAACCTGCAGGGGGTGGCGTGGATAAAGGTGAAGAGGGCAAGGACCGCACTGCCGGGCTGCACGGCGCTACGGCGTCTGCATCCTCTGACACCACATTGGAGGGGGTTGATAAATTCTTCTCTCTGACTGATGACTCTGATTCTGACTCATATAACAGCGAGTCTAGTGGGAATCTCTCAGTCACATCGGAATCTAGCACCCTGGAGGCACCTGAAACAGCATTTAAACGCCCGAAGCAGCAGAAAGTGCGCAAGGGCAGCATTGAGCCTAGAAAACAAAGAACAAAGAAAGTTCCTGGTAGCGGCTTAAAATGGGATTATTCCCACACAAGGATGGCTGGGACTTCGCCAGGGGATCCTACAGCTGATGACTCAAAGATGACTACTCCACAACCTACCAACGCCACCCCTATTAGTCCCGAACTTAGCTTAATATTAGATTCTATTAACGATCCCCTATGATTTCCAATGAACTATGCTGTTATATCTGTATGTAGATTTCATTTCACTGTAAACCCCTTTACTGATTTTGTGAATCTGTACCTTCATGTCGAGAATGTTCAATAAAAAGATTTTTTTTTTTTAAAAGAAACCCTCAGCAGACCCAAAGAAACTAGCCAACTACCGGGCTATCTCCCTGCTACCTTACCTGTCAAAAGAGTTGTATGTTGGAACAACAAGTTCCCCAACCACGACTTCCTTAAAAAAGAGGTCGCAACCACGACCTCGTCTAAACCACGTTTTTTTTTTTACCACGCATTCCTTTATCACGATTTTTCTTCTTAAAGGAATGCGTGTTAAAAAAAATGCTTTCCAAATACTACCCCTATCCCCCATCCCTTAAATACTAATTCCCCCCACCCAAAAACAAAAACTCGATCACTCACACTCCCTAAAATGCGAACGCAACCCCCATAAATCTAATACCCCTCTCCCTTTAAATAATTACGAAACCCCCTCCTCCTAAATACATACTCAACCCCTTTAAATCTATTTCCGCTCTTCCTTTAATTAATCACAAAACACCCTCCTCCTTAATTCGAACTCAACCCCCATAATTTTAATTCCCCTCTCCCATTTACTAATCACGTAAACCCCCACCTCCTATTTACTTATTCTACTCCTTCATACTAATCCCCCTCACACCTTCTAATCTATTACGATCACCCATACCCCTAAATACTAAACCCAAACTCCTATAAACTACCCCAAACCCCCACCCCATAAAAATCAACCCCTCTTACCTGTTCCTCTGCGACTGCGATGCTCCTCCGAACTCCGCCCTGCCTGAACACTAGACCGACTCAGCCTTAACCACGCACATGCGTGGTTAAGTCCGAGTCGTTGATCGGGCAAGTCGTTGTTCTGCTTTCGTGACTTCGGAACTCATTGTTTCGGAGTCGTTGTTCAGGATGTTTCCCGTCAAAAGTCATGGGTAAGAGGATAAACAAAAACCTAGTCACCTACCTCAATGGCAAGCACTTCCTTGATACCACTCAATCCAGATCCAAGCCCAACCACAGTACAGAGACTGCCCTAATGGCATGGATGACATCCGAATCATCATGGACAGAGGTTACTCTACTTCCTTATCCTACTGAACCTTTCCACAGCCTTTGACACTGTCTCCCACATTGTCCATATCCAACGACTGCACGAAGCCAGCATTCAAAGACCAGCCTTTTGCCGAATTTGCTCCTTCCTGATAAGCTGGCTGCACCCAGTCAGTCAGCCTGTCCCCATTCACCGCAGACACCGTCAACCTCATATGCAGAGTTCCATAATTAAAATTATGGTCACTCATCCCCACCCTGTTAAACAGCTACATGACTCCACTCGCCGGCATCTCCGCGCCCTCTAAATCAACCTCATATCCTACGGTGATGACACGTACTCTCCCTCTCCAAGAAGACTCCAAACACCCAGACCAATTTCTTCACCTGCATTACTGAAGCCTCCAGATGGATGAAACCCAAGTGCCTCAAACTGAGCACAAAAAAGAGACGAAAGAAGTAATCTATGGCAAAGACACCTCGCTCTAGAACTCTACCTGCTTTACTGCAGAACTCGATCCCACATTCTTCCTGGCAACCCACGCAAAGAACCTCAGAAAATCGACAACCAGCTCGCCATGACCAGTCAAGTCATCACAGTCTCCAACTCCTGCTTCCACACACTCAAGATGCCCAAGAAGATCCTCAAATGATTATCCAAGAAAGCTGGCAGAACCAACACCCAAACCCTCATCACCAGCAAGCTGGATGATGGCATTGCTTTCTATGCTGAAATCAATGCTCAACAGAAGACTCCAGGCCATACCAAGCTCAACAGCCAGGCTCACCCTCAACTTACTCCTAACACTCACATTGACACGCACCTTAAAGAGTTTCACTGACTCCCAATCCACAAGCAAGCACTCTTCAAACCTTTCACGCTCACAGAAAAAGTCTTACACAACATTGGCCCCACGTACCTCAACAACCAAATACATTCTACAGACCTACCAAACACCTCTGTTTACCAGGCCTCCCACTCACAAACACCATCTTCATACAAAGAACCAGATCCGACAGTCTTGCCTTTTCCTACCTTGCTCCACAATTCTGGAACGGATGCCCCTGCACATCAGACCCTCCTCCTCAGTTCTTGAATTGCGCAAGCAACTGAAGACATGGATCTTCACCTAGCCATAGCCCTGGCTCAGCCCATAAAGCTTGTGCTCCCATGCCAGGATACCCTCTCAGGGAGTTGTGCCCTATAAAAATACATATAACACAGCACAACAGGAGGGTAATTAGCATAGATTGTCCATCACTCACTCCAGGAGGCCTTTTTCTTTAGCAATCCTGAGAGGCTCAGAAAGGGTTCACTGGGACTAGTAGAATCCAACATTGACGAACGTGGACAATGATTTGAGGAGTCATAAAGAAAGGCTGGAAAATATAGCCTCAGAAGATGCTCAAGTCTAGGAGGGTGGTTGACTATCATCCAGGCTTCTTTATCTGGGTCTCAACTAACAAAATAGGGAAGCTTATTTTTGAGGCAAGAGATAAAGGGGTCCTCTTCCATGGGATAGCATAGACTGATGATTGCCTTTACTACTCGGAAAACCAGCTTCTTGTTTCTGCAGCTCTGAAATTTCTTGAGTGAGAGAACCGGAGACAACCACCAGTGTAACTCCTTCATGCAATCATGGTTTGGATGGACTAAACCAAGTAGCTCAAGCTCATCTTCAAGTGAAAGATTCTTCGTTGCTCAGGGGGGCTCTGTAGTTGGGGGACTTGGCAATATCCCTTTGATGAACAATGTAAGGACCAGTTTCTCATCTACCGTTGGATGAAGTTCCTTCTTCAAGTAGTAACTTTCTGTCCGAGAAGTCTGAGCAGACAGTTTTGGTGTCCATGGCAACCCTGAGAGGTAGTACAAGCTGACTTTGTGAAGTTTACCTGGAAGCTTAAGTGATGAAGCAGACTGTTCCTTAAGTAGGAGAGAACAATAAGCTGTCAGGAGAATGCCATCTAGGTAGTCCATGAGCCAAAATCTCCAGGATGGATGCAGCCTACGCCAGTGTTGATCTTGGTAAAGCACCAAGGTACAAAGACAGACCAAATGGAAGGCAGGTATAGTATGAAACATATCTGATTTGTCTCATTAGGAAGAGGGAAGGATGGTAAGACTGTCTTTTCTCCCTCTGGCATCTCTTGTTTTGTTAAAGAACTTCTACCTCCACAGCCAAAGAAGTGAGTATGATTGACGAAACCTGTTCTGCCAGCACAGCACCATCGACTGGTTGAGTCAAAATCACATCATTTATAGAAAGCATGATGCATGGACCAAGGAGGTGAAGGTAGAAATATGCTTAAAGATCTCCTTTCCTTGAGGAACAGATCCACAAAGGAAAGGCCCCAGAAGTACCTAGCTGAGTTGAAGCAGTCATACCAGTGATTTTACTCTCATTATGCAGAAGGTCAAATTTACATAATTCAATGGTAATTGCTCTATGAAAATCACCCAAAAACACATGGATCTTTGTGCCCAGCATCTACATTTGGAGATATGAAGTGCTTCTGAGGAGGAACAAGTTTGCTCCTATAAATCTAGGAGCTTTGCAAGGCAAGAGTCAATTTTCTGGACAGGGCAGGGATTACCTTCAATCATGGGCGTTGGGCAGTTGGCAGTTTGCCTCCAAAGTCGATCTACTCTTTTATTGAGGTCAAGATAGCCAATAGCTTGTAAAATACGCCATATGTTCTAAAGGTGACCACTTCTTAGAGTCTATGGTACTCGCAAATATTTTTCCAGGCCACAAAGTTTAGTCTGTGAAGTGACCAAGTGCTGCATTGATACCAGCAGAACTGCGTTGAGGGTTTGGGGTGGGGGGGAAGGGTGGGTGTAAGGGAAGCAAAGCATTATACATCTAGTGGTTAAATTGCACAATGTGAAAGCCGAAAACCTGGGATTAACCCTGGCTTCCCTACTTAACTAAATTGCGTGGTCATAGGCCATTGTTTTATTTCACTTTTCCTCCTTTTTCTTCAATATTGCGTATAAGAGGATCTCAAAGTACATCACTAAAGGATGTGCGCTGTACAAAAAAACTTTCCTCTGTGTTTGATTTGATTAACTATAATGTTGTTCTTGTATAGTAGGGACACAGGCCACTCGAAGAATGCACATAACTGACTTAATTCACTATTGGCATTGTTGCCCGGGTTGGCGAGAATAAATGTTTCTCACTGCACTGATAATCTGGTGTACTAAGGTGAAATGGTTCTACATGTTAATGAAATACAACTGAAGTGACTTTATCATGGTGGTGCAGGACAACCCAGTTACTTCCTTTCTTTACCTTAAATTAAAGTATAAATAAATGCCTGCTTGTTTAACATTTTTTTGATGTTACTGTTGTGTCGAGTAAACAGCAGCCCAGAGAGCCCCAGGTAAAGGTCAGGATGGCCGCGTGCAGCTCCAAGGCTGTACTTTGAGTATTGCTGCCCTAGACATAGGATGCTATTGTTCAGGTGGGTGGAAAAGGTCTCCTCATTGAATCCGGTAAAGTGGAGGCTGAGAGACCTGTACTGGAGCTGGAACCTGCTAGGGCTAGAAGGGAATTCACATCAGCGCCAGACACATCTTCCATCTCCTCACTGGTCACCTTGGGAGAAAAGGTTAAGCCTCACATCTATCGTCTATGGCCATCTCAGATGAGCTAGGTCTTAGGTTTTTGGCTGTCTTGTGACGAGAGTGACACTGAAAGTCCTTTAACTATAGCGCTCACATGGAAATGTTACTTTTGGGTGGTAGCTTCCATTTTTTGGAAGAGGGTTGGGTCTTAACTGCCACTTTACTGGTCCGGTGGCCTACTCGGAATGCTTTGGCAACTGGCAGCCTGAGCTGCTAGGTCCTTGAGGTTCCTGTGGTGTGCTGTTCCTAGAAATCAAGGCCTGTGAATTCCCCACTTCATTTCCTGACATGCATAACTTCAATTTGTCTATTTGACTTATTCTAGAATACACAGAATCGTTAATACAAAGCTTGATTGACGTGCATATTCTCACACCTGCTCAATCTCGACTGTCAAATAAAAGCATGACAACCAGTATTAACTGTGATGTATTTGTATAGGCACCATCTTTTAATTTATTCTGGACTTAGTTTTATGGGACATAAAACAAAGGGACTGTTATTGCTGATTCCACATGAAGTAACAAATTACCAATATTAAATGTGTATTATTTGCGACTAGCAAATAAGGTCAATTCAGTGTATATTCGGCTCCTGTGCTGTGAATACTTGCTTGCATTAGTGATCTAAGATGGAAACAACAACTGGTGTATAACTCTCTGGAAAAGAAAGAATGCATTGAGTTCGTAAGATGTTTTTATCGCATTTTGTAATGCTATATTTCCCTGTAGGTTAACCCTGTGCCATTTAAATGTAATAAAACGAAAGAAATGAAAAACGTCAAAAAGGAAGAACATTTCTGTCAGAGGATGATAAAAGTTGTTATGGCTCCCCCTTGAGTCAGTGAGGATAAAGAGATATTACAGGAGCATAAAGGAGAAAACGACAAGCAAAGTTAAACATTCTAAAAGGGATTTCTCCTTTAAGCTTTATATTTGTGTTTAGTGTGTAGAGAAATGTTGAAAGTTGATCAGTGGTAAAAGTGTAGAAAAGTGTGACTGACGAGGCTGACAGCGGATTAAATGGCTGATTGGGCAATGTTTTTGAAAGAAGATCGAGAGATTATAGCAAGCTACAGAGTGACTGTGGATAAGAGAATGGATGTGGAGTGAGAATGTTGACGGGGTGCGGAAAAATAGAGGCAAGAGATAAGAGGATTAAGAGGGAGAAAAAGGTGAGATGGAGTGCAGAGTGCAAGCATAGTTCAGTGTGTTGCAGTCTTAAAGCTTACTATGAGCAAAATGAAAATGAAATTAATAGAGTGAATATATATTTTTTATTAAATATTGCTTAGGTTTGGATTATTCCTATTTTTTTTGTGTGAGAGCCTTTGGCATAATGTAAACTTAAAGAAGTAAAGATGTGTACAGTTTGTCAGGATAGATTCATTTCTTCCTGTCAATGACTTAGAAGTACATTTACGAATTATCCATAAATAGGTAGATTAGGTCAATGATTTATTATTGTTCACCCTCAAAGTATAATTTATTTAATTTTTTGTCTTTCTCCTAGATGCATCTAAACCCTACGGTGTAGTATTGTTCCACTGCAGGCATATGTTTCATAAAGAGTGTCTGCCGGTTCCCAGCACGGTAAGCAAAACATTGATCTATGCCTGATATTAAAATCTATCCTACCTAAAAAAGAGGTTAATTTGTACTTCAAATTTTCACCAGTAGTGTCATCTCTGTAGAATATCGTAAAGTAGTAATATGTTTGTAAAAAGGCTCTCCTTTTTCACTGTTTGTAAATTAAGTTTTATGGTGTTTGTGCTAATTATGTCAAAACATACATAACATTATTGCATTTTATTTTCGTTTCTGTTTTGTCTGTCGCTTGTCTACTGATTATCAGAAAAATCTGTGTTTTATTTTCAGCCTTGTATATGAACATCCAAGGACACTCCTCAATCGAGAGGATCCTATGTCCCATTAAAAAAAATGTAATCCTCAGCTGCACCATTTTCCAACAGCTCCTGTAAGAAATGTTGTGACAGGAATGTTCCCCTACATGGCTTTTGTTTCTAAACATATCCCGTCTTTGGTGACCAAGGAAGTATGTCCCTGGTATTATGAGAGCTGTTTGTTCAGTGTATGATCACACATGCATGCTGAGAACCACTGGGTTATGGATTGTGACCAAGAGTGAGGATTTGCTGTCAGAAGGGGTGCATGATCCGTGCCTTCCATCGCGAGGGTGACTACTATCAGCTCAAATGGATTGCCCTAGAAAGACTGTGGTGACAAAATGTTAATTAATAGGGGAAGGACAGCCCTTTTGTGACCTGTTTGCTGCATGAGATGGTTGTCCTATTGGCCTTGCCTATTACAATTGTCTGTCCAGTCTTCATATATGGTCTTTCATTACATTCAGCACACATAGGTGTGTAAGGGTGCTGTATGTGTGATGTGTCAGATGGTGGGGGAGAGAGAGAGAGAGAGAGAGAGAGAGAGAGATAGAGAATATGCATATGAATGAATGAATAACTGTTTATTTTTTTTTATGGATGGCTGGGTACAGGGAAATCCATTTGAATCTCCAGCGTAAGCAAGGTGTACAAAATGGAGGTTGGAGGAAGCTTGACAATTCAGCAATGTTTAATGCAAACATTCCTGAAATTTGAGGGAGTCTGCTGACTAAAGGATTTGGGATGACTAGACACAACAGTCTCTTCACAAGTGCAGAGATAATGTTTTTTCAGGTTCTGTCTTTTTGTTCCACTCACATCAGGTTGATCGGTAGTGTGGGAGGACAGGAGAGTGGTCTGAGAGTGCGGAGTTACTCTTCAACTCTGACCTGCTCTTTTGTTTACCTGGAGGTGTTGCTCTCACAAGCAAGTCTGATGAGTGTAAGGTGTGAAGGCTTCTTTTCTGTTATCTTTTGTGTCCATGTTTTGTTCCTCTCTGAGTAAGAGATTCCCAGGTTGATTCCTTCTTCCTGCTGTTAATTTAATTGAAGACAATGACTATGGCTGGCCTGTCTGATGTTGGGTACTCAAAGTGGCCACCTCAAACCACCTCAGATCCACCTCAAGCCAGGTCTGCAACTACCCTGGGGAATACACAAAACTCTGTCTGCAGATATGGTGTAAGAGAGGAACTAAAACCCAAGTTAGTGTTCCAGGTCTTATCGCTGATCAGTGTAGGCAGTGCCCCATAGGGTAATGAAAAATGTAGATTTGAAAATTAGTCATGTTAAGAGAATTCAGATTTTTTAAATGTAGGATGTATTTTACTAAAACTTAGAGTTGTATTTGCTTTCATTCAATTGACTTCATAATCTGTTGGGAGTTAAAATTCAAATCTCAGTTTATTGTTCAGTTGGCGCATCAAGAGTAAGTAAAGAAAAAGGTGGCTGCCGTACTGGGGTTTATACGTACTATATTATTTTAATTTTGAAATTTTGAGTTAGGCTAAATGTTTACTGTGAAAAGCTGCATGGAGATAGAGATAAAAGATTTATGCATAATTCCAGCCTCCCCATCTTTAATGATATCCAGATTTCATGAACATTCAGATTTTTTTTCCTAACCAACCAAAAAAAAAGGGTGGACTGGTAGGGATAATGCTAGCCTCCGTGTCCATTTTCAACTGAACTTCCAACTCCACTAGATCCTGAGACCTAATTAAGAAATCATCCGTGTACATAATCATACATAACCCTCTCTCGCCCTCTCTCTGAGGGAAGATGCTATGGGTTTCAACATCTTTGAGAAGCACCAAGGAGCTGAGGCTAACCCAAAAGGAAGACATGGCCATTGTTACAGTACCCCTGACTATCTGAACTGCTGATACCTTCTACTTTCCACTGACAATGGAATCGTAAAGCAAGAATCATTCAGATCTATCTTTGCCTACCAAGCTTTCTCCTGAAGAATGTCTCTTAATACACGGATACCCACCATCTTGAAATGTCTGTACTATATAAATCAATTGAGATCCCACAAGTTTATCACTGAGTGCCAAATATTGTCCTTCTTTTTCACCAAAAGAATTGAACTCAGGAATGTTGCAAATTCTTCTGGCACCGGTTTTATAGCACTCTTACATGAAATGTCCTGAACATCAAAATCTAGAAGCAAACACTGACCTTTTAAAAACACAATCTCTTTTGGCTCCTTCTCCTGATGCAGCAATTCCCTGAACTCTACCACATAACCTCTCCCCATATTTAGAATTAGTTGGTCCTTAGTTAAATACCTCTATCTTTTCCAAAACTCACTCAACTGTCCCCCTATCTTTTCTGAGTGAAAACCAATAGACATCACTATACCTCCCTTAATTTCCTTCAAACATATGTTGTGCTCTTCCTTTATATTGGCTACTTCTTCAGGATCTCCCATGCTGCAAAAAAAAAGTGACTGACTGGAAACCCCTAACGACTTTTTTCCCTCTGCTTAATAGTCAATCAATCAATCAGGAACTTATAGAGTTTGGTAAATCACGCATGAGGGTCTCAAAGTGCGGGAGTAGCTAATTGCTTCATGGGGATTGCTGATTCTAACAGCCACGTCTTAAGTCCGTTCCTGAATTCCCGGAGCGCTGCAGCAGTCTTGAGGTGCAAGGGAAGTTAGTTCCAAGCTTTGGCCACCAGGCATGAGAAGGAGCATCTTCCACTGTTGCTTTCACAGAGCGGTGGGTGTGTCTGCAAAGAAGGAGGAGGCAGATCGCAGGGGTCTGGTTGCTTGGTAGAAGGTCATGTGTTTGTTGGTGTATGCTGGTCCTTCGTTGTGCAGGGCTTTGTATGCCGGGGGCAACATCTTGAACTGGCATCTCTTCTGGATCGGGAGTCAGTGTAGCTTCTTGAGGTGCAGTGCGATGTGGGTCCGCCTGGGGAGGTCGAGGATGAGTCTTGCCACTGAGTTTTGTTTTGTCCGTAATCTCGTCAGGAGATGTGCAGTGAATTCTACGTAGTGTGTTCCCATAGTCCAGCCTGCTGGTGGTGAGGTCCTATGGGACGGTACTTCTGTTGTTGACTGCGAGCCACTTGAAGGTCTTGCGGAGCGTTCGTACGGTGTAGAAGCTGGCAGATGACACTGCATTTACCTGTTTCTTCATAGATAGCTTGCTGTGTCCAAGAAGATGCTGAGGTGGGACTTGTGAAACATTCTAGCGGAGAAATGTCCTCTTGTTCTGGGCCTGTCAAAAACTATTTCACCAAACACTCTGCTGAGTTTTGATTTGCCATATCCAATGGTTCAAAAGTTGACACATACTTGCCAAATCCTTTCTCGAGCCCATCACTCTAAAAAAGACATTATGGATCCTCGATAGGCTCTTTTTTTAGCAAAATCACCTAGCTTAGGATTAATTCTCATTAGAATTATTATTTCTCTCTGTAATTAAAGCAGTGTTAGCAGTACCTAAAACAACAGCCCACTGAGCCTCGTCTCTTATTCAAGCTACATCAATAAACACTTCCTTTGCCCTGCTTTCCTCAGCCATATCAAGGATACATGTAAGAGGGTCTACCAAAATCAACGCTTCAAAGAAATCAACATGTCTCAGTTCCCCCCACCCACTCTTCAATCACATTCCCATTAACACATCACCCCAATCAACGGAGTATTCAAAAGACATTTAAAGAATGAGTTATCTAAGAAGTATGCAGACCAGAACAGGAATGTTAGGGGGCTCACCCCTTCCAGTACCCTGTACGACCTTATATCGCCCTCTGCAGTTGTCCATTACATCTGACTTTGTTTAATGTCCTCTCTAAACCTTTTCTCGAATCTCAACAATCTCAAAAAAACAAAATTTGACCAAGATTCGACTCTGGGTTAGTATATGCTTTTTTATCAATCACAGGCCGAGAACATTCTGCTGGTATATTAACCCTATACTCCTTTTCTAAAGGCCTGCAAATCCAAAGTTTAATAAACCTCCACATGACTTAGCTGCCACCAATCAGCAGTTCATGTGTAAAGTATATCTTCTTCTTGAGGGTACATCACAAACGCCTTACCTCTATCACTATCCATATCCCAATGCTCATCATCATAAATGTTAAACACATACTCATCAAAAAATGACTTCTCAAACCAGTAGCATCCAAAAATAAATCTGTCTCTTGATCAGTGATCAGATCTAGCCTGAATCTCTTTTGTACCACAAGGGACACTTGTCAGCGTGCCGCAAGGATCACCTCCTCCTTCTGGGATCCTTAGTTCACCTCTCTACAATGAGGATATACCATCCTCACACTCCCTACTAATGTGCCTTTTCTTAATTTTTCTTTTCCCATCTTCCTTCCTATTTTCTCCTAAATCTCCCTCATCAAGTGACCAAAATTCATCATCTATAGCTGATTGCCCTGCAGTCTTTCTCTATCTAGTAAATAACAGACTCAACTCCCTTCTTAATAGAAGATTTACCTCTTTTAGTATCAATTGTTTAATTAAGTCCAGCTGGACTTGGATTTCTGACTATCCTGCTTATTCTATTCTGTTAAAGGGATTTACGTTCATTTTGAGATTTAAATATTATGTTTAAAATATTAATATTTGTTCATAACTAATATTGTGTTTTTTTTTTTTAAACACTGCTAACTGTTGTAATCCCCTCAGGCGATTGTGCTGCTTTGAGACATTTCTCAAACATGTCTCAGTAGAGCAAACACTCTTTAAGAGGCATCAGGCTAAGCGGCCTTGAATAACGATGGTGGCTTGACGCCATGTGACGTAAACGTCACACAAACCTGGCAGTAACGGAGCTCTGTCACACGCTGAAGCTTGCTGAACATCAATAGACCTTGTTTTCACTCTGCATGCAAAAACATGCAGCCCTTCTCAGGCTTCTGAAGGAAAAGCCGAACAGTAAGAGATACTCAGTTAAGGAATAAATCTGTATAAACCAAAACATCGCAAATAATCGTCATTCAAAAAGCAGTACAATCTAAAATGCCATCACATAAAACAAGTTAAAATCTTAATTAACATATTCTTTAATAAGTTAAGATATACATTTCATATAATGCTATCAATATGAACCACCATTAAAACCAAATGAATAAACTTGCAAATTATCACTAAACTAAAATAAAAGTCAATATGAATAACAATAACAAAACAACTTAAATGACAGATAACAGCAATGAAAAGAAGAAGATGGTTACTGTGCTGGGGTTTGAATGAACTGTAATGGCCGAATGCTGCAATTTTGAGTTTGGCTAAAGGTTTACTTTGAAAAGCTGCATACAAACATCTCCTTTCTTCTAATTGCAAGGTATTAGCTTCAATATAGTTCTATATTCCAGCTCCATAACTAGCAGTAGCAACTCTTAGCCTCATAGATTTGTTAATATAAAATTAGTATCCATACCCCCTACTTCCAGATAAATACAGGAAATCACCATTGCCATCAAAGGCTCACATTGTAGGTTGAGTCAAAAATAACAACCAAGTATGGTAATGAATTAACTCTTTCCAATTGTTGCTATCCACTACGATACCTCTAGTTTTCACATTCCCACAGACATGATTTTTTGATTTTGACATTATTTTTTAGTCCAAGCTTCTCTATAAATTTAACATATATTGAAACCAATTGCTAATGCCCTTGCACACTCCTCAATATCATTCAATACTTCATTGTCTGCTTAGAGAAAAATAGGTCATTTTTCCCCGTGAATCATAGGAGAATCAGTGGAGACAGCAGCAAGCTCCTTCCCTAGGTGATTAATATACATCATTAAAACAAAGGGAGCTGGAACACACCCCTACCTTATTCCTTGGACAGACCTAAATGGTTCTCCCTTACTCCTATAATAGGACCTTCCAAGAGGTTGGATTGAGTAGAGCAGATAAATCAAGTAAGTTATGCAGTACATACCTGGCAAAGTATTAACCACTGCGAACCCAAGCTGTGCGGCCAAAGTGTTTAGCAAAACTATGTAAGTATGAGCACCTGGCGACCTGGCAAATAGCAACCACTAGCTGGTGAGAACAATAGAAACTGCCATGAACCTCATGGAATGAGCACAAATGCCAGCTGGCAGATTTATCTTAAAAAGGCATAACATATCTTGATTCAGAAGGTAACCCACCATGAGATTGTGCAGTTAGTTACCCCCTTAACCCTTCTTGGCCCACAAACAGCTGATTATCTATTCTAACTACTGAATACTGTTAAAACAGCATATCTGAAAGAAACACGTTAGTCATAGATTCCTTACCTTAGAATTACCCCCAGGCGTCAGACTGGATGCGGAAAGTTTTTTCGTCAGCAGTAACTCTGCGCGTCAGAAGGTGGCGTCGGTCGGCTCCGTGTACGTCGTTGGCGTCGTGGTCACCGGGATGACATCGCGACAGCTACTTAGATGCTGCCCTCGCACGCTGATGTCAGTTATTTCTTTTTCCACGCCAGCCAGTGCAGATCTGGGAAGAGCAGTACCCCAGTCATTTTTTGACTAACTTTCTATCGACTTTTGTCGACGTCTTGTTTCGAGTCTCCGACTCCAAACAGGTGCATGAGGAATGCCTAGTTTTAAGGCCTGCGGTTCCTGTAACTGATTGATGTCAGTGACGGATCCGCACCTCGTGTGCCTCTTTTGCCTGGAGCGCGACCACGACACCAAGTCGTGCTCCGACTGTCAGTTGTTGACGCCAAAGGTTTTGCAGGAGCAGTCCCGAAAGTTGCTCGAATGCCGACAGTTGGCTCTGTGCCGGTCGAGGTCTCGGTCGAGAGGGAGGTCGAGGGACCGGTCGTGGAGCCACCACCATTCCGGTTCCAAGTCATCGAAGTCTTCGCACTCGGGGTCGGGGAAGCCGAAGCATAAGAAGAAGTCAAAGAAGCATCATCGCTCTTCGACTTCTCCTCGTCAGTCGGCTGATCCGACGAGGCACGCGGGTGGTGCCACTTCCGCGGCTCCATGTGCGGAGCCTTAAGGGTCGATTCCGAGCTTCCCTCCTTTTCCGGGACCCGGAGCGACCACGCCCAACTTCGTACATTCTACGAAGCAATGCATGCCTTCTTTGGGCGGACTGACACCGCTGGTTGGCCTTCGGGTCCCGAGGACTTTGTCGGGGGACCTGGGTCTTAGCAGCCGGCGGCTCCGGCCCCTGCGCCTCAGGCTCTCCTTGGATCCAGGCCTGGATCCGGATCGGCGCCGGTTGACCTCATTACAGCTCCACCGGTGCCGCTTCCTCCGGCACCACTTCCGCTACCGACACCGGTCATGACCCCGGCCGGCGTCGACTCTGGCCTCCATCCTGACGTGGACACGGAGCCGGACCAGCGTCGCTGATGCCGGATCCGGCACCGGGTGGGGTTTTCATGCCCCTATTCTCTCCTGGGGTCCCTTTCCAACAACAGTGACACCCAGAGTATGATGAGGAGGACTGGGAGGGGTCAGGTGACCCTTTAACTGACCAGCAAGATATTGAGCAGGACTGGAGAGAGGAACTGGGGGATGCCAGTGGTCTTGACACTTCACCCGACCTTGGCATGTTGTCTCCTCCTATCGTGGCTGCGGAGGAGGCAGCTTCATACGCTGTGGTGTTGCGTAGGGCGGCCGTGGCTCTCAATCTCAAACTTCCTACAGTGGCGGTCAGGACTTACCTCCTGACTGAGATGCTTCAACCAGTGGCAAGGTCTTCGGAGCCCCTGCTACCGTTTAATGAGGCCCTCATCGATGTCCTTTTGGGCATGTGGTCCAGGCCCAACACGGGGGCTCCCATGGACAGGAATGGAAAGTGGGGTCGCCCGGAGACCGAGGCCACCGCCCGGCTCCAGGCAACCCCACTTTCCTCTCCCAACACCCTACCCCAGAGAGCATGGTGGTCCAAGCCTCCACCTCCAAAAGCGCCTTCCCTACCACCCGACCGGAAAGGGAATCCAAGAAGATGGACCATCTTGGCAAGAACATTTTCTCTTCTGCCAGCTTAGGACTGCGGTCCGTAAACACTGCATGTCTCTTGGGCAGTTATTCGCACTCAGTGTGGGATATGGTGGCGCAAGTGCTGCCTCAGTGTCCGGAGGAGGCCCGGGTAGTGCTCTCCCAGCTTTTGCCACCTGGAGAGATGCAGCAGTGTTTACGATCCGTTGTGGGCTGGCCACCGCTGACTCTCTGGGCAGGACTATTTCAACGTCTGTAGCGCTTCGATGCTACGCCTGAATGAGGTCCACTGGCTTTTCAGGGGATGTTCAGAACACCTTGATGGACATGCTCTTTGATGGCCGTCGCCTTTGTGGCGACAAGGCAGACAACGCCCTAGAGCACTTTATGTACCCACGGGCTACGGCCAAGTCCTTGGGCCTCTCCTCCTGTCCAGCGCAGTCTGCTTTTTGCCCCTTTCATGGCTATGGAAGGGGTGCCCTGCTCCATACCACCCAGGGCCACAGGCCGCAGCAAGTTACCCAACCTTTGGGCGGCCGGGGACGTGGAAACAACTGGTGAGGTTCCGGGGCCCAGCAGGTGGGCCAGTTCACAAATCCCCCCTCTGCAGCTGCCTCCAAACCCTCTTAGTCTGACCTTTCAGGCCCCTCAAACGCCAGTGGGCGGCAGGATTTGCCATCCTTCCCCCACTGGCGCACCATCACTTAAGACAGGTGGGCTTTGCAAATAGCCCGAAGGGTCTACTCCCTCCCCTTAGAGACTACCCCTCCAGCCATGCCACCGCGATACCACCGCATGTTGGAGGATCATCTGGCCCTTCTCCAGCAGGAAGTTATGGCTCTCTTGGCCAAGGTAGCGATCGAGCACGTTCCTGTCCCAGAAGTAGGTCGTGGTTGTTACTCCCACTACTTTCTGGTTCCCAAGAAGGACAAGGGCCTCCGTCCTATTCTGGACCTCAGGGACGTCAATCACTTCCTCTGGAAGGAGAAGTTCAAGATGTTGACGCTTGCTCTGGTCTTGTCTGCCCTCGACCCGCAAGATTGGATGGTAGCGTTGGACTTGCAGGATGCTTATTTTCACACATCCGTCCTGCCGGCCCACCGGCGTTACCTGTGGTTCGCTGTAGGCAACGAGCCCTTTCAGTTCACTGTGCTTCCCTTTGGCCTTACCACCGCCCCTCAGGTGTTCACAAAAGTGATGGCGACGGTCGCAGCTCATCTGCGCAGGGTCTTCCCCTATCTCGACGACTCAATGTTGAAGATGGCCTCGCCCCAGGCAGCTGTCTCCCACCTCCAGACTACGGCCGACCTCCTGCATTTGCTGGGGTTCTCCATCAATGTGCCGAAGCCACACCCGATTCCCTCTCAGAAGCTCCTCTTCATCAGAGCAGTTCTGGACACGACGCGGTTTCGGGTCTATCCTCCAGAACAGCGAGTCCGGGATATTCAGGTTATGATTCCGATCTTTCAGCCTCTGTCCCGGGTTTCGGTAAGAATGACTCTGAGGCTGCTGGGCCCCATAGCCTCCTGCATCCTGCTGATCGATCATCCCAGGTGGCATATGCGGGCTCTGCAGTGGGACCTGAAGTTGCAGTGGGCGCAGCATCAGGGGAATCTGTCCGATTGTGTCCAGATCTCGGAGGGCTCTGTTCGACAACTGCAGTGGTAGCTTACGAACCAGAATTGGGTCAATGGCAGCTCGCTCTCCCTTCCCCTACCAGACCACACTGCGGTGACGGATGCCTCCGTTCTGGAATGGGGTGGCCACATGGGAGAGGCGGAGATCAGAGGCCTCTGGTCTACGGCGAAGTCCGGTCTCCACATCAACCTTCTGGAGCTCCGGGCGATTCGTCTTGCACTGAAGGCATTCCTTCCCTCTGTCCGGGGAAGAGTAGTGCAGGTGTTCACAGACAACACCACTGCCATGCGGTATTGCAGCAAACAGGGCGGGGTGGGGTCATGGACCCTATGTCAGGAGGCCCTCTGCCTCTGGACATGGCTGGAACATCAAGGCATTTCCCTGGTGGTTCAACACCTAGCAGGTTCTCTGAACACTAGGGCGGACGAACTCAGCCGCAGGTGCATGATGAATCACGAATGGTATCTTCACTCGGAGGTGGTGCAAGGTCTCTTTCAACAGTGGGGAGAGCCTTGGTTAGATCTATTCGCCCCCGAAGAGAACGCGCAATGTCAGCAATTCTGCGCATTGGAGTTTCCAAGGCGGCACTCGCTAGGCGACGCTTTTCGTCACGAGTGGAGTTGCGGTCTGTTGTACGCCTTTCCGCCTATACCACTTCTGCCCAGAGTGCTGAAGAAGATCAGGAGCGACCGGGCCCAAGTCATTCTTGTGTCTCCGGATTGGGCACGAAGAGTCTGGTATCCTGAGCTGCTCAACATGGCCATCGATCCTCCGATCAAACTGCCTCTTCGGGAGGATCTTCTGTCGCAGCAGCAGGGGACGATCCTCCACCCGAACCTATCCAGTGTCCACCTCCTTGCGTGGAGATTGAGTGGCAGCAGTTGACATCTTTTGACCTGCCTCCTGTAGTTTGTGACGTAATCTTGGCAGCCAGGCATCCCTCCACAAAGATGGTATATGCCTGCAGGTGGAACAAATTTGTAGCATGGTGCACAGCAAAGGCTGTGGATCCCCTTTCTGCCCCTCTTTCTGAAGTACTCTTGTTCCTTCTCACTTTAGCCCAGCAGGGCTCTGCTCTGGGCACTATCAAGGGCTACCTTTCTTCCATCTCTGCTTTCCTTCGGCTGCCAGATCAGCCTTCTCTTTTCAAGTCCCCGGTAGTTAACCATTTCTTGAAAAGGCTTAACGCATCTTTTTCCTCCAATTCCATTCCTTATGCCTCAGTGGGACTTGATCCTTGTGCTTACTTATTTAATGTGCGCTCCCTTTTAATCCGCTTCATAACTGTCCTTTACGACTCTTAAGACTGCTTTCCTGGTAGCCATCACTTCTGCTAGAAGGGAGAGTGAGCTCCAGGCTCTTTCTTCAAAACCTTCTTTCTTGTCTGTTCATCCGGACAAGGTGTTTCTCAGGACCCATCCCTCCTTTCTTCCTAAGGTGGTCACTGCCTTCCACATCGGGCAGACCATTACTTTGTCCACCTTCTTTCTGCCTCCACATCCTTCATAGGTAGAAGAGAGGCTCCACCGTCTGGACCCAAATCGTGCGCTCTCCTTCTGTCTGGATCACACAAAACAGTTCCAAGTGGATGATCAACATTTTGTTGGCTACGTGGATGCATAGAAGGGTCAGATCGTACACAAATGCTCCTTTTCTTGATGGGTCGTGTTGTGTATTAAGGCTTCTTTCTCTCTGGCTAAAAAGGAGCCTCCAGTCGGGCTATGCACTCACTCCACCAGGACGACGGCAGCCACTACTGCCTTGGGAAGGGGAGTGCCTCTGAATGACATCTGTCAGGCAGCAACATGGGCATCTGCTGCACACGTTCACCAAACACTACTGCCTGGACAGCCAAGTCCAGAGAGACGGCTTCTTTGGCCGTTATGTTCTCCAGGATTTTCTGGTGTGATCTTGGTTCGCAGAGCCACCACCAGGGTTCGTATTGCTGGGGTATCTATTCTAAGGTAAGGAATCTATAACTGACGTGTTTCTTTCAGATGCACAAGTTACTTACCTTCGGTAACGATATATCTGTAAGAAACATTAGTTAGTTATAGATTCCTTATACATCCTCCCCGTTCTGCGAACTGATTTCTAGGGTTAAGGACATCCTCTCCGGGCCCTAGTTTTGTGCACCAATGGTCAGCCTCTGGCATGGCTCTGCGTTTCTGGCGCGGAAAGTCGTGTACAGAACTGATGTCAGTGCGCGAGGGCGGCATCTAAGTAGCTGCCACGACATCATCCCGGCGATCACGACGCTGACGACGGACGCGGAGCCGACCGACGCCACCTTCCGACGCCACCTTCCGACGCGCAGAGGTACTGCTGACGAAAAAGCTTTCTGGATCCAGTCTAACGCCTGGGGGTAATTCTAAGGTAAGGAATCTATAACTAACTAATGTTTCTTACAGATATATAGTTACCGAAGGTAAGTAACTTGTGCGCCTGGTATACAGTCAACAAACTCACTTCTCATCTGTGGGGGGTTGGGATGGAGGGAAGAAGGATGAATGCGATAGACTGGGTAATATGAAAGGTCAACAGGGTTTTGCATAGGTGCAAAGCACCAGTTTATCGTGGTAGAGAGTTCACCAACCTCATGGGCCCAAGTTATTGCCACCAAGAAAACAGTTTTGTGCATCAGTGGTTGAACTGGGTTACTGCATTTTCTCAGACACCATGAGGTACGTTGACACCAAATTTAAATCCCACTGTGGAACAACAAATGGAAAGGTAGTAAATAAAGTAAAGTTATCAGAAAGCACACCATAGGTGCCGACTAAGAAAAAGAAGATTTGGGAGGCAGACGCATCCATGCAGAAAAAGTCGGCAAATAGACCTTTAACAATGTGACTGCTTAGCGCTGCTGTGCAAGAGGTAAAGCAAACTGTAGAACATCAGAAAGATGGGACAGAAAGGTACAAAGTCCTTCCATCATTACCCACTGCTCAGGTTTATTCTAGTCACTGGCATAAATGAATTGTGTGGCAGTTTTTTATTTTTTATTTTTCTATTTATTAAGAAAACAAAACCCGGCAGGATGACAGTCAACAAGTACACTCCATACTTTACATTGTTATTATTTTCACTTGCTTATCTCATATTATATACAGTGCAGAAACGTTACAACAAAATTGGTTCTGGTACATTACAATATAGTACCATATATGTTCTACCCTTTATTCTCCAGTACCCATCTTATTGGCAGACATTTAAAGTCCTCTGTATTGTATCCAATTCCCCCATACTTTGTCCCATTTCTTTGGACACCCCTTCCCCTGGGAGCTTCTGTACCACAGTTCTAGCCCGCCCTCCATCCCACAGAAACAGTTTCAGTTCAGTATCTACCTGCTTAAAGAAGCTTGGTGGTATTTTACTCGGGGTGTTCTGCAGAATATACAGGAATCGTGGCAGCGCCATCATCTCAAATAACGCTGGGTGCCCATTAGGGACAGTGGTAGCCTTCTCCAGTGAACTATGTCTCTGTGTTGCCTATCCAGTAAGGAAAGCAAGTTTTCCTCCAGGAATCGGTTGTTCCCCTTTGATATTATTATTCCTAGGTATTTGAATGTGTTTTTAATTACCAAAGATCGAGCGCTAGTGGGTAGGTTCGGTGTCGCACCAGACTGTATGTACAGTAGGGACTTATCCCAATTCATCCGGTATCCTGAATATATTCCGAACAGGTGGAATATATGGATGGCTCGGCCGATCGAGGACCCTGGTTTGGTAACGTATAGTAGTATGTCATTGGCATATAGAGATATATTTTCGTACCAGTCTCTGCCTCCACTTATTCACTGCATTCTAACCTATGCCACCAAAGGCTCCAGGGCAAGCACAAACAACATAGGCGAGAGCGGTCAACCCTTCCTCGTGTCTTTGTTCAGCTGTATTACCCTCGAGATCGCCCCATTCACTCGTACTCTTGCTAGCATTCCTGCATATATTAGTCGCACCCACGTGCAGAAGCTGGGCCTAAATTCAAACCTCTCCAATACCGCCTGCAGGTATGGCCATTCTATATTGTCAAACACCATGCTTGCGTCAAGTGACAGTAGTGCGACGATTCTTCTCCGGTGGCGAGCAGTACTCCATATAGTCTTCGCAGGTTGAGCCTAGTGCTCCTATTGGGAATAAACCCAGACTGGTCCAGATGTATTTTAGAGGTAATAACTGCCCCAACCCTGTTTTCCAACACTTTTGTCAATACCATAACCTCTATATTGAGCAGAGATATTAGACGGTAAGAACCACAGTCCTCTGGTGTTCGGTATTACCACAATTGTAGCTAATCTCTGATCTGCAGGTAGTACTCTGCTACTGAGGGCTTCATTATACATAGCCAACATGTGTGGGGCTACTTTCGATGCCACACTCTTATAAAATTCTATGGGTATTCCATTGGGCCTGGTTGTTTTACCTGATTGCAAATCACCCATAGCTCCTAATATGTCCTCCGTCGTGAGCTCTTTATCCAGCGTCGCTCCGTCTTCATCGTTGAGCCGTGGGACTGGGCGGTCTCTGAGTAACTCCGCGCAATCCTCCTTCGTTCTACTGGATGTTGATTTATACAGGGCCTCATAGTGATCTGCGAATGCTGAGGCGATTTCTTCGCCTGTCGTTTTAGTCTCCCGTTGAGGAGTCTTTATCGCTAAGACCTCGCTTCGCTCTTTTTCCCTTTTTTTCAAGCCATGCCAACAACTTGTTAGCTTTGTCCCTTACCTCATATAATTGCCTTTGGGTCGCTCTGGCGTGCTTTGTAGCCACCTCTTCTACTATCTCTCTCAACTCTTTTTGCTTGAGTCGTATCTTCTGCCTAACCTTCACTGTTGCCTCACCACTTCCCATGGCCCTCCCTTTAGTGTGTCGTATTGGATTCATTGCTCTTTCTTTTTCCCTCCAACAATGGCCTGCAGACACCCCTGCATCACCGTCTTGTTGGCCTCCCACAATGTACAGGACAAATCCACCGTCCCTATATTATCCAGGAAGTATTTGTTCTGTGCGCTCTCCTATTTTATTTCTAATCTGCTTGTCTTTAAAGAGCCAGGGGTCCATTCTGGGGGGCAAGATACAGTTTCTCGTGGATCCTTTCTATAGAGTTTTCTACAGGTGAGTGATTGGAGATTCCCATTGCCTTATGTTCTGTCCCAGTAAACCAGTGTGCATGTACTGTTTACGTCATCAGGTAGTCTAAGCATGAGTACTCCTTGTGTGGGGCGGAATAAAACGTGTATTGTCGGTCCTCTGGATTATGTACTCTCCATAAGTCCACTAACCCCATCTCCCCCACAAAGTTTTGTAGTGGATCATGTCCCTTGTCCCGATCCGACCTCGATATTCTGTCCAATCCCGGTTCCATTGTGGCATTCATGTCCCCACCCATAATTAGAATTCCTTCCTGGAGATCTGATAGGAGGACCCCCAGCTCCCTCAATGTGTCCGAGTGCAGCTTCGACGGTACATATACCGGACAGAAATTAAGAACTCTACCCTCCCATCTTTCTGTCATGGCCACATATCTGCCTAACGGGTCATGCTATATTCTCCCGGGAGTGACGGGAAGAGCCATCCGGATCAGGATCCCAACCCCTCTGGACCCCATGGTGAAACCTGCGTGCGTGGCTAATTTATATCGAAACCTATCAAGTGCTTTGCAGGTTGTACCTTTAAGATGAGATTCTTAAATTAATACTATTGATTTTGTCTACGGAGATATTGCAAGACCACTGTGTGTTTGATTTTGTGTCTCAGCCCATTAACATTCCAGGTCATAACCCGTAACCCCGCCCCCACCCAGTGAGAGGCCCGCCACTCATCCGTGCCCAGACTCCTATCCAGCGTGGTCGTGCAATTTATTACTGGGGCTGTATCCGAACTGCCATATGTGTGTGCGAAGTCTACTCTGCCCTTTGTTTCCGTATACCTCGTTGTCTTCCTGCGCCCTGTCAGGTAATCAAATTGTAAAACATGAAAACTTTGCCATTCTTCTAGTGGCCATTCCAACACTGCAGAACCTTGTGAACACCCCCCCCCCTCCCTGCTGCCCTGCACTGTGGGTTAAGAACCACCTACACCCCCAATTTGCAGAGTGCCTGTAGCCCCATAATAACAATCCCAACTGGGGTCTGCTCAACGCCTGAGAGTCTACCGGTCCCCATCCAGTATCCATTAAGTAGGTGCTATAGCAACTTATTTCAAAGCAGATGCAACAACACTACTTAACATTTTCCTATTCATTAAAAACGTAGTTCTTATCTGTATATAGGATCTTCTCCCGATGAACCAGCCTGTTGTCTAACTTCACCTGCTTGAGGTCAATTTAAACTATCTGCAACTCCATATCTCCCCCCACTCATGGAGTTTCATGCTGCGGCAACTCTCCCATGGCAACGACATTGTCCCTTCTTCCTTAGTCAGTGCCCAGAGTCAGATCCATCATCCAGATCCATTTCCGCTGCAGCCTCCCTCGATGTATTCCCCTGTTGGCGTTGTGATTTTGTGATCGTTCTCCAGCCCTCGAGCCAGTCTTGGACTTCTTCAGGAGTTGCAAATCGCCATACCTTGCCCTCTGTCATCACTCTCAGGGTGGCCGGGAAAAGCACAGAGTACTTGATGTCTTGCGCATGCAGACTCTTTTTAATTTTCAGAAAGGTTTGTCATTTTTGCTGCACTTTCTGTGTAAAGTCCAGGTAGAAGGTAATGAGAGAATTTTCATATTTAAGCGGTGGGATACTCCTGGCCATCTGAAGGATCACATCCCTGTCGCGATAGTTGAATAATCTTGCAATTATAGGTCACGGTGGGGTTCCCGGTTTCGGCCGTATTCCCGGAATCCTATGGGCTCGCTCTACCGAAAAAAAAATTGATAGGCATTTGGGCTGGAGTGAGTTAGTGATAAAGTTTTCCACAAATAGGTCCATGGCCTGTCCTTCTGCTCTCTCTGGCACTCCTATTATATGTATATTATTATGGCGGGAGCACCCCTCCTGGTCCTCCAGCTTGGCTTCCAAGTACCTCGTCGTCTGTGTCAGTTCCTGGACTTGTTACTTCAGGGTCTTCGCATCTGCCACCAGTTCCGCCGTTGTTCCCTCCACTTCCCTTACTCTGTCCCTCATGTTGCAGAAGTCTGCTCTGAGGAGTGACACCTCCGTAGTTACCGCATCAACTTTACCTGCCAAGTCTACTTTGATCCCCTGTATGGCAGCCATGACATCTTTCAATGTCGGTTCTGGGTTAGCCGCTTGGGTGGTCATCATTTGTGACCCGGAGGCGCCTGTCTCTTCTAGGTTAACCATCTGGTCACAAGGCAAAGTGTACTTGTCCAGTTTTGTCTGTTGGGGGGTGGGGTCCCCTGTCCCCCATCATTGTCGCAGTGCAGATTCCACGCGGAACCATCGTATCGAGCGGGGGCTAGTTGATGTCTGGTATTTAGGCCCCATGCAGGATTACCAGGCGCAGCCTCTACAGCTCCGCTTGAAAGACGCGAGTCGTTGGGGGGCTCCACGCTTCCCGTGTATGCTTGTCACTGCAGTCTGGCCTATGCTGGTGATTTAGGCCTCATCAAATGCCCGCTCTTTTATTTATTTTCCCCCTTTTGTGATCGTGGTGTCTCACAGAGTGGTGTGCACTTGCTGTGGTCCCAGCACCCCCAGTTGTTATCGCCTTCTGTTTCTCACTACAGTACACTTTCAGGCGCCACACTGAGGAGCAAGAGTCAGTTCGTCTTTCCAGCTGCTTCTGTTCACTCAGGGCACCAGGCACCACCTCCTTCGTCTGATTGCACCTCTTACCTATTGTCCTTACAGCTCCCAGGCTGCTCCAGTTGGTGATGACACAACCGATGGGCCTCGGAGCATACCCCGGGCGGGGCTAGTCTCCGACTCTGCACGGAGCTTTCCTCACATTACTCTCCAGGTCCGTCACTCGAGCCTGGGGATGCCGCTCGTCTGCCGGCCTCCTGCTGTCTCGCCTTCTGTTCGGGACCAACCGAGTTTTTCGGGACCAGTGTTGCACCTGGGCATTCAGCAAGTCATGCGGACCTCGCTCTCGCTCTAATTTTGGATGATAGTCCAGATTTATAGGGGAAAAGTCTGGCCAGACCAGCAAAGCCGCTCGATTAAGCAGCCATTACGCTCCGCGGCAAGCCACGCCCCTGTGTGGCAGGTTTTTCGATGCATACTTCTAACCGCAGGTTCCTCGTCTTTTGAATTCCCTCAGGTGCCAGACTAGATCCTGAACATTTTCAGCAATTGCTCCAGCGCACCAACAGGTTTTGCCATTGAACTCTGCTGCAACATTGTACCTTGGAAGTAATGTCATTGACCTGTATTAGGTGCCATTCCTGCATGCTGACATCAGTTTTTTTCTACAACCTTCTACTCCGATCCAGAGGTCCTCCCCCAGACTTTTTCTGTGTATCACAGACTCCTAAATCATTCTCTTCACAAAAGTGTGCTAGGGGAAATGTCTCACCCAAAGGCTATAGGCTTCAAACTGTGACTGCTGGAAGCAGACATTGTTCACAGAGGTGCATGAAGTCAGCCTGTGATGTACAGGCACTAATCATAATTCAAACTTGCAACAAGCTGCTTTCTGATGCGCCTGAAGGCCATCAGGGAGTGGGGATGTGAAACAGCACATCCCAAGGCACAAGAAACAGGGTGGATCACACTCCAAACCTAAGAATTGCTTCTGTTTCAAATCACAGGGCCATTCCATTTCCAGGTCCCAGTTTCCCCACAAGTCACCATTGTCAGGTAAATTGAAGGCAAAGTGTGTGGATATATCCCATCACAACCACAAGAAGTCCAAGTTGGTCATGTAATGCCACTCTCGCTCTGGAAGAAGTTGTTGAGTCGACACTTGAAGGACCCCACGCCACGCTGATCCTGGTACACCCCATTTTCACTAGACCATCGTCAACCCAACAGCAAGTGCAGGCCATTCATGGAGGCAACTTGCCCAGAAGTGCCTAAAGGCCCCATAGAATTATACAGGACCCCAATCAGCTTTCAATCAGCAGGGCCTGTCCCGGTGCTCACTGAACCCTCTGAGCCCCCACATGTGCTCCAGCTGGTGCTGGCTAAGAAAGTCCACACCTGTGTTAAAGGCCACACCTAGCTCATTGACTCCTGCACTGGCTCTTACTCCATTGGCACATGCATCTGACTCAGCACTGACGGCAAGTTTTACACTGATCCATGCTCAGTTGATGACCTGTTATGAGATAACCAAAGCACATCCCATGACTTAAGAGCATCCCCAGCAGTTCCACTCCCTCTGCACCAGTACTGCTGAAGACTAGAGAACCTATTTGGGTCAGAGTCTGACACTTTGCAGGGCCTCTAAAACATTACACAAGATGAGAAGAAAGCAGATAATTACTCTCCCCCCCCCCCATTGAACTGATGCTGGGCTATATTTAGAAATGCAGACCTCTAGTGGTCTGGATAGTTTTTCTGAGACAGAGTTGGAGCCTTCACCGAGGCCACCTTCAGAGTGGAATGCATCTTTTACGGCGGTAGTCAGCAGAGCGGTAAAAGTGTTGGAGCTTTACCTAACCACAGTGGAGAGAAAGGCAAGAGATCTTGCAGTCTGGGCATGCCACTTTAGAACTCTTGTTGCACTTTAAAGAAGCTTTGACAGTGAATAGATGGGGACCTGGTTCAAGCCCTGCTTGGCTCCTCTGGTAAGTCGCATTGCGGCTAACTATCGTAGACCTGCCCCTGGGTAGCCAGTCTTTCTACAGGTGGTTCAGGCTTCCACCAAGTGTCAACCCCTATGCATTCCCCTTCTGCTCTGCCAGATAGGGACTCTGAGTGCATAGATGCATTCAAGAAGCAAGCCTCTCATCTGCCAGTCTGACTTTACAGTTTCGAAACCCTGGGGCGCATTGTGCATACCCTTTGGGACATGGCCAGTGAGATCTTACCAGCTGTTCCCAGGAGAAGTCAGAAGCGCTTTTGCCCAAACAATTCAAGACTGACAAAACAAAGCTTAGTATGTGCTGAGAGCCAATCACAAACTAATGTCTGTGTCACCATTGCCACCAGTGTGGTAATTAAGAGCCATGCCTGAATGCACACCACAAAATTTTTTGGGGAATGTGCAGGTGTCCCTTGTGGACATTCCATTTGATGGCTGCAGACTTTTTGAAGATAAAGATGATTCTCTGTTGTACCATTTCAATAATAGCAGGGCTACAGCCTCTCCTCAAGCTCGCTATCTCCAGTCCATCAATTCCACCAATATTATTGAAAATGCAGAGGATATTCTTGATGTCTCACCTACTGCCAAAGGCTGACCTTGCAGCCCATGCAACAGTCAAAACAGATGTTTTATGACTTCAGAGCATATGGTAGCCGAGCCTTTGGTTGCCAGCAAGGACAGCATACCTCTTCCTCTATATCACCAGCTGAAATTGCAGCTAATCTGCTTTGATCCCCCTCCCATAACCATGCACTGCTAGTAGGGGGCGAAGTTCCATTTCACCTATCCAGCTAGAGTACTGTTACCTCAGACCAGTAACTTCTACAGGTTGTATAGTACTGTTATACTCTCCCCTTCAAATCTGCTTCTCCTTCTGTTCATCCTGCTTTTGTTGAGACGTCAGCAGATCATAAATCACCCTTGCACAGGAAGTTCAATCCCTGTTGGCCAAAGTGGTCATAGAAAAAGTTGCAGACACAGAGAGGGAAAGAGGTTATTACTCCCGGAACCTTTTGGTACCCAAAAGGACAGAGGGCCTAGGCTGATATTAGACCTTCCATTTCTAAACACATTCCTTGAGAAGGACAACTTCCAGATGTTGACCTTGGCCCAGGTGCTCTCTACCAAGTGACTGGATGGTGGACTTGCAGGATGGATACTTTTGGGTGTCCATCCTGCAGTCCCACAAATTCTTTATTTGGTTTGTGGTGGGGTCAGAACCATTTCAATTTATTGTTCTGCCATTCAATCTCATCCCAAGCCCCAGTTGTTTAAGAAGGTTATGGTGGTGATCTTCGTAGGTCATGGATACAGGGCCAGACTGGGAACAGAAACCGGCCCTGGCAAACTGCTCAGCTGGCCCACTCTGGGGTGAGGGGGAGTGTGGCTGAGTAGTTTGCGAGGGACGGTTTTGGACGATTTTGTTACAGGGGGCCAATATTGCCGACCCTCTGTAACAAAAACGCCCCCCCGGGGCCCAAAACCGGCCCTACCCTAGCGGCCTACCGGGGAAATGCATGGTGCCCGCTATGGCCAGTCCGGCCCTGCATGGATACACTATTTCCATACCTCAACATCTCTCTCTCTTGATGGCAGGCTTACTGCAGTCAGTTGCAGACCACCTTGATCTAACTGTCACAATGCTGTCGTCCCTGGGAATTTCCATCAACAAGCAAAAATCCCACCTGCTGCAGAAGATTTTTCTCAAAAGAGCTATCCTGGACACAGTGCCTTCCAAGTCCTTTACACCACCTCAGTGAGTCCACGACTTTCAGGTTATGATCCTGATGTCCCTCCTGTGTTGTGGCATCGAATGTTCTAAGGATTTGTGGTCTCTTGGTCTCATTCATCCTGCTGATCACTCTTGCCTGTTTGCACATGTGGGCTCCTCAGTGGAAGTTCTGCCTGCAGTGGGCCTAGCCCTGGAGTTGTCGCTCGGACAACATCTGTATTTTGGAAGAGGCAGCACTGGACCTTTAGTGATAGCCAGCAGAAGCCAGCCTGAATTATGGCAGGTGATTCTCCCTACCCCACCCAGCTCACAGTAGCATCCTCTCTGGGCTGGGGCACTCACCTGGGGTAGGTGGAAGTCAGGGGCCTTTGATCCCCCTAAGAGAAGAAGAAGTACAATATCAGTCTTTCAAAGCTTCATGTCATTTGTTTGGCACTGACGTCTTTATTCCCATCCATTTAGGGGAAGGCAGTCCATATTTTGAAAGACAGTAAAACTGTCATGTGGTACTGTAATACGCAGGGTTGCAGGTACTGTGCCACAGTGTTCTGAGATTGCTCGACCTTCAAGGGATCTCTCTGAATACCAACCATCTAATGGGGTCTCTCAGTGTCAGGACCGATGTGCTCAGCATGTGCTGCCTCGTTGACCGCGAATGGTAGATCGTTTTGCTATGGCCGAAAGCACTCACTATGTTGCCTAGTGTGGGCTGTAGTTTCTG
Organism: Triturus cristatus; assembly: GCF_964204655.1. Classification (NCBI taxonomy): domain Eukaryota; kingdom Metazoa; phylum Chordata; class Amphibia; order Caudata; family Salamandridae; genus Triturus; species Triturus cristatus. The sequence continues at coordinate 472,947,715 of NC_140588.1, forward strand.
TTTCAAGGCTCCCTGGGATATACATTCCACATGCAGTGAGACTACAGTCTTCTTCATGGATTCCTACCTCTGCCTCTTTGGCCCGAGTTCTGAAGAAGGTAAGGAGGGATTAATCCCAACTTACCCTGTTAGCCCTGTACTGGGCCAGGTGAGTATGATACTCAGACCTCATAAGTATTTGCCCTTTGCTCTGTCTAGCTCTTTGGGAGGACCTTCTGTCCAGCAATAGAGCAGAGTTCTTCTCCCAAAACTCCACAACCTGCACCTTCATGCATAGAGATTGAGTTGAACCAGATGAGTTGGTTTCATCTGGCTGCAGAAGTAGTGGATGTTATCTTTGTGGCTAGCTGCACATCTACTAAATCTGTTTTTTCTGATCTTTGAACAAAGTTTGTAGGCGATGCAAGGACGGTAAAGGCACTGGCACAGCAAGGCTTTGCTAGAAGCACCATTAAAGGTTATTTATCAGCTCTCTCACTCTTATTGCATTTGCCTGACCAACCTTCGTTATTAAAGTCACCTGTTGTGATGCTTATCTTAAAATAGCTTACTTATATGGTCCCTCCTATTCCCTGTATTATGCCTGAAGGGGTTCTTAACTTGGCCCTTACATTGTTGATGTACTCGTTCTTCAAGCTTATGCACAGTTGTTCAGAGTTCAGATTGCTTACCATTAAAATGGTTTCCTGATGGTGAACTTATGTGTGCCATGACTTTGATCAGCAGATTCTATCAAAGAAACTTTAAATACCACCTTCTTCCCTGACAAGTTGGTCACCCTTCCACGTGGGATTGTTGTCTCGGTCCTTGCTTTTTTGTCTCTGCCACATCCCTCTAAGTAAGAGTGGCTTCACCAGTTGCACCCATAGTTTTTACACAGGATACATAAGCATCACCAGGTGGATGACTAACATTTTATGTGTTTTCCTGGTTCTTAGAAAGGAAGGGCTGGATGGATCATATGGTGCATATACCCTGGCCAGGAAGGAGCCGCTTTAGGGTCTTATGGTTCATTCTACAAAATCAAAGACTGCCATCATGGCACAGGTCGCAAGGGGTTCACTGGTGCTCGGCCATACCTTTACTAGGCACTGCTGCCTAGAAAGGGCTATTTTTCATGCTCAGTTCTGCAGAACTTCTGGGTGTTTATTACACTCCTCAGCTACTCTTTGTTTTGTGAGGTACTGCTTCGGTATCTATTCAAGGCGAGGGTCTTCTGTTTGAAGTGCTGATCACAACCCTCTTTCTGGTGGATACTATATTTAGCTACCGATTCCGCACCACCTCCTCTCCTCACAGTTCTGCAGAGTGTACATTCAGGATTTTAAAAAGGTCTCAAATTAGATTTGGCTCACTGTATGGTTTACAATCAATTGTGGCTGATCCATGTCTGAGGGTGTAGAAAAGTTGATTAGAAACCTGACATCAGTGTGCTTGTATATCTCTCTGTGACATCACTTTCAGAGAGAGTGCAATGCCACTGTGAAGCCCGATGGTTTCACCTCTCATTAGACAGTAGCAATTGCTGAAAAAGCTCTGGATCTATTATGGTGCCTGCGGAAAATCAAAAGGTGAGGAATCTGCACCAAACATATCCACCTTAAAGAGCGTTAACGAAAGTAAGTAACTTGTTCTTCTAGCAGCCATGTTGCCATCAGTGACTTCTCCAGGTAAACAGAAGGACTCTAGTTGACACTGCTCAATCTCTATGCATACAAGTGCAGTGTTTTCATACTTCAAGCCCTGTAGCGACTTTGAAAAGCAGAGTTCTATTCCAACCCTTATTTGATCTGCTTATGTTGGATTGAGTCAGGCTATGACTCTAAGACATGGCTTTGGCACACAACGACAAGCGACACAGGTGCCAATCCCGGGCCCACTTGAGGTCACCATCCTTTCATTCCTCGGGTGGATTGGAAGATCACAAGAAACACAGACTGTCTTCAAAAGGTAAGTCACTCGAACACCCTCTCACAGGATCTTCATCCTCAGAGCTGGAGTTGTTCTTCTGCCCTTCTCTGGACTAGCTCTGACGATCGGCTTACCCCCGCGCCACCCACGATCAAACTGGCCGAGTCTATTCCCAGAGTAGGATCTAGCTGTTTACTCCCTTTCACTTTGGTCATTCCATCATCCTCTTCCCTGCCCCATCTCACGAAGGAGGAAGAGTAGTTGCATCACCTACGATCCTAGACCACCAATTAGTTTCTATTTCGACTGCCGAAAGTCATCAGAACGGACAACCAGTCTTTTTGGCTACTGTAGCAGTTGGAACGGCAAATCATTTCAGAATCAGACATTGTACTGATGGATCATCATTTGCATCAAAATGTACTATGCCCTTGCAAAAAAAGAGCCACCAGATAGAAACAAGGCACATTTCACCAGAGCCAAGTCATTGACTTTGGCAAGGTGTGTCAGAGTTACAAGCTCTGAGAATCCATCTGTCATTCCCACCCTTTTTCCCAGACGTTCTGGTTGTGTGAACCAGAGCTGCGTTCCTTCCCTAGGTGGTTACTCCTTTTCACCTGGGTCATTCCATCACCCCTTCATCTTTCTATTCCCTGCCCCATCTCACTAAGGAGGAACAGGAGTTGCATCACCTAGGATCCTAGACTGGCAATTAGTTTCCCTTTCAACCGCTGATAGTCATTAGATCGGACAACCAGCTCTTTTTGGCTACTGTAGAAGTAGGAAGGGCAAATCATTTCAGAAAGGAACGTTTTCCTGATGGATCATTGTTAGAATCCCAGGATCCCTGGTTGGCTGAGGTAGGTACCTTAGGCCAAATATGGACCCGTGAGCCCCAACATTAGGGAAAGAAAGGTCGCCTCTAGAGATAGCCCCATCTCCACCTCCTTGGTAGCTTGGCACGAGCAGCCAAGCGTATCTTCAAGGCCAATGTGTAAAGTATTTGCAATTACGCTCACAGCAACCCAATGATGACACCACAAATAGACTCCACAGGAGTTTCATAGAAAAACAAGTATATGTTTATAAAAAGATATACGATGCGACCACACAATATTAAACCAACATATGCGTCGGGGTAATGCTCCCCCTGGCCTATTATTATTTCACGACATAAGAATAATGCAGATCGTAATACGGCTATCTGGTGATTTGTACTGTCACTATAATGCAGTGGGTAATGCAACAATGTTGTAAACTGTTATGCTCCCATAATGCAATGTGTACGGTCCCCTTCAGATACTCTGTTAGGAAAAAGTAATGCAAGGTGTAATACAGTTATCAGGCTGTTCGTTCTGGAAACGAATGCAATGTGGAACACATATATCAGGCAGTTCGGTATGCAACACTAATGCATTGTGTAATACGACAATCCGGCAGTTCGTGATGCAGGACTAAGACAAGGCGTAACACATCTATCTGGCAGTTCGTTATGCAAACCTAGTGCAATGCGTAACACACCTATCAGGCAGTTTGTTATGCAAAACTAATGCAATGGGCAATATGACAAACAGGCAGTCTGTTGTGCAAAAATAAGGCAATGCGTCATACAATCATCAGATACTCTGTTATGCAGAAATAATGCAATACGTAATTTACTCCAGCACCATTCGCGGTGCCTCCAGTGGTCTCTCCGCCACTCGTGCTGGCTTGCGGTTAGTCTCTGGCCACAGTTGCCCCCCCCCCACACGGGTAAGATATAACACAGTAAATCCAGCTTTGCGCTCGGGACCCGGTGCTGCCACTCTCTAGGCACATGGGCCGTGATCTGAGCCGAAGCCGAGGCTCGCACTGCAGGACGGGGAAAGAGGCCGAGAGCGTCTCCCTCCGAGACCGCGCCCCGCCCCAGGAGTCGACACTCGTTATCTGGGGGACGCAAACCCATTCTCTCCTCGTCCTGCGACTTGGGCCTCTGATGCAATCTCTCAGAATTTCCGGGCAATGGGAAGATGCCAGGCTGCACATAAACCCGCACTCAGAGTCAGTGAGACTCACTGGAACTCCGGGTGCACTATAACCAGACAACTCCACACGAGGGTCTCAGGCTGCACACGACATGCAGCGTCGCTGAGACACACTTGATCTTCTAGTGTCCACGATCACAGGGCATAACTTGCGCAGGTCTCAGGCAGTAGAAAGCACACGCACTCCGCTGAGAAACTTTTCATCTTCTGGTGCCCACGATCACAGGTCACAACTTGCGCAGGTCTCCGGTGGTAGAAAGCACACGCACTCACAGGCGAGGGTCTCAGGCTGCAAACAGCACTGCACACACACACAGCGTCGCTGAGGCACACTTGCCGTTCTGGTGTGCATGATCACGGGCCAGTCCACGAGAAAGTCTCAGGCTGCACCAAACACACACACTGCGACGCTGAGACTTACTTGGCTTCCCGGTGCACACGTTCACAGGACGATCCTCTCGAAGGACTCAGGCTGCACCAAACACACGCCCACTGCATCGCTGAGTCTCGTTTGAAACTCCAGGTGCCCAAAATCACAGGGTACAACTTACGAAGGTCTCAGGCTAGACAGAGCACACGCACACAGCATTTCTGAGAGTCTTCTTTGGAAACTTTTGTGTTCCTGTGTTTCCGAACAGGGAGCCAGCTCACCTCGGGCCCTTGGGGATCAGTTACTTCAGGACCCAGTACAGCAAAGTCCTTTCAAGCAGGGGGACACAGCACACAGCAAAGTCCCTACAGCCTTTCCTTGGTAAAAACAGCAAAATGCAGACCAGCCCCCAGACACACAGCAAGGGACCGTCCTTCCCTTCAGTCTATTCAGTTGTTTCTTCCTTGGCAAAGGTTCCTCTTGAACCGGGAAGTAGCTCCAGTCTTGTTTAATCTTGATCAAGCCATTATCAAAGTTCAGGGGTTTCAGCTCGTATAGTTATGCCCCTCAATGGCTTTGAAGTCTTTGTGTTACATTGGGCACTGACCCCTGCTCAAACCAGTTCTGGGTGCCTCCCTACCAGTGACACCTTCTTCCTTTGATTAGTGGGGGGTCTGGATTCTCAATCACTCAGCAGGAGATGGGACAATTGTTTTATAGCACCAGCCCAGTTCTCTTCACCTCTAGGGCTACTCCTCCCCCTACATTCCAGATGCAGGTCAGCCTGCGCTGTCTCACCTCCTCCCCTGGGTCAAAACATTCCCCAGATCCTATCGCTTTCAAATCCAGCCAGTCAATCCACAACCAGGCAGAGACACACAAAAATGTTTAAAGCACAAAAACCCAGCCACTTCTGAAAGAGTGGCTTACAAACACATAATGCAAAAACAATCTTCATAAAAAGATGTGTTATTGCAGGGTGAGTACAGGCATACTAAACGTCACCTTTCCATCTTAAACCTTTGGGAAGTTAGGCAGGAAAACATATTACACAGCCTTCCCATTCTATTCTAATGGGCAAGATGGCCTTTCAACGGTAAAAACGAAATGGAGATTATTTCACTGCCAGGCCATGGTACACATCTTGGTACACGTCCCACCTTTCACATGCACTGCACCCAGTCCAGGGGGTGCCCTAGACCTACCAATGGGGTGCCTGATGTGTATGGAAAAGGAAGAGCAGGGTCTGGTAAGTGTGTGCACTTACCAGAACAACATGGCCGTTTAGGAAACTGTGCACAGGCCCTGCAATGGCCGGCCTGAGTTCCCTTTTCAAGGCTACTTGAGTGGGTGGCACAATGAGTGCTACAGGCCCACAAGTAGCATTTGCATTACTAGCCCTGGCACACATAGTGCATTTTACTAGGGACTTCACTAGTAATACAACATACCAATTATGGACAACCAATTACCATTACACTGTACACAGGGAGCACTTGCACTTTGACACTGTTTAGCAGTGGCAAAGTGTCCAAAGCATCTAAGTTGGCAACACATGTCAGAAAAAAGGTCTAGGGGAAAAGCAAAAAGTTTAGGGAACTTTAGCCAAAAAGGGCCAACTCCCACACCGGGGTAGTGGTTTTATGATGGATACTCAATCTTGTATCTGCAAGATAAATTTTGGGCTTACCTAATATGTAATATTTAGTTTCAAACTGGGGGACCAAATGTACTATGATTGGGAATAGCGATTTCCGAAGTGCAATTTTCTCCAAAATCTCAATTACGAAATCACTATTCCTAATGTATAAAAATTACAGATTCCTAGTGAGTCCCAAATTGACCTACCTCATGAATTTTAATGAGGCAGCTCGCAGACCACCATGCATGTGATTGCTTTTAAGTAAAGCAATCTTTTGGGTTTTTTTCTTGCAGTGCACCCCTTCTTTTAGGAGTAGGCGGTGTTCTCTGAGACCACTGCCTACTCTTAAAAATAAATATATAACTTCAAACTTCAAAGTGATATTTATTTCGGTCTTGGACCATAAAAGATGGTAGATCATAAAAACATACATCATAAAAAGATAGAAGTAAACAGTTACAATTTATATTAAATGACATTTCATTGTAAATTACATTAATTACCAAGACAAATATTTAAAAGAGGGATAAAAGAATAAAAAATGTAAAAGTGATTAAAAAAGTACTAGTGACGAAGGTTAATAGGTATATCTGTTTAAATGGCCCTAGGCGTTAAATGAGGTAAGGGAATATCTCCTCCGCCACACAGCGTGCCAATAACGTGATACCGAAAAAACTATAGGTGTTGAGGTATCAGTCTTCAAAATTCTATAGGCCTCATAACAGTGTGTAGTGCCCAAGTTACTACAAACTTGGGCAAGCCAGCGTTTCCTAATCGATATGTATGTGGGGCAAAAGAACAGGACGTGTAACTCAGTTTCTTTTATAGATCCACAGGTCGGGCAATCAGAAGGATTGTTAGTCAACCAATTTCCCGAAAAGGCTCTCAGGGGAAGTGTGCCGTATCTAAATTGAATTTAGAGCTTTCTAGAGGCACACGGCTCAATCTAATCTAGGAAGGGCTCTATTTTGAACTCCTCCTTCATATTAAAGAATTCTAGGGTCAATGGGCCTAGCCTATTAGTAGTTAGCAGTTTGTCCTTACTATTTAACCAAAATATGTTAGCCAGTTCAGCTCTAGAGAGATTTGGAGCGATTGTCTCTGGCTGATACCAGAGGGCAGGAATTCCCAATCTCATAAACTCCTTTTGGATGTATACTAGCCACGGTATTTTGGCTAAGCCAGGAAGAGCCATTAGTGCCTTTAAATCATTTCGATAATTTACTAATTCCGGCGTTGCCCACAACCTCCGCCAATACATTAGAGGCCTCAACGCAACTTCTTCCTGTATAGATCTAACGACCAAATCCATTCTAAGTGGATTGAGTGGTGTACTGGGTGGTAGGGCCAATAAAGACATTAAAAACAAATTCTCAGACCTGCTGATGTCTCCAGCTGGACAGTGCCCCCAGAGCTCAGCCCCATAAAAGATTGTACCCCGTGCTTGGGCTTTATAGATCTCAATAATGGGTGTTATAGGTTTGGAGGTGGATGCTCTGTGCAATTTAAGGATCCCACCGCAGGTCTGGGTAAGTCGAAGTTTTGCTTTTGCTAGTTGAGGACCCCAATCCATTCTATCTGTGAGTATAACTCCAAGATATTCAAACACAGTTTCCCTATCCAGTGTAACACCGTTAAGGGAAGGATTAGGGCGAGTGGTTTTGGGCGGGTTACATACCATGAATTTTGTTTTCGTGGACTTAATGTCAAGCCCTCTTAGGGAACAGAATTTAGTAAAACTTTCAAGAGCACGCTGTATCCACATAGGGGATTTTGACACTAAAAGAGTGTCGTCGGCAAACATTAATGCCACTACCTGCTCATTATTAAGTTTAGGGGCATTAATGTCCTTGACTCCCCTCAGGTGGGCCACTAGTGCATTGACATAAAGGGAAAATAAGATTGGGGCCAGCACACACCCCTGTCTGACTCCACGGTTAACAGGGAACTTAGATGTCAAGTTGCCCCTCTTGCCGCACCTTACTTGGGCAAAGTTGTCTTTATGGAGTCGCTTAATAATCCCAAGTAGACAAGTAGGCATCCCCATCTCTGCCAAAACCGCCCAAAGTGTCTGACGAGGGACCAAGTCAAAAGCCGCTTTAAGGTCGACGAAGATTAGGTAGAGGCTGCCACCCTCTACCCTCACGGTTTTCCAATAAAGAAGTTGTAAACGGAGAAGTTGGTCCACCGTGGATGTCTTCTCCCTAAAGCCAGCCCGGAGTCAATATTGATTGTTCATCCATCCAGGATTGCACTCGATCTAAAATAATGCGTGCAAAAAGCTTTTGACTGACGTCAATCAAACTTATCGGGCGGTAATTATTTGGCAGAAGTGTGGAGTCTTTCTTAAAAACTGGGATTATTTCAGCGCCCGCCCAAGTATCAGGGATAGGTGCACCATGGAATACAGCATTATACAAGGAACAAAGATAGGGAATCCATACCTCGGGTTGATGCCTGCTAAAATAAAACTTTCTAGACCCACTCTAACGTCTGTGGATAATACAGAAAAATAGAGAATGCAGGAGGAAATTAAAAATCCATAAAAAAGTTACAAAATATAACTTGTTAATTTAAATGGCCAAAAATTGGCCAGTAGTCCACAGAGCAACAACAATGATTAATTGATAACTTAAAATATTAAATATATGCTTATCACTTTAGGGCTAAACATTGATGAAGGGTTCCGTTCCAGAATGGAAACCGTCCCAGAATACTTAACTCAACGTTGACTTTTCCTTAAACCCCACCAAGAGATCCCCACAAAATCAGATTAGCAAAAAACGTACTCGCATCATGTCAGTAAAATTAACTTTTATGTTGCTGGGCTTATAAGAGGAACGATGTTTGATGACAGGCTTCACTATAGGACCATTTTAAGTTATCAGGCATACTCCCTCAAAGGCAACTTGTCTAAACGAGGCATGCATCAAAGCAGTCCACAAGTCATGGGTGTCTGATAAAACAGTTGAGAACCCTGTCTAGTTAAAGAATTTGAGAATCAGAGTCTCTTAAAATGCATGTGAAGGGACATACCTGAATGACAATACAGCATTCAGTTTTTGGAAGACACTCCCGTATGCAACTATTTAGAATTATTGCATAGTCCTCAACACTAACAGACCTTCTGGCTCAGACATGCTTTCCCACCTTCAGCTTATGAGGTATCCTCGATTACCAGCTAAGTTTATTAATAAGGCATCTCGTTTTAAATGCTATCACCATTGTACCTATTTTTGTCACCCTTGAAGTCTGTATTCTTTCCCAGCAAAGCGTCCTTTTAGCTTGGACACATTCCTATTTAAGAGGCAGGGTGTTTCCTTTGTCTAATTGCAACTTCTCTAATCCTCTCCAAGTTGTTAAAGCTTACTAAGAGCTGTAGCGCATGACAATATATGCAGCATGCAGACAATTAAAATTTACTGGTGAGTTGTCAGAATGATAATGCCTCCTTTTCGAAAGAAACTTCTTCTAGCTTTATGATTTTAGGCCTCAAATATTTAAGTCGCCAATACATAGACATTAGTTACTTGAAAGCCTCCATCTAGGAACTGAGAGCAGGTATCACTTCTCACCTAAAATCACTCAACTAGGAAGATAGCACTAAAGGAGAATGATCAACTGAAGCAAATACATAATCTGTGGGGCCTGGCACAAGCATACATTTTCTAACTCAGAAAATCTCCCTTAGGTGAACTGTAAGCAAGATAAACCCCTCTCTTTTATTTTGTACTTTCTTGACTACTCAAAATATCTTTGGGATGCAGCAGATCACATCCTTAGTTTCCATTATTGGCTATGCAGTTCTGTTTTGGATTTGCAAGTAAAAGGAAATCCTCCTCCCACTTCCTCCCATGGTTAAAAATATTTTCTAAAATGCCCACATTAAACACACTTTTTCCACAACCATACTTGGGACCTGGTAAACATTAATCAGATCCCCAACACTTGAAAATTAGGAATTATCATTAACAATGAGAGGCTTGATAGGTGTAGTATTCTAAACAGTATAGACCAGGCTGATGCCAGCCAGGAACCACAAGCAAGACCTTTTGCCGATCTTTTTTTGCGCCAGGGCATCAACACGTGCACATAGATTCACATTCATAATAGGGGGTTCATCACCAGGGGTACTGTGAGTACACAATATCAGGATCAAATGATGGTTAAATCCATGTAAATTTCAAGGGTGCACTTTCAGGATACTCTTGTTGAGACCTTACCGTTTGGAGTAATCCTTGTATCATCATGTGAATGATTTGCCCACTTCTGTAGCCTATGGATCTCTCATTTGAGCGCTATCTCTCCAACTAAACTTGTACTTCAAATCCTAAATGCAATTATTAACTGCTATCTTTTGTGGTCCTATAATAGCCTGAGAATGGGAGTGGACCGATTCCATGTGGGCCTTATGAGACCATTGATCACAGGTTCCGAGACAACATCAATGCCAAATCACTATGCCAAGTAATTATTCATGGGGTCCTTTTTATCAAAGGCAGAAATGTTTTCCACTGTGTCCGCTGCCACTGCTTTTTGTTCATAATCATACTGCTACTTCCCCTCATCATCACCTCCAAAATGAACAAACAACGCCATTTTAACTTCAGGTGTGTCATTGTGCCGGAGAACGGCAGTTTTTCCCAAATAAATTTATAAATTCGTATAACTGCCATTTTCTTCCATTACTCTCCTTCCTTTTCATATGAACGAACACATGTTGGCAATAGCACTTTAATGGTGGTTATATATAAATAAAAAACATTCTCTGGAGCCACATGAAAGATGTGAGTGCGATCCCCTTTTTTTCATTTGAGACATACAGTTCTGTGAACATTTGGGTTACCTGTGCACATTGTCCTTCTCGTTGTCATGGTATCTAGTATTTGCCTGAATGTGCAGCAATAGAGAGGGCTCCATATCAAGCGTTACTCTTCTCATCTTAAAGAACTTTGCTCCACCAATTAAATTCAGGTTTTGCAATTATGTTTCTGAGTTGAAATACTGTACCTTAAAAATATGTGTTTATGGAAGCTTGCCTTCCGCAATTAACTACAAAATCCTGGTCTGTTTCACTCCCTGCTCCGTTACATTACTCTGTAAATGTTTTATATTGTTATCCTTTAATCATATTAGACAGGCCTACCCCTGCTTCTCATAAAAACCAACATGACCTTATTTATAATACTAGTGATCGGAACCTGAGGTGTTAATAAACTCTCATATTCCTCCTGGCTCCCTGTATCGACACAAATTCCCTGGGCAATACATTAACCATTTTCATCTCCTTTCTCTGCAGTTCTGATAATATCAGGATAAACTCTGAAGAAATAGAAAACACATTTTATTTAAAAGACAAAAGAAATATATATACGATATTTTCTTAAAGAAATCATTTTCCTAATTAGACTCATAAGCAAAATTTAATAAAGAAATGCAAATTAATTTATTATTAATCAACTTTTCTTACTATAGAAAAGATAAAGTATTCATGAAACATTTTCTGCAAGCCTTCTTCATTATATATATTATTTCACAATTCTACTATATGAGTTTTAATGTATATTAGTCAAGTATCTTCCATATATAGTATTTTTCATAAAACTTCATGATTTAAATGCTTTCTGCACGGTGATCAGTGTAACTTTGATCATTAAACACTTCACTTGTTCTTGCTCATTTTTTACGAACATCTTTTAAAGAACCCATGTTAATCATGTTTCATACTGTTAGCCATTTACTTTGTTAACTCACTTATTAGTAGATTAGATCGAGCAAGACTTCATTTTCGCAAACATTCTGCTCCATCAATTCCCCCATCTGATGGCAACTCAAACCACCACACAACTATATAATCTGATTACGACCTGAGTTGTTTTCGAAACGTTCTTTTTATCATTTCTTTCAGTCCACACCCTCTACATCTCTCAATACTTCATAGTAAGCTCCCTTTTTATCCTCTAGTTCTATTTCATCTCTCTTCCTTTTTCCTATTCTTTGTTTTGTCTCTTTTACTTTGCATTTACAGTATCTGTATATCAGTATTACTATTAGTGTGCCAGCAGCAATAGCAATTATTGGTGTTAGTATTCGCCTTAACAAGCTGTTACTTAGCGCCGAAAACCAATTACCTACCGAGGAAAAACCCTTACCAAGTTTTTCCCATGCACCATCAATTTGCAATTCTGTCAAATCATTATGCTCGTTAGTAATATTGCTGAGATATATCCCTCCAAGTCTCTGCTTTTATCGGGGATATAAGTGCAACATTGTTGAATTTTCAGCATACTACAGACTCCACCCTTTTTTGCCAATAATACGTCTAAAGCAAGTCTATTTTGTAAAACCATGGATCTCATTACAACCATCTCAGTGTTAATCATTAAGAACCCACCAGCAGTATCCGTTGATAAACGATGAACTACTGTAGACAATTTTCTAATTGTATGTGAGTTCAGGATTTCTCCCACCGAAGGTATCAATGCACCGGAAATTTCTCCTTCAATATCTGCAGCACTAATTCCTCTTTTTCTCCGTGTTAGTATCTTCTCATTCTTTTCATTGGTTCCATGATTTTCATTTACATAATATATTTTTGGGAATACTATACCCATGTAACAACACCCATACCAATGTTGTGGCAGTCTATAATAAGCAATTTTACCACATACATAATAAACTCCAGGATATACTGGATCAATACCACCTTTCAGTCCCCAACCCCCTCTAATTAGGAAGTTATGTTCACATTCACTAGAATCAATTAAATATTTGTTCTATTAAGTTTTCTGTCTTAGTATTCAAAGCTTCCCCTTGTGATGCCAGTCTAGAGTCATTGCAGCATACATCTCACCTTTCTTATAATCACCCTCCCTATGTGCCCATGGAGGTATGTTAGTCTTTTGTTTTGCAGCATTTCTTTTAAAATCTTGTCACCTATCCTCTACAGAATTTATAAATTCTATCGCTACACTGTGTAATCTACAAGTCAAATTATTTCGATGCGCATATACAGTATCTATTGTTTTAGTAGTATGAAAAACTTCACCCAAGTACTCAGAATTACTCACGCTATTCACTATATTCATATTCTGCTTGATAGGGACTCCTCAGAACACTAAATCATAGTTTTAGTACAAATATTGAAATTACTCTTTGGCATAGAACTTGTTAGTACACTACACGAAATACTATATGTTAAGGGAAGGTAATGATAAGTCACCCCTTCTGACACAGATGAGGAGAATTGCATGCACACATAACCGGCTCTCGCATCCATTGTGTCTACATACTCATAGAGAAGTTTTGTAAAAACATTCAACGAAAAATCATTAATAGAATTATCTTGATGCAAATCATTCCATGGTAATTTTTTAATATTAGTTTCTGAATCTTCCTTTCGTCCTTTCTTTATGTTAATTTTTGTATCTACGTATCCATTAGTAGAATTAACATTAATAAAATACATAAAATAAGGTACTACCACGATTAGTATTAACCAGACAAAAATAATTATAAGAACACATATAATTCAAGCGGTAAAACACTTTAGCCTAATTAAACCTTGGTTTTCATTACCAGTCTCATTACTATCCATTTTATAGATAACACATTTTTTAAAAATAAAAAATTTAACAATTATCCATATTTGCTGAAGAGTATTTGCTAATAATTATATGTGTTTGCTTAAGAGCCCAACACAATTTTACTTTTCTTCAGGTCACGACACAACCTTATTTTCCAATCTCCTCCTCTTTTTCTGCACCCTTTTTCTTTAGCATAGTTTATTTAGGGTGGCTCATATGATGAGTTGACTTTGAAACATAACTCGATGAATTATTTTTCCCAATCGTTTGCCTCAGCCGCCAAATATGTCCATTCAGGTGCTGTGTACTTCTTATTTGGGATTTTTGCTTTTATTGTTGTGCGTACTGTATTTTCTTCTTGTTCAGTATCACTTTGTTCAGATTGACTAGATATTTCAATAACAGTTGTTGGAACTTTTTTATTCAAGGTATATTACTTTCTTAACTCCTCTTCGCCATTTATCACCTTTTCCAGTAACACTGTCTATTTCATTTGATTCAAGACTTTGCTTAGCTGATTCCCTTGTTTCTTTTTCTTTGTCTTTTCCAGGGAGCAGTTCACTCTCTGCACCAGCAACGACAGTATTGCGAGACCCAGTAGCTTGTGCCCACTCTACTTCATTCTCAGCCTGTTCGGGTTCTTTTTGTTCCCTTTGTTAACCTTCAACTGACTATGTGCTTTCAAGTGGACATGGGACTCAACGGGTGTGGCTTGCATGTATCCAATTAGGCAGACCAATCGGAATTGTAAGCGCGCCACTCACCCATGAGGGTCTCAATGCGCTGAGGAGGGGTGCCGCAGATCCGTTTAGCCAAAGGGCCAGGTCTTGAGGATCTTCCTGAAGGTGTTCAGGGAGGGGGCGCATCTGATGTCTGCTGGTAGCTCGTTCCAGGTCTTGGCTGCAATGTGAGAGAAGGATCTTCTGACTGCTCTGGCTCTGTGGATGCGCAGGGTTTCGGCCAGTGCGGGGTTGGAAGATCTGAGGTTTCTTTTGGGTACGTGGAAGTTGATTCTGTCATTGAGGTATTTGGGTCCGTTGTTGTGTAGGCATTTGTAGACGTGATTGAGGATTTTGAAAGTGACTCTTTTCTCCACGGGGAGCCAGTGGAGACTTCGTAGGTGTTGACTGATGTGTTCATGTCGGGGGATGCCGAGGACGAGTCTGGCGGCGGTGTTCTGTATTGTCTGGGGTTTGCGGAGTAGGGACTTGTTGATGCCGGTGTAGAGTGGGTTTCCATAGTCCAGTCTGCTGATGATGAGTGCGTGGGTGACTGTCTTCCTTGACTCAGGGGGATCCACTTGAAGGTCATGCGGAGGGTGTTGAAGCAGTTGGAGGTGACGGCATTGACCTGTCGGTTCATGGTGAGTGATGAGTCGAGTACGATGCCGAGGTTCTTGGCGTGGTCTGAGGGGCTTCCGAGGGCGGTCGGCCACCAGGTGCTGTCCCATGCAGAAAGGGTGGTACCAAGGACGAGGACTTATGTCTTCTTGGTGTTGAGCTTCAGGCAGCTGTTGGTCATCCAGACTGCGACGTCTTGCATTCCTTTCTGGAAGTTGAGTTTGGCAGTGGTGGAGTCTTTGGTGAGGGAGAGGATGAGCTGGGTGTCGTCGGCGTAGGATACGATGTTGAGGCCATGTTGTCAGACGATGGCTGCGACGGGGGCCATGTAGATGTTGAAGAGGGTGGGGCTCAGGGATAAACCCTGTGGGACTCCGCAGGTGATTTTCGTGGGGTCAGAGAGGAAGGGTGGGGTCTGATCCTTTGGCTTCTTCCAGTGAGGAATGATCGGATCCAGTCCAGGGCTGTTCCTTGTATGCCTGCGTCATGTAGTCTGGCGACTAGTGTGTGGTGGGAGACGGTGTCGAAGGCCGCTGATAGGTCGAGTAGGATGAGGACTGTGAAGTGGCCTTGGTCCAGGAGGGTGTCGATGTCATCTGTGGTGGCGAGTAGGGCAGTCTATGTGCTGTGGTTGCTTCGGAATCCGTATTGGGATGGGTCTAGGATGGTGTTCTCTTCAATGAATCGCGTCAGTTTCCTGTTGACTGTTTTCTGTGCACCTTTGGCTGCGAAGGGGAGGAGCGAGATGGGCCGATAGTTCTTGAGGTCGGTGGGGTCAGCTGTGGTCTTTTTGTGCAGAGGTCTGACTTTTGCGCGCTTCCAGTCGTCTGGGAAGGTGCCTGTTTTGAAGGTGGTGTTTGTGCGTTGTAGTTCAGGTGCGATGGTAGCCACGGCTCTGTGGTAGATGTGAGGGGGCAGGGGTCGGTGGGGGCCCGAGTGGATGCTTTTCATGGTTGAGGCGGTTTCTTGAGGTGTGATCGGTGTCCAGTTGGAGATGGTGGGCTGGCTGGGGTTTCTGGTGGGCGGGGGGGGCCGTCTGTGGTGCCTGGTCGATGGCCGATGAAGTTGTCGTAGAGGTTTGGTTTTTATCTTGAGGTGGAAATAGGTTCCAACATTGTCGCAGAGGTCTTGGGATGAGGTGATGTCTGTGGCTTCGCTGTGTGGGTTGGTGAATTCTTGAATGACACTGAAAAGTTCCTTGGAGTTGGTGGAGTTGGCCAGACCACCACATTTCACTGCTGCTGTTATCACAAGAATCACTTGATATGGCCCACGCGAACGAGGTTCCAAACAATTCTTCCTCACATGCGTCTTGATAAACACCCACTCTCCAGGGCTCAAATCATGTGCTTGCTCTTGTTGAACTGTAGTTGCGACTTCTCCAACCTGGTGAGACAGAACGCACTACATCAGCCAATCCTTTGCAATAATTGAGCACTAAATCATCAGTTATGTTCACAAGTTGATTTGCTGGGACTGTTGGCTGTCTCATAGCCCGTCCCATTTGGGATACTTCTCAAACTCATCAGTACCAATGGTAATGCATCAGGCCATTTCAGTGTTGTGGATGCACAGACTTTAGCCAGCCTTGATTTTATTGTGCCATTGACCTGCTCAACCACACCTGAAGTCTCAGGGCAGTAAGCACAATGCACGTTTTGCTCAATTTGTAATGCAGCAGAAATCATCCAAATGATCTCATTATTGAAATGTGTCCCCCTATCAGATTCCAAAGAGACTGGAAATCCAAATATAGGAATAATCTCTCTAAGTAGCAGTTCAGCAACAGTTAGGCTGTCATTAGGTCTTGTTGGATATGCCTCAACCCAATGAGAAAACAGACACACAATCACTAATACATATTTTAGTCCATTGCAAGGAGGCATGTCAATGAAATCAACTTGCATGCATGTAAACTGACCTGCTGCTCTTCAAATTGGACCCAAAGTAACAACTGTTTTCCTTCCTGGATTTTGTTGTTGACAAGTTATGCATCTCTGACAAAGACTTTCTACAATGACTCTAAACTTGGGATTAAACCAAGTCTATTTATAAAGTCTAATCATAGCATCCCTTCCCACATGTGTAGGACCGTGACAAATTTGTGCCATTTGAGATAACAGACTTTCTGGCAATATTGGTCTTCCATCGGTGTAAACCCATACTTCATTATCTGCCCTGCGTGTACATCCTGCTTTGATCCACCCTTCTTTTCCTGCATCACTAACTGCATCTTGTATTTCTCAGATTTCTTCCCATGTTTCAACAGATGAGAACATTAACCTACATTCTGCTTGATCAGATCGTTCTTTCAAATGTTCCCCATTGATTGTAAATGAATTTTGAGCGCAATAACGTGCAATTCCATCAGCATATCTTTTGCCCACAGTGACATAGTCCTTGCCAGATTTGTGTGCTGAACACTTCACCACCCCCAATTTGAGCTGGCAATTGTAGTGCCATCTATAGATCATTTGCACACTCTCCGTTTCGTATTGGTGAACCCAAAGAGGTAAAAAATCCATGTTGAGACCACAACTGCCCAAAATCATGCACAACCCCAAAACCATATTGACTATTCGTAAATATGGTTACTCGTATTTTCTTTGTAAGACAGCATGCCCTTGTCAAAGCAATCGGCTCAGCCACTTGTGCTGAACTGACTCCTTTCAACCATGACACTTCAATGACACTCGCCATGGTACAAATTGCATATGCAGCTCACAAGGTACCTTCATGATCTCTCAAGCAGAATCCATCCACAAACAACACAATATCAGATTCAGGTAATGGAGAATCTTGTATGTCAGGCCTTGGTTTCATTCACAATTCAGTCACATCCAGACAATCATTATCTGCCTTATGCACCACCACTTCACAACTTGGAATCGGCGACAAACTATCTGGATTCAAATTTGTACATCTCGTCACTGTTAAATTTTCAGCTCCTAAAATCACTTGCTCATATTTTATTAACATATTTTGTTAACCGACTGCTTGTAAGGTGCTGGGTGCAAGTTCGTGTTAACACAATTTCAACTGAATGTGGCAGATACACTCTCAATGGATGCCCCATTACAATCGATTCACTCTGCTCCAAACTCATACAAGTAGCAGCAACTGCTTTTAAACAACCAGGCAAAGCTGCAGCCACAGGATCAAGAGTGGCTGAAAAATATGCCAATGGACGGCGTGCTGTTCCATGCATTTGCGTTAGAACTGAAAGTGCACAGCCATCATGTTCACTGCAAAAGAATGCAAAATCCTTTTTGAAATCGGGCATTCCCAAATTCTGGTGCTCGACACAAACTGTCTCGCAGTTCAACAAATGTTTTCATGCATTCTTCATCAAGCTGTATAGGATCTGACACATCTTTGTGTGTCAACCTTTGTAATGACTCGGCTATCAGTGAAAAGTTATTGATACACTGCCTGCCTTATCAAACCATTCCTAGGAACATTGGAACTTCCTTGTGTGTTCTTAATGGATTAATTTGCAAAATCGCATTGATCCAATCCTGAGACACTTTCCTGATTCCTTCCTAAATATTATGACTCAAATAAAGAACTTCCTTTTGACAAAATTGCAATTTTGCTGGTGACACTGTTTGCCCACCTACTGCCAAGTGGTTTAATAGAGCAATTGTATCTGTCACTCAAGCCTCTTTTGTTTTTGACGCAACCAACGAGTCATCGATGTTTTGTACTAAGACTGAATCATAAGCCATTACTAGTGATTTCTCAAAACTTTTCAGTGTCTGATTAAAGATTGATAGGCTCCCTGTATACCCTTGAGGAACTCGGCACCATGCCAAAACACAGTTTCTGAACCAGAAAGCAAATAAATATTGCCTAACCAGATGCAAAGGTATTGAGAAAAATGTTTGACATAGATCAATCACTGAAAATCATTCTGCTTCACATGGAATATGATGAAGAATCACAGCTGGATTTGGCACTGTTGGACAATAAGGTATCATTATCTGATTTATTTTGCGCAAATCCTGAACTATCCTGTATTTACCATTGGGTTTGCGAATTCCCATATTATGTGAATTGCATGGACTCCCCAGAAACTCCTTTAAGATACCTTGTTCAATTAACATTTCAATTGCAGGTGTTACTCTTGCAGTCGTTTCATGATTCATTTTATAAGCTGGTGTTCTTGGAAATTCTGCATTTGGTTTGACTGTAACCTGAACTGGAGCTACTCCTTTCATTAGTTCAATGTCTTTTCTTGAAAGATCCCACACATCAGCCAGTACCGTATCTCTCAATTTAACAGGCAAATCATTTGCTATAAAAATGGATACAAATCATTCACTTCTGTTCCCTGCCTTACCATTTTGAAGACCACATCCTCATCTTTAGTGCAAAATGCTATTCCATCTGGTGTACAGTAAATGGAATAGTTCATCTTACATAACAAGTCCCTTCCGAATAATTTAATTGGACTTGTATCACACACCACAAATCGGTGTAAGTCTTGAAATCCTCCAATTTGCACTTTCATTGGTTTAGTTAGTAGGGTCTTAATCAATTTGTTTGAAACTCCTACAACTTAGATACTTTCTCCCGAGAAGGGTAGGTTGAGAATTTCCACAGTTCTCATAGTGGAACTGGTAGCACCAGTATCTACGAGGAACGTAATTGAATTTGCATCAACCTCGCCATCCACATAGGGACCACACTGATCTACATTGAAGAATGCGCCAAGAACACACTCCTCCTCCCCCCTCTGGCACCATCATTGAGATGTATCTGAATAATTTTCTTCCCACTGCATCAAATATTGGGAAGTCACCTGTACATTTGGATTTACTTGATCAAATGTATGAAAACCCATATTTGCATTGTATTTCTGTACTTGACCATTCATATTCTGATTTTGCATCGGAGCTTGTGGTATTTGCATCTGTTGACCCTGACCTCTGCCAACTGCCATTTGTTGATTCTGATTATGTTGACTCATTTAATTTATTCCTGAATAACCTTTGTTTACCTGTAGACTTCTACACTTGCACTTCCAGTGCCCCAACTTGCCACACGCATGACAGTGAAACTTCGTTTTCAATTCAACTCTATTGCATCTACCTCTTCCATGAGGAATCGGTATCATTTGTGTCACAATATTTCCATTTGACACCACACCTCTCATACCAGAAGTAGTCTGACCATTTCCTTGATAACCTTCTGTAAAATCTGTATTAAAAAATCCTCCTTTTTTCGCCGCTTTCTGGGCTAACATTAATTTCTCCTTTAACTTTTTAGGTCTCATTTCAATGTCATCACCACAGTACTTCGGATAACGAAAAATGTCATCAATCATTTTACTCTGCCAACAGATTAAATGCTGCTGAATCATAACACTAATTTCTGGTCTCAATCCATACATGAACCTTTACACAAAATGTTCCATATCTTTTTCAGTGATGTTCTCAATGCCTCTGTACTGTTTGAACACCTGTAGGAGCCTTTCATAATAAGCATGAACTGACTCTTTCAACTTCTGAGTAGTTCTATCTATCCTCACCCATCAGTTTCTTTTGGTGAAATCTTTCCTTTCAAATATGTGATGACCTGAGTATATCTTTTTATAACTTCTTCAGATGGTGCCCCTGTCTTTGCATCTCTTGATATTCTTCTTTTGGCCAATCTACAGCAATCTTACATTCAACCCACAAATCAGCTGGTTCCACAATATCAACAAGCCATCCAAATCCTTCCACAGAATCTTTCAAACTTTCACAAACCTTTCCACTTACTTGTATCATTCTACTGGTTTTTCTCTTAATCGAGGGAAATTATTTGTGAATGATAATATATCCTGTCTTGACAATGGGACAAGAAAAAACCCACCTCCTGGTTCTTCTCTCGTTGAATATATTGTCACATCAACTGTTTCCGCTCCTGTTTCCCTCACTGGATGCAACGGTAAAGCCACTGAAGTCTCTATTGTATCTTCCTTCTTTTTAGCCCATCTTCCTTTCCATCGATCTAAATCACCCCTTTGCCTTAGTGTACTAATTAACTCTTTAATCTGCTATAGTTTCCCCGAAACATTCAAACTCTCCAAATCTTTGTCACTGAAATCTAATCTGTATGTCTTTTTTCAAAGCTTTAGACTTTTCTATGTCAACTCCATACATTGGTGCAATTTCAGCAAATTTCTCATGTGGGTTTCTTGCCTTTCTTGTAATATTTTTACACATAAAAAGTAATTCTTCATCCTGATATTTACATAATCTCTGTGGACTAATCTACCTAAAATCTTTTCTTCCAAATCGGCTTTAATTTACTCACATCTATACTTGTGTTACTATTCTATATACTGCAACCAGGTGCTATTTCTTTAATGCACTCACCTAATTCTTCTGGTGATGGACCTAATGATTTCTGAGTATTTTCATCTGTCTTGCTTCCTGACCTTCTTGGTGTAGGTGTCACTATTTTCTCAAGCAGCAACAATCTCCTTGGATCTATATATACCTCGCTTTGGGGTTTTAACAAACCTATCTGAAATGTTAATCAACTGCTCTGATTCTCCTGCAACTGTACTCACATTTGATCCACTATTATCATTCAATCCTTGATTAGTCTCATTTATTTTTTTGTAAACTGTATGAACTCCATTCGTATTTCTATCGTTAAAGCATGTACTCGAGAAACTCCTTTTCCATCATTATATAATGTGACAATTGGACCAATAGTCACAGGAACTGACAACACGTCTGGATTCATTGGTGATATTATTCTTGTCAACTCTTCTCTAAAAAAATTTTGATTCTGACTTACACTTAAAGGAGTTTTCTCTTGTGGCACTTCTATTTGAATCAAAAGAGCACTCGTTAAAGTATTAATCTCTTTTAAGTTCTTCTTGATAAGGCGGAGGTTTATTCATCAATAATTCATTTTAAAAATTCATCATCTGTGTGTTCAATTTCTTCAACTAATTGAGTATTTTTAGATTTCTGTTCTTCGATATTCTTCTTTTTCTCCTTACGCTTTTCTCCCTCACTAGTCTCAGCTACCATAACTGGATACATCCTTGCTCCTTCGCTACATCTATTCTCCACAATTTCTTTTTAGCATCCCATTTTGCTTCTGAGTATCTACTCACAGTATTCTTATATCTGGTCTGATACTTTTCTTTTTCTCTTTGGTATGCCTCATGTTTCCATTCTTCAAGAGCTTCGTTCTGCATAGGTCTAGGACTAGGTCTCAAATCATTCATTTTTCTTCTTAAATTCTCTAAAATTCTAGTATTAAATGTCCCATTCTCTGGAATGCTAGAATACCATCTTGCTCAGTATATTTCATCCAATTTTCTAACCATTTACATGTATGATAAACCTTTTCTAATGACATGAATGAAGCTGGTGTTCCATCCGGAGCTATAGGAATTCCTTCTCTAATGGGTATTGGCTCATCTTTTCTAAATAAGGTTTTTAATAGTTTTAATATCTTCATGAGTATTCTACTCTAACACTAAACTATATAAGTAAATACATAGGAAATTCTTCTTCCATATTATGTTTCTCTGTTATCAATCAGAAATATTCACGCTGTCCAATCGCAGCACGACTCACGGCAAGCGACCAATACCTGCGTGGCACCTAGTGACGTCAGTTTAACTCCTGCTACTGACCCTCCCTTTAAAAAGTCACCGTCTTTTCGAAGTCTTTAACAAAACAAACTACATAAAAACAGCTTGTCTGCTTCTCTAAAAGAAATAAATCAATAGAAACGTATACTCTGAGATTTCCTTTAGCTTCCAGCAAAAATCTCCATCAGCGTGATTTTACCCTCACTCAAGTGAAAGACTCTCTGGACTTACCCAGATGCGCTTTCTGAAGTGACCCAAATAAATCTCCATTGTTTACTATTCATACTTCAAGATTCCCTGTGCAATACCGACAATACGACCATCACTCAGCACTGCATCAACAGCAGACAGCGCACATTTACTTAGTGTATGCCACACTAAGACTGCCCTTGGGCTTATCCCGGGATCTTAGGCCAACGACAGATCCATTACTTCCATTAAGGTCAACAACGGACCACAACATAAAAATATAAAGATACATAGTCAACAAACGTTTGTCCCTAAATTTTGTCTCTTAATTACCTAGTATATTTAATCTAAACTAACCATCCTCTGCTACCAGAAACTGATCCAGCGGTAGAGGCTAGAAATGTTTTTTACTCACCTTTCCATATCTCTATAGTGTGAAATGAATTCTAACTTTTGGACCCATAGTTATCTCAGCATCCACTTACAATTACCAGGTCCTCCAATAGATCGTTGGTAGAGTTAATAGGGACTCGGTAACAAGAGAAGAATGCTATTTCCTTCATGAGGACCTATAATGAAGAAAATGCCTAACCAATAATCAAAGTCACAAAATATAGCATGCCAAATAACTCATCAATAAAAGACAAACTCTGAATACTTATCAAGTTACTTTGAACTAATAATTTAAAAAATGAATGGTCAATACCCAAGTATATAAAAGAATCATCAGTTTCTTCTTTGGAATCTCGTTAATACAGGTACATGTAAATTTACAATAGCAAAACACAGTTCTAGATAATAGACCAAATCAAAGACAAGTGAGAGAGAGAGAGCGAGAGACAAGGAAAAATAAATAATTTGCAAATCAATTATGCAATTTGTAATTTCTCATATAAACCTAGATCAAATACGCTAATGCACAGCATGCAAAAGTTAGAGATCGCTAACCCTTTAATCCAAAAGATGTGCTTGAGCAATATTACCAGCCGATGACGTGCAAATAATCAGGAAATCTTAATCAGGAATTGCAAGGATAATAGCGAGCCAGAGTATCATAGAGAACACAGCAGAAAGGCTCTCTTCTCAAAGAAACAGATATTTCCAAGTTCTTATCTCACAGTATCAGTTATACTTTCTCCATGTTTCACTTTTACAATTGCACACAATTTAATTGGACAGGCTTATGAGATGACCATCATCCTAACCAGCTCATCCAGATTTCTTTGTTAGAGTTCCTTGTTAAAACAAATGTCATCAACGGTCTTCGGAAGCAGGAAAGAAATTGGCGACTTTTTCCACGTCCTTGCACTCACTTCCACATCAGCTTGCAACATTAGTTGACACAATATTCATAGAAAGAAATATTCTCACCGTAGGAAGGAAATCCTAGTGATATATCATGTGCATGGCTAAACAAATAAATAAGCAATTTAGAAATAATGAAGGACAAAATACATTCTTCTGTGGCCTATGTTACAAAAAGAGAATAGCTTTAGCAGGATTTGAGGCTTTCTCGGAGAAACTATAATCATTTGCTGAAGAAATAGAAAACAATTTAAAAGACAAAGGAAATATATTTATATATTTGAAAGTTTTTTACAGAAATAGTTTTCCTAATTAGACTTATAAGCATAAACTAATAACTAAATGCAAACGAATTAATTATTAATCATTTTTTCTTACTATAGGAAAAAATAAAGTATTTACGAAACATTTTCTGCAAGCCTTATTCATTATATTTATTATTTCATAATTCTACTTAAGGGATTGTAATGTATATTAGTAAAATCTCTCCCATATATCGTATTTTTCATAAAAACTCCATAATTTAAATGCTTTCTGCATGGTGATCAGTGTAACTTTGATCAATAAACACGTCACTTGTTCTTGCTAATTTTTTACGAACATCTTTTAAAGAGCCCATGCTAATCATGTTTCACACTCGTAGCCATTTATTTTGTTAATAACACACTTATGAGTAGATTTGATCAAGCAAGACTTCATTTTCGCAACAATTATGCTCCATCACTCTTATATTCCACCTGGCTCTCTGTATCGACACCAATATCTTGGGCAATACATTAACCATTATTATCTACTTTCTCTGCAGTTATAATAATATAAGGATTAACTAAACAGTTTGTAGCTTCTGTTGCATAATAGTTGCTGGGTTGTCTAAGTGGTTTTCGTATATTTTTGCATGACCTTCATTGTTTCTCTTACACATAGTGTTTGCACAGATTATGGAAATTTCTCATGGATATTATTTCTGACATATTCCTCACCTTGTGAATTATCTCCACAGGCCTCAGACTGGTAGGGGAAACGTCTAGCCACTATGGCTATCCAGCGCCATACAGTTTGAGCCATGTCACTGGGGTACATTAGGTGCCAGTCGATGAACTGGCATCACCCATCAGTTCCTGCTTTTCCACACCTCATTGCCTGCTTCTGGGGATCCCTCTCGATATCTCACCAATGAAATTTCATGGCATTTCAACAGCAACTAGGTCAAATGTGTCCTCCTAAACATTCAGATTTGGAATGGTATCACAGATGCTGTAACAAGATGTCCATCTGAAAGAGACAATTAGTTATGGATTCCTCACCTTAGAATTACCCTCAGGCGTCAGACTGGATCCGTAGAATTTTTTTTCAGCAGTACCACTGCGTATCGGTAGGTGGCATGCTGTTGTCTTCTTTCTTTTTCCACGCCAGCCAGCGTAGATCCGGAGAGAGCGGTAACTCAAGTCACTTTTTTACTCTATTTTTGCGACTTATTGTTGATGTCTTTTTGAGTCGTTACGACTCCTGGTGCACAGGGATGTCATCTCGGTGGAGCGTGACCACGACCCAAAGTCGTGCTCCGACTGCTGGACCATGGCCCCGAAGTCTTTGAGGGAGTGGTCCCGAAAGTTTCTGGAGGCCCAGCCGTTGGCTCCACGCCGCTCGGGGTCCCGGTCGAGAGGGATGTCGCTGGACCGGTCGCGGAGCCATCACCACCACTCTTCATCAAAGTTTTCGCCTTCGGGTAAGTCGAAGCACAAAAAGAAGGCGAAGAAGCGCCGTCGCTCTTCGCGTTCTCCCCGTCTGTCGGCCCACGGGATGCGGGAAGCAGGTGGTAGTCACCTGGATCCACCCACGGAGCCTGCTGGGTCGACCCCAAGCCTCCCTCCCTTTCCGGGAGCCGGGGTGACCCTCTGCCCAACTTCGGAATTTTTACGAAGCCCT
The DNA here is from genome assembly GCF_964204655.1 of Triturus cristatus. NCBI lineage: Eukaryota > Metazoa > Chordata > Amphibia > Caudata > Salamandridae > Triturus > Triturus cristatus. The sequence goes on from NC_140588.1 coordinate 472,973,614, forward strand.
CCATTCTATTTTTGGGCAACCTTGCTCCGCCGACATGCCTACAGCCCCGCAGACTCGGCTAGGGGCTCTAGGCCTTTGATGCTGGCGGCTTCGGCTCCGGTGCCGCAGGGATCCAGGCCTAGATCCGGATCGGCACCGGTCGACCACGTGACACCTCCTCCGGCGCCGAATCAATTGGCGACACCTCCGCCCCCTGCGATGCGGATTGTGTCCCCAGCCAACATCGACCCAGCCTACTCCTCAATATGGACCCAGAGCCGGACCGACGTCGCCTGACATCGGGACTGGCACCGACCGCTACTTGTGAACTCCTGTTCTCCCCCAGTGTTCCTTACCACCCTGAGTGTCTACCAGAGGAGGGTGAGGGGGACCAGTAGGGGTCTGTGGACCCTCTGACAGACATGTTGGAAGAACCTTACTGGAGAGAGGAGTTGGGTGAGGCCAGTGGCCTGGACAGTTCCCCTGACCTTGGCATGCTTTCTCCCCCTACCGTGGCTACAGAGGAGGGTGCATCATACACAGTGGTGTTGCGTAGGGTGTTCAAGGCCTTAAACCTCAAGCTTCCTACAGTGGTGGTTAGGACTAACCTCCTGACCGAGATGCTTCAACCGGCACAGCCTCTTCGGAGCCCCTACTGCCGTTCAGTTAGGCCCTTATGGACATCCTTTTGGGCACGTAGTACAAGCCCAACAGAGGGTCTCCTGTGGACAGGATGATTGCCCGACACCACCGCCCGGCCCCGGGCGACCCCATTTTCCTCTCCCAACACCCCACCCCTGAAAGTTTGGTGGTCCAAACCTCCACTTCCAAGTGTGCATTCCCTACCGCACCACCTGATAGGGAATCCAAGAAGCTGGACCATCTTGGGAAGAAAATGTTCTCTTCCTCCAGCTTAGGACTGCAGTCGGTGAACACCGCTTGTCTCTTGGGCTGTTACTCCCACTCTGTGTGGGACATGGTCACACAGGTGCTGCCACAGTGCCCGGAGGAGGCCCGGGCTGTGCTCTCCCATGCCGAGAGGAGAGACACAGCAAAGTTTGCCATCCAATGTGGGCTGGACACCGCCGACTCGCTAGACAGGACAATTTCCATGTTAGTAGCCCTCAGACGCTATGCCTGGCTGAGGTCCACTGGCTTTTCGGGTGATGTCCAAGCTACTCTTTTAGACATGTCCTTTGATGGCCATCGCCTGTTCGCCAAAGCAGACAATACGCTTGATCGCTTTAAGGACTCCAGGGCTACGGCCAGATCCTTGGGCCTCGCCTCCACCTCTTGCCCTACGCAATCTGCTTTTTGCCCCTTTCCTGGCTACGGAAGAGGTGCCCCGTCACGTTCTACCCAGAGCCACAGGCCTGCGCAAGCTGTTCAGCCTCTGCGTGGCCGCGGATGTGGTACCCACCGCCGTGGGTCTAGGAGCCAGCGGGCGGGCCAGTCCACCAGCGCCCCCTCTTCAGCAGCCTCCAAGCCCTCCTAGTCTGACCTTTTCAGGCCCGCCAATTGCCAGTGGGCATCAGGATTTGCCATCACCTCCCCCACTGGCTCAACATCACGTCGAACAGGTGCGTTTTGCAAATAGTCAGAAGGGGCTACTCCCTCCCCTTCGAGACTACCCCTCCATTCATGCCACCTCAATTCCATCGCATGTCGGAGGATCACCTGGCCCTTCTCCAACAAGAAGTAACGGCTCTCTTGGCCAAGGAAGCCATCGAGCGAGTTCTTGTCCCAGTAGTAGGTTGTGGTTGTTATTCCCACTACTTTCTGGTCCCCAAGAAGGACAAAGGCCTGCATCCTATCTTTGATCTCAGGAGTGTCAACCGCTTCCTCCGGAAGGAGAAGAAGTTCAAGATGTTGACACTGGCTCATGTCCTGTCTGCCCTGACCCTGGAGACTGGATGGTAGCGTTGGACTTGCAGGACGCTTAATTTCACATCCCCATCCTGCCAGCCCATCTGCGTTACCTACTGTAGGCCACGAGCACTTTCAGTTTACCGTGCTCCCCTTTGGCCTTACCAGCACCCCTCGGGTGTTGACGAAGGTGATTGCGGTGGTCTCAGCTAATCTACGCTGATGAGGGGTTACAGTCTTCCCCTATCTCGACGACTGACTGTTGAAGGCAGGCTCGCCTCAGGCTGTTGTCTCCCACCTCCAGACTCCATCAACGTCCCGAAGTCACACCTGGACACAGCGCAGTTTCGGGCTTATCCTCCTGAGCAGCGAGTCCTCGATATTCAGGCTATGATTCCGATCTTTCAGCCTCTATCTCGTGTTTTGGTCAGAATGCCCCTGAGGCTACTGGACCTCATGGCCTTCTGCATCCTGCTGATGGACCATGCCATGTGGCATATACGGGCTCTGCAGTGGGACCTGAAGTCCCAGTAGGCACAGCATCAGGGGAATCTTTACAATTGCGTCCAGATCTCAGAGGGCACTGCACATCAATTGCTGTGGTGGCTAACAAACAAGGATTGGGTCAATGGCAGGCCCCTCTCCCTTACCCAGCCGGAGTTCACAGTGGTGACAGCTGCATCACTTCTGGGGTGGGGCGGCCACATGGTAGAGGTGGACATCAAAGGCCTTTGGTCTCCGGTGGAGTCGGGGCTCCACATCAACTTTCTGGAGCTTCAGGCGATCCGTCTTGCACTGAAGGCATTCCTTCCTTCTGTCAAAGGGAGAGTAGTGCAGGTGTTCACAGACAACACCACCGCCATGTTGTACTGCAATAAACAGGGCAAGATGGGGTCGTGGACCCTATGTCAGGAGGCACTTCGTCTGTGGAAGTGGCTGGAACATCAGGGCATGTCCCTGGTGGTTCAACACCTGGCAGGTTCTCTGAACGCCACTGCAGACAAACTCAGCCGCTGTTGCATGATGGATCACTAATGGCGTCTTCACTCGGAGGTGGTGCAAGGTCTTTCAGCGGTGGGGAGAGCCTTGGTTAGATCTATCCGCCACCGAAGAGAACACGCAATCTCAGCAGTTCTGCGCGTTGGAATTTCCAAGGCGGCACTCACTCGGCAACGCTTTTCGACACTAGTGGAGTTGCGGCCTTCTAAACTCCTTTCCACCTTTACCACTTCTACCCAGAGTGCTGAAGAAGATCAAGCGCGACTGGGCCGAAGTCATTCTTGTGGCTCCGGACTGGGCTCGAAGAGTATAGTATCCCGGGCTCTTACACATGGCCATCGATCCTCCAATCAGACTGCCCCTTCGGGAGGATCTTCTGTCGCAGCAGCAGGGAATGGTCCTCCACCCAATCCTGTCCAGCCTCCACCTCCCTGCATGGAGATTTAGCACGACAGTTGACAGCTTTAGACCTTCCTCCTTAAATCGTTAGCGTTATCTTGCAGCCAGGCGTCCCTCCACTAAAACGATATATGCCTGTAGATGGAACAAATTTGTGGCATGGTGTTCAGCAAAGGCTGTGGATCCCCTTTCTGCACTTCTTTCAGAGGTTCTCCTCTTCATTCTTTCTTTGGCCCCGAAGGGCTCTGCTCTGGGCACTCTAAAAGGCTATCTTTCAGCCATTTCGGCCTTCCTTCGGCTTCCTGACCAGCCTTCTCTTTTCAAGTCCCCTATTGTAAATCGCTTCCTTAAGGACATTACTGACTTGTTTCCTCCAAGTCCTTTTGTAATGCCCATAGGGACTTGAACCTGGCTCTGACCTATCTTATGTGCGCTCCTTTTGAGCTGCTACATAACTGTCTTCTCAGACTTCTGACACTTAAAACTGCCTTTCTGGTTGCCATCACCTCTGCCCGCAGGGTGAGTGAGCTTCAGGCTCTTTCTTCCAATCCTCCTTTTCTGGCTGTTCATTCAGACAAAGTTGTCCTTCACACTAGGCCTTCTATCCTTCCCAAAGTGGTTACCTCTTTCCACATAGAATAGACCATCACTTTGCCCACCTTCTTCCCGCCCCGCATCCTTCTAAAGATGAGGAGAGGCTTCACCGTCTGGATCCAAAACGTGCGCTTTCATTCTACCTGGATCACACAAAACAATTCCAGGTGGATGATCAGCTCTTTGTTGGCTATGTGGGCACCAAGAAAGGTCGGGCCGAGCAAAAACGAATCATCTCTCGATGGGTCGTGCTTTGCATAAAAATATGCTATTCCCTAGTGAAAAAGGAACATCCAGTGGGGTTGCATTCCCATTCCACCAGGGCAATGGCAGCTACTACTGCTTTGGGACGTGGAGTCCCCCTTTATGACATCTGCCAGGCAGCTACGTCGGCTTCATTGCACACGTTTACCAAACACTACTGCCTGGACAGCCAAGTCCAGAGAGACGGCTTCTTTGGCCATTCAGTTCTCCAGGACTTTCTGGTGTGAACTTAGTTCTCAGACCCACCTCTGGGGTTGGTATTTCTGGGGTATCTATTCTAAGGTGAGCAATCCATAACTAATTGTCTCTTTCAAATGAACAAGTTATTTACCATTGGTAACGTTATTTCTGTAAGAGACATAGATTAGTTATGGATTCCTCACCGCCCACCCGCCCTCCCCGTTCTGCGAACTGACTTCTAGGGTTAGGGACTTTCCTTCAGAGCCCTATTTTTGTGCACCAGTGGTCAGTGTCTTGCATGGCTCTATGCCTCTGGTGTGGAATGTCGTGTAAAGAACTGACGTCAGCACGCAGGGGCGGCGTCTAAGTGGATACCACGACTAAATTCCGGCAACCACGACACCAACGACGAACGCGCAGTCGACCGATGCCACCTACTGACGTGCAGGGGTACTGCAGAAGAAAAATTCTCCGGATCCAGTCTGACGCCTGGGGGTAATTCTAAGGTGAGGAATCCATAACTAATCTATGTCTCTTACAGATATATTGTTACCAAAGGTAAGTAACTTGTTCCTTTTGGATACACATGACAATTGGGCGTGGTGTTTTTGTTCTGCTTGTACTCTCATACACCAAAGATCATGAGAACACAGGAGCTGCTTGTAGCTAAGGCTTGCCGGTTTACGCCTCAGCAGGTTATTTTAATGACAGGTAAGTCTCCTCTATGGGAGTGTTCGCTAAAACAATATTCCCATAAAAACCACAGAAAGTACCATAGGAAGAAGTCCTCTTCTTCCTCATGGAAACGGTCCTACTCAAGGGGTCATGCGGCATCTCAGTGATGTTCTCCAATGCCAAACCTTTCCTTGTCATCAGAGCAGATACCAACCTTGACACAAGTGAGACACACATTTCTGAATCCTTCTGCCAACTTTGTGCAAGTTAAATCCATCCAACTTGCTATGCTGTATCTGTTCAGGATGACTCCAGCACCCTCTGGACCACCCTCCAAGAGGAAGCTCATTCTAGCAGGTTTTGTTACTCCCACCTCAATGCCTCCCGATGCCACTATTCCATGGTCTCTGGCTCCATAAAATTAGTCACAGTCTACCAAGGTTCCATCATCCGTCTGTACCATTGCAGGCATTATCCACAGAGTCGACTATGATGTTGCTTTCAAAGTTCTCATAAGGCCATGATAATGATGCTGAGGGTGATAACCTCCTTCTCCCCTATAACACTGATGCTGGCTTTAGTCAGTAGTTAGAAAATTTCAGTGGCCGAGACACTTCACCAGAAAGAGACATTCCCTCCCCTTCTGGTCTTGCTTCAGAGAAAGCTGAAGCTTTGAAATTGAAATTGCCCTTTGCGGTTGCAAAGTCTAACTTTTTGGCTGAGATTATACAGATCTCCTGATCAGTGAAAGAGGCTTTGCTTCCATTCAACAAAGGGCGTTTTTGGTCCTGTCATGGCTGCGTGAGAGAAATCCTTTTGAAGCCCTGCAGCCCACACACAGATAGTCAGTCCCCATAAGCCTGCATTGAATACCACTACTTTTTGTCTTCTCACTAGACCCTGAAAAGTCTGGTTGTCCACGTGTTCTCCTCAAAGCAGAACACAAATGCCTTTCCTACAATGTCTCTCGAAAGAGAATCGAAGAAGCTGGACTCTACAGGTTGAAACATCTTTACTTTACTAATAACGGCCATAAATCCCACCTCGCTCCCTCACAGAGGCTAACTTTCATAGGGGCTTTGCTAGAAATTAACTGCATGAAGGCTTCTCCTCCTCTTCTAAGTATAATCGACATTGAGGAACTCCTCTGCATTTTGCGATTAGGTCTCTGAGCCCAGTTTTGCAGATCTTAAGTCTGCCTGACCACATAGCCTTCTGCATCTTGTTGTTGCTTAATGCTAGATGGCGGATGAGCACTGCTCTGTGGTATCTGAGGTCACAGTGGATCCAGCAGCAGAAGATACTTGTGGCTGAGGTGCGTTCATCTGGCTCTGTACTGGTGGATAAACCCCTTCAACCTTTTGGTCGGTCGGCCCTTCAGCACTCCAGGGCCTCAGGCTACCATGGTGAAAGACACCTCCTCACTTGGTTGGGGTGCACAGGACCTTGGTCAGCATCAGAGCATTACCTGCACATAATGTTCTCAAACTGCAGGCAGTCAGTCTTGCCTTGAGGGAATTTTTCCCTTTCATGTCAGGGAGCGACATTCACATTCTATCGTACAACGTCACCGCTGTCCATCATGTCAACCAACAGTAGTGTAGTGTGGGATCATAGGCCCTTCGTTGGGATGTGATTCACCTGTGAAAGTGGGTTCCCTTAACAAGAGGACTTTCAGTCAGCTCTCACTGGAAAACCATGAGTGGGAACTGCATTCTGAAGAGACGGGGGTGATCTTCTCCGGATTGTGGTATTCAGCATGGATCTCTTTGCCAGATCCCAAATCACAAATGGTCCTCAGTTCTGTGCCATTCACTTTCCTCTGAATGAGTTCCCTTGTGTCTGCCTTCAGGTTCATCTGATCTTATTGTCTGCCGTACACATTTCCACATCTCTACAGATACAATTTCTGTCAAACTTACTGCAGCAGGTGTGAGAGGATCAGGCATAGTTGATTCTCTACCCTAAAATGAGCTTGGAGAATCTGGTACACCTGACTGATGATGAAGAGAACATCATCTTGGCAGATACAAAACCCTCCATCAAATCCCCGTAAAAAGGGTTATTGGGGAACTATGTTTGTCCAGTGGTACGAGTCAGAAGGCATTGACCCTTTAAGTTTCGCCTTTTTTAACATGTTGCGCTTTTTAATTTCTCTTTTACAGTAAGGTCTGGCGGTGGTGACTTTTAAGGGCTACCTGGGGGCCCTCTCTGCCTTCATACATTTGGCTAATCAACCTTGCAAGTTTAAATAACCATTAGTAGTGTGTTTTCTTAAAGGTTAGCCCTGTTCTTGTTCCCTCTAACTCTGTTTATTGAACCTCCGCTCCTCCACATCCAGTCAAGGAGGAGGAGTCACTTCATAGACTGGACCCCAGGAGTTCAGTAGTATCTAATTGCATTGATTACACTCATCAGAATAGAGTGGATGATCAGCTCTTTGTGGGCCTTGCTGGAGCTAAGATGTGCAAGACAGGGACCAAATGTACGTTTTCTCACTAAGTCATCCTCTGTATCAAGGTCTGCTATGCAAGAAAGGCTCTCCAAACGGATTTTAGTCCCCACTCTACAACAACTATGACTGCCTCCATGGCCCTCTCCACAGGTGTAATGGTTGCTGATATCTGATGGGTGGCTGCATGGTTATCTTTGCATAATTTTGGCAAGAACTACTGCCTCACGTCTCAGGTAAGCCTTCACCACCACTTGCATGGAAAAAAGTGCATTAAAAAAAGTACTAGCGTTATTCCCCATATTGTGCCTTCTAGTTCAAGGAATACTCTTCAGTGAAAATCAAATACAGTTAAGTAATCTGCACTAGATATACTCCAGATGAAATGTTTTGCTCACAGTTAAACCACTCCTTGTTTTTTTTGGTCTGGTGATAGCCCAGACCTTTTTATTTTTTTTATTTTTTATATACAATGCATTTACTTATAAGTGTTTTAACCAGCCTTCTTAATTTATCTGTTGTGTCATTCACATGTTTCTTCTGCCCACAACAGCACACAGCATAGGCAACGTGGGTTAGCCCACTGCAGCCTTTAGCAAACTTTATTCTGAATTATGACATTCCACCCTTTAACAAGCAGCACATCCGCACTCAAAGTAGTTCCCTTCTGCGCCAGGGACTACTATGGCAATGTATGCTTTTAGAGGCCAAAATAATAATTTTGCTCTTTTCCCCACTTTAATTAATATTTGTGAGGGCGAGCAATTCCCCACAGCAATGTGTTATAAAAAAAAAATGCCATGGCAAAACAAAAAGCAAGCATTATCAAAGCAAAAGCCTGCCCAATAACTAGACCGATTGGCTCTGGCACTGCTTATGTTTTTCACACCTTGCTAAGAGAATGTGCTTGGAGAATGAAGTGTTCCATCAACCAAGAAGATGTCAAGGATTAAATTAGTGTTGATGTTACCCTCCCCTTTTCTACCGGAAATGTTTCCTCTCGGCAGAAGTGTACATGAAACCTGCATCCATCTCTGCATATATTCGGTGTTTGTTTGCATTCCTGAGTATCTGTCTATGCCTGATTGTGAGCTCTCTGACCCCATGTCGGTTGTGGGTCTGTAGTTGCGCAGTGTGTGTGTGTGTATGTGTTTATAGGTGATTGTCTGCTAGTCTGAAGACATGGTATTGTGTAGACCTATGCACACAGGTATCAGTATGCGCTGTTATTTGTGTATGTAAGTGTGTTCCTGTATGCACATGGATTTTGAAGGTGTGTTGCTCTGTAAATGCGCAAGTACGTGTGGTCATGTCAGTGTGTCTTTCACTCTCTACACGCAGTATGCAAGAGCCAAAACTATTAACTTTGGTAATGTTAGTTTAAAAGTGATCCCCTTATCAGGAAGAATTATGTTCAAGAAATTGTTATCTTCTTGCTGAAAATCCTTTATAGATTAACGGAACAACTAGTGACTATTTTCCTTCCCCCTCTTTCAACTTTGGTTACCAAGAAGCAGTCAGTAATCTGATGTTGCTGTGAAGGTTATTTTTCTTTGTAAGTCATCACAATACTGTTAGTTTACCTCATTTATTGTTACTAGTAACGTAATGATCTCCGTTTTTTGCCTCTTTAGATGTCACCTGCACAGTTCTGCAACATCTGCAGTGCCAAGCACCGAGGCCCAGGGAGCGCCATTTTAGAGATGAAAAAATAGCATGACTGCATTCTTATACTACGGATGTCGTTTTATGTTTCGTCTGGAACTAATATGAAGTTGTTGTCAATATTGCATTGGAAAAACTATAGCTGTGCAGCCGGAGAAAAGCTTATTTGTGTGTTTGTGTGTCTAGAGGCAGATAGCAGGCTGATATGCGCTATCTCTGTATAAGCCATTTACAAATATAACTGTTCTTAAGCTTTGTACACAATGTCATTTACACTGTATTTTCTGAAATAATTTAACCATTAAACTAAGACAAATAAATATATTTATTGTAATTTATTTCATAGTACAATTGTATATTAATCATCACCATTTAGCAAAAGTGTCTTCTTCTAATGCATTATAACAAGACCGTATGTTTTTGGATTAAAACGGATTCCTCAGCATGGGTTCTACCTAAACTTACTTTTGATTTCTTATATTACCCCAGGGATTAAAAAGATCCCCCTAAAAAGTTTTGGCCATGTTTGCTAGAATCTTACAACTAAGGGCCGATTTATACATGGGCGATATTTTTCCTCTGTTGAAACAGCAACGGAGTATAAATACCACCAATATGAAGGTCTGCCCGCCTGATTTAAATGCGGGCAGACCTTCAACTTGCCCACAGTAGAGACTACTCTGCCTCCATCGTGGCCAAACTTCTCCAACAACCCTTACTCCCCAGGGCTGTCGGAGAAATAGCTACATGTCCGCCCGCCCAATTCGGATGGGCAGACATGTCGTTATTTTTTTTACTGCTTCTTACTGCCATCTAACAGTAAAATCATTATATTACCCCCACCACCACCACCACCACCTTGGGAGATGACTCCTTTTCATAAAGGAAATCCTGTTTTGCGATTTTCTTGTTGAAGAGATAAAAGGATTACTCTGTGCAGTGCTGGGATTGGTCTTAGCACCTGGGTTCAGCGCTCAGACATAGACTCTGAGCCTGTGTTGGTTTCTCCACCCAGCTGTACAACACAGCTCAGGTGTAGAAATGCTAAGTGCGCATGACAGTTTGGCCAGCCCCCAGAGAGACAGCCAAACCGTCATGCACACTTGGTAGTGCCCACCACATGCCCCACCACTCTGATGCTACAGCGTCAGTGTGGGTGGCCATGCCACTCCCTCAGCTCGCAGCCTGCAGGACGAAAAATGAAATGATAGAAAAAATGTTTTAATATTTTATTTTTGCCCTTTGCCTCTGCTGACTTTCAGCAGGGGGTGGGGGGCGCTCCTCTGCCATAACTAAGGAACCGCCCCGGTCTAGGACTCAGTCACTCCACAAATCACTGTTATGTTGATGTCAGAATGGCACCTACAATACCGGAGACAACGAAGACGAAAGTTTTCAAGTTCAGAGCACCATTTCCACATTACAACATGGCTCATATCTTGATATCTAGAACCAGTGTTCCACCTAAGCCACCATCAGTCTTTGTAGCTGACGTATGGTTGTTTGGCAATAGCAGGTAAATGGGTTGATTACACTTCCCTGAAGTAGTTTATCTACTCTCTTTAAAGAATACCTGTAGTCACTGTGGCTTACTATCTAAATCTTCCTTAAGTATTGCAATCGCTCAGACAGAGGTTCCTTCATTTATGGGCCTGAAACCCCAAAGACGACGTCGACCTGCTTCCCGTGTCTCTTTAATGTTGAGCAGTTTATTGCTATTGAGTTTATCTCCAAGTCGAAAAAGAAACATAGGAAGAGTAAACAAGGTTCTTTATTGTTCAGCCATAACAATCTCAGGAGAAGTCCATCAATTGGACTCCCAGAAACCCAGTGCCAGCTTTGCCTTTCTCTTTTTGAGCCTGATACCGAACCTGAAACTGATGCGCCCTGAGTTCTCTAAGTTATCGTCTACTCCACAGCAGGTTGAAGCATTCAGGGAAGCCCTGCTGCAGTTCTTCAAATTTATACCACCTTCCTCAAGTGTGTAACTGACCTGACGGTGCCCCAGTCGAACTTCCAAGATAGTTATTTCTCCTGCACTGCTTGACTTTGGACAAAGCCTATTCCAGCCCCGGTGCTAGCACATGTGTCTACTCCTGTGTCACAGGCCTTGTCATTTCTCCATCAGCACCACCTGTGGAGGCACTGGTTCTGGCTCCAGTTTTTCAGCTCTGCACTGGATTTATATCCATCTTCCGAGAGAGTTCACCATATATCTCAAACTAAAGCATTGCCAGGGCACAGCCAATCGTGGAGTAAGACTACCCACTGGTTCCTCGCAGCAATACTTCTGGAAGAAGAAGGTTATTTTTGGGATTGACTCTGATACCATACAAAGTCTTCAGCAAGCCAGACATGATGAAGATGATGATGGGGAAGCACTTCTTATGCTACCTCCTCATTATATGGATGCTTATACCTTTAATACAAAATGCCACTGGCCTAGATACTTCCTGCGAATCCACACTTGATTCACTGTTGGACTCCAACTATAGACTGTGCCACTTTCACAGTTGTAATTTGGATGGCAGCAGAAGTGTTGGAACTACCCCTCCCCTGTAAGCAGACTAATGCAAACCTTCTGACCAAAGGTCTGTGACCTTCTACTTCCGAGCTTTTGTTGTCATTTAATAAGGCTCTGGTTAGCCCAATCATGGCACCTTGGTGAAAACGATTTTGTTTGCCAAATTTAAATAGTCTAATTCTTACGCCAGAAACCACCCGGTGACCCTAAGTACTTGATGCAGCATTCCATGCCACAGAGCCTTTTAGTACTGCTCTTCTCTTGCAAAGTTAACCCTAACTCCTTTTCGGGAACTCTTTCAGATTAAGAGTCTAAGGGGCACATGCATCAAGATAGGCTTTTGTTATTCCTTAATTGTGATTGTTAAGGAATCGCAATTAAGGAATCGCAAAAGCCTATGCATGTACGAATTGCTAAAAAAACTAGCGATTCCTAAACATTCCTTAATTGGGACTCGCAAATTGTGAGTCGCAATTAAGGAATGGCTTCCTATTCATTCCTATGGGCCTACAGGCCCATAGGAATGAATGGGTATTGCATGCGCAATTTGTGAGTACCCAATAGCTACTCACAAATTGTGCATGCAATTTCAAGGGTACAAGGGTGCCAAAAGGACACCCTGTTGCACCCCTGAAATTGTAACGTGGACACATGTTGTGCACACATGTGTGTTTGTGTGTGTCACCAGAAACTTTGAAAAATGCACTGAAGTGCATTTTTCAAAGTTTTTGCAAATTACCATCAAGTTCAAATTGATGGTAATTTGAGACCCCATCATGCATTGCATTCAGGGAATCACAATTTGCGATTCCCTAAATGCAGTTGCCATTAAGTAATCACTATTTTTGTGATTTCTCAACTTGCGATTTTTGCATTTGGGATGATGCATCCCAAATGCAAAAATACCAGTCGCAAAGGGGCAGATTCTGCGAATCTGCCCATTTGCGACTGGTGTTTCGCTTGATGCATGTGGCCCTAAGAGAATTATTTGAATAGACATGAAAGTTTTTTCAGGCTGTCTGGCACTATGCTTTTTTAATGCCCCACACTACGAGACATGGTGTGTGAGGTTCTACCTTCGCTGACCAGCATGATGCCTTTACACAAATGGTCAAAGATGGACAAGATGCAGCTAAGCAGATTCCATGTTCTGGTCTGGAATCCACTGACTTGGTTGCTCATATTATGGGCACAAGCGTCATTATCAGACAACATGCCTTGATATGTTCTGCTAGATTTTCCAGAGACATCCAGCTGCATTGATAGGTATGCCTTTTGACGGGGCCAGACTTTGTAAAGAAGCAGACGATTCAGCCCTGGAGTGTTTCAAAGCCAGCAGAGATATGGCTTGTTCCTTGGACTTGCTATCCCAAACAGCCAATTACACCTGCTGTACAGGAAGTTCAGGTTACCCTATGGGCCTCACCTGTCAACATAGAGTTTTCGTGGTGGCTCAGGCAGTGCCAAAGCCAGTTGCAGTTATTATTTCTTGCCGCAAGGTCTTCTAGCTTATACTCATGGTGGAGCATAGACAGGGCTAATAATTCTGATACTGCCCCAAGAAGGACGGGAGCTTGACCCCGCTGCAGCTGTGTCTTCGAGGGTATCTGCTGTAACAGCAGCATGACAGACCCAGAACTCAACTCGGTACACCTCCATGCACTGAGTGTGAGTGGAATCAACTAAGATGCCTTAGTCTTGCGTTAGAATGGTAGATATCATTCTGGGCCTTCTTTGTTTGCCTGATCAGCCCTCATTATTCAAATCAACCATTGTGATGCCTTTATTAAAAAGGATGATTTTCACATATGGTTGGTTGGTAAAAGTTTTATTGCATAATTTATATTAAAAGTCAATACAATACTAAACAAAAATAAAATGTTTAAAACCACTTTAAATTAATAGAATCTAAAATTTTACAGTTAGAAATCATTGTTACTACTTTAAGAATTTAACATGAATCAGATTAATGGTTTCTGTTTATTCTTGAAAAGCTGCCCAAAACATTATTACTGATGAATCTAGAGAAACATCCCAAAGCTCCCCCTTTTTAAAATACTATGAAAAATATTCAGCAGTTAAAATTTCTTATTGCACTTATAAAATCTGACAAGATAAATTATTTCGATTGATTCAAAGCTACGAAGTAAATGTAATTGTACACCCAATTAATTTGTTAGTACTTGTACAAAACAAAATGGTGTTGCTTCTTTGAGTGTTCTAATGTCCACTTCTCTAAAAAGAGGTTTCAAATACTTTTTTATTATGTCCTTTGGATAAGCAAAGGATAAAGTCTATAGTTTCGGGGAATTAATTACAAAAAAGACATTGTCTGTTTTTATCCCCAGTCTTAATCCAGGATCCCTCAAACGGTAATGGTGGGATATATAAGACCCTAAAGCGTTAAATAGCTTTTATCCACTGATTTAGGTTGCAGCCAACATACAGTTCCGCAGGTGTAAAGAGAGTTCTTAAACCTTGCTACCTCAGCTAAATCCATTTCAAACAATATAGCTCTCGTGTTCCTTTTTATTATCATCGTTCTAATCAGATTAGGCATAGCTGCTAAAGTTTTTATTGTAGCTAATTGATGATTTCCGAATAACAGCTCCTGCTCGGTTTTAGAGGACACCACACTTGCTCTAGGGTGTTTTGCCAAAGCTTCTCTAATGAGGCACTGTAAACTGGTCAGTGGTGAGTTCTGACAATCACACAACTAGTGAACTATATTAATATAACTTAAAATGGTTACCTGAGTTAATCCAAAGTCTAGTGTTATCAAGGAATGCGGTGTAAAGGATCTTAACTTAAATGTTTGCTGAATAATTCTTTATAAAAATGGAATTTAACACCTCCATCTTTTGTCTCTTTAAAACTATAGGCCCATATAAAAGAACTGTACAAACTTTCATCATAAAAACCTATAATGTGGGGCCCATGGCTCCACCCCATATAGCTGTGCAACACGTACAGTGGCAACGGCTGTGGAAGTCAGTTTGTTCTTAATCCAGTCTAAATGTGACGACCAAGTCCATTTTAAATCAAAGGCTACCCCTAGATAAGTATATTCCATGACTTGCTCTTTCACTTTGTCCATTTGCCACTTATATCTAGGATTTCATTTTCCAAATGACATTATATAAGTTTTCGCTATAATTAATAAGATGGCCATTCTCAGTACAAAACTCTCCTAGTCGTTCTGTCTCTGTAGGCCATTCTATGTTTTCTAAATTAAGTCAAAAACAATAAGGAGGGACTAGGAGAGCTTCTAAGGTCCAGCATACATGCTTCATAAGTATATATGTGTCCACAAAAAGGTGTGCAGTTCCTATAAAAGGTATAGCAGGGAAGGAGAAAGCAGAATAACCGGTTGGAAGGGACTGGTCAAACCAATCAGAAGCATGATGGGTGTCATGTTTCATCATGGGGCAGCTCCTCTTTATGCCGGCACTGCAATGCCCAACTGGCCTCTCGGAGGGGGCTCTTGGCTGGAAATCTTTTAAAGATTTCAAAAGCAGTGATGTAGCATGTGTGGAGGCGTAGTGCTTGGAGATTGGTGATTGAGTGATTTAAAAATTACTAAGAGGACCTATAAGGTCTTTATTAGGCTGGTGCTCTTGTTATGAGTAAAAACAATATGTGGCTGTGCTGGAGACAATGATCATTTACAGCTCAAAGTGTGGTGAAAACAGGCATCTGAAAGAGACTATTAGTTATAGATTCCTTACCTTAGAATTACCCCAAGCATCAGACTGGATGCGGAGAAATTTTTCATATCAGTACCCCTGCGCGTCAGTAGGTGGCGTCAGTCGACTCAGCATTCGCGCTGACGTCAGTTCTTTCTTTTTCCGCGCCAGCCAGCGCAGACTAACTATTTCTTGACTTTTTTCAACCTGTATTCGAGTCGTTTTGACTCCTGGTGCACGTAATGATATCCCATCGTCGGAACGGCTTCAAACCTTGTGACTCCTGCCACAAGTTGATGTCAGTGACGGACCCAGTCCTCGTGTGCCTCTCGAAGTCGTGCTCCGACTGTCAGGCCATGAACCCGAAGTCCCTGCGGGAGCAGTCCCGAAAGCTTCTCAAGGCCCGGCAGTCAGCTCTGCGCCGCTCGAGGTCCTGGCCGAGAGGGAGGTGGCGGGACCGGTCGCGGAGTCACCACCATCACTCCTCGTCGAAGTCTTCGTCTTCGGGTAAGTTGAAGCACAAAAAGAAGGCAAAGAAACACCGTCGCTCTTTGCTTTCTCACCGTCTGTCGGCCGACGCGAGGTGGGACGCAGAAGTTCGTCGTCCTTCGGCTCTGCCCACAGAGCCCGTTGGGACGGCTCCGTGGGAGCCATACCGAGTCCTGCCCTACTTCGTACCTTTTGCGAAGCTTTCCACTTCATCTTTGGACAGCCCGGCTCTGCCGGCGCACCTTCAGGCCCCGCAGAATCGGTTGGGGGGCGTTCAATGCCACAGCTCCAGCCCAGGCACCGCAGGACGGCCAGGGATCCGGGCCTGGATCCAGATCGACCTTACGACACCTCCTCCGGTGCCGATTCCATTGACAACACCTCCCTATTGCCCTGAGTGGCATCCAGAAGAGGGTGAGCAGGACTGGGAGGGATGTGTTGACCCTCTGGCAGAGCAACTTAATGAGCCGGACTGGAGTGAGGTATTGGGTGAGGCCAGTGGTCTGGATACATCCCCAGAACTTGGTATGCTTTCCCCTCTACCATGGCTACGGAGGAGGGAGCCCCTACACTGTTGAAGTTGATGGTAATAGCGTTTCCTAAATGCACAGTTCGCATTTAGGAAAGGCGTCCTACATGAGCATTAGCGAATTTGCATTTGAAATTTAGGTAATTACTACAAATTGTGATTACCTAAAGAGCGAGTCCTGAAGCCTTTCATACATGGGCAAAAGCTATTTGCATTCACTAACGGCTGAATTTTGCGATACACCCCGTTTGCGACCACAAAATACTTTCATACATCTGGCCCTAATCTCTTAGCAATTCCCCTCTAATGGCAGCTTTCCCCACAGCCCATAGTGCCTGAGGTGAGATGGCCGAGTGTTCATTGTCATCTAAATAAAGGCGCAGGTGTGTTGTTAGCTCCTGTTTATTATAAGGTAGTTTATAGTAGGACAGGTTTAGGTGCTAGCGCTTGGCCGCAGGTGTGACACGGCTTAAGTTAATTTCCAGAGCCGCTATAGTGTGGTTGGATATTCTGCCCCCTATTTTTGCGCAGTCCCTCTTTAAAGACAATCAATTGTGATGGTTAACAAGATAGTAATCAATTCTGGAACATGTTCCGTGTGCACTACTCAGGAGAGGAAGGTGTACTCCTTATCCCTCGGATGTAACAGACACCAAGCATCTACCAGACGTGGTCTCTAAATAGGTCCCGCAACACTGTTCTGTCCAGGAAGTTAGCTTTGTCAAGTGGGCATGATCTGTCAGTGTGTGGGTCCCATACCAAGTTCAGTCGACACCCACCACTATCTTGGTGCACCCAGATTCCATCATTAGTCTCGAAAGACTCTAGAAAAAGGCCTATCTGCTGAAATTTGTGGCATATATGGTGCCCATTATCATTTTAGTGTCCATAGTTTTCAGTCTCGCAAAAACATATCTACCCATCGGGTCAGTACATGTTTTTGTTCTGCACATTGTAGGGACCTCCTAATTAGGTTCTGTTAGAAATGGGGGTCTCTAGTTGGTAGTGGTCTTCACCATGTCCAGGTAGGGACCCTTCCTTCAAGTCAAGGTAACGGAGTTACACACCCAAGATAACCCCTGCTCACCCCCTTTGGCAGCTTGACTTGAGCAGTCAGGCCTATCTCAGAGGCAATGTGTAAAGCATTTGTACATAACACACACAGTAATACAGTGAAAACACTAAAAATGGACTCTGTGAGAAGTTGGCCTGGTATAGGATGTCCACTATTTAAAGTGCGCACCTTGCACCAGTCCAAACAACCCTTATGGTGATTTAAGAGGTCAAATATAACCTTAGAAAGCTATCCAAGTGGAAGCTGTGGAGAGCAGCCTTCAGGCTTCGTCTTGAAGAAATGTTAAGCAGCTTGTTTTAGCAGAATGCAACCTTAATGTATTGGTTAAATGAAAGGAGAACCACAAAGTAGTTATAAAAATATGTATTTAATATTATAACACACCTTAAATACCTCACAGTCTCTACTACATGCAGATAAACACAAAGCACACAATACTGTAGCACAGAAACAAATGTAAGTAGCACTAATACACAATGGGCTCCAGGGGGAGACCAAACCGTATACTAAAATAGTGGTATATGAACCACCACTTAAGTCAAAACAGTGTCTAGAGGTTGTAGAATTGCTGGGACCCCAAGGAACTACCCAAGGTGAGTAAGTAGGGACCCCATGGAGGACGGGTGCAGTGTGAGAACATGACTGCGTGCTACGTACAATTCAGTGGTAGAGTCGCAGTTGCAGTTTTAGTGTTTAAGGACCCTTCTTAGTGGGTTACAAAGAACCCTTTAGAAAATAGAAGGTTGGAGAGTCACCCCACCTGTGGATACTGAAGTACCAGAGTTACCTATCCCAGGGAAGCTGGGTGCATAGGTCAAAGTGGCGTCAGAAACCGTTGTTCTCAATGGGAGTCTTCAAAGAAATACCACTGCTGGAAAGAAGAAAAGTGTCCGTTGGAACCCACAAGTGGATTCTTGAAGGTAGGAACCTGAAAGCAGAGGGGACAGATTCTGGGTCACTCAGGAGTGACCATGGGCTCAGTAGACGAATGCCCACCAATGTTGGGTGCTTCAGGTGCGAATAGGGAGACCTTGACTCTGCAGCCTCGGGGACCAGGAGACGTCGAGGACGACCAGGAGCCAGATAAGAGCTGTACCACGAAGGATGTTGAGTGCAGAGGGGTCGGTGTGCAACGGGAGCACCAACAAACCTTGGCAGCGGCAACCCACAAAGAAGGTCGAGGAAGGTCACGGTCTGTCCCAGCAAGTACCAGGATACTGACCACAGCAAGGGGAGTCATGGCAGGCCTGGAGCAACCATGGGAGCCCAAGAAAATCAGGGTTGTCCCTCCAATGGACCCACAGGCCGGAGGCACAGGAGTCGTGAGGGGACCTCTAGCAAAGTAGCAGCTTGCAGGGCACAGAGTGCAAGGAGGCTGAAGTCCTTTGTACGAAATGTTCACAGAAGTTGGGGCTATCGATAGCCCAATGCACTTAGTTGGGGAACGCCAACAGGCATATGCAATTGCAAAAGGTTATGCGGTCCCCGCGAGGGATACTTGCCTCAAACTCAGTGAGAGGGCAGCTTGACCTCAAGGAACATAGGAACCCACCTCCTGTGTTGCTGGATCCTTTGGAGTCCACAGGAGCTCAGGATCAGCAGACCGGTCAGTTGCGTTATGGTGCCTGCGAATGCAGGGTAGTGACTCCTTCACCCCAAGGGAGATACTTCAGTTTTCCTTGATGCTCCACAGGTCCTGCACGGAGCCTGTATGGTGCACAGGCACAGACGATGCTTTGGACGGAGAGGGAGGCAAAGTCGGGCCCAGTTGAGGTCCAGCAAAGTCCAGATAGTCCAGACGGTTGAAGGTCAGTGGTTTCTTGATCAGAATCCTGTCCACGTCGAATCTAGGGTCCGACAGCCAGGTGAGCCCTTTTGTACCCACGGGAGAGGGTTGGACAGATTATGGGGACCCTCCCATTGAGCGTCAGGGCAGTGGGGAGGATACTCCCCTGTCCTTTGTCCAGTTTCGCACCAGAGCAGGAGCCAACGGCTCCCAGGACTGGTTTGAACTGGACTATTCACAGGGACACCAAATATGCCCCAGATGCAGACTTTCAGGCACTTTGGAAGTGCACCCACGCAGCCCCAATACACTAAATCATGTCTGGGAAGTGGTCACACCTCCCTGTGACAGGATTCCTATTGTCCTGCTTCCCCTGCTCGAGCTTGGCTCAGCAGCAGAAGGGCAGAAATGTGTCTCTGGTCGGCAGCAACCATTTTGTGCTGCCCGGGTCGAGAAGGCAGGTACCGGAAAGACCAGTGACCCCACGAAGCTTGCTACAGACGGGTGGAATCATACCTCCCACACAGGTTACCGGTGTGGAGGTAGGATTCCAAGGTGTTTGATACCAAACACAACATGTTTTGTTGCAGCCGTTTTCGAGATAGCATTTTACGCAAGCATATAATGCACCTTTACCTATATGTCACCGACAACCCTGGAGAATGGTCTCCGAAGGCTGCAGAGCGGCTCTGCTCATGCAGGGGCACCCTCATGTAAAACCCAGCACCCTGCCTTCAGGATTGTCAAGGCCTGCTAGAGGGGTGACTGATAGGTTTTAAGTATGGTGACCTAGAGATGTAGTAAACCTATATCTAAAGTAAGTGGTGCAAGCACCAGATTACACAGGCTGCAATGGCAGGCCTGTAGTTCCATTTTGCATGGCCTCTCATGGGTGGCATAATACATGTTTCAGCCCATGGAAGGCCTCTGGGTACATGTGTACCATATACTAGTGCATGACAAGGGGACCCCAGTATCCAATCTGGAGTGTACCTAAGTACATGCATAACATTTTAAGGAGAAAGCAGATAGACTAGGGTTCTGATTAGCAGGATCCCAGTCAGACTAGTCAAAAACAGTGTAACATCAGGCAAAAAGTGGGGGTAACCATAAGAAGCAGATCCTACTTTCCTAAAGACACCACACCAGTTTAGAAAAATAAGCAATCTTTATCTAAACTGAATAAGACTAAAATGACAATCCAACATATATAACTCAAAATATCACTTTTAAAAGGTTTAAGCAATTCTGTCCATAGAAGTGTATGGATGCGGTGATTTTAGCTCAAAGTACCTTTGATGCGTCATAATCCAAGACGAAAAACAGCCGCAAAGGAGGAAAGCATCAGAAAACACAGGAATGTGTCGGTTCTTGAGTCCTTGGGGAATGGATGCTTCAGTTCTGCTGCACGTGGAAGTGTTGCGTCAATTCCAGACTGCGGGTAGAAGCGGTGTTGATTTTCCGTGGTGACTCCTTTCTGGGGATGATGCGTTGGAAACTTAGGTACACAGGAGCAATGTTTGGAAATCCGGACGCACTGCAGGTCGATGCGGCAGCGGCAAAACAGCCACTGCGTTGATTCTTTGAGCCATGGACCGGTGATGCATCAATTCTTTCAGCCGCACAACACGGCCTGCTTCAGAGTCGGAACAGCCGTCTTGGACGACGGAGACTTGGTGCTCTGGACTCTGGCTGTGGTGGTTCTTCAGGCCGCGAACAGGCATTGCGTCGATTTTTCAGCCACATTGCGGAATTTCTTTGGTTTTTCAACTGCACAACAAGCTTGTGGTGGGAAAAACGGCACTGAAAGGGCTATGCGTTGGTTTTTATGTCAACAAGCGGCAGAACTACCTCCATGGACCCAAAACTGGAATTAGCAACACTTGGCAGGTCAGAACTCCCAGTAGTGGAGTTCAGGTATGCATCAGGTGAGGTCTTTGATAGCCCTGAGACTTCTTAACAGGAGGCAAGCACACACAAGCTCTTGGATAATTTTCTTAAGCAGGTTACCAAAGCAAAGTCCAGTTGTTATCCTCTCCATGATAGAAACAGCCACTGCAGACTAACCCAGCAAAGCAATTCAGCAAACAGCACTCCAGCTATTCTTATTAGCAGTCTCCTCTTGATCTAGAAGTGTTCTAAACGGTCTGGGGTTATAGGTCCAATACTTATACCCTTTTTGGCCTTTGAAGTAGGCATCCTTTGAAGGATAGTTTTTGTAGTGCACAGGTCCTGGCTTGTGCTGTCTTGGCTCCAGACACACTGCAGAGGGATGGAGACAGCACTGTGAGAGGCCAGGCATAGCTCTAGTCAGGTGTCAATGACAACTCCTCCCACCAATCTACCTAAGTAAGGCCCATCAGCATGGTGATGGGCAATCAGGCTATGTAGTACACACCTCAGCTCCCTTTGTGTGACTGTGTAGAGTGAATTCACAAACAACCCAGCTGTCAGTCTAAACCAGATGTTGATTCCTCAGGTAGGCAGAGACACAGGATGGTAAAAAAAGAAATGTCCACTTTCTAAAAGTTGATCAACACAAAGGAGTTAGGCTCAAATGGCCAAAGTGCAGGTAGGGCCATATAGTCAGGAGACAAAAAGGGGTTTTACCTGGACCTTATATTACTTTTGGTGTACCTATGTTTCACCGTTATGGTCAAAACTAATTATTTTGTTTGACCTAGTTTTTATTTTCCTTTTTATATAGATATCTCGAAAATTCATTACATTACAAAAAAAGTCACACATACAAATTGCCAGCTTTCTTTCCAAAAAATCATAAACTCAATCATGAAGTCAAAAATGTAAGAATCAATCTCACTAATGACCATAAACAATACAATACCATGTTATTAACAATACAAGCACATATTAGGTGCAAACACATATTAGGTGCAATTAATCAGCATGGCTTCTAATCACAAGGGGAACAGTACTTACTAGCCGTAACAAGGGGAACAATTTTATGTATGTATAAACCCTCCGTATGGTGTAAAGATTCAATCTCAGTTCCTCAATGTCAAGGAAAATGCCAATGCGTTTCGAGTCCTAGTCTACAGATACAAGGACTCTCATCTCATTGTTCTTCGGGCCGATTGGGGTCCTTTTTTGGTAGAGTTCTCCCCCCCCCAAAAAAAAGACTCCAATTGGCCCAAAGAACAATAAATATCTTCCCGCCTAGGTACCGATATGGATTAATTTGTGAGTTTTCCTTTTTTCAAAAAAGACTGTAGAGAAGGAGCAGTTTATAATAATGAAGAATATGACTACTTTTTTTTGTTTAAATCTTTTCAGATAATACCATCGCACGCAGAAGTTAGTGCAATGAATTTAGAAGCCCTGATGAGAGTCCTTGTATTTGTAGCCTAGGACTCGAAACGCGTAATGTCAAGATGTCAAGTCAAATGTACTGAGTAACTTGGCAGCTCCCAGCCGATCTATGAGCTCATCAGCTCCTTTGATTGGATGCGCGTCAGTCCTAGTGATGGTGTTGAGCCCACAGTAATCCACATAGAACTGAATTTCAGGTGTGGCACGTGGTGCAGTAGCCTTTGGGACCAAGACCACTGAGCTGCTGACCTACATCCTGAGTGAGACTAATCCTGAAAGAGAGCTAAACAAAAGACTTCGTCCGGTAACAAGCTCAACCATGTAGGGTACTGTGTCAGCGACCCATCCCCAGCGAGGCAACAAATATTTGCAAACTGCCATAATCAAAATAATACATTAATAAATATAATGAAATCTGAAGGACTACAAAAATGAAAATAAAATTAAGGGAGTAATCTAAAACATAGTCGGAGAGTTGCATGCCGCTTCTATGGAAATGAAGGGAAAGGAACATTCTCTATATCTTAACAACAATTGAAGAAAAAACTAA
This sequence comes from Triturus cristatus, assembly GCF_964204655.1. Lineage (NCBI taxonomy): Eukaryota > Metazoa > Chordata > Amphibia > Caudata > Salamandridae > Triturus > Triturus cristatus. The sequence goes on from NC_140588.1 coordinate 472,996,656, forward strand.
CAAAACAAAAGGCTGTTTATTTGGTTGTATTTTTTGTCCTCATATCACCATGGCGACTGAACAGTGGGCCTTTTTAAACATCTTCGGTCCGTCTTGTGGTCCATTGCAGTTTTGCGCCCTGAACCTCCCCGGCTCTGGTCTTATCACAGGGGGTGGGGGGGACAAAACCACACCCGAGTCCATGACCTGGTGTAATCATAGGACAATATATCAATGTTTCCAGCCACCATGGGAACTATCCTGAAGCCTGACCATATTGCATGTCCAGCTGACTACACTTAACCACCCCATGGGGTATGGAGGAACGGGATCTAGCCAGTGTTTACAGATCTCCCGCCTGGCCAAGAGCAACAAGTAAAATACTAAGCCCCTTTGGTTGCTGTTTAAGGAGTGTTGCGAAACACTATCTACCCCCCAAAAGCACCAGGGCCTCTGTCAGGACTACATGTTCTTCTAAAATGTCTCTCTTGATAGCTTCCACAGTTTTCCAGAATTCTTTTATCACTGGACATGTAAAGAAAACATGGACATCGTTGGCATTTAAAAGGTTACATCTCTTACATCTGGGAATCGGCTGTGACACAAACTTAGCCAATCTTTGAGGGGTCCAATACAGCCTATTGATGACAAAGAAACTTTGATGTTTAAAGTTAGCAGATGTTACTATAGCATATAATAATTTCAATGAATCTGTCCAAAGAGATTGTAAGTTTCCTTCCTGGAGTGTGTCCTCCCAGATCTCAAAAGGAGCCTTCACTTTCTCTTCCTCTGCCTCCAGGAATTGTCCATACCACTTTGCCACTTCTTTAACTTTTGGGCTAACTTCCTGGAGTGAAGCCTAAAACTCCCATGGCCCCCCTACTTCCTGTGAGGCAGTTGAGAACCAAGAAGTAAGCTGCAGATACTTAAACGTAGAAAGTCTGTTGCCCTTCTAAGCACTCAATACCTCCTAGGGTGTCACACCTCCTGTTGGTATCAAATATCCCCACTTAGATATCCCTGCCTGCTTTAAGGGCAAACTTAGAGCATCTTTCAGGCATTCCGGCGTCCCTGGGTATTCCCAAATTGGAGCAAATTCTGAGAAGTAGCCAATGTTTAGTAACCTCCTTGCTGCAAACCAGAGGCTCAATGCAGAATTTAAAACCTTTAACCTTACTTTTTTTAAAGAATTTTTGGGCTCCAAATGTATATAGTGGTTCTGCCACTAATTAGAAAAGCTTATGATCTGTATTCATTTTTATATCCCTCTGTTCTGATGGGACTCAAATCTATTGCAAATATATATGTATCTTAATTACATCAATACCAAACCAAAATCAAAAGAACCTTTTGTTTTCTTAAATACGATTTTATAATAAATTCATGTGAATCATGTATTCAATTCAGGAATACATACACAGATAAACACTGTAAACTTACAAAAGATAATAAGTGACATGAAGTGAACACAAAACAATGACTCTACTAATCACAACACCATATATAGGAGACATCAACCAAAATTCAAAAAAACTATTTGGACAAAGTGTGAAGTGTTTTTAGAAAAATATATCCTCCCAGGGTGAAGTAAATCTTGTTAATCTTGATCTGGATGATCATTTACACTTGATAATGATCGTCGACGTTTCGACCCCTGAATAAATACGAAATTGTACTCGTCTATGACGGGGTCTTCCTCAGGACTTAAAAGAGTCTGTGTATGGCCTTCAAGGAAGTTCCACCTTGAATTCTTTTGACAGTGCAATAGATTTGAGTCCCATCAGGACAGAGGGATATAAAAATGAATACAGATCATAAGCTTTTTTAATTAGTGGCAGAACCACTTTTTCTTTCATGCACAAATCCCCAGGTTCTGCACATAACTGGGCTACCCCATTATCCTAAATTGACCAAATTTATATAGGAAGGCTGCTGAACCAAAAAACAAGCAAACAAAAAAAACGAAAAAAAAACAGGCTGATGATTTCAAAACAAGCCTTAGTACTCTGCAGAGTAAAAAATGTGTGAATCCGGTAACAATCAAAAATTAAGATAATAGTAAAACCTAAGAAAATCAACCACAGATGTACCTATTGTATAGGATTGCACTCTACCTTACACAGTGTCATGCTGCAATGCAGATGAAACAGCAAAAGATCATAGCAAGGGTACAATCAAGACAAAATAAACAAGGAAAAAATACATACATTTCACTATGAAATTGTATTCTAATCTTTTGAAAAGGTAATCAAGATCCATATATAACAGCAGAATTTCGAAGATGTTATACAGTACTAATTCTGCATTCAAGTACATGCATGTAAATAGAATTGTCACACTTCATCAGAAATGTAATTCAGAGAAAAACTAATAAACTTCTATAGGTTCTCAATTTTAGATTAAAGAACTGCATTCAAGCGTCTCAAGACCTTTTTTGATGCTGTCGCACCTAAGATCCAGCGCCATTCTGCCTCATTTAGTATTTTCTGGACATCACCACCACGTGATGGTTTACGTATTAGTTCAATCACTTGCCATTTTATCTGATCAGGAGAATGATGATGCTCAATACAATACGATAGGAGCATGTGCATTCCTACATCTAATCCGGCACTTATGTTGGGAGAGGCGGGTTTTTAACCTTTTGAGTTGTTTGGCACAAATAGATTAAATTGCACGGGCACCATAATGCATAAATCACATTTCGTGAATTACAATTAGTGTGATCCTTTATGTTATGTTGTTAATTGTTGAGTCACACATTATACAACTACCACATTTATGGTGACCTACAACTTTATTGAGTCCCCAAATCAAAACCAAGTCCAAAGAAAGGGGTTTTGGCAAAGCAGCACATACCAGGTGATCGCCCATATTGCGTTCCCTTTTGAAGGAAAATAATGGTAACTCTTTGGAAATGCCAGTAGATGGAATCAAAGGCCAGTGCTTTTTGATAAATGTGGTAATGGCATTACTCTGTGTGACAAAGTAGGTCACACAGGGAATCCTATCTATTGTTTTTTTGACAGAAGGTGTAAGTAAAAGGTCACAATGATTAAACCAAGCTTGTTTTACTGATCTTTTGACTAATCGTCGAGGGTAGCCACGGTGCTTCAGTTTCTTGGCTAAGAAATTCGCTTCATGGAAGTAATCCTTTCTAAACATACAGTTATGTCACTTCCGGAGGAATTGCCCAAAGGCCAACCCATCCTTTAAACCTCTTGGATGGTGACTGGCATACTGCAATAAAGTATTACGAGCCGTAGGTTTGGTATAAAGTCTGGTAGTTAGTTTGCCCTCAGATGGAATAATCGAAAGATCTAAAAAGTCAATCATTTAATTGCTGGAATGGGAGGTAAAATTCAAATCTATGAAGCAGGAGTTCAACCAATTTAGAAAGATTTCTAAACTAAGTTAATTCCCCCGCCAAATGATAAAAATATCACCGGTGTAACGCCTCCAGTGGCATACATCGCAAAGTAGGTATTTTCTGTATTGTCATATATGTTTTTCTCTTAAAATTTTTATATACTTTTAGGATATTGATATGTATTTCATTTTTTGGTTTCGAAATGATTGACCCTGCAGCCAGACTTAAGTTCTTAGGGCCAGATGCATCATGCATTTTGCTCCACGCAAAAGGGCTGATTCGCAGAATTTGCCCGTTTGCGATCCCAGCAAACCCAATTTGCCGATTTGGTAACCTGTTACCGAATCACAAAATAGGTTTGCGACTCGCTATTTTGAAGGTGCGTGTTTAGGGCGTACCTTCCAAATAGCGAATACTAACAGTATACATGAATGTTTTGTGACCGTGAATGCTGTCGCAAAACATTTGCATTTTACCACCTACTTCAAGTAGGTGGTAACCCATTCGCAAATTTGTGAATGGTAATAAAATAATTTTTTTACTTGTCTTTTTTTTTTTAAACGCATCCCGTTTTCCTTTAAGAAAAATGGGCTGCATTTTAAAACAAAAAGAATTGCGAATTGCTTTATTTAAAAGCAATCCCAGACATGGTGGTCTGCTGAGCCAAGCAGGCCACCATCCCTGTGATTTTTGCGATTCCAAAGGGGTCGCAAATTGCGACCTACCTCATTATTATTCATGAGGTAGGTCATTTGCGATCCCCTAGGAATCGCTAAAAGTGTTAAACACACTTTCATGCATTCCGTTTTGCGATTTCCTAATTGGGAGTCGCAAAGATTCACAATTAGGAAATAACAAAACTGGGCCTTCATACATCAGGCCCTTTGACTGTTGTTTAGCTCGATTTCGTCTGTTGTTTAGCTATATTAGCGAGTAGTGCTACTTGAGACGCCATGATTTTTCCGCGCTCATTCTGTATTGCCGGGGAACGAGATGGGTTCTCTTTGTGAGTCATTCAACTGGTAAGGCTGCTCGAGTTCACCCTTTATGCAGTGTTAACTCTTTAAAAAGATTTTACTTTATAAATCTAACGACATAATCTTTCTTCTTATAGCGTTCAGATATTTTGTACTCTGAACCCTATTGAGTCGGGTTGTTAAACTGCACTGATCCTTAGACTGGCACATAAATTGAGATGTGTGCCTTATTCTGAGTTCTCTCTTTTGGTAAGCTTTATAATTTTTGGTAAAAGTTGGATTTACACTCATTGCATTCGGTGACTGCATTTGAGTACCTTCATTGATTTGATGTTGTTTAGAACCTTGGACGCAGTTTTGATGATGTTGCCATGATTTGTTCCATTCTGATTGTCTCTCCCGAAATATACAAGTAGGTTGGCTGGTAGTCTGTTGGCAATTGGTGACTGTGGATTTTCGCCTTCCGCCCTTCTTTCACATGGGTTTTGTTTGACTTTTGAAAATAGATACTCCTATGTGAGTTTTAACTCTGGTTTTCTACACTTTGGATTTATTTCATGGTGGCTGATTCCATAATATACCACTTTGGTTGGTCTCTATCTGGACTTCTATGCATGATATATCTTTTATTGTGTTATGGTCACATTCACTGATTCAGTGTTTTGTGGTTGGGGCACCCGCTTATAATTGTTTTTTTATTTTTCAGATTCCTTTCTTTGAATGCTCTAAATATGTATTAGTCCTGATGATGACCTTATAATAATATAGGTCGAAACGCCATTGACGCCTACCCTTGGCTTACAGCTATAAGGAAGCATTGAATGCTATTTTCTTTTCTTGTTACTTGTTGGACTGATTCTTGTTTCAAATTTTTGTTTAATTTTTCGCCATTGTTTTTATGTCTTCAGTGTACATTATGTTATGAATGATGTTTTTTGTGTTATTATGTGAGTACCTTTTTTGTAATTGCCCTTTTATATCTTGTTATTGTAGTAAAGAACATATTTTTGTAATGATCTTTTGTGTTGGGTACCCCTTTTAACATTCTTTTGTCTTAATCTTTTGTCAAGATTTTCTTGTTCTGATGTTCTCATGTGATTAACTTGTATGTATTGATGATTTTAAATTCACCATTATTATATTTTTTTTGATTTGTTTGATGTATATTTTTCCTCGAACCATTGGAGCTCTAACATTACAGAGTAAGAGATGCACATATTTCGAATGAGTGATCTAAGTTAGATTTAATCAGGGTAGCTTATGAGGGGATAGCATCTGTATAGGCTGGCATAAGTGTTACAGTATCAGTGCTATATCATATTTATTAAAGCATATGAAGAAATATGTCCAGCAATGAGGTGTTTGTGAACTGATAAAATACTCTACTCTTACAAGACCAGCACAGACTCCCCTTACTGTTTCCGACAGACACTCTGGGGTAATTTTCCTCAAACATATTCAGGCCAATACAGAGTGTAAACGATTTTTAATTTATTTATTTTATTTTTGGGGAAGAAATCCCAGCCATTCAATCAATTACAATTGTCCATAAGTTACATCTACAAAAAGAGAAAATAACTAAATCAATTTACATACTTCAGCTGTCATGACCTAAAAAATTCCATCTATATATATAGTTGCTTCTAATTTTCAAAATTGCATCAACCCCAAATAAATTAACCTGGCATTACAGCCTAAAATTGACAAATTCAAAGCAATCTGTACTTTTTGTTTCTTTTTTATCACAACCTTTTATTAAAGACAACATTTGACACAACTGACATCATACAATCAATCATCTATGGAGGCCACACTTCGCAATAGGCGATTAATAATTACAAGGTCACATATATTTTATACATAATGGCATTAAACTTCATTATAACAGGCTATCCGGTGCAGTATCTTGAGTGAACCCATTCTTAACGCATAATGTCTTTCACATTCTTTCACTTTCAGCATATTTTTTTCCATTGGTCAAACGTTGGTATTATCATTGCTTCCCAGTTTTGCTATATGGTTCTCACTAAGAGCATTGTTATTTATAGCTTTTTCTGAACGATTAGAACTTAATCCTGCTCATGACGAATGGGCCAATGCAATGAGTTGTGGGTCACCTGGCAAATCTATATCTATTGTGACCTGACAAAATTGCAATATTGCTTATCAATAGTCTGTTAATTTACGGCAACATCATATCATATGTGTCCAATTACCCACCCTTTGTATTAAACACCTGTAGCAATATACTGGACTTAGCATTCTATACAATAACCATTTAGTGTAAAATTCCATTCTATGGAAGTTTGCTCTTTTAAGGACTGAAAAATTATATTGGTTTATTATTTTCCATGCCTTGGCTGTAATACTCAATTTTTTCATTTTCTGCTGTTTCTGAATTATTTAGGAGCAAGCATCTGTCACTTTAATTCCAGTCAATCAGTTTTTTCCAAAATTGAAACGATGTATACATATTGGTCTCTACAAGCTCATGAACTAATCCCCATCTTACTATTACAGCTTTTGGATCCAAGTTCTTTAAAAACATATATTCCATTAAAGGATCACAGCAATGCACTTTTGGCAAATCTAATATGCAGTTCAATGTCTGCTCATTCTTTCCATATATCCTGATTTAAAAAATCTACCAGATATTTATAACCATTCATTCTCTATCTTGAATCTGTGATCATTTCCAGGAGTGACTTTAAAGAAATATCTTCCAATCGGGTGGATACGTTGAGGCATTGAATGGCCTAATATCAAAACATTTGCTCCTTCTATTTTTACTTTGTTTTACCATCCACAGCAATGTCTTATATCAGACTTTCTTTGGTGCCAAGGTGATGCAGTTAATTACTCAGTCACCCTGATGGAGATGCCACTCACCGAATTTAGAAATGACCACCATTCTAGGGGTCATTGCTAAAGCATTGGAAGGAACCGCTGTCACAACGGTTCCTGTCAATGCTTTTCACTTTTTGGTGAAGGGCTCCGTCACCATGTTAGAGCCGTGCACCAAAGTGTTTTCTTTTTTCTTTCCAAAAAGAAAATCCCAAAGAGGGATTTATTTTTTTAGAAAAAAAAAGGAAATGCCCCCCTCTTGGCGTGAAGCCGCCAGTTCGTTTTGTACCAACGCCAGAGCCACCAAAACATCCTCTAAGGTGGCCATCCCTACCCTTGAACGTAATCGGGAAGAAAAGAATTCGTGGGCCGATTATTCTGTCAGGCTCTTCCTACCAGAATCCTCGGGATTGCGCTGAAGCTCAAAGGGGTTCCACCTCTCGACAGCCTCAAGTCTGGAATGTGTACACACAGGCTATTGAGGTAGTCAAGTGAGGGAAGGAAAGGGAAGGAACAGCAGGGAGGGAGACCTGGACAAGGGGAACAACAAAACACAATATCAATACAAGAATGAATTCCTGCGGCACCTCTCCCCCACAACCATTGTTATAATACATGCACCTAACCTCACCTATCCTACCTGTAAAGGAATAAAAGGTTAACGTTGGGTGCCAGGAGAGAGTAGGGTGAGGTCATGGAATCCACTGGGGCTACGCCTTGCCGTGGGAACTCTCACACCCGGGGACCACGACCTGAGAAACACCCTTACATCTGGCTCTCTCTCCTGGGATAGGAAGAAAAAAAATAAACAACAAAGAGCAACAAGAAGACACCAGGAAGGCGTGGAGAATGCTGACAATGCCCCCACGACACAGTTTAGACCAGTAGTTAGCAATACTCCCAGCAGTCTGTTCAATTCATGAACTCAGCCGCGGTGATACCTGGGGTCGAGTCGGTTAGCGAAGACACAGTTAATGACTTTTAAGCACTTTCTCACCTAATGACGTTCTTAGGTGTATTTCCCTAAGAGAAGGAGTGTCAATCGCCCTTCTCTTAGATATGTTCAATAGTACTGGAGTTACTTTGGCTGTTTCTGGCACAGCCCGTGGTTTTCCTTAGGGAAAATAAACCTCCCCCGCACAGACGCGGCAGCCACTAACCTCTACCAACGGGGCAGATCAAGTTCGCTCAGTGAATCACCACTCACTCTGAGCACATGTATCTATGGCCTGTTTCGGTCTGAAATGTTTCTCCCGCAAGAGACTGTAAGTTCTTGTCTCGGCCAACGGGAGAAGCGTACCCGCTATTCCTGGGCTACACACAAGGTAATGGAAACACCCCAACGAGAGACGCCGTTCTCGAACTCAACCCAACAAGGAAGCGTGTTACCAGAAAACAATCCTGGGCTCAATCGAACGGTCCTTTCCAGGGACTTCAAGAAATATTACGTGGACCCCCCACTCTTACCGCCGAAGATGAAATCCCCGCGGCCTTGGAGGACGAAGACAGGAAAATGCTGCTGCAAAATAATCGGCAGCGTTTGCGGGCTTCGTTCGGCTTTTACGCGTTTCCTGCGCGCTGGTTGAAGCACGCACAACGTGCTTCCCCGGGCATGCCGGGACTTGTAGTTTTTTCCCGCAATGTTCCGTAATGGCAGTCAGCTCTTACCGGTTCATTCCATCCTAGCAGATCGTGACAAGAACCATAAGAGAAGTTTGGCTATGCCAATGATTGAGTCGTCACAACCTGAGCCAAACCTATGGTATGCCCGCATTTACCTTGGGTGAGCGGCTCACTGTGTTGTTGGGGAGGGAACACCGTCGCTGTTGTGACAGCGTTCCCTCTTCACCAACATCTAGATCAGCCCATTAGTCAGGCACAGAAAATCGTGTGATTCATAAAAACAGTATATACTGCACTATGGGTCAAATGTGCTTTATAAAGACTGGAAGAAGGCTGTGCAAAATTCCCAAAGTACAATTCTTTCACATTTAGGTGGACAAGTTTCCACTCATTAACTGCTTTATACAGTACGTTCAATGACAATCTGGGTACTTTATTTGCCCAAATAACAGCAGAAAACAATCCAAGAATTTCATGTGCAAAAAGTATGGCAAAGCTACATATACGAAATTGAATTAGGGGCAGGACCGACATCTGAATCAGTTCTTTTCTGCCCATAATTAAGAGTGAAAAGTAGTTCCATTTTATAAATAAATAATTATTTTTTTCTAACAATGGTATGTAATTTGATCCATAGAGATTATCTATATTCCTAGTTGTATGTGTTCCTAAATTTCTCTGTGGTCTCTGATTTACAAGTGAAAGTACTTCTAAATGTAAAGTGTCTGTTGTGCAGTTACATAACAAATTCTCCATCTTGAACTAATTTATCTGGCATCCTCCCAAATCCTAAAACTGATTGAAGAGGTTAAAAACCCTCTTTTGAGCCTCTAATTTAGGCTTAAAAAAAGTGCAAAATCAGCTGTATAGAACTGGATTTTAGACATCTTATCAATAGGGGCTTAGTTACCATATAATTTCAAATATCAATAGCCAGAGGTTCGATAAATATTTCAAATATAATCTGGGAGAGTGGACAGCCCTGTCTTGTATCTTGCTTTATCTTGCATTTGCTGATATCAGTATAATTCACAATGAGACCGGCCTGCGCATCTTCATATAAATTAGACATTACTTTAGTAGGCACTGATGGAAATCTGAAACTTTCAAAAATATAGAAAAGGCTCTCTCATTTTCCAAGGTCAAAAGCCTTTTCCACATCCAGTAAAAATCTGGGCTAAATCTGCTTATCCTTACAAAATCTAGAACTTCAATTAAAAAAAGGAAACAATTGGCTGCCAGCTATGAAACCACTTTGACTAATCCGATTCGCTAATAGTTTAAATAGTTTAATTATAATTTTATAATCTCCATTTAAAAGGCTAATCTGCCTGTAGGAATTCAGGTTTTCTGGACCTTTTTCTGAGCAAACTAAACACCAAAGTATTGTCACAAGAGGGTGGAGTGTCACCCCCCAAAATGTGATTTGCAAACCTCAAAATATATTGATTGAAAATGTTGGTTCATCATTTTTTTTTACTCTGTTGAATACACATCTTCCCCACATGCATTACAGAAAAGTAGCAATTTTACCACCTCCTCAATTTACTCCAGCGTAAATTACTTTTTCAGAGCTTGACAGTCCCTTGTCTTAATGTTGGAATTGGGAGGTTAGCTAAAAAATCCAGTAGCTTCAGATTATCCACCTCTTGTTGGAGGCCATTGATCTTTTTGTAGTGCCGCAGAATCATATAATGAATGAATTTACAATCAGTGACACGAGTATTTGTTTCAGCCTCATAGACTGACTTCATTTTATTTTTTACTTGTCTCTACCATGACTGGCAGGTTACAAACCTTGGAGCATATTCACTCTCTTCATACAATTTCTGCATATAGACTTTACTTGACAAATCTGTTCATAATAGTACCTCTTCATCTGCTGCTTTGCTTGCCTAAGATCCTGATAATTAATAGTTGCCTTATGCTGCAAATAGGCATTATGTGCTTTTTTTAAATGGAAACTCAATTTCTTTCTTTATAGGCCTTTAGTTCTTCTTCTCTACTATGTCTCTAATGGTTATATTTGCTCTGATAGTGGTTTTAAATGCATCCATATCATCTCCAGACTAGCAGAGCCTTCATTCTGGAAAAAATACAGAAAGATCTCTATCTTGGTTTCTTCCTTCAATTTTAATTTATTAACCCCTTCAGTGCCCGCCCCTTTCCCCGCCCAGTGCCGGCCGTTGCATTAGCGGGCGGGGTCTATGACGAGCTGGACTCGTCATGGGCACAGCGCCACCGCGGCCCATGACGAGTCCAGCTCGTCATGGGCACTGAAGGGGTTAAAAGACCATCTGTATACAGAACAAGTCTTCCTAATACCTGCTATATGCATCCCTTCTAATGAATGGTCTGAAACAGAGTGTAAACTGAAATAAATATATATTGTTTGCTGTCGATTCATGCTCCAGATTCCTATGGGTTTGGACAGAAGAAACTGCCACATGCTTAAGAGATCATAAAAGACTTACAGTGCCTATTAGCAATCAAAGCGGTTTATATCCTCCATTCAAACCATGGACCTGAATTCACTGTTAAGGTGTCTGGGGATGTTTTGTCTGCTCTAGGAGTATGACTTCTATATTTGCATCCTTTCCACCCATGGGTATGGAATACAGGATTTAATTGGCTGCATAATCTATATGGAGCCTAAACAGCATTATATAACTTGCTTAGAGGAGTATTAAGTGGTCAAACCGCATACAAAATTCTCTTCAGCGAACCAATATATGTGCCTGATCTTACTGTGCCTGGAAAGGTGGCAGAGTCAACAATTCCCGACCCATCAGTGAGTTTAGATCTGTTGCCGAATGTCAAGAAGACAGAACTAACTTCTAGTGTGAAGCACTGTGACTTCGCCAATAGTGAATATAAGATTCCTAAAGCTGCTGACGGGCGGCTCCCCAAAGTGGAAAGTTGGTCCAAGAAATGGTCCCAGAAAAGCAAGTTTTTGGGCCATCTTACAGACCACCCATTCCAGTACTTGGGGCAGAAAGCACTCGAACATTAATCTTACCAACTTTGCCTGGCCTAGACTAGAACATGAAGGTGTCCACTGATTGCATTCAAAAGCATTATGTGGCTGATCCTATTCAGCAGACCCACATTGACCCCAAGGTGCCTTGGAATACAACAGAACATGCTCTTCTTACAAGAACTCTACCAAGATGAGTACATCCATGTTGAAATCGTATTTGCCATTCCAGGGACTGTGAAGCATGCTGTATTTCCAGCTTTGCACCAAGCTCCATCTTCCATAGAGGAAGTTAATGCTACAGTTTCAACAATCCCTATATTCCGACTACAACTGTGGTTTGCTATAAGTATACAAAACGTGATGGATTGAATGCTTGAATTAATCTCAGCCACTGGAAAATACTTGGGCCACATCCTAGTCCATTATCATTTTTAATTTAAGCATTTCATCCAGCACTTTTTGTATACTTGAGTGTGCCGCCCAAAGTGGGATGGACATATTCAGTCGTCCAGCCTGTTCACACTGTGTCACTGGAACCAAACTATGCCTTAACTAGGGTGAAACTGGTCATAGCTTCCTTGTGTTCCGGTTCAGGGAGGACCTGGTCTGGCAACTTGGGCTGGACTATTCCCATTGGAGCAGGGTCAAGACTTATTTGTCATGGTGTGCTTGTTTTCTGCCATCCAATTGGGCCATTCATGCTCATTTGTTACTTCAAGCTTGGGATGTGCACCATTGTTTATCACAAGATTATGTACCTTTTCCCCTTCCCCTTTCCTTATGAAGCGGATTGTTTTTAATTGATCATAATTGCACATAACCTAGATTTGTTCCTCAATCAAACTGAATGTTGGCTAATGTCTCAATTTTTTACACAGGGCTATATGTCTCATCTTTTTTCTAAAATTTGATGTGTATTTTTGTAACCTAAAAAAGATGTTATGATTGTTGTATCTGATTTTATGTATCTTTTATGGTTAGAAGTGTTTTAAGCGAATACAGAGCTTACTTACTATTGCTCTCTAGTAAGCTATTGATTTGTACTGTACCAAAACAAATTTAATATTCATATGTAATATTGTTTATATTTTATCCTTATTTTAGGGACCCTTATTACCTGGATTGTCAAGGAAGGACTCACAGTTTGACAACTTCATCCATTTTCTTACTTATTTAGTGCAAGGATTAGAGATGGGAATCCCCCTTTAGCCTTGGTGAATACCCCTGACCACAGACTGGCATGTATGTGGGCCGAAACATGTTGGCTCTTTAGGGGTTGTTAGACATTGTACCTGCGTAGCATCCCCTGTTGTTTGTTTTAACTGTACCTTGGGTACCCACACCCTTGGGTTTACCCTAAAATACATGTGGATTATTGTTATATCATGTGTTCGATATAATCCATTCTCTCCCTAGGTGCAATTGTACCTGCTGCTCAGCCTCTGTGTGTGATGTCATAACATGTTTATGTTTACCCGAGGGATCAGTTGGAGAGAGCAGGCTGAGCAGCAGAAGGCTGCTCCTGGTGGGGCATTGATATGGTATTTACATGACATCTGTAACCTGTAACAGCGACTATTATCTCCTAATAAATGTAATCAGAAAACCTACAGGATCTGCCTACAGAGGATCATTCTTTGATTGCAACAATGGCAACGATTGGAGTTCTTACATACGTGTGAAGATGTCAAGTTTGCAAGAAACTAAGTGAAAGGGGACCAGAAGTAAGATAAAATCTACAAGAAACTAAGTGAATGAATTACTGAAACTAAGAGGAAATGAGTTAAGACCGGCAAGAAAAATTAAAGCCCTGGAAGCCCCATTGGTGTCTGCAACACCAGACAGCCTTCAGTCAACTGAATTGAAGAGTGTGTTTAAGCGTTTAACCTGATCACTAGGTAGGTGCATTTGGTAAGCCCCTTACTGAGTATTGCATACTGGAGTCAACAAGGTGTAGAGTTGGATTATTCAGAGTGATTTTATGAGACTTACTGGTTAGGAGTGGACTTCACCTGGTGAAGCACCCCAGCGGCAAGATAAGTTGGAATGAGTGTGGGTTGAGAGATAACCGTAGATTCCTACTGTTGTTATGTGGCTTTTATATGTTCACAAGATGCCCTTATTGGCATGAGGGTGGGTTGAGAGATACCCATTGCTTACATTGTGGACTAGGGTTGAAAGATACTTATTATGTATGTGCATTATTTCTGAGGGGGAAAATGTGTTATATCATGTGATAGATATAATGCATTCTCTCCCTAATCGCCATGTTACCTGCTGTTCAACCTCTGTGTGTGATGTCATTGCAAGTTTATTTTTGCCTGAGGGATCAGTTAGAGAGAGTGGGCTGAGCAGCAGGAGGCTGCAGTTGGTGGGGCATTGATATGACATTTACATGACGTCTGAAACCTGGAACAGAGGCTATTATCTACTAATGAATGTCATCATTAAAACCAACGTGACCTGCCTACAGAGGATCATCCTTTGGTTGCAACAATTATCTGGATCCCTTCTTTTTCGGTTAATTTCATTAAGAACTCCCTCTTAATGAAGTTGAGTCCATCCTGGTAGTGTCAAATTACGAGGGTGGGAGGAGGTGGCCGATGATGAAGCATGCCACAATTAGTGGGTGAGACCTCCTCATCCAATCTAATTGGCACTCTAGGATCGAGATAGATTTCTCTGTGACCCTAAAAGGATAGTCCTTCAAGGTTGCTTTAGGAATTACTTGATAGGGCCTCTGAGTAGCCTTCTTAAATTGACCATTGCACTAGTGATATGTGTATCCTGTACCAAAACTAGATCATTTCCCCAGGAGGAATCACCACAGTAATTATTTTTACTGTACTTTATTCACCATGTAAGTCTTCAATTACAGATTTTTATTTATTTATTTGTTTGGTGTTTTCTATAGCGCAAACATGACCCTGCGTAGGGTATCAGAGCGCTTTACATTTTCATTTCCAAAACAAGTTATGTTACCAAGTCATCATTTACTCATTTAGAAAGATTTTGCTTCATCTTTGAATGCAGCGATGGATGGGATTCTTCTAATGTTAGGAGGGAGAGTGTTCCAGATTCTAGGAGCTGCACCGGAGAGCGCTCGGTTATGAGTTATTTTCTTACGAAAACGTGCCGGTTTCAGTAATAGATCTGCGTGGTTCCTGGAGACCCGGCAACCTCCTGATAGTGTGAGTTTCTGGGCTAGGTACCCTGGTGTTTTGTAATGTATTGCTTTCTGAGTGGTACATGCCAACTTGAATTGAACTCTTGCTTCATAGGGCAACCAGTTGAGTGCTTTCAAATGAGGGATGATATGGTCGAATCTTTTGGATCCAGTTATATGTCTTGCGACCGCATTAAGACATGCTTTCAGTGGGGCTGTTGAGATCTTGGGGAGCCAGGCCAGAGTTCTGCATCCATATTCTATCCTTGATATGACAAGTGCCTGAACTGCTGTTTTAAGATCTGACTTATTTAAGAACGGTTTCAGTTTTCTGAGATAGCTTAAATGGAACTGGGCATTTTTTGCCATCGTGTTAATATGTGATAGCATGTTCAAATTTTTGTCCAGAATAATTCCCAAGGATTTGGTGGAGTCAACAATCTTCGGAGTACATTTTAAAGCCGCAATTAGGTTAGTCCATTCTAATATACTCGTTGCGCTTGTCTGGGGCGTGATTAGCAGGAATTCGGTTTTATGTGGGTTAAGCTTCAGGTGGTTGCTGGGTAGCCAATGGATGGTTCTCATTAGTGGTTCATGATACCTAGCTCTTCTGTCGATGTGACTTTGATGTACAGCTGAGTGTCATCTGCGTACATGTGGAAAGAAATGTTTGCTCTTTGTAATGTTTCTGTGAGTGGCTCTACATACAGATTGAATAACGCCGGGGATAGTGTATTTCTGGTTAAACCTGACAATGTTTGGTTGACTATGAATTTTTACGATCTGTTCTCTAGGAAGGAGCTGATCCATTTTAGGACTGATAACAATTAATATATGATTAGTTTATTTGCCTGCCACATGCACCACACAATGGCCCATTTTCCAGAACTGAACCCCCAAAATATTTGTTTGACATTTTATCAGACTTCCTGCACAACACCTAACCCTTTCCAAAAGATAAAAGACCAGCAGTGATCAATGTATGGTTACCTATCTAACCATAACAATCTCCACGCCATTAATCCTCCTGTAGGGTCCCATCAGTTCACGATTTGCCCTAAATATGTCCGCATTTTCTCCTGTTATGTCTCTTAACAAGAGTATAATATGCTTTTCTTTAGTTTCAGTAGAACATTTTCTTTTTGCAGGTGCTTCCTTTTGTGAATGGTGAAATGCCCATTGCATTGCTGACCAACTTGGTAAACGTGTGCTTCCTACTTGGCATTTAGAGGTTTAATACACACAAATCTCTATTCAGTGATATGTTCTGTGAAAACTGGAATTCACACGAGATCCTCCATTAAAGTATAGATGCAATATATGTTTCTTCTGTTTGAAAGGGGTGGCGGGCGGGTCAGAGATTCCCTTGCAGGTGGATGAAATGAGTTACTGCACCCTACTGCAAGAGATGTCTAAAGGGGGTCTATTAAACCAACGTTCTCCTATTCCTTGGGTCGCCCTTGGGTGTGCATGTCACCTCTTTTGTAGGGCACAGTCAGTATGCCTCTCAACAGCTCCTTTGCCTATGCACCTCTGTTTGTAATAAGGCATATGCTCAGAGGCAAAGTATTTTCAGGGGCATAGCTTCAGGGGGGTGTTTGCAGGTGTTACACCCCCTGCTTTCCTATGAATGTATTTTCTGAAAAATAGTTGGGCACAGGTACTTTCAGTCAGGTATTGTGAGGTCGGATTTCACCAAGGATTTTTATATACATACAAAGAAAAACACGCACACGGTCTTCCCTCTTTGTTTTGAAAGTCCTCAGAATATTGGTTATTTTTCAAAATATTGTCTTTTCTCTCTTAGTACCCCTACCAATTGCTCTCCCTTTCCTCTGCTCCTTAGGCTCATCTCATGCACCCTGCGTGTCCTATAATGTATTTAACAATATATGCTAGCCTGATTGTTGGAAAATATGAAGCTCAACCCCCCCCGCCCCAATATTATTGACCAAGCTACGCCCCTGAGTATTTACCTCCTTCGCATGGGTGCATGTCACCATGCAAATAAGGGAATGCATCCTTAGGATTGCGTCAACTCTAAATGTTTGCTGGTGTAAGCTGTTTTACAGAAGGAGCCGCACAAACGTCTGTGGCCCCTTCTCTAATAACTATGTGCCATGGGGCTCAGAAACTGGATTCACACACCTGTTACACCCCTAGAACGTTTTATTTAATATGGCCCAGTTCCTTCCACCACATTTCACACAATGAATTTATGGGCCTGGTCAAAGCAGGCAGGCCTGCTAGCAGCCCTTCTGACCCCTGTCCACCACAAACTTACAAGACAATTCTTTTACCAACCTCTGCTGCCACTCCAGTAAGAAGTATCATCAACGATTCCTTTTAATTTCTAGAAGAACTAAAAAAGTCACACATATGCCCTATAATGATGAAAACAAACTTGGACCCGGTGAACCCTGATAACTACAGACCCATTACAAATGGACCTTTCCTGGGCAAACTGATAGAAAGAGCAGCATTCGCCCTTATGTCACAATTCATTGAAGAGAATGACATACTTTCAGGCTTCCAAACAGGAATCCGTCCAGGAAGAGGCACTGAATCTGCCCTCCTTGCCATCTGGGATGACCTGAAGAATACAGTCGACCTCAACGGGGTTGCTGCGCTACTCCTCTTGGACCTCTCGGCTGCCTTTGACACGGTTGACCATGACACTCTGAAGCAAAGATTCTATGAAGCCGGCATAGAGGTAACTGCTCTAGACTGGATTGCGTCCTACCTTCGAAACAGAACTAATGTCATCCATACCCCACCTTTCTCATCCAAACCATACTCCACAAAAGCAGGGGACCCTCAAGGCTCTATCATCTTTCCCATGCTTTTCAACATTTACATGAAGTCATTACCGGAACTGATCAATCAATTTCACCGCATGTGCTATAACTATGCAGATGACAAGCAAATACTCCTTCAACTGGAGTGCCCCAAAGACATTGGAAAATCCCCAATTTTCTATTGTCTCAGAGCCGTGGATCAGTGATGACTTGGAGCCATCAGAAATTGAATGCTTCCAAAATGGAAAAACTCACGTGTGGCGATTGGAAACATTATGACCCACTTGCTGCCTGGCCTGATGAACTGGGATCACTGCCTAAAGTATCGAAGGAAGTAAGAAACCTCGGAATGACCATGGACTCCAAGCTGTCGATGAATGTCCGAGTGAACAAACTAGCAAGACCAAGCTTTGTAACTATAGACACTCTGCCACAAATTTCCCCTCATTTGGTATTTCCACACAAAGTCCAAGCTACCATCTACCTTGTTCTGTAAAAACTCGATTACGCCAATAGCCTCTACCACGGATCACCTTTAACGACCATGAAAAGACTACAACGGATTCAGAACTCGGCTGCCAGACTACTCTTGCATATCAAACCGCAAGATCACATCTCACCTGCCTTGAAAGCCCTGCATTGGTTACAGGTTGCCAGAAGATCCACGTTCAAGCTACTTTGTATCACCCTCAAAGCAATGCATGGAATGGGACCGCTCTCATCAGGAATAAAATCACCAAACACATTCAACAAAGGAACCTTCGCTCTAAAGGAGCATCTCGCATCAAAATCCTATGATAGAAGAAAAAAACCATGGGTGGCACATCCTTCTCTGTACAAGCAGCCAAACTATGGAACTCTTTACCCCCCAACATAAGCTCCTCCGACAACCACCTTATTTTCAGAAAACTACTCAATATTTGGCTCATCCCCACATAAGCCCCATATGCAAACAGAAATTTACAGCATATCCCTCTGTATATAAGCATTTATTTTCACTATGGTTATGTACCTATCTCTGTGTATTGTTTTGTATAAACATGTAGAATAATTGTTGTTAAAAAAAAAATCACCTTTGGTCTACATGTACTTGCTTCCATTGTGCATCTATGTACCTCCATGTACTTGGATCTGTGTGTCCGTTACGTTTCTCCTGAAAAAGCATACCCAATGTAGTACCCTATTTCTCATCCTGTACCTCTATCAATATCTTTAATCTACATATACTTACCTCCTTTATGCATCAATAAACTTTCAATGTACTTATGGATCTATATATTTATCACTTTCTTCTAATTTGGCATTTCCAATGCACTACCCTATTTCTCAGCCTATACTTCTTTCAATATATCTTCTAGACCAACTTTCTGACTCATCTCAAACTACTTTCTACTACTCTTTCCAATACACAACCCTATCTCTCACCCTATACATCTATCAATATATCCTCTACATCCACTCTCTCATTTATCCCAAACCCCATACCAATACTATGATCCCCAAAATAACCCTTTCGAGACTCACTCCTACTCTACCCCTCCTTGCATTATCTGACACCTCTTTTACTATACCGATCCCAAAACAAACCTCTCTAAACTCTTCCCTCTGACTCTTCCCCTCCAAAAACCCATTTTACTCATCCAAAAGCCTCCTCCTACTGCTATGACCTAAAATAAAATCTTTAAAAAATTATTCACTCTTCTATCCCTTCACTATCCTTTTCAATCAAAATAACAGACTCACATGTTCACTTCTCAAATTCTATATTCCACTATACTAACTCACCACTAATCCTTTATGCGTTCCAGAGTAGCATGCTACTCGCCAATAAAGAGTTACAACACCCCTCAGGGTTACACGCGCTCTATAAATGCAAACCTTTTTTCCTTTTTCTACCCCTCCCAACACTTCTCAATCCAAATAACTGACTAACATGTCCACCACTCAAATTAATTTTATGTTTTACCATACTAATTCAACACTAATCCTTATGGGCTCCAGAGTAGCAGGCTACTCGCCAAAAAAGCGTTTCAAAACCCCATCAGGGGTAGCAAGCGCTATATAAATACAAATCTCTTTCCCTCTTCTATCCCGCCACCTACCCTTCTCTATCCAAATAACTGAATAACATATCTACCACTCAAATTACTTCATATTTCACTATACTAATTTTCACCACTACTCCTTTATGGGTTCCGGAGTAGCGTGCTACTCGCCAGAAAAGAGCTTCAACACCCATCAGGGGTAACAGGTGCTACATGAATGCAAACCTTTCTTCCCCTTCTATCCCTCTGCTATCCTTCTCAATCCAAATAACTGACTAATACCCACCACTCAAATTTCTTTCATATTTCACCATACTAATTCACCACTAATCCTTTATGGGTTTCCATAGTAGTGTGCCTCAACACCCCATCAGGGGTAACAAGCACTATATAAATACAAACCTTTTTTCCTCATCTCTCCTTCTGCTATCGTTCCCAATCCAAATAACTGACTAACCTATCCACCACATAAAATGTACTTGCATGTTTCACTATACTAATTCAACACTAATCATCTATGGGTCCTGGAGTAGCGTTCTACTCTCCGAAAAAAGCACTTCGACGCCTCGTCATGGGTAGTAAGCACTATACAAATGCAATTACAATACAGTACAATACAATTTGCATTTTATTTGCATTTTCAGATCTAATAACTTTCTCGGGTGTTAAATAAAACCCTACAAGCACTATAATATTCATTATTAAAAATCAAACACATATTATATGTGCACTTATTTTTCTAAGGCAACAAATGTCTGTCTAGACCCAAAACAGATACAGCCAAGTTCAAAAGTTCAGCACAGCATTCTGTATATTATTTAAGTAATTAGCTTTCAGCAAACAATCTTTTTTTATAGATAATCCTTCATCATTCCCTCTGTTCTTCTGAATTGCCTACTCTTTTACTGCAGATTCAGCCCTAGGTAAATCTTCTTTAAAGTACACAAATAGAACGGAGTAAGTTTCAGTCTCTTTTCTTTCTTTTAAACTACCTTTTAAGCTTTTTTAATGTCTCTTTGTAATTGCACAGTTTGTTCTTGTCGAGTATCTTTTATCCAACAATGCTCACTGTGGTGATATCATGGAGTTTCAAACAGTTCAGCTTTCACATCACACAACTCATCTATTGTGATATTCACTATTTTGCGCACATAGTAAGACCATTCAGGTGCTGAATACCTCTGAAAAGACGCTCTTGCTCTTTTCGATCTTCTCAGCTTTTGTTGATTTTCTTCTGTATTATTTAATCACTTGACTCTATCTCTTTCAGAAATAGTTGATAGAATCCAATCAAAACATACGCTTTTTCATAGTCTTCCTTGATTACCGCTTTGTGGCCATTCAACTTTGCGGGTGACTCTTCTCATGTCAGTGCTTATTCCTTTCCCCAGATCTTCTAGTTCTACTGATGTTGTCTCAGTCACGTGTCCAAATCAAGGACGAGTCTCTGCTTTTACCCCTTTCTTCTCATTGCTCCTGTTGTGATCTGGATATAACTTCTCTTTGTGATCTCTCAGTTAGTGGTGGTGCAGTCAACAATATTCTTCATTTAGGATGCAAGAACACAATCACTTTTGGATTTCTCACTTTCTTGGTGTGGTATACGTGCTGTCAAGGCTCGCACTTGCGAGAATGCTCCTTAGGATCTGTGCGATGTACAATAACGTCCACCCATTGATATCCCCAAGTCCACTTACCATAATGGCACATAGTTTTAGGGTGATCAAGAGAGCGAAAGAGTAGGCTAAGATGGTGACTGTGTTGGACGTAAGAGATCTGCTACTGCCTGCAAAGTATGCAGCTGATTTTGCTGTCCCATGCCAATCTAGTGTGTTCCGAGTCCCCCAGTGCCAGTGTGACCCTTCTTTGCAAAACACAGAGTGGCAGCGACCAGGTGACTCGATTCCGGTGCATCTAGACAAATGCTGCGGCCTGTCCATTGCAGGCGGTCGGTCGGCAGTCATTGCCCACACTCAAGCCACTGGATTCTTCAGTTCTGGGGGGGTGACTCCATGGAGTGGCGGGGACTCCCCAGAGAGGTGGAGGAACACCCCCCGGACACGGCGATACACTGAGGGGTGGTCGGACCCCAGGACCCCTGCAGGGTCTTCTGCGAGCCAACTGCGTGTGGAGACACCGGACTCTAAGACCATACCCATGAGGGTGACGAGCCAATGACCTGGTGCGCCTCCAATGCTGAGCCTGCTGCAGCACGAGGTACCTAGGGCCATCCAGGTGCTCTCCCTTGGAGCTTCGAGATCTATCCTGGTGGAGGACGGGTTTGGTCGCACATGCCACATTGGACTTTTCCAACCTGCTCCCCAGGAACGAGGGGGGCACCATGTAGCCGTGCGGCAGTTATGCCACCCCCCCCCCCCCCCCCGAGGTGAATTTTATGATCCCGGCTAAAGAAAGCTTATACGCAGCCTGTGTGAGTACCGCCTGGGTAAAGAGTGGAACATCACAGGCCTCCCCAGGAGAACTGTGGCTGTGAGCAGCCTGGTATGACCAGCCTGCATGCCGTTGCGGGACCCCCAGGCAAGGACTAAACGGTGAACAGATCAGCCCCTGTGTGTTAGGCCTGCAGCCGGGCATGACCCACGCATTTACTACGTGCGCTCTCAAGGCGAAGATTCTGCAGTGAGCAGACTGGTAGAGGGGGTCGTGAAACTATTATCAGGCCTGACCTGTACGATGAGGGAGTCGACGAGTAATGTCATCATAATCATAGATAACTTCAAAGGCAGACATAACACAGTCAGTAGTTATATGTGGTAACATCTCCTCCCTGAATTCACTGTGTGTGACATACCAACGTGAAGTCTCACTGCTTCCCGCTGTCATAATATTGTCACTGCACCCCCTCACTGTGCCTAGCTGAGTGAACCTAAGGGCCGATGAGGGTGGTTACAATGGCGCTTGAGGAGGAGGGCAGATGATGTATGAGCCTCAACAGCTGTGTGTACTGCTTTCAACTCGTGATGGAGCTGAGATGAACTGCCATATCATTATTACTGGGATTTTGTCACCTAGACCACTCTATCTCTTCAGAGATGGTTAGGAATAAGCCGGACAGGCACAGGGACCATGGCCTGTCGAGAACGCTCAAGTTCGCATCTACCCGGACTACACCTTAGAGGTCCAGAGACGTAGGTCCTCCTTGATTGAGGAACACAACGTGAAGTATGCACTGCAGTTCCCAGCCATTCTAAGAGTGCAGCATGAAGGAGCCACCACCTTCTGTGCCAACTTCCAAAGAAGACTGGTCTTGAATGGAACGTAATGGTATCGCACCCTCCGGAGTGGATGCGTCTGGAGCTCATACATCGTGGTAACCTTAGAGGCACTGTAGACTCCGCTGGGTCTGGTATTACTTACATTGTTATGCCTATAACAACTGGTTTACTAGGTACATCCGTATTGGTAATGACGTGGAATGTCCGCAGCCTTGCAGGATATGCTAAAAAATATAGTCTACCAATACTTGCTGAGGCGCAAGGTTACAATCGCATTCCTTCAAGAAACCCACCTGACTACCCAGATACTTCACTCAATGCGCAAGTGTTGGAAGGGTATGCTGGTGGGGACCATATACTCAGGGTATGCCAGAGGTGCCCTGATCTGGATGGGGCCTGGGATTCCATTGGAAGTGCTAAGCACTCACATTGATACAGAGGGTCGCTACATGGCGCTGGAGGGACTATTAGATGGACTTCCAATCTCAGTGGTCTCACTGTATACACCCAATTCTGGTCAAGCCTCCTTCCTCCAATCACTGTCACCAGCACTGCTTCGCAACCCACTGGCACCAACCTACTGGTGTGGGGGATTTTAATTACACCCCTGATTTGACTATGGATAGTTCACATCCCACGCTGTCAGGTGCCCACACAAGTTTACTCGCACAACACTTACAGACATGGGCCACTAACCTTCACTTTCAAGAGGTGTGGTGCTGCATGCACCCCACTGACCAGGAATACCCATACTACTCAGGACTGAACAATCTCCACACTTGTATTGATCTGTTCCGTTGCGCCTCTAACGGCATCACTAAAGTGTCTCGCGCGGAGTAGCATGGGTGCACACTGTCCGATCATTGCCACCCCTATAGTTAGAACTAATGTGGCCGATGAGCTAAACCTAAAATCTTTACATGGCATCTACCCCTAGAATCGCTCCAAGATGCCCTGCTACGTTAGTCTAAAGTCCAATTGGTCGCACACTGCTCCACCTACCAGCGTGTTGCCCCAAAGAATTGTGGTCCCTGAAGTCAGCGTCGGCGGGTACGCCTATGCCAGAGTCATGAGTGCAAGTAAGTGTAGCGTTAGCCATCCCTGGACACGTGTTTCGAGGTAGTTGCCTCTCGTCAGCAGGGAGTAGGAAAGTGTGTAGGGTTGCTGTGTAGGCTGCTAAAATAAGTGTTTTCAGGTAAAGTACCTCTCGTAGCGCGCAGGTGCGTAACCATGAGCTCGTCAGCTCCACCGGCTCAAGGAGCCTGAATATTAACTAAAGTCCAATTGGTCGCACACTGCTCCACCTACCAGCGTGTTGCCCCAAAGAATTGTGGTCCCTGAAGTCAGCGTCGGTGGGTACGCCTATGCCAGAGTCATGAGTGCAAGTAAGTGTAGCGTTAGCCATCCCTGGACACGTGTTTCGAGGTAGTTGCCTCATCAGCAGGGAGTAGGAAAGTGTGTAGGGTTGCTGTGTAGGCTGCTAAAATAAGTGTTTTCAGGTAAAGTACCTCTCGTAGCGCGCAGGTGCGTAACCATGAGCTCGTCAGCTCCACCGGCTCAAGGAGCCTGAATATTAACTAAAGTCCAATTGGTCGCACACTGCTCCACCTACCAGCGTGTGGCCCCAAAGAATTGTGGTCCCTGAAGTCAGCATCGGCGGGTACGCCTATGCCAGAGTCATGAGTGCAAGTAAGTGTAGCGTTAGCCATCCGTGGACACGTGTTTCGAGGTAGTTGCCTCTCGTCAGCAGGGAGTAGGAAAGTGTGTAGGGTTGCTGTGTAGGCTGCTAAAATAAGTGTTTTCAGGTAAAGTACCTCTCGTAGCGCGCAGGTGCGTAACCATGAGCTCGTCAGCTCCACCGGCTCAAGGAGCCTGAATATTAACTAAAGTCCAATTGGTCGCACACTGCTCCACCTACCAGCGTGTTGCCCCAAAGAATTGTGGTCCCTGAAGTCAGCATCGGCGGGTACGCCTATGCCAGAGTCATGAGTGCAAGTAAGTGTAGCGTTAGCCATCCCTGGACACGTGTTTCGAGGTAGTTGCCTCTCGTCAGCAGGGAGTAGGAAAGTGTGTAGGGTTGCTGTGTAGGCTGCTAAAATAAGAGTTTTCAGGTAAAGTACCTCTCGTAGCGCGCAGGTGCGTAACCATGAGCTCGTCAGCTCCACCGGCTCAAGGAGCCTGAATATTAACTTAAGTCCAATTGGTCGCACACTGCTCCACCTACCAGCGTGTTGCCCCAAAGAATTGTGGTCCCTGAAGTCAGCGTCGGCGGGTACGCCTATGCCAGAGTCATGAGTGCAAGTAAGTGTAGCGTTAGCCATCCCTGGACACGTGTTTCGAGGTAGTTGCCTCTCGTCAGCAGGGAGTAGGAAAGTGTGTAGGGTTGCTGTGTAGGCTGCTAAAATAAGTGTTTTCAGGTAAAGTACCTCTCGTAGCGCGCAGGTGCGTAACCATGAGCTCGTCAGCTCCACCGGCTCAAGGAGCCTGAATATTAACTAAAGTCCAATTGGTCGCACACTGCTCCACCTACCAGCGTGTTGCCCCAAAGAATTGTGGTCCCTGAAGTCAGCGTCGGCGGGTACGCCTATGCCAGAGTCATGAGTAGGCTGCCGGCATGGATCCTTAAATTCGAATCACCTACCTACTAGTGCTATTTATAATGCAAAGGGACGTTTAGTCAACACACAGGACAACATCAACTCTGCCTTTTGGTCATAATACATCTCCCTATACAAAGGCCCAATGGTCCAGGACCCAGAGGTGATGCAGCTTTTCCTAAAACACGTACGCCTACCCCGCATTCCACTATCGCATCTTACAGCACTTGAATCCCCCATTACTGTGACTGGGATAGCTGATGGCATCCAACAAAGGACGAGAGCAAAAGGGGTTTCATACGCTGGGCTGGGGATACTCGCGTGCAGCACTCGCGAGGGACGGAATAGGCCCTTGGTTTTTACAGTGGATAACACTACTATATAACACACCAACAGCATGTGACAAGACAGGCTGCAAGATATTTGACTCGTTGGTCATTGAGTGGGGCACCAGACAGGGTTGTCCACTGTCCCCAATTATCTTGCCTTTGGCAATGGAAGCCCTAGTCTGTGCACTATGCCAACGAGCCATGGACTGGAGTTCTATGGGACATAATCAATGGCACTCAGTCTCGCTCTATGCAGATGATGCACTGTTTTATTTGCGCAGTAACATCACTGTTCTGCTCAAACTAATAGAATTGCTGGATCTCTTTGGGTGCATCTCAGGACTGAGGGTGAACTGAGATGAATCCCTCCTATTCTCTTTGCAATATTTTATGCAGGAGCAGAGGGTTGCGCTCCCACATGCACAGCCCCCTTGGTCCTGCGACACCTTTAAATACCTGGGGTCCAAGTTTATCACTCCGTGGTGGACTCAATAATTGGTAATTTAGGCAGTGTGTTAACCAATGTTACTGTTCATATCGTGGACCCTGTAAGCATCTTGAATGCCTACTTCCTGACACATGCACCGAATTTGGAACTTTGGCGCACTTCACTGCAGCTCTGGTTACCAAAATAACCTGAAAGGGGCCTTTTCATCTTGGTTCCAGGCAAGTCTTCTGAACATGCTTCTAGATCACAACCCAATCCCCAGGATTGACATTGTGGCACTGTTCTTGATGTGGATCTTTAGTGGCAGCTGCAACCTGATAAGAGTATAAACAGAAACAATGGTTCTTGTGGGCTAATACAATGATACTGGTAAATTTAAGCACAATCACAATAGAAAGGGTTAAGTTGATGTCCAAATAAGAGGAAAACATATACAACTCAATGTCTGGTAATCAAAATCGTTATCTATAACAAAATGCAACAATTTTTACGTAAGGGTAAATGCATAAATGGTGAAAAGTGTCCCCTGTGAAAAAATGGAAACTACAAGAATAGTGACATATTGTGACATAGAAAAGGGGTTTTCCAAAAATAGAGGTAAAGTCCAGCATTAGAGAGGGATAAATGATGGGAGCAGCTTCCTTATACAATTATAGGGGCTGCTGAATGGTTCGCTTTAAAATATTGTTGAGCGCGTTTCGACCCCTTTAGCAATAAGGACCTATTGATGTAGGGACATCTGAATAGGGAAAGGTCTGTCCGAGTGAAAATGGTGCACCCTAAGGAAGTGGGTAGGTAAAAGGATTACTCACATGGGTCCCAGCCGGGCACCCAGTGAGGGGAGCTGACTGGGAGGGGTCAATGGCGGTAGTCCTCAGGCTAGAAGGAAGAGCATATAGCACTGCTAGAAGAACACAACAATGTGTGTCTATGGATAATTGTCTAGGTGACTACAAAACAATGCTCATCGCGCTAGTTACAACCACTCCGACCAGTGGGGAAAGTTTTTTTTAGAATAATCTATTTGGAGACCTGTGTACGACAATCAGTATCGACCATATTAAAGAGACGATGCTCATGAAAGCGGAATGCTGCACACGTGCATCCAATACGCGTGTGGGTAGAGCTGCATGACCTCGTCTACCTTGTCTGATGGCCTTCAGACAAGGTAGACAGACTCACGCTACCCACATTACACATTAATAAAATTGAACAGAACTGAACTACTGAATTACCCTGAAATCCTGTTTGTGGAACACCAACACCTTGCACACCTCCTTCATTTCCTTCAGTAGACAAATTCAGAAAACATTTTTGAGCAAGCTTTGTCTGAGCCAACAAAAATTGAATTTCTCTTTAATCTTTGCCTGCTTCAACACAACATTATTTTGCATACTACAGGATCTTATCAAGTGAATCACTCTGCCAGCAGATTACACATTGTTGTATATACACCCTTATCTCTGGTGTCAACCGTAATAGAAACTGAGATACAAAATCTCCATGTCACTCTCACCTGGATATTCTCTCCCACTGTGCTGCTAAACCACCTGCAACAACCGCTCATAAAACTCATGTACTGATGTTTTCTTGTGTAGTTCATTTGATTTTTAACCAACCAAGATCTTTCAGAGGCATTTTGCCTTTCAGGAAGGTAATCATTGCTTCATATTTCCCCTTAACTACAGGAGATAGTGCATTCATGCGTCAATGTGTAAGAGGAATTACAGTGCATACTCTTACACTTATTTTTCTGTTTTCTTTTTGTTTTTATTATCTCTAAATAGGTTTTCTACACCTGGACGGCTATGATGTTTGGTGATGCACCTACATTACCAGAAAATTTAACTAAGCCTAGTGGCTATTAGTTATAGGGATCCTGTAACCCCGACAAATGTCCCAGACCAGAGAGGCTTAATATCGAGGGCAGAAACATTTTGGCAATTGGCAGATGGGTTAGAGCCATTGTGCTCTTCCTACCTGCCGAGCTAAGTGTTTTTAGCCATACCCAAAGTCCTCAGGAATAAAGATGACAACCGAGGAACATTGAGGTATTTTTAGATTTTCTGGATCCCGCCCTGTCCAGTAAGCTTTATGTAAGAACTCCCTCTTACCGCCAAGTCTTCACGGAGGTTGAGTCTGCCCTGGTAGTACCATCTGATTGGGGTAGTGAGAGGGTGCCGATGATGAAGCATGACACTGTTATGTGTGTTAGACATCCTCTTCCATTAAGGATGGCCTTCTCATTTTATTCTGACTCCCACCGAATTTATTGGTAACGGAGAAACAACCCCGCTTCCCTGTGATCACAGGATGGGGGCATCTCCATACATCTCTGATTTACTTGATAGGCACCCTACTTGCATGCGATATATGATTTTTGTACTGGAGGGGTGTAGGGTGCTTAGTCCTCCTCCTCTCCATATCGTGTTTTCTTAATTTATTTTTACCACTCTTGTTGGCTCTACATGTGGCCATTGTACAGCAATCTTACACTCAGCCCACAAGTCACCTGGGACAACAAAATCAAGGAACATATTCAAATCAATGCACAGTACCTTTGACATTTTCCCAAATCGATCAACTTGTGTACACCACTGCACAGGCTTGGCTCCTAATTTTGGAAAGTAGTTTGTAAACGCTGCAAGCTTACCTCGGTTCCAAAGCACATGAACATACACTCCTCCTGCTATTTCTCTCGGTGGATAAGCTGACATGTCTCCCTCATCTTGTTTATTATTTTCCTCAGATAGTTCTGGGTGTCCCTTTTTCATTTCATACTTTTCTGCCCATTTTGTTACTAACTTTTCAAAATCACTCAATTTGTGAATGCATTTTATTAATTCTGTGATGTGCAAACACATTCCTGAAGAACACATGGTTTCTATTGATTCATCATCTAATTGAACCCTGTCACAACTCTGCAAAGGAAAACTTTTAGAAAGATCAACCTCATATTTATGAGCCAACTTAGTCAATTTATCATGTGTAATTGCTGCTCGTCTTGTAATTTCTTTACACAGGTAAAAAAGTTCTTTCTCTTGATATGTACTAAAATATTTTAAATCTAAACATCACCATTTGATTTCTTCCAGTTCAACTTTGAATTTGTGAATATTTTAGGTCACTCTTTTTCAGGTCCTGGTCTTACAACTTGCACTGTGCTCACTGTCTTTCAAATCTCTTCAGCTTCCTCAAAACATGGTGGAAACATTCAATTAAAATAAAATGAGTTTCCCCCGGGGCTATTTATGTTGTAAAAACAGTCCTTTCCCCATCTCTTATTGATTAAACAATCTGAGGGGATCTACGTAGAACAATCTGTGAATTTTGAGAAGAATAAACCCTGGCCTAGGTAAACCTCCTACAGCTCTCTGTATCTCTCGAGTCAGCTTAACATTTACTGGAGCATTTGCCATTGGTCTATGCACTATCAGCACGGTTGCTATTTGCGGCACTTGCACTAGGCCAGTTGTAACAGATGTAGTCATCACAGGGGAAATACCAATCTGCGGCTGAACAACACTTGATGGGGCAATCTGAAGTATCTAAAGGGGTCTCTCAATTTGCACTATACTAGCTTCTACAGTGGCAGTAGGTATTGCACTGCTTATAGAGGCAGCATTTCCAGTACTGACAGTTGATGTTGCATAACACGGGGGACCTGCAGCTAACAATTACTCTAAAATATCATCCCCTAATTCACAATCTGTCTCATTTTCTTTTTCACATCTCTCTTTGTCTTTTTCCTGGGTTTTTGTCTTCTTGCTTTTCTCTGGGTTTTCCATGGAAATAGCTGGATACAGTCTAGTCCCTTCAACTTTAGCTTTCCTCTATCTCTGCTGTCCTTCATCCCATCTGCATAATTATATATTGCTCTCTTGGTCTTCTTCTGATATTTTTTCCTTTCCTTCTCTTGGGAAACCTTTTCCCATATATTCAAAGCTTCATACTGTGTAGGTCTAGTGGGCGGTTCAATTTTGTTAAATTTTCCTTTCAATAATTCTAGTGTCAAAGCTACCATATTTTGGCAATCTTAATGCACCCTCGTTCTCAGTAATCTTTCACCATTGATGAAGCCATAAACATGTATATAATCCTAATTCAGTTGTCATGTAATGTGCAGGCATACCATCAGGAGGTGCCTCTTCACGTTCCCATACTGGAATTTTAATATCACCCTTCACAAAACTCTTACATTCTTTAAAGCATTTTGTGTTTTTCACAAAATTGTACAGTAAACAATTCACTATTCAATATTTTGATTCCGGACCGTAAACGTCAGATTTCATTTACTCCAATCCTGTCTCAGTTGTCATTTATTGAAATCCTGTTAACAAATCCCAATGCAATATTCACACAACCACTGACCTATCACAGTGGGACATGCTGGAATTTTAATATCACCCTTCACAAAACTCTTACAATCTTTAAAGCATTTTGTGTTTTTCACAAAATTGTACAGTAAACAATTCACTATTCAATATTTTGATTCCGGACCGTAAACGTCAGATTTCATTTACTCCAATCCTGTCTCAGTTGTCATTTATTGAAATCCTGTTAACAAATCCCAATGCAATATTCACACAACCACTGACCTATCACAGTGGGACATGCTGACGTCACCAACCAATCACAAAGTGAAAGCACACCAACCAACCAATCTCAGAGCAAAACAATATGGCGTATAATCTCACTTCTTTACAATTTCTCTTGTACTCACACAATTCAACAAAATCTTCAAAACGACAATACCAAAACATGTAACAATTCTTGTTTGCTTTACTAAACAAAACAATAGTAATTCAAAAACCGCAATATTTAGGTTTTTACACCTTCTGACTTTTATCATACAAAAAGAATTTTACATTCGCAAGTGAAATCTCGACCAGCATGAAATCCCTCTAATCAATGCAGCTCCACCATTTGCTCAATCAGGTTCTGCTAGCATCAGTCAATATTAATACAATCACAACAAATTATTAGTCTCTGTATCAGTTGTGTAGGTGACGGTTCTTCACACTCTATACCACAAAATCTCTGCAAACAAGAAATACCATTCGACAATGGCTACTTAAGTGTCTTCTACACTTGTCTCAATATCCCTGGATCCTTAGACTACTTCCAGATTTAAACTCTTCAACTTCTCTACAAACTCTACTCAACTTGAATAATACACCAATAAACACAATCACAATAAAGGACCCATCACCCTATTAATACTCACACCTCCAAAACAGCAAGCGCCTTCAGAAATTTCACCTTGTCAGTCCTTCAAATTCTGGTCATTGGATTGCAAGATTCAGATATCTTATTCAAACTTAAGTAATTATTTTATAGCTCCCTGCTCAAGGCATGAACCATTACTCTGCTACCGGAAAACTGATAGCGCAGATCGGGTCAAAATTTAAATAAATATTGTTCAACATTTTTCATCACCGCCACATACAAGGTCAAGCCCCGTTCCTGCGCTGGCTTCTTCCAATAAATTGCCTCAGGTGACAGATCTTCGCCGCCATATTTTGAGTCAGGAGCTATTTCATCATAACAAGTCATACCACATTATCAGTTTCAAGTTCAGTCGATTATGAGAGTTTGAAATAATT
Source organism: Triturus cristatus (assembly GCF_964204655.1). NCBI lineage: Eukaryota > Metazoa > Chordata > Amphibia > Caudata > Salamandridae > Triturus > Triturus cristatus. Next base: position 473,028,654 of record NC_140588.1, read on the forward strand.
TGAAAAGTTGCATTTCTTATAAAGAGATTAGTATCTTTTATACTTTTTATTGACATTGTCAATAAAATCATGTAAGTTTACAGAAAGTTCATCAAAGAGAATGATTAGAACAAATAAACAAATAATGTATTAAGCGCATCCATAAAGGACCAAAATTCCTATTCTAAAAACCAGGATCATAATTTAAAGTTAATGGAACTCATGAAGAGTTCAAGTTCAATGGAAAAGTGAGAGATAAGGAGTTCAATGCAAAAGGGTGAGATAAGAGAGCACAAAGCTCAAAAATCTAATTAAAACAGCAGAACTTCTCATTAAGAATAGTTATTGAAACTCAGGTGAGTCTCAGTAATACGAACAACAGTTGCAGTACCAATCTGTTAAAAATCGAGCATCAATAGTAAGGCAAAAGATGAGCAGAAGCAGCAGTAACCACAACTGTCGAAAAGGAAAAATGCAATGGGTGTCTGGGAATAGCTATGTGGAAAGAGAGTGTTGAGTGCTGATTTACACTAGGAACACACACCAATATAAAAGGCAAAAATAATGTTGCCTGTAGCAGGTCTCTCCTCTGCAGATCCAATCAGGCAGCAGCATTCTTCTGAGAGTGAGTTCAGCTCTTCCTTTCCCACGAAATAATTTGCAGCTTGCAAAGTATTATCACACAAAGTTTGTTATGCAGCTTCTTTTATAAACCTCCGTTCTCATATGCATCAAACACAGTTTAACCATCTAATGTTACATTTTTCACTGCTTTAACAATTAATTATGCTAATGAAGAGAAACATCAACTTACAAAATCACTGTTTAGTATTGTACTTCATCAATATAAACAAGCATTACTTTTTTTTAAATGTACAACTATTCTATTCAAGCATTATGTGAAACATGGTAATAATAGGAAGTTCAATCATTACAAATAATATGTTACTTAGTAAAATTATACATGTATTTAAACTGGAACATTCTGCAGTAATGACAAACTTTTCTAAGCATGTCACATTAAAGTCAAGTTTTCAAATTCCATTGTCCATATTTCATCAATACCTAGTTCACTTGTAGTGAAAAGGAAACTTGTATTTAAACATTTCTGCGCTCTACACTAATAACTATGGCTGCCGAGTGCAGCTTCAACCTGTCATTTTCTCTTTAAATTGCACGTTAATCAATGCATATATAGCTGGTTAATTTTTTTTAACTGCGCCTTAATTAATGATCTTTTTCAAAAGGTTCCTCGGTATTTGTCATATAGGGTCTCAAAATTCCATCCATGATATCCATAGAATGAGTGAATATTGTAATGAGGTAAAGTCTCTGAATTCTCTTCCTTATTGCAACTAAATAGTGATATGGTGGTACAAACAAGGTTTCATTAGCCACCCTCTGGTGCCTCCTTATGTTCTGGTGCATAAGCAATTGGCATATAGTGCTATGGTGTTTCAGGGTTTCAGTCAAACCATTTTTTTTGCATGACTGTTGTGTGGGGTAATATGTCCGTTACATTTCATGGAAATGGGTCTAACATGTTGGAGGTTTTAGGTGTAATATGCACAACCTTCAACCTCATTGTGTCTTTCTATGTTACATTGGGGTCTAAGAGCCCAGTACTCCAATGTGTAGTGACAGGATAATCGGTCTTTAAGGTAACAATTGAAAGTGGATTCAGTCTAGATTGTGTTCATCCATCTTCTCAATATTTATGCTATTTAAGACAAATAACATCACATATTTTATTGTGCTGCAATTAGAGGAGTAATTGGTAGCTTTAAAGTTATCATGATAGAGGTGTTTTGTATTTTACATTTTAAAATCCATGGTGTTTGCAGCTTTTTTTCTTAGATTCCATATTTTCCTCTACTTTGTATCTACTTGCAGTAGGTTTGTGTGAAGCGCAGGTCATTGAAAACACAAACCATCCTATCTGCTACTGCCTTTCACTAGTTTTAGTACCATGGGCTGGGCTGCAACTGAGCAAATGAATGGGATCTTCTGCTTGAACTGCCAATGTACTTTTGAGGATTCAAAAGAAATATCTGAGAAGACTCTCAGATCATATTTGTTGGCAATGCTCATTGTTTCCTGTTGAATTGCTCTGGTAAATTTTCTTTCTTTTAACCAGAAATCACCGAAGTTTCCCAAAATTATCCAGGGCACAAGGCATTCTCTCCATGTGCAAAATGTGAACTGTGCGTCTGACAAATGGAGAGATCGTCCTTGATTTATGAACGATCTGATCAGCTTTTGAACTCTTTATTTGGCTACAACCCCTCTTCTTTGTGCTCTCAAATTCCCAATAATCCTAAATTTGATCTTGTCATTCTATTTTTGTACTCCTCCTGCTTTTGTTTCAGAGCCTTCCTCTCTTTAGAGATTGTTGATTCATTTCTCTAATTTATCAAAATCATTACTAGATTTTCCATTTTTCAAGTACAAGATCTGTATCTTCTCCTTAAGGGAAATTGTAGTTTCAGTTTAATTTTGTTAAATTGACTTAAGTTCAAACAGTGTGTGTCTCAGCAGTTGAAACACTGTTTCATCTGAACCTCCAAATAGCTTGTCCCAGAGGTGGATCAACTTGAGGTAAGCTGTAAAATTGGTCCAATGCAAAAGCAGAGAATCACCTTTTTCTTCATTGTGATTGTCATTTAATGATCATTTTATGACCTTCAATATGGGTGCCATCTGCTTGTGGGTGTGGGGCTTGTAAAGAAATTGCTTAGCTAGGAGAGAGTGTGATTTCTCTCCTTCCTGGCATTTGGCTTTTTTTTCTCCTTCAAATCAGTTTTCCTCAATGAGCTCACCCTTTTGCCCAATTTTCCATTCATAGATTCGGGGGTTTTGTTTCCATTCCCATTTCTTTTGGGTTGTTTATTCTGCTTTTTGCTAGCTTCTTTAGAGAAATCTTGTAGCGCTACTTGAGGTCTGGATTCCTTTAGTATTGCACACAGGGGTTGGCCATGGCATTTATTAAAGAATAATATAATAGCTTTTCTTTCCTGATTATAGTTTTATTTTTCTCTGTGGAGCCAATTGTTGAAATATTAAAGTCCTCCTCTGGCTCTTGTGCTTTTTGAGCAGTTATAAAGTGGGTGAAGCAGATGATAGACTTTCCACTACTTCCAGTTCCATTAGTGAATGTTTGTCTCTTGTATCCTCGGGTACTTCTGCCCAAAACCTTGGTACAGAATCTATTCCTCTATTGCATGCTTCAGTAGTATTGTAGCTGATTTATCTACACATTGTCCCATTGTCCAAGAATTTTGGTCTGCTTAAGTCTCTATTTTGTTTTCTCCATCATAGTTAATAATCAAATCTCTCTCCTTGTAGCCTCACTTATCATTTTTGTGTTTTATTTCAAATTTATTTTGAGAACATGAACTTCTTTTTGTACCAGACACAGTTTGCTTTCCTTCAGTGGGAATGGTTCAGGCTGTGGCAGCTGTAGTTGATATACTTGTTGTGCGGGGAACTTTTCGCAAAGTGGGCAGAATGTGTTGGATCGCCTTCAAGCTGTTGCACTGTTGGACTAATATTATGGCCTTGCAATTCCATTGGGGTGATTTGAGAAGGCACAGATTGCTACTTGTTAATTATGTATCTGCCTCAGAGGTTTCAGAGGCTGCAATCCACTCCACCTTTTTTTTCTTTTCTTTTCTTTTAACTCACCTACATGATGCTAATTGGTGTCAATCATACATCTGCTCGAAGGCCGGTGAGACCACAATAAGAGTACTGAAAAAATCACAATGGTCAGAGTTTAGGAGCCTAGGTTCTTAAATGCCGGTGCATGAATTCATCCTGCACCCCCCCTCCCAGCTCATGTCCGCTCTCACCAGTGCATAATAGTATTTTTGTTACTTCCTATGTACCGGGAAGGTGGCAACAAGGTCACAGCCTGGTACAGTGCCTGGGGCGGGTTATGTTTGTCCCCAGTTAATGACTATGGTCTTCCTGCTTAGCAGCAACAAGAGTATACTACACTCAATACTGTCCTGGGAACTTAGTTGCCTAGATACAAGGAGCAGCCAACAGTACTAAAATACATCGATGGAAACAGGAATACTGTCTTCTTCACTCCACTCCAAACGTAGACCTATAAACATCTGTCAGCATGTTGTGGGAGGAGCGGACCATGGCAGAAAAGGGTGGATGTCTGTAGACATTCCTGATGAAATATCATCTGCCTTTGAAAAGACTGTTCTCTGAAGATTCAGCGGTCATTTATGCAGTGCATAACATTTCAGAACTCATTAGCAAATAGATATTTTGATTCTAGTATTGCTAAAACTGTAGGGTGGAGATGTGGTCCAACGATTCCACAGAAACAGGTGAGGAATGCTGAATGCTTTAATATCTCCAATTGAAATAATAATCCTCTAACATTTCTCCAAGACAATCATAAGCAACTTATCCCCGCGAACCTTCCCCGCTCCCCTTTATTACCTCCCATACATTCCAATGCCTGTGTGCCCATAACAAACATAAACAAAGAAACAGTGACTAACATTTCAATTTCAACATGTGCATGTGAACATGTCAATCGGTAATACATGCATGCACATATTAACTGTTATGCATTTACATAATAATATATGTAACACATCTTCCCCCTTTAAAGTAATTAAATTAACAGAAAAATAAGATAACTAAGTTTCAAATGAAAGAAAGAGAAAATAAAATCACTTCATGATATAATCATGAAATCTAATTGGTAACTTGCTTGTTCTGCCATTTCTCCCTTGATCCAAGTACATCCTTCTATCACCACCAGCTGAAGTTGAAGGATTACTGATTGCAATCTGTGATAGATGCCAATTCTCTCCGGCACACAGTTTTAGACACATCCAGGAACACAATACTTCTGGCTTCACTGTCCTTCACCCATTCATTTATTTTACCTTTAAATGGTGAGACACGATCAAGATTCCACCATCAACACGTACAGCATTATTAAACATTTCGGTAACACACACTGGATCTGACCAACATGCTAAACCTTTACCTCCAACTGTATTGTTATTTACATTAACAAAATCACCAATTCTCACACACTGTTTACTAGAGGCCCCCTTCTTTCGGTTCATTTCACATTTCATTTTTTGCTTGTAATCTTCTACAACTTTCCAAATTATTTGTCACTGAATTAGAGGTTTTCCAATAGGCCAGTAAATATCTAAATGGCTCCACCTTAGTCGCGTAATTTTGAATATATTTCGCATAGAGTTCAGTCAACTCCAGAAATGCAACCAATTGTTGTTTACTTTCAGGAGCAGGGGTCCTCAAAATGCTTTCTACATGACTGCATTTAGGCTTAATACCTGCCTTGGTTATTTCTGAGTTAGCCCTTTATTTGACAATGCAGTTAGAACATTATTAAAATTCTTATCATGTTCTTCAAGATCATTTCCAAAGACTAAGATGTCTTCTTGGAAAGCCGCTGCTCCAGTCAACTCTTCAAGAGTTTCTTGCATTAACCTGTGGAACAGTGACTATGGCAAATGGCCAAATTGAATTCTACAGTAAAAAGACCATTTGGAGTAATACATTATGTCAGCATGTTAGATTCATCTTCCAGTTTACCTGTTGTTAAGCAAAAGCTATATACAAAGTTGAAAAAACTTTTCCACCTGCCAGTGTTGTAACCATTTAATGCAGGTTGGGAAAAGGATGAGAGTCAATCCAAATAGCACTGCTTAGGCTGCGTAAATCAACACAAAGCCTCAATTCTCCTGAAGCCTTAACTGAAATAACAACCGGAGACACTCAAAATGATGATTCCACCAGTTCAATTACCCCTTCTTTACACAGCTCCTTCAATATAATTTTATGTTTCTCTGTATAGGTGAGACGAACATTCCTGACCTTATGTCCAGGTGTACAGCATCCTTATTCAATATTAGAAGATGCTTAAAGCTATGATATTCACTCAGTTTACTACTAACAACATTACTATATCTTCTTTTAGATCCAATATGAACTCATGCAACTTATACACACTACTATTGTTGGACTGTGTTTCTTGATTGTTAATCACATAAACAGAGGGATGCGACCTAGTGTCTAACTTAATGGCAATTTCTTCCTGGTATGGCCAACCTAGTAATGATTGTCCATTTCGAGCTACATACACTTTCCCGTGTGTGTCGCCATGGAAAATATGGGTCTTCCCAAAAATACCCATATAAATCGATTTCATGGCCAGTATAGCCACCAGGAGATAACTCTATTTGGCCTTTTTCATTAACAATGTTTTGCCCAATATTAGTATTCCATGCACAAGAATCAACGAGTACATTGACTCCTTTCCCATCAATAGTAATATTGTATGATGGAAATGTTCTTTTGGATTTACTACCATCCCCACTTAGAATGGTGTCACCCACATTTAAAATAGCATTAGGATTTTCAAATATATTGTCAGAATTGTTCACCCTATCTTCCGTGTTGTTACTAAGATTCACCCTCCTAGTATTAGCCCTGCACACTAAAATGTCCCTTTTAGAACACACTTTATCCATGGACGGACAGTATTTTGATTTTCCCAAATTAGACATGCTACCACACTTATACCGCGATGCGGACGTCCTTTTGAGTTCATTTATTTGTGGCACAGATTTTTTTAATTGTCCCCAAAGTTTTTTGTAACAATATGAACATCATTGTCCAGAAAATCTCTGATTTCTTGAACAACTTTTCTGAGTGCTAAATGGCTTTTGATATTTCAATTGCTGCATGTCAGGCTCCATGGCGTGCGGGGCCTTTAACGGCACCCGCGCTCGCACACGGAGCTGGGAGCCCCACCCGCCATTCCCTGTCGGCAGCCGGGGGTGGCACCTAAGGGGTATTTAAGGGCGGGATCCACCCTGGAAACACGCTTTACGTTCCAGTTTGGATCCTGCCTGGCCTCCCACAGCTTGCTGCTTTTCAGTTACGATACATAGTTACTAGTTAGACTCAGTGATGTTAACCCTTGGCAGTCTGGTCCTATAAGACTTAGGAAACAACATAGGGTTTTAAAGCATCAATATCTTGTTTTTGGTTTTATTATGTTTGGATTTTAAAGCTTTTACTTTTTTGGAACAGTACTTATCTAAGGGTCCTCCGTTGCCCTGAGCATTCCTGGCGATTCTTTTTTGCTTTCCAGTCTTTATAAAAAAGGGAAGAGATATTGGCATTATAAAGGAGTCCATACCTTTATTATATCATTTGCATAATTAGACCCTGTTTACTTTTATTTTTATCATATAACCCCGCACCTCCTCCTGCGAAGGGAAATTAGTTTTTGGGTTTTTCCCTGCGTACAGGAGTACGGATGTATTTTTGTCTTACTGGGGGTCTTCCATACCTATGGTGATTTTAATCTAGGTTAGTGCTTGTTGTTTTGCCTTCTTAGTTACATATGCTAACTGCTGCAGTCCTATACTTAATTGAACCTTGTCTATCCTTCTAGGTAGCGGGGCATTCTGGGGTTCCTAGGAGTTGTCTCTTCGTGCATATTAGCTTCTTCTAACCCAGGTATCCCTTAAGAAATAGTGGGGAATGTATCTAGCTTGCTTGTGGGAATACTTAGCACTCACCGTGTGCTTTCTCTTTTAGGGTTCTAGGAGACTCTCTCAGAAGATCCAGCTGATGACTACCCCTTCTTACTTCCCTTGTTTTGTTTCCCTTCTTCCCCACCTTCCCTCGTTTGCTTTGACTAAGTTGGGCGAAGGAGGTGGGTGAGGGAAGTTGGGGTTTAACCTCGTGTTCATCCATGCCGTCCCTGCAGTAAACCCAGGTGAGCTCAACAGAACGCGAAGCCCACGAATACCTTGCTGCCCGGGCATCTTGGAGGAACATCCGATAACGTTAGCAGATGTGGCACTCATGATCGGGAACCTGCAGAAGGAATCCCAGGCCCCGTCTCTTAGAGTTGACTCACTACAACAAGCCTCTCGGACTGTGCAATCTTCTGGTTTACCTACAGGTCCCTATGCTTCCACATTTACCTCCTCTCCTCCGTCTTCAAGCACTGCTCGTCCAGTGTATCACATCACGACACCATCTTCTATCCCTTTATCACCCCCAGAGAGGTTTACGGGTGACCTGTCCAAGTTTGCCACTTTTATTAATCAGTGCCAGCTGCACTTCATGTGCAAAGCCTCCTGCTTACCCACTGAACAATCCAAGGTGGCTTTTGTTTTGTCATACTTAAGTGGGACAGCCGCCACTTGGTCAATTTCCTTAGTGGACAAAAACGATCCCCTGTTATATAATTACCAAGCCTTTAAAGAGGAGTTACGGCGTTTATTCGACAGACACTCTTTCATGCAGTCGGTGGATACGGAGCTGTTAAAACTTAAACAAGGATCGAAGGATCTTATGACTTACGTTTCCTGTTTCAACAGGCTGTTGGCCGAAGCTGGCTGGCCGGAAGCCAAATGTAGTGCTCTCTTTTACAAAGGCTTAAGGGACGACTTAAAAGATATGTTGGCACAGGTGCTAGACCCCCCCGAATCTTGTGATGCATTAATCGATCTGGTCATCAAGTTAGACCACCGCCTCCGTGAGAGAAAAAGGGAAAAAGGACACACTGACTCCAAGTATTTTGCTGTGAGAGAAAGGAAACCCGAAATGGAAAAACCTGCTGAGGAATCAGAACCTATGCAAATAGGCAGTATTAAAGGGCCCCTGAGCCAGGACGAGAGACAGAGGCGACAAGCCAACAACCTGTGTCTTTACTGTGGTAAATCAGGGCACTTTTTTGAGGGATTGCCCAGTTAAACCCCAGAAACGTATGGAGTCAGGAAACTGATTCACCTGAGCATGGTGGACACGAATCGCTCAGGTGGGACAGGCTTACCTGTCTCCTACATGATAGGGTTAGGACCCACATCGTATCCCCTACAACAATTTTTCCTTTCTGCTCAACTCAGTTGGGGTGATCACAGAATTAGAAAGTTGGAATATCACGCACACCGTTTTTTAATCCAAATGTAAATGATTCTTGAAAAGGTAATGGCGTGCTGAGAGAGGAGCGACCTCTAAACCAAGGTCGGTAAATTACAATGAGTGTTGCACTGACCCGTCATGGGTAGTGTCCCTCTGTACGCACAGCGCTGGTCGGTAACGAAGTTACCAAATGTAACACCAAGAAAGTTTAAATCAAAGTTCGTTTAATCACGATATGATGCTCTTTGCACTTGAGTTTAGAATTTCACATGTTATTTCAATAGCGATATCAACGGAAATCCCCAATGCATTTCGGGTTGTAAACCCTTCATCAGGAGGAATCCTGTAAGAGAAATAGGGGTCAATGTAGTCTACCCCGTCAGGGATTCAACGAAATCAATAATAATAACAGTAAAAAATAGTGAGAGTCCTTAGAGTAAACGCTGAACTAAATACAATGGGTTTAGTGAGGGATCAAAAAGAGGATTTAGAAATTAGATCCAAGACGTGCCAGTGGTAAAATCAAAACGTATAAACGCGCCAAAAGTACACCGAAATATAAGTGGCGATGAGTTGAAGCGATAAAGGAAATACGAGTGTTAGAACTGAATGAGAGATTGAAAAAAAGGGGGGTTCAAGAAATTAGACCCAAATATACCAGTAGTAAATTCAAAACGTGTATATGCGCCAAAAAGTACACCGAAATGTGACGAGTTGAGACAATGAAGGAAATATGAATAGACCCAAATTCCAGAGTTAAGTAAATTAGTTTGGAAGATTACCTCGGTTGACGCGTTAGACGAGCATCGTCAAAAATGCTCTGAAGGATACGGAAGTGTATTGTTGAGCATGTAGCCGGGTTATAGCGGAAAGCGGGTTATAAACATAAAAAGAGGACTAGAAGTATGGCGGCCATCTTTAAGATAGAAAATGCGCTTTGTGAAAATGTGCCAATGTCAGACCGTGACTGTACAAGGAATAAGTGGGTTGTAAACAGAAAGAGAGGACCAGAAGTGTGGCGGCCATTTTTAAGATAGAAAATGCGCTTTGTGGAAATATGACAATCTCAGACCGTGACTGTAAAAGGAATAAGAAAATGTAGGATTCCGAGTGTTGCGAAAATCCAGGGTAAAATAAAGTGGTTCGGGGAAAAAATAAACTAGTTGGAAGATGAATAGTGTGAAGTGAAAAAATGGGAGTTCAAATAAGGTATGAAGATTGAAAAAAGTTGTGAACAATAAAGTAAAAAAATCAAGAAGAAGAAAAAAATCAAGAAGAAAAAGATCCAGGAATAGTTAAAATGAAGTTAAGAAATGACAAGTCTCAATGTAAACAAATGAGTTAGGTAGAAATAAGTTAAGAATGAATGAACAAATAATGAAAATGAAAGAAAATAATAACGGAAATTGATGTCATTCAAATAAGAACTGAACATAAAACATTTAAACATTAACAGAGGCACCTATACAAGTTCAGATAAAGCAACTGAGTTCGATGCGGTCATTCAGTCCAAAGGGTACCATGGAGTTCATTCTGTATATCCAAGATGTTTCTCTTTGAATCAAAAATTTTTTGTTATCACATCCTTCTTTTAATGGAACAGTTTCACACACTAGAAAACGCAGTTGGCTGACGTTGTGTTTGTGTTCATTAAAGTGTACTGCCACAGTGGATTTCACGTTGTTGTTGCGAATGTTACTCTTGTGTTCATTCAACCGGGTTTTTATTTTTCTTTCAGTTTTGCCGATGTATGGCAAGCCACATGGACATTTTAACATATACACAACGTTCTTAGAATCGCAGGTCGCTGAAACAAAAAGCTTGATGTTGTGGCCCTTTGTTGGATGCTGTATACTATTGCCTAAGATGATGTTGTTGCAGTTTCCGCAATTGTGACAAGGTATGGTGCCCTTGTATTTAGAAAAAACCTGTGGAGAGCATGTGGGTTTCAGTAACTCCATAAAGTTTTTGCTCCTTTCGTAGGCAAACAGTGGTTGATCTGAAAAAATTTGATTGAAGTCTGACTCCATTTGTAGTAGAGGCCAGTGTCTGAGAACTGATTTCCTAATGTTAAAGCTTTCAGTGGAATATTTAGTGACCATAACAATCCTTGAGGACGGTTTCAGAGATGTTGATTGTTTTTCCAACAGCGTTTTCCTTTGTTTGTTTAGAGATTTATCAATTGCTTTAGCAAGAATTTGTGGTGGATAACCTCGTTCCACAAAGCGTCGTTCCATATCAACAGTTTGTTGTGTTAGTTGTTGAGGTTCAGACGTGATCCGTTTTATCCTGAGAATTTGAGAATATGGTAAATGACGTTTGAGTGAAGGCTGGTGAAAACTAAGGTAGTGTAGCAAGTTGTTTCTGTCCGTCTCCTTCCTGAAAAGTGTTGTTTGGATGTGTTGATCAATGATGTAAATGGAAACGTCCAAAAAGTTTATGTGTGTATCACTGATGTGAGAAGTAAACTGCAACCTGTCGTTGATGGTATTGAGATTCGCAATGGCTTCAATCAATGTGGTCTTAGAACCTCTCCAAATTAAAAAAATGTCATCAATGTAGCGGACAAACAGTAACAAATGACTCTCCCAAGGTGTCGTGTGAAGTATGTGATCCAACTCAAACTTGTGCATGAACAGGTTAGCGTAGCAAGGAGCTGCACAATTTCCCATGGATGTTCCATTCAATTGAAGAAAAAATTGGTTGTTGTGACAAAAATAACTGTGATATAGTGTAAAGTGTAGTAGCTCCATCAGAAAAACCTTTAAATCATACGGTGTCTGTGATTGTAGCAAAAAGTATTCCGTTGCCTCTAGCCCCAAATCATGGGGAATCGAGGTGTAGAGGGAAGTAACATCTATCGTACAAAAGTACATGTCAGTTTCCCATGGAGTGGTAAAGTTGAGAAGAATGTTCAAAAAGTCTGTGGTGTCCTTGACGAAGGTAGACATGGACTGCACTAAAGGTTGGAGGTGCCTGTCCAGATATTTACCAACAGGTTCATGGAGCGAGCCTCTGGTTGAAACGATGGGCCGCATAGGAGGATCCAACAGGTTTTTATGTATCTTGGGTAACATCCGTAAAGATGGGCTTCTGGGAAATTTGGAAATTAAAAATTTCCTTTCAGTATCTCCAATGGTACCTGATAGAACTGCTTTATCCACAAGGTTCTGCAATGTTTTCAGAATGTCCATTGTAGGATTGTAATCAAGTTTAGAGTAGGTGTTGATGTCTAATACGTGTTCATCAAGTTTCCGTGTATAGTGTATGGTATCCATCGCCACAAGTGCGCCTCCTTTGTCAGCATTAAGGAAGATGATGTTGGGATTGTCAGCCAGTTGTTTAAGCAAAGATTTATCCTTGGATGAAAAGTTCGGATGTCTGGGTTTTCGATGTTTAAATACTGACTGCAGATCATGCTTAACCAAAGTCTCAAACGTGTCTAGGATCTTGTGACTCACCGGGGCTAGGAAGGTGCTCTTTGATGTAAGACCTTTTAAAGTATTGACTGTTTGAGTTGTAGGTTCAGTGAGGACATTGTCAAAAAAATGTCTAAGTCTGAGCTTCCGCATGAATTTGTAGAAACTAACTTCTGCTTCCATAAGGTTGCTTGAATAAGTTGGAACAAAAGATGACCCCTTTTGTAATAGACGCTGTTGAGCTTTGTTAAAGGTGGTTGTAGAAATGTTAATCACCAAGTTGTCACGATCATTTAACGTTGGCTCCTTGTCGTTCTTTTGTCCATTGGTGGAACCGTTTTTTTTGCCCCTCCTGGGCCTCCGTGATCTTTTTGGCTTGTCCCTAAAAAAGGAACCGCAGAAGGTAAAGAGGTGGAAGCTGAAGTGGTTGGAATTTCGGTGTCTGTGATGACTTCAGATTGTGGTTGATCGTTATGAGGAAAGTTTCTCGGTTTACGGCGAGAAGTGTCAGAATCACTGGTGGCTGGTGAAGTGTCGGTGTCAGATGTTTTAAAAGGTGGTTTAAATTGCCGTCTCCGGGCATATACCTCCGCCCAGTTATAAACTTCTCCCAGTTTATAATCAATTGTGTCCCGACGGAACTTTCTGAGTTTTCTCTCGTTTACTTCTTGTTTGTGTTTATCAAGTTGTTCATTGATGTCCATGAGAGTCTGAGTTAATTCGTCTGGGGACATCTTAGTGGACAGCTCATTTTTAAGTTGAGTGATTTCTGTGTTCAGGTCTTCAAGAATGTTGGATAGCTCCTCGATAATCAACAATATAAGTTCCAAGGAACACTTGTTCAGGATACCGTACCATCTATCAACAAATTTAGGATCATTCTTGCAGAGAGACGGTTTAAGAGAGATCCTTAGGCCTCTCGGGATGCGTTGGGCTCGATGATATTGTATCATAGTGCTTGCGTGCAAGCGTTGATTGATTTCTCGTTTCGTTAAGTAAAGAAGTTGCTTGATGTTGCTTTGTATGGTGCCTGTGCCGGAGGGGGTAGCTTCAATATCTCCTATTAATGAATAGATCCTTTGTGCTTCTTCATTGCCGAAAGCAAATGTCTCGGCGCGTTTGTCTGTAAGATTAGTAATGTCTTGATAGGCCATGGGTGCTGTGATAGTGGTTTAGCGAAGCAGAAAATCAGAAAGTTGGAATATCACGCACACCGTTTTTTAATCCAAATGTAAATGATTCTTGAAAAGGTAATGGCGTGCTGAGAGAGGAGCGACCTCTAAACCAAGGTCGGTAAATTACAATGAGTGTTGCACTGACCTGTCATGAGTAGTGTCCCTCTGTACGCACAGTGCTGGTCGGTAACGAAGTTACCAAATGTAACACCAAGAAAGTTTAAATCAAAGTTCGTTTAATCACGATATGATGCTCTTTGCACTTGAGTTTAGAATTTCACATGTTATTTCAATAGCGATATCAACGGAAATCCCCAATGCATTTCGGGTTGTAAACCCTTCATCAGGAGGAATCCTGTAAGAGAAATAGGGGTCAATGTAGTCTACCCCGTCAGGGATTCAACGAAATCAATAATAATAACAGTAAAAAATAGTGAGAGTCCTTAGAGTAAACGCTGAACTAAATACAATGGGTTTAGTGAAGGATCAAAAAGAGGATTTAGAAATTAGATCCAAGACGTGCCAGTGGTAAAATCAAAACGTATAAACGCGCCAAAAGTACACCGAAATATAAGTGGTGATGAGTTGAAGCGATAAAGGAAATACGAGTGTTAGAACTGAATGAGAGATTGAAAAAAAGGGGGGTTCAAGAAATTAGACCCAAATATACCAGTAGTAAATTCAAAACGTGTATATGTGCCAAAAAGTACACCGAAATGTGACGAGTTGAGACAATGAAGGAAATATGAATAGACCCAAATTCCAGAGTTAAGTAAATTAGTTTGGAAGATTACCTCGGTTGACGCGTTAGACGAGCATCGTCAAAAATGCTCTGAAGGATACGGAAGTGTATTGTTGAGCATGTAGCCGGGTTATAGCGGAAAGCGGGTTATAAACAGAAAAAGAGGACTAGAAGTATGGCGGCCATCTTTAAGATAGAAAATGCGCTTTGTGAAAATGTGCCAATGTCAGACCGTGACTGTACAAGGAATAAGTGGGTTGTAAACAGAAAGAGAGGACCAGAAGTGTGGCGGCCATTTTTAAGATAGAAAATGCGCTTTGTGGAAATATGACAATCTCAGACCGTGACTGTAAAAGGAATAAGAAAATGTAGGATTCTGTTAATGTTTAAATGTTTTATGTTCAGTTCTTATTTGAATGACATCAATTTCCGTTATTATTTTCTTTCATTTTCATTATTTGTTCATTCATTCTTAACTTATTTCTACCTAACTAATTTGTTTACATTGAGACTTGTCATTTCTTAACTTCATTTTAACTATTCCTGGATCTTTTTCTTCTTGATTTTTTTCTTCTTCTTGATTTTTTTACTTTATTGTTCACAACTTTTTTCAATCTTCATACCTTATTTGAACTCCCATTTTTTCACTTCACACTATTCATCTTCCAACTAGTTTATTTTTTCCCCGAACCACTTTATTTTACCCTGGATTTTCGCAACACTCGGAATCCTACATTTTCTTATTCCTTTTACAGTCACGGTCTGAGATTGTCATATTTCCACAAAGCGCATTTTCTATCTTAAAAATGGCCGCCACACTTCTGGTCCTCTCTTTCTGTTTACAACCCACTTATTCCTTGTACTGTCACGGTCTGACATTGGCACATTTTCACAAAGCGCATTTTCTATCTTAAAGATGGCCGCCATACTTCTGGTCCTCTTTTTCTGTTTATAACCCGCTTTCTGCTATAACCCGGCTACATGCTCAACAATACACTTCCGTATCCTTCAGAGCATTTTTGACGATGCTCGTCTAACGCGTCAACCGAGGTAATCTTCCAAACTAATTTACTTAACTCTGGAATTTGGGTCTATTCATATTTCCTTCATTGTCTCAACTCGTCACATTTCGGTGTACTTTTTGGCGCATATACACGTTTTGAATTTACTACTGGTATATTTGGGTCTAATTTCTTGAACCCCCCTTTTTTCAATCTCTCATTCAGTTCTAACACTCGTATTTCCTTTATCGCTTCAACTCATCACCACTTATATTTCGGTGTACTTTTGGCGCATTTATACGTTTTGATTTTACCACTGGCACGTCTTGGATCTAATTTCTAAATCCTCTTTTTGATCCTTCACTAAACCCATTGTATTTAGTTCAGCGTTTACTCTAAGGACTCTCACTATTTTTTACTGTTATTATTATTGATTTCGTTGAATCCCTGACGGGGTAGACTACATTGACCCCTATTTCTCTTACAGGATTCCTCCTGATGAAGGGTTTACAACCCGAAATGCATTGGGGATTTCTGTTGATATCGCTATTGAAATAACATGTGAAATTCTAAACTCAAGTGCAAAGAGCATCATATCGTGATTAAACGAACTTTGATTTAAACTTTCTTGGTGTTACATTTGGTAACTTCGTTACCGACCAGCGCTGTGCGTACAGAGGGACACTACCCATGACGGGTCAGTGCAACACTCATTGTGATCACAGAATTGACATTCAACTTATGCTTGATTCAGGTGACACAGGGAACTTCATAGGTTAAGCCTGGGTAGAGAGAATGTGTATCCCTACAGAACCGAAAAGCACTGTGGACATCGTAAAAACGATTGACGGCAGTTCTATGAAGTCTGGGCCTATAACACATACCACCACACAGTTACACGTGTTACTTGTAAACCAACATCAGGAAATTATTCAATTCGATATTATCTCTTCACCTCAGTTCCAAGCCATCATTGGTCTCCCTTGGTTGATGACACATAACCCCAATATCGACTGGGAAAAACATTCCATAAACTTTGCGTCAGAGTACAGTATAAACTATTATCTGGAGCCTTCTGTAACAGTGCAACAGGTGGCTAGCAGTATCGAATGTTCAGTACCGGTATTACTGGACTGTTATGATGAGTTCAAAGAAGTATTCGATCAAGAGAAAGCTTCTGCTCTGCCACCCCATTGGTCATATGACTGTCGTATAGACCTGGTACCCTATGCCACAATTCTGTGTAGTCGCGTCTATCCCCTAACTGAAAAAGAGGACATATATTTGAGGGATACTTGGGCGACATGCTGCAAAAAGGCTTCATTCCCCCTTCGCGATCTGCCACGTCCTCCCTTCTTTTTTTTATACCCAAACGGGAAGGGGGCCTTAGATGTTGCATAGATTATAGAGCCCTGAACAATGTGTCTTCAAATAAACAATATCCATTGCCTCTGATACAATCTCTGCTCGACCAAGTTAAAACAGCCTCCATATTCACTAAATTGGATTTGAGGGGTGCGTATCACTTTGTCCGAGTAAGAGCAGGAGCTGATTGGAAGACAGCTTTTCGAACCAAGTTTGGGCTGTACGAGTACTTGGTAATGCCTTTTGGGCTTTTTAATGCCCCTGCGACCTTTCAATTCTTTATCGATGACTTATTAAGAGAGACCTTGGACTTAAACACTATTGCGTACATCGATGATATCCTGATTTAATCTTCCTCTGTGGAGGATCATGTCAGACATGTCAAGAGTGTTTTAACCCGTCTCAGAGACAACCACCTGTACGTCAAACTAGACAAATGTGAGTTTCATGTCCCTGAGGTCACCTTCTTGGGTTTTGTCTTATCAGCACAAGATAAGACAAAACCCTCAAACTGCTATTACGAAATGGCCATCTCTTTGTTCTGTAAAGGAAGTGCAGAGCTTTCTGATCTTCACCAGTTTCTACAGGCCATTCATACAAGGATTTGCTGCACTCACAACTCCCATCACCAGACTCTTGAAGAAAGAGATACCGTTCTGTTGGACTCTTGAGGCTAAAAAGGCTTTTTCCTGTTTAAAAGAGGCCTTTGTTACCGCCCCTGTTCTGGCACATCCTGACAAGTCACAGCCATTTCTATTGGAAACGGACGCATCCCAGGTTGCTACAGGAGGAGTGTTGCCTCAAAGGGACAGACAAACAGGACATCTACATCCCATAGCATATTATTCCCATAAGCTAACTCCTGCTGAAGTAAACTACTCAGTAGGGGATAGGGAGCTGTTGGCCATAAAAAGGGCCTTCGAGGAATGGCGTTAGTATCTGCTTGGGGCTTTGCACACAGTAACTATCATCACTGATCACAGAAACCAGCAATTCTTGAAGGCAGCCAAGACCTTATCTATGAGACAGTTGAGATGGGCCCATTTTTTTGTGATTTTGATTATGTCATCCAGTACCAGGCTGGCATCAAACATAGCAAAGCAGATGCCCTATCCCGTTTTGGCTATGACCTTCCTGATGAACTGGGTGCACAAGAACCCTCTTTCATCTTGAATCCTGATTGTGTATTAGGGGGTAACTTTTCAGAAGAATCTTTTATGAAAGAAGTGGCCCTTGCACACAAATCAGAGGAAGTAAGGAACCTTGAAACTAAACACAGTGGAGTCAGGAGTAAGGACTAGGTCTTTGTTCAAGGAGGCTTAGTTCTCCCTACTCAGTCTCTTCAGGCACAAGCATTCACTTGGTGTCATACACATGCTCTAGCAGGCCACCCTGCATACAAAAAGACCCTCGCCATGCTCAAAAGGTATTTTTGGTGGCCATCTATGAACCAAGATGCCCGTTTGTACGTAGAAGATTGTTATATCTGCGCACAAAGCACAAGCACTCACCGAGTCCCAGCTGGTCTCTTAACTCCTCTGTCTATACCCCTACACCATGGCACTCCATCTCTATGGACTTTATTGTAGAATTGCCTCCTACTAAAAAAGGGCACACTGTCATATTTGTCGTTGTCGATATGCTATACAAAATGCCTCATTTTATACCCTTGAAGAAACTACCTTCTTCTTCAAAGAACTAGCTTGTGTGTTTCTCCAACAGATAGTGCGACTTCATGGCTTACCCTCCATCAGTGTCTCAGACAGGGGCCCTCAATTCGTGTCCCGTTTCTGGAAAGAGCTGAATAGCATGCTGGGGATAGATGTACGTCTCTCTGCGGCTCACCATCCGCAAAATGATGATCAAACAGAAAGGGTCAACCAGTGTCTAGAGCAATATTTGCGGTATTACCTCCTGCAGGGGGAGAAGGATTGGGACTCGGTTTTATGGACTGCAGAGTTTGCATATAACAGTGAACATGTGTCTATCAGGGTTTCACCTTTTTTTGTACCTATGGGTTTCACCCTCGTTGTGATCTGGTCTCACCTTTAATGCCTGCTACTTCCCTAGTGGCTCAGGAGATGGTGGCTCACCTCCAGAAAGTTCATGCTTCTGCTAAGAAATCTTTAGATGAGCCAAAAAACAAGTATAAGGAGGGGCCAGATTGGCATTGTTGACCATCACCTGTTTATGCTATTGGAGACAGGGTATGGTTGTCCACTCGAAACATCCAGCTGAAGGGTACCACCAGATTCAAGCCTCGCTATATTGGTCCCTATGTTGTTACCAAATTAGTGAACCCTGTGGCTCTGAAGCTTGAGTTGCCTGCCTCCTTGAGGTAACATCCTGTCTTTCATGTGTCTTTATTGAAACCTGTCGCCCTTGGTACTGTTGTTCCTGTGCAGCCTCCCCCTGTTTTCCTTGATGAAGGTCCCGAGTATGAGGTTGCTTATTTCGTGGACTCCCGTAGAGTGCGTCGTCGATTGCAGTACCTGATTTACTGGAAGGGCTACGGGACTGATGAACGATCATGGGAACCAGCTTCTAATGTGCATGCACCCCGTTTAGTCCGCTTGTTCCATCGCTGATGTCCGCACAAACCCAAGCCTGTTGGGGGGGGGTTCTTGGGGGGTGTACTGTCAGGCTCTGTGGTGTGCCAGGCCTTTAACGGCACCCGCGCTCGCACACGGAGCTGAGAGCCCTGCCCGCTATTCCCTGTCGGCGGCCGGGGGTGGCACCTAAGGGGTATTTAAGGGCAGGATCTACGCTGGAAACGAGCTTCGCGTTCCAGTTCGGATCCCACCTGGCCTCCCACAGCCCGTCGCATTTCCTGTGCAACACTTACCTGCTTCATTCTGACCTCAGATCTCTGTTGGTCGTCTCCTTGCTCTCAGTCTCCGGAAGGGCTCTTCGGCTTCCTTGGTCCTCGGGTTATTCTTCCGAGCTTGCTGCTTTTTAGTGATGATACATAGTTACTAGTTAGACTCAGTGATGTTGACCCTTGGCAGTCTGGTCCTGTAAGACAAAGGAAACAGCATAGGGTTTTAAAGCATCAATATCTTGTTTTTGGTTTTCTTATGTTTGGATTTCAAAGCTTTTACTTTTTTGGAACAGTACTTATCTGAGGGTCTGCGTTCCCCTGAGCATTCCTGGTGATTCTTATTTGCTTTCCAGTCTCTATAGAAAAGGGAAGAGATACTTAATTGAACCTTGTCCGTCCTTCTAGGTATCGGGGCATTCTGGCGTTCCTAGGAGCTGTCTCTTCATGCATATTAGCTTCTTCTATCCCAGGTCTCCCTTAAGAAATAGTGGGGAATGTATCTAGCTTGCTTGTGGGAATACTTAGCACTCACCGTGTGCTTTCTCTTTTAGGGTTCTAGGAGACTCTCTCAGAAGATCCAGCGGATGACTACCCCTTCTTCCTTCCCTTGTTTTGATTCCCTTCTTCCCCACCTTCCCTCGTTTGCTTTGACTAAGTTGAGTGAAGGAGGTGGGTGAGGGAAGTTGGGTTTTAGCCTCATGTTCATCCATGCCGTCCCTGCAGTAAACCCAGGTGAGCTCAATACTGCATGCAGTGACATATCAGTCCTAGTTCATAACCTTTCTTGTATTTTCTTGTTAGTTGTGGTTTTTTTTTTTTACAAACTGTTTATTGATCAAAATAAGAACACAGAATACTGTATTACAGCTCCAAATCCAGGCCACAACGCAGTATGATATGCATTCAGGAATCACGTTATACATCGCCACACAGGGCACATTTTGATATCAGACACAAAATCATTAGTCGTTATGCGGCCTTGTTCTGAGGTCATAGTACACCTTCACATCTTGTCCAAAAACCAAGGTATATACATTTACATTACTCTTCCTCATGTAGTATCTCATTCTCAGTGTCAGATATGTCTGCCCTTTGGTGCCGATCACGCCGCAGTTCAAGTGTCGGGAACAGGCAGATATCACCCCTGTATGTATTCCATCCTCCCCATTACGGTCCAACTTTTTGGGGCATCCCCTACTTTCAAGACATCTTTTTCTGCTACCATTGCTCTGTCCATATCTGCGGCCCCATTGCACCTAGTAGGGATCACCCCCACCCCCCCATTTCTGTGCAATATTCTGTTTAGCAATGGCCCATCCCAGGGTGGCCCACATTTTCTCAGTTTGTGTGAGGTCAGTGGCTTCCCAAATATTTAATAAGCAGAGCTGAGGGGTGGCCCTCAGTGTCTTACCTCCCGCCCTTCCCATTTGTGTGGTGACTTCATCCCAATATTTCCCCACAAATGGGCAGTCCCAGATGATATGGAAAAAGGTCCCCGTTTGGTGACAGTGTCCATGCCACAATGGGTCTTCTCGTCTACCTATTTTGGCTAGGATTACCGCATCTAGGTATACTCGGTGGAGAATTTTCAGTTGGACCAGTCTCATGGGGATAGCCACCTCCCTGGGAGAGGCCAGAGCGTCACGCCAGTCATCCTCGTCAAGCTTGCCCAAGTCCGACTCCCATTTTTGCTTGAGTCGAACCAGGGAGTCAGGGCGGTTGATCAGCAATTTTTTGTATGTGAGGGATATGACCTTTTTATTCATGGAGTTAAGTATTAATCTGTCTTCCAAAGGCGAGGCCTCTGGTGGAGGGTCGTCCTTGGGTAGGATTGCCTTAAGGGCATGACTTATTTGTAAATACTGAACTGTTTTGGACTGTGCCAATTGGTGTTTGTTCTGGAGCTCTGCAATTGTGGCCAGCCTCCCCGAGATCAGCATATCTCCCACTGTTGAAATACCGATAGGTCCCACTTGTCCATCCCTGGACAAGTGCTGAGGCGACCCAAACGGTCAGGCTCCAGAGTGGTGTAGCTCGTGTAAGCTTGTCGTGCCAGCCCATTTGTTTGTTAACCCTGTGCCATGTCTCCACTGTACGTGCAGTGGGCCCTGTGAGGTGTAGCTTCCGGGGATTCGTATATAGTGCCCTTTGGTATCCCCCCTATCCCATAAGCCATCGATCAGTGCAGAAATTGGGGTCATCATGAGCCCCATGAGCCCATGTATTAACTGCGACCAGTTGGGATGCTTGATGATAGAGTTTGATGTCGGGTAAGGCAATTCCCCCGTCATAACACCCAGCTGTTCATTTTTTGATGGCTACTCGTGGGGCATGGCCATCCCATAATAACTCGCGCACGGCACTGTCGATGTTGGTGAAATAGGTGTTGGGTACTTTGTCTGGGGTATTCTGCTGTGCGTATAGGAAGCATGGGAGTGCGAGCATCTTGAAAAGGGCTGCACATCCCAGAAGAGTGAGGGGGAGGGAGCGCCAATGCTTTACGTCAGCTCGAAGACGCGCCTGTGGTGTGAGCAGTTTTGTCTCATAGAATAGGGTCGGATCGTGTGTGATGTATATGCCTAGGTACCGAAAACTCCTTAATGCCACTGGAATATCATATCCTCTCGGGTTGCTTGGCGGTGTCCCCCACAGCACATAGAGCTGGGACTTGGTTCAGTTGATAGTGTGTCCAGAATGTGAGCCAAATATATGAAATATATGTAGGACCCGCCGAAGTGATTGCGAAGGTGAAGACATGTATAAAAGGATATCATCGGCATATGAGGAGATGCGGTCCTCGTAGCACTCTGTCCACCTCAGGCCGCGGATAAGTGGGTCTCCCCTGATCCAGACTGCAAGTGGTTTCAGCACTAGGGTGAAAAGGAAAGGCAAAAGAGGGTATCCCTGTCTGGTTTCCCTTTCTAATTGAAACGGCCTAGAGGTGTGATTGTTCACCTGTGCGGTTGGGCAAGCATATAATAGTTGGATCCATTTTATAAAGTTGGGACCGAATCCCATTCTCACCAATACTGCAAAGAGAAAGTCCCATTCGATTGTGTCAAATGCCATTGTTGCGTCTAATGATAATAAGGTGGCATCCTCTCTAATCGTATCGAGTCTATCAAGTACCCCGTGCAATCTTCGTAAGTTAAGGGCTGTTTTCCGCCCAGGCTTAAAGCCTGATTGGTCCGGATGCACCAAGTCCGCAATGAGGGGAATCAGTCTATTAGCCTACAGCTTAGCCAGTATTTTAGCCTCAACTGTTAGGAACGCGAAATGGGTCGATAAGACCTGCAGTCGTCCGGTGGCTTGCCTTGCTTGTGAATAACCACAATGGAGGCCATTCGGATATCTGCAGGCAGCATGCCTTTTTTAAAGCTTTCGATATACATTTGGAGGAGGTGGAGGGATAGTTTGGACGCCATTGGTTTAAGAAATTCAATCGGGAGTCCATTGGGTCCCATGGCCTTGCCTCAGCGGACATGTTGTATGGCTAATTGGACTTCTAGGTTGCTAAGTTTGCCTTCCAGGGAGTCTCTGTTGTCTGGAGACAAACAGGTGACATTGATGGTCGAGAGTAGGTCTGCCGCCGCCGATGGCGGAGTAGCACCCGCGGACTTGTATACTGATGTGAAATGGGTAGTAAATGTGTCCGCCATCAGATGGGGATCCACAATTGTCTCCCCATTGGGCCCAATCAGTAGATGAACCCACTTCCACAATTGCTCCTTTCTTACCAGCCAGGCAAGAAGCTTACCAGTTCTATCTCCATGTTCGTATATTTTATGACGGGTCGATTTCTTGTTAGTTGTTTTGATAAAAATCTGATCTTGCAAAACTTGTTCATTATGTATATGTTCAAAAGATGATGCTAGCAATGTTAATATGGAAACCTACTCCTCAACTCCTTGTTTCCTGGAATAAAATGTGAACCTTTCCATTACAACATTTGTTTTCCTACCATACCTTATACACATTTATATAGAAGCATATTGGTACACATCTAAATTTCCCAGATTAATGAATATAGGTAAACTGTCATATTCCTTCAGACCAAACACGCCTAAACAGTGTTTAAGTAAAGCCATTTTCTTTTCTGGCCCACAGTCATCTCATTCAAGTACCTCTACATACGCTAAAAGTACTGCTTTCCATATTTACCAGTACATGGGTGTTTCCCCAGGTAGTGGAAGAAATGAAGCAGGTGGCACAACCAGACACATTTGCATATGATATGAATACATACTGATATACTCAACTATAGTCACTAGTAGTGTTGCTTGAAAAAAACAAATCAAAATTGGGAAAGTTGTCACCGTAGTCTATGGTGTGTGCATCATCGTGGAGTTCTTATGCGTGTAACTTCTTTGTCAACAATTCTTGTTTATCGATAGCAACAATTTTTGTCTGCGTAGCTCTGTCATCCAGCTTTTATGTTAATAATTACTTTCAGTGGATTATGAATGGAAAATGAGATATTCGTTGTGCCCAGAGTAAAATCTGCGCCAGGATACCCGTGGAGTGAAAGTGAGCTAAAACGGTTTCCCACAATGATGTCAGTTTCCTGAACGACATGTGCACGTGTTGCGTAGGGAAGGATAAAGTCGCGTGGGCGTGCCCCATTTGTCTAAGCCGACTTCAGAAATGCGCGCAGCAACACGCGGCGTGCCGAAATGGTCTGCTACCATCTGCCATTCATGGGTGATTCTCCGTACCATCCAATACGTACTTTGCTCACTGAGGCACAAAACACCCATGTGGCCGTCTGCAACGGTCCATCCGTCACTCAAACCCCAAATACAATCCACTGCCAGCCAAAAACGGCTGAAAATAAACTCCCGCTCGTCGCCAGTGTAGGGTGGAGATGTGCTCCAATAATTCCACAGAAACAGGTGAGGAATGCTGAATGCTGTCATAACTCCAGTTGAACTAATAACCCTCTGTCATCTCTCCAAGACAATCCGGAGCAACTGATCACCGCTCCCCTTCCCCACTCCCCATTATTAACTTCTCATACCTTCCAGTGCCTGCGTGCCCGTACCAAACATAAACACGGCAACAGTGACTAACATTTCAATGTTAACATGTGCATGTGCACATGTTAACTTGTAATACATGTGAGATCAAAAAGGACTAGCCTATTTGTGAATTTACATAGACCCAAGACTGTAAGGCAGGGTACAAATCATTTTGTTTGTTCATGAAACCCAGTTATTAAAATATAATTTACCCTCGGGTACTGGGATCCCTGCATAGCTTTTAAATCGTCACCTTCACGTCACTACACTGCACACTCAGATACATACCCGCTCCGCTGTATCCAGGCGTCGAAGCACACCCAGGACACACTCGGTGTCATTCGGTGGGCCCGATGATGAAGCATGCCACCAACATGGTTGGTGGGTGAGGGCTTCATGAACAAACAAAATGGTTTGTACCCTGCCTTACAGTCTTGAGTCTATGTAAATTCATAAATAGGCTAGTCCTTTTTGATCTCACATATAAACCCCGGGGATACGGACTAGCTACCTAGTCCTCTCTCTCTCTCCTTTGATAGTGATATAACTTGTAATACATACCATACGCATGTTAACTGTAATGCATGTACACAATTACACCTGTAACAAAAACCAATCTGATTCCTTTTTAAATTCTAGAATCTGTATTGGTGCTGACGTGGTAAATTATGTTTACTTGCCCTCTGGTTGATTTGATAGTTAATTCTTCTCTGACATAGAAGGTTCATGCATATTTAATCAGTGCATATTTAATATGCATTGTATTATCTATGGACATAGTTTTCAGACAGATGACAATAACGCGGTGTTATTTGTTTTCTCTTTGTATTTTTCCTGTGCAGCAGAGGCACCAGAGGAGCCTGCGACAGATGGCGAGACCATCATCCCAGCACACATGATGAGAGTGTGATCAGAAGAGCTGTTCATCATTTGCCTGCAGGAATCTGCTGTACTTTACACTTGAATCATTTGCCTAATTTTTATTCATTAGCTAGCACTTACTAAAACAAGGATTGCATGTGTGTCAATAAATTGAGCTGTTTTCCTTACCCATTGCTCTGAACACATATTTACTGCTAAATATTTAATCAATGCACTTAAGCAAGGGCATTTGTATTTTGCTTAATGTGTGCAAAATCAAAATCAAGTTAGAGTTTGTGTCGTGAAAGCAAAAAAATGTTTTCCTTCAAGACAACCTAATGTGGCCATTCCTAAAACGTCGTATTTTGTGTCATATTTTAGCTCTGGTTTAACAGTGTAGCTGTGAATCTGTCTGTGGACCTGATAATTAACAGGAAAAGAACTGTTGATTATGAAAAGTTGTGTCAAAGACAGTAGACTGGGTAATTAGTTGTGAAAAGCATATGTTAAAGCCAATATCCCTTCATGGGAGGATTGTACTTATACTATTAGAGCCTTTAGACCAGTATTTTTTAGACTGGGTAATTGCCTGCGAGGGCTTATGTGATCAACAAAAAAAGAGTTGTAAAAATGGTACTTGAAGAGCAGTTGGGGCTCTGCCCACACGTTCATCTTCTTTTGTTCAAGCATTTGAATAGAAAATAGTTGTGTTAGTTTGCCTAAGTAGTAGTTCCATTGCTCATAACTGATAGGGGATATTGCTATTGCAGACCCCCAGGGCAACTATTGTGGGAAGGATTTTGTTTGTGTTACCAACCCCATGAGTAATACAGTAGGAAGGGGATTCACACTGTGAACTCTCTGGCAAATATTATAAAATGGTATTTTACTTTTAACTACTTGCCCAAAAACATACAAAGTGGCTTTACATTGTGAACTCTCAGACAAATACAATAGGGAAGGGTCTTACACTTTGGATTCTTTTGTCAAACACCATAGGCATGGTTTAACATTGTGAACCCTCTGACAAATGCAGGAGGAAGGGTTTTTCCATTGTTAACTCCCTGACAAATGCAATAGGAAGGAATTTGTTATAGAGCTCCCTTTTATGGTCTAACAAAAGTATATTCTGAGTGTCACTCTTTATGATCATGTCAATGTATACTTTGGGGCTGTCTAAAATGTTTGATGGTCTATTTAGGCAAAGACTACATGGTCATATTTATGTTCATGTAAAGTTAATATATTTACTTTATTGATTTTTCAATGTGGTGACGAAGGAAGTAGGCCTCTCATAATATTTAGTAGGTGACTGACAAATACTGTAGGCCTAATGTAAGGCATTGGAGTATTAGTTGAGGGGGAGTGTTAACCCACTTCAAATAATAATCACAATCTTTAACAGGGTGAACCAATAAGTCACAAAATAAACCTGTGCTCAACACCCTGAGAACCATCCCACAGAGCAGCCAGGCTTAACTTAGAGGCAATGTTTAAAATATTTATGCAGTACTCAAGCAGTAATAAAATGAAAACACCATGCAAAAAATCCTAAGCCAATTTATAAAAATAGAGAATATTTAAAAAAAATAAGATGACACTAAATGACAAAAATCTAATTTGTAGGAACCTGGGTTAGGGATTTTTAAAGTTTTTAAATAAAATAGCGGCAAAACACACTGAATATCAACTGCAGGCAATAGGTCGCACTGGACTTGGACAATGGTAAGATTTAAGGCTTACAGCGATCGAACATGGGTCAGGTACTTGGACCAGGGATATCCCGCTCACAAAGTTACTATCTCACTATGAAGCTTTTTTGGAGGCAGAAAGTCTTCAGTGTGGCCAAGCAGTTGACTGGGTCTGAGAACAGACTGGATGATGTGGGGCAGCCCCTGCGTGAGGTCTCGTAATCGATCGGAGGCGTCTCAACATAGGGTCCAGTGAAGCCATCAACGAAGGTCATTGGTGTAGCTCGGATGCTCCTCGACATCGACTCAAGTGAAGCCAACGCTCGGATGGTGCTAGGAGTCAAGTCTTTTGACTGGAGGCTTGTCAGTGGTGAATCTGAAGAACCATTAACAAAGGTTATCAGCGTTGCTGCCTGGTGCGGAGTCTGGCAAAACTTTCTGTTAGGCAGGGAGGAGTAGACTCTGACCACAAACACAGGTCTAGGACCTTGTGGACAGTACTAGGAGGTCAGGGCTCTCTTCCACCGATGCCAGAAGAGAGGACTAGGTCAGGTCATGTTGGAACTGGTCAGCTGCAAAGCAGGAAAAGCCCACTGGAAGCTTGTTGTGGCCCTGCAGCTCAAACAGGAGGTCAGTCAACTGGCTGTTGGAGTCCCTTTTGGGGTACTGGATTCAAGGCAAACAGGTCAAGTCTTCAATCAGGTTATTCAGACAGCATGGCAGTCCTTCTTTTGGTTCTTCTTAGGTCCAGGAGTGTTCTGAGGAGGGTACTGGGAATGCTACATTTATGCCCAGTGTCAGCCTGTGGCTGGGGGCAACCACTAGCCACACCCTAGCCAGTGAAGAAAGAGTTCCCACAGGTGGCCCTACCCACTTTTGCACTTCTTGTGTGTTTTACTGTAAACTATCCCACAGTGCCGCTCCCTACTTAAGCCCAAGATGGTAGGACATTTCTTCCCTCAGTCATAGCTTCTGGGACACAGCCAAATGCTTGGCTATGATAATGGGCAAACCATTCCTTGTGATCAACCCAAACCATTTCTGGGGCAGCTCCCTCTCACACTGTGTTAGGATCCAGGATGACTAGGGGACAGGCCTGGCGTCAAGTCCATCTGCTCGTGACAGGGAGGCCTCTTTAAAGTGTAATTAGTCCTTGGGCACAGCCACCAGGCCAACCTGTTAAGGGAAGGCAAATGCCTTCACACACCCGCCCTTGGTCCTCTGCATGGGAGCATCCACATCTCACTACAGGGTATCAGCATGCAGATGACAGTTGAATACAGGCAGAACATTTCCAGAGGTTTAGGCAGGTGGAGGTAACTTTTCTAAAAGTACATTTTCCAAAACAGTTAGTCCAAATATGATTTCACCATTAAATAGTATTTGGAATAACCTTTAAGGTCCTGAATTAATCTTGTAGCTGTTCTTTAAGAATGTATGACGTTACGAAGCATACATTTACAACGCATTCCTTTACTACGCAGTTTTTACATCGCAGCATCCTTTACAACACATTTTTTTTACATCGCATGCCATTACATAGCATTTTCAGAAACTACCTTTACCACGCATTCCGTTACATCACATCATACCTTTACAACGCATACCATTACAATGCATACCCTTACATCGTATTTAAGGTAATTGTTGGATAGTATAGGGGTAATAATTACTATTCTAACTCCAGTGAGTGCAACAGTAGAGTAAGTGTTGGATAGTGTAGGGATAAAATTACTATTCTAACTCCAGTGAGTGCAACAGTAGGGTAAGTGTTGGATAGTGTAAGGGTACTATGCGTTGTAATGGTATGCATTGTAATGACTTGCGATGTAATACCTGCGTTCTAGTGACATGCGTTGTAATGACATGCGTTGTAGTGACATGCGATGTAATGGCTGCATCGTAATGACATGCGATGTAACGGATGTTGCGATGTAATGACTGCTATGTAAAGGTTGTGCGATGTAATGACTGCGTTTTAAAGGTTGTTTCCCGTTCTTTAACCATAAAAAATAATTATAAGGTGTTATAATGTAATCCAGTGTGTTCCTATTAAGCAGATAACCTTGTAAAAAGGGATTTAGGGACATTTTTACTGTCAGGACATGTGCTACATTCATTTTTACATGTCATACTTTTAAAGACCATACACTCTGCCTTATTGGGCAAGGATGTCTACCTTATGGATGACATACATATTTAAAAAGATGGTTTAGCACTGTCAGAAGGGCAGCTTTTAACAAGTCAAAATTTGATTTTTAAAACTGGAGAGCCAGGCTGCAGTGGAAAGTGTGGAGAAATGATTTACAGAGATACTGAAGTGGGTAGTACAGTAAATACTGCAGTCCACTAGTAGCATTTAATTTACAGGGCCTGTGTACATGTAGTACCATATACTAGAAATTTATGAGTAAATTAAATGTGCCAATCAGGTGCATGCCAAATATAGCACTTTTTAAGGAAACACACAGCACTTTACTACTAGTTAGCAGGACTAGAGTGTGTAGAGTCTTAAAGGCATCCAAAACAGTTTAGTACAGTTGCAATAGCCCCATATACATGGTAATTACTTGCACTTTCAAGAGGCCTCTGTAAGAAGGGTTTCGGTTTGTAACTCCACTTGAAATCTTGTAAATATATATCATTGTGTGCATAGTATTTAGTTGTGTGTTCATTAAAGTACTTTTTATTTTTAAAGACACATTGTCTAGGCATTCATTTAGTGATAGTTTTGTGCTTTAATTTTGCGAGCCCACATTACCTTTCTGAGCAAGCCTTGGATTGCTTTGCCTCATTAGTATGAGGATTAAAAGTAGTACTTGGTCCCCAGTCTGAGGGACTGAGGTAAGAGGACTCAGGACATCAAAGCAAAGAGATACACATTTACATAATAAGAGCCCAGTAACTAGTGACTGCGCTGGGATATGTGAAACTCAATTTCTCAAATATAATAGGAAGGAATTTTACATTGTCAACTCCTTTCAAAACACTGAAGAAGGAGTATTATTTTGTAAACTCACTGAAAAACATAATAATGAGGGAACTCTATGAAGAATATAGTAGGATGATGTTGTCAAGTTCAACAAGTAAAAAAGAAAGGGGTTTACAATACGAACTATCTAGTGTATGTTCATCCCCATTTTCTGTACTAATGCGTCTATTTAACGCTGCACACTGCATCACTGCTAACCAATCCCCAATGCATGTGCTCTGACCCCTAAAATACGTCAAAATAGGCTGCACTCCTGATTGACATATTTAACTTACCTACAAGTATCTAGAATATAGTATCAAACTGTATTCAGGGCCTGTAAGTTAAATTTCCCTTGTGGACTGCAGCATATATTGTGCCAGCACTAATGTGTAAATCCAAAGCACATCTCTGGACTAGCCCCTGCAGCCGTGATAGGCAGTTTTAAAACTACCAATTCGACTTGGTAAAATAAAACCTTTGCAAGGCCTAAACCTTCCTTTTCAATATTTATAAGTCACCCCCAAATGTAGGTCCACATGCCCAAGGGCAGGGTGTTTATAAAGTAGGACAGGTGTACTTATGTTCTACATACCCTGGCATTAAAAAAAACCCTATAGTCGTTTTTCACAGTGGTAAAACTGGTTCTCCCATAGAAAAGCACTAGGTA
Source organism: Triturus cristatus (assembly GCF_964204655.1). Lineage (NCBI taxonomy): Eukaryota > Metazoa > Chordata > Amphibia > Caudata > Salamandridae > Triturus > Triturus cristatus. The sequence continues at coordinate 473,059,316 of NC_140588.1, forward strand.
ACATGAAAACACATTTTCATTCATAATTTCAGTTTGGAAGTAGCTAGAAAAATACTTCAAGAACTCATTTTGATAGTAATCTAAATTCCAACTAATGATCAAGTAGAATTTTACATTCTTTTTTTGAAAATTGCACTTTTAAGAGAGTTGTAATTTTCCTGCCTGAGCCAAATGTGCCTTTCAGCCAGTGCACACTTTCACCCTGGAGCTGAATGACTCCTTTGATGAGGTGTGAAGTGGATACCAGGGCTGAGATAAAAGGCTGCCTGTGGATGGAATTACTCTGTTGCTCACAACTAGGCCTGACCTCTCTCTTGTCCTGCAAGAGAGCCAGGCTCTCCTCCCACTTGGAGGGGTGTTGCCCCCAGAAATGGGTATGAGTGACCACAAGGGAGGGTTTTCCCATTATCATACCCACACCTCTGGTGGGCACAAGGAGCTCTGCACAGAGGAAGGAAGGTTCTGCCACATTGGTTTAAGGTAGAGAGGGTTACTCTGCCATAATGTACAGTAAAACAGACAGGAAGTGCTTCAAAAGTAGATAGGGTCATCCCTGGGAACTTTTACCCCATTGGATAGAGAGTGGCCAGGAGTTTCCCCCACCCATAGGCTGGCACTGTTATTCCCAGTGCCCTATTGTGAACACTTGCGAAGGCAGAAGAAGGACTGCACCTTCTGTAGTGACGTGTGAGGAGACCCCCAAGGGCTGGACCTGCTCCTACGTTAAACCCAGGATTTAGAAGTGGACTACAACGGATAGTTGACTGACCTCCTGTTAAGTTACAGGAACACAAAAGCTGCAAGATGTCAACTTTGCTGAAGAGCACAGCTGACACGTTCCAACTTAACCTGACCTGGACCCTGCTGGTGGCTTCTACTGGAATGAGTCCTGTCTCCTAAGTGGTGTCCCTAAGGTTCTGGGCCCCTTGGATAAGTGTCAGTTCTGCCATGGTGATGGAGTCATTTACTCCATTCACATGGTGGAGAGGCCACCTGCCCAATTTATAAATCAGCGCCAGTTTATAAATCAGTGCCAAGCAGGTGGTCATTTATAAAAACATTGCCAGAAATCACCATCAAGGCAGTTCCTGGCAATGCATATTACTGTGTGCTATGGGGCTGCATCAACAGGGTGCAGTCCTATAGCACAGAGTAATAGTTCTTTATTTACAAAACAAATACTGAAACCGGATTTTAGTTTTATGAAGAAAAAATATAATGCTCCCTCGCCATGGGAGGTTTCTCCCATGCGGGGGAGCATTATAATGATTCCACTGTTCCTCACTGTCGGTAAGAAACTAAAACATAACTACATGTCCACCCATCTAAATTGGGTGTGCGGACATGTAGCCATTTCTCTGATGGCCCTTACTCCCTGGGCCGCTGGAGAAGTTTGGTCGTGGTGGAGACAGAGTAGCCTCTGCCATGGCCAAACGTAAGGCCCAACCACAATTAAATTTGGCGGGTGGACCACTATATTGGCTGGGAGGGAACTCCATTGCAATAGCGACTAAGTACACTCTCCACCAATATATAAATCAGGCCAGAAGGTAAAACGTCCGATTGTGACAAACCTGGTCTCTATATCTGACCAGCGCTCAGATTTGAACCTTACTCTTGTCCCAGTCTAGCATGACCAGTGGCCCATGATTAACTCTTTGTGCTTTTTGCCATTTTTTTTCTTCAAAGTTCATTTCTCTGGTTCCCCTTATTGGATTTTTATTTTATGTTCTTGATCTTTTTTTAATAAATGTTTTGGTACTTCTAAATGCTTTACACATTTTCTTAGGTTAAGGCTACCTCCTCTGTGCCATAGCTATCAGGGCTAATTTACTGAAACCTTTGCTGGACGCAGCAAGGATAGTTTTGTTATATCTTGAGGTTTGACTGCCTTCCACCCTAACTAATTATCCACCTTCTGACATTTAGTAACTTCAGTACAAAGGAATTTTACGATGCAAAGTCTCTGACAAATACAACAAAAAAGGGCTTTTTCATTGTGAACTCCATGGCACACCTTAGGAAGGGAATTCACATTTTGAACTGTCTTGCAAATTCAAAAGGAACAGGTATTACATTCCAAACTCTGACAAATACAATAGAAATTGGTGTTACACAGTGAATTCTCTGCAGAATAGGAAGGGTTAATATAATCTGAACTCAAGGATTAACACCAGAGAAAGGGGCTTTACATTCTTAACTATCTAACATACACAATAGGAATGGGATATACACACGGCTGGACTGGGAACCCAAAGCAGCCCTGGAAGATTTCGTGGCCCAGCCCCTGGGGAAGCACTGCTTGGCCTTGGGAGGCTAGAAATACTTGCTTGCTGCTTTTATTATTGGGGGTTGATATTGCAAAACAGGCCTCCATTGCAAAACTGGCTCCATCCCTTCAGCCTCCCGGGGAAATGCCTGATGACCGGTACTGCCAGTCTGACCCTGGATAAACATTGTGAACTCTCTGACAGATTCAATAAGAAGCCGTTTAGTACATATGTCCATTTTCTTGATCTCGCACTGGAAAATGCTTAATATCTCCAGGGGGAGATTTAAGGTTTATGTTAATGTATACTTTGAATCTTTCTAAAATGGTTGACAATTATCTCTAGGCAGAGACCACAGAGTTGTGCATGTTTATTTATTTTTGTCGCACAGCCAACAGGTCTTCTTTATTGAGTGGTGAAAAGGGCAGTAGGCCTCTCATTTTACATTTTGAATTACTTACCAAAGCCTGCAGACAATTTGATGGACACATTTTTTCCAATGGGCCCATAAAGGGGCAGTGCTAGATTTAAGGTTTAAAGCCTGCTGTTGCACAAAGTGTCATATGTTACCTCACAGATAACAAGAACATACCTAATTTACAACTTAGTGATTTGCAGTCTGGTTAGTCTGAGAGGCCCCTAAAGGAGGAATTCCAATTTGTAATTCCACCTGAAACTTTGCAAATGTTTGTACTTTTGGGTATAGTATTTAGTTGTGTGTGCATTAAAGTACTTTTCCTTATTAGATAAAATATTTTGGTTGGAAATTGACTTAGTGTGTGTTATTGTTATGTGTTGCTCAGTTCTTTCCAGAGTTAACCTTGGACTTTTCTGCCTCAATACCTGGGTATTCATGTTATACATTGAGAACTCACTGAAAGAAAGGGTTTTGCATTGATAATTCTGTGTCAACTACAATTGGAAGAGCTTTCTTGACAAACACCTTAGGATGAGTCTAAACATTGTTTAAGAATAAGAGACATTCTGACACAGAGCTCTAATTCAGGTAGTGCTAGATTGGTCTTGATTTCCTTGTGCACATTTGTAATTTTATGTTTAGTATTTAGCTGTTTATGAATTACAGTATTTCATCCCAACAGTAAAAACACAGGGCATTGATTAATTAGGAACTGTTGTGAATTACATTTTTAAGCCCCAATTTGTTCTTTTTGGTTTTACTTTTTTTTACCTAGCTGTTGATATTAGATTCCTGATTCAAAAATGTGCTTGTAACTTAAACTTTTCCCTTGAGCTGCAGGAATGTCTTTCTTCAGTTGCATGCTAATCTTGTGAAGTTGAATGCAGATAAAATAGAGATTTTGTCTCTAGGGAATCATCCTTAGGTCCTGGAACTCCGTTTTGTAGTCCCGTTGCTCAAATATGAATTTACCATGAAAAAACAAAAAACAAGTGGCGTTTGGCAAAACAGGAACAGTTAATTTAATTAAACGCTTCGGCTGGGGGTACAGTTAAACAAGCTGGTCTGCACCTATCTGTGGGATTGATCTGAGTTTCCTGTTCGAACGTTTGTCTGTCAGCTATGTGCCACTCCAACTGTGACCTGTAAATTAGTAGCCTCAGGCCTAGGTCTCAGAGCCTGCCTGACCACCGATTTCTGAGTCACGTTTGAAGGAAAGCTCATGACAGGTGAATTTGATAATAGAGATGCAATTTAGTTCTTACATATGAATGTATCATTATTAACATTATCAATCAAAAAAGGAGACACTGTTCCAAAAAGAGAGAGAAATGGAGAAAGACTCAAAAAGGCATGAGAGGATAAAGTCCTAGGCTTTATAGGACCCAAGTGTGGGGAGGGGAAGCAGAGCTTAGTTTCTCTTGTTGCCCTCACACACCCCGAAAGGTGTCATGCTTCATCATCGGGCGTTTTGCTCCTCGTCGGGCCGGCGCTGCAATGCCCTACGGGTCCCCCGAAGGGTCACTTTAGCGGAGATCTTTTAAGAGAAAAGGCCGTTTGGTGCATGCGGGTGTGTGATATGGGTCCTAAAAATAGGGAGTTAGTGGTGCAGTCATGTGTGTGACGTGATCAATTAAAAGTGTCTAAGGGTTGCCTGTGGAATATTGTTTAATACAAAGGGATGGCACCCTTGACACACTAAAAAACCCGTAGGTTAGGTGTTACGCTAATGGGGATAATGTCCCATCAGATAACTAAAATGTGGTCAAAGTGGTCAACATGTTTCGCGCCCCTGCGGTCCAACAGGATCCGTGGTGCTTCCTCAGGACCAACTATAAAGTGCAAAAAAGGTACAAATGAGATCTGGGGGATAATACCCGTAATATATATATCCGGGCGTACAGGGACTAAGTTGCCCTGATATCTGTACGGTCGCTCCTGGATATAAGCCTAGGTAAACATAAATGACAAAAGAAAAAAGAAGAAAGGAACAAACAATATATCAAAGTTTTACGTCCCACATATTTCCATCAACTGGACACGAAATAGAAAAAGTTGAGTACATGGTTGCAGTGTAGCAGAGAGCCAGACTCCACTCACGGGTGATCGGCAAAATGGGGTCTCGATGATCAGCAACGGGTGGCCAGGCCCAGGACGAGTGTCCTGGTGCGGAGGCCTTCCGCCGTTGATCGGAGTCACCCACTAGTCCCATACACTGACCGTGGAGGGTCTGGAGAACTTTGTCATAAAATACAAGCCATTAATCAGCGCAGGGTATTGACAACTCATTCTCCAATGGTATGTCCTGAAGGCAGACCAAGGCACAGTGAGTACCTGTACCAATAGTCGGTGTGCCTTTTGAGAGGGTCAACATCAAAATTGTCCGTCCCTTTGATGCCCCCCTCTACTTTGGGAACAACTATATTTTCACTGCGATAAATATCGGGAGGACATATCCAGAAGTCGTATCCCCTAGGACGACGAGTGCCAAGGGTGATCCTTGCCATTTTTTCCAGGGTTGGATTCCCTGTGTCTGACACAAGAATACATTTTATCTCTTCATACATGTGGGCAATATGAGATCAAGCAAGGTAGTATAAATTATCGCTTCTCCACTGCATATCCCTTGCTAACCAATAGGTTTGTGGACGCTTCAGCAAACCCCTAAAAAGCATGATTAGAACTCTACCAAAGAAATTGGATCTCCTCCTGCCTTTGCTCTTGTTTACAGAGAAATCCCACAGAAGGGGGTAAGAATTGGTGCCTTTGAAGCTATGTTTGGCCATTCTGTCTGTAGGACAATGACTTTGTTCGGAAATGCTTGAAAGGTACTACTGAGTCTCCAGGCCATGATATAATGGACTGTAGTCAGGATCTTAGGAAATTGATGGCTTAGCTGATGATACAGGTGAAGTAGAACCTCCAGACTAGCTAAGAGTTGGTGAGGGAGTGGGATGACCAGAAAACAACGCTGACTGGGTACCAAGAGGTATAGGTGCTTAAGCCAATTTGCTGTCAAGCTTTGAAAGACAAATGAAGTTGTCCCTATAAGCTGGTCAATAAGATTTCTGATGTCAACTACCTAGTTGATGCAAGTGCATTTTGGAACCACAAAGGATGTCCCCCACATGAAGGGGCTGGAATCTTGCTTCAATAGAAATTACACTGTTAGCATCCTGAAGATGGCAGAACAGGTTGAGAGGGAGAGTGAGCCTTTCCTTATATGTAGCAGGGTGATAGGAAAGAAGGCTCAGTAAAAGTTTGTAAAACTTGGCCATGACCCGAGTCAAGAAAAATATGTTAAGTGTGGGGAGAATTTGGGACAGTTTGGCTACCTCTTTTCACTCAACCTAGAGTTATCTCCATTCTGTGCCAATGACATACGCATTAGGGGTAGTTTACCCAATAATGCAAATTATATAAGATGTGAGATTGTGCCCAGCAGTGCATCAATGCAGAATTGGCCAGGATGCTGGACCTGGAGGTGATTGAGTGTACCCATTGTCCTTAGGCTACAGCAGTGTTGCTAGTTCTTAAGCAAGACTCAACAGGTATGTGTTTTGGCATGGAATGTTGGGCCCTCAACACCATAACAACAATGGATCCTCATCGCATTCCCTAATCTTAAGCGCTAGTAGACTCATTGTATACATCCAAGTACTTCAGTACTTTTGGTCCGATCAGTGGCTGTCAGCAGATTACACAGAGTTGGTGTTAAGGACATGACTGCCTTCTCCACCCCAGATGGCCTCTATCAGTTCAAAGCTATTCCTTAAAGAATGCTCAAGACACTTTTCAGCACATAGTCAACTATGTGTTGCTTGGCCTGAAAGAGTTCTTTGTAGCCTACTTAGATGATGTTTCTATCTTCAGATGTTCATGGGAAAACCATCTGTCTGAAGCACCTGGAGTAGGTGTCTGTGAGGATGCAGGGTCAAAACTGACCATCCAAGTTACAAAGTGCCAGGCGTGTTAGTCCTTAAAGTTCTTTCTTGAACAATAAGTAGAGATAACAGTATAAGAAATGTTGAATTGTGAGGTTCCCATGACTCAGACCCAAATAACAACTTTAGGTTTTAGGCCTAACAGAGTATGATATAAGGTTTGTGGTTAACTACGGGACAAGGTTTCCCCGTTCACACCCCTGACATCCAACATGCAGCCCACAAAGGTGATTTAGAATGAGGAGCATCAGAAGGCCTTTGATGACCTGAAAGCTGCACTGTGCAATGCACCATTCTTATAGGCCCCTGACTACAGTCAACCATTTATTGCGCAGAGCAATTTTTCCAACAATAGATTTGGAGTAGTTCTCATCCAGCTCACTGAGAAGGGCAGGGAGCATTCAGTTCCTTTAGTGACGCACAGATTGCTGGCTAGCAAGCAGAACCCGGCCTCCACTGAAGAAGGTCCCCAAATTGTTTGGCACATTATTTGGGGTCCTGATGGATTTACCAAACTTTGACACAGCGCAAAACAGCAAGACAACTTGCTGTGCTGTACTCTATCAAATAAAGAGGGCAGGAATGAGCCATATCTATCAAGAAATGTCGCATTCCTACTCTCTCCTTGCTGTGGTGCACTCAATGCAGCCAAGCGCTAACGCAGGCACCCTTGTGTTATGGTGCAAGTTCACCTGCATTTTTAGGCAGGATTGTTTCTGTGTAGGAAGGTATACCTTCCTGCACAAAAGCAAACCTTAGAGACATTTTTCTCTTTCTCTGTGTGCTTCAGAAAAAGAGGAAAATACTAGGAGAAATAACAATATTTCACCTTGTTAAGCTTCTGTCAGGAAGGTACAGCAACTTGAGACATTCCCAGGTTTAACAGTCCTGGTAAATGTGGGGGTGCACCTAAATTAATGGGTGGATGTGTGAACACTCACACTCCACCCAGTGCTTAAATTGTAAAATATTAAGTGCCAGGGCTCTGACCAGGAGGCCACTGCAGCTTGCACTGTCTATTGCCCTCGTCATTGCTGTCAAAACAACTACTAACCATCTCTCTGCCATGTAAATGCAACAGGTGAGATTATTCCTGGTCCCCAAAGCTAAAGGAATGGCTGGGGAGGCAGGTATTAACAATTTTAATATGTATTGTATTCCTAAACTACCGTTGTTCTGCTCATCTCTAAATTAGTATGGTGTTGACAATTAGGTGCCGGTACCGAGCACCGGAAACCAATTAAGTGCCAGTGCTTAGCACCGAAAATAACCAGCTCAAATTAAGAACTTGCTTCTTCCATGGAAACCCATTCACAGGGCAGAGTAATGTAAGACAGTGATGGTAAATCTGACTGTTGCCCTTGCAACACCATATGTGATGCAAGGGCAATGCAATCCAATGATAAATGTGGCCCAGACACTAAAGAAATTTTGACCGCAATCTGCACTTGTACTAAGACGAAGTTTACAATTCCAGGTAGAAGAGCTACAATAACAGAGGGGACTGTACAGGCAAGAAATAGTTACTTCTGTTACTTGGGATGGGCAGCTGGCCTGTTTGGATGGTGGGGTTTGCTGCTGGGCCCGAGTAAAGACCCAAGCAACAAGATCGGCAGAATTGCGAACACCAATGCTGATGACACTGCCTATCTTAGTCAGCCAGCACCTTAATTTTGAAGCACAATCACTTTGACTGGGCGGGTAAGAGCCTCAACATCTCCACTCAGTTGGCCATAGAAGAGAGGCGCTACCTCCATTGATCGCGGTCGACTACATGTCCTTTCTGCCACTGAAAAGATTGAATGTAGATATGAAGGTAGTGTGCTCCTAGATGGGGGTGGGGGCGAGCTACCAGAAAATTGAGGAGAGGGAAGAAAACACACTACTAGTAAAGCCAGCTTGGCCCCCACAAATGCAGACTATCAGGCAACCACCTTTCTTCTGAGTTCGTTTTTGATTTGCACAGAGAGTATCAGTGGGAACTGCCTCACTAGAACTATTGCTTAGCTATCCAAGAACATGTCGTCACCCTCTGACATTATGTACAGTATCATGTTGTGCTAAAAAGTAAATTACTTACTCTTCTAAAGTAAAAGCATTGTCTGGACATTGATTTATTAGTTGTTTTTGAATATTCTATTCAGTTTGGAGTCTCGTGCCACACACTATTTCCCCGAGTAAGCCCTGACACCATCAAGACCATGAGCACAATCCACTCCGGGTCTCCGTCAGACCCATTCCCGCACCACGTCTTCAACAAAGCAAGCAGCTCCATCGCACCCCACCTATGCAATGTCATCAACCTTTCCTTTGAGACCGCGACCTTCCCAGAGAGCTGGAAACACGCCGAGATAAACGCCCTACTCAAAAAACCTAAGGCAGACCCAAGAGACCTCAAGAACTACCGGCCCATCTCTCTGCTCCCATTCCCGGCCAAGGTCATCGAGAAAATCGTCAACAGACAGCTAACCCGATACCTCGAATGTTCCGCAGCAACCACAGCACCAAGACTGCCCTCATCGCCGCCACCGATGACATCAGGACCCTGCTGGACAACGGTGAGATCGCAACACTCATCCTCCTAGACCTCTCCGCCGCCTTCGACGCCATCTGCAACCGCACACTACGCGCACACCTCCACACCGCAGGGATCCGAGACAAGGCTCTGGAATGGACCACCTCCTTCCTCTCCGGCAGAACTCAGAGCGTCTGCCTCCCCCATTCCGTTCCAAAGCCTCCGAGATCATCTGCGGCGTACCCCAGGGATCCTCCCTCAGCCCAACACTGTTCAACATTTACATGGCCCCGCTCGCACACGTCGCCCGACAGCATGACCTCAACATAATCTCCTACACCGACGACACTCAACTGATCCTCTCTCTCACCAAGGACCCCATCACCACCAAAGCCAACCTCCATGAAGGAATGAAGGCTGTCGCCGACTGGATGAAGATCAGCCGTCTGAAGCTGAACTCGGACAAGACGGAGGTCCTCATCCTCGGCTCCAACCCTTCAGCCTGGGACGACTCCTGGTGGCCGACGGCACTGGGGGCAGCCCCGACACCCACCGACCATGCACATAACCAGGGAATCATCCTCGACTCAACGCTCTCAATGACCAAGCAAGTCAACGCCGTCTCCTCCTCCTGCTTCAACACCCTCCGCATGATCTACAGATGGATCCAGACAGATACAAGAAAGGCCCTCATCATCAGCAGACTCGACTACAGAAACACCCTCTATGCGGGTGTCCTGACCAAGCTCATCAAACGACTACAACGCATCCAAAACGCCTCGGCAAGACTGATCCTCGACGTACCATGACACGGCCACATCACCCCCCACTTGAGAAACCTGCAATGGCTCCCCGTCAAGAAGAGGATATCCTTCAAGCTCCTCATCCACGCATACAAAGCACTCCACAAGACCGGCCCAGCCTACCTCAACAGACGGCTCTCCTTCTACATCCCCAACCGCCAGCTACGCTCCGCCGACCTCTCACTCGCCACCGTCCCACGCATCCGAAGAACAACCACCGGCAGGAGGTCCTTCTCCCACCTCGCCGCCAAGACATGGAACACCCTCCCACTGAGCCTACGACAGACCCAAGACCTGCTGACCTTCAGGAGGATACTCAAGACCTGGCTATTCGATCAGTAGCGGCCCCCTCCCCAGCGCCTTGAAACCCTCGTGGGTATGTAGTGTGCTTTACAAATGATTGATTGATTGACTGCTCACCTTCGCTACCCTGAGGTGAAATGCTAAAGGGAAAACCTTGCCCTCGGTTTTGGCCTCAGTAGTAAGGTTAAACCCCAATACTCCGATGGTAAAAAGCTCAGATTGCCACAACCTGAGACCAGCAACCCTCTCTGCCCTGTAACACCCAAAAAAGGTCGAAAGGGGCCTGTTTCCTTGCTTACCAAGTTTTATTATTTCCCTATTCGTAATGCCTTGAAATACATATTCCTACACTTTCTAGTAGAGTGCAGCAAGCTTTCCATTGAGTGCAATAAGTTTTTCACCAGCAGTGTATTCTTTTGTTATCCCTCTGTTGGTAGTATAGTGCAACTGCAGCTTCCCATCTCCATTCCAATGTTCTGTGATGACCTCTGTTGGTAGTACAGTGCAACTTTAGTTTTCAAGTTCACATATTCTTATCTGAGGACACCTGTTTGCAGTACAGTACAACAAGCTTTTTCTCACCATTGTACTCTTCTGTTAGGGCATCTGTAGGCTGCATAGTGACTCTTCAACTTGCCTGAAGCTGTGAAAAACTTGGACTTAAATGGAGGGCAGTGCTGTACACTTTTTCTCAAGATGACAACTGTGCCAGTGCACACTTATTCCTTTGTTTTTTGGTCCCCCAGCTCTCCCTTCTGAAGCTTATGTATAAATAGTGAAGGAAAGCCAGATTTATTATCTGTTTAGTTTGATACTGCCATTAAAAGATTGCAAATAACAGACTGCAGGGAAAAGGTTGAACTGTATGAACCATTAATTAGGTGTTTACCCAGGAAGAGCAGTGGCACTCAGAATATGAAAGTGCTGCCATCCTCTGAACTTTATGCCCCCTCCAACTGTCCTTCGACATTTATCTTTTACAAGAGACTCTAGCTCAGCCTCAGTTTTCTCTTCCTCCAAATTATAATTTTATGTGAGCATACCTGTCTTCCCTTCACTAGAATAGCAGTCCTCCATTTTCTGTGAGGACATCATTAGGTTGCATTGCACACCTGCAGCTTTTGATTTCGATTATATTCTTCTGTGAGTGCATCTTCAGCTTTCAGCTTTCAAGCATTTGTATCCTCCTTTGAGGACATATATCGACTGGATAGCAAACCTGCAGCTTTCCTGGTCGTAGCTCGGTTGCCAATGGCAATCTCAAGGCAATTCACGTAAAAGGGAGACTGGCCTATTGAACTTTTTGGTTGTGCAGAGACTTATGCCTCCAAGTGTGATGATGACAAAAGCAAATAACATATCCGTGCTGGGGTAGAAAATAAAATATTGTTTTGTATATACAGTCCATGAATTAAATAAAGAACTAAATGTGTGATGGCAGAGCCTGATTTTCGAATATAAAACAGTTCCTTGTGCATTCCACAAAAAGCAAAAGGGCACATTTAACTGAATAGAAAGACAATGTGCCAACCCAATAGGGCAATAAACCTGACCTGAAGCCCCTACCTATATTTATAGAGTATTTAATAAATACAATATTGGAGCCCCAGCCCCAATTTTTGCACAATGTTGCGTTTTGCGATGGCCTATCCCATTGGGGTCCATGTTTGAACGATCTGCGAGAGGTCAGTGGCCTCCCACACATTGAGGAGGCACAACTGGGGAGAGGCCTTCAAGATCTTGCCACAAGCCCTCTCCCTCTGTTTTGTAACCTTATCCCAGTATTGCCCCACCAGTCCCATAGGATCTGGAAGAAGGTGCCTTTCTGGTTGCACTTTCGTAAGCATAAGGAATCAGGCCTCCTACCTAGCTTGAACCGAAGCTTTGCATCCAAATACATACGATGGAGTATTTTGAGTGGAACTAAGCGCAGTCTCATAGGGATAGCAACTTCTCTAGGAGAAGCCAATGCGTCACGCCAGTCCTCATCATCCATGCTCCCCAGGTCCGACTCCCAACCCTGCCGCAGGCGTTGCATAGGATCAGGCCGATTGTTTAACAGTTTTTTATAAGTAAGGGATATAGCTTTTGTGGGCATAGGGTCAAGCATCAATCTGTCCTCGAATGGAGAGCTCCTTGGGCATGGCAGCTGAGACAGCACGGCTGATCTGAAGGTACCTGAAGGTCTCGGTGGGCGCCAGTTGATACCTGGCCTGTAGGTCGGCAAAAGTGGCCAATTTCCCCTTTACCCATATGTGCCCCACCGTTGAGATGCCTATCATATCCCACCTGTCAAAGCCAGGACATTTACTAAGCTGACCCAACATATCTGGTTCCCAGAGTGGCGTAGCTTTTGTAAGTCGATTGTGCCAGCCTCATTTCTTAGTGATTCCGTGCCAGACCTCCACTGTGCGTGCGGTGGGCCCCGTGAGGCGAAGCTTACGGGGGTTCGTGTAGAGTGCTCTATGGTATCCTCCCCGTCCCAAAAGCCAGCAGTCTGTGCTAAAGTTTGGATCATCGTACTCCCCATGTACCCACTTATTAATCGCAACCGGTTGTGACGCCTGGTAGTAGAGCCGCATATCAGGCAATGCAATACCTCCATCATACCATCCCATTGTAAGTTTAGTCATGGCTATACGCGGTGCCCGCCCCTCCCACAGCAGTCCTCACACTACGCTTTCAATACAGGAAAAATAGGCGTCGGGGATAACGTTGGGGGTATTTTGCAGTGCGTACAGGAAGCACGGTAGAGCAAGCATCTTAAAAAGTGCCGCCTGCCCCAGAAGAGTTGGAGGGAGAGATCGCCAATATCTAGCATTCGATTTCAGACGGGTCAGGGGCCCCAGCAGATTGGATTCATAGAATAAAGTTGGGTCCGGGGTAATGAATATGCCAAGGTACTTAAAGCCCTGAGATGCCACCGGTATGTTGTAGCCCCTGGAGCTAAGTGGTGGTTCACCCCACAGCACATATAACTGGGACTTGGCCAAATTAATTGTGTACCCTGAGTGGGCACCAAATATATGGAATACGTGGGCACTCGACGCAGGCGAGGCCAAGTAGAGGAGAATGTCATCTGCATAGAGCGAAATGCGACCTTCGTGATCCTCAGTCCACTTAAGTCCCCTTATCTCCGGGTCGCCCCTGATCCAGACAGCCAGCGGCTTTAATACGAGGGCAAAGAGCAGGGGCGATAGAGGGCATCCCTGTCTCGTGCCCCGCTACAATGGGAAACTACTAGAGACATGGTTGTTGACAGTTACATGCACAGTAGGTTGGGTGTAAAGTAGCTGAATCCATCTAATAAAATTGGGTCCAAAGCCAATCCGAGCCAAAACTGCGAAGAGAAAATCCCACTTGATGGTGTCAAATGCCATGGTGGCGTCCAATGACAACAGGATCGCTCTTCCCTGACGGTGTCTAGTCTGCAGAGGACCCCATTCAACCGCCACAGGTTCAAGGCTGTGTTCCTTCCTGGCATAAACCCGGATTGCTCTGCATGCACCAGCGCAGTAATATGGGGGATGAGTCAATTGGCCAATAATTTTGCTAGGATTTTTGCCTCCACGGAGAGAAGGGATATAGGGTGATAGGATTTACAGTCATCCGCTGGCTTGCCTGGTTTGTGTATCACCACAATTGAGGCCGTCTTAACATCAGTTGGAAGGATACCTAGATCAAAGCTTTCGGTGTACATGCGCAGTAAGTGGGGAGAGAGCTTAGAAGCCATTGGTTTAAAGAATTCAATTGGGAGCCCGTTAGGTCCCATAGCTTTACCTGATTAGCTTTTTGAATTCCAGTCTCTGTAATGTCACTCTCCAGGGAGTCACAATCCTGTGTTGATAGGCGAGCGACTTTGATAGTAGACAGGAGGTCTGCAGCCATAGAGGCCTGGGACGTCTCGGCAGTAGTATATACAGGTGAGAAGTAAGAGGCAAATGTTTCAGCAATCTGCTGAGGGTCAGTGAGAAGCACACCCTCAACCCCAGATATTGAGTGGACCCACCTGAATGCCCACTCCCTTTTTTCTAGCCAGGCCAGGAGTTTACCTGCACGCTTGCCATGCTCGTAGATCTTGTGACGGGTAGCAAGCTAGCGCATCTTGGCAGCTTCCGTCAGTAGCTAATGGTAGTCCAGAGGCACCATATTGAGTACGTGCTGTGCGTCTGAATCAGGAGCACACGCAAGGGCTTTTTCCTTTACCAGGATTTCCTCTTCCAACTCCACTACTCGTTTGGAAAGTTCCCTCCTATATCCCACCATCAATGATAAGGCTCGACCCTTAATGACAGCGCCAAACGCCCCCCACATTACACAGGCGGAAGTGACCGACCCCACGTTTTCTGTGAAATAGTAGTCAGTGTCTTTGAGCAGTGTTTCCCTAATGTAGGGTACTTTAAGCGCCCATGGATTGATAGAGAGAGTAGAACAGCGCCTGGTCTGCCCCAAGGTTAAAGTCGTGAGAATGGGGGAGTGATCAGAGATTCTGGGGACTCAGAAAAAACATGAATATCTTGGGCGTGTGTGAATGCGGGATTGACTATTGTGGTCCCCTGATTGAAACATGAATTGTATGGTGGTCGGGTTAAGCCATCTCCAGATATCCACCAAGCCCATGGCGGATGAGAACTCGTTCAGTTGGGATCCCCGGAGGGGGTCCCTGCGGGCTGGAAGGCGATCCCTAGCGCCATCAAATGTCAAGTTGAAATCACCTCCCAGCACAAGTACACCCAATGGCAAGTCAAGTATGAGCGCACCTATGTCTTGCAACACGGGACGCTGTAAACCAGCGGGGATATAGATGGATATGACGTTGAGAATTTGTCCCACCCAGGTGCCAGAAAATGGTACATATCTACCCTGCGCATCTGTCCAAGTCTTGTGGATCATATATGGACAGCCCCTGCAGAGGAGTACTCCCGCCCCGTGAACCCGAGGTAAACCCTGAATGGGCGACCAGTCCGTATCCCACCTATTCAGTGCCCCACAAGAGTTCCAAACCAAGTGCGTCTCCTGGAGTAGGACGATATCCGGTGCCTGTCGCTTCAGGTATTGCAGTACTATTCCCCGCTTAATCTTGTCACCCAGGCCATTGATGTTCCACGTCAGGAGTTTAAGGACTGAGTGTGAAGCCATATGGGTGATGTGTTTGGATGACAAAAATATCTGAAATCAGAGGGTGAGGTCAGAATTGCAGCCCCGGGGCAACAGAAGCAGGGGAGCCTGCTGTATGGCAATAAGACAGATCTGGGTCCAGTCGCATCAACGAGTGGACACCTGTACTGATCTCCAGGTATCCCCAGCACTCCCCATTGTGATGCCTTTGCATTTTGGCGGGGAGCATTATATACCACAGTGAAAGTGAATAGGTGCATAGGAAAATTGGACCCATTGAAGAAAAGGAAAACAAAGAGTAGCATTGCACGAGTACAGTAAACAGAACACCAAAGACATCCAAGCCCCCCCCTCTCCCTGAAACTCAACACCCTGCCCCCACAACGGGTACAAAACCACCCGCCACCCCCAACTTGCAGAGTGCCTGTCGCCCTCCCTCAACAGTGTCGGGTACGTGAACAACCCCACTCCCTATGGCAACGGTTCATGAGAACAGGAACAGACCCGGCCAGCAAGCCCATAACCTGGTATATGAACACCACTAATACCTTGTTGCAATAGTGAAGCGATAACATTATCTAATACACTAAAAACCAAGAACAAGATGGAATTGGATCATTATGAACCCTGATCTGTTGTACCCCATGTAAGAGGTGAGGCACCCTAAACATGAAGCCACCACCAAATGCATGTTCAGGTGGTCAATGCCTAGGGGACAGTCACTTATACTTGCTGATCATAAAACTTCAACCCTTCGGACTCTGTGCCACCAAGTCGCTGTTGGATGGGGACGTACTCTGTCCCTCTGTGCCCGATGCGGTGCCAGTGGGGGAGGCAGAGACCAGACCCGGTCTGTTTTCGCCTCTGTTGGCCCCGGTGGAGGGGCGATACCACTTGTAGACGGTGCGCCAGCCATCGAGCCAGTCCCAGGCATCCTCTGGCCTTGTGAAGAACCAGACCTTCCTTTCGGAAGCGATGCAAAACTTTGCGAGAAACATCATTGCATATTTAATGTCTTGGTTACTCAGTGCGGGCTTCACCTCCAGGAAGCTACGAAGCTGTTTCTGTACCTTCTGTGTAAAGTCAGGAAAGAGTGTGATTCTGCTATTATCGATAGTGATTGGTGGGGCCGCCCTTGCTGTCTGCAGGATAGTGTCCCTGTCGCGAAAATTAAATACTCCTGCTAGCAGAGGCCTGGGCGGTGCACCGGGTTTGGGGAGACCACCTGGCACACGATGTGCTCTTTCAATGGAGAAGTACTGAGACAGGCCCTTGGGCTGAAGGTGTTGCAAGATCAGCCCCTCGACAAAGAGGTCTGAGGCCTGCCCCTCGGCCTGCTCCGGAACACCCAGAATGCGAATGTTGTTGCATTCGGCCATCTTAGTCGTCGAGTTGCCGTTCTAGCGCCTCTTGATTAGATTGCAGGTCAGCCACTTGGCGTTTCAGGAGGTCAGTGTCAGCTGTGAGGCCCTTGATTGTGCTCTCGACCTCAGTAACGCACTCTGCCATCTTGCGCATATCAGCCCGGATCAAGAAGACTTCCGTAGCAACAGAATTGATACGACCTTCCAAGGAGGTGCGCACAGTCGTTATCGCCGTGAGGATACCCTGCAAAGTTAGGATTTGGTGGAGTCCCCTTGGGCTTAGGGGTAGATTGTTGCTCCTCCTGGCCCTTCTGCCAGGTGTATTCCTCCAACTTCGCCTGATGTGAGTTCCGGCCACTGTGGCCGCTCGCCATGATGAGGTCGCTGTGTGTGGCCCCGAGTATGGAGGGCCTGGGCGAACCAGCTACTCACCGGGGAGGAAAAAAAGGTCCTCTCCCCGTCACCAGTCTGTTGGGTTTTGCTGGGTAAGTCCAGACCAAGCGGCACGTCGATGCTGGAGATTGAACACCACCAAGAGGAGGGGGTGGGTTGGGGGGAAAGCGCCAGCAATGTGGAGGCTGAAGCCAATGAAGCAAGATGATGGGTGAGTGTTCCCCCCGATGTGAAGAGGGATTGCGACTTTGCACTAGGAGATTGTGCCAATCAGCCCCCCCCCTTTGGTCCAAGAGTCTCTCCGGCCGGCACCCCCCACGCCAAGTTCAGAGCCTAACGATCGTATGAAGCCTCGCTCCCTCTACCCCGCGAGGAACAAATCAGTCCATGCGCTGATGGGGAGACACGTGTGGAGACAAGGCAATGTGCCGTGGGGGCTGTGGGGCGGAAGAACTCACCAGGGAGGCCGCCAGAGACAATCAGAGGCAGTGCGGCTCCTTCGTTGTGAAGATGGGCCTAATGAACTTTCTACAGCCGCGGCGTCGATTTGCATAGAGTGGCAGGGGTCTGACACTCCGTTCTGTGCCCCACACCGCCGCTGCTCAGAGTCTGGCTGATAGCTGCGCCGGACCACCGCCAATCGGGCCAAATCTCCGCCCGAGTGGCGGACGCTCCTCAGGTGAGTCCACTTTCCGCTGATGTGACACGGGGCAAGTCAAACTTTCAGGGTAGATGAAGGGAGTGGTGCAACGGAGCTAAGCGACCGTTCGGCCATTACCCTCGGCGGTTAGCCACGCTCCCCTAAAAATATATTTTTAAATAAAAAATATTTCTTTTGTTATGATTATTTGTTTACATTTAAATTTCTAATTCAAAATTAATCATGGTATATTTTTTGTTTTACTTTGGAAATCTAGATTAGTTCATTTTTTTTATAATTTCTATGTGTATATTTTATAATTATATTTCAAAATGTAATATCCTAATGTATTTTAAATGTATTATATGTCTAACTTTATGTTAAAAATTGAATTAATATGTTTTAAAATACATGTATATTTAAAAATTGATAATCATATTGATTTTTATTACGTATTCTATTTTTCATTTACAAAAATGTTTTATTATTTAAATATATTATGTTTTTAACTGCTAAAAATAGGATACTGTGAATATAATTCATATATTATATAAGTGCGATCATAATGTTATAACTGTAATTGTTGAACATTCATCCTGTGCCCTAGGCACCCCCCTAACTTTTTGCTGACTGGTACTGGTGGTAACTAACTCTGACTGACCCTGGGCACTGCCTAATCAGGCCCTGGGCCAGTGCTATGCTGAAAGAGACACACTTTGAATACAGTGAAAACACCTACATACAAAAGGGTACACTGTGGGATGTGCCCTGTAATTGGCATGACCTACCCTATAAGGCCCTAGTACATAATAGGGAAGGGGGATTGAAACTACCTTTCAGTCCCCAGTACATAATAAGGCATGGCAGTTTAGAGGCGAGCAGCCCTTTCTGCACTTGCATGTGTACACTGCTGAGCCTGAGATCAGTTTAAAGTAGCCCATTGTTGCAGGACTGCTTTTAAAAAGTAAATTGTGCCCAAACTCGACTTTGGTGTTTGGGACACTTAAAAGTGGATATCCTACAATGTTTGGGCATATTAGGTACCCACACGGTCTCCCCTAGGTGTCCCAGCGGTGGGGGGTCAGGTATGTATGAGGAAGACCCTTATAAAACGGGTTTTATATGCCCTGGGTTAAGTGAATTGTACATTTCACTCCCCACATTGTGATAAAGTGCTGTCCAAAATCAACTTTAGTGCTTGGAGCACTGTGGATGGAGGATCTGCAATATTTTTACACATTCACCCCTAAAGTCCACCCTAGGTGTTCCAGGGGTGGAGGTCCTGTAGATATCGAAAATATAAATATGTTGTATAAGCCCTGGTGCTGGAAAAATGGCCCAAGTCATTTTTCCCATTGCAAATCCCATGCCACATAGGTTAACATGGCAAGAAGTTATTAACTACTAACTCTTGATAGGAGAAAGCTAAAACTACCATTCAAAAGCTTTCCAGAATGGTATTTAATAAACTGAACAATATGATATTGTTGAATTTCTCCTAAAATGTACAGACAATGAATTATAAGACTTTTTTGTTTGTAAGCCTAGATTCAGCCTTCCAGTGGTCTATCCTGATTGGTCAGAGCTAAGTGGATTCACCAGGCTCCTTTGAAGAGGTGATAAGGAGCTCCTGGGGTTGACCAGCCCTGCTGGGAGGGCAGTGTTCTGTTACACAGGAAGGCCAGAGCAAGGGGAAGAGTCAGAAACAATGGACTTCAAGGGAAGGAGAAGGCACCAGTGTCATTTACAACTCTACTCTTTTTAACCCAGCCAGATGCTAGGCTTATGGAAGGAATGAGCAGAAGCAAGGGGGAGAGACTATGGAGATTAGCCATCCTAGGTGTATGTTTAGCCAGCTCTTCTCTCCCTGCTGGAAAATAAGCAATTATGAATTTGGAAGAATTGGTGCACTTTGGGACAAAATAGTGCCACACTCTGCAGGAAGTGGACAGACCTTGGGGCCGTACCCTACACTCCATTGGACAGGAGTGACCCTCTGCTGACCCAGAGAACTTGGAATAAGTATCTGAGAGGGGCAGATCCTCTCAGATCTGCTGCTTGAAACCTAAGAAAGCAACACAGTCGGCGCTCCACACCGTTTAGACTGTTTCTCGCCTTGAGTTTTGTTTCATTGTTTCTTTGTTTGTTCTTTTCTATTAAAATTTAAAATATTTGTATCCTGCCTAACTTCTGAGTTGCCGAGAATATCTCCTGTAATCCTGCTGAGCCTCTGGGGATCGGTCGCTGCTTCGTGACGTCTAGCAATTGACATGCATATACTAGCGGCCGGCCCTGGTGGTTGTAGGCCCATATTTGTAATGATGCTCTTTGCACAATAAAGTTTAAAAAAAAAAAAAAAAAGAAAGCAACACAGGCCATGCTGAGAACCTTGATGCACATTTTCCAAGGCCTGCACTCTGACGATTGCACCTTCTGCACCATCTGAAACTACAGCCTGGGGATTACCTTGCTGTAAAATAACTAAAGAGTGGACTCCCTCCAAGCTACAGGCTAACAGAGCTTATCTGGAACATCACCACCAAGGATCCTTAACCTGGAGAACTACCAGTGGATTTGTAAGGGTTTTGTCCAATTGGATTATGGGAACTGAAGTCCTCAACTTTCAAGGACCGTCTTGGAAATTCCAGACCCTTAGAGTGAGTTTGTGACACTTTGGGACCCTTTGTGAAACTTCAGGAAGAAGTTCCAGGAATTTGGAGAACTTTGGAGCAACTTTGGAAGAACGCTGCGTAAGGGGATTGACTCAACCTGGCCTGCAAAGCCGCCTGCCTTCAACCATGAACTAGCCTGCCATCCAGGTTTGTCCTGCTGAAAAGCTCCATAAGTCCTTCTTCCAGAGTTTGACCAGGAGTAGGCGAAATCCGAAGCCGGCGAACCCTCACCGAAAACGGCCTGGTGAAGAGCATGGAGCGACCCCGCGGGAAAAAGCGCCAGAAAAGTCTGAAGGTAAAAACTGTGACCAATACCTACCGCGAGGGCTAGCCGGGCAGGGCTCCATCGCAGTCGGCCTGAAACTTTGACTTTGACCCAGTCTATCGTGACCAGATGTCCTGATAAGGCACTATAGGTTTCTATGTGCTAGAAATTGCCAAATCTTTGAAAATTCATATCTCAGGTTCCCTACATTGGATCTTTGTCGTTTTGGTGTCATTTTAAAGATACAAATATTTCTTGTTCTTATGAGTTGGTGTTGGATTTTTATTATGTATTGTATCCTAATTGTTCACTGAATTGGTGTTTCCAAATGCTTTACATACCTGTCTTTGAAGTTAAGCCTGTCTGCTCGCAGCCAAGCTACTAAGGGTTGAGGATAGGGATCATTTTCTAAGACCTATTCTGAGCACTTTACTGTGCTAGCGGCCTTATTGCCAGTTGCTGTTGCCAGTTGCAGTTGCAGATCTACATTTGCCCATACCAATAATCCACTTTCCAACATTTGGTGCTCAGCAGTGTGGATGAGGAATTGTGTTTAAAAGGTACAGCTTTCAGTAACGTGAATTAAGATTGTAAAAATCCTCTAAATTGCCTTAGAGCAAAATCTTTGAGGTTGATTTTTTGGAATTTGGATGAAACCATTTTTAATCCATTTGTTTGATTTTTCCAAATTGTTCTAATTCTGTTGTGCCTAGTTGTTGTGACCCAAATCTAGGGAACCATGAAGCTGGACCTGGCTAAACTGTCCCAGTTCAGGAAGACTGATCTTAGGGTACAGTATAGGTCGAGGAGGGTGCCTGCTGCCCACAAGATTAGGAAGGCAGGGTTGCTTAAGTCCCTAAAAGCCTGGGCTGGGTTAGCTGAGGAGATTCAAGGGAGTATGGAGGGTGTTCCCCCCCCCCCTCACCCAAGAGGGCAATAGGGATGATGCCTCTTCCATTTTCTCTAGTGTTACCCATATGATTCCAGATGGGGGAGAGGGAAGGGTCTCTTACTCTGGAAACACCACTGTCCCTTGCAGAGAGACAGCTTGAGGCTCAATTAGCTTTGATAGCTTTCGAGCAGAGGAAACTGGAATTGGCCGAGAAGAAGTGGGAGGAGGCAGTGAAAATGATGAAGATGTTGAGATGTCCAGGGGTGGTGGTATTGCTCACAAACTTTTCAAGGGTATAGAGCCGAGGTACACCGAGGGACCGAGGGGAATGACATTGACAAGTGGCTAGCAGCCTTTGAGAGGGCACTTAGAATGAGTAGGGTCCACTTTAAGTATTGGGGTGCACTCCTGTGGAAGTTGATTCCAGTAGCTAGGAGGGATAGGCTCCTGACCCTGAAGGGGGAGGATGCAGAATCATAGCAGCAGATAAAGGCATGCTTAGTCAAGAGATTTGGTCTGACACCAGAGCAGTACATGGTAAAGTTTAGAGGCTCCCAGAAAGTGAGTTTAAAGTCTTGGGTAGACTTTGTGGATGTTTCAGTGAAGGCACTGGAAGGCTGGATTGTTGGTAACAAAAGTTGATACATATGAGGGATTGAATAATTTGTTTTTGAAAGAACATATTTTGACTCCATATGCAGAAGAGAAGTTATGCCAGTATCTAGTGTACTTTAAGCTGACAGACCCCAAAGAGTTGGGGAAGCAGCTGATGAGTGGATGAGAACCCGGGTTTCCATTCAGCACCAGGGGGTTGACCAGAAGAAGGAGGACAGGTCCCTCCCCAGGGGAAAGCCCAGGGAAAGGAAGGCCAAAACCGAAGGAGCCCTCAAAAGACCCACAAAAACCTGAACAAGATGGTGGAGGGCTGAGCCAATCCAAATTCACAGGGAGGGGGTATCAGGGAAAGAATGGTAGGTAATTTGATCCCTCAAAGGTGGGTAGGTGCTCTGACTGTAACCAGCCAGAGCACACAAATTGAGATGTTGTCTGTGCCAAGAAGCTCGCCCCTAAGGGGCCATCCACAGGGATTGCTAGCATAAGTGTAGCGGTGGAGAGTTGTGCCCCAGAGAGGGGTAGACAGGTGGTGGAAGCAACCTTAGTGCCCCTGGGTGGGGTGACTATTTCATCCCTTGATGCCTTACCTCCAAACATGGACAAGTACAGGCAGAGGCCTAAAGTGAATGGGACTGATGTTGAGGCTATCAGAGACACCGACGCTGGAGTAACTATGGTCCTGGATGAGCTGGTGCCTCTAGGAAGGTTACTACCTGGTGACTTTCACCAGGTGACTTATGCAGACAGCACTGCCAAACTCCTTCATATGGCTGTGGTGGATTTGGAATGGGGGGGTGTAACAAGTCCTATGAAGGTAGCTGTGTCTAAGTGCTCCCAGTCCAGTGTTTACTGGGCAATGATCTTGAAGTCTCTGAGTGGTCAGAGGTGGAGAAAGGACTCCTTATGAAAATATTGGAGCTCCCTTAGTGGGTATGTGCTGGGACTAGGTCACAGACTAGCCAGAAGAGAGGAGTTGGACACTTGGACCCTGGAACAAAGGGTCAAGCATCCAAGGACAAGGGCACTGGGCCTGGTGAGCCAGCCCTGGGAACTCCAGAGGTGCAGGAAGAATCTAATCTGGATGGGAAGGATCTGGCCTCTGAGGGAGGGACTCCATCCCTGCCAGAGTTGTCAGATTTGGCAGAACTGATAGGAGCAGGTGGACCCTCCAGAGAGGAGTTCAGTGTGGGATAGAGAGACTGTCCCACCCTTGAGAGCTTGAGGCGGATTACCTCTAAGCAAGAGGAGGGGGATGACAGTGAGTTTCATAGAATCTACTGGGAAAATGGACTGCTTTATACTGAGGCCAGAAACCTCAAGGAGGTGGCCATCAGGCGGTTGGTGGTGCCTCAGAAGTACAGAGAGTTCATTCTGACTTTGGGTCATGATATCCCCTTGGCAGGACATTTGGGACAGACAAAGACAAGGAACCGATTGGTGAACCGCTTCTACTGGCCCCATATGTCTGAAAAGGTAAAGGAGTTTTGCAGCTCCTGTATCAGCTGTCAGACTAGTAGCATAGCAGGGGGCAAGACAAAGGCTCCCCTAATACTACTGCCAGTGGTTGGGGTTCCTTTTGAAAGGGTGGGGATGGGCATTGTTGGTCCCCTAGACCAACCTATTGCATCAGGGAATAGGTATATCTTAGTGAGGGTCGTAGGGTCCTGCATGTTAATGGATTGAAACCCTACGATGACAGGGCAGATATGACCATGTTAGTGGTCACTGATGAGGGAGTGGAGGAGGAAACTGATCCAATGCCCGACCTCCTCTCCACTAATGTGCAAGATGGGTTAGTGGAAGGAGTTGTACTCTCTCCCAAGTTGACAGGCCAGCAGCACAGAGACTGTAAGCAGGTGCTGGAACAGTTTGCTGGCCTGTTCCATTTGGCCCCAGGCATCACTGAGTGGTGTGTGCACCACATTGACACTGGTGATAGCCAACCTTTCAAAAATAACTGTACAGGTTGTCTGACCATGTCAGAGCCAGCATTAAAGCTGAGGTTGCTAAAATGCTGGAATTGGAGGTAATTGAACCGTCTGAGAGTCCATGGGCCAGTCCATTGGTGCTGGTACCTAAACCTAATCCACAGGGGGAACCCAAGGAGTTAAGGTTCTGTGTGGACTACAGAGGATTGAATGCAGTCACAAAGACTGACACTCACCCTATACCTAGAGCTGATGAGCTCATTGACAGGTTAGGGGCTGCTAAGTACCTGAGTACTTTTGATTTGACTTCAGGTTACTGGCTGACTGCCGTCACTGATGAAACAAAGGAGAGATCATTATTCTCCACACCAGAGGACCATTATCAGTTCGAAGTTACGCCCTTTGGCTTAAAGAATGCACCTGCCACCTTCCAAAGATTGGTGAACAGGGTCTTGTCTGGGTTGGAACAGTTCAATGCAGCCTATCCGGATGATATAGCTGTATATAGTTCTACCTGGGGAATCACTTAAGCCACCTTAGGGAAGTGCTTCAGGTCATGCAGCAGGCAAGCCTGACTATTAAGGCAAGTAAGTGCCAAATAGGGTAGAGTTCTGTGGTGTACCTGGGCCACCTGGTAGGTGGGGCCATGTACAGCCTCTCCAAGCTAAAGTCCAAACTATTTTGGATTGGAGAGATCCTGTTACCCAGACTCAGGTCAGGGCATTTCTTGGACTGATGGTATTATAGAAGGTTTGTTCATAATTATGGGACTATTGTGGGGCCCCTAACAGAACTCACTTTTAAGAAAAGGCCCAAAAAGATGGATTGGACGCCAGATTGTCAGAAGGCTTTTGACACACTGAAAGCTGCTATGTGTTCAGCACCAGTGCTGCTGGCCCCTGACTACACAAAATAATTTGTAGTTCAGACAGATGCTTCAGAACAAGGGATTGGGGCAGTGTTGGCGGGCCCTGGGCTCTGCCTAATAAGGCCCAGGGCCAGTGCTAAGCTGAAAGAGACACACTTAGAATACAGTGAAAACACCTACATACACTAGGGTAAACTATTGGTTGGGGTTCCCCTGTGATTGGCATGACCTACCCTATAAGGTCCTATTACAAAATCAGGCAAGGGGATTGAAACTACCTCTCAGTCCCTAGTATATAGTAGGGCATGGCAGTTTAGAGTCTGGCAGCCCTTTCTGCACTTGCATGTGTGCACTGCTGAGGCTGACGTCAGTTTAAAAGTAGCCCTGTGTTGCAGGACTGCTTCTAAAAAGTAAATTGTGCCCAAACTCGACTTTGGTGTTTGGGGCACTTACAAATGGGTAACCTAAAATGTTTCTGCATATTAGGTACTCCCAACATCTCCCCTAGGTGTTCAAGGGTTGGGGTCTTAGGTATGTATAAGGAGGACCCTTATAAAATGAGTTTTTTATGCCCTAGGTTAAGTGAAATTGCACATTGAACTCCCCACATTGTGATGAAGTGCTACCCAAAATCGACTTTGGTGCTAGGAGCACTGTGAAGGGAGGATCTAAAATATTTTTAAATATTTGGGACACCTAAGGTCTCCCCTAGATTTTCCAGGGATGGGGGTCCTGTAGATATAGGCAGAATACTTATAAAATTTGTTTTTATAAGCCTGGGTGCTGCAAAAATGGCCCAAGTAATTTTTCCCTTTGCAAATCCCATGCCATATATGTTAATATGGCAAGAAGTTATTAACTACTAACTCTTGATAGGAGAAGGCTACAAATGCCATTCAAAGATTTCCCAGAATAGTATTAATAAACTTAACATGGATTAGCCAGGCTTCTTTGAAGAGGCGATAAAGAGCCCCTGGGATTGACCAGCTCTGCTGGGAGGGCAGTGTTCTGTTACACAGGAATGCCAGAGCATGGGGAGGAGTCGTAAACAATGGACTTCAAGGGAAGGGGACGACACCAGTGTTATTTACAACTCTACTCTTTTGAACCCAGCCTGATGCTAGGCTTAAAGAAGAAATGAGCAGATGCAAGGGGGAGAGACTATGTAGATTAGCCATCCCAGGGGTTTGTTTAGCCAGCTCTCCACTCCCTGCTGGAAAATCAGCCATTATGAATTTGGAAGAATTGGTGTACGCTGGGACAAAATAGTGCCACACTCTTCAGGACGTGGTCAGACATTGGGGCGGTACCCTACACTCCCTTGGCAGAAGTGCCCCCCTGCTTGACCCAGAGAATTTGGAATAAGTATCTGAGAGAGGGGCAGAGCCTCTCAGATCTGCTACTTGAAACCTAAGAAAGCAAGATGGGAAATGCTGAGAAGTTTGATGTGCTT
Source organism: Triturus cristatus (assembly GCF_964204655.1). NCBI lineage: Eukaryota > Metazoa > Chordata > Amphibia > Caudata > Salamandridae > Triturus > Triturus cristatus. Next base: position 473,085,777 of record NC_140588.1, read on the forward strand.
TTCCTAAGGCCTGCACTCTGAAGATTGCACATTCTGCACCATCTGAAACTGCAGCCTGTGGATTACCTTGATGTAACAGGACTAAAGAGTGGACTCCCTTCAAGCTACTGGTTAACAGAGCTCACCGGGAACATCACCACCAAGGATCCTCAACCTGGAGAACTACCAGTGGATTTGTTATGGTTTTGTCCAAGTGGGTTGTGGGAACTGAAGTCCTCAACATTCAAGGACCATCTTGGAAATTCCAGACCCTTTGAGTGAGTTTGAGACACTTTGGGGCCCTTTGGGGAACTTCAGGGAGAAGTTCCAGGAGTTTGGAGAACTGTGGAGCAACTTTGGAAAAAAGCTCCATAAGGGGACCGACTCAACCTGGCTAGCCATGCCGCCTGCTTTCAACCGCGAGCCGGCCTGCTGTCCGGGTTTGTCCCGTTGAACAGCTCCGTAGGTCCAACTTCCAGAGTTTGACCCGGAATAGGCGAAATCCGAGGCCAGCTAACCCTCTCCTAACCGGCCTGGTAAAGAGCATCGAGGGACCCCGCAGAAAAAACTCCAGAAAATTTTCTAAGTCCAAAGGTAAAAACTGTGACGAGACCTATCGTGAGGGGTAGCCGATCAGGGCTCCATCGCGGTCGGTCTCAAACTTTGACTTTGACCCGGTCTACCGCGACCAGATGTCCCGATAAGCTGCTATGGGTTTCTATGTGCTTGTAGTTGCTAAATCTTAGAAAATGCATATCTCCCGTTCCCATTATTGGATCTCTTTTCATTTTGGTGTCATTTTAACGATAAAAAATATGTTCCATTTTTATAAATTAGCATTGGATTTTTGTTGTGCATTGTGTCTTAAATATTTACTAAATTGGTGTTTTCAAATGCTTTACATACCTGTCTTTGAAGTTAAGCCTTCCTGCTCGCAGCCAAGCTACCAAGGATTGAGCATAGGAATAATTTTCTAAGACCTATTCTGAACCCTATACTGTGTAAGTGGCCTTATTGACAGTGGCAGATCTACGTTTGCCACTACCAATAATCCACTTTCCAACAGTAATAGAATGTATACATGTTATTTTATATATAACATTTAAATTATGTTTTCTATTTGTTAATCAGAGTTTTTCTGATCTATGTAAAACAAGAATTTTGAATTAGTTATAATATTGAATGTATTATCTAAATAATTTCATTTTATAAAAGAAAAATAATTATTTAATATGATAAATTGTAATGTTAACTATTCAGGACTTGTTTATTAGGTACCAGTGTGCTATAAGTAATGTTTTTATTTATTTTAAAACTATTTTTTAGGATGTTTTACTATGGAGTATGGACAGTAAATGTAATGCCATACGTGTCTTACACCTACCCCAAAATGGTTTACATCTGTGTGGGAATGGTAAATATCCAACACCTTTGCCAAAATAGTTTAGATCGGAGTGGGAATAGTAAATGTAATTTATTTAGTATCCTATATCTTCCCCAAAATGGTTTAGATTTAGGTGGGAATAGTAAATATAACCCCTTTAGTGCCCAACATCTTCTCCAAAATAGTTTAGATTGGAGTGGAAATAGGGAATATAACCTCTTTAGTCTCCAACACGTTCCTTTAAATGGTTTCAATCGGAGTTGGAATAGTAAATATAAGTCCTGTAGGGTCCAACACCATTCCCGAAATGGTTTGTATTGAAGTGGGAATATTGAATATAACTTCTTTAGTGTCCAACACCTTCTCCAAAATGTAATAGATTGGAGTTGGAATAGTACATGTTATTTATTAAGGGCCTTATTATGAGTACGGAGGTCCTGGGACTGCCACACTCGCTGTGGCGGTCAAACGCCACCACCCTGGTGATCCAACTTCTGTATTACGATGGTGGCAGTTGGACCGCTAGCAGCCTGACAGAAGATCGCAACCGCCACCAGGCTCCTGGATCTCAAGGGGGCGGTGGTCGAGAAGGCAGAGGTCTGTGCGGTGGTGCCGATCCCAGCACCGTCATTCAGATTACGACCTGCCTTTCTTCTAAGCACTTCATGGTGGTAACCCTGCCATGAAATGGTTGGCAAAAGGCATGTAAAGGGACCAGCAACATGCCCCTGGCCAAATCTCCCCATGGGGTGGGTGAGGGGGCACAGGATTTTCCCCCCAAAAGTGCACAGTCGTGTATGCACTGTGTGGCATGCATGACATGGTGCATGACACACCATGCATGGAGGGCCTAGTGGTGCTGTCATGGCAGTGGTATGCTTGTATGACTCTCCCATGAGCCAAACATACTGACGCAGTGACACCACTGCAACTACACCGCCAGCCCTGGATTACACTCGTAATCCAGCAGGCGAGAGACAGCATGCTTGTCAGTCTTCTTGGGGCCGCCGCGTCAGTGCTCCGACGGGAAGACCAACAAACTCGTAATTGGGCCCATAGTGTCCAATACCTTCTTTGAATGGTTTAGATTTAAGTGGGAATGGTAACTGTAGCCCTTTTAGTGTCCATAATTTCCCCCAAAATGGTTTAGATTTCAGTGGGAATATTAAATGTAAACCCTTTAGTGTCCAGGACGTACCTCAAAATGGTAAAATTTAATGGTCCAGCACCCAAAAAGCAACAGATATTAGACATTTGTTCATGACATAAATAAATGTCGACAGTTCGTCTTTCAAGAAATGGATTTTCAGCAGAAACGATTCTTTTCTTTTTTTGATCCTTTATGCAGAAATTTTCTTTCAACATGTTAAAACAGACCATAGCCAACGCGTTTCATCCTCACGGACTTCTTCAGGGCTATAAACAATACATACATATACATAAAATTAATATACATTATTTACACAAAGTTTCTCATTTTATATTACACTATATACAATTCAAACAATCATAACATATGATTAAGAAAAATGACTTTAACAATTCTTTTAACATGAAAGAATAAAGCAAAAGTACTCAAAATTCGTTATTTCCTTCTGCCCATTTTTCAATACATCTACTATGGGATCATAATCACTCTGCTGAATTCCAAATTACAAGAGAGGAACAATTATATATACTATTCCTAGAGTATTTCATTTATTCAAGATTCCATGTACGTTCCACATCAACACATACTCTCATATTAGAGCAACTCAACAACCTTAGCTAGAGTAGTGAAAAAGTGGTATCAATTCCAACAGGCTTACCATAAAATAATAGCTTTGTTTTTCTGTGGTCTGTGCTCTTTCCTTACGATTGTAGGTAGTCTATTTGTTGTGTGCGTTTTTACAATATCTAAAAAAAGATATTATTTTTCATTTCACATTTTATATAAAAGAATTTCTTTAGATCTTATAAGGTGCGAAAGTATGTATACAAGCTTCGTGGTGTTATCCACAAACAGATAATAAGGTTAGGATACGGGGATTTATGCTATTTCTTACTTTCCAAATTTCCAATTTCAATTACTTTGCATATCCCTACCTGACAGAGTGCTCGGGCGATTGAAAAACCAGTTCCTTATATTTTTCCAGTTTGTTGGATTAGTCAGTATCCGCCATTCCTCAGTCAGAGAGTATCTATCCAAGAGTAAATAACAAAGGTCTGTTGCTATTCCATCCATGGTAACCATATACCCTGATTACACATATACCACTTTATTTCTCCCTAGTTTTCCCCTTCTTTTTATGTCTCCTTTCTATTTAATGAAAACATGCTACTGCGTTATTATCTCAGTTTGGATATAATGTTAATCCAAAACTGGGTATGATTAAATTTTTGTCCCAATTACTAATATGGATCTAAATTAAACATGCTCATATCACAAAAATATTTTAGCTAAAGCCATTCTTTATATGAATCTAATATGAACATGCTCACAAGGCTGTAGGAATTTAAAACTAGCACAACTCTCAATTCCAAGGTGGGTATATTCTCCTCAATTTTATTTCCCAAAATTATTTTGGCTGAGAAAATGTAAAAAATAAAAAGATATAAATATAAAGACACACAAACAAGTTCCCTTGTATTCCAGTAATTCCCCATTAGTCTTAATTTCCCTGGTATTTAGTTACTTCCTCATTGATTCCAATATTTTTATCCATAGGCTTACCTTTCCGTTTTTTGTCTGCCGGCTACTCGCGTGGCGTCATTGTTACCAAAAGAAGTGTGAGTATCCAGTTTAAATACCCCGCTCTAATCGAGATGCACAGCACCTGTGTTGGATCGCCGCCCCGTTCATTAGCTATTTCTAGTTCTGGGCGCCATGTTTGAATAGGTAATTTAACATATTTTCTCCTCGTTGTTAGACCTAAGAGGATCTTTTTTGTCATTCAATTACTTTATCTATTGCACACTTGCGCAAAATGTATTTATATCCACTTCCTATTTTTAAACCGAGAAATATGCCGGCACCTTTATTCAGTTATCGCATCTTCCTATAACGATTTTAAATTTCGGTCGCCATCTTAGAATGGGTTTTGGTATATGATAATCAACTCAACCCAGCTTGAATACCAGCTTTAATCGGAATTCAATGCACCTCGCCGCCTCGTTCATTAGCTATTTCTAGTTTTAGGCGCCATGTTTGAATGGGTAATTTACCATATTCTATCCTCGTTGTTTTACCTAAGAAGATCTCTTTCGTCATTTAAATAATTTTAATTCATTAGCTATTTCTAGTTTTGGGCGCCATGTTTGAATAGGTAATTTAACATATTTTCTCCTCGTTGTTAGACCTAAGAGGATCTTTTTTGTCATTCAATTACTTTATCTATTGCACACTTGTGCAAAATGTATTTATATCCACTTCCTATTTTTAAACCGAGAAATATGCCGGCACCTTTATTCAGTTATCGCATCTTCCTATAACGATTTTAAATTTCGGTCGCCATCTTAGAATGGGTTTTAGTATATGATAATCAACTCAACCCAGCTTGAATCCCAGCTTTAATCGGAATTCAATGCACCTCGCCACCTCGTTCATTAGCTATTTCTAGTTTTAGGCGCCATGTTTGAATAGGTAATTTACCATATTCTATCCTCGTTGTTTTACCTAAGAAGATCTCTTTCGTCATTTAAATAATTTATCTAGTGCACTCTTGCGCAAATGTATTTTATCCACTTTCTATTTTTAAACCGAGAAATATGCCGGCACCTTTATTCAGTTATCGCATCGTCCTTTAACGGTTTTAAATTTTGGTCGCCATCTTAGAATGGGTTTAAGTAAATGATAATCAACTTATCCCAGCTTTAATCGGAATTCTATGCATCTCTGTTAGATCGTCGCCTTGTTCATTAGCTAATCGTAACATTGGTCGCTATTTTAGAATAGATACTTAACATGTTTCATTCTCGTATTATTATTAAGTAAAAGTTCTTTTAGGCGATTTCTAATTTCGGTCGCCATCTTAGAATGGGTGTTGTGCCACAAATTGTTCGCGTTTCTTTTACTTAAGAGCCTAATTATACTCTAATACCTGGTGAACTTTGTTAATTCGGGATTTTATTTTATATTTTATACCTTTGAAGATGCACACCGCTTTTCACATTATGAGGGTTTGGTGTATTGCCATCAATCCTACATTGTGCTCCCAATGACATGCTCCCTATATAGCAATTGACGAGTATTCCCTGAATTACTTTGTCTAGTTATGTAATACGTACTTAGATCCCTTTAGAGGATTCATCATAAAAAATTTTTTTCCTTCCTTTCCTTTCTATTTAGATTCAGCCATCTTTGTATAGTATTCTATATAATGATGCCACCATCACATGGGGAATGAAGGCATTTGTTTATATTCCAATTCACCCCCATGCGTGGCATTATACCACAGGTAGTTCTTAATGATCTTTTTTAAAGAAAAGACATAGGGTTAAAGGGGGCCAGTTTCTTAAAGAGTACATACCCCTTATATATGTGTCAATCATCATCCGTACAGGATTTATTTAAAGATGGGACTAATCACCTGTCATCATTCTAGGGCATTCAGACTCACAAGAAATGGTAAAGTTCATCATTTGTATTTAGACCCAGAGCTACAGTTCTTAAGCGGCAAATCCAACCAGCCTCTGCTCTTCTAAGAATCGATTCTCTATTCCCACCCCTCTCCGGTATTTTTATGTGTTCCAATGCATGGAACCATATATCTGTTTTAGATGGGTGATGTTCATGGATGTGTATTGCTACTGGATAACGCTCATCCTTGTTTTTTATGGCCCTTATGTGCTCCTGGATCCTGATTTTTAAATTTCTAATACTGCTGCCTATATAGATTTTATTACAAGCACATCCAAGGGCATAGACTGTGTAAGTTGAATTGCAATTAATAAAAGTATTAATTGTATAGCCTTTTTGAGTGTTGTACCGGAAATCTGTTTTTTTGTTGCATCCAAATTTACATACATTGCATGAACCACATATAAAGAACCCTGATGGTTTACAAGGAAGCCATGTTATTGGTCTTGGGTCGGTTTTTTTAATGTAACTTGGACAGAGAATCTTTTTCAATGTTTCACCTTTTTTATAAACCACTCTCGGTTTTTTAGGTACACTTCCAGGTGGCATTTGTTCATTGGCAATTAAATGCCAATTTTTTCGTAGGATGTTATATACATGATCACTGTAAGCATTATACTTGGTTATAAACAGAATTTCTTCCGTTTTTACCCCTATATTTGCTTTTTGTTGACTTGATGTTAGAGTAGTTTTGCGATCTATTTTTAATGCCCTTGATTCTGCTTGTTTCAGACATTTTTCTGTATATCCCCTATTTCTGAATTTATGTTTGATGTCATTAATGCTTTTTGTGAAATTGCTTTCCTCACTACACGCACGTCGTGCTCTAATCATTTCCCCAAAGGGTATGGCATTGATAGTGGACCTGGGGTGTGAACTTTCAGCATGCAGGATACTGTTGCATGCAGTTGGTTTAGCAAACATTTTACTTTGTATTTGATTGTTTGCCACATATAGATTTAAGTCGAGAAAGTCAATAGAATCTCTAGAGTAAGTGATGGTCATTTTTATATTAAATCTATTTTGATTTAGGTATCTATGGTAATCCATTAGGTCTTCCACTCCTCCATTCCATATTAGGAGCACATCGTCTATGTATCTCCCATAAAAAATGATATTATTGCTCCAATTTTTTGAGCCTTGTCCCCAGGCGTGCTCCGTCTCATACAGACCCATAAAAAGGTTCGCATAAGACGGAGCAAACCTGGATCCCATGGCCGTGCCCTGCTGTTGTAGAAACCATTTTTCACCATGCATAAATGCATTCATACTGAGAATCATGAGAGTCATTTCAAGGAGCATGAGAGTATGCTCCAGGTGACAAGCATTACGTTTGTAAAGGAAGTGTTTTAGAGCTTCAAGTCCAACATCAGTTTTTATGCATGTATATAGACTCTCAACGTCTAAGGATACAAATAGAAGATCATTACTGTCCCAGACAAAATCCTCCAGCTTACAAAGGACATCCCTACTATCCTTAAGATACGATGGCAGATTCTTAACAAAGGGTTGCAAAAACCCATCTACATATTCAGAGAGGTGCTCGGTTGGTCCCCCATTGCCCGAGATAATAGGTCTTCCTGGGGGAAATCCCCCCCCTCCTTTATGAATTTTCGGGAGAATGTAGATGCATGGTTTCCTAGAATCCTGTGCTAGTAGGTATTTATATTCTTTATCAGACAAAAGACATGATTCATGCCAGTCGCGTAGACTAGCATTGATATTTTGTTCAATCAGTTTCGTTGGATCCTCCTTAAGTTGTGTGTAACATTCGCTATTTCCCAATTGTCTGTCAATTTCACCCAAGTAATCACATCTATTCATCACCACAATGTTTCCTCCCTTATCGGCTTCCCTTATAACTATTTCTGGATCTTCCCTTAGTGATGTTAGCAATTCCCTTTCTCTTTTAGTTATATTGTATTTGTGTTTACAATGGGCATTTCCAGTGTGTTTATCCTCCAACTGATGTAACTGTTGTGTGACCCTATTGTAGAACTCATCAATGTGGGTGTCCTGTGTTCTGGGTGGTTGAAATCTTGATCTATCTTTTAAACCACTATCTATTGAAGTGTCCTCAAAAATTTCTAACATACTTGCAGTATCCGTAATATCAATGTTATCATCATCATTATCAAGAGTGGCCAAAAGATGTGTAGCATTAAGATCTGCAATGGTTAGTGAGGAAACATTTGGATGGTCAGACAATACATTTTGCATACAAGGTCGATTTTCAAAGAACTTTTTTAATCTCAATTTTCTTACAAATTTGAAGAGATCAATGTGGACATCAACAAAATCACATGAGTTCGTAACACAAAAGCTCAATCCTTTACGTAGGATGTCCTTTTCACAATTGGTCAAAGTTCTTCCTGACAAGTTTACAATATTCAATTCATTTGCGATTCGATTATTGGCAGTAGTTTCATCCTCACTGTTACATTCATCCAATATGATGTTCACTTCCTTACTTGTGTTTTGCTTTGCATTCTGGTTTGTACGCCTATTAGGGCCTAGTGGTGCTGTCATGGCAGTGGTATGCTTGTATGACTCTCCCATGAGCCAAACATACTGACGCAGTGACACCACTGCAACTACACCGCCAGCCCTGGATTACACTCGTAATCCAGCAGGCGAGAGACAGCATGCTTGTCAGTCTTCTTGGGGCCGCCGCGTCAGTGCTCCGACGGGAAGACCAACAAACTCGTAATTGGGCCCATAGTGTCCAATACCTTCTTTGAATGGTTTAGATTTAAGTGGGAATGGTAACTGTAGCCCTTTTAGTGTCCATAATTTCCCCCAAAATGGTTTAGATTTCAGTGGGAATATTAAATGTAAACCCTTTAGTGTCCAGGACGTACCTCAAAATGGTTTAGATTAGAGTAGGAATAGTGAATGTAACCCCTTTAGTGCCCAACACCTTATATAACCTCTTTAGTCGCCAACATGTTTCTCAAAATGGTTTATTAGATTGCAGAGGGAATAATAAATGTAACCCTTTTACTGTCCAACATCTTTCCCAAAATGGTTTAGGTTGGAGTGGGAGTAGCAAATGTAACTCCTTTAGTTTCCAGCACCTTTCTCAAAACAGTTTAGATAAGAGTTGGTTTTGCAATTTTAACATACATAATTAATAATTATTCATTTTATAACAATAAAGCGATATAACACAGTTTGTAATTATTACTTATATTTTATAATATGTATTTGATGTATAGGTATACAGTGTTTATTCCATATATATTTCTACACACAAGAAAAACATTTTTATAGTTATATTTAAATAATGACTTAATACAATTGAAATATTCAAGAAAATACGCAAATAATATTTAAACAGCGCCATACATTTCTATATTTTTTTATATATTTTTCCAAAGTGATACATTTATTTTTTTGTACATTGATACAGTTGTTTCACATGCATTTTTTAAAAAAATGTTAGCATAATTATTTTAAGTATTTTAAATAATACAATATTTTTTTATAGTACTATTTACTTTAAACTCTACATAATTGGGTCATATTTGTATATCACTTTTTTGACATGCTTTACATTACTAAAACATTTTTACATTGTTAAAAGTTTTAAAATATTTTTCCAGTTAATCCCCCATCATATTCCATTGTGAAAAAGCATTTTCTTAGTTTCATTTAGCAAAAATTAATTCTGCTAACTTAGCTTTTGTAGTTAATTTGTCTCATTTTTGGTTCATTTAACTGGAAGTCAGTCATGGTAAAGGGCTACTTTTCATCGGAGTAAGTAAGAGCTTATTTCCGTGTTTTTTTAAAAATATAGTGGTGCAGATTTACAAGCCCCTTGCGCTGCTAGTACGGCACTTTTTGTGACGTACTGGCAGTGCATTTTTTTGCCCCATTTTTTACAAGGAGAGGAAAAGCCACCCTGCGTAGCTTTTCCTGTCCTTGTAAATATAGCCCCTTTACACGCAGCACTTTGCGTGAAAGGGGCGTTCCATGGGTCTTGTTGTGGGTGTTCCCACGCAATACCCATAGAACCAGACACATTTCCAGATTTTGTGTCAGTTTGCTATGCCACCCTAGGGGTGGCGTAGCCAGGCGCAACGAGGAGAACTGTTTTAATTTCTCCTTGTTTTTTCCTCTTCCAACGCGTGCTGTATTCTACAGTACGCACTGGAAGAGAAAAATGCCTGTAGTGATTGTTTTTCTGCAGGAAGGTGCTCTTTCCTGCACAAACCAATTTCTCCATGGCGCAGGCATCCTTGCACCATGGTGCAAGGGTGCCTGCGCAGCGCATGGCAGCTGTTTGTGCGCCAGCGCAGGGGACAGCACAGGAATGCGACATATCATTGTAGGTATGTTGCATTCCTGTGCTCTGAAAGTGCTGCAGCGTGGCGCAGGCAAAGGGCTTGCGGTGCCATGCTGCGGCACTTTCTTGTAGATCTGCCCCAGTGTTGTGAGCAGGGCCGGACTGGGAACAGAAACCGGCCCTAGCAAACTGCTCAGCCGGCCCCCCTGGGGTAAAGGGGAGTGCAGCCGAGCAGTTTGCGAGAGTCGCTTTCGGTCGATTTTGTTACCGGGGGCCGATATTGCAGAACCCCGGTAACAAAAACGGCCCCCTGGGGCCCAAAACCGGCCCCCACCCTAGCGGCCTACCGGGGAAACGCTCGGTGCCCGCTATGGCCAGTCCGGCCCTTGTTGTGAGGGTAGCGGGGATGTATGTAGTACTAGTAAATGCTAGTTATGGTGTTGTTTTGTGGTTTTTGGGAAAGTGTATTAGTAGTTTTTGTATTTTTGTTTTGTAGTGTTTTGTGTTAGGCTTAGGTAGAGCTTGTTAGTAATGTATTGTTATTTTATGTTATATTCTTTGTGCAGATTAGTTGTGGTGTTCATGTTGCATTTGAACATACGTTTTTTTGTGAGTGGGTATTGTATCTTATTTTACAAAGTTAACCGATCCAAAGATTTTGTATGGACTTTTGGATTTTGCGTTTTTATTTTTAAAGGATTTTTCAGGTTACTGGGAGCGTTTCTGTTTTTAACAATTTTTAGGGGTTTTGTGGATCGATAAGGCTTTGGAATACTTCAATGGATCTCTTTTGGACCAGTTTTACTTTGCTTTTTTTGGGGGGGCTGTTTTGAAATTATTTTTACCTTTTTGGTGGATTATATTTTTCACCACCTGGAGACGGAGGATGGTCTGCAGCTACTCAAGTAATTTGTTGTGCTTGGGAAATGGCATATTTTATTATGTATATGTATTTTATATGATTAGTATTTGTTTTAATATATTTTATGTGTTGTAGTTAATTGTTTCTGTTTGATTCTAATTGTAATTTTGAGGTTATGCTGATTTGGAGTCTTGCTTTGGTTTATTGGGTGCTTTATAGGAAATATTTTTTTATAATGGGTTTTAGCTATCTAAATAATGTACTCCTTTGTTGTTAATAAAGAGTTTTATGTTACATTGTATGATGTTGTACATTTTATTGGTTTGTTTGCTAACTTTAGGCTTAAATTTGGTTACTAATTGTTCCATTCGTAGTTGTTGGTATCTTTGATTTGTGGGGTTTCCAGGGTGAGACTGGGAACCCAAAGCAGCCCTTGCACTTTTGTCCGACCAGCGCACCCCCAACACCACTCGCCCTGTGAGCTGGGATTGGTGCATTGCTCCTTTTGTTACTGGGGGCCGATATTACAGCATTGTTCGAACCAGGCACCAGTAACAAAACCAGCTCCCACAGCTTCAAAACCAGACCCCACCCTTCAAGCCTCCCGGGGAAACACCCGAAGCCTGCTACGGCCAGTCTGGCCCTCAGGGTTCCCATGAATGAGTGGAGGTTGGGTTCTGCCTAGTGTGGATTGGAAGGGATTGTGCCATATACTTGAATGGGTTGTCGAGATTGGCTTCTTGAGCCGAGGTGCTATTGAAGGCATTTTACCACGGTATTAGGCATTTGATTTGTCATCTGTGTCCAGAGCGGTGCAGTCTGCCAACTCAGGTTTCTTCAAAATAGTTCATTGGTGGGCCTACTTTGTGTTTCTTTAGTTGATAGAAAAGACTGTCTATAAGTAAGCTGTAGTGATTAGCTACCTCTGTGACAGGAACATAGGCTAGTGCAATTTCAAAGGAAAATTAGCTGTTAGTAAGATTGGCACCAAGGCAGTTAGTAAGATGTGCACAAAGGCAGTCAGGCTTAACTTAGAGACAATGTATAAAGTATTTATGCAATACACAAACAGCAACACAGTGAAAACACAACATTAAAAATCCCACACCAATCTAGAAAAATAGAGTAGATTTTAATAAATAATTTGACACCAAAATGACAAAAAATCCATTCAGTAGAAACGGAGTTATGAACTTTTAAAGTCCAAGGTAAAAACTGGTGCCTAAAACATCAAAGCACCAACCGTGGACCACTAGACGCGCAAAACCGAGTCATAGTAAAAAAATATGGCTTGCCACAATGGAGCGCCAGACAGATACAAAAAGAAGATTGAGCCCGGTCAATGCTTACCTCAGAACTTAGCAGAAATGTTGTGATAAAATGTCAGAGAAGGTAAGTACAATGGGGCAAGGCTGCAAGCAGTGTCCGAGGAGGAAGCACCGTCGTCAGGGAGCCACAGGTCAAAGTCGCAGTAAATATTTCTAAGTTCCGACTTAGGGCCCGATTCTGACCTCGCTTGGAAGGGCTCCTGACGGCAACCGTCAGGTGCAAGTCTGAGTCACGCGCTTGATTTCTGACCGGCTCATCCCGCCGTACGAGCTAGCAAGTACGATGTAATTATCGCCTCACGCTCCGAGTGACTTGTACCCGTCAGCGAAGCCCTCAGGACGACTACAACATGGTTGACCTAGTACAGCGCAACGGGTCCGATTTCCAAGCGACCAATTACGATGCATGCGTGGGGCAGCTGGATTGACTTGGAGCCTCGGACTCTAAAAAGTTTCGGGAAGTGGACTTTGGGGGGGCCATAGTGGGCCCCCCTTGACCCGTAGCCTTACGAGTCGGTTACAGTGGGGGATCCAAGGGCCCCCTGACACGTGCATGCACAGTGCGGAGGGCACCGAGGCGTCCCGGCGACAGGGGGCGCCCTTTTCCGCGACATACATTTTTTCTGTATGGGAGCCTATGTACGCAACGTACATCAGGCTCCCATAGATGTCAATGGGACTCCGAGCGACCCGAGTCCGTCATCTCGCACTTGCATCGTACTCGGGCACTCGGAGGCCAGGAGCATGAGTCGTTCGGAAAGCTCTACGGGACCGAGTCGGCCGTAGGGCTTTCCCAACGAGATCGGAAATGGTCTCTTAGTCTCTTTTTTAGAAGTCATAAATCTCCAGCAGCACAAAGCTGCAAGCTGAAGCCGATGAGGACTCCACGAGACTGGATACCCCTTCTGTGAAGGACGGCTGAACAGGATGTGCTGCTGTGGAAAAGTACATAGAGAGAGCTGCTGCAAAGTCAGGCAGACAGGTGATGCTCATTGGGTAGAATAGCAAACAGATAGGTCCTGGTCTCCTCTTGGAGACTTTAAACTATTTAGCCCAAATTTTTCCAAGTCCTAAGTTTTTGATTTTGGCTATCAGAGCACCTTTAGCACCACTTCCAAGGGCCTAGACATGGAGTGGCACCATTTGGAGGGCCAGGAATCACTCAGGCTGGCTCCAGGTGTGGGATCAAGATGGCTGAAGCCTTTTCTGTCCCTGAGTCTCTGATCAGGAGGCCAGCCAACTGGCCCTTGGAGCCACTCTGGTAGTCCTGGATTCAAGAGGTGGAAGAGGGCTAAAGCAGCAGAGCCAGCTTCTGAGAGTTCTAGGCAGGCTTCAGACGGCAGAGCAATCCTTCTGAGTACAACAAAGAAGTCTTCTGAAGTCCACAGCAAGCCACAGCAGCTGACACTCCTCTGAGAGTCTTTTGGCAGGTCCAAAAACTGAATTGAAGAGTGGGTCTGAAGATACTATTTAATTCCAGGTGCTCAGTTGAAGTAGGAGAAGTTTCTAAAGATTGTGCTTTTAAGTGCTTGAAATTTCCTGCCTCCTCTGCCCTGGCTCCAGCCTGACATCAGTCACAATGAGGTAGTGTGAAGTACTTTGTGTGAAAGCAAGGCACAGCCTATTAATTTACAAGAGGGGCAGTGCCCAGGTCTTCCCCCCATCCTGCCAGTGATGGCCCATCCAGGCACACCTAATCCCTCTATTGTATGGCTGTCTGGGAGAAATACGCAAAGTCCAACTGCCAACTGCAACCAATCATGTGACCCAGGAACAGGCTTCAGGCACAAAATAGCTAGGGCAGGAAAATGTCAACTTTCTAAAAGTGGCATTTTCAAAATTGTGAATTAAATTCTGACGTTACCATTATACAGGATTTTAAATGACAATTTCCTAGACACCAAACATAAATTTGTTGCCTGCTGCTAATCAAAGGTTAGCACTTTTTAAACGTAATAAGGCAGCCCAATGTTATCCAATAAGAGAGCTAGGCCTCACAATAGTCAAAAACGGAATTAGGAGCTTTTCACTACCAGGGCATGTAAAACTTAAAAGTATACGTCTAACCTTTCAATGACAATGCACCCTGCCCTATGGGCTGCCAAGGGCCAACCTTAGGGGTGACATATGTAATAAAATGGAAGTGTAAAGCCTGGCAATGGGGTTATTTTGACAAGTCAAAATGGAAGTTTAAAACTGCATTCAAATTGTAATGGTAGACGGCGTTCATCTTTTAAGGGGCTACTCAAGTAAGTGCTACAGGCCCACTAGTGGCATTTCATTTGCAGGGCCAGGTTATATTGTATACCACTTTACTATTGACTTATAAGTGAATTAAAAATGTCAATCAGGTGTAAACCAATTTTACCATGTTTTAGGGACTGAGCACAAACATTTTAGCAGTGGTTAACAGTAGTAAAGTGCACAGAGTTCTAAGGCCATCAAAACCTAATTCAGGAAGGTGAAGGCAGCCTTTTGGAGGAAATCCACCCTAAGGCTGACTGGTCTAACACCAACTGTCAGGCACCTCCACTTCTGATATTTCCCATTATGTTACCAGCCCTCATGACTCTACCTTGTTTCTGCCTCTCCCAAGTTATTGTATCCTGGGGTAAAGTTTGTTCCTTTCAGCGCTGGATTAAGGAAACTGTTGAGAAAATAGGCAGAGGTTAGGGAGAGCTGGCTGAATTGGCTCTTTTAAAACAAAATAATCTTTCAGTCAGTCTAAATATGCATTCTTTGTGTGCAGCGGTGGCGTGTGTATTAGAAATTAGACTCCAAAAGAAACAGAAAATTACAAAAATGTAAGCTCATCCAACACACTAATAAAATTATATGAATCACATAAAACCTTCTAAAAAATGTACTAAACACTTAACATCCAAGGAAAGGGCATTCCCTTATCCACATGCTGGCCATAAACGAGTAAGAAGTATTCTCTTAGCACAGTCGTCCACCTGCACTAAGACCTTTGGATTACCCAGCATCTTAACTGCTGCACTCTACTGAAAAATTGGGCCAGTGCAGTGACAACTGCAATTGATGACCGACATGAGCACCTTGACTCCATTGCTGCCCTGATCCCCTTTGAAGTGAGAAAGGGCTATAACCAGTATTTTCTCAGACTGCTCTATAGGGGACAGAACATGTACTACTGCCACTAATGCTCACACTGTGCAAGAGCAAACAAATTCTTCAGCAGTCTTTATACCCTTTGAACCCCTACATGTGTCAGAGGGATGTGGATAAGCCCAAGCTTCGTCTGCAAGATAAGCCCATCCTAGGTCCAGAGGAGCTAAATCCACCCCATTATTTCTGGATACCCTGCAAAGATAGATTTTCATACTATGGGCCTTATTATGAGTTTGGCGGTTTGTGGACTGCCGTCTCGGCGGTAGCAGTCCGTCAGCGGTGAGCCGTTATGAGTTGGGAGTGGTGCCTGTGCAGGGACCACCACTGGACAAGCGGCACTACCAGCAGACCACTGACCACCGGGTTCACATTCGGGCGAAGGCACCCTTCATTGAGCAGTACAAAGGAGCAAGACCGACTTTCGTATTATGTATTGGCTTTACCACAAGCTGACCAAAGTGACCCAACCTCCGGCTAAAGGTCAACGGAGATGAAGGATTTGGGGTATATACTCACCCCTTTCCTGTTCTTCGCAGCAGATTTCTATGTGGATCCCTTTTTTGTAAGTCCTCCTTACACAGGAGCATCTTCACCCCGAGGAATAATACCCCGTGTGTGATGAAATACAGGTATGTGCATTGCTACCATATACCCATTAGAGGGACTGCCCACATATGATTCGGACTCCGACGATGGGTAGGTGGTATTTTTCAACATGTATCATGCATATATGTGCATCCTCCACATATGCAGTCGCAATGTACACCCAGCCATCAATACATATTGAAATACATTGCCCTCCACCGCAGCCATACCTCCGGCCCCATAGCAAACTCGTAATACAGCGGTCGTACGGCAAATGGCAAAGAGGTCTCCTGACAGTCACGGACGCGGTCCTATGGGGGTTGATTCGCCAAACTCATAATAAGGTCCTAGGATTTGAAATGAAACTCCTTTGCACAGTTAATAGTTAATCTGAAAATCTAACTTGAATGCGGCACTCCTGGACCTGCATTAAATACTCGTTTCATACCATCGTCCTCGATTACACCTCGATTAAAAACGTTTTCCCAATACTCTTCAGAGATCAAGATTGTCTTGCCTTGCTCCCAGGCCAACTGCACAGGGCGTTATATGAGAGCAAAGATAGATCCCTCACTGCCAAGAAAAACAAGTCCCCACACCCTTTCTGCCATACAGCAAGCGCGTGGTAATGTGTGCCCAGCATCGGGCTTGAAACTGATATTTGTATTGAATGGGGAAAAAGACTCGGAATAGGACCAGGTATTCCAGGGTCGGCATCTTACTTCCTAATCACGGCTAACTAACGGGGATGTACCGTCCGGAATTGCTCATTCTGTAGCCCCGGTATCTGTTCTCACGGTAAAAGGGGGATCCTGTAATGAGTCAAGGGACAAAGGGATGTCTCAAACTCTCCAAATCCCGGTTCCTCGCATCCCTAGTGGAGGGCATTTGCCAGTTGCTCAGGGCCATTTACCAAACAACGCATCGAGTAGCACGTATTGAAAATTAGGACAGGAAACTTATAAAAATTATTAGCCAAAGTGAAATAACTAAAATAAAAAATACTAGCTAAATTTTAAAAAAACTTAAATTCATCATCAAATAGTCGGCGTCGCCATTTCGAACTGACCACGATGCTCTCAAGTGATATAATGTACACGAAATCCAAGTGTTTCTGCGCTTCCTTATACAAGAGAGTCAGGTAGATTTCGCGGGCCTCCCTGCATGAAATGTGCCTGTTGTTAGGCAGTTTTTTAAAAAAAAAACATACTGCAGTCCCAGCATAAAATTACTGCTATTACAATATAAACAAGGTAAAGTCAGTTTAACTCTCGATAGAGAAGCAGTAGATTTAGTTTAATGCATAAGTTTGCCAACCGTGAAGACATCTACACCACCGAGACAACGTCAAGCCGAATATTACACCCTAGATAATCTCGCTGACATTGATTTATTGTGTCGTAAATCTGCAGAAAAGAGGAAAGACAGCAACACCCCAGGTGGAAATATTACATTTGCATTACATCCTCTACTTTTAAAATTACCTCAAGGACTGCTAATTTCAAATGTGATGTTAAGGGGATTTAGCCTGCCCAACAAATAAAACCGTAAACTCTTGTCATTTATCTTCCGGTTCTGGGCAGTGAGTTGGGCATGAGTTGTGCATGTGCACATGGCAGAAATCTATATATAAACAAATGATAAAGAATGTGGCTAATGCATTTGCTCAGAGACGCAGGAAATGCCATCACCATTGCTCAATTTGAGCCGGTGGTTGCAGGTGGGACACACTGGCACATATTTTTGATAACCCGCTTTTATTCTAATTTAACCCAGAACAAGAGAGAGAAAAACACAAAGGAAAGAAAGAAGGAGATAGCAAAAGATGGAAAACAGTGACAAAGAGAGAAAGCAGAAATTCGAAGAACCAGCAAGATTGTGATAAAGGAGAAGAGTGTCTGGTGGTGGATGAAAGAGACATAAGGTAGACATAAGATTTTGCAGCCTTGGTATTTGGCATGCTGATATTAAATAGCGCAGGCCCGACACTTATTCTTTTATAAATTAAGCACTGATCACCACCAGTTCATTCACTTTCTGTTACATGAAGGAAGTTGTATTGTTCACAGGTTCTTAAGAGTGTGAGTTACTGAAACCCTATCTTGGAAGGAATAACCCAGCAAATCCCAAATTAGGATCAGAGATGGGTATTGCATTTGAGATCCTAAAGGTCCTGATGAATGCCGGAGTGACCCAACATTGTGTGTGCAATCGAATCGGCAGAAACATGTTGACAGCTTTGCAGTAAGGAGGGGTGAAGTGATCCTAATTTTCTCCTTTCACCACCATCCTTCATGTTTTTAACCCTGACCGGGTGGTCCAGGAATAGAAATAGTATCAGGGGCACATATGAGCTAGTTTTAATTTTCACGCACTGCACTTTTCTTTGGTGATCCCATTACTTTGTGTTTGTTTTGTCTTCCCCTCCCCTTTGCTCCACCCCAGGTGTTGGTCTACGCACGGGTGTTAGTTAGCAAGTCCGATGATGAAGCATGTCACAATTTTCTGAGTGAGGGCAGTTTTTACTCACAGAGCAAATGCCACTTCCAAAAAAACACATTCCTACCTCATTTTTGTGTAATATAGGTGTATTGTTGGACCTGGCCCTGCATGGTCACCCACAAACGTTTTGCCTTCCCTCTACTATTTTTGCTCAATTCATTTTGTTGGGTTTAGGACTCTGTGCACTTTACCACTGCTAACCAGTGCCAAAGTGCTTCTGCTCTCTTAGAACTTGGTAGAATTGGCTTATACCCAACTGGCATATTTAATTTATTTATAAGTCCCTAGTAAAGTGCACTACATATGCTCAGGGATTGTAAATTAAATGCTACTAGTGGGCCTGCAGCACTGATTGTGCCAGTCTCTTAAGTAGCCCTTTGAACATGTCTCTGGCCTGCCATTGCAGAGCCTATGTGTGCATTTTTAACCTGCTATATCAACCTGGCAAAAAACCCTTTTGCTGCACCAAAACCTTTATTTTTAATACATATAAGTCACCCCTAAGATAGGCCCTAGGTAGTCCCAAGGACAGGGTGCAGTGTGCCAAAAATGGTGGACATGTACTTTTAAGTTTTACATGTCCTGGTAGTGAAAAATGCGTAAACTTGTTTTTCACTACTGCAAGGCCTGTCCCTCCCATACGATAACATTGGAATTGCCTATTTCATTTCATAAGTGCAATATCCAAATGGATAGGAATAGCTGTTTGGTGTCTCTGGAGTGCTAATTTAGAATCCTAATTTATGGTGAAGTCAGATTTTAAATTGCCATTCTAAAAATGCCACTTTTAGAAAGTCCATCATTTGTTGCGGCAGCACTTTAAGCCCTGAGTGGGATGGGAATACCCAGACGTGGGTCCCTTGCTCTCTGTGCCATAGGATTCAAGCTAGCCTGGCTGATGAGGAGTGTTACCCCGAAACCGGTCCCAGGGTGCTTGTTTCTGGTCCAGGGAGGACCAGACTTTGCAGTTTGGGCTAGACTGTTCCCATGAGGAACATGGTCAAGACTGATTTATTTATATACCTGTGTTATGTTTCGTAGGGTACCCCATTATAGGCTTGAGTGATCACCTGACCCTTCACCAACATTTACTGTACCATTGTACTACATAATGAGTTTTGGTATTGACCTTTTACCTAGCTAAGGGCTGCATAAACGTGTGGTTTTACCCGAAAACTAACCTCATTAATTATGCATAACGATTCTCAGAATCACAGCAGGATTACCATCTTCTGCATGATAACTTTGTATAAGGGTCATCCCTTCCATCATCCTCGGCAGACATGACACAGCAAGGTAGAGTCCCCTGAGGGTATCTTTTGGGTATATAAATACACCACATATTTGCCAGGGTGAGCAGAGGAGAAAGATTTCCATGCTGACACACTGACGCGAGATGCTATGTTCCTGCATGCAGACACTCCAGCTCACAGTGGTCTGTCATCCCTCGTGGAGTGCCGATCTCGAGACCAAGACGGGGTCCCACAGTCTCTCATTTCAGGTAATGGGATTGGCTTCAGCCTAGGGGGGTTCTTGGCTCTACACCTACATACATGCTATGCAACATGTCGAGGATATGTGCGGCGCACTCTCCGTTGAATTGCTGCTGTTTCTTAGGATACAGTCTGGATTTTGAGATTCTTATGAAGACGGTTTCTGATATAGGACACTACGTTAAGATTCAGTCATATTTCGCTGCAGGCAGCCAGAGGAAGTCTTTGCTTATACCCATAAGACAAAACATGTGTTGGCTTAATATGTGATTATTGGTGGTTGATGAAGATTGAAGCACAGATATATGCAAACGAAATACGGAATAAAGCACAAAGAAGAAATTGTGAAGACTACTGCTTGGACTGGTTTTGGCTTGACTATATGATCGTTGCTCAGGATATTGACTCTTTCATTGTTTCATTTGTGTGGACCTAGGTCAACACCTGTTTTACAACGTGGGGTAGTCGTTGTACAATAACCTTGGAGAACTTTCATTGAGAAATAAATACTTGCTGTTTACTTTAGCAACACAATCCTGAGCAGTTTATACCCTAGTCGGGTTGCATCGTAGGCGTACGCATTACTATTGTCCTGTATTTATATGTTAGCATATATTCATTGTCTTTAGCACTATGGTAGGAATCTACCATCCATTTACTCTGTTGGTGCTAATAATCATTTATATCTGTTTCTGTCTAATGGCTGTTTCGGCCCACCTATTTACACTACAATGATGCTGGTTCAATAAATACTTATTGAGAACGTCCCCACCGTTTATTCTGTGTATCTCTCTGAGACAAAGTGAGCATGAGTGACTGAGGGAAAAGTACTGTACTGTTTCCACAATCCCTGATGGGACAGAGTTGTCATGTTCGATAGTTGCCAGGAACTATTCTCTCCTTGGTAAGAGGAGTTTACAGTGGCACTGTGAGTTAGCTAGGTATACAGGCAAATATACCCGGTGGGGGTGTCTGTAATCAGTCTGGACACTAATCCAACAGTCCATGTTGTCAAAACGCGCAGATCCTACATAGGTTTATAGGAACTACATGACAGCTGGTTCCAAACTGGGGTGGCTTAGTGAGCAAAAGAACAATGGATTTAACCTAGATCTCATTACTGAGGGTGAATGTTTGATATATTCACCATTCTGTCCATCATTTGTTGCAGCAGGACCTTATGCCCTAAGTGGAATGGATATACCCAGATGTGGGTCCCTTGCTCCCTGTGCTAGTGAATTCAAGCTAGCCTGGCTGATGAGGGTGGATTCCTCGAAACGGGTCCCAGGATGCTTGTTTCTGGTCCAGGGAGGACCCAGCATGGCAGTTCGAGCTTGACTGTTCCCATGAGGAACAGGGTCAAGACTGATTTGCACATGGCTGGGTCCAAACTTGGGCGGCGTAGTGAGTAAAAGAACAATCGATTTAATCCAGATCTCTTTGACAGGGGGTGAATGTTCGATTCGTTCAGCATTCCATCCATCATTTGTTGCTGCAGCACTTTTAGAAAGTTGGCATTTTCTTGCCTTAGGCAATAGGTGCCTGCAACCTGTTTCTGGTTACATGACTGGGTAAGCTATATAATTACTCTATAATTCAGAGCAGTAGAACATAAGATCACATGCACAAAACATGTATCCCACATTTTTTTACACTTCTTCCGACACATTTGGTGCTTTATGCTTTTGGGCACTTTAGAGCAGTTTATTCAAAAATTCATAACTCCTGTTCTACTGATTGGATTTTTGTCATTTTCATCTTGTTTTATTTAATACATTTTGCTCTAGTTTTCTACCTTGATATGGAATTGTAGGATCTGATTCTTATGGTTACCCCCAGTTTCTGCTTGATGTGATGCTGTTTTTGACTAGTCTGACTTGGATCCTGCTAATTAGGACCCCAGTCTCTCTTCTTTCTACCTAAACTAGTTTGTTCAGTACCTCGGTACACCCCAGATTGGATACTGGGGTACCCTTGTCAGTCCCTAGTATATGGTAACCATGTACCCAGGGCATAGGTACCCCAGAGTCCTTCCATGGGCTCAAGCATGCATTATGCCACCCATGAGAGACCATTCAAAATTGAACTACAGGCCTGCCATTGCAGCCTGTGTAAGTCGGTGCATGCACCACTTACTAAAGATATAGATTTACTATATCTAAGGGTGACTGCATTTAAAACCTATAAGTCACCCCTATAGCAGTCTTTTACAATCCTGAGGGCAGGGTGCTTGGTTCTAAGTGAGAGGGTGCCCCTGCATGAGCAGAACACCCCTGCAGCCTACGGAGTCCATTCTCCCGGGTTGTTAGTGAAGCAGCCATACTATATAGAGGGGCGTCGCGTAATCGCACGACGACCATCTCGAAAACGACTGCAACGAATCCTATCATGTTTGGTATCAAGCATGTTGGAATCCTACCCCCACAACATAAAAAGTGTGGGAGGTATGATTCCAAGCACTGGAAGAGCCCGCCGTTAGGCTCTCAGTCTTCCCAGTACCAGCCTTCTAGCCCCGGACAGCACAAAATGGTTGCTGCAGACCAGAAACACATGTCTGCCCTCCTGCTGTTGAACCAAGCTCGAGCAGGGGAAGGCAGAACAAAAGGCATCCTGTCACCGGGAGGTGTGACCACCTCCCAGACAGGATTTAGTGTATTAGGGCTGGGTGGGTGCGCTTGCCAGCGCCTTAAAGTCTGTAGGAGAGGCACATTTGTTGTCCCTGTGCATAGTCCAGTTCAAACCAGTCCTGGGAGCCGTTGGCTCCCGCTCTGGTGCGAAACTGGACAAAGGACATGGGAGTAACCTCCCCCCTGTCCAGACTCTCCCCTGGGAGGGTCCCCTGAATCTTCCCAACCCTTCCCAACCCTTTCCTTAGCGTACTTAAGGGCTTACCTGGGTGTAGGTCCCTAGATTCATTGTAGGATAAGATTCAAAACTGAAACCACTGTACTTCTACCGTCTGGGCACTCTGGACTTCGATGGACTTTGTTTGGGCCTGACTTCATCTCCCTACCAGCCTGCTGCATCGTCTGTGCCTGTGCATCATACAGGAACATTCTAAGGTTTCTGAAGCATCAAGGACAATCAAAGTAATCTCCCTTGGAGTGAAGGAGCCCCTCCCCTGCATTCGCAGGC
Organism: Triturus cristatus; assembly: GCF_964204655.1. Lineage (NCBI taxonomy): Eukaryota > Metazoa > Chordata > Amphibia > Caudata > Salamandridae > Triturus > Triturus cristatus. The sequence continues at coordinate 473,109,083 of NC_140588.1, forward strand.
AACGCAACAAAGACGACTTGTCTGCATATCCCAAGCTCCTCCAGACTCCGTGGGCTCTGCAACACAGGTGGTGGTTTTCCTCATCTACTGAGGCCTGCTCTACCCTCTCACCAAGTTTGAGGCCAGTAGTCCTTGTGAGTGTTGCAATAACCGAACCCCTGGGTACCACATCCCCTTTGCAGTTGCAAAGGCTTGTTGACATCTATGCAAGAAGATCTTCGGGCTCCAAGTAGCCCCAACCTCAAGCACCTCCAGTGACCAGAAGTTTTGCCCACACCATATCATGTGCATCATGGCCTGCATCTTTTGGTGAGCAGCTTGAGGTCCTCTCACAACTCCTGTGCCTTCAGCCTGTGGGTCCATTTGAGGGTCACCTTTGTTTTCCTTGGGCTCCCCAATTGCTCAGGGCCTGCCCTGACTCCTGTGCTTCTGGTGAGTCACCTGGACCTTGCTGGTCCCAACCGTGCACCTTCTTGACTTCCTGCGTGGCTTGCATTTGGCAAGGTTTGTTGGTGCCCCCGCCAGACACCGATACCTCAGCACTCGACTTCCTTCATGGGACAGGTCCTGGTTGTCCTCAGCATCACCTGGTCCTCGAAGTTGCAGAGTCAAGGTCACGTCATCTTTCCTGAAGCACCCGACATCGGAGGATATTCGTCTTCCAAGGCTCCTGGTCACTCCCGAGTGACATAGACTCTGTCCGCTCTGCTTTCAGTTACTCCTCTACAAGAATCCACATTTATTTGGATTCCTCCAAACACTTTCTCCTCTTCCAGCAGTGGCACTTTCCTGAAGTCCTCCATTGGGTTCAACGGCGGTTTCCTACGCCAGTTCACCCCTATGCACCCAGCTTCCCTGGGATAGGTAACTTGGGTACCACGGTAACCATGGGTGGGGTGGGGTGGCTATCCAACCTTCTGTCTTCCACAGGGTGTCTTCAGGGTCCACTGGGAAGGGTCCCTAATCTTTAAAATTCCAACCCCGACTTGCACATAGACTTGTACGGAGCACTTGGTTGTGTTCACACATTGCACACGCGCTCCGTGGGGTCCGTATCTACTTACCTTGGGCTGTTCTCTGGGTCTCCAGAAATTCTACATCCTCTAAACAGTGTCTTGACTCGAGTTGTGGTTCTTGTACCACTTTCTTAGTATATGGTTTGGTCCCCCCGAGGGCCCACTGTCAATTAGTGCTATTTACTGTGATTTCTTTGCTAGAGTATTGTGTGCTTTGTGTCTATCTCATTCTAGGAGATACTGTAACGTTCTAGAGAGTGCTATATAATAAATACATATTTTTATAAATACTTTGTGTGGTTCTATTTAATTTAATCTATACTATAAGATTGCATTCTGGTGAAACAAGCTGCTTCATACTCCTTCAGGACTAAGCCTGAATGCTGCTCTCCACAGCTACCACTTGGATAGCATTCTAAGGTTGTCTAAGACCTCCTAAATCACCATAAGGGTCGTCTGGACTGGTGCAAGGTGCCCACTTACATTAGGGGACATCATATACCAGGCCAGCCTCTCACATTGGTGAGCCGTGGTTGGGATTCAAGCCTGGATTGTTTTACCAGATAAATCTTTGTATTGATGAACTGAAAAACCGCTAGTACTCGGTACATTCTCATTCTAAAATTCCTTGATCCCGCCTATTCATGAGTTTGTCTAAATACTCGTTGTTAGCATCATTCATAGCATTTTCTTGATAATTTATCATATCTGTCTGGGTCATTTAACTGTCTTTTCCCTTCATTCAAGTACATGTCAAGCGGCCACACCACTACATTACCGCTCTTTCGGATTTCTTAATCACTATATTATACAGTTGTATGGTGAAAAGGTGGGTGGCCTCACATTAGGTTATATGTTAAAGCCCCTTAGGTTAAACTACTATAAAACCATTAATAGTCTAGCTGTGTCTAAACTTATCGGGTGGTGTTATTTATTCTATTGTGCACAAGGATAGGCACGCTGACTCTAAGGGTAGGTTACTGCTGGTTGAGAGCCTGTTTGGTGTGACTGGAAGCATTTAAGGTGTTTTTTCCTTTCTATGGTGAGTTTGATTTTCTGTATGGTATCCCAGTAAGCCGGTAAAGGTTTATTTGTGTTGGTCTTTGATTGTGTTTCAGGTCATGTTTTGAAATGTTATTATGATTGGTTGTATTAATATTGTGTGTATGTGTAAACTAGGTTGAGGTTACAATGGGTGCACTTTAGAAAGAATCTGTGATTTCCACCCCAATCGGTACCGCTGCCCTCAAAGTGTTCTTTGACCATAGGTTACACACATGCTTGTGCCTTAAAGAATGGAATAAAATTACTGCTGACAATAAACAGTTACAATTTCCTGTAAATGGTACGTTAGAAGTGAAAAAGTTTGAGAATTCTAGTCGTGGTAGCTTTGAGATGAAACCGCAGCCTAGACTTGCACAGTTCAGAACCTTGGTTGAATAGGATTATATGAGGAATAATAAAATGCATAAGAAAATGTTGAAAGGGCAAATTGTTAAAGCTGTCAACTGCTGAATGGATGTGAAATTGAGTTTATGAAAGAAGGCATGGAGATAGAAAATGCTGGAAACCATAGGTGATTTCACTGTAATTACTTCTGAATCTGACAACAAGAAAACAAAAGATGACCAAAATGAGAACAAGAATGAGACGGAAAAGAATAGGAGTTATTCTGATGGTGAAGATTAGTTTATGGACAGATTGTTGACTGATGTGAGACCCCCTGAATGTAACAAGGCTCAAGTTCAAGTGCAGATGGAAGAAATAGGAGCAGGAGAGTCGAGCGTCAGGAGAGATGAGATGCAGAGTCAGCCCGGCTCACTGTTTAGCTGAATGCAATGTATCCCCGCACTCTTCAGTACAAGCTTACTCTTGAAGCAGATGAGGGGATTTCATCCATTATTGATAAAATGATTGAGCAGTGCATTCTAAAAGATGTACTCTCTGATTATGGGATTTAAAAAGCCTAGTAGAAAATGGAGAAGAGTACAGGGCATGAGCAAAATTAATGATGTAGTGATTCCATGTTGTCCTGTGGTGCCAAATCGTGCAGCAATATTGTTTCAGATTTCTGCAGATGCCAAGTGGTTTACTGACGTAAACTGGTGTCAAAGATATTTCTTAATTCCTCTTTATGAGGATAGTCAGTATATTTTGCAATCCTTGTTTGGTGTAGAATCCCACTCGGGTATACAGAAAGTCCTTCGATCTATTCCCAAACCCTAGGACAGTTTAACTTTGACCTGTGACTCAGTGATAGTCCAATATATTGATGACGTGTTGGTCACAGCCAAAATGAGAGAAGGCTGTGGACTTTACATAATTGCTTTTTAAAAGATTTATTAAGGACACTAAATTAAGAAGGGAGTAGGAAAGATGTTCAAAGAGCACATTTCTGTGATACTATGAATGAACCCACCAATAACACAGAGAGAAGAGAGTACATTTCTAGGGTTGGTTGGCTACTATCATCAGTGGATTCCAAACATTTCACTCAATTATTATGCTGGTTCCACACTCAGTTGAAACATTGTTGACTCATACATATACTCAGTATCTTACAAACAGTTGCTTAACTAAATATGAACAGATTATTGTGGCAGCAGAGATATTTCAATAAATTGTTGCAATACCCTGAATCCTGCAACACTTCTACCATTGTCATATAATGAGCTTAATGAAGAAATAAAGTAAAGCGACCATGATTGTATTGATGTGACAGAGCTGTACACTAAAACCAGACATTCAAGATGGGCCACTCGAAATGGCCAATTAAACTTTATTTGGGATTATTTTTTGTCCGAGAGGATGCTATTGAACACTATGAGCAGCATATATTGTTGAAGCATCAAACGTGCGTCATGTAACTTCAGTATAAGTAGGAGCACTACAAGCAATTAGAACAGCATGCTGCGTAGCCAATGGATTGAGTGTTACAATCCATACAGACTGTCAATAAGAATTTGAAGTGTCTTATGACTCTGGCTAAATATGGTCACAAGGGGGTTTCTTGACATCTGCTGGCACCTGTAGAAATAGGCTAAGAATGTTGAATTTTTAGAGGCATAAATCCCAAAGAAGATTACAGTTGTTAAATGAGCCACATACAAGAGTGGAGACATCTTAGTTTCAGTGGGCAATAGTTTTGCAGCAGATAAGGTTGAGAAGTACTGTGCACTTGCTTCTGGTAGATTGGGTACAAATAAACAGACTGTGAAATTGAAAATGTCAATAGTTTATTATTATTATAATTATTATAGAGGCTTTTATAACGCGCTCTGCTACTAAATAGTATAGTATCCTGGCGCGAAAAAAAAAAGTTTCTTGCCAATGTTAGTTCAACTACTTGAGGAGTTGTAAGAACTGCAAAATGAAGTGCCTGGGGATGAAAAAATGGGAGAAAGCAGAATGTTCCAAAGACAGCAATGGGATTTGGATGTGGAATGATAAGAAGTTTGTGCTGCTTGAATCCATATTATTGCCTGGGACTGCAAACGTGTGACGTGATGGTATGTTGTCAAAAGTATTGATTTCATCCTCATCTCAAGAAAATTGTACAGACACTATGTCAGGGATGAGTCACCAGTGAATGGGTAGGAGTACAAATGTAACCATGAGTCACACAGGAAAGTCAGAAAGTCCCTTTGGAAGATTGCAGATATATTTTATAGAGATGCTCCCTTTAACAATCTAATATATATTTCGGTGATTGTCTGTCTTTTTTATATGTGGGTTGAGGTGTACTCAACCCTCAGGTGTGACTCACTTACTGTAGCCAAGCTTTTTAAAAAATATATATATTATTGAGCAGGGCATCGAGAGCATAACTTGTCACAAAAGGAATATAAAACAGGATAACATCAATAGATCAATATATGGATAAAAACAGTTTATAAAAGCATAAAGTATGTGCGAGAAACATTTTTTCATCAGAGGTTCGAGAACAACTGCCATTAATTCTTGCAGAAATATTTAAAGTGATAATATAAGAAAGTCTTAAAGTGCTGAAATGCCTCGGGAATCAACCTCCAAACCCCTTAAACATATACCTCATATTCAACCAACCTTTAAAAAGGACCTAAATACCTTATCTTAGTAAGACTACAATCCTATCGGATTATGCCAACTCCTAAAATACTTCCAGATTTCATTGAACTTTTTGAAAGTACCCACCCACCTCGCATATGCTTCCTCAAAGGCCCTAGACCTCTTCATTTTGTTGAACCCCTTTTCATAAGTGGGTACTTCCATCGACCTCCAGTTCTGAAGAATTAAAGAGCTGGAACCAGGGAAGAGATAGAGAGAAAAGCCTCCTCTGCTTTTATCAGAATTGCCCTATTTGTACTAATTCCAAAAAGGGCAACCTCTGCCTCTGGCTGGATCCTCTTCTAAATTGCCCTATTTAAAGCCGAGAAGATCTTATTTCAGAAGGGCCCTAATCTAATGAAAATATGTAGCCAGGCCCCTTCACCTTCTGCCTGGCAACGGAAGCATCTATATTCAACTTCTGGGTATTTTTTATTAAGTGCTTTGGGTGTAAAGTATGCCAGCCACCGGGATAGAAAGGCCATTCTTTTAAAATTAGCAGCTCTCAAGGCCTTACTACTATACTGGCATAAGACTTGCCATTCTTGACTAGAGAGGGTACATTGCGTTTCCCGAGTTACCCTTTCTAGGTGCTTCTCAACCAGTAAGGGTTGGCCATGATTGCGCAGGAGACAAACCAGTTACCCACCCCTCTTAGCTTTGCTCCAAAAAGGGCATACTAGAAATAAAATTTTGTCAATTTAGGAAATATAAAATCTGTAGATATTTTTTTTAAAAACGGGCTTCCTCCGGTCCGCACTCCTCGTCAGCATCTCTTGCCAGGTGATTATCCTGTTCTGAATGGAGAAATGTCTTGACTCTTCAAACCCACAATCCTTCCAATTTCTTAGATGTCTAAATGGGATTTGGAGGTCGAGTTTTTTGCATTCTTCTAATTTTAAATAGTGGAACCCGGAGGAATCAGCCCTCTTAAAAAAAGATTAAAGTCTGATAGAGTAATCCTTCAACGTCTTATATCTTGTCCTTTTTGTGAGTTTAGAGGTTATTAAAAATATTGGAATCTGGGAACCCGCTTCCTGCACCATTTTATCCACAAAAAAATTGTCATTTGAACCATTAGAAACCAATAAACGAGATGTTAAGTCTAAAAAGGCTGCTTCTTAATATGAGCGAACATGAGGTAAGGCCAATCCACCCCGGTTGATATCTAATTGTAATAAAGAAAGCTTAACCCTTGATGTCTTTTCCCCCCAAACAAACTGTCTAAACATAGTTTCCAGCTCCCTAAAGTGCTTGATGTTAATTTTGATAGGTATATTTATAAAAAGGAAAACAAGTGACGGAGGTATGGACATTTGATAAGGGATACTCTACCCAGTTAAAGGTAGTAGCGACCAGTTGTAGCCAAGCTTTTAATTAGAAAGTTGATCCCTAGTGTTGGTCTGCCAACTTTTTTAGAGTCAGGTAGAGGAACTCATTTTTAAATTGATGTCATGCAAGTCCTTTGTGCGGACTAGTCAGTGGAGAAGAATGTGATTATGGATATCATGCAGAAACATCAGGAATTGTACAGAGCACCACAGGTACCCTGAAATCAAAGTTGTCCACAGTGTGTACATCAACAACATTAACATGGTCATATATTACCCTAGGTTTGCTGAGTATTAGGGGCACACTTCAGAAGACTATAGGCGTGTCTGCCCATGAAGGCTTAATGGGGTGAACTATGAGGATTTCTGATGCTCCTTCAGCTGCACTTGTGAATATTACTGATGATCTGTTTTTGGATTACTGCTAGGGTTTAGGTGCTATGGTATGCTCCACCTCTCATTAGAGATAGAGCATACCATAGCACCTAAACCTCTTCAGCAAGTGGAGAACCCTTCCATGACCAAGAGCCTGGTGATTGGGTTGTGGTGAAGAAACATGTTCATAAGAGCGGTTTGGAACCTTGATGGAAAGACTGCTATCAAGTAATCTTAATGTCGAATACTGCTGTGAAGTGTGGAGGCATACCACGTTGGATCCATGCATCTTCCAAGAAGGGAGTGAACACAAACAACTAATTCACAGAATCCAGCTTGAATTCACTATATTGATCCAGAGGGTAAAAAAAGATTTCAAGAACAACAAGGAGAACAAAGAGTTTAAGAACAAAGACAAAAGTCAAATGTCAAAACTCAACAAGAAACACAAACCTCAAAAACTGGAACTATGAAGACCCCAAGAGCAACTTGAGGTGGTCCAGTTGCAAGTTGTGTAAATCATGAAACAAATAAAGATGACAACAAGTCAAGTGGAGCAAATCTGACTGAAGGTGTAAGCTTGATACAGATACAAGCTGATTGATCTGAAGCTGAGAGAAAAGAAAAGGAGTGTTCCAAAGAGTTTGCAGTTTGAAAAAAATAGAGAGACATCAGCTAAAACAGCAACAGATCAGAATGACAGAGATTTTTTGTTTATTGTCGTATTATAATACTATTGATTGCTTTTGAAGAAGATTAAATAATTAATTTTACACCTTGGTGATCCAGCTGAAGATAATTTTGTGTTTGCATTAAACGTTGAGATATGAGCTGTTGAATTATATGTCTGTATCTATTTGCAACAATTTTGTTTGAAAACTGAAATTAATGACATCACATTTCTAATCATTTTTGAAGAATTTGCTTCTGAAGTTTCTTACACCTTGTTTAGAGATTTAGGGACAAATGTAGAAAGCAGAAACGGGTGGTTTGCGACTGCAAAAAAAGCATTTTATTAATGTACAAATCCCTATTTGTGATTTGATAACCTATTACTGAATCACAAATTGGGTCTGTGATTTAGTTTTAGGAAGGGGCGTATTTAGGGCTTTCCTTCCTAATACTGAATTGCAGTGGTATGTGTGAATATATTGCAACAAAATATGTTCGCAAAACATTCAAGGCTCCACGGACTACTGCTTACCCTTAAAAAGTTTTAAGAAAACTATCCTTTTATTTTTTTTAAACACACCCTGTATTCCTTTAAGGAAAATAGGCTGATTTTTTTTTTTAAATTGCTTTATTGAAAAGCAGTCACAGGCATGGTGGTCTGCTGACCCCAGAGACCAAGCCAAACTGCTTTGACCACATCTTTTGCATGAATAAATCTGTAAGAGTAAGCTGTCGGCGTGCCGATCTCTTTTGTGACAAAGAAAGAGGTTGAAGGATATATATGTGTATGTTTATGTGTGTGTGTGGGTGCAGGGAGTGTTTTTTAAAAAATATAACAATAAATAAACTGTTTTTCAATACATTTAATTTTAAATATTAATAATAAAATAAGATGAGAAATTAGCAAACATACCTGCAACTAAATTAAATATTAAAATAAACATATAAAAATATTTTATTCAATAATTCAGCACTGCACACTAAATATAGAAATATTAAAAACATATATTTTTTTTAAATAATACCAATATTTTATCATTATCTAAAAATGTACAAAAATGATCCTAACAGAAATTAAAACATTTAAGTATATGCATATAATAAGTAAATAAAAGCAATATAATAAATGTACAAAATAAAACATTTTTGTAAAAGTTAAATAAACAATACAAAGTAACAAAGTATTAAAAAACTAATTATTCACCAATAATAAAAATACCATAAATCGACTCAAACTAACCAGCATTAGGGAAACTGTTGGTGGTCGTAAGGGATTGATTTCCTATCCCCACTCCAATTTGCACAATAGTACGGAAGGTGTTGGACTTTAGATTGGTTATACTAACTTTTCCCACTCTAGTTTAAGCAACACTAGGGAAAGTGTTGAACTTCAGAGGGGTTAGATTTACAATCCCCACTCTGGTTTAAGCAAAAGTATGGAAAGTGTTGGACTTCGGGGGGAGGGTTACATTTTTTATTCCCACTTCAGTCTAAGCAACACTAGAGAAAGTGTTAGAGTTTAGAGGGGTTAAATAAGGGGGCCAATTAAGGTGCCGGTTGGAGTTGCCTCTGACCGACATCGCTGCAGTTTCGGAACCGATCGGCACCAGGATGGTGGTTAAAACCGCAATTACGATGCGACCGCACATGATGCTGTTGCAAACTCCCATTTCATTATGGGACCTTGTGGTGCGGGCGGAAACCGCCCGCAGCAAATGCTCTTATAGATAAATGGGAGGCACAGTGTAGGGATGTTCAGAGGGGCACCATAGGTGCTTGGCCCCCAACCAGAGGCCACAGAAGAAGGGGGGGCCTGCTAGGGGCACCCAAAGTTGCTTTCTGACAGGCTTTCCGTATCGGAAAGCCCGACATAGGAAGCCTGTCGGAAACCGACATCTAAATTCCAATGCAGTGGCGTAGGAAAGGGGGGTGCGTTTGGTGCGGACCGCCCCGGGTGACATCACTGAGTGGGGGTGGGTGACAAAATGGCATAAATATGTGTTTTAAACACATATTTTTGCTATTTTGTCATGAAGGGGGTGACAAGAAATTTTCTGCACCGAGTACCACCTGACCTTGCTACGCCACTGTCCCAATGGCTGAAACGCAGTCCGTATGGGATTATGTGGCTGTTCCCACTGGCCAACAGGCTCCTTGAGTCTGTCGGAAGCCAGTCAGATTGACAGGCCGGTTGCAAATCCAATGCCATCATTGTAATACGGTGGTCAGATTTGAAATCTTGGATGTCGGTCGGAGGCTTTTCAGGTGACATCCAAATTCATCCCTTAGTGTTCCCATTCCAGTCTATGCAACTGTAAGAAAAATGTTGAACTTTGGAGGGGTGCATTTAATATATTTTCACTCCAATGGAAGGGGTTCGATTTACTATCTCCAATCCAATCTAACCAACAGTAGGAAAAGTGCTTGACTTCAGAGCGGTTAGATTTACTTTTCCCGTTGAAGTCTAGACAACTGAAGAGAAAGTATTGGACTTTCAAGGGGTTAGATTTACTATCCGCACTCCAGTCTAACTACCAGTAGGGAAATTGCTGGACTTTGGAGGGGTTAGGCTTACTATTACCATTCTAGTCTAGTCTACAATAGGGACACGGTTGGACTTCGAAGGGGTTGGATTTACTAGTCCCACTCCAGTCCATGCAACAGTAGAGAAAGTGTTTGCCTTCAAAAAGGTAAGATTTACTATTCCCAGTCCAAGTAACCGTAGAGAAAGTGCTTGACTTCAAATGGGGTTAGATTTACTATTTCCACTCTAGTCTATGCAACAGTATGGAAAGTGTTGGAGTTTGCAGGGCTTCTTTTTCCTTTATGTTCAGATTTACATACAAGTATCACAGTAAAGCCAACACGTGTTTCGTGCACACTGCGCTTCTTCAGGGCTCAGTTAAGTAGCTAATCTCACTTCTTGCCTTGTATTTTGGAAAAAGTTCTCCCATTAGTAGAGTCTCCGTTTTCTACGTATAGGTTCCTTAATTATTCATGTATACTTGTTGCACAGCTAAAATATATCTTCATAATCAGAGTGTATTCTTTATCAGTCCTCAGTCTACTGATCCTTGATAAGATCTCTCAACCTTTCGACGATCGTCTAACCTTTTCCTCAGCCCGTACCGCAGAAGGCATCACTGTGATTCTTATATGTAAATCTCTACAAAGAAAATAAGAATAAACATCAGAAGATGAATACATAAGAAGACTCATATATTGTTTCTTTGCTTGTAATATGAAACTATCTCAGATTTGTTTGTGTTGAATAATATTATATATACTTAAAAAAACGATTAAAAATTAAATTTGCTTACCTCCCTAACAACCTAAAAAAATGCACACTCCAACAATTAAATAAAGAATATTTTAATTACTTAAATAAAACAAATACACAAAAAATTAAAAAGGACATTTTACAAATATTGATATGAAAACCGTGCAACAATAAATTAATAAATAATTCAAATAAAAAATATTTTAATAATGAGCTAACAATTAAAATATATACATAATTCTTTGTGAAGAAAACATTAACTAAGATTTATAATAAATTAAAAACATATATATTCAATAACTTCCCAAGCTATTACACTACAGACACAACAACCTGCTACTAAAATATAAATTACTAACAAAAGTATACAAATTTAAATATACATTATAATTTACATATTAAACCTAAATATATGAATGAAAATTACAAAAATAAACAATTTAAAAATAACAATCAAGTAATTATGCCATTTGGACAAAAAATATAATAAACATTTATATCAAAATAATTATCATTTAATTGCCTCCCCATGCCTCTATAAAACCAACAGCTCTTATTAAGATGTAAATTGTTGATGTAAATTTAAAAATAAAATAAAACTAAAAAAACTTAAATTAAATATCAATTAAACAATTTACATCGCTAATAATCAATTAAATATGAATTATACAAAACTACATTTTAACAATTTAATGAACTTCCCTACAAACCCCACAACAACAATTAATTTATATTAAATAACCCAAAAATATTTAGTGCAACTATATTAAAGTAAATTATATGGAATGTATTCTTAAAAATTATATTTTATAGCAATAAAAAAGATATTTTAACCCTAGATATTCTGTTGCATTATATTTTGTTAGTCACAGTAATTTTGACTCAATAGTCATCATCATCATAAAAACTTTATTTGCACCATAAAAGTATAATTATTCTTTGATGATTCCAATGATATTGTTATGTAAAGTACATCAACATTTTAAGACAAACTCAATATTAAAAACCTGAATACAAAATATTGCAGTCAAATAATAGGTCAAGACAATTAATTCCTGAACTATACATATTGAAAATTGGAATAGACCTAATGTGAACATTAGTCAAATGTATGAACCATTTTCTAGACTAAGACCCCTTAAAACATTGCATTGCATGACATTTGGGTCCATCTGACCTATCAGGTATACAGTCGTAAAGGTTTTTGTAACAACAATAAAGTACATTCTATATAACAGATCAAGTCGGCCCAGATTCCGAGACGAGGCCAAGAAACAGGAAACAGAATAAGTTACGCAAACATCCAGGAGTAAATGAAGGGATTCCAACAAATGTACCAAAAAAATCTCATGAGGAACATGATAAAAACTACCAAAAAACATAATATGTACAAGAACCTGAGCAGAAAAATGATCAAATGTCCAGGGTCCAGACTGCACATTTCCAGTAATAGGCCTAGGTAAAATCAGCAACAGATTAAACTGATCAAACCGAAATCTAGTAAGAAGGAACCAATGATGACCGTTGGGGACATTGAGAAAATAGGGTTCAATAACTGGCTCTGTTAAAACATGTGCATGTCCTCACACCAAGGACTTCTCGAGTTTTACACCCTCTTTTACTGCTTTCCAACATGACAAAGAATATCTGCCTTCAAAATATTTTGGGGAGAATCAAACAGAGCTGATTCTCCTAGTTTAATAAAGGTGTCCCATATGTATGCTAACCATTTAATTGACCTCCACCCATGGAGCTTCATACAATCCATAAGTATCTCCCTATTAAAGTGATTCTCAGGTCTCACCCAAATGGTGAGCCACCTAATTAAGGGGCGCAGTGCAATGAGGTCCAACAAGTAAGGCACTCCATGAACCATACATGCAGGAGTGGATACTGGAACTGGAGCTCTTGTGAGTCTATATAACCCCACACATCAGACTGCTTTGGCCTGATAAATCCTGATCACTGTACCCCATGGCAGTCATGTCACATGCTATTTTTGTTCTGATATTTTGATCAATCGCCCTGTGGTAAACAGCTTATTTTAACATTCCAAGTCACAGCTATCTTGCCCTAGTCTTTCCGATGGTGTGTCATGTAGGTGAGATGAGTGAAACAAGTCTGAAAAGGGTGGAAAGTGGGTTAGGTCAAGTGCTTATGGATATATTTGGTGTGTTGATTCCACCTACTGGTGTGGTTTTGAATGGTGTGAAAATTAGAAAGCTGTCTACTTTAGTGGAATGTTTAGCTACTAATACTGCAGATGCATAAAAAAAGTAATAAAGATGTGGAACCCATTGGTGCGATAGTTATACTAACTAGGCTTGATTTGGATGTTTTACTTGTGAAGTATGATGGTGTGTGGTGCTCAATAAAGGTCCGCAAATGTACATTTGTGCCCGATAATAGCATTCTAATTATTAAGTGTAATAATAATTTACCTAATATTTAGCATGAAGCTAAAACCTTGGGAGAGACCGGTGCACAGGAAATGATTATCTCTTGGTTTAGTATGATTGGAAAAGGAATTGGAGGGATTGGTGAATGGTTCAGTGATGTCGGTCGTGGAACTAACCTTAATGCCATAATTATTCTTAGTCTGAATGGTCGATTTCTTCTATTAAAACCTAAGTTATGTGTTTTAAGGGAGGTTTGCAATGTGATTGTGGAAATAAGAAGAAAACCAGAAACAGAAAGAGGGAAGATATTATACTTGATGACATGCCTGAGTCTGTGATGAAAAGAAGGCCTTGCAGAAGACAAAGCTGAAGAAAACAAAATTGATAGATGAATGGTTGCAGAGTAGTGTAATGTAGTTTGTGATGATTTAAAAAATCATCACAGAGGGTGTTGGACCCGGCCCTCTCTGCAGGATTCCTCCCAGATGTTTTGCTTTCACGCTTCCTGTATTTCGGAAATTGTTTCTGTTGGCTTTAGGACTCTGCGCCCCTCACCACTGCTAACCAGTGCTAAAATGCTTGTGCTCTTGCATTCAAATGTAATACAAATTGGCTTAAGCCCAATTGCCACATTTAATTTACTTATAAGTCCCTAGTACAGTGGTACTATAGGTACCCAAGGCCTGTAAATTAAATGCTACTGGGAGCCTGCAGCATTTAATGTTCCACACACTTAAGTAGCCCTTGAAAACATGTCTCAGGTCTGCCATTGCAGCCTGTGTATGCAGTTTTGACCTGGCAACAAAACCTATTCCCAGGCCTAAAACTTACCTATTAATTTCATATGTCACCCCTAGGGAAGACCCTAAACAGTCCATAGGGCAGGGTGCATTGCATTAAAAAAGGTGGACATGTACATTTAAGTTTTATATGTCCAGGTAGTGAAAAACTCACAAATTAATTTTTCATTTTTGTAAGGCCCACTTCTCCCACCAACATTGGGTTATCCTATTACATTTATTACATGCTAAATTTGTTGAGGAGCAGGTAGGTATCTCATGCTTTAAGTCCTAGTTCTAAAAAGGCTACTTTTAGAAAGCTATCCTTTTCTTATCCTAACCATTTGGTGTATACAGTCTGTTCCTGGGTTGCATGATTAAGTGTAGTTGACAGTTGGCCTTTGCGTATTCCTCCCAGACCTCCACACAGTACAGGGTCTGAGTGTTAGCAGGATTGGCCATCCTGACTCGCAGGGGGCCGGAGCTGTCAACTGTCACACTTACACTTCAAAGACACGGTCTTAGGTCACATGCAAAGGATTTCACACTAGTTTATTGTGCCTGTAGACAGATTGGAACCAGGACAGGGAGGCAGGAAGTTCCAGAAACCTCTGTAAGTGGAAAACTACAGAAGTTTCTTCCACCTCAAAGTGGGCATCAGGTGTAAAAATGAGACCCACTCTTCAGTACACTCCTGGCCTGTGGATACTACGGAAGAAGGACTGTTTTGCTACTTGAGGCCTGCCCTCCTGTCTGAGAAGGAAGTATAGATCTGCAACCTTTATCCCAGGCTGAAGTTACTTCATGGGTCAGTTGAATGACCTCCTGTTCTAAGCTACAGGTACAACAAGCTCCGGAGGATTAACTGCAACTGCCCAGCTGATCTGCTGCACTAGACCTGCAACTGGACCTGCCTGAGTTCTGTTGGCCACTGATGGAGTGAGTTGTTGATCCCCAATAGGTGCCTCCCAGCTGCTGGACCCTTAGGGGCCGATTAGGATGGCGGGAGGGCGGACTTAGCGGTGCTGGGACCGGCCGCCAGTGGTGCGGCTGTCCCGCGCCTGCAATTCGGATGCCACCACCACCGTGGCGGTGGCATCCTCCATTCCCAGCATTGTGGCGGGCGGTGCTGACAGCACCGCCCGCCACAATGCTGGGAATGCACAGTGTGCATTGTCATGCTCAGGGTGACAGGCACCGTGCGGTGCCTGCCACCTTGTTCATCATCATAATCTTTATTTCGGTTGTAAAACCATAAAAGATACACACATATTCTTCCTTGGCAGTGGAGCCCATGATACAATTTACACAAGTAAAAGTAGATATTTAATACACCAGTTTCAAATGGACAAGTATCACGTACTGAGAATTGTAAACACCGAGGAAATCACTAAGATGCAACATTTCTATGTGTGTACTCAATTAAAAATCAAGTAAAAAGATAAAACAGGAATAAAGTGCGAGTGCAATAATGACTAACAATGTCCTCAATTTAAAAAGATTTTGATAAAACTTTGAGAAGGAAGTTAAAAACAGGATCCTGGGGATTAAAGCACCCTCGAGTCGAAAGGTTTTTACTACAGCTGGTCCCTGGCACAAGGAAAAGTGGACAGGAGCCTTCGCCTAATGGCCCAGAACCGGCCAAGAAATTTTGCAATGGCACATACAAAGAATAGTCTCGTATCCGATTCTAAAATCCGTAGTGCGTCAAGATGGCTATGTGTCCTCAACTGTCTGCATAGTGGGACCAACCAATTCCTTCTTGGTCTATCGTAGGCTGGTCATGCAAAGTAAACATGGCCCACAGTTTCGTTTGGGTCTGGACAGGATGGGCATCCCTTGGGCTGGCTGGTGTTGTTTAGTCAAAGGTTGGTAAAGGCATTGATGGGTAAGCAGCCAAACCTAAACTGAGTATACAATTTCCTGTCCCCAGGCACTTTGATAATATCAAGATATTTCTCAAGGTATTTCGAGGATTTTATGTCTAAAAAACAATTGGTTAAACAACCATGACGAATCCTCGAGTAGGTGGTCTGTTCTACCCATAGCCAATATTGATGCTTTAGCTGGTCCTTTGAGTACCGTGGTGGAGAGCTGGCAGGCTCATTAGGGAGGCCAATTGCTGCCCGAACAGTGTTAACATATTTTATCCACCCAATTCTTTTGTTCCTGTCTAGGGCGGACACTTCGATCAAAGCAGCAACATAAGGGGCCAGGTCGGGGGTAGTGACTAACCTATACCAAAAAAGCAAGGGGCGCAGACTCGCTTAGTCATGTATGGACCTAACTCCCAGGTCCAGTTTCAAAGGAAGGAGGGCGGTGCTTTGGGGCAGGGCTACAAGACTGCTAAGAAACTTGTTTTCAACTGTTGTTAATTTCCTTGTGTCCACCAGACCCCACAGTTTTGCCCCATAGAGTACACTACTCACAACCTTTGAGCTATAGAGTTTAAGAGTTGGAGCCACCTTGTTCATGACAATGTAGGGCACCCCCTACCCCCCAATACCCTGGGGGCCCGCAACGGGCCCCCAACGTCACTATCCGCATGCCTTTCTGTGGCGGCTTTGCTGCCACGGAAAGGCAGCTTCCCGCTGCCTTCCTAATATGGATGGCGGTGTCTAACAGACACCGCCACCATAGCAGGACCCTTTTCCGCTCGGTCACCTGTGTGACCGGCGGAAAACCGGCAGACAGTCTTTCTGTCTGCCGGGGTCCCCCCCGCCATTTTAGTATGGCGGGGGAAATGGATGTGGGGAAGGATGTAGGGCGGATCGCCACCGCCATGCGGGCGGTGGCGAGCCGCCCTACATCCTAATGGACCCCTTAGTGTGGCATCAATTGAGCTCCTACTAGGAGAAAAGAAGTAGTCCTGAAGTTTTGGGCTCTTCACAATCTGTGAATGGGCCAATTTGTGCCAAAATCTTGCTGCCCGATTTGACTGCTAACGCAAAGCATAAGGAAACCCTACTGTTTAGGCTACAGCGACTGGCAGCGGTGACCGGCAACACAAGATCTGCACTTCTCACTACAGTATCGACAGCCCACGGTGACTGCCGATGTTGACAAATCTCCAGCAACCACCATTTGTGATGCTGTACAGAATCTTTGTGCTGCAACTACAACCATCCCTCATACCCAGCCTGCTCTTCGCATTACATTGATGACCATCCGTGACATTCTCCCTGCTCCTTGCAGGCTCCTCCACCGTGAACTGGGCTTTTCGTACTGGACTTTAGAAGGTAACTTTTTCAGCTGGATTAACCTGGTCCCTGTATCCAACACAAAGTCCATCGCAGTGACTTTCACTCGGTCTCGCATGACGAGATAACCGCAAGTGGCACTTTGGACTTTTAGGCACTTTACTTACCTTACATCTTTGAAATTGCATATCTCCAGTTCTACTGATTGCATTTTTATCATTTTGGTGTCAAATATTTTATTACATTCAGCTCTGTTTTCCTAAATTGCTGTGGGATTTTTCATGTGATGTGTTAGTAAAGTAAGAATTTTGGTCTAAGTGTACCTTTGTGAATACCGAAAAGTAATAAGGTTAGACTTTTGGTCTAAGTTTCCCGCTGTGAATACCGAAAAGTAGTAGATTTACACAAAAGTATAAGTTTACCTTTGTGAATTGGGTCTGTGGTTTTTAAAATTGCATTAAGTTTCCTAGTATATGTTTTGCTTGTTTATTTTTTCTTTTCATAAACTAGTGAAAATGGGATTCATTTAATGGTTTTGCTTTCTTGTACTGAATAAAATGTATTTATCTGCATGCCCTTGGAGGGAGGCAGGCTGAGATGCTCTCCAATGTTGCAATATTCAAGGGTGCTGCTGCCCAAGCCACAACTATATTTTCATTAATTTCAAAAGGCCAATTTGTTTAGTTTGCTTCAATAGTACAATATAATTTCTTTTATGTGTAGAGTAAATGATGTCCACTAATAATTTGCGATGTAGGCGTTTACTAGAGCATCTTATTTTATGTATCACAATTTCTGCAATGTTGATGGAGTTATGCCATGTATCTTTGGCAATTCAGCCCTATGATACCACTTACCGCCATGTGGAATGTGCTATTTTTCACTAATTTTAAAGTAAACAATTTACACTTTTCTGGGATGTGTGCCAGAGACTTTGCCATGTCTTTTGCTTGCTTATTTGATTTGTCCTTTCCTTGCTTTCATACCAGCAGTCCCCATGTCAGACTGTTATCTGACTTTATAATTATACTTTTCTTTGCTTTTTAACTGAGTGAACTCCACATTAAACTGCCTACTAATTTATCTCATTTTTCGGTGGCTAATTACAAACTGAATAGATTTATGCTGGTTCATTACTGAACTATATCTCATTATGACTTATTCCCTTGCAACTGACTTTATTGTTATGCATTATTGGTATTAATTTGAATCTAACTACTTTTTGACATTTGTAATAGTTCTTAAATTTTGAATACAGCTTCATGGTTTTTAATTTAGAATTTTATCCTGCAAAGGTTTTCTTTATGTGTTCAAGAGCTCTAGCCGAGTTCTTGCACATCAGCCCTCAGCCCTTTCAATGTGTTAGTGCAAAGCACCAACAGTCATCAGGGGCCAAAATACACACATCAAATGTGCATGACAAATTCTCAACAGAGGGTGAGTGGATGCACCTTAATAACTTGACCATGAAATAGTTTCATGTGACCTACTCCTTTCTTCTCTTCACCCTGAACCTCTTCACTTTTTGCACCACCACCTACCATATTTGAGTGTCAAATAACATGCACAATTTCCATCAAGTATGTCAATCGTCTATTAGCTCAGTGTGTCTGATCTGAATGTTCGGCTGATGGTCCCTCATGCACTTGCTGTTTTTTAGTCATCTGTCCTGTTCAGATGATTCCTGGTGTCTGAGGCATGGTAATTTGAGGAGTCCACTGTGATACAGCAGGCAAGCCCTTCTTTATTGTGTGGCAAAGTAGCATGAATGTTAGTGTGCATCAGGCGCGCAACACCCATTGGACTCAAAGGGCTTCAGCACCCCCCCCCTCGTGTGTGGCAGCCCGGGATGAGACAACTTCCCGGGCGCACACACAGCCACACCCGAGCACTTCACAGGTCTTTAAAAGACCATTTGCATGTTAATGAGGCCTCGCTGTTGTTTCACCCCTTCTAAGAGCCCCTGCAGCTCCACTCTACCTATGGCTTAAAAGATTCAGCCCCCCCCGAAATTTTTTCTTAGCCCCCCCCGAAATTTGGCTCTAGTTGCGCCTCTGGTGTGCATTTGGCGGATAAATAGTGAGTGTTTGTAGTATTTCAAATACATGATACCCACTCAAGATTAATGTTTTGTTCCACGCTGATTGTGTCTTTT
Organism: Triturus cristatus; assembly: GCF_964204655.1. NCBI lineage: Eukaryota > Metazoa > Chordata > Amphibia > Caudata > Salamandridae > Triturus > Triturus cristatus. The sequence goes on from NC_140588.1 coordinate 473,128,376, forward strand.
TTGGTGTTCCCATTAAGCATTCAACCTCATCATTTGCCAATAGATCTCTGGCATTGATGCTTTTGTGTTGATGTTCATGTCATGTTATGTTGGTAGCTCTGGAGTTCAGGTCCTTGAAATAGGGGCCCAGTGTCTATTTTGTTCTTGTCTTGTCAATATTCCCAGGTGGCCCAACGATACTAGGTTCAGGATCATCCTCATTAGCATGGTCAGTCTGGCCTGGGCTGGCACTATCGGGCACTGGGCATTTTAACCATTAGACATTGCGGTCAGGGCCAGACTGGGAACTGAAATTGGCCCTGGCAAACTGCTCGGCCGGCCCCCCTGGGGGCAGCGGGGGTGCAACTGAGCTGTTTGAAAGTGCCGGTTTCTGCCGATTTTGTTACCGGGAGCCGATATTGCCAGCCCCCAGTAACAAAAACTGGCACCCACCCTGGCGGCCCACCGGAGAAATGCCTGGTGCCCGGTATGGCCAGTCCGGCCCTGATTGCGGTAGGGGACAGTTTTGCTTTTAGGCTCGGACCAGCGGCGTTTGTTGGCTGCAGAGATTTGAATAAACAGGGCAAAACCAAGTCTCATGAAGTGTCGCCACAACTGCACTGACCTTCAAGGCTTCGGTGGGGGAGAAGGAGGCAGGGTCGAAGCGGCTGCTGTTGCTTGGCTCAGGGAGTCTGCTACTTATATACAGACGCTACAAAATCCAGTGCATTTCTTTACAATGCGATCCTTGCAACGCATTTCAGTTACCTATATTAAATTATACCAATGCATTAAGTGACAATTGTTAGACGTGACAGATTCTAATCATGATCTTACAAACATTCATGATCCCACCACCACTGCCCTGATGACAATGCTATTAGTGGACCAGGGTCACGTCAGCTGTCTTTTGTCACCTATGCATTTCCCAGGGTGTACTGTAGGTGGAGTAATATCATGGTATTTTACTTTTATACAGCGTGCACCGCAAACTGATTCATTTCAAGGTGCTCTCAAGTGAGATAAAGGCAACGGAAGCATTGTAAAATAAGTAATTGCCTATGATCACACAATGTGGTCAAGTGGAAGCTGGAATTGATGCAAGATTTCTTGGTTTTTACGTTGTGCAATTCATTCACCTCATGGTTATTTCACTCCGTCTCTCTCCCATTTTAGATCAGAGCCTAATGAATTGTATTAAGATCACTGGGTTGCTCAATCAGTGTACTGACTTAAGAACAGCTAGACTACGCATGTTTCATCAGGACTTATGGCAGTAGTGTTTGGGGAGAGTGATGTTTTAATGTAGAAGCTAAAATGAAAGCAGAGCACCCACCCTTGACCGCTGCGTTGCGACCACTTGGATTAATCATGCGCCCACTTCTCGTCACCCGACTAGCCACTCATTGAGCCTTGCAGCCCTGTCTCCCAGGACATGTCCATCCATCCATATCTTGCATTAGCTTCTGGTCCTTAATCCTGGTTGTGGAGCTGGACTGCCTTACACTGGCATTGAATGCGAGATATCTGCTACCCCGCTACCCCACGTGCTAAGTAGAACGTTCACCGCCCCCTATTACCATCATACAAGAGAAAATACCAGCATAAGCAGTAATGTAGGACGTTTTTGCTTTCTTTAGCTACCAGCTTTCTGACACTGCTGAAGGGGATTTAAAAAAGCCCGGACTGGCTGTAAAGCAGATTCCATCTGTCCTCCTCAACTGAGACACAGTGAATCCCTGAAGAACCCCTAAAGTCGATCAAGAGTTTGACTGGAAGGGGTGGTAGTGAGATGGCCTGGCTCCCTCTGGTTAAGAGGCAAGGATCCAATCGTGTGCCAGATCCCAAACCACAATGAATTTGATTTGTTAAAGTGTCCCGATAGATCTAAATTAAGTAGTGCTCTGTCATCAACACTGTAATTGTTCAAGCTGTAGGGTTGTGGATAAATATATACATTTACTCAGCCTTCCTAGCTGGGTGAAACATAGCTGTGCCAATACCAATATATAATGTGGTGTTTGACCTATTGAAGGATGCTATTATTAGCTGTTGCTTTGCACTCATCCCTCTGACCTTGTGTCCTGCAATGCGGTGTGTACTGAATAGATGCAGAAAGCAATTGAACGCCTCAAGTACAAGGTGAAGAATATGCTTGACGAAGGCAACTAAAGTAGTAATGCTACTTTTTGTTTTGTAGGCCTTTAGCCACTGTGCCGCTTCACATGATGAAATAAGCGTGGATGGGGCAGGTATTGCCTTAAAAGGGTCGCTGGGGGGAAGCAGCCACCCGGGACAAAAAAAGATAACTTCCAGGTTAAGGTGTAATAAAGATGAGCAGAACAGAAACAAACAATGTTGCTGCTGACCTTTACCTTTTATAATAGGCCCCCACTCCTATGGGATAGTGTAGACAGCAGAAAGGAGACTTCACAATGCCAACATTCCTCTCAATAGTGGGTCCTTTATCGTGGTTGAATTGTTATATGTCCTACCCTTAAGATGAGGCTATGAGCCATCTCTTGTAGATGAGATAATTACAAGATGAGGCACCGCAGTGGTGCTTACAGATACATCATTGATATGTGTCCATTTCCAATGTGAGCTGTTATGCACACTACATAGTGTATGATGTTCCATCATTGGTCATCTGTAAATTGCTGTGCAGGGGTTCTGTCCTTACAGAAATGAGACCGTAGTACATTACAGACTTTGGAAACAAAGAAGAATGCCAGCAGCAGAGCATGCAAGCCACTGCAATGTTCCCATGTGCACTGATGGTGCTGCTGCATCGGCATTGCATTCATGGTCTGTAGCTCTGTGCGTCTTTACAGATGCCGGTTAGGACTTCAATGGTTTCTTGAATCAGCAGTGCCTAATTTGTAAAATATTAAGTGCCAGGGCTCTGACCAGGATGCCACTGCAGCTTGCACCACCCATCGCCCTAGTCATCACTGCCAAAACAACTGCTAATCATCTCTCTCGCGTGTAAATGCGAGAGTTCAGATTATTCCAGGTCCCCAAAGCTAAAGGAATGGCTGGGGAGAATATGTGATATTACAACGGGTGGTGTTACCACGCGGTAAGTAACAACGCGGTTGTTACATCGTCCACGTTGTTACTACGCATGGCATTACATTGCAAGTCATTTCAACGACTTGCGCTAGATGGTGCGCTGGACTTAGGAATAGTATAAATTACTATTCTTACTCCAGTTAGCGCAGCAGCAGGGAAGGTGTTGGATTTAAAATCCAACACATTCCCTGGTGTTGCATGCCACCTAGCGCAAGTCGCAACGACTTGAGATGTAATGCCATGCGTGGTAACAACGCGGACGATGTAACGTCCGCATTGTTATCAACCCATGTGGTATTACCAGCTCTGCAAACACTGTCTCCCGGCTGGGGAGGCAGGTATTAATGTATATTGTATACCTAAACTACCGGTGTTCTGCTCATCTCTAAATTAGATGAGCAGCGCCACCATGTCTAAGTATGGTGTTGACACTTAGTTGCCGAGCACTGGTAACTAATTAAGTGCTGGTGCTTAGCACCGGAAAGCCCTGGCTCAAATTAAGCACTGTGAATCAGTAATTAATTTGTAGAAGAATGAGTGCCAGTGTCAAAACCTCTGCTCCAGTTGTACTGTTAAAAGTAAGGACACAGAATCCCAAGGCTGCGTAGTGTTTAATTCACCTCAGGCCTCTTTATTCCACCACCAGACACTGCTGCCCCTTTATCTTACCATTGCCGGACCCAGCTTTCTCATTTTGTGTCTGTTTTCAGTCATTCTTCTCCTTTCCTGTTTGTTTGTTTTTCTCTTTCACAGTCAATATCTCATTAGGAAAAATATGTGCTGGTCCCCAAAAATTAGTGTCAGTGGGCCCCACCGGCAACCACGGCTCAAAATATCAATGCCAAAGTGGCTTTACAATTGTAAAAAAAAGGTTAACTGGCTGGTCTATGCAAAAAGTACATGCACAAATAGCTTTAATAATTGAGCCCTTTGTTTTCTTAATCCCTATTTGCTCTACTGTGGTGATTTGCTAATTCTGCTCATATTTGCGGAAATGCTTACATTTTGATTAGTAAATAATTATTAAATATGTTTAATACTTATTTTCCTGGTTCTGAAAACGTATATTTTTCTAATTTACACAGTTCATTCCAAAATCAGAGTACAGGGCTCATACAAATCAAGTGTAATAATATGAATAAAGTTCCAAAAACAGCCTTTCATAAGCGTGGAACCTTTTTAGGTAACATAATATTGTTGCCGCAAGAAACAGAAAAAAATGACTCCCTTCTCTCTATGTTTTCTAATTGCATCAGGGATGTGAGTTTCAGGTTGATGTCAACATGTACAGTGAATTTAGGGCCAGTAAACCAGTCTCCCTGATGTCAGCAAAGATCTTACTGGTTAGGCCATGTCTTTTACACAGAGCATGAGCAGTACTTGGACAGCATTCCACAATCCATAGATTCATACCTACTCATGCTTATATTTATATAGGTGCACATTGCCTCTAGAATACTTGCAATCTGTTTGAAAGCAGTGTTCAGACTATTTTATTTCACTCCTCACAGCAATCATTCATGTTTTCTCCTTGCAAGGCAATAACTGAAACACTGATCCAGTTGGCCAAGTGTCTCTCTTTGCAATTTTGTGTTGCTAAGGAATTGTACTTTATTGTCTCCTCCACAAAAGTTGTGTCGAGGTCATAAGCAAATTCGTAGTGCAATGGATAAAGTTTAACCTATTCCTGATTGGTCCCCTACCATGATATGTTATGATATGTGTATTTGAATGAGGCAAAATTCACCTAGAAGTGTATCCTGGTGCTGAGGCAGGAGCTGTGAGGGTAGAGCCAGGGTTGGGCTATGTGAAGAGCTAGGCCTTCAGTTTCTTACAGGATTCTAGAATTGAGGAGGTGGCTCTGATGGGCTGGGGCAGGTCATTCCAGACTTTAGGAGATAGGTTGAAGAAGGCAGGCTAGTCGGGTCTGGTTCTGTGTATGCACGTGTGTATGCAAGTAGGAGTCCGGCTGAGTGGAGGTGTCTAGTAGGTATATGGTAATTTCTGTGGTTCTTAAGGTATGTAGAGCCGATGTTTTGTAAGGGGTTGTATGTGTACATGAGGTGATTGAAGACGGCTCCTTTTGTGGATTGGGAGCCAGTGGAGCTCTTTGAGGTATGGGGTGATGTGAGTGCAGGGTAGGGGGTTGAGGGTAAGCCTGGCCGCTGAGTTTCGGATGGTCTTCTGGTGAGTTGAGCTTTGATTCAGGCATTGAGTGCATTGCCGTAGTCCACGTTGAAGGTGATGAGGACCTGGCTGTCGGTTCTGAGAGTGTTGGTGGGGTGCAATTAGAAAATCTTCTTGAGCCTCCTTAGCATGTGAAAGCAGGAGACAGAGACTGCGTTCACTTGATCAGTCATGGTGAGTTGGTTGTCAATTGCTATTGAGGTTCTTTGAATGGGTTGCCAGGAGGGTTGTGGGTCTGAGGGTCCTGTGGTGTTTTGGGTTGATGATTGCAGATTTTCTATTCAACGATGCTGTCATCATTTCTGGTGGAGCACCAAATCAATCATGTTGCAGCACCAACTCGTGTTCAGCATCACCTTCAGGAGCATTGTCAACGATGCCTGTGTCCACATTGCTTTGTGTATGTACATATTGGTTCGTTTCACTCCTTCACTCTTGCCACCTGTTAAAGAGAAGATGTGAAACAACTTCTATAATTATCTCACTTTACAATACAGTGTCATTGATTCAACATGCTGAGGTGTCACTAATAGAAAGTAGACGTAGGGTACTTGACCAACTGAATAAATGAGAAATACTGTGCAGGTACACCATGATAACAACTTATTTAGTTCTGTAATTTTCCGCACCATTTCACTGTTCAGAAAATATTCAATTTATTTGACAAAAGTAGTGTATGATGACATTTTGATCAAAAGAGTTTGGGCTCAAACATTTGAATGGCTTTCACCACAACCTCAAACTTGGCCTTACAGTTTCAGTAATCACTGATGTTCTTTCTATGGAATGGTGGGAAATACCTGAAGAATTGAGCATGCCCATACAGTTCAAAAAGTTCATCGCCATGCAGTCCTTGAGATAACTGAAGCCACTCACTTCTATAGCTAAATTATTGTCGCACGGTATTTGTTTTCAAACGATGTTTTCAAATGCACACATGCTGACCTTTATGTGAGGGTATTTGAGACACAGCGTGACAAGGATGTAAGTTGATGGGGAAAATGTTCACTAAGGGAGCACATATGGACATTTGTTGATTAAAGGCTTTGATTCACATTCAAATGTTGACGTTTTCTGTGGTCTGCACTTGCTAATCGGACTTGATAACATTGAAAACAGGGAAGAGGGAGATTTTATGAAAAGTTTTAGGACACTTCACTTTGCCTGTTGACTTGCACTGTATTAAGGGGAGATGTGAAATGCTTAAAATGTAAATGTAAGCCAATTTGTAACTTACAAAGTCAATTTCACAGCCAAGTTTTATGGAATACTGCAGTGTATGGTAAAAACTGGTTTCCAATTCTCATTTTGGTGCTCTGGATTTAGAATCTGTCAATGTATGTGCCCACACACCTCAAAGAATAATTACTCTTTTGTCAGCTCACAGGAGGGCATGCATGGTATGAATGACTAAAGTTCACACCTTACTTATTTTCTCTTCGTTCTGTTTTTTAATGGTACCGCTATCATCCGAGGATGGTAGGAATTTTTGAATGTTGAACAAAAGATGCATCTAATTGTGTCACTTTTCATGTGGTCACTTGTTTGATGAATTCGCATGCTAAAAATGTTCAAAGGGAGAGGTGTCACTGTACATCAGAGGAGCTGCTAGTTGCCATGGACATATAAAACTGCTTACATTGTGTGACATGATGAATGGCAGACAGAAGCAGCTGGCTGCCCTAATTGATCATCCTATGAAATTGCCATAACTGTCTGCAGCTGAACAAAACAGATTAGGAGACATTCCTGGGTCTGCTCTTTCAGCAGGAGAGCTTGACAAGGACAAAATCGAAAGAAAGCAGAATAAAGTGTATGTAAATCCAAATTTCCACAGGGACTGTGAGGGAAGGAAAGACTGCATGGGAAAGAACAGTTTACATGTGAAAAAACAGCTTTACCAATTTTCCTTTGCAAACTCTATGCATGATGATTTTCCACAGGGTCGGAATTATTCGTAGAATTCAGAAAAAGCACATTTTGCTCAAAATGTTTGTTGTTATCATACATCGATAAAGTTAAATACTGAACATCCAAGCAGTGCAAGCGAACACCAGGGGAGTCTGTGAATCAGCTATACATTAATACATCTCTGTAATGTGGAGACGCCTTTGTAGATTTACATTTTCCTAGCATATTTTCCAGAAGATGGCCAAAGTGCCATTCTGTCAGGTCTACCATAACTTTCTTCAAAACTCTTCACTTGCACAATTCATTAGATCTCTTTGAGTATCATTGTAGGAATTCTCATTGATATTTACTGGCATCTCTCACTTGTTCACCTTAGCATCGTTACTAGTCATACTCTAACTGTAGCAACATCCCTTTATCCTCTTCTCTCCTGTTATCCTAACTGGACACGGGGAGGCATTCCCATGAGTCGAGAGCGTGTTGGCCCGGTCCTTAGGGTGCCTTCATGGACTTGCTGCTGTATACAGGAAAAGGCCTGAAACATTGCCTTTTTATTAAAGAACAGACAGCACTCAAATAACAAACTGCTATATTGCCTGAAACACTATAATCCTTGCTCTACTTTTGGCCACAGAGCTGGTCCTCTCTGCTTCTCTTGGAATTGCATTAGTTACAGAGTCTGCCTTCCCTGCTTTATTTTCCAGTTTCAACGGCCCAAGTGCTCGACCTCTTCGCTCCATTCTCCTGTTTCACTGGATGAAGAGTCTGATCTTTCAAAGGGCTCTCTAACATCGCTATGCCTCTCAGTCCATTCTGTCTGGGCCTCCATTGCCCTGCCTTTAGAGCCTTACCTCTCTGATGCCTTCTTTTTTTTACAAAAGAATAGAGTTGGAAAGAATTTAATAGAGGTATCGCCACTGCCCTGATTAATTATTCGTTTTTAAACATATTGTAATGCTCTTAAACATTTTGTAAATGCCTTATTGAATTTGTAATGCCTTATTGAATTTGACGTGCCTGCGCATTCGGCACTTTCTTCTTGCTTCTCTCGGCGCTTGACGCTGGTTACATTCTCCCGGCCTAGCCCATTAGGGGCAGCCAATCACGGTGGGCGGGGGCAGAGCCACTTAGCTGTTTCAGGCCATTTAATGCTGGCTGTAGTGCAGGAGTTGGCAATAGAGGTATCGCGGCTGCCCTGATTAATTACTGGTTGTTGGAAATGGGGGTCTCTGGTTGGCAGAGGTAGGTACCTTTGTCCCAATAGGGACCCTTGCTTCTAGTCAGGGTAAGGGGGATACACACTTTAGATAACCCCTGCTCACCCCTGGGTAGCTTGGCACGAGCAGACAGCCCTACCCCAAAGGCAATGTGTGAAGTATTTGCACTCAAAACACACAGCAATACAGTGATAACATCACAAATGGACACCACACCAGCTTAGAAAAATAAAATATCTTTATCTAAACTCAAACAGACGAAAATGACAAAAATCCAACATACAAGTATTAATATGACTTTAAAACGTTTTTAGGCATCTGGGTCCATAGAAAACTATGGATGCGTGATTTCTCTCAAAGTACCTGTAGTTGAGAGACAAAATTCACAATGCCAAACAGCCGCAGATATGGGAAGCGTTGAAAAACAAAGAGATGCGTCAGTTCCTGAGACCATGGGGAGGTGATGCAACAGTAGTGAGGCGTCAAATCCGGTCTATAGGGGAAGTGATGCATCGATTCAGAGACGATTCTGGTCTGCATGTGATGCATCGGGAACATTTGCCTCACAGGGTCAATGCGTGGACATCTGGGATGCGTCGACGATCTATGTGGCGTCGTCGAGTGGCATGGAGTCGCTTTCTTCAGCCGCGATCCCTCGTTGCATTGGTTCTTGCAGTGGCAACAGGTGCCACGTTGGTTTCAGCAGCAGTTCAGCGATGCGTGGAGATGCTTCTCGCACAGCGGTGCTGTGTCGGCAAAACAGCCGCTAGAGGAGCGATGCATCAATTTTCATGTAGTTGCGTTGCTTTTTTAGCTCACAACAGCAGGAACAGCCTCCAGAGGCCCATCACAGGCACCTCTTGGCAGGTCAGAACACCCAGCAAGGAAGTTCAGGAGAGCTGGGGGTGAAGTCTTTGTGTCCCTGAGACTTCAGAAAAAGAAGCAAGCTCTACTCAAGCCCTTAGAGATCTTCCTCAAGCAGGGAGCACACAGCAAACAGCAAAGTCCTTGTCCTTTCCTTGGCAGTAACAGCAACTGCAGGCCAACTCCAGACAGCACACAGAAAAGGGGCAGTCATCCTCCTCCAGTTTCTCCAGCTCTTCTCCTTGGTAAAGGTTCCTCTTGATTCCAGAAGTGGTAGAAGATTCTGGGGTTTTAGGTCTAATACTTATACCCCAACTGTCTTTGTTCTATTTGTGCAAGAGTCTCTGAGCCGAGTCCAAACCAGTTATGTCCTCACTGGTGCAGTATGAACACAGGGGGTGGAGAAAGCATTGCGCAAGGGATACAGGCCTTATTCAGGTGCAAGGAAATCTCCTCCCACTACTCTAAAGGCAGCCAAACCCCATTCAGCTCAGCTGAGTCATCCAGGAAGGGCCAGGCACACCTAACCCCCCCCAGTGGCTGCTTACAGTGAATGCACATCCCCAGCCCCTGTCACTCCAAAACCTGATGGTCAATACACAAACAAGTAGAGGCACACAGAATGGTTAAACAAAAAAATGCCTACTTTCTAAAAGTGGCATTTTCAAACACACAATTTAGAAAACCATCTTTACAAAAGATGTGTTATTAAATTCTGAGTTCAGAGAGCCTAAACTTTATCTCTAAATCTTGTCCCAATAGGAAGTTATACTTGTAAGATGTTACAAAGCATTTCCAATTATATCCTATGGGGCAAGATAGCCTTTCAATAGTGAAAAACAAAATTGGCAGTATTTCACTATGAGGACATATCACACACACCAGTACATGTCCTACCTCTCACACACACTGCACCCTGCCCAGGGGCGCCTTACATGTACGAAAAGAAAAGGTTGGGGCCTGGCAAGTGGGTGCACTTGCCAGGTCGACATGTTAGTTAACAACTGCACACAGACACTGCTGTGGCAGGTCTGAGTTACCTTTTCCGGGCTACTCATGTGGGTGGGACAATCAGTGCTGCAGGCCCACTAGTAGCATTTGATGTACAGGCCCTAGCACATTTCAGTGCACTTTACTAGGGACTTACCAGTCAATCAAATATGCCAATCAAGAAGAACCAATTGTGACAACTATTTACAGAGGGAGCGCTTGAACTTTAACACTGATCAGCAGTGGCAAAGTGCCCAAAGCATCTACGCCAGCAAAAACTAAATCAAGCATAGCATCAAAAATACAGGTGGTAGAGGCAAAAAGTCAGGGGCAACCACGTCAAAGATGGCAACTGTAACACCTGTTTGTAAACATATTGTAATGCTCCTAAACATTTTGTAAATGACTTGTTGAATTTGTAATGCCTTCTTGAATTTGACTTGCCTGTCCTCGGCTCTCTGCACACTCGGCACTTTCTTCTTGCTCTTCTCGGCGCTTGACGTTGGATACTTTCTCCCGGCCTAGATCCTTCGGGGCATCCAATCACAGTGGACAGGGGCGGAGCCACTTAGCTGTTTTCAGCCATTTAATACTGGCTGGAGCACGGGAGTGCAGTGAAAGAGCGCAGTGGGCGCGCTGACGGTGCACCAAAGGCAAGCCCGTCTGCACCCATCCGGCGCTAGAGGCTAGCCATCATGCTCAAATTTTTACTTATTCTATACTCAAACTTAAACAACAGTACTCCAAAATTATCCACTTAACTTCGATATCCACGCAAGACTTGTTAACCCGGGGATTAGGAATCCCAGGGATTACAGTCCTCAACTCAACCACGCCATCTTCCATCGAAAACATCACACGGAGGAAAGATAATCATAGGTCATCTGATCTAACTATGATGTATCTGAATCCTCTGCCACTGGTGAAACACCAACTGGAAATATTTCATCTCTTGGATTTCGCCAAACCAGACATACTTTTCTTAACAGAAACATGGCTTTCTCAGGAATGCAACCCCGACAGCTTTGCTGCTCTCCCTAGCCACTACTATATCCTTCAGGCCAATCGGCCAGTAGGGAAGACAGGAGGAGGGGTAGCTGGTATAATCCGTCAAGATTTGAAGTTCACCACCCTCACAGTGATAGATATCACCTCTGTGGAAAGCTTAGTTATTAAACTTAACTCCCCTCCCACCCCCCTGATCTGTGTACTGTTGTACAGGCCCCGCACAACATACCTCTATTGTCCCACTTACTGGCGGAACAAATATCCCATTTAGTAGTCCCCCATGCTAAAGTATTATTAATTGGTGACTTTAGCTATTGGGCCCATAATAAGATGGGTGGACCACGCTCATCAGAATTCACTGATCTTCTTAGCTGGTTGAACTTTATCCAACATGTGACATCGCCCATCCACACTAAAGGCCACATCCTTGACTAAATTTGGAACACTAACCTCACAGTGTTCAGTCTGCTGGTGTTTCCATGCACCTGGTCTGACCACTTTTTAATAAACTTCTCCCTCCACAATCTGATTATACCTAAACCCCCAGCTAAGACGAGTTTGATGGCAAGGAACTAGAACCATAGCAATATCAGCGTCTTATTGAAATCTACTGTGCCCACACATCATTCCTCTGTCATCCAAAGGGAAGAAAACATTAGATCAGGGCTGGCAGTCGCCAGCAACTCCCAAGCCTCTCTCAGGAAAGTCAAAACGTCCAGGCGTCATGATGCTCAGAGGTGGTTCCCAGATTATCTAAAATCCCAAAAACTAGCAATAAGCCGCAGAAAACGTATTTGGAGAAGGAATTACTCTCCTGATAATAAAGATATCAATCAAACTCAACTTAAACAATATAAAAAATCTATTCTACAAATTAAAGCCACCTATTTCTCAAATACGATTTTGAATTTTACAAATAAATCCCCCCCAAAAATTGCGATTGTGAATGAGCTGTCTAACCCAGATAGAGTCACGGCAAAATTATTTTTCAACCCAGGTTCTGTGCAACTCTCTGAACAGTTTTTTTTATTATAAAATCAGTTCCATTAAAGTGAGTATACCATTAAATACATCCCCTGGTGACCAGCATGCGACACCCATGAACCATCAGTTCCCGGTAATTAGCAGAGAAACCTTCCCAGACCTGCTAACCAAAGTTAAATCTGGCTCCCCTGTTGACAGTTGCCCCCCTCATATTCTGAGAGAAGTCTTACTTGCATGCCCGAGCCTGCCCTCTCTTTATTAAATGACTCGCTAACTCAGGACTTGGGGGCATATGTATCATCATCTCCATTTGCGATTCTCAAATAGCGATTTTTTGAGAATCGCTATTTGAGAATTGCAAAACGGGATGTATTTAAAAAATCGCAAAAATTTTGCGATTTCTTAAAATTCCTTAATTGCGATTAGCTAATTGCGAAATCGCAATTAAGGAATACCTTCCCATTCATTCCTATGGGCCAGGAGGCCCATAGCAATGAATGGGAAGTCCTTCTCAATTTGCGAATCGCTATTTGCTAATCGCAAATTGAGAATAATTTCAAAGGTGCAAGGGTGTCATGATGACACCCTGATGCACCCCTGAAATTAGCATGTGTGCACATATGGCGCACATACATGCCCTAAGGGCATGTATATGCACCACATGGCACTTTGAAATATGCAAAAAAGTGCATATTTCAAAGAAATCGCAACTTACCACCAACTTGAAGTTGGTGGTAATTTGCGATTTCATAAGGAGAAATCGCACAACTTGGGTGCGTGTTACATTGCAGTTAAGAAATCGCAATTTTCGATTTCTTAAATGCTTACGCAAACTTAAGAAATCGCAAATTTACCGATTCCTTAAGATTGCGAGGCTGAAATGCCTCATACATCTCCTTTTGCGATTTTGTATTCGCAAACGCTGTTTTTTTGCGTTCGCAGCGTTTGCGAATACAAAATCCTTTGATACATATGCCCCTTGGTCCCCAGATCCTTCAAAGAAGCTGTGATAGTCCTACTAATCAAGACAATAGGCGCAGACTCTTTGGTCCCCTGAATTATTGCCCCATCTCACTGCCCCCTACCTAGCTAAGATGTTGGAAGCCCATGTCGCCAATTGTCGAACAATCTCAGTTTCTACACTCTCATCAAGCAGGCTTCAGCCCCTCTCACTCTACTGAGATGGTAACTCTGACCCTATTAGATGAAATGAGGAAAGAAGCAGACAGAGGCACCATCCAAGCCTTAGTGCTCTTTGATCTCTTTGCGGCTTTTGACACGGTTGACCTTGAAATCCTGGGGGACCGTGTCAGAGAAGCAGGGGTTCAGGGACCTGCCCTCCAATGGCTGATGTCCCTTGTTAGATGATCGCTTCCAATCAGTACGCCTCTCCCAATTCACAGCTCCCAGAGTTAAAATAACTTGTGGGGTTCCGCAAGGCTCTTACCTGTACCTGCACTAGTTCAATTTGTATCATCTACCACTTATTCTGTCCCTGGGTGAAAGAAAGGTGTGCACCTTCAATTATGCAGATGATCTGCAACTGATTATCACCATCGATAACACCATTGACTCTAGTCTGAATTTTCTGACCACTATGTTACATATCCGCAATTGGATGAATAATAATCACGGTAAATTAAATCCTGATAAAACAGAACTGATCCTACATGGCGGCTCTGGTAACCGTTGGACCTCAAATTTCTGGCAGGCCGAGCTGGGAGTGCCATCACTCCCATTTCCTTCAGCCGAGAGCCTTGGTGTTATAATTGATAGCGACCTCACTTTGAAGACCCAGATCGGAACAGTAGTTTCCACCTGTTTTTTTCAACTTTGGATCATCAGGAAAATCAGCAGATTCCTTAGGATGGAAGATGTTATTCAGGCCGTTCTTTCTTTGGTCATCTCTCACCTTGACTATGCCAATTCAATTTACTTCGGCCTTCCAGGTTACTTAACAAAGATATTGCAAATGGTGTAAAATCAGGCGGCGAGACTGATCTAGCAACAGTGGAGGTTGCTCCATGTCACCCCTCTCATGAGGAAGCTACACTGGCTCCCTGTAACACAAAGTTGCTCATTCAAGATCGGATGCCTCATCTTCAAATCCTTCACGGTACCTGCCCAGAATTTATTTCCACTCTTATAGAGAGGTATGCCCCCACTTGGAAATGAGGTCATCCCATCAGAACTTTTTGGCCATCCCCCCCTTCAAACGGAAAAGACTTGGCGGTTCTCGTTTTGCGGCCTTGGCCACTAATTTTTGGAATGCACTTCCCTTTAAAATCAGATTCTCAACATGTTACTCCCAATTCAGGAGACAATCAAAAACTTGGTTGTTCTCCCAGGCATACGAATTAATGATCTAGGGCCATATGTAGGTAAATTACATTTACCGATTACTTAAATACCGAATTTTACCGATTCGGAATTTATGAATCGGTAAATGTAATGTAGGTAAAAAAATACCGAATCGGTAAGTGTCGGTATTTTAGAATCGGTATTTACCGATTCGGTAATGGCAACTGGCTTCCCATTCATTCCTATGGGCCTGGAGGCCCATAGGAATGAATGGTTAGCCAGTTGCCATTACCGAATCGGTAAATACCGAATCGGTAATGGGGGAGGCATCATCATGGGTGGCAGGGTGTCACATTGACACCCTGTTGCACCCCTGATTCGTCCATGTGTGCACATGTGGCGCACATACATGCCCTAAGGGCATGTATGTCTGCCACATTGCACACTTCAAAGTGCACAAAAATGCTTTTTTACACCTATTCGTCATTTACCACCAACTTTTAGTTGGTGGTAAATAACGAATCCCCACACCCACGACACACTCCCCCTACATCTCATTTCAGGATTCGGTATTTACCGAATCGGTAAAATTACCGATTCGGTAATTTTACCGATTCGGTAAATTACCGAATCCTGAAATGATCCCCCTACATAGCAAAAGCCTAAATACCGGTCGGTAACGGTATATTTACCGAAAATCGGCCGTTACCGACCGGTATTAGGCTTCCTACATATGGCCCCTAGTGAGCAGCTGGATACCTCCTTTCATACATAGAGCCAAGAAACCATATGAATGAATTAATGAATGAAAGAGATTTAATATAACGCTCAGCTACTCAACAAAAGTGTCCTGGCATTGTGGGAAGATGTGGCAGGATTGTGTGGCGCAACTAATTCCTGAAAAGCCAAGTTTTTAGATGTTTCTTAAAAGTAGTCAGGTCAGTTGTTGCTCTCAGCATAGCTGGTAATCTGTTCCACTCTTGTGCGCCCAAAAACCCGAAAGACCTGCCCCCTATGCGGGCCAAGTGAACTTTAGGGGTGTGGGCGAGATTGGAAGAAGAGGATCTTGGAGTCCGCGCTGGAATGTAGCTGGTTCCTAAGCCATGAAGGGCTTTGAAAAATATCACCAGAGCTTTGAACTTGATCCTTTCCTTCATTCGCAATCAATGTAGGGTTTTAAGGATGGGGGTCATATGGGACCTGGGTTTTGGGTCTCAGAATCACCTCGGCCACAGCTTTTTGCACCACTTGCATGCTCTGTATGAGATAGACTGGTAGGCCTAGGTACAAGATATTGGCGCAGTCTAGTCTTGATGTCATCAGGGCTTGGACCACTATCTTCCTGGTATCTAATGACAGAAGAGGAAGGAATTCTTTTAGCATACGAAGTATGCCCAAACAGGAACCAAACACTGCTTGAACCTGGGACCTCCATACCTGTCTTTCTAGAAAGAAATCATCCAGGCCAGAGCTGTCCCCCCTATGCCCAAGTGCCTCAATCTATCAAGACATCTCTCATGTGGAACCGTGTCGCAAGCCGGCGGCAGGTCAAGTAATATCGGAATGGTGAACGTGCGCACTATAAATATTTTTAACATAACATACATTGAATAAGGTGACTGACCTCTCTGGGCCCCTCCCTGTTATTGCTCCAGAGCCTGACCACTCTGTGTTGCAGTCCATGCGTCAGTATTTAGGCTCAACACACACATGGAACCAAGTGTAGGGGTAGCTTGAGCTGGAGATTGTAGAGATTGGACAATGGAAACTGAAGAGACTTGCACACTAGACCGCAAAGCAGACAAAACCACATTGTCACACACACCTCCTGGTTCTTAGTGCACTTGCAGGCAATAAGAGGTAGCGCCAGTATTCCACTCGGACGTGGAGTCTATGCCTGGCAATGTGTCATTACATGTTGTGACTCCCACTATTTACTAGCTTTCACCAATTTATGCATCCCTTACATTTATACTTTTGTTCCTTACTGGTCCCCTCTTGTAGAGGAAGCCCTCTATTTCGCTCCATTAATGTGCGTTTTGTTGTGGGCGATAACTTCAGGCACACAGTTTCTGTGTGGTCTGATTGATGTGGCATCCTAGGGTTTCTGTCTAATATCCAGGTCTGCCAGGGGCTCAATACAGCATCATCCTCTGCTGATACTAGAACGCCTGAGTTTCTTTTACAATTATTTTCTCATTCTGTGCTGTACACATGTTTTTTCCATATTTAAAACAGCCTGCGCAATGATTAACCATTCCTCCTCTCAGGTTACTCAGTACCTTTCCCAGTCCATGATGAATCCCTTCTGGGAGACCAGTCCAGTGTTTTCCTCTTACTCCCTTTCCTTGTTTTCCTCCAATCCCTACAGTGGGTGGTCGTTAACTTTACTCACCTGCCTATGGGTTCAGGGATGGCAGGGTCTTTTAATGAATCTGCTCTCTTTAAATCTGTTGCAGCAGAAGCAATACACTGGGTTCCTAGCATTGGGCCCATATGAGTAACTGTTTTACTCAGATTCTATTCTTCACCCACAGAGGCAATGGTCCTACGATGGACCTTTCTTCTTCATAGTGAGGGGTTAGAAATCAGGTTGTCTCACTGTTAGCCACCCAATGAGGACCAATAATTGGCAGCCATCTCCCAAATTAGAGATCATGTTAAAATACATTACTCTCTGTTGGACTTGGCCCTTTTTGCAGGGTCATCCCTAAACTTTTTTCCTTTCTCCTAGCCTTTTTTCCAACTTGGTGGTAGTGGTTTTAGGACTCTGAGCACCTGCTGTCCAGTGTAAAGTGCGTGCGCACTCTGTGTTACATTTGGTGAGATTGGCCTGCCCTCCTATAGGAATGCATTGGGGGGGTCCCCTGATGAGTGTGTCAGTGGTAATTCCTGTTATGAGAGGAGCAGAGTGGTCAAGTTTAGTATGGTTGGAATATTAATAATAAATGCTACGCAATGGTGTGCGCAGATTTATTATGACTATTTGACAAATGCCACTTTTAGAAGTTGGCATTTATGTGTGCTATGTGTCTGCCTGATGTTAATTGCATGCATGGCTTTTGAGTGACAAGTGCTGAGAGGTGTGTGTGGCTCCAGGAGGGGCAGGGTGAGTCAGCACTAGGCTGAATGGGACATCTGTGTTGGGAGTAGTGGGAGGAGTAATCCCCTGACTCTGAATAGGACTGTGCCCAGCCTGGACAATGCTGGCTCCGCCCCCTGTGGTGTGTCTGATCACCTAGCCCCCACCTGACAAAGGGGAAGAGGAGCTTGGTAAACAAAGTGCTCCAATTCCCCCCTGAACCAGTTGCATCTGGTTCCTCCCATTCCCTATACTGCAGACAAAGGAAAGAAGTGGTATAAGTAAAGGGGCTGTGACCCCATGTGTGTGTTCCGTGATGGTGTGCTGTTCCTGACCTTGCTGGGGCATGCTGCTGCTGGGGCCCAGGAGGAATCACCATGAGGGCTTGCCTCCCTGGGCCCTGCATTGCCCCCTTGATCTCCAGGATCTTAAAAGGCTTTTGGCTGCATCTAGCGCCTCGTGAGCGCTACATTTTTATTTCCCCAAGAAGGAGGGGAGCGTGGGCTGTGCAGCGCTGAGGTGCCTGTCGTTTTGGAGGGAATCCAGACGTGGGGATCCCCCCCAGTGATGCCGTGGAGCAGGTACCCACCCTGCTTATTGAAATTTAAATTGCGGGTACCCACCCCGCTTATTGAAATTTAAATCGGGGGTGCCCATCCTGCTTTTTGCTTTATTTGAATGGCGGGTGCACACCCCGTATTTGTGCTTGTTCTGGCGGGTGCCCATCCCGCCATTATGTGTAAAGCGTTTGCGCAACACACACAAAGCAACAACATACTAGGCACACCACAAAAGGAACTCCACACAAGGTTATATCAAAAATAGCCTTTGTATTATCATAAAACACATTAGAATAGTAATCACACAATATACACTGTGCCACCTGGCACTAGGCAATATTTACAGGGGATTATATACATGTGACAGGGCCAATTAGACCACTGTCAGAACCATCACAAAGTGAACATAGTAAATGTAGAACACAACCAGTAATTACTGGCAAACACTGTACTCAGCATTATCCTGCAACATAAACCATATTATGTACAGTATCACATCAGGCGCAAAATATATTATGCGCCAACCTCATAAGCCTAAACATAGTAGATCCTAACCTCCTAATCATAACTCACATTAGGCATAAATCACAGTAGAGGATAACCTCACAAGCATAAACCACAGTATGCAAATAACCTCATACATAAACCACATTTAGAGGCGTAACACAGGGTGCATAAATCACTGTACATGAATCACATTTCCTAGCACCACATAAATCAAAGTAGGGCCTGGCGCCCTAGCAAACTAACAGTCCCCCTGGCCAACTGGCATTTTCAGAGGGCTCAAATGCCCCTTGTCCAAAAGTGTCAGGGCGGCTGCCAATGCAGCAACATCCAAAAGTGCTCAATTGCGCTGGGGCACAGGAGTGTACCTCACTCCTGTCTCACTAAAAATGCCCCCAAAGAAATGTCAGTCTAAATGTTGCAGCTGCCGCTAATTGCCGTGCAGCTGTGATGAATTGTAGGCCTGGGCACTCACTGTGCCCTCTGGGTGGGTCCCCACTGGGACTCTCTGAGACAAATATGCCCAACACGTTGCAGTCCCCGCTACAGCGGTGCAACTGGGAAATAACCAAAGGAGCCCTGCACTGGGGCTCTGCCAAACAAATCTGCCCCTATCGTTGCAGCTGCCCACTGTCCGGTGGGGTAGCTGGGAAAATCACCAAACAAAGGACCCGGGCAACCCTGGGCCCTCTGGACCCCCACAGGGCCCTAAAACAATGTGGCCTATGTTGGAGCGGCCCACTGTCAGGCGGGGCCACTCAGAAGATAGGCACCGGCACTGGTGCCTCGATCTCGCCCCCCCAGCCATCTCCACTCACCAGGCTCTCTGCTGGGACTGGGATGTCTATCGTACTCCTGGAGAGCTCGCAAGGCTCCCCCTGCACTTCACCTTCACCCGGTCCCTCTACTGGGACCCGGGACTTTGCAGGGGAGCCCGCGACGCTCCAGACGGCTTTGCCAGTGCTTCCGTGGACACGGGGCTTCTCTTGGTGAGGCTGAAGTCCTGCCCCACGTCAGGCATCACGTTGCCTGACTTCCTCTCTGGCCGCGCTACCATTGGCAGCCTCCAGCCGGTCCTCTTCACTGTCGGATCGGGCCGCGGCGGTGAAACGCGGGGTGGGCTCCCGCTTCGATTTAAAGATACTGATGGGGTGGGCACCCGCCAGAACAAGCACAAACACGGGGTGTGCACCCGACATTCAAATAAAGCAAAAAGCGTGGTGGGCACCCGCGATTTAAATTTCAATAAGCAGGGTGGGAACCCGCTCCACTGGGGGGGGGATCTCCACATCGGGATTCCCTCCAAAATGACAGGCAGCTCCAATTCAGCCTAGTGCTAACTCACCCTGCCCCTCCTGGAGACACACACACCTCTCAGCCCTTGTCACTTAAAAGCCAGACATGCAATTCACATCAGGCAGGCAGACACATAGCACACAGAAATGCCAACTTATCAGGGAACCCCCCAATGCATTCCTATGTGAGGGCAGACCAATCTCGCAAAATGTAACACAGAGCGCGCACACTTTACACTGGACAGCAGTGCTAAAGTGCCCAGAGTCCTAAAACCACTACCACTATGTTGGAAAAAAGGCTAGGAGAAAGGCAAAACGTTTAGGGATGACCCTGCAAAAAGGGCCAAGTCTAACACTCTCAGAACCATGCTATAAAAATAGAGGATTGCAACTGGAAGACTCAACCTCCAAAAGAAGTTCCGCCTAACAAGAATCATACATGGTTAAAGCATCTGGAGCATTCAGTACAAAGGGGTTCAATTGAGTTGGTAATTCTGTTCCCCCCTTACAGGAGAAATTAGTGTAGCTTCTTTTGGTACTTGAGGCAAAAGAGGGGCATTTGGAATCTCAGCTGTATTTCTGTTTGTCAAACTCTCACTCCACTCTGAGATTCATTGTATGATGGTGGACGATTCAGCAATTGGTCATTTAAAAGATCATCACACACGTCACTACTTTCTCCTTCTGTTTCACCATCACTTTTTTTTGCCTCAATGTGTTTCCTTTTCTCTTTTTGTTTTCCCCTAATCTCTCCCTCAACAGGTATCAAGGAGTATGTTCTTGTTCCCTGTATAACATCTGCTCTCCATACGTTCTGTTATGCATCCCATCTAACTTATGCACATTGAACTATGGTGCCTCTATATTTTCCCTGATACTTTCCTTTCTCTTTTTGATGAGCTATGTGTTCCAAAGTATTTAATGCCTCAAATTGAGCAGGTCTAGGATGTGGTCTACTTTACAATAATTTCCTCCTCAAATTCTCAATTATTCTCAAATTAAATGTCCCATAACAAGGAAACTGTAGAATCTTGTCTTTCTCTGTAAGTTTATGCCTTTGTTCATGGATGCAATCCTTTACCCATCAATGCAGTGCATCCAGGCATGCCCTGTGGCTCTAACAGGTATGGTCACATCTCTTTGTATTAATATTCGTGATGCTTGGAAAACCTTCATTTTTTAATTCAATTTCGTATTTCACAAATGTTTTCCACTAAAATCTGGGGAAGAAATTCTCCCAAAGTTCTCTTGCTTGTCAATCACAACCAATAATAGCATGACTTTTATGACATAATCATCCAATCTCCGCGTGTCTATACACCAACGGACCAAACACATCGCGACACACTGTGACGTCAATCTTACTCCTTAGAGCAGCTCACCTTCATTTACAATTTTTTTCAGCGCGTGTTCCAAGCAAATACACAAGACAATGTGCAAGTGTTTTCAACATCAAACTGTCTGCTCCTCTAAAGGAAAAAGAAATGTCTCTCAGTCAAAGCTAATACGAAAAAATAATATTTCTATACTTATCCTTCTCGTTCACTTCAAATGAAATCTTGACCAGCAGGATTTCAACCTAATTGATACAGTTATTCCCGGTGCACCTGAGAATGACTATACCAATAGCTTACCACAAGCACATAAAAGAAAGTCCCTATCCATAAGATATTGTCGAAGACGACTCAACAAACACCACAATACAGCAGGCCACTTACATAGTGTCTCCTACACTATGACCACCACGTAGGTGTGTATCCCAGGATCTGAGGCCGCAAACAGACCGGATAACAACTTCAACTTATTTCATTAAGGGATATGGCGCATACAAATTTTCAACTTCGCATAACATCGCACATCCATTTTAAAACACTGCGATTTATGCCAAAGCAATCGCAACACGCATCCCCATTAATACTCACACTCCTTTGATGCTATAAGTCATTGAAATCCCAGTACTCCATCACTCCTTCTGCAGAATCATGGGATTTTGGGCATTTTGGACAGGACAGGGGAAAATCTATTTTGGGCACCCTAAATTCTTCATGTCACTAGACAAAATCATATCTTTGCTGCCAGGTTTTGTCGCAGCACAAGTAATAAACTGGTTTCCTAGCACTGGGCCAATATGACAACTGCTTTACTCAGATTCTACACCCATAGAGGTGATGATCATCCAAAGGACCTTTCATCGTCAAAGTGAGGAATGACAAATCAGGGTGTGCCACTGCTTGTCACCCAACAAGGACCAATATTTGGCAGCCGACTCACAAATTACAGATCAGGTTCAAATCTATTACTCCCAGAATCATGCTATAAAAATAGAGGATTACAACTGGAAGACCCAACGTCCTAAATAAGTTCAGTCTGATAAGAATCATACATATCAATATCTCTACTGTGGCTACACAAAACAGAGCGAAAGAACCTGATGTTCTGAAAATAATCTATGGTTTTCTCTATCATGCACTTAGAAATCAGATAGCGATAAGCACAGTTTCTGTAGAAAGAACATTAAGACACAATAAAAGAGTGAGACAAATTTAGATAATTTAGTTATTGTATTAAAGAATCAAAATCAATGCATATAAGTAGCATTTTAAGAAGCTCTGTCATAAATCTATCAGCTTGAAATATAGAACCACACATCTAGTCAAAGAAAAACTATTTCTCATTAAATTAATCTATAAAGAGAATGGTTAAAAATTAATAATATCCGCCACCAACTAAGGCAGGAGGATGGTTCACAAGGGTTCTCTTAGCATGGGCAAAAGGATCAAGTTAGAGTCCACTAGGAAAAAGTCAATGGGCATGGACAAGAGGAATGGAGCAAAAATCAGGAAAGTTCAAGTCTGGTCTCTCACTAGACAGTTCCAAATCATCCAGCAGACAAATTCATCAGCAAGCGGAAAAATCACGTTACCTGAGAATCAACTCTCTATCACCTCCTCGTTCAGGCATCTTAACATGATCAATGCCGTAAAATTTAAAGTTCTTATCATTTAGATGCTCACATTGTATGTGTATAGCGACCGGGTATTTCATATCACAATTTTTTATGGCTCTTGCATGTTCTTGTATCCGCAGTTTAAGACTGCGGATACTGCTGCCAATGTATTTCTTCTGGCAGGCACATGTGATCATGTACACTGTGAATGTTGTATTACAGTTGATAAAACAATTTATTGAGAACTCCCTAGATTCACTGCTGCTAAACTTACTGGCCTTATGCAGCAGTTTCCACAGATGTGAAAACCAAGAGGTTTATCAGGTAACCAAGTTGTAGAGGAAGTAGGGATACTTTTAATGTAACTGGGACTTAGTATATCTTTTAATGTCCTACTCCTCCGGTATACCACTCTGGGCTTTTTTGATGTTATAGCGCTCAAAGAACCTTCCATTTCAAGGAGATGCCAGTTCTTTCTTAAAATATTGTAAATATGGTTACTGAAAGCGTTGTGCTCATTAATGAAAAGGACCTCAGAATCAAGTTTTCTAGTATCTGTCTTTCTTCCAGCATTGGACATCAGTGTTTCATTTCTCTTGAGAGACACAACTCTCCTCTCTGCCTTATCTAAGCAGGCTCGATTATAGCCCCTCTTAGAAAATTTGGTTTTGATTTTATTGATGTTTCTAGTGAAGTCTTCATCCAAGCTGAAATTGCGCCTAGCGCGAACCATTTCGCCATATGGTATGGCTTCAATGGTAGACTGTAAATGTGCACTGGTGGCCTGGAGATAACTGTTGCACGCCGTCTTCTTTCTGAGCATATCACTATGTATGTTAGCATCCTTTACAAATAGCCTCAGATCCAAGAACTCTATGCTGGTCTCAGAGTATTGAATAGTCAATTTCACATTAAATGTATTCCTATTCAAATAGGAATGGCACATATTCAGTTGCTCAACCGTTTCGTGCCATATCATGATGGCATCATCAATATAACGCACGTAAAAGATCACATTGTCACTCCACAAGTGTGCCCCTGGGCCCCAGACATGCTCCACCTCATACAACCCCATAAAGAGGTTAGCATAAGATGGAGCAAATCTGGAGCCCATGGCAGTGCCCCGTCGCTGCAAAAACCATGTGCCGTTATGCAGAAAAGCATTTTGTGTCAAGACCATCTCCGCCATGGATATTAACATATCCGTATGCTCCAGATGTTGCGCCCCCCGCTTGAAGAGAAAGTGTTTAAGAGCTCTCATTCCATCTTGAATGTGAATACAGGTTTATAAACTTCCACATCCATGGTCACAAAGAATAGATTATCAAGATCCCATTTAAAGTCCTCAAGTTTACACAAGAGATCAGAACTATCTCTAAGATATGACGGCAAGTTCTTTACAGTGGGTTGAAGAAAATTATTCACATATTGAGCAATGTTTTCAGTGGGCCCACCATTCCCAGAAATAATGGGACGCCCAGGTGGAAAAGGGCCCCCTTTATGGATTTTCGGTAGGATGTAAATACACGACGATCGAGAATGGTGGGGCCCCTAAAAATGTATATTCCTGATCAGACAATAAACAAGACTCGTGCCAGTCCCATAGTTTAGAGTTGATGTTCTCCTCTATCTGAGTTGTAGGATTTACCATTAATTTCTCATAGCATTGAACATCATTTAGTTGCCTATCGATCTCTTGCAGATAGTCATTTAGATTCATAAGAACGATGTTCCCGCCTTTATCGGCCTCCTTGATAACCAGATTTTCATCATCTTTTAACCATTGTAGTATTTTATTCCCTGCTTCACTGAGATTATTGTTATGTATACAGCCCCTCCTTTTGTGATACAAATCCTCTAGATCATGAAGATCATTTTTGACCTTTTCATAGAAGGCATCTATAGCTAACTCTTGTATTTGTGGTGGCATAAATTTAGATTTACAACATAGTCCGCTATCAGTTGTATAGTCCTGAGATATACTCAAATGGTTAGCTACCTGCATAACATCTCCTATATCCTCCTCATCATATAGTGAGGCGAGCAGGTGTGTGTGATGTATATCCGCTATAGATAGTACATGATTACTGTTAATAACAGGTAAGGGGACACATTGCACAGCAGGATGATCTTCAAAATACTTTTTTATTTTTACTTTATGGATGAATTTAAATAAGTCTGTGTGTACATTCACAAAATCACATTTACTTGTTGGGCAGTAATTAAGACCCTTACTTAGAACAAGCTCTTCTTGAGGTGATAACTCCCTAAAGACAGATTTACAATTGACAATGCATTACAATCAGGGGATACATCAAAACAATCAATTTCACTTGATGTACCATCTTTTACTTCTTGTTGCCCACATTCTGCTCCCTGGCCTTTGTACCTGACCTGGTGTTTCTTGCCACCCCTCCGCCTGCATCTTCGTTTGGTATTTTCATGCGATTCCCTAATCGATACCTCCGTACCTCCTGTAAAAAAACAGAGGGAGGGTCTAGGGAGGTTGCATTGCTAGCCCCTTCACCTGGATAACTTTCCAATGAAGAGAGGGAGGTGCTGCTAGATGAGATGCTGACTGATTTCTCACTCTTTTTTTCAGTTGCCTGAGGTTTCGGAATCAGATCATCGTATTTTTTCGCGATCGTGAAAATACGTCTCCTTCTGTAATCTCCTTCATCTCTTTGTATTTTTTCTGCTTTTTCTCTTTGAGATACAATTGATAGCTATTCAACTCCTTTTTCAGGATTTCCATATTCTTTTGTATCACGTCTTTAAGACTGCTCTCATTAATCTTTTTTTCTAGGATCCTGATTTCCTCCTTGATCTTAGAGACTTTTCTCTCTGTGCTTGTGATTAATGTCCCCATCATCTTATATGAAGCCTCATATAGTCCTTCTTCCCATTCTTTGAAAAGATCTGGATCAAATCCTCAAAATTCGGAAAGATAAGAATCCTCTATCATCTTGGAATACGTCAATTTTCAATATATTTCTTGAGGGTGGCCCCATCCTACCATTTACCCAACTCGATCTTTTTTAATTTTTCTAGACACATACATTTTCTTTTTAGGCCTTCACTTTTTTCTAAAGACATGTCCTTGTGCGCTACACTCGTTAGCGATTTGTCATTAAACAGATCATCTAGTAACTCTTCACGTTTGTCGTCATAATCCATGACTCTATTATATTTTTGATATTTTGACCTCAAATGTCAGTGCTGGCAGCCCACATACAATGAGAACCAAAAAACTGAGGGTCGAGGCTATTTGAGGCCGCACTCAACAAATGAATAATGTGTCAAGGTGTCAAATAGTGCACGAAACCAAGGAGCACTCCCCTCTATGCTCCCCAAAATAGGAACCAGTCCTACAACAGTATTTAGTGCAAAAAGGTTCAGCACTATACAATATGATATAAACATGTCATATTAAAGTTCAAGGACAGTTAGCACACAAGGAGACATCCAAAGCCAAGATGTGTGTTTCTTGAAGTAGTTTCTCTTTATTTTTCTTAAAAGGATTTTTCTTTAATTTTCTATGAACAAATGATCATAGCCATAGCCAACACGTTTCATCTCCCAAAGAGACTTCTTCAGGGCTATTAAATAATACATACAAATATAATTTTAAAAGGTGAACCTTGACATACACATCATTACAAATACATAGAGAGAAACACACATTTTTACAAAAACATACAAATAATTTTTCTTTCAAATACAGCGTACGAATAAATTCTTTAAACATACAGGGATCTGTTTACACTATTACCAAAAAGGGACATTTACCAGCAAGAGTATTTATGAGGTCATGAGCGCTATGTTAAACAGTTGGCAAAGTTTACTTAAGAATATGGTTTTTTCAAAGAGGCTTCATAGATTATTCATATAGTTATAATAAACCTCGTACCTTCACAGTATGGTATTAAATGTGTTCATTAGTCGGTCGTACAATTCAACAGTTTAAAATTCCAATGTTCGGAAAGCTTCTATAAAATTCAAAGACTCTGAAAATAACAGATATATGGAGTATAAAAAACATCTCACTCTTATATATTCAATATACATGTGTATACATGAAAAACAACTTATTTTTTCATGTGCACCCCTTAATATATAACATCAATGGTACATGTATAACTCAATTTTTTTGTTGAATCCTATACATTTATTGATCAAGGAGAACATCTGTTTAAAGTGTCCTTCATATAGTACTTATTCTAATAACCAATTTCCATAGGAAAACACAGAAACCCAGGGAAACCGATGCATATTCAGTCACATTGCATTCAATGAACATCAAAAACGCTAGACATACTAGGACATCACCCATCAGCAATTTACAGAGTTTTGGTTTCCATGACCACCAGTTTTTAAGTTAAATAGTAACTTCATGCTCGTAATTGCCAGATATCCCTAAGTCTGAGTTATTTTAAAATAACACAGCGTGAGCAAAACAAAAGACGTCATGAAGGCAGGCACATGACTCACGTTTCCTCCAACATGCAAAACAGTGCTGGCAGCCATCTTAGGTGTCCCACAACCCGTTTAACCCGTGTTAAGCATCCTACATGAACAGTTTTATACGTGCAACAGCCCATAATATCCTGGGTTAATGCAACTTTTGTCATGTGGATAACGCTTATCATTGAATAAAGATCATCAAATTCTACTGGATTGGTCATAAAAATGTCAGCTACAATGTGGAAAACACCTTCATTGCAGAAAATTGGCAGGATAGGCTGGTCTTTAAGCTGAGCATGCGCATTTTGGAAATTTTTTAGAGCTGTATATGCTCTTACGAAGTTTGTGACTGGAAATGATATTACTGGTAAAAACCCAACCTTCCTCAGTGGGACGGTATTGTGGGAGTTTAGAGCATGAATGCAAGCCCACGGAGGAACTGGCTTTTCTTCATCCTTCAGTCCGCACCGAATAAGGATTATGATAAATTCAGTTAAATCAGCTATGTGGACGGTAGCATGAGGTAGAAGAAGATCCATGTCCTCAGCCACTTTGGCACTTTCTGGTAGACTGGGATGTGTTTATGGCTTGTGGTGATTTTGCACACATTGGCAAGGCATTTGGGTTATACGTTTGCAGCTTCATTTGTTTATGCCTGCAGCTGTCACAGCTTGTTTTCCAGCAGCTACTTCATTGGTACATTTTTGAAAAAGCACCATGGCAGTATTCCTGTGAGCTCGATGTTCCAGACAAAAAAGAGCTGTCTTCAAAATAAAAATTATCAAGAGCAGCAATTGAAACTCCTTTCCTGGTAAAGTGACTTGGGAGTGGTGTGCTGTTGGATTCAGAAGATTTTACAGCATGCGCTGCTAACAAGTTCCTGCTCCGTACTATGTCATTTTAACTTGTTGATATTCCAATCCTATTAATTGAATTGATTAGCTCTCTACCTTTGCACTTGTCATAAATTGGGTGGGCAGTCTTTATGTGTAGTGGAGTGTTTTTTTGTCATGATGAAATTCATAAAACATGATTTGGAATAGACAGTATATTAGCACAGCATAGGCTTGTTGGTTCATCTGATTGTCTTCCACTTCTTTGCTTATATCCTCAAAGCCATCATAAATGTTGTTGGATTCTGTTCCAAACTCAAGAACTTTAGTTTGTAACAGTTTTTCTTTGCTGATATTAAACAATGATGTAAAAAATGTTAAGATAATATCAGGCATTTTTGTTGACTCCCATGATTGGAGGAACCCTGGGGCATCACAAAATGTGTCATTCAGTCAAAAATCTAAATCTTTGAGGATGTTTCTTAAAATTGTTCCTGCTCATTTTCCTGCATCCTGTGATCTTATTTTGGCAGCCAGAGCTTCAGGAGTCTAATCAACTGAGAACACCATAAGTGGCTCATTCTTTTTATTAGACTGACAAAAAACTAATTCTGTAATTGTACATTCTCCCAGAAAAATCTTCATTTCATTATTATGGATCAATTCAGTTTCATCAACGCTGCCCATTATTTCTCTGATCTCATTGAGTGTGAACCCCTAGCCAGCACTCAAGAGTGGCTTTAAAACTTCATTTGCTTTTTCAAAGAATGCAAAGTTAACTGAAGACTGGTGGTTATGTTGCTGCTGGGAGCTCATTGTACAATATTTTTTTCAAATGTATGCATGCATGCAGTTTGGATGACCATACAACTCCACTGCAAATACATGCACCTTGCTGTTTAGATCAGTTACTCAGCTGAAAACTTCATCTTGGAAGAAACTACCTGAGGATAAAAACATGTTTGCTATTTGAGACTCACATGCTCTGTACTTTGTTCTTTCAACAATCCCTTTGGCCCTTGTTCTGGCTAAACCACAGATAACACATTGAAGATCTTCTGCTTTCCAATCAGTTGTTGGAGGTGGATGAGGGGTAGCCATCGATCTTCTAAGTGGATGGGCATTGATTTTGATTGTCGTTTTTTTCTCAGACGACTCAGATTCTTGTTGTTATTCACTGGTTTCTGCAACTTCTTTTACAAACTTTTTCCAGGCTTTTTTTTCCATTGTGTACAATGCTAAAATATTTGATCCTCTTCACCCATCAGTTTCAATCTTTTGTGAACTGTGTCGTGCCGTATTTCTGCCTCATCTCAAACTCTCTTCTTTCCAGCTACAGTTTATGTTAGCTTTTCTTTCGGATTACTTTGGCATACAACATGTTTTTCTTTGTTGAAGGAGTCCTCAGATTATGTAGTTCGAAACACTGTGTCTGGAGGTAAAGATCATCTGCTGCCAACTGCTTCGCTCATGTTTATAAATTTCAATCAACAGAAATCCTGAAACAAAAACACTTTTAAAATAAATTGGCAATATGATGACTAAAATACATCATTATAGAGCCACCATTTTGGAAAATGGCAGAAGGGTTGCTCTGAGGAGTTATTTTGCATCTCTATATACATATGTGACCCCCAAAACCTATGTTTTGACTCCAAAATGAAGTATGAAGGTCTCATGGTTCCTGAAATATTACATATTCACTGCAACATATCTGCCATTTTTAGAAATGTTGTCCAGACAAATTTGCCCCGGATGAGCAATGTCTACCAAAGCTAAATTAGTCCTCTAATGATACAAAAACATAAATCAAAAATAAAAATCTCTGGACAACAATTTTTTATGGAGGTATAGCAAGGGGCCAGGGCTAATACTAGCCTTTTTGGTATTGTTGGCATTGTTACAGCTAGCATCCCATTGACAATAGTTCAAATGTTTTAAAAAAATCAAATGGAAATTGGTTCTTTAAAGTTGAATCAACCCATTGATGCAGGTAGGGACAGATCCGTCTCTAAAGTGAAGTGTTACTTTGCACCTGTGATGCTGTTTGGGATGATGAATGTTAAACACAGTATATATTGATATTCTGCTGGTAGTGAGCTGGTGGTTCTGGTGCTGCTATTCTCACCCCGTGTGCAAAGAGAGAGTTCACTTGCTTCTTCCCTGCCCCTGAATATGCAACTGTTGTTGTTTATGCACCAACAGTATGTTCAAGATCCACAACTTTTACTGCATGAGATTTTTCTGGGAATTTAGCCAAAATATAGGTAGTTGCATGGATCCATTATAGTGGCAGGGATGTACTCTGAGGAGGCCTATATGTCATTCTTGACTCTAGCATTTGTCTTAGGTGACAGAATAGTGTCTTGGTTGGACCATCAGTAGATAGACCTTAACATTATCACCATCTGGTCAGACAGCACCTGCATCAGAGGAATAGCTTCGCTCCAGGTAGACTTGTCATTGGTGGTATGATGTGGTATTTTCGAAGGGTGTGAACATCTTTACAATATGTTTTATGAGGAGTCAAAAGCATGGATGTCATCATGCCGGACCTGCCTTCATCTTTGTCTGGAGGCAGACTCAGAGGTAGCACATTCCAATAGCTACTCAGTGAAAGGTGGGTGTCATACTCTAAACCTACCTGTATTGAGTATCAAGGTCGGAGCGGCTGGTGGTGTGCATCAAATGTTGACACATCCTGACAAAAGGATCCACAATTGTAAAAGTTATCAAATTCAACGCTGTCTGAGAATAAGCTACATTTCCCAGGCAGTTGCGTAATGCAAAATGAGAGAGCCCCTCTGCAGAAAGTGATGAGAGGCCCCTGAGTTTTCCATAGCTCACAGACATTCATTGACTTTGGGCTGAATGGGGACTTCAAAGGGGCCCTATGTAGGCTGTCCCCCATGCCACAGGCCCCTGTTAGCAGGAATCCTTGATCTTTCTTGAGGTTTGGAGATGGCAGAGGACTTCTAAGATTGTCGTTTATCAAGTTACTTGTGTGTCAGTACGCCCTTGTTGGGTAATCGAGCTACAATATTGCTGTAGTTATGACACTTACTTCGTGAGTTCCCGATTCGTATTGGATGAATAATTTCTTCCTTGCCAGCTTGCTGAAAGACATTCTTGTTTTAGAGAAGAATACAGAAAATCAAGTCAAGTGGCAAAACAAAATTAAAAAATTTTTAAACATGGACTTTTGTAGTTAGAGACATGGGAAGTAATTGCATTCTTTTGGAACTTTGACGTACTTCTTTTGAGAAGGAACAGGAAGGATTTTGGCATCGAATGTCATTGATTTTGGTATGTGTATGTGCAATTAAGGTTCAAGTGGTATTTAGTAAGTGATATATATGTGGTTAGGAGTAGCTAAAGCAGTGTTAATGATTGTTGAATATTTTCCAGCTGCATCAATGGAAATTCAGAACTCAAGACAATTAATATCAGAAGGCGCATGTGCCTTAAGCTGGAGGCGGTCATCTCATCAACAGGGCAGGACGTTAGGGGGCATTCAGCAGTCGCTTAAATCTTGCTACATTTCAGTGTCTGGAAATTCAGCTGAATATCAAAAGCAAAGAGACACAGAGACATCTCTAAGCTATATCGTTTCACTATTAAACTTAGGTGCAGAAAATTCATGGCAGATTAATATAAGGCCTTCTGTTTGCCTTTAGATACCCATTTCAACATGCCAATGTCAGTGTGCAGCAGAGTACAAAACCAGAGTGGTGAAATCTGGTGTCTCTGCTTTCTCTCTTTTCCCATTCACTTTTGCCCTGCTCTACTTTTTGCCCACCCTATAATACTGTGTATTGTCTGTAGTGATTGTGGTGGGAGGTGGAAATGTAAATCACTGCAGTTGGATTGGATCAAGAGAGCAAGTTTAGTGTTTTGTGACAGTCGTATAGTTATTGATGACTATGTTCAAATCGGTTTAGGATTTGTTTCAGAGTGGAATCCATTGAGTCAAAACCTCTTCTGTAAGGCCATGCAGGAAAAAGCCATATTCAATTCAATTCAATTCAAAGTTTATTTCGAGTTTTTAGTCCATAAAAACAGATTTAATGCATCTAAAAAATATCAAACAACAGCTTAAAACATGATATAGAGTCTTTAAAAAGCAGTAAGAAAAGTTAATAACCTAACTGAACATAAAGTAACTGCTATTACAATCCTTTCCGTGTTCAGTTCAGTTACAAATCTAAATGCAGCATCAATATTATGGAGACTATTCTCAGATAATACAGGTTTCT
This sequence comes from Triturus cristatus, assembly GCF_964204655.1. Taxonomy (NCBI): domain Eukaryota; kingdom Metazoa; phylum Chordata; class Amphibia; order Caudata; family Salamandridae; genus Triturus; species Triturus cristatus. Next base: position 473,160,833 of record NC_140588.1, read on the forward strand.
AATATTCAATCTTAGGGTTTTAAAGACAGGACTTAATAATCTGATATGTACAAGAACAGTTGGTCTCTGGGAACAGCGGTGACTCTTTGACAGTAAATTCACCGCACTCTTGGTATGTCGATTTTCTTGGACCCTCATTTGAGAATGCAGAAGCTCATGATGTAAGTTAGGGCTGGGTACCAATGTCAAGTATGCTGAAATTCCAAATGCAAACTTTACACTAGGCAAGTGTTGACGATTCCTTTTTATCATAAATGTATGGTAAATCCGCGTTAAAAACCAGTTACTTTGCTTTCGACTTCAGCAGCCCTATTGTAACTGTTATTGTATTTCCATTTAAAATGTTCTTGCATTGAACTGAAACACCAAATTTAGAACATGATATTATCAATCTAGCTCCTGCCTTTTGTGTAAATAATAAATTGCTTAAGCATAGTTCATAAAAACACTCTTTAGCGAGCAACTGGCATGCATTAAAGTGCAAGGGGTATTGTGTTGGTGCAAGGCAGCCAAAAGTGCACCAGTGCAGGGGGGGGGAGAGAAACGGCACCATGTCTTAGTAGATTTGTCATTGTTCTTTTCTCTCCTTTTCACTCAATGCAACGCAGCAACGTATCACTTTGGTCTGGTAAGATGAATGTCTAAAGGTCTTCACATTCGAAATTTGCGCAGTAGGATGTAAACTGAAAAATGTCATTCGAAAAAATTAAAAACTTTGAAAACATGTAATAAAAAAGGTTTGCATAATTTTCCATTAGTGATTTATAATTGATAGTGTAACAGGTGTTTCTTGTTAAATTGGACTGTAGTAATTTAAATTGGAAACCGAAGCACTTAGCAGAGGAACATAAACACTTGTGTTTGAAGCTAGCAATAATTTCAGCATGCAGGATGCTAAGTGGCATCTTTGCAACTCTGTTGTAATTAACATGAACTGCTGGTCTCTGTGCATCTGTGTAACCATGGCGATGGGGTATGCAGGCATGTGATGGGAAATAGGCTGGTAGCTTATTCTAAAATATTCTTGATTTACTGAGACCAATGTATGCATCTTTAATTCATGTAGCAATGTAAAACAATTATTGTGTAGGAATGTTTGCTCTAGGGCACATGCATTGTTTTGTCTGAAGCAGCATTTTCTAACATGATAAGTTGTTGAGTGAAGAAAAGATGCTCTTACATCAAATAAACCGGTAGTAAATTAAGGAATATTGGATCTATGTCAAATCCAATAATGCAGCTTTCTCAACACGATGTTGACAAAGCATGAGAAGGCACACCAGCAGTGTACACAATCTCCGATGATCGCTAAACATTACGCGCATTCATTATTTGAAGCATGACAAGGAGGGATATGGTTTTGGAATGATCATTTTATTTTAAAAGGCATGTCGCTCATTTTGAACATTAGATTTGGAAACCTCTTTGCAATCCTTCAAATGTGTATTTTCATGAAATCATATGCGTATTGGATAACCCTAGAGCAATGCCATCTCTCTTTTTCATAGCATCGTGCACTCAGCTGTGTAATACCTACAGATCTTCAAAAATGAACATGTTTTCTACTCTTCCCATTTAATGGTAGCCGCCATCTCCATTAGCTTACGTGTGTGCTCTTCTGTGCTATTTTAGGTCTAACATTATGTTCCAATAGCTAGCTGTGTAGTGTGGCCAAAGAATCTGACATTCACAATTACCTGACCAAAAAAGAACTGTGAGTCTACCAAATCAAATGACCCAAAGAAGTGCTGTACCCCAATTACTATAACAGAATGTTCGTGTCAAAATATCACAGTGGATACATATGCATTGGAGATCTATATATGCATAAAAAGGTTCCCATCACCCACTGGAAGTGGCTCGCTTCATCATTTGGGAAACCAGGGATTTCTCAAAAAACCATCCATCACTAGATGAACATTGATAGAGGTTCAGAGATTATCCCAGATGCAACCATAGATGTGTCGCTCCAATGAAAGGAACCAACCTACAAAATGATATGGGGTGATGTGTGCAGTGCAAGTGAAATAAATGTGATGAGTAAAATTGGAAAACAAGGCACAAAAAGATTTTTATTTGAGTGCTGCCTTGATACCAAATTAAAAACAGTGCTGTGACAGTTTTAAACAAATAACTGTGTTGGATCTGGTCTACATGTTTCAGCTTATAGGTAATTTGTACCCCAGCTTTCGTCAGGACCACGACAAGCTACTGCATATTAAGTGAAGAAAAGGTAAATCATACAACCTGAACCATTACTAGGTCTAGGAGAAATTACCTGTTAAAGTGAAAACAAAACACAATGAAAAGTAAACAGGAGAGTACAGCTAAGTATTCCAAATTATTGTGGGTCGCGAAATGCACAAGAAGTATTATTCAATTATGCAAAAACACATATTAGTGAATACATCGTATCAGGAAATTAAGATGCTTATTGTTTAGCACTCACCCGAATGAATCTGGGTATGAGCCTCACCTCACCTGGCAACTGCTCAGGCTAAAGGAGGCACCGCTCTAAAGAAAATAAGAGGCATATTCCAAAGTTAAGATTTAAACAATACCTCAATGTGAAATACGCTTATCCTAAAAACCAAGGCTAAGAAAACAGAGGGGGTGTTAGCCTACGAAAAGAAATTCTGCCCTATGTAAGTGCAGTATACAGTCTGTCATAATGGTAATTTTGTAAAAAGACGTAGTTCATGAGCTCAATTGCAGAAAGTTGTCTTTCACAAGATGGAAGACTATTGAATAGAGTTGGTACTATTAATGCAGGGAGCCGACATATATCGAATCAATCAGGCGAAAGACCGTAAAACTAGGTCAATAGCAATTCCCCGTAACCAACTAGGACCAAAATACCGACTTAAAAGTTTGTAAGGTTAGAACAAGGGTTCCCAAAGTAGTCAACATGAACGTTTCTCTTCTTACCTATCCGTCGGTACCTCAAACGGCTGCTGAGCCAGTAGGGGAGGTACTCGACTCAGGTGATGTCGACCTTTTATTTACCCGGGGTCTCCGTTCTCGTAACGACGTGTTTCGGGACGTCCAGATGACGGAACTGCGTCAATACGTCATTACGTATGTGCGCCATTACGTATGCCCCTGGTGGTCATGGGATTTGTAGTAGTCACCATCTAGTGCATAAGTCAACAGCTTAGGAAAGGACCAGTGCCAAAACAGTGTCGTGCAAGAGCGCCTGAATCATCATAAAAAGTGTAGTACTTCTTTCTTAATGCGCAACAACTAGTGTAAAGGAATATATATTAACATCATCCATCACCTATGATTGAAAAGACTAGCCGTCTGCTGAAGAGTAAAATGACGAAATCACAGTAGTCTGACATACAATCGCTAGAGAGCATGGCGGCCATATCAATGACACCTTGGGAGATTTCTTTATATTCAAAAAGACAAGATGTCTTGTGGGACGACCCAGTGGGTTGTTGAACATCATCCGTATCGATGACGTATCAATGGGAACAAACAAAGATAACATTGTAGCCCCAAAGATGGATCACCATAGATAGGAGGATTAGACTTCAAAGGAGTGCAATAAGTTAGATGAACAACAGCATATTCTAGTGATTCACCCTGTCTACACCTCCCCAGTTATCAAAATGATGTCCATGGTATTTGATCATTAAGTCCATGGACATCGCTTTTGAGTCTGAAAACCCATTTCTGCTCACGAAGAAAAAGAAATTTCTTTATGTCAGTGATGTGGGGTGGAATGAACGGTTGTTCAAGGATAAGCCACCTCAAATCCTCAGCTTTGTGATTCAGGGTGAGAAAATGACTGGTTAGTCTGGTGGCCTGTTTGTTGCGTCTTATCGTGCTCTTATGTTCACCGATCCTGATTTTGATCTTGCGTGTTGTCATTCCAATGTATCTAAGTGAACAAGGGCATGTTATTTGGTAGATCACTTTCTCTGAATTGCAATTGGTGTGATTGCGTAAGACCCATGGTTTTTCCGATCCTACATCAACAGACTTCGTTTGTTGAGTCTGAGGACATGCAGAACAAGAACCACAAGGATAGTGGCCCTGTATAGGTGGCAAATCCCAGAGTGTGGAAGCCTTCAAGGCCGGTTTCGCTTTGGGTCTGGTGTGAACAAGGTTGTCACGCAAACTGGAACCTCGTTTGAAGGAGAACAAAGGAGTTGGGATCTTATCATTGCCCACGTTGAGGATATGCCAGTGCTTGCGTACTGACTTCTGTACACTATTGGATAGTGTACTGAAAGTGGTGACCAGAGTCATTCTAGCCAGAGGTACCTTGGGACCCGGGGGTTCAAGCAAGGCATCTTTATTGTTGTTGGATGCCCGTTTAAGAGCTTGTTTTACCAAGTAGGTCGGGTATTGTCTGGCTCTAAGTTGTTTAGACAGATCATCAGCATGGGATAGAAAGCTATCTTTGGTTGAGCAATTCCTGCGAATACGCAGGAACTGTCCTATAGGCAGATTTTGTCGAAGCGATCTAGGATGGTGACTATGAAAGCTCAGAAGAGAGTTCTTCGTCTGAGGTTTCTTGTACAACTCACTCCCTAATGTGCCTGATGTTGGATGGATACTGATATCTAAAAAGGGAAGGTTGGTCTTGTCATGCGTGACTGTGAATCTCAAGAAATTGTTTTGAGAGTTCAACCAAGAATGGAAATCTAAAAGGGTAGCCACAGTGCCATGCCAGACCACCAGGATATCATCTATATATCTCTTCCAACAGGCAATCTGCCCTCAGAAGGGATTCTGGTCAGTCAACACAATGTTTTGTTCAAAACAGTGGACATAGAGATTGGCCAGACTGGGTGCGTAAATACTCCCCATAGATGTTCCGGAGATTTGGAGAAAGATGGTTTCCTCAAATCTGAAGAAATTCTCCGTCATCGCCAGTCTGGCACATTCCATGATAAAGTGTGTAGGTGTTTCTTCACTTAATATGCAGTAGCTTGTCGTGGTCCTGACGAAAGCTGGGGTACAAATTACCTATAAGCTGAAACATGTAGACCAGATCCAACACAGTTATTTGTTTAAAACTGTCACAGCACTGATTTTAATTTGGTATCAAGGCAGCACTCAAATAAAAATCTTTTTGTGCCTTGTTTTCCAATTTTACTCATCACATTTATTTCACTTGCACTGCACACATCACCCCATATCATTTTGTAGGTTGGTTCCTTTCATTGGAGCGACACATCTATGGTTGCATCTGGGATAATCTCTGAACCTCTATCAATGTTCATCTAGTGATGGATGGTTTTTTGAGAAATCCCTGGTTTCCCAAATGATGAAGCGAGCCACTTCCAGTGGGTGATGGGAACCTTTTTATGCATATATAGATCTCCAATGCATATGTATCCACTGTGATATTTTGACACGAACATTCTGTTATAGTAATTGGGGTACAGCACTTCTTTGGGTCATTTGATTTGGTAGACTCACAGTTCTTTTTTGGTCAGATATGTAGAATTGGGGATTATGCACTGTTTGAGTCTTTAAACCTTTATCCCTTAGACCCTCACTCTTATTAGAGATACTTTATTATTATTCACAATTACCTACCACATCCGAATAGAGGCCTCTGCCAAAAATAGCATACTCTGGGAGGGTATTAGGGAAGCATAATGCTCAAAACCTGAGCGCTCTGGCTAAAGGGAATTCCCAAGTATCTTATCACCCCAGGCCTTTTCAAACCCAGGCCACCAGCTGAAAAACTGGAAAATTAAAAGAAACAGGCGAAAATATTTGTGGGCTTCACATAGCTTTTAATACATCCATGAACTCCAGTGGAAAGAATCTAAAAAAATTGAAGAAAATTCAAGAACATTGAAAAGAGAAAACACAAACAGACACGCACACACAATACAGGTGCCTAGTCCAGCAACAAACACATGAAGTAAGTAAATGGATTTTCTAATATAGCAGCAAGGAGCGCCTCACCAAAAACACAAAGGACAAAAAGTGAATTGAAATAATCTCAATTTCTTTTACTTTCATCATTGACAATTATTAAGGCCCCTGCAACATTCAGGACTCCAATAGAAAGACTTGTAGGAAATTAGAAAAATCTCGTGAAATAATTGTAGGTTCCACAAGACCACTAGTGCCAGCACACCAGCAGCAAGATTGAGAAAAAAAAGATACAAGTTCTGGACTCTTGAAATCTTCTAGTACACCAAGACCCCAAGACCCCAAGCCGGGAGATAAGTAAAAATGCTAGAACAACTAACACATAATCAATGATCACACAAACACACATAACCCAGCAACAAACCATCCCATTCTAGTACAATAAAAATGCCCATTAAATACAAAATGAGCCCTGTGATTGTCCCTTAGTCCTTACATGGGTCTGCTCTAGCCTGCATTCACCCCACCTCATATGCCAACAAACAAGAAACAAAATGCGCTTTTAACCTTTTATGCTTTTTATGGCTCGCCCATCATCAGTCCATCAAACTGAAATTCATACCAACGCGCTTATTTGATTTCCCAAAATAAATGCACGGATCATGAAGACAAAGATACAGAACTGCGAGAATCTTTGCCAAAAACAAAAGGCAGTTAACAAACACAAGGGAGGAGTGTGGAGGGCAGAAAGGGGACGTTGGCACAGATGTGCAATAAGCACAGTGACTGCTACCTCCTGTAGGCATTTTTGTGTAAAGAAACACATGAGATGCACAGATGAAGAGTAGGAAAGGCCATATTTATGGCAAAGTCACTTAGCGCAGCAAGCTGACTTACTGTGCTGTGCTGCGTAACAGGGAAAGTAGAGAAATGCACAGTATTTAAAAGAAAATAGAAAATTCCTGCCATTGTCCCTGCGCTGGGGCCGTTTTGGCCACCTAGTGCCCACAAATTGATTTTGTGCAGAAAGGGCTATCTTCCTACACAAAAACAATCCCAAGTCTTTTTCCTCTTTCTTTGTGTGCTGCAGAGTGCAGCACACACTAAAAGAGGAAGTAACGAGGAGAAATAAAGATATTTCTCCTCGTTGCACCTCACCTGGGAAAGTGTCACATTTTGGGGTATTGCCAGGTTGGCCACTTTTTGTAAAACTCGGAATGCGTCAAAATCCATGGATGTTGCATGGGAACACCCATGGAACACCTCCCTGGAGCAGAGTAATGCAGCATAGCTATTTGTGCTGCGCTGCGTTACTCTGGATTTATGAGGCCCCTCAGGGCCACATAAGGTGGACTTGCAAGCCTTCATTAATCACATTTTGGGCTTGCTTCGTGCATGCACCAAGTTTTGTGGTGTAAGTGCTACTCAACCCCACTCATAAATGTGCCCCTAAACTTTCTCAACTGAATTCCACTTAAAAAGTTCCTAAAATTAAAGCCTGCCAAATAACTATATGCCAAGCCAGTGCTTTAAATGGGCAGGTATTGTCCATTACTGAGTGCCGGCACTTCTCAAATTTGAAATGGAGAGTACCTGCACTTCTCAGCACCATTACAGTACATTTAATGGGAGAGTAACAGAAATTTTCAGGAGTGAACAGGTACTCTGTATAGTGAGTATGATTCCATTTAAAGAACACCTTGAAATAAAAATAAAAAGATTGTGAAGGTCCATCCAGTTTCTTTAGGTGGCAAGGAAAAGGTTGACAGAGTAGTGCAACCATCACACTTCAGGTTTCACTTCTCTGACGAGAAAAAGGCGCAACCTCTTTCAGCGTGAACTGACATTTGCAAGTAAAAACTTACCACAAGCGCATATGGAAGAAAGGAAAAACATATGAGAGCTTTGGGAAGTTCAATATTCGAGAAATGCATGAAATTATTCTTGTTAGAAGCACATTTTGCACACCCTTTTTTCCACTCTTATGCCTACATTTCAGACCATGGAATTGCACCATACTTATCAGCTATTCAGGCCATGGATCAGGAGGCAGCCAACTGTTTAGATCCTGGTTCTGTAAATCTCTGGAATTAACATCAGACTGTTCTTTTTGTGCACCTAACTTGAGCCTGAAGCACTTACAAGTCTTTGAATCAGGCTCACAGGTTTTCTTCCATGTGGCTTTCATCCGTTTCCACCTCTTTAGTCTTGCCTACACTGACGTGACAATCAGTGGGATGGGAAAGGTGTGAGCCATCGCAAAAATTGCAGTTGTGCTGACAGTAAAACAATCCCAGCCTCTGTCAGAATTTTGCTTTACACGTGGTAAGAATGCCTAAATCTCTGTGCACAATGGAGTGGAGTCTGTCGCTTGATAGAGCACTTTGCTTTGTGCAAATTCTGGTGCTAAGTCAGGTTCATAAAGCGAATTCCGAATAATCTTTACTTTTGACTGAGGCTAATATCAAAGTTCAATGCATTTCAATTACCCGAAGCACATTAGGCCCCACAAGGAAGATAGACAGTGCTTGCGTTTCAAACCATAAAGGTTTATTAAAAGAATAGCAACGTTCCAAACTCAAATCATCAAATTAGTGGTAAAAAACATAACCGATACGTGGATGTTTTAGTAAATATATTGAAAGCATTTCAGAAGTAATGTAAGCAAAGACTATTATAAAGTTGTCTCAAAGGGAAAATCAGGCAAGATCAGATCTCCCATGGCGAGTGCACCCTAGACTGCTAAACCAGGGAAAGGTTCTGCCAGGAAGTGAGGAAAAAGGACTCTGCCGTAAAGACAAGTGAAAGGACATCTGCTCTAAAGGCATCTGAATCTGCATCTACATTGCATTAGTTCCCACATAGTTGACCAATCAGGTTAAAGAACAAACTAATAACTAAATTAATTATTTTCTCTAGCTGCCTCACAATAAGGCTACTCTAAATATTCTTCAAACTAACCGTTATTTGCAAAATAACGGGTTACATGTGGAACAAGTTCTGCTCTGCAGATGCATTGCAACAGCTCATAAGTATATTCTACAAGGATTTCCTAAAGAAAAACACTTCACATGAGAACAGAAGCCCAAGAACACATCCAGATAATATACCTGGAATTGGCTTACATTAGCTATGGACAATCTAAACGTGAAAAATACACTCAGTATATTTTCGTTACATGTTAATGTCAATGTAAGTGTAACATTATTAACGATAAAAAATCATCACTCTTCACAAGCTCTCTGTCGTCCCTTCAGTACTAAACAATCAATGTGTGTCATTTCTCAAACTATTCTGATTGCTGGTTGTTCTAGGGTACAGTTATGTATTTTAAGAAGAGCAATATCAGACCTCTAAAAAGCTACATTGAAATCTATCAGCAGTTTCTAAGACTGTGCAGTATATAATATGTGATGAACTTATGCCAGAGCTTCAAACATCCAATGCAAAAACAATAGATTATAGTGATATTTTAGTTTTTGCTCAGACCACACCCTGGGTGGAATCAAATTTGGCACCCTATTCTTGCCTGCTTTTGGCCTACAGTTTCATAATAAAGATACAAAAAATGTAAACCATTAACTGCATTGAATTTTTAAATACATGTTTTCTTTGCGTTCCTCGTACTTTTAGTGCTGCTTTAAAGTGAAGACAATCAAAACTGCAAGTACTAGAATACAAAGAGACACTATAGAACACTAAGGGGTCGACTCCTATCCGGGACGGACAGCCCTACGAGAGCTGTTCGTAGCCTTACCTTGCGACCGACACACTCCGGGAGCCGGTCCGTCCGGGCAATGAAGTACAATGCGCATAACTGACACAATTCCGTCCGACATGTAGGCTGCGATTCCAGCAGCATTTCCCGTACGAGCCGTACCTCCGATCGCCGATTCGAGTCGCCCGGAAGCAGTTCCCACAGCAGTTTCCGTCTGGACAAGTACGATGCGCAAATCATACGTGCCGGACGAGTCGCCACGTACAGCACGTCACAGCACCTGGGAAAGCAGCATATCAGGTACGATTCGCACCAGAACACAATCCACGGCTACGAGACGGACCAGCTAGCAACGGGTACAAGACGGAGCAATAAGCAGCGTGTACGAGACGAACACATCATAAATCCCATCGCGCAGGTCAAACCAGTACTGTACATCTATGACCGGATCAGGAACAGACGCGGAGGGCACAGATGGTAAGTCAGACACCCACCACACAAACAAACGACACATACCCGCCAAATGTCACACACACCCAGGGGATCCATATCCTGTCCATTGGCAACAGGCCATCATAGGGTTCGCATGGCTATCACCACTACCAGCCCCACTCATAGGGGACTTGTTGCCCATCACTACTGCCACCCCCACTCATAGGGGGTATGTTGCCTATAACTACTGCCACCCCCACTCATAGGGCGTATGTTGCCTATCACTACTGCCACCCCCACTCATAGGAGACTTTTTGCCTATCACTACTGCCACCCCCACTCATAGGGGGTATGTTGCCTATCACTACTCCCACCCCCACTCATAGGGGACTTGTTTCCTATCACTACTGCCACCCCCACTCATAGGGGGTATGTTGCCTATCACTACTGCCACCCCCACTCATAGGGGACTTGTAGCCCATCACTACTGCCACCCCCACACATAGGGGGTATGTTGCCTATCACTACTACCACCCCCACTCATAGGGGGTATGTTGCCTATCACTACTGCCACCCCTACTCATAGGGGACTTGTTGCCTATCACTACTGCCACCTCCACTCAAAGGGAGTATGTTGCCTATCACTACAGCCAACCCCACTCATAGGGGACTTGTTGCCTATCACTACTGCCACCCCCACTCATAGGGGACTTGTTGCCCATCACTACAGCCACCCCCACTCATAGGGTACTTGTTGCCTCTCACTACTGCCACCCCCACTCATAGGGGACTTGTTTCCTATCACTACTGCCACCCCCACTCATAGGGGACTTGTTGCCTATCACTACTGCCACCCCCACTCATTGGGGACTTGTTGCCCATCACTACTGCCACCCCCACTCATAGGGGACTTGTTGCCTCTCACTACTGCCACCCCCACTTATAGGGGACTTGTTGCCCATCACTCCTGCCACCCCCACTCATAGGGGACTTGTTGCCTCTCACTACTGCCACCCCCACTCATAGGGTACTTGTTGCCTATCACTACTGCCACCCCCACTCATAGGGGACTTGTTGCCTCTCACTACTGCCACCCACACTCATAGGGGACTTGTTGCCTATCACTACTGCCACCCCCACTCAGAGGGGACTTGTTGCCCCTCACTTCTGCCACCCCCACTCATAGGGGGTATGTTGCCTATCACTACTGCCACCCCCACTCATAGGGGACTTGTTGCATCTCACTACCGCCACCCCCACTCATAGGGGACTTGTTTCCTATCACTACTGCCACCCCCACTCATAGGGGACTTGTTGCCTCTCACTACTGCCACCCCCACTCATAGGGGACTTGTTGCCTATCACTACTGCCACCCCCACTCAAAGGGGGTATGTTGCCTATCACTACTGCCACCCCCACTCATAGGGGACTTGTTGCCCATCACTACTGCCAACCCCACTCTGCCACCCCCACTCATAGGGGACTTGTTGCCCATCACTACTGCCACCCCCACTCATAGGGGACTTGTTGCCTATCACTACTGTCACCCCCACTCATAGGGGACTTGTTACCTATCACTACTGCCACCCCCACTCATAGGGGACTTGTTGCCCATCACTACTGCCACCCCTACTCATAGGGGGTATGTTGCCTATCACTACTGCCACCCCCACTCATAGGGGGTATGTTGCCTATCACTACTGCCACCCCCACTCATAGGGGACTCGATGCCTATCACTACTGCCACCCCCACTCATAGGGGGTATGTTGCCTATCACTACTGCCACCCCCACTCATAGGGGACTTGTTGCCTCTCACTACTGCCACCCCCACTCATAGGGGACTTGTTTCCTATCACTACTGCCACCCCCACTCATAGGGGACTTGTTGCCTATCACTACTGCCATCCCCACTCATAGGGGACTTGTTGCCCATCACTACTGCCACCCCCACTCATAGGGGACTTGTTGCCTCTCACTACTGCCACCCCCACTCATAGGGGACTTATTGCCTCTCACTACTGCCACCCCCACTCATAGGAGACTTGTTGCCTATCACTACTGCCACCCCCACTCATAGGGGACTTGTTGCCCATCACTACTGCCACCCCCACTCATGGGGGACTTTTTGCCCATCACTACAGCCACCCCCACCCATAGGGAGTATGTTACCGATCACTACTGCCATCCCCACTCATGGAGGTATGTTGCCTATCACTACTGCCACCCCCACTCATAGGAGACTTGTTGCCTATCACTACTGCCACCCCCACTCATAGGGGACTTGTTGCCCATCACTACTGCCTCCCCCACTCAGAGGGGGTATGTTGCCTATCACTACTGCCACCCCCACTCATAGGGGACTTTTTGCCCATCACTACTGCCACCCCCACTCATGGGGGACTTTTTGCCTATCACTACAGCCACCCCCACTCATAGGGAGTATGTTACCGATCACTACTGCCATCCCCACTCATGGGGGTATGTTGCCTATCACTACTGCCACCCCCACTCATAGGGGACTTGTTGCCTATCAGTACTGCCACCCCCACTCATAGGGTGCTGTGTGACTATCAATATCAACACCCACACCCAAAGGATGGGTGATGCGCCACACATCCATCATACACCAACATTAGGTATGTCAGCAAAATACATCCCCCTAACATCATGAAAACAGTGTGTAGTCTGTGACAAATGCCCACAACAGTAAATATGACTTCGAACATACAATGTAACTCCCATCACATGTGTGACCAAAAACTGATTGTGGGCTACACAAGTCAAGCATCACAATAGCACTGTGTTAATGTGCACTAACCCCCCTCACTGTGTAGAACAAAAGTTAAGTGTGGGGTTCCAAACTGCAGCAAATGTTGTGCATTGTGGTAATGGGGTCTAAACCCCCCATCTTCACATTGACCAAAAGGTAAGTGTCGTCATGGTAAAAGCTGCAAATGCCAAACAGCATGTATGATTCCTGGTCCCAACACATGAAACACTTTTGTGGCAAAATAGTGGTTGTGTCCCATACCCACAGAGATGTGGTGAGGCTAACAGTGCTGTGAAAAAAAACATACTCTCCGCCATGTGCAGACAAGCACAACCCATGGGGGCTGACATTGCATACAGTGTACAATGACACAAAAGCAGAAGTGACCATCAGAATGCATACACACATCTCGAAAATAGACACACAAATCAATACATCCTGTGTAGACTGTAGGTGTCAGGTCACAAATTTCCATTCCATGGTAGCAATGGGACCTAACAACCAGGATGAATGTGCAGAATGATAAGATATGACTCACAGGGACAGTAGGGAAAATCACCCAAACAACATCCAGCCAATGGCCCACAACAGCAATACCAATGCACCGGTGCGGATGCACAAACAGGCAACCTCACACTGCACATCTGACACAACATGTGTGTGTGTGTGTCTCAGTATCCCCAGGTAACTACACAACACATGAGGGGGGCTGAACCACATTGACACAGATGTGGACACAGTGCCATACAAAAGTAACCCATTAATTGGGCACCCCTCAGTGGGCAATCCGGCATTGTAAGATTAGAGGGATCCCAACAGACACATGTGACACAAGCTGGAATGAACAGCAACTAAAACAGCAAGAGACAGACCCACAACCCCACTACCCCAGGGACCATACACTGGGGTGACACAAGCCTGCATGATATGTCCACTGTGATGACAAAGGCTGATGTAGTTCAAACTGTGAAACTCAGACATGTGTCCTGTGCCACAAACGTACATCACACCTAAACACAAACATAAATCACTCAGCATGGCCCGTCATCCAGGGACAAAAGGGAGGTAAGGGCGGAGCCATGCAAACATTCACATCTGTCCACCCTCAACACCACACACCCTGAAGTGCACCAATGTGCATCAGTGAAGCCCACATGGACTGGTGACATTGCACATGCACCCATGATAAACACAGTAATGTTGGGAGGATCTAAGGTGCACAGACTCATCACACAAGGACAGTCTACAACCCTGGTGAATGACAGACATACTGCACAGTATGTTGTACATGGACATGACGTCAAAGCTCCCGTAACCTTCGGAATACCTGCCACAGTCCCAGGACAATGCAGAAGCCAAGGAGAACCACAAGGCACACATGCTACCACCTGTCAACATTGCACCTCTGAACCTGATGAGTGGGAGCAGTCACACACACATACACATGTCTCAATCACTGAAAGGTACCACCTAGGGACAACTACATGATATTGCGAACAAACAAGTGCCATGGGGACCCCTGACTGTGTCCCATCTGCATCTGACCACATCATGACCACTAAGAACTGACAAATCTCAATGATGACACACCTATGAACAGTAGTGAGTCATGCACCCACATTTCTGGTAGCTCAGGACAAAGATGTGGGATGAACACAGGACAACTCATCAAGTATCAACAACAGAAACATATTAAGGGAACACAGCCTGTGTAGAAAAAGGGATGTGGACACACACACACATGCTCACACAACACACACCATGGGCCCAGGCAATGTCACGGAAAAACACACTTACTTGAGGGGACTCAACTCCAGTGGAAGCTCAGCTGTGCCAAACATAGTTCCAGCAGGTCTCAGTCATGTCAGCAGAGCACTTGGTCAGTCAGCCATCAGTGACCACCCAATGAAGGCTCTGGTCACATCAGCCTGGGTACGGGAGTGTCCCTTAAGTCCTCTGCACATACTCAATAAATATGTCTAGAAAGTTGCACAGAGGACACAGTTGCTCCTACAACAATGATGCCCACACCTGCATGTCCAGTGGAGATGGGCCCAGAGTCAGGGAAATAGACAAATTGGACAATGGGAAGCACATCATATGCAAGCCAGAGATGTGACCATGCAAATGAAATGTTTACATCCATGTGCAAAAATTATTAATCATGACACACCCAGTTTGCTGCAAAGGATGACATGGATACCGACCAGAATAGGATACATATCTCATGGACCACATGGAGTACATCACATCAACACCTCAGTACTCAACATTGAAAATCCAGCATTATAACAGCAAGGTCATGGTAAACATCATCAATATAATGTACAGCTAAATCAAATTCACAAGGATAACAACAAATGCTTTATTCAGCAAATTTGAAAATACAAATGCAAAGTCCATGAAAAACAAAGGCCAATGGCCAGTTCATAGCTAAAGTCCAAATAGGGTGTGAGTGACAACTGTCACACGTTGGTTGCTTGCACTGCTAAGGACAGGGGACATCCACTCAGAGGGGCATACATGGGGGCAGGCCAGACACCGCAGGGACAGGATCAGGGCTCTGCAGAAGGAGGCAGTGAAGGGGTGGTGGGTGCAGGAGAGTCACTGGCAACTGCAGTGTAGGTGTCTGGCATAGTGGGTGCAGTCACAACTGTGGGGCACAAGTCAGATGGGGTGGGTGATGGCACAACTGCAGTGGGTAGGTCAGATGGAGTGGACTGGGTCCCCACTGCAGTGCCCAAGTCAGACGGGGAGGTCGTGGACTCCACTGCAGTACCTAACTCCATGGGAGCGGGATGGGGTTCAGGTGAGGTCGGCAGGACAGAGGGGGGGGACCACGGTCCCCACACCAGTGGCACAAACAGGCTGACCAGGGGGGTGGGGGTGGATGAGCAAGTGTTAGGGGGGAGGGCCGGAGCATTTTGGGGATGGTGTATCTGTGGGTGGGGGAACCTGGAGCAAGGCGTGGTGGGGGAACCTGTGGAGTGGTGGCCTGGGGGAAGGAGGATGGAGACTGTGTCGTGGAGTCCTGCTCTTCCGTGTCCGGGGGGACTTGCAGGTGGGGGCCTCAGTCTGTCTGCGCCTGGGGAGGGTGTCCGGGTGTGAGGGGCACTCCCCTCTGTGTGTGGGGACTTCCTCTACCCCTTGTATGCTGGATCTGCTGGATCGGTGGGGAAGAGGCCAAGGTCACAGAGGAAGAGATTCTTGGGAGATGGGGTTGCAGGTGAGGCAAGGGAAGGGCTCTTGGAGGGAGAGGT
Organism: Triturus cristatus; assembly: GCF_964204655.1. NCBI lineage: Eukaryota > Metazoa > Chordata > Amphibia > Caudata > Salamandridae > Triturus > Triturus cristatus. The sequence continues at coordinate 473,176,863 of NC_140588.1, forward strand.
CTCGGAGGAGTGCGGAGTGGTTGTGGATGCCTTTGTGTGTGTTTGCAAACCATCCCCTGTGAGTGTGGTATCAGTCCCCTGAGGTTGCTTGCATGCACGTCTAGACATTGGTTTGGGTGTTTGTGTGCTGCCCGTGTCTGTGGGTTTGGATGAATGTGCTGGTGTGTGTGTGCTTGGGACAGGTAGGGTGCTAGGAATTGTGGATGGGGCAGAGGTAGGCGGGGTGAGGGACTGTTGGAGGAGGGACACAGCTGCCGTCAGGGAGGAGGCCATGGACTGATTGGTCCTCTGTAGGGCAGACATGCCCGATGACATGCCCTCCATGAACGACACCAGTTGTGTCAACAGACTGGTGTGTGCATGGAGGACACTCAGCATTGATGTCTGCCCTACATGGATGTGTTGAAGCAAGTCCACATACTCTACACTCAGGGCAGCAGGGGACACAGGGGCAGGGGGTGCAGTGCCTGGCACAAAGGAGACATGCTCCCAAACACGGGAGCCTCCACGGACCTCTGGGATGGAAGCCGATGGGAGGGTGGTAATGGTGATGGTGTTGGTGGTGGCAAGGACAGCCTCACTAGCTGGGGTTTGGTGGCTGCTGACACCCGCCTCCACAAGGGAGTCATCCTCTGAGCTGCTGGGGTCCTCAGCTGGGGTGGATGGTGCTGAGGACTCCTCGGTGTGGCTCCACTCGCCCTCCGTGCCACTGGGTCCCTCCAACTCCTCACTTGCTGTCCAGTCTGGCTCTGCGGCTCCTCCTGGTCCGTGGCGCTGTCCCCTCCGGTGGCCGTGGATGTATCTGGATAGAATTAGGAAAACCAGACCAACATTAGTCACCTGCACTGACCGCACACACCACAGTGAGTACAGCACATCACAGGGCAAGCCCTGGCATCATCATCTGAACACTGCTCAAAGTGCTCACACTGTTTTGAATAAGCCAATTGTCAGTCTGACCATCAACCATGGCACTCATATCCTTCCTGGACTTGCACCCATATGTCTGTTGCATGTTGGATGCTAATACCCTAATGTGCAGACATGCACCACCTACACAGTTGTTGGACATGCACGTGAACATGTAGAAGTTTGTCACTATACACACATCACATCTCTTGCCACTGACTCAGTACAGGTGTCAGGAAGAAGGGATGGCCAGAGTCTCATTTCACATGCTTGTGGTGTATACCAGCACCACACACAATGATGTTCTCATGTCCTGATAGTCAATGCCACAATGGGGTGCATGGAGCACATTTGACTCCACTGCAGGATCCCTCATAGCAAGTTCAATGCCATGGCACAGGCATGCCTGGAAAGTCAGTCATCACTGTCTCCTGTCATAGGGGCAGGGCATCCAGACAACAACAGTCTGTGACACAGTGCAATCATAGGTCATGGGTAAAGCAAACTCTGCAGCTGACAAGTGCACTTGTCCATCCCCTGCAAGTAACATATTCTGGACTCTGATGACCCCACATCATACAAATCAGACATATGAGTGACTGCGAACACAACTCCTTGAACATGAGCACCTCACAGTCTGCTGTGAATGAAACACAGCTGCCTGAACTTCACAGTTGCATACACCATTGTGCACTGTCAAGTGATCACACACCTATATGTCACACAGGTCTCGTCTCCTATAGTCACATCTCAGATGTCCTGCTGACCCTCAAACTCATGAACACCCCAGTTGTCCTGAAAAGGAAGCCACACCACAATGACACAGAGGCAGACATCTGAGGGCACATGTCACTAAGAACAATCTGTAAATTGATACACGGGAGTGGGAGTACAGAGCATTTTAATGCCCTGGAGTAGGCATGACTGCCCAGGTCTACGTGAAACAGTGTATAGCCCTGGACAGTAGGCAGGTGGCTAAGCAAGTGTGACACACTTGATATACATACTCCTGAGGCCCCAAAATTAGAGTCACCTGCTGCATGGGTGTGTTTGAAATACCCCAGGCACATGTGGCAAGTCAGACCAGCAATTGGAACACATATCAAAGGCACACACAGATGACATGTCAGGCATTGTGTAAACAATTGACCCACCCACAAAGCACACAACAGAGTCCCGGTAACAGATGCTGTCCGGAACCTTAAGCATAGCTGACTGCAGGGACACAGTGCCCAAGTGAAACAAGTCACAGACTTTAGGGGCCACACCTGTCGATCAGATGAGGAGAGTGCATTACACAATTGAGGGACATGAGTCCTGGACTACAAGACCGACGTAATGTGGAAGTGTAACCAGGCCAAAAGACTGCAAATAGCATGTCAGACATAGTTCACAGATTAGGCATGGACTTACCCCCTCCTTGCTGCTGTATGGCCTTCAGCTGTCCATCCAGGTCCGGGAAGACTTCAGCCAGAATCCTGAGCATGTGGGGGGTCAGGGTCCGGTGTCCGCCCCTCCTGCGAGGAGGCGACAGCTTCAGCTGGACCCTTGCGATCCTCCGGGTCCAGCCCCGAAGGTCCTGCCACCTCTTCTGGCAGTTGCGGATCTGCCGCTTGTAGAGCCCCACTGATCTAACTGCCTGGGCGATGGTCAGCCAGATCTTGTGCTTCTGATGGGCATCAACCTGTGAGGACGACAAAGTGAAAAGGCCATTACCACACATGCCACATATTTGTACTGCACACAGTTGGATATACATGTAGTCATCACAAAGGTAAATGAGGTACACAGGTAGTGCACACATGGAAATGGACAATTGCCCGGCATGTCAGACATAGTAACATTGCCTGGGAAGTTAAAGCTTGCACAAATGCACTTTTGCTGCAGAACACCTGTTCATCACATGTACCTACACACTTTGGTGGTTGAAAGTACTCAGTGAGTACGCTTGCCACTGCAGTACTGTGGAAGGAGCCCGTCCAGCAGGGCCTGGTTCTCCTCCTCTGTGAAGGCTGGGGCTCTCTCCAGAGTAAGTGCCATAGCAGTAGCCAGAGGATGCAGAGACAGCAGCAGTGGTAGCAGAGATGTGGTCCTGTAGCATGTAGTGCAGGCAAGTGAGCTCTCTGGGGGCCAGCCAGCCTTATATCTGTGCTGCAGAGGCAGAATCTGTGCCATGTGTCCTAAGTGATAGGTCCAACACGGTTGCATCCCATGAATCTGGCCAATCCATGGAATTGTACGGCTCGTACACGTCTTTCGCATTGTTCAAAATTTCACCTTCATGACACCCTAGGAATTGCAACATTGTTGTAGGCAGCCAACTGAATTTCCAGCGCACGACTCGTACAAGTTTTTAATCCGCGTCCGTCTCCATGACAGTCCATAGCCATGGAGTGCGCACGGCTCGGTCAACTAACTGTACGACGCGTAGTTTGAAAATCCACACGCACCCGTCTCCATACAATTCAATGGGTTATGCGTGCGCACGGCTCAGTCCATGCCTGCACGACGCGTATGCATAATAGTCACCCGCGTCGGTTAACATTGCAGTCACTGGCCAAGGCGTGTGCATGGCTCGGTCCATGCCTGCACGACACGTATGCATAATAGTCACCCGCAACGGTTAACATTGCAGTCACTGGCCAAGGCGTGCGCACGGCTCGGTCCACAACTGTGCGATGCATCTCTGTAGAAGTCACCTGCATCGGTTGACATTGGTGTAACTTGTTAACGGATTCCACACACAATTACTTGCCAGGGACTCTGGTGCACACCTACCAGACCACAGCATGTGCCACACTGTATCCCATGGCATGTAAGGCTGCATTACCTGTGTGTTTAGGGGGGGCAACATTTGGTTTGTTGTGTGGCACTTTGGTGCAGCCACTCCCAGGCTGTGCACAGGTTCATGGGGACAGAATCCTTTGTGTGTTGTGCACATTACCACTGTGATGTGCAACTGTACAGTTATGGGCATGAGTCATGGACACAGTTGCAGGTTGGATATGTTTATGACATGTCACATACACCCTGGGTCCTGGGTGGGATGGTATGTACGTCACAGCAAGACCCATAGCCACAATTCTGATGTACACCCACAGTCTGTGTGCATGTTGTATCTCAGATGTGTCTGATCCTATGTGCCCAATGGGAGACGGTCTCCACATCCATGTGGTTTGTGCACCAACATTGATGTTGTGTGTGTGTCTCAGAGACGTCCATGTATGGCCTGCAGAGACAACAGGGGCCACTATCTGTGGGACTCATGGTTGTTATGTGGCGTGTACATTATACGCCATGTCATGCCAGTGTCCATGTGGCAATACAGGGACCCTGGGTATCTGCCTGTCAAAGAGCTGTGATGCCTGGGAGACATCAGTCCTCACTTGTCACTGTGGTGTGTGTTTGTAACGTGACAGCAGTACATAGGTACTGTGACACAGCCTAATGATTTGCCATTGCACTACATGGAAGTTATGTAGACATGTGGACTTGAGATGTGAGATGATGGGCATGTAGGTGACATATGTGCCCATACCCAACAGCACACACTTCAGTACATTGTGTATTGTCATGATGTATCATGTGATATTTTGCTTGGTCATAGCCACATGGGTGGTGAATCGACAATCTTCCTTTGTTCATCTCTGTACTGCAGGGCACCCGCTGTCCATAGACCGTTCCCAGACCTTGAAACCATGCTGGAACGCGACTGCATCCGATGGTACCGCTTCACCAGGCCACTGATTGAGGAGTTGGCGGAGCAGTTGGCGCCACATCTGCTACCTGGCCAGACATACCCTCCAGCACTGACCTCAGAGGTGAAGGTGATGGCAGCCCTGCACTTCTTTGCTACCGGTACCTTCCAGTACACTGTGGCTACTGCTGGTGGTATGTCGCAAACTATGTTCAGTCGTGTGCTTCGCGATGTCTTGGAGGGGATGTTGCGTTTCCTTTCCTTGACCTGTACATCAAGTTTCCTAGCCCAGGTCAACTCACTGACATAAAGGCTGCTTTTTTATACACTGGGGAGGATGCCGAACGTCATCGGATCTATTGATGGTACACATGCGGCCCTGGTACCATCACAGGCACATGAGCAGACATACCGGAACAGGAAACATTTCCACTCCATCAATGCTCCGGTGGTATGTCTAGCGGACATGTGTATCACACATGTGTGTGCACGTTTCCCCGGTTCTGCGCACGATGCCTACATCATGAGGAGTAGTCGCATTGCAACGATGATGTCACAGATGCCAAACCAGCGTGCCTGGCTTGTCGGTGTGTAATGACTCTTTACCATTGTGTGCGTTTGGCAATGTTGTATTCGACCCTCTTTCAAAACTCAGCTAATTGTTCAATTGTTTGTATGTAGGTGACTCCGGATACCCCAACCTGCCGTGGTTGCTGACACCCCTCAGGAACCCTGTGACACTACCTGAGATGTGCTACAATGAGGCACATGGTCGGACCAGGAGGGTGATCGAGCGGACATTTAGTCTCCTTCAAAGCCACTTCTGCTGCCTGGACAAAACCGGGGGGGCCCTCCCATATGACCCTGCAAAGGTGTGCAAAATTATCATTGTATGCTGCATGCTACACAACATGGCAGTGCGGAAGAAGTTGCCTCTCATCCAGGATGACGATGACCTACATCCGCCACCTGTGGAGGATCCAGGCCTGGGCCACAATGCCAGTGATGATGATGATGATGAGGGTGACGTCCGCACACAGCTCATCAACAACTTCTTCACCTGAATGTGATTTTACAGGGTTGTTATGTCAATGTATTGAGTAAGCCTGAAATGTGTTGGTGCTGCTCTGTTGCTGTTTGAGTGTGTCTGTGTGCTACTTGACTGGATGTGTGCAGTGATGTGTCCTTTCAGGTAGTCTGTACTCCCCAATAGTGTTGACATGCTAACATTGAAGAAGGGGCGTGGCCTGACTATGATGGCCGCTCGGAGCTGATGCTTTGTTGCGAACTCACACACCAGTTTCCAGAATGGTGCATTTCCGCGCTCAATTCCCATTGGAAAACCAATTTTCTGCAATCGGAATGCAGGCAGCTCACATAAAACTAAGCATTGCCTCTCTTCGACCCTGCCTGACCAATAACTGAGTCGCTACGTCCCCGTAGGTGCGGGCACTAAGATGGTGCCCGAGGAGCTGCTGGACGGACCCGGAGGCCGAGAGAATCCACCTGTGATGTTGCCGAACCACACTCTTTCAGCAGATGAGGCTCTCATCACCGCTTGCCCTCTTCCCGACTAACGGACTTGCCGGCTGCCCCTCCGGGAGGGTGGGGAAAAACTCCCAGTTCTGACTACGCCTGCCTTCACCCATTGAGAGGTACAAGGCAGCACCCGGGCATTAAGGAGGTGAGAGCTGGAACCCCGGAGGCGCTTTCTATCACCGTCGCGAGCATTACCTTTGTGCCTGCTGTGCTCATTGAATATCGGAGCCAGCTGGGATTGTACGCGGGGGGGGGGGCTCCGGTGCTCCGGTGCGGCTGAACTATCCTGATGATGCCCATCAGGGACGCTGTCCTGAGTGGCCGCCGGGGTTCCTGCAAAGAGGCTCAGGAAACAGACGTGCGTGCCCGACGCGCGGGTGAATGCCCGGACTAATGCTGCTATGCTCCCGGTGGAGCGGATATGGGGGCGACTGCTCTGAGGCCCACATACAGTGCTACTCTGCCTGGTGAGGCCGGGGGACACATCTATCTGCCAAGTAAATTGCGGACGCACCCATTGGCACGTTTTACCCGCGAGTGCATCGGAATTGCAGTGTTGGGCCGCTTCTGCACAGCAGCGCGTGTGGTGTGCTACCTCACAGACTAACGGGCAGCCCGAGACCCTTGCGAGACGTTCCATGGTGTTTGTGTGGGTAGGGGCTCCTGGCTCCTACTACAGAAGCGTGAGCCTGCTTACAACTGCGAATCAACATTGGGTGCGGAGTGCAGGGAATGCTTATGGTATGCATGTCGCAGCGGTGCATGACACGCTTTGAGCACAGCGACGGTGGATTGTGGGGAGTGCCCGTGGACCCCACTAATGCATAACCAATTGCATCTGCACCTTCCAAATTGTGGCATTGAAACATGGGAGAACACCTCTCTGCAGAAGACTCACACTAACTCTTCGCACACTGCATGATAACGCCCTGCGAACCTTGTGGACTGCAGTGTATGCTTCGCGCCCCCATGAGTCCCATGATTGCGAGTGAGGGGAAGACGCGTGACACCACATAGACCCTGGTGCAGAGAGCACAATCGTTCCTTTACTGCCTACCTGTGACTCCTTGCAATCTTGTCCTTATTGCTACTGGAGGCGATCACTGTTTGCTACGTGGGACCTGGATCAAGCCTAAAGGAGGGAGGAGAACAATGGGCCGCACAGACGGTAAGCAGCCGAAACTGCACTTCTCAGCGTGGAAACAGCCCCCCAGCGATGATGCAGAAGCACAACAGGATGACGACCAGCCCCCGTCTCAATTGCAAGATCACTTGTTTAAAATCATTTGGACTGCCTGACCCCAAGATGACTGCCACAGTGTTCCCTACCACGTCGTGCTACTCCTCTGAGAAAAAAACGGACTTTGTCCAGACCTCAAACACATCCCCCATCTAGCCTACCCTTCAGTATACCAAATCTGTGAACCTGCCTCGGACCGTGGAGACCTAGCTTTTTGGCTGATGCCCGGTGGAGCTACTTGTTACTTATAGAGGAGATGGGCTGTGGGCTACCCCTTCGGCCGTCACCTACCCAGCCGGACACTGGGCAGACCTTACTTAGTCTCTCCGTCGTACTCTCCCTCATACCCCTTTACTCCACCCACTTTCGCCTTTATGCTCCATTTATCCCTACTCTTTGCTCTCTAATTGTTTTCTCATTGAGACCTAGCCACTTGGCTGATACCCGGTGGTGCTACCTGATAGCTATAGAGGAGATGGGCTGTGGACTTCCCCCTCGGCCGTCACCTACCCAGCCGGACTTTGGGCAGACTCTCCTTCGTCTCTCCATCTATCCTATCTCCATTCTTTCTCCCTCCTACATCTTACCCCACCTCCTTACACTTCTAATCTCCATTTATTACATCTTCCGACGCTCTTGAAATGTTTTCTTGTAACTCATGTAACTTGTAATTGATGTCATTTTGTGGAACCTTGTGTAAAGCGCTCGGATACCTCCGGGTCTAGCCAGCTCTATATAAAACTCAAATATTTTTTTTTAAAGAAATAAACTTGTTTCTGTGTAGGTGTCTTGTGCATGTGTGTTGCATTTCTATCCTGTTCTGATGTGCTTTTGACTGTGTCTTATGTCTGTCCTTCCCAGGGTACTTTGCCTGTTTGGTCAACTCTGACCCCCAACACCCAGAATCCAATCCCAGGGTGTAAGTTGCCTATTCCCATCAAGTGATGTACCACACACCCCTGGACTTCAATTCTTCGACACTTGGTGACCATGTGTCCACTGTCACGTAGAATTACCTTGCAACTGTTGTGGAATAAACATGTTGCTGATGTGTAATGAACCTGTGCTACACTTTGTTATGTGCGTTGTCTGTCTTCCCACATTTGACTGACATTTGCTTACCTCATCTGTGGGCTTGTTACCACTGACTGTGGATAGGTGTGGTGTTTGTGCATTCCACTGTATTTCTGGTCAACATCATTGTGGGCGATAAGTTACATGGCCATGGTGAGTATGTGTTGTGTTGCCCTAGTGGTGTGTCTCCCTCACATGTGTCACATCACCATGACTCACATAACAGTGATCACATTGCTGTAGTAAATAACATGCACTGTGTTCTTTAGCAGATCATCATCTCCATGACACATACCAAGTTGGAATCACAACAGAGGCAAATATAGTGTAATAGTGAGTTTATTTACAAACATGTGTGAGGATAGTGCACAAGATAGTGGGTGCTGTACATTGGGTTTGGAATCCAAAGTTCACAGATGAGTTGGAAGTGTTGGTAGCTGAAATGTCCAGAGTAAAGTCCACAGTCATCTGCTACATTAGACCAACATAAACCCTCCATGTCATGTTGGCGAGTTGGGTTATATACAACAAGGTGAACGGTTTGCACACAAAGAACATTTTCCAGAACAGGTTTTGTGTCCCTGGAGGATGTGCATGGCCATCTGCGTCTCACTTTTCCTTCTTCGGACGACCCCCTTTCTTCTTCCGGGGGGGTATCCTCAGGTGCAGGCGTCTGCGGTGCAGAGGACTCTCCACCAAAGTCATCCTCCCTGCTTATGGTATTAGCAGATCTAGCGGCAACAGATGTTGTTGGCACACAGGGAGGTATGGACATGTTGGTGCTTATCTGGCGGAGGCATGTCAGTATGTCCCTATGCACCGCAGTAAGTTCATCCCACTTGGCCTCAATGCGAGCATGATGGGCAGCCTGCTCCTGTTGAATGTCCTTGAGGATCCCCACTACCTGGCTGAACCCTCCGGTGCTATCCTGGTACGCATCTATGATGCGTGCCAGTTGGGGCTCATCATGCAGTCCAGACCCCTCTGCAAGCCGTGACCTCTGCCTACCACCCCTTCCCGCCCCCACTAGCCACACGGGCAGGACCTGCGGTGGCACGCACAGGTGACCCTGGGCCCCCTCGGGTGTTGTTACTGGTGGTGTTGTCCGTAGTTTCCTGGGTGGCCAGTGTCCCTGTGCTGTCGGAATTCTGTGTCCTTGGTCTGTCCATGTTGGCGGGGCTGCTCTGTCTGTTGCCAGATGTTGGAGGCGTGGGTGCAGGGGGTGCAGATGTTTGTACTGCTGGTGCTGCATGATGACTCACACCGAAGGTGCCAGGTTGTTCTTCATCATCTGAAGAGGACAGAGACTGATCCACACCAGAGAGCTGACGGTCCACCAGAGTCTGGGACAGGGACTTTGCTGCTGTGTCCCAAGCACCACCTGTGTTTGGAAGAGACACACAATGTAAGTTATGTTTCTACAGGCATCAATGGTTCACATACATGACATTTGCAACTGTACGTCAGGATGCGTGCCTGTACACTGCATTGTCCAAAGTTGTCACGGACAGAGATTGATATTGTTGTAGCACATTGTCCAGCCAACATGAAGCATTTCAATGTGCATGTCGAAGTGTGTGCATGACCAGCTCATGTATAGATTTGAGTGTACATGGCCATTGCTACTCAAGGGCCATCCCGTGGCTGACACAGGTGTGTCATCCCTGTACACATTTGACCTTTAACGAGGACATACATGTAATTTAACACTTAGGATATATTGCAAGATTGGGGCATGTGTGGTAGCAGTTTTTGCTAGTCTTTGTGCGTCACATTGGTGTGTTGGTACGACATGGTCACAGTCCGGTATGCATTTGATCTCTTGGGAGAAAGTGTTTTTATTTTCCTGTGTTCCTAGTCCCCATCTCATTTCATACAAGTGATGATGTCACCGTAGCTAATGAGGCTGGTGCTGAGTTTTGTACGTGCAGAACTGACTTAACTTGTCAATGTTCTCCATGGTGATATGGATTGAGCAAGGCAGCTCTCTGGCTTTTCCATGCTCATGACAGTGATAGCCAGTGTTGTGTGTGTTGCGGTTTTGCTGCTGTGAGTAGCATGTCTCCTCCAATGCAGTCCAGGTTAGACCTTGTGTCTACAGTGTCTATGACAGTGAGTGGTGTGTTGTGTGAAGGATGCATATGTTGCAGACCGATGTAGGAGTGGAATGCAGCTCACAGCAGCACCCAGTGTGAATGAGACTATGCTACAGTGTCAGCTATATTGATGTGTCCATTCCATTCACTGTCAGACGTCCACTGTCAATTATGTATATGTGAGTTCCTGTGTGTTTTGTGCAATGTACTATATATGGATCTCCACACTTGTCATCTGCAAGACACACCTCCACAGCCAAGCCAGGGGTCACCCCTGGACACTGCATCCCCAGACAGTGAGTTTGAACATACGGTTGCAATGGCTGTGAGTGCGAACGTGTTTGGGTTGGCCAGTGCATATGTGTGATTTGCAGCCACATAATTTATCAGGCCCATGTGTCAGCCATCTTGCCCGGGCATTTACTTTGTGAGTGACTGGTACCACGTGTGCAATGTGTTTTAGCAAAGAAGGTGTGTGTATGGCCAGCATCCGTGTTATTTGTTTTTAAGTCAGGACCTCCTTCTCCCCCAGGCCAGTTATCCCATCATGAAGCGTGCCACCATTGCAGTGGGTGCAGGTTAACTTTCAGGATGTCAGTCAGTGTTGTCCTATTGTTTGTTGGTGCACAGTTCCCAGCAGGGCCTAGTGCTCCCCACAACAGAGCTCAGTGTCAGACATCTTTTCAGTCCATTTCCACTCCCTGTGAGGTGAGCATGGTTCAGTGTGAGCTTGCTGGGCCATATAGGTGGGTGAGGATTGTCTGTGACTGCAACTCCCATCACGCTCTTGGCTACACCCCCCCCCTTCCCAGCATGTCCATACTTCCTTCCTTTTGACTCTGCTTCCCTGTGAGGGAGTGTGACAGCAATGACAAGATGGCTGACATTGCAGTCCTATTGTTTGTTGGTGCACAGTTCCCAGCAGGGCCTTGTGCTCCCCACAACAGAGCCCAGTGTCAGACATCTTGTCAGTCCATTTCCACTCCCTGTGAGGTGAGCATGGTTCAGTGTAAGCTTGCTGGACCATGTAGGTGGGTGAGGATTGTCTGTGACTGCAACTCCGTCATGCTCTTGGCTACACCCCCTTCCCAGCATTCCCATACGTCCTTCCTTTTGACTCTGCTTCCCTGTGAGGGAGTGTGACAGCAATGGCAAGATGGCTGACAGTGCAGTCCTGTTGTTTGTTGGTGCACAGTTCCCAGCAGGGCCTTGTGCTCCCCACAACAGAGCCCAGTGTCAGACATCTTGTCAGTCCATTTCCACTCCCTGTGAGGTGAGCATGGTTCAGTGTGAGCTTGCTGGGCCATGTAGGTAGGTAAGGATTGTCTGTGACTGCAACTCCCATCATGCTCTTGGCTACACCCCCCCTTCCCAGCATGCCCATACTTCTTTCCTTTTGACTCTGCTTCCCTGTGAGGGAGTGTGACAGCAATGGCAAGATGGCTGACAGTGCAGTCCTGGTGTTTGTTTGGCTACAAGTCCAAAACGAGCCCCTGTGCTTCACACAGCAGAACCCAGTGTGGTGTATCTTTGGGTGATATTTCAATAGAGTGTGAGTCAATGCATTATCCCAGGTGAGTTGTGTGGAGTTTGTGTTGAGGGGTGTGTGTGACGAAACATGCTGGTAAGTATGGTCAGAGCTGTCAGTCCTCCTTCCCACCCGGCTAGACATCCCACCATGAAACGTGCTTACGTTGCAGGGCGTACAAGTTGGCTTTCAGGATGTCAGGCAGTGGTGTCCTGCTTCTGATTTGAGCACAACCCCTACCAGGGCCTTGTGCTCCCCACAGCAGGACCCAGTGTCAGCCATCTTGTCAGTTATTTTCCACTCCCTGTGGTGTGAGCATGGTTCAGAGAGGTCTTGATGGGCCAATTGGGAGGGGGAGCATTATCTGTGACTACAGACTCCATCATGCTTTTGGATACACTCACTTCTCCAGCATACCCACTATTCCTTCCTGTCAGTCAGCTTCACTGTGAGGTAGTGTGTTTGTGGTGGCAAAATGTCTGACAGTGCTTATTTAGATTTGTGCCACTGCCTTTCTCAATTTGTTGGTAGGTTTGTACATGTCATGACACAGTTACAAGTCACTATGAGATGGCAGGTATTGTGTTTGTCTGACTAGCATACACATCTTGGGATGATTATCTATTGGTTACTGTGGCTTTGCTAACGGTGCATGCTTTTACTGTCCCCTTGATAGTGATGTGTGTGTATTGCCACACAATATTGAGTATATTGGTTGTGTTCTCACCAGGCTCTGATATGTCTGATAGACCATAGACGCTCTCTGGTGGTAGGATGTCCCGCACCTTCTCCTCCCAGGACCTGAAGTATACGGGTTTGGCAGGAGGGCAACCACCAGTGCGCTGACTCAAGGCATGATCCTTCTCGATGAGCTTCTTGATCCTCCTGCGCACATCATACCACCTGTTCTGGATGTCATCCTTTGTGCGCAACATTGGTGCTTGTGCGTTGACCTTGTCCACAATCCTCGACCACATCATTGTTTTCTATGACATGGGGGTCCTTTGGACCAATGTACCAAACAAAAGGGGCTCTACTCTGATGATTTCATCTACCAGGACTTCTAACTCACTATCTGTGAACTTTGGATTCTTCTTTGGGGGCATGGTGATGGGTGATGGTGGTGAGTGATGTGTCTGTGAGGGTGCAAGTGAAGGTGGGTGAGTGTCAGTTTTGCTAGGTGTATGTGTGAGTGCTTTTGGAGAGGTGCTAATGGTGTGAAGGTTGTGTGATGGGTGAGTTGTGAGTGTGTCTGTGGTTGCTGTCTGATGGTGTCCTCTGCTGGCTGTTCTCTTGAATTTGCAAAGGATCATGGTAGTGATCTGTGGCCTTTATATAGGTGGAGTTGCGGGTGTGTCTTTGTTCCAAGTTTAAAAAAAAAATACTTATTGACTTTGTCATTGCTTGTTTGGTCCTTTTTTTTGTATTTTTTCCTTTGGGTTTTTTAGGCATGAAGAAGACGTTCCTCTGACTGAGACGGATGAAGATGTTGGCTCGTGCGGGCTTCTCCGGGTCTTTCACGCTGACTTTCTTCTGTGTTTCATACACGTCGGTTGCGGAGATCTCTATTGCTTCAGGTCCCTGTTTTGTGTGAGTGTCAGTCATGCGGCTTGGGCTCCGTGCGAGTCGGTCTGGTTTTACACGCATTGCATCGTACTGCGTGGGTCGGACATCGCGGGTGCGTGTCGGTCGGGTTCATTCCTGGTGCGTATCGGTCGGTGCAAATCGCGTCCCGTTTCCGGGCGAATCACTGGTTTCCCTACGGCTTGGTCGTACGGATTGTATTCCGTACGTGACGGTTGTACGTCACGGGCGTTGCATCATACTACATGGGTCGTACGGCGCCTGTACGTGTTGGTCGGACTCCGTTCCCGGTCCGTGACGGTCGGTTCGATTTCCAAACGGAATCAGAATCGACCCCTAAAGGTCAAACCCTAATTTTGTACTTGCACACATTATTTCAAATGTAGCAAAAAAATGTTATTGAGGTTTTTAAGTTTGTTACAACTTTCAGTACAACCCAAGTAACTGCTTGCACAGAAGAATCAGTATAGTTGGGACTGTTTGCATGGGAAGCATACTACATGACTGATCCAGAATATACATTCCCTCCACACCATTGTCCAATGACTAGCATTGCATTAGGAGCAATGCACACTTAGATAATAGCAAACAAAAAAGTTCCTGATCATGACGATGGCAAATACATTGGTTATGAACAGATATGTCTGTCACGCACCATAAGCCCTGTTTAAACCTTTATAGTTCACAGTGGGACAGCCAGGTGCAAGCCTACAGGTTGCAGTACTGACATTGATTGTTGGCCTGTTATGGGTTCAAAGAGAGCAGGTACACCTTTGGTGGGCCTCAAATGTCTTTGGGTCTGGAGGAAAGTGGGATCAGGTCAGCATGCAGTTCCATCAGTTTGTTTTAATAGACAATGAAGTTCAACAAGTGTTCAAATTTGGGAGACCTCCTCCTACCCCAGTACCAGGCTACCTGTCTCTTTGCCAGGTGTAGGGCTGATGTGATAATTTTCTTGTGAGATGTAACAATTGCTTTCACCAAGCCCAAAAGAGCAATCCTGAGATCCATGTCTACCCTACATTTGACCATTGTGGATTGAGCAGTTGTTGAGCCTGGCTCTTTTTGTAGGGTTATATCCAAACATTTTGCCTTCTTCCTCCTATTTTTCTGACCCGCTTTTTGTTGGTTTTAGATCTGTGGGCTTTTTACCACTGCTAATCAGTGCTACAGTGCATGTGCTCTCTCCTTTAAACATGGTATGATTGGTTTACACATGTTAGGCATATTTAATTTACCTGTAAGTCCCTTGTACAGTGGTACTCCATATACCCAGGGACTGTAAATTACATGCTACTAGTGGACCTGCAGCGCTGATCGCGCCACCCGTAGAAGTTTCCTTTCAAACCTATCTCAGGCCTCTGCCACTGCAGTGCCTGCGTGCGAAGATTACTGACACTTCGACTTGCTATTTAAAAGTAATTGCCAGGCCCTAAACGCCCTTTTTACTACATATATGTCACCCCTAAGTTAGGCCCTAGGCAGCCCTATGGGTAGGGTGCTCTGTAAATATAAGGTAGGACATGTGCTTTCCTGGTAGTGACAAACACCCTATTTTGTTTCTCACTACTGTGAGGCCTGCTCCTCTTATAGGCTAGCTTTGGGAATTCCATTATATATGTTTAACTTGTAGTTCCTGATCTGAAAGGAGTATCACTGCCATGTTTGGTATGTTTGGAACAGTGGTGATAAATCCTGCTTATTGGATAGGTAGGTTTTTCTTTTCGATTGTAAAAGGCCACTTTTAGAAAGTGTGCATTTCTATGTGCTTATGACTCTTGAGCTTTGCAGCCTGACTCCAATCCACATCTAAGGCAGAGTGACAGCTAGGCTTTGTGCATACTTTACAGACAGCTATTACACAGGGAGGCTGGGGTGTAACAGGGTTACATCTGCATACTGAATGGTCTTCCTGGGCTGGTAGAGAGGGAGGCGGGGTGCACATACATTTGTATAGGCTGTGTCCTGAACTCACACAAAGGGCTTGTTCCCCTCCTATTGTACATCTGAAGCCAGAGCTGGGTTGAAAGGGGGTGTTGTGTCCTTTTAAAATTGTTTTGAAGTTACCTCTGCATCCAAGACATTTTGAGTATAAATACAGGGGCTCTGAACCCAGGATTTTAGACACGGTGTGGGACATGTAACAAGATGTTACAGGCTCTACATGCTGCACAATGCCAGGGACTATTATGCTGCCAGGAGGGGTGTACAGACATAATATCGACTTTTTAATTTCAAAGTACAGAAATATCGAGTTATGAATATTGAAGGGACAGAATATCGACATCATGAATATCGGTGACCAGAATATCGACCTGAAGGTAAGAAATATTGTTTTTGTTAATATCAAAGTCAGTAATATCTTTTGCAAAAATATCGTTGTTAATAATATCGGTTTATGTTAGTGTTATGTATTTTAGTATGTATTTTCTATGTATGTGTTTCACATGTTTTGTTATGTTTTGTATTTTTTTTTTTAATATATGTATTACATTTTTAGAAGTTAGTGATTTTTTTAAAGTAAATTTTGTGTTTTAGTACCGTTGCAGGTTGTGGGTTTATAGGGGAATAGGGTGGGAAGTAATTTAATTATAATGAAGTAATTATTAATTTGTATTTATTGGTATTGATAATTAATTTATTGTTAATTAATTATTAATTGGTAATTCATTTTTATTAATTGATAATTATATTAATTGTGTTAATTTTTTGGGGGAGTGGGTTGTGGGTTTATAGGGGAATAGGGTGGGAAGTAAATTAATTATAATAAAGTTTTTTTTTTTTATTTATTGGTATTGATCATTAATTTATTGTTAAATAATTATTAATTGGTTATTTAATTAACAAAAGTATTTAATTGATAAGCATGTTCATTTTAACCCTCTGCTGTCCAACACTTTCCCTAGTGTTGCACTCTCTGGAGTGGGAATAGTAATTTTAACCCCTCCGTTATCCGTCACTTTCCCTACTGTTGCACCCTCTGGTGTGGGAATAGTAATTTTAACCCCTAAGCTATCCAACACTTTCCCTACTGTTGCACTCACTGTGGTGGGAATAGTGATTTTTGCTCCCTTGCTATCCAACACTTTCCCTACTGTTGCACTCTCTGGAGTTGGAATAGTAATTTTAACCCCTACGCTATCCAACACTTTCCCTACTGTTGCACTCTCTGGAGTGGGAATAGTAATTTTAACCCTTTCGCTATCCAACACTTTCCCTACTGTTGCACTCTCTGGAGTGGGAATAGTAATTTTAACCCCTACGCTATCCATCACTTTCCCTACTGTTGCACTCACCGGAGTGGAAATAGTAATTTTTACCCCTTCTCTATCTAACATTTTCCCTACTGTTGCACTCTCTGGAGTGGGAATAGTAATTTTTACCCCTACGCTATCCAACACTTTCCCTACTGTTGCACTCTCTCGAGTGGGAATAGTAATTTTTACCCCTACGCTATCCAACACTTTCCCTACTGTTACACTCTCTGGAGTGGGAATAGCAATTTTATTCCCTCCGCTATCCAATATTTCCTCTACTGTTTTTGTTAATGTAGTGTATAATTTATTTAAAAAATATTTAAAATACTGTCATTTTTTAATTTGTTATATATATTTTTTATATTTGTATTTATATTATTGTTGTATGTGTATATATGTATTTATAATTTAGAAAATGTTTTTTAACAATTTATAAGATATTAAAATAATTATTTATGAATATTATTAGGTATGTATAGTATATTTTATATGTTTAATGTATGTTTACATTATGGGGTCGATTCCGATCCTGTAAAACCCGGGTACGAATGGTCGTACGGAGCGTATTCTCCGTATGATTCGTAGCCGGGAAATCCTCCTTACAAAGCAGCAAGTACGATTCGTACAGAAATACCATTACCGTACGAATCGTAAAAAACTACGTGCGGCGAAAAAATACCCACAATTCCGATCCGGGACATCGCGTACGTGACGTCCGGATGGAGTCAGGCAGTGTTTTACGGACCAGCAAGTACGATTCGTGTCACTCCGCACAGCTCATTTTTTACGGCAGCCAAAAACTCCCAGAAAATTGAGGACAACGTGAAGAAGGAGCACCGGTACGCGATGGACAGCCATGGACCCCATCCTACGTGTCATCCCGGCCCTCCTAGCCTACGACCTGGTGCACCGAAACTGCTGTGCACGCCGCAGAAGGTCAGAACAACACCCAGGGGCAAAGGTGGGGGCGAGGAGCAGGAAACATAACCCCTACCCAATATAAAAAAAATATATCCTGTACATACATTACCTCTAGGGTCTGGTCACTTCGGGGGCGTGTCCACCAATCCCTGCATACCGCCACAACGGAAGTGGATGTGGACGCGTACCCGTCACCACTACAATGGTGGGACGGACCGTACCCACGCTCTGAGGGCGTGGGTACGGTCCGTACCACCATTGTTGTGGTGATGTAGGGGTACGCGTGGTACGGACCGTACCTACGCTCTGAGGGTGTGGGTACGGTCCGTACCACCATTGTAGTGATGATGTAGGGGTACGCGTGGTACGGACCGTACCCACTCCCTCAGAGCGTGGGTACGGTCCGTACCACCATTGTTGTGGTGACGTAGGGGTACGCGTGGTACGGACCGTACCTATGCTCTGAGGGCGTGGGTACGGTCCGTACCACCATTGTTGTGGTGACGTAGGGGTACGCATGGTACGGACCGTACCTACGCTCAGAGGGCGTGGGTACGGTCCGTATCATGCGTACCCCTACATCATCACTACAGTGGTGGTACGGACCGTACCCATGCCCTCAGAGCGTGGGTACGGTCCGTACCACGTGTACCCCAACATCACCACTACAATGGTGGTACGGACTCTGAGGGCGTGGGTACGGTCCGTACCACCATTGTAGTGGTGACGTAGGGGTACGCGTGGTATGGACCGTACCCACCCTATGAATGCGGGGTTACGGACCGCATCCCCCGTACCCCTAGGGCACCAGTACATTTGTGATACAAGGCGTACACACGCCACGAATGTTGGCATAGGGCCTGGTGCAGCATATAACCAGTATATTGGGGGGGGATGTATGCCCAGGACAGCAGTGTACTGCACCAAGGGAGTGGGCGGGTGGGTGGGTGGCTGCCTAGGATACCCAGCAGTGGACAGAGACATGTGAGGGGTAGTTGCAGAGGACTCCCAGCAGTGGTCAGAGACATGGGGGTGGGTGCAGAGGACTCCCAGCAGTGGACAGAGACATGGGGGTGGGTGCAGGGGACTCCCAGCAGTGAACAGAGACATGGAGGTGGGTGCCTATCACTCCCAGCAGTGGACAGAGACATGGGGGTGGGTGCCTATCACTCCCAGCAGTGGACAGAGACATGTGAGGGGTGGGTGCAGAGGACTCCCAGCAGTGGACAGAGACATGGGGGTGGGTGCCTATCATGCCCAGCAGTGGACAGAGACATGGGGGTGAGTGCCTATCCCTCCCAGCAGTGGACAGAGACATGTGAGGGGTGGGTGCAGAGGACTCCCAGCAGTGGACAGAGACATGGGGGTGGGTGCAGAGGACTCCCAGCAGTGGACAGAGACATGGGTGTGTGTGCAGAGGAATCCCAGCAGTGGACAGAGACATGGGGGCGAGTGCAGGGGACTCCCAGCAGTGGACAGAGACATGGGGATGGGTGCCTTCACTCCCAGCAGTGGACAGAGAAATGGGGGTGGGTGCCTATCACTCCCAGCAGTGGACAGAGACATGTGAGGGGTGGGTGCAGAGGACTCCCAGCAGTGGACAGAGACATGGGGGTGTGTACATCATTATCAGATGACCACAACTCCATGGGTGTATGTACGCATCCCTAATTTTCGACTATGTTGATAGTGCCATAACAACACATTACTGACAGCAGTGTCCCACTCCCATGAGGATGGATGTCTTTCCCCCATTGCATGACACACCACATGTGGGTGTGAGGACAAATGACACATCCATACCCACCCCTGGCGGATGCAGCACAATACACACACAGAAATCATGCCACAAGACTGTATAGTCATGTCAATGCCTACTAAACTAAGAGAGCCAAAGGGAACACACACTGTCACGCATATCCCAGGACTGATAGGAATGTACAGGTGCTGGGACAGCCACCAAGATGTTATCTCTCATGGAAGGAATAGGGTTGACTTCCCACAGATACAATGCCCACAATTGTGAGTCAGGTGCCCAAATACCCTTCAGAACAAGTACCATATGTGTGCTAGGCTGGGATTACACACATGCATAGTGCAGAAAAGGGACAATTTCTCCATGAAGGCATGGCAACATACTCAATACACAAGTACAGTGACTAGCAAGGATGGCACAGACGATGCAACCGGAGACATTGCTGAGCAGGCATGGCCAGAGTTGAAGGGATCCGTCACCAACAAAGGAAATGTAGGCACAGGTCAGCACAACAATTGTGCAACTCCCTGCAGGGAAGATGTCAGGTGCCACAGAGGAAGGAACACTCCTTGGGACAATGTCTCCAAACACAAATAGCACACATGACCAAAGATTCTTTGCAGAGACCTTGTGATGGCACGCAACAACAACAACAACAATGACATTTATAGAGCGTGCTACTCACCCGCAAGGGTCTCAAGGTGCTGGGGGGAGGGGATGGGGTGTGGTGCTGCTACTGCTCGAAGAGCCAGGTCTTGAGGTGTTTCCTGAAGGTGCGACGGTCCTGGGTCAGTCGTAGGTGGGCGGGAGGGAGTTCCATGTCTTGGCAGCCAGGTAGGAGAAGGATCTTCCTCCGGTGGTGGTTCTGCGAATCCGTGGGATGGTGGCGAGGGCAAGGCTGGCGGATCGGAGCTGGCGGGTGGGAGTGTAGAACGTGAGGCGATTGTTGAGGTATGTGGGGCCCATGTCATGGAGAACCTTGTGTGCGTGGGTGAGGAGCCTGAATGTGATTCTCTTGCTGACGGGGAGCCAGTGCAGGTCTCTCAGGTGGGCGGAGATGTGGCTGTGGCGGGGGATGTCCAGGATGAGTCGTGCCAAGGCGCTCTGGATGCGTTGGAGTCTTTTCTGTAGTTTGGCTGTGGTTCCAGCGTAGAGGGCATTCCCGTAGTCCAGTCGGCTGGTGACGAGGGCCTGGGTGACCGTCCTTCTGGTTTCGGTGGGGAGATCTTACGGAGCATGCGCAGGGTGTTGAAACATGATGACGAGACGGCGTTGACTTGTTTGGTCATCGTGAGGGAGGAGTCCAGGATGAAGCCCAGGTTGCGTGCGTGGTCCGTGGGGTTGGGGGCGGTTCCTAGTGCCGGGGGCCACCAGGAGTCGTCCCAGGCGGAGGGGGATGATCCGAGGATGAGGACTTCCGTATTGTCTGAGTTCAGTTTCAGATGGCTGAGCTTCATCCAATCCGCTACTTCTTTCATTCCTTCCTGGAAGTTGGCTCTGGCGGTGGTGGGGTCGTTGGTGAGGGAGAGTATCAGCTGGGTGTCGTCAGCATAGGAGATGACGTTTAGGTTGTGTTGGCGTGCGATGGCTGCGAGGGGGGTCATGTAGACATTGAAGAGGGTGGGGCTGAGCGAGGATCCCTGGGGGACGCTGTTCGGAAGGGAGAGAGGCGGACTCTCTGCGTTCTGTCTGAGAGGAAGGAGGTGATCCAATCCAGAGCTTTTCCTTGGATTCCGGCATGGTGGAGGCGGGTTGTAAGGGTGTGGTGGCAGACTGTGTCGAATGCGGCCGATAGGTCGAGGAGGATGAGGGCAGCAGTCTCTCCGTTGTCGAGCAGGGACCTGATGTCGTCGGTGGCTGCGATGAGGGCAGTCTCGGTGCTGTGGTTCGCTCGGAAGCCGGACTGCGATGGGTCGAGGGAGCCGGTTGTCTTGAGGAATGCGGTCAGCTGTTTGTTGACGGTCTTCTCGATGACTTTGGGGGGAAAAGGGAGGAGCGAGATGGGGCGAAAATTCTTGAGGTCCGTGGCGTCCGCGGTAGGTTTTTTAAGGAGGGCATTTATCTCCGCATGCTTCCAGCTCTCCGGGAAGGTGGCCGAAACGAAGGAGCTGTTGATGATGTTCCGCAGTTGGGGTGCGATGATGGAGTCGGCTTTGTTGAAGATGTGGTGTGGACAGGGTTCAGCTGGGGAGCCGGAGTGGATGGTGTTCATCACGTGGGTGGTGTCCTCAGTGCTGACGGGGGTCCAGGTGCAGAGGGTGGTGGTGGGGGGCGTTGGTTCGGAGGTTGGGTGCGTGGTCTGGGCGCCGAAGCTGTTGTGTATGTCGACGATCTTGTGTTGGAAGAACGAGGCCAGTGAATTGCAGAGGTCTTGCGAAGGCGTGATGTCGTTGTTGCTGGTGCTGGCGCTGGGGTTGGAGAGCTCTTTGACGATGCTGAAGGGTTCCATGCTGTTGTGGGTGTTGTTGTCTAGTCGTTCTCTGAATGCTGCCCTTTTGGTGGTCCGGATCAGTTGGTGGTGTTTGCGGATGGCGTTCTTGAGGGCTGTCATGTTTTCTGTTTACTGGTCGTGGCGCCAGGCTTTCTCTAGGGTGCGGCAGGATATCTTGGAGTCTTTGAGGTCGTTGGTGAACCATGAGGCTTTCTTGCTGCCGGGTCTGTTGGGAGGAATCTTCAGTGGAGCAAGGGTGTCGGCACAGTTGGTGAGCCACTGAGTGAGGTTGAGGGCTGCTTCGTTAGAGTCCGTAGTGTCGGTGGGAGGGTTCTGGCTCAGCGAGGTGGTGAGCTGGTCGGTGGTGATCTTGCCCCAACATCTTCGGGGGATCTGTTGCGGGTGGTGGTGGGTCGTTGTTTTCCTGAAGTTGAAGTGGACGCAGCTGTGATCTGTCCAGTGTAGTCCGGTTGAGTGGCTGAAGGAGATGTGGTTGCTGGAGGAGAAGACGGGGTCAAGCATGTGGCCGGCGTAGTGGGTGGGGGTGTTCACTAGTTGCTTGAGTCCGAGGTTGGCGAGGTTGTCTAGCAGGGCGGTGGTGTTGCTGTCATTGTTGTTTTCCAGGTGGAAGTTGAGGTCTCCTAGGAGGATGTAGTCTAATGAGGTGAGGGCAAACGGGCTGATGAAGTCCGCGATGGCTTCGCTGAAATGTGTGCGTGGTCCCGGGGGTCTGTAGTTGAGGGTGCCTCTGAGGGTGGTCGTGGGGTTGGTGTGTATCTGGAAGTGAAGGTGTTCGGCGGTGGTGAGGG
Organism: Triturus cristatus; assembly: GCF_964204655.1. NCBI lineage: Eukaryota > Metazoa > Chordata > Amphibia > Caudata > Salamandridae > Triturus > Triturus cristatus. Next base: position 473,199,704 of record NC_140588.1, read on the forward strand.
TGTCGTCGGAGTTGGTCGTGATGCGGATGGTGTTTCTGTGGACGATGGCGATGCCTCCTCCGGTTTGGTTGGTGCGGTCCCTCCGGGTGATTTTGTAGCCGTCCGGATGGCAATGGCGATGTCGGGGACTGAGGAGGCGTTCATCCAGGTTTCTGTGAGGAAGGCGACGTCCGGCGCTGTTGTGTTGAGGAGGTTCCAGAGTTCGATGGCATGCCTGTGGATGGAGCGGGTGTTGAGCAGGACGCACTTGAGGTGATTGTTGCTGGGGCCTGGTCTGGCGGGTGCAGTGCAGGTCTGGAGGCAGGTGAATTTGCAGGCAAGGCAGGTGAAGGGTCCATGGGTGCTTTCGGGGTGGCTCGGTGGCAGGCGGTGGCCCGGCCGGTGTTGAGTGCGTTGAGGATGGTGGCATCGTAGCTCAGTCGGGTGGGCTGGCGTCGAGGAGGGCCAGGGGTCCTGGCGCTGGGCGCGGTCCCGGCGCGGACAGGCGCAGACGGGCTTGCCTTAAGCGTGCCTTCGGCGCGCCAGCGGCGCGCCCGCTGCGCGGTCTCCATATGAGGGAGAGAGGGAGGGAGGGGCAGCTGGGAGGCGGGAGCGGGGCGGCCAATGGGAAGCGGGGAGCGGGGCCGCGGGGAGCACAAGCGGCGGGAAACCGGGGGGGGAGAGGGTACAGCGGCACTGAGGCAAACAGGCACAAATACTGAGGATCAGGGGCACAAAACAAGAGAAAACCAAGGGGCAAAAACAGAGCACAAACACTGAGGTTCAGGGGACAGCGAGAGGAAACCAAGGGGTAAACGAAGCAAAATACTGAAGATCAGGGGCACAACGAGAGAAAACAAGGGGCAAAAACCGAGGGGCACAGAGAGGAGGACAAAGGGACAAGAACCAGGGGGCACAGAGCGAAGCACAAGGAGTAGACCGGGGCAACACAGTCAGCAGGCAGTACAATCACAGTCTGCTAATCGGCACAAACCACTCTTCTGATCGAGAGAAGCAGCGGCGCACAGGGGGTCTGTGCGGTGGCAGAGGGAGCGACCTGCCTGGTCACAAGGTCAAGGGTCGCTCCTCTCACCACCGCGCGGCCTCCATATGAGGGAGAGAGGGAGGGAGGAGCAGCTGGGAGGCGGGAGCGGGAGCGGGGCACAGATACCATGGTCCACCCCATGAGCATCAGAATACCACATTTCCCTGAAACCTAACACATTACCACAACCCCAACTCCTGGAGCATCAGCACCAACATCAATACCTGAAATGCAATAGTGTTCAAAGTAAAAAGAAAATGCTTCATTCAGCATTAAATGAAAAATTATTAAAGGACACTATTTACAAAGGCCAATGGCCAGTCCAGATCAGAAGCCCTTGGGGGGGACACATGGCCACGCGTCTCCCCTAGTTTGCCTGCACATTAGAACCCTCAGGTTCGTTGACTGTGGGGGGGCATCATGTGGGAAAGGACCAGGCACCGCAGGGACAGGAGGTGTAAGGGTAGGTGTGGTGGGTGCAGGGACGGACGCCTCCACCACAGGGGGTGGGGCAGCGCCAATGGTGGAGGTGAGCTTGGCGCTGCACACTGCTGCCCGGGCGTCCAGAGTATCCCCAGCACCCAAAGAAACCACAGGCACAAAGGAGGGGGGGGGTCGGAGGGATGGGGTGCAGCGCTACTGGGGGAGGGGGTGGACAGGGGGGGACTCAACTCCCCTACCCGTGGAGTGACTTGCCCGTTTGCGGGCTGGTGACCCAGTGGGGATGAGGCCCAGCACAGCCAAGTAGCTCTCCTTGTCAGACTGTGGGGCAGGGGAGCCGAGGGGAATGTCTTTGGAGGGACTGGGTAGTGAGGCATGCGGACTCAGACTGTGGCTGCATGTATGCCTGTGTGCCCCAGACCCAGTGGGTGTGCCTTTATCCCCCTGAGTGTGCGTGCCAGGAGGTGTGCGCTTGCCCTTACGTGTTGGTGTGCTGCCTGTGTCTGGTGGGGTGCGTGCTTGGGAATGTCTGGGTGTGCATGGGACAGGCATGGGAGTGGGAAGTGTGGATGGTGCAGGGGTAGGGGGGAAGAAGCACTGCAGGAGACTCACTGCTGCCATCAGTGAAGAGTCCATGGACCTCAGCAACATCCGTTGGTCACTGATGACATGCCCTCCATGAACGACACCATCTGTGTCAGCAGTCTGGTGTGGCCATGGAGGACATTCAGCATCGATGTCTGGCCAACCTGCAACTGCCGCTGAATGTCCACAAACTCTGCAGTGAGGGCAGCAGGGGGGACAGGGGCAGGGGGTGCGGTGCCTGGCACAAAGGAGACATGCTGGTGCCCTGCACGGACAGAAGGGACCGGAGCAACTGGGAGGGTGGTGATGGGAATGGAGGAGGCGGTGACAGATGTTGTGCTGCTGCCAGGTGTTGTAGCAGCCTCCGCCCCCTCGAGGAGTTCAGCCTCGGACCCGTCAGCATCGTAGTCGGTGTCGCCACCAGACAGGTCCTCCGCCTGACTCCCCTCGCCCTCCGTGCCACTTGCTCCCGCAGACTCACCAGCAGTGGTGGCACCGGTGCTGGATCCCTCCTCCACGTCCGTGCAGGTGTCTCCCACGGTGTCCTCCGATGATGCTGTGGGAAAGGTGGAGATACAGAAAATAATCAGTCACCTGTATACATCTGACACCTGAGTCCAAACAAAATATGTCACAGTGCATATCAGGAAATGCATCATGAGTAACATCTAGAATACTCCGCACATATGTAAGCCCTGCACTCCCCAGTTGGTTGACCCACCATGCCACTTGGAAACAAGGAAAATTAGGACACAACAGCAAATAACTTGATATCGAATTATACTGAGAAGCTAGTGTCTGGGAACAGTTGAGCACAGCAAGACTATGAAGGCATGCCACCTCTTGTTCACTGTGAACAAAACAGTATTGGTGCACCCAAGGCCAAATAACAGACCTCAATGCTGAAGGTGTCCCCACACTCAGAGACCTGTGAGTACTTTGGAAACCCAAAAAAAATACATTGTGATCCCTTGAGAATCACAACACTTTACACAATCTACATGTTCTGAATGTGTGAATGTGCCACTTTCTGAACAGAACACACATGTGCCTGTATAAAAGAAGTCACACAAGGAGGTGCACACAAAACTACATTTACACAGTCATTGTATGAGCTGGCAGCCTTATTCACATAAGCCACTGTTAGGAAGAAATGGGGTTTCAGTAAGTACATATACATGGCACCACGGCGGTCTGGATGACTTGACACTCGTAAGTTGGTATCAGCAACAACCAAGGACTTACCCAAATGCAACTACACTGTGGGAACATGTATATGTATAATCTCAAAACAAGTGTTATTCAAACTGTGCCTTTCTTTTAAATGTGCCAGTGTGTCCCCGGAAAGTGTAAAGGTGGTTTCTTGTGCACTTCCTTGGGAGACATCTGTCATGCAGGCACATTATTGTCCTTCACAACAAAACATAAAAGCCAAGCATTGAAAACATTGAGACATGTTGACAAGTGTAGTGAGTGCCAAGGTACAAGACTTCTTGACTAACAACTTGAATCATGCCACCTGTCACATGGCCATCTGTACCATGATGACACAGTTGGCAACACATCTGACCCACTGCCTGTCATGTGGAGTGACACACATGTCCAAACACAGGACAATGCATAAGCTAATGGGCCTGCAATTGTGTCGGAATAAGGAGCACCTGCACTGAGGAGACACCCTCATGGGAACCAAGAATGTCCACACAGATGTCAGCACACAAAGACCAAACTACGTAGCATCTGGACCACACACTGGTGCCAAAAATGGATGAGCAGGAACCATGTATTGTAACTTTTGACACATGCTGCAAAGCACAAACATTAAACCCTGCACAACATGACTGGGTCACTGCACTTTGAGTGTCTGTCCAGACAATTATCACACACAGGTCAGACCTGGCAAGGAGACATAAGGTTTGGACATGTAGGCCTTGCCCGCACAAACCCCCCATACCTGAGACAATGTGATTGAGACAGATCAAGAAGTTACACCTCTTAATCTGGGTTTACTAAAATGTGCATCAAGAATTCCTAAATGTACTCCACATCGCCTTGTGAGGCTGCCAACACATATTTGTGACAAACAACCATCAACAGATAGTTGTACATAGACACACAGGCACTGGCCAGTGTGAGTATGCACAATCCAAATGGGGTCACCTTGTACAGTGGACACATGTAGCACACTTTACATAAATACAAATGAGGCCAGGGAACAATGCCACAGAGGCCAACCTATGCAGAACACACAGAGAATGGGCACAGTGTTGGATGACACACATGATTCCGAGGCAAGGGTGTCTCAGGGGACTGTAGTGGGCACACTGCTCCATGGTCCTGGAATGATCTGACTGTAAAATGAGCAACCGTCCCGGCACTATGCATATCTCCCACTCATGCACATCATGTCTGAGGCCACAACATCGGTCATGCATGCTGCAAGTCTGTTCATTTGAAACCTCACACTCCTATGTTGAAACTCAGCATCAGTGCCAACAACTATGAACCCCCAAATGACTGAACAGGACAGGGCACAGGCAAGGTACCAACACATGTCATAGACCACCTCCACACATGATGCAGAAAGCAGTGTGCACTTGGATTAACTGGCAGCCTATATGACCATGTGCAATAGTGATTACACACAGACCAGGGAACACATGTCAAGGAGGGGAAGGGAGGAAGAACAGCACCGGTTGACTTGGGGGAACAGGATATGCACTGCATATATAAAGCCTGGCAGTGTATCCAGGCGACTGAGCACTTCCAAAAGCTGGTGACACACAACAAACACACATGTACCTATCCCCTCCTTGCTTCTGTCCCTCCTGTAACCGCCTATCCATGTCAGGGAAGACCACCGCCAGGACACGCTTCATCTGGTGGGTCAGGCGTCGGCACCCGCCATGGGGACGTGGAGGTGAGTCCTTCAGCAGGACCCGGGCAATCCTCCGGGTCCAGCACCGGATGTCCTGCCAACGTTTCCTCACTTGGGCTAGGTGCCGGCTGCGACCATCCACCGATATCACGGCCTTGACGGCCCGCTTCCATATCTTCTCCTTCTCGTAGGCAGTTACCTGTGAGGATGACAAAGTGAGACAACATCACTACACCTGCCCCATGTCACAGAGACACACATTTGAACATGTTTGATATGTTGAACAGGGCATAGTATGCTGCCAACAAATAGCACCTTTGTCATAGGGACATTAGCCTCTGTGGAAGCCCCAATTCACTACATGGCATTGAAAGTACACAGGTGGCATGAGGGGTGCAACACACTCCCTGATCATGGCACACACTGTGCATCACAAGCAACACCAGGCTGATGGACAGCACCTCAAAGCAGTCACATGCCCCAGGCCACTGACGCAACCTCAGCAGAGTACACAGACACACACAGGCACAGATCAATCACCTGCCATTGGCAACAGCGGATCCAAACCTCACTCTGCACATGTGCCACTTGCCTGTGGGGTGTCACAGGTGTGGGGCTAGATCAGCAAGTCAGACACACAGCACGGCTTACTTCTCACATCAGATGGGTAGAGCTGTTGCCTCCTCCATGCAGCTGTGGTGCAACACTTCACATAGACACTCACCCACATGACAAGGAACATTCACACACATCAATGTCCAGGGGGCGAAGACATCATTTGGACACTCTCACCACAGCTCCACTCAACTCACACACATCTGTGGGTACAGTCACCTGTCACACCGGGGGGACCACAGAAACACCTCAGGACTATAGAACAAAAATGTCCCAAAGGATTAGCCAGGCTGAATGTGCCATGCACTATGCAGTGAATGTCATGAACTACATCATGCTCTGCATGAGAGACATAAGCCCTTTCTCCCCCTGGGACCCACTCTAAACAACGTTGCATGTCTGTCACACCTATATACAATGCCAGAAGTGACAGTCACAAAAAAGGTGCACAGTCAAAGGTAGTGGAGTCAGCACTCACCTGCTCCCCTGGTCTCCCATACAGGCTAGGGTACTGTGGGAGGATGACATCAAGCAATGCCTCATTTTCCTCTTGGGTGAAAGGCTGGGCCCACTTCACAGACCTTGACATGGTGCCAGAGGAAGCACAGACAGCAGCAGTGGTGTCGACTGAAAGGTTGTGCAGGCAAGTGCCCTCTCATGGGTTCTGCCTGACTTATATCTGCCTTGCTGGGGTCTTTCATTTACAGGAGTACAGAGTGATTGGTCAGACTCATTTGCATCCTACGTTTCCTCCAATCCCTTTAAACATACACCAGTGACAGCATTTGCATGGTTCAAATTAGCAGCATCTTGTCAAGTCAACAACTACTTTGCAACATTGTATTTTGTGGCCAACTGACTTTTCAAGGCCACCTGATGGAAACATTTGAACAGAAAACTCGGTATCCATGACAATCAGCATGCATTTAGGGCCTAAAACTTGTCCCTTATGTGTCCCCTATGTAATTTTCAAATCCCCACACAGGTACGGTGCGTTTCACACGTACGGGTAGGCACTGGGAGTACACGTACATGTACTACCTCAGTACACGTACGTGTAGGCACTCGTAGTACACGTACGTGTACTACCTCAGTACACGTACATGTACGCACTAGTTGTACACGTACGTGTACTGAGGTAGTACATGTACGTGTACCACCAGTGCCTACACGTACGTGTACATGTACCTCAGTACACGTACGTGTAGGCACTGGTAGTACACGTATGTGTACTACCAGTGCCTACACGTACGTGTACTGTGTACTACCAGTGCCTACATGTACGTGTCGTACGTGTAGGCACTGGTAGTACACATACATGTACTACCTCAGTACACGTATGTATAGGCACTGGTAATACACGTACGTGTAGGCACTGGTAGTACACGTACGTGTACTACCTCAGTACACGTACGTGTAGGCACTTACGTGTACTACCTCAGTACATGTACGTGTGTACGGCCCGTAACACGCGTGCTCCTACAGCACCACTACTATAGTGATACGGACCGTACACACGCCCTCAGTGCGTGTGTACGGTGCGTTTCACACGTTTACACTGGTGATAGGGGACGCACACGTAATTAATGGAGGTGTCATACTCGCACAAGGCTGTACATCAAGTCATTGTCATTGCAGTCCTTCATGTGCAGGGCCTAGGTGTGTCAGTCAGTGATATTGCACATGTCTCCTCATGTTTAAGCACAATAGATGTGTGATGACCTGTGTACACATGTCATGTGTGATGGGGCACTATGTGGCACACTTCCCCTTCACACTTTGCACATGTGTGCATGTAGTACAAATGTGTCAAGCACAGCATCACTGGTATGGCACAGTCAACAACACCCGCAAATGTCCCCTGATGCCAGGGACAGGGACACTGATAACTGACATTTAAAGACCAGCGTGCCACGATGTGACTATGTCATGTGTGTGTCATGTGTTCCCATGAGCTGGCTGTTGGTGTCCCGCCAACTGCATCTGCTGTTGCTGCATCCAACATGTGACGGTGTATAGATGGGCATGGCACACATCTACGCACAAGAGTGTAAGGGTAGACAACCTGCACTCCTATAATTATGTATTAGTTTATGAAATAAGGTGTTTACAATTAGTGAAACTTAAGTAATCAGGGGTGCTGCCTTTGTGAGACCTGTTCAGCCCCTAACAGGCTATGTAAGTAAGGCACAGAATTATTCAAACCGCAGTCTGAGCAAAGGCGCACTATCCACCCGCCCTATGAGGTGCCAAAAGGTAAGTAACAGATTCTTACAGGATCATGTTATAAATTATATTGTCCACGAAACACTTAATGTCAGTGTTGGATATGTACCCAATTCTAACAAAAGCAAAAAGCGTAATCAAACATTAACATGCTAGTAAAGTACTGTATCATAATAAATTCATGAGTGCTTGAAAAGTGTCAATGAACTTCTGGTTCAACAAACAAGATGAATATGAAACAATGATCAAAGGTTGGATAGTGCGCCTTTGCTCAGACTGCGGTTTGAATAATTCTGTGCCTTACTTACATAGCCTGTTCGGGGCTGAACAGGTCTCACAAAGGCAGCACCCCTGATCACTTAAGTTTCACTAATTGTAAACACCTTATTTCATAAACTAATACATAATTATAGGAGTGCAGGTTGTCTACCCTTACATTCTTGTCATTTACTGTCCAGCCCCACTTTTGACAACCAGCACCCACCATGGACTTTGAGGACATTTCTCACCTAACTACCAATCAAGCAGAAACAAAAGGTTATTCTGCGGAAGAAGCAGCAAACATATATTCCCTGATCGATGAAACCCGGGCATTTCAGGCCCCATCCGGTTCCACCAGCCAATTACTTAAGCAATTACAATACACCCTGAAGAGAGAAATTAATCAGAGACTTCATGCTACCACACTGATTCAGTACCACAAGGCGAAACGCATCCCTAGAGGGCTACGCATTGCACTCAGACCTATGCTGTTTAAGTTCAATAAACCTTTTCATGAACAAATGGTTTGCGATTCTTAATAAGTGCTCTCTAGACTTGATTCTTCTAATGTTGGAGAACTGTCAGTCATACTCAAAGAATTGGAAGCTGAAATAAAAGATTTGAAAGATGATCTATCACAAAGATTATCTTCGAATGAACTTGAGCAAGCTCTCAAAGATATCAATGAGAAGCTTGACGAACACGCAAAAGAAGTTCATGACCGGAAACTTCGTAAGTTTAGACGAGACACCATCGATTATAAACTGAACGAGGTTTATACATGGGCAGAGATGTATGCCCAAAGACGCACGTTTAGAAAACCGGATGCTTCAACCTCGGAAGAGAGCATAGCAACGGAGCAAGAAACACTCTCGACTCGTACTCCTTTAGCTACTCGTACTCCTTTAGCTACAGTGTCATCGGAAAGTGTACCATCCACCAGCGGCACAACTAAACAAACGTCTTTTTTAGAGTTGGGTCGAACTTCGAACCATCCACCAGAAGAATCACCAGCAGCCAGTACCACCGAACCAGGCTCCAAAAAAAACAAATGGAACCCGAAGGAATCCCAAGCGGAACTAGTGATGAATATTTCTAGTGTCCAGTTGAAACCAAATGAACTGACTTTATTGAACAAGGGTATGTCTTTTGTTCCTACATATCGGACCAACGCACTCGAAATGGAGATATCACTTTTCAAATTCACACGCAAACTATGTTTACGGTGGTTTTTCCACCAGATTATGCAAGACCAACCGATTGAGTCTGTGGCAGAAACCAGACCCCAAGCATTCAGACCAAAGAGCACATTCATGCCACCAGTCACTCATAAAGCCATTGATCTTTTTGAAACATTGGTCAAAAAAGATCTTGCACCTATTCATCAAAGAGTCAGTACAAAAAGCAATCTCACTCAAAAAGAACGGTTGACACTCATTAATCTTGCTTCACGGAAAAACCTAACCTTTCAACCAGCAGATAAGGGTGGTGCCCTAGTGGTGATGGACACCACATATTATGAAGATAAAGTGGATCAACATGTTCTAGATACCGACACCTACATGGCCCTGGACAATGATCCGACGGACACCTTTCAAGCAACTTTGGTTCTAATTTTAACCAAGGCCAAAGACCTCAATTGGATAGATGAAAACACATTCAAATTCTTGACCACCAACTATCCCAAAAGACCACATATATATATGCTCCCGAAGATGCATAAAGACATGGTGAATCCTCCCTTCCGCCCCATTGTGGCGGGCTGTGGGTCCTTGCATGAACCATTGGGTAAATTCATAGATTATTTTTTACAACCTCTGGTTCAACAATGGGTGACATACGTACAGGATACCACAGATTGTCTCAATAAACTTCAACACATCAAAATACCTGATAACAAAGAGATGCTATTAGGCACTATAGATGTCACAGCACTCTACACTTCCATCCCACATGGCGAAGGTATTGAGGCTGTTGAATGGATGCTCCTGAGACACGACTATGAAGAAACTCTCAACATTTTTCTTCTTGAACTTCTCCAGTTTAGCTTGTATCACAGCTACTTTTCGTGGAAACAACACTTTTTTCTACAGAAGACCGGTACATCTATGGGCTTTTCTGGGGCACCCACGTACGCCAACATCTTTATGGCAAAATTTGAGGATGAACACATCTTACATAACAAGCAGTGGTCTGATCACTTACTGTTGTACCTGAGGTACATTGATGACATTTTGATCTTTTGGAGAGGCACTCAAGAATCCTTGGAAGGGGCCATTTCCACTCTCAATGATTGTCACCCTTACATCAAGTTTACACACTCTATCCATCCATCCACCATTAACTACCTGGATATTTTGATTGAAAAAAAAGGGTCATCTTAATCAACCAGAGTATTCAAGAAACCTACTGACAGGAACAATGCACTCCACTACCGGAGCTTTCACTCTCCAACTCTCAAAAACCATCTACCTCTGTCACAATTTATTAGAGTGCGCAGAATAAGTTCGGATGACGAACAAGGAAAAACAGACATTGAAATCATGTCTCAACAATACCTGGAGAGAGGCTACCCACCATCAGTGCTCGAAACTGCCAGACATAAGGCAATTCACATGGAAAGAGCACAGCTACTCAAAAAAACCATAAAACCTGCTTCTACACGGGAAGTATGCGTGCTAAAATACTCCACAGCAGCTAGAGCCATCAAACGAAGCATTCTCAAAAGATGGGAAATCATCGAACAAGAACATGACTTCAAGGATGTCTTTTCTGGAACACCCATTTTCGCACTGGCCAGATCTCAAAACATCAAAGAAATTCTAGCCACAAAGCAGCGAGATCCTGTCAGCTCCATCAAAACAGGGATGAGAAAATGCCACAATTGCGGACATTGCGGTAACGTGATAGTTGGTGATACCTTTACACATCCCCACACGGGTAAACTAATAAAGCTTAGACATTCCTCTGACTGCAACACAACCATGGTAATATACGCCATCAAATGTCCCTGCGGGCTAGTTTATGTGGGGAGGACAACTAGGAAAATCAAAATAAGAGTGACAGAACATAAAAGTTCTATTCGAACATCGAATAGGAAATCCTGCCTAGCGGCACACTGGTTCACACACAAACATACCATACCCCAACTCCGATTTACAATCCTTGAACATGTGTCGGCACCACCACATGTTGACCCTAATAAATATCTGGCTCAAAGAGAGACCTTTTGGATACGGTTCTTGCAAACTATGATCCCTTGTGGGCTGAATGATAAAATTGAACTCATTCATTTTCTGTGAACTTTCTCATTTTCCGTGACAATTCGGATTGTATAACGTTACATGCTTATTGAATAGCATGGAAACTCACTGTTAACAACTCTTCATTTGTGGTATTCGCGCAAATCATTGGTAGCATGTCTGTATACAGGTTTTTTTCCACAATTGGCTCTTTATTTCCATTTTTGTATCTTTCCTCACTTTTATGACCATTTCAGCGCATCCTACTTCTCAATGAAACACTCACGACACATTCTGTCTCTATTGCACGGGTGTCCGGCTTTATTTTTGGCTTCATCAGTGTTTACACCACGTCTGGGCTACAGTCTGTTTTCCACATCAGTCACACAGGCATGCACGGCACGCATTACACGTGGTCCGTGTTATATACAAACGGACATGGCGCTGAAACAGTTCCACACTTTTCCTGTCGGAACATCGAACTCCTTCTAGGCACATAACGGCGGCTCGTTAGCTGGTAACCTTTATGCTTAAATCGCTTCACTTCGTGAAGCTTACTCCTTTGCTGGCTAACCCGCAACTGATGCAATTATTAAACTTTTTCAAACAGACACTCATTGAACTAAGACGCTACATACTTCCATGTCGCAGCCGTTTTCGTTGCAGGCTCTTGATTACGCCTATTAAGTAAGTGGCAGCACGGTTCACTTTCTATGACTTTATAACATTAATCGAAGGTTACTGGAGACGCCAATTCATTCATTTTTTATAACCTGGCCTTTTCCCCTTCCTTTTCCAGTACGGTCATCTTTCACCTTATTGATAGCACAAGCTCACAGAGAAATCTGGCGGTGAGCCTTTTGTTTTGCACATTCGCGCGCACACGGTGATCTTGACTTCTACAGGTGGCTGGGTAGCATTATCGTTCACACTTGTGATCACTGTTCATTCGGTTTTTCACTCGACTGATGTTCACAGGGTCTTGGGGCTTTTGTTGCAATATCTGTATACGTTTGAACATGTATCAGAATTTGGTGTTGTTCGATCTTATATCATGAAAGTTTCCAGATTTATCATTATTATAGGTGGCTATTGTTTGTCTCTGGATTCTCTAACTGCTCTATGATATTGGCTGTTTAAAACACTGGTTAAAACACTGGATGCAAAACACATGTGCACACAATATATGCTTTTACCTGTTGAATTGTTTTGCATTTTCATAAGATGTCATTTGGATAGGAATTCAAAGTACTTATGGGTATACATATATTCTTTCAGCTTTTCCCTGATGAAGGTTTTTATAACCGAAATGCATTGGAATGTCATGATGCTGGGCTGAAAAAATAAAACGCTTTCTGCACTAGAAAAGAAGACCTTTGATCGTTGTTTCATATTCATCTTGTTTGTTGAACCAGAAGTTCATTGACACTTTTCAAGCACTCATGAATTTATTATGATACAGTACTTTACTAGCATGTTAATGTTTGATTACGCTTTTTGCTTTTGTTAGAATTGGGTACATATCCAACACTGACATTAAGGGTTTCGTGTACAATATAATTTATAACATGATCCTGTAAGAATCTGTTACTTACCTTTTGGCACCTCATAGGGCGGGTGGATAGTGCGCCTTTGCTCAGACTGCGGTTTGAATAATTCTGTACACATCTACGCACACCATGCCACATGTGGAATCCCACGTAACGTGTGTCTGTATGCATCGAACATGGTAATTCGACATGAGGACATATCTGCGTTGTCTCAATGTCTGTGGTTTCAGTTTTCACGTGTACCCCTTCATCGCAATGTGTGTGATCTGTACATTCGACCTTCCATGTGACCTGTGCGTCTAGCTTGCTGTCAGCTGTCTTTATGAGATGACATCCCTCAAATGTAGATATGTGGATGTATGTCACTCCTGTGATGTCTCTGGCTGTTCACTTACACTGGCCTACAGCTCGATTTAGGGCATGTCATGTAGACTTGCTAATCAACGGGTGTAGCTGGCTTTTCATAGGAATATCACCTGGCTGGCATACGTGTCCTGGATGTATTGCACAGTCCAGACTCTGTATTTAGCAGATGTGTATTAGCAGCTGAGCATGTGCTCAGTTCATTGACATTGATGTTGTTATGTCCTCACTCTTCGTTATTCATTCCCATTTTCTGCAGGGCACCGCCTCTCCCCCGACCAATGCCAGACTTGGGTGCCATGAGGGAACGTGACTGCATAAGACGTTACCGATTCTCTCAACAGTTGATTGAGGGCTTGACCACCAAGCTGGAACCACACCTCCAACCGCGATACAGGTATCCTACTGCGCTGACCCCCAAGATGAAGGTGATGGCAGCCCTACATTTTTTTGCCACTGGTACGTTTCAATTCACCATAGCTGATGTTGGTGGCATGTCTCAGACGATGTTCAGCCGTGTCCTGCATGATGTTTTAGAAGCCATGTTGGAGCACCTGGATGAATTCGTCCATTTTCCGACTCCTGAGCAGTTGACAGGTGTCAAGGGTGATTTCTATGCCCTGGGAGGGATGCCCCATGTAATTGGGTCCATTGATGGGACACATGTGGCTTTGGTACCACCACAGGCACAGGAGGTAGCCTATCGCAACCGTAAACATTACCACTCCATTAATGCCCTTGTGGCGTGTCTTTCTAACATGCTGATGTCCCATGTCTGTGTACGTTTTCCAGGGTCAGCACACGATGCCTACATCATGAGGCGTAGCAGGGTGCCACAAATGAGGCTGCGGCTGCACAACGAATGAGCATGTCTTGTTGGTGGGTATACTCTGTTTGTCCTGTGTTTAGCGCTATCTTTGGATCTTACGGCATCTCCTGACCCACTTCTTTACATGATGTTTCCATGTAGGGGACTCTGGCTATCCCAACATGCCATGGCTGATGACGCCTCTCCGCAACCCAAGAACAGCTGCAGATCACCGGTACAACGATGCACACGGGCAGGCCAGGCGAGTGATTGAGAAGACGTTTGGCCTCCTGAAGAGCCGATTCCGGTGCCTTCACAAGACAGGTGGGTCCCTCCCATATGCACCGGCAAAGGTCTGCAAAATCTTCCTTGTGTGCTGCATGCTGCACAACATGGCAGTGGAGAAGGCTGTGCCACTCATCCTGGATCCGGATGAGCAGGAACATCCACCCGTGGAGGATGAAGGGTTTGGTCATGAGGCAAGTGAGGAGGAGGAGGAGGAGGACATCCGGAGTCAGCTCATACGCAACTTCTTCTCATGATGGTGAGTCACTGGGTCTGAGTGTGCACGCTTGGAGCCTTGTATGGCAGGTTTTGCAATGTGTGTGTCCAGCTGCCTGTATGCTAAGTGACTTAGAGGTGTGTTCTGATGTGTTACTCGAGTGATGATGTCATTCCACACATCTTAGCTGAGACACTACATTTTGATTTTGCATGGTGACAACATTATTCATGTAGAGTAAATGACCATGTATGCGGATAACTATCTTTTCAAAGACTTCTTGTGTGTCTGTCATCCCCAGGGTCTTGCGCATGTTGTCTGCTCGTGTCATCGTTGGCCTCCTGCTAGTCCTCATGAGTATTGCAACGTATGCTGAATCAGCGTTCCATGCACGGACATGTTGAAAATACATATTGGGTAAGGATTGCAGCAAGGCATTTTGGGGGTGGTACGTGTTTGGAATGTGTGGGGACTGCTCCTGTGCATGTTGTGTTACCATGCATATATGTCGACTCACTATGGGGCACATGACATGTAGCATGACTCCCAGGAATTGATAGTCACCCTTCGTGACAGTCATCTGTAATGGTATGTGGATTCTGATGAAGGCATCAATGTGTGTAAAACTTCCCTCAGACACATACGGGATGCTACAGGTGGGCATAGTGTGGGACATCCCCATAAGAGGCTCAATGGGGAATTGCAGCCTCTCTGTGTGCAGCAGGGGGTGTTTGGCTCACCCCCTTCACTTGTGTGCCAGTTCATTTGGATTTACAACATCTGTGTTGTGAAGGGGGTGTCCAGTGTAGGTCCCACATGTTCAGCCAAATGACCTGTGAGTCTGTTCATATTGATGCATTTCCCTTTGTGTGAGCCTGAGTAATAAAGGTGTTCCTCACCCTCCAAGGTGCCTCATCTCTGTCAATGCAGGTCTCTTGCCACTTTGCATGCGCCATCTCTGGCATAGTTGTAAAAGATAGTGCATATGAGTCTATGTGTAGTTTAGCAACATGCATGCAGTTCTTCATGGATTTGAATCTGTATTGTGCATGAAGTCCATGGTTGTGCATGTATTTGGGCATGTTGGCCCCGCCAACGGGCCGTCAACACCTGCTGAGGGTGTGTCTCCTGTGCGCAGTTTCCTGATCCTGTGTCAGTCATCTTTGGTGATTGTGCATCCATTTTCTCTGGGAGTGCCATGGGTAACCGGACACTCCTTCCTTTACATGCGCCTGTTGCAGTTTTCCTTTCTGACATCCTTGTCTTCGTGTACAACTTTTGGCATAGTTTCCAGGACATGCCACCTGCTGCTGCGGCCCCTGCACGAAGTTCCCGGATTCAGCAGCACACACGCCTCAAAGATGCTCCTCCCTTCCTCCCTCCACCCATTCATTTGTCTGTCATCAGCTTGTCTGTGCCACTGTTGCGGCCACACGGTGCCAAAGGCAGGACCGTCAGCGCATGCAACGTGCACATTGCACGACCCTAATGTCTCTTGCATGACCCACATCACACTACAGTTTGATGTTGCAGCCACCCTCCAAGCAATGTCCATCCAACAATCAACTGGCTGCTCTCAGGCATACCCTAAGCACACACATGACACTTTTGCATGCTGAGTGTGCTACTCCAACTGCCTACACAGCGCTGCCCCGCCTTCCAGGCCCTGTCACACCAACCAGGTCATGATCCTCCTACTCCCCACCGGCTCCATCCACCAGCAAGGCCATGGGAGTGGGACTCGAGCCTTCAGCATGTAGTATAGTGGCGTCATCTGGCACATGGCCTAGGGGTCATCTCTCAGCGTGTCAATCTTCAATGTGTCCAGGACCCCCCTTTCCACCATCACATGCACACAGAACCTCATCATCACCTCGTATGCCATTGACAGCCAGGTGCTCCTCACCCTCACCAAAGACGCAGCCATTGCCAGTTCCAACATTCAAGGAGGCATGAGGTCCATTGATGAATGGCTGAACATCAGCCACCTGAGGCTGGACTTGTACAGGACTGAGGTAATCATCTGAGGTTTGTCCCCTCACAGCTGGGTCACCTCCTTGTGTCCCACCCACCAGGGCCCTGCACAAGCACCCAGTGGCCACGCACACAAGATGGTGTGCATCATGGATTCGACGCTCACATTTGCCATGCAAATCACCAGCATCTTTACCTCATGCTGCAACAGCCTCTGCATGATGCACATGATCCACAGATAGATCCACTCCAAGGAAAGACAGACCATCCCCCAGGTCCACAACAACAGCCGTGTCAACGACTGCCCCGCCCTCTACAGAGCAAGTACATCCAAACTCCTGGGAAACTTGTCCACATCCAGGGTGCATCTGTACACCTTAGCTTCAACATCCTGCGCCCCAGCCATATCACCGTCCACCAGAGATAGCTGCAATGGATCACTGTCTGCTGCAGGATGACCTTCAGACTCCTCGCTCACACTCAGGAGGCAGGCCACAACCACAGACCCCAAACCAACCTTGGCCGTCATCCGAGACCCCGTTGTGCCAACTCCGTGCATCCAACCTTGCCCTGGCCACCATTCTTCACATCCACCGTACACCAGCATGCAGGACATAGTTCTCCCACCTGGCAAAACATACCTGCTACTCCCTCCCCGGCAACATCCACATGAGCCATGACCTCTACGCCTTCATGATACTCTTCCCAATTGGTCTGTCCGCACAGTATTGCAAGCCCCCCCTCAGCAGCTTGAGGCCATCACGGGTGAGTATTGTGCTCCATGTCTGTATTGTATGATACATTGTGACCCATGTGTGTCCTGTACCAGACTCAGATCCCAGGGTATGGATGGCTGGAGTTAGTTCAACACTCAGGCATAGTTTGACATTTCCCCACACGTAGGTTGTGTACTCATGCAAAATGACTGCAACATCAAATTAAAGAAATTAAGATTTATTCTCGGTGGGGGGCATGTTTGTTGTGGACAAATAGGTGCTATACAGTGTGCATGGAATCCAAAGTTCACAGGGGGAGATGAGATCCTTGTCATTTGGAGTCAACAGATTCCAGACCACAGTGTTGGTCATCATTGGTCAGACTGTGACCAGCAAGTCCATGTGGCAGAGAATGTCATTGGATGAGGTGCTGCTGTTGCGCATGAGGGCCAGGTGCCAGGCCAGGTGACCTGGGAGATGTGGATGCTCCGCTGCCTCTCACGGTCTTTTCCGTGGACGACCCACCTTCCTCGGGGGACCCTCAGATGCAGGCCTTGACGATGTTTGTGACGCTCCGTTGGACGATTCCTCCTCCTCCTCCCTCCCTGTGGCTGGTGGTGGTCTTCGCCTGGGGGCACAGGGAGGGTTGCCCATGTTGTCAGCGATCCGACGGAGTGAACGGCTTATGTCCGTTTGCACCTCCAGGACCTCAGCCAGTCTTGCCTCCATCCGTCCTTGGTGTTGTTGTTGACTGGCGTGTTGCTTGGCCTGCTGGTTCTTAATCTCGTTGAGGGTCGCCACTACCTGGCTGATTCCCCTGGTGTCACGCCGGTATGTGTCCAAGATGTGGCGTATGTGTGACATACCGGTTCCCTCACCTGGCTGGTCAGGTTCGCGCCTCCGTCTGCCTCCACTCCCACCACCCCTGCCCACACGAGCCTGGCCTGCCGTTGTGGGCACATCGGGTCTATGGGACCCCTGAGGGATTGTCCCTCCAGGTCAAACTGGCTCAGTTGTTCTGTGCGGGCAGGGCTCCTGGGTGTCTCCTGGGAAGTGGCAGGAATGGGGGGGTTGGCACAGATGTACCTGAAGCAGGTGCTGCAGGGGCTTGGGCACCAGAGGGTCCAGGTTGGTTGGGGTCATCCACGGAGTGCTGAGAGTCGTCGCTGCCGGTGGGATCATCTTCCTGCCGAGCCTGGGACTGTGATTCTTCCCCCCCAGTGTTGGGGGGAGATCCATGACGTTGCCCTGTGTGTGAGAGAGAGACAATGTTAATGCTGTTTCGTGCGACATCCATGTTTCATACATATTCAAGTTGGCACAGTTCCTCCAGGTAGTTGGATGTGCCTAGCATTCCTCTCAATGTTCACTTGTGGATGGCTATGTTGCAGGGGACAGATTGATATGTTCTCCTGAGTGTTTGACATGTAGCTTTGTGGCTTGGATGCATATTTGACTATGGATTGATCTTGTAGTGTCACATGTCCATTGTGAGAGTGGGTAAATCCGTTGCCTGCCCCGGGGGTGTGTGCTTGTGTAAGGGGTGTGTGTGACAGGGCCTGCTGTTGGGTGTAGTGTGATTTGGCATTGGGTCTCCCAGGTGATGTATCTGTCCCCTCATGGAGCATGCTGGCATGACAGTGAGTGTGAGTTCCTGTGCTAGATATCTGAGCTTGTGGTGTTGGTGTTTGAGTTTACAGTGGTCACAGGAGGGCCTTGTGCTGGCTACAGCATGGCCAAGTGTCAGCTACCTTGTCAGTACTTAGCCAGTCCCTGTGCATTGAGCATGGTGCATGGGTATGTACCTGGGCCATATGGGCTGAGGGCAATGGTGTCTGCTTCTGAGTTGAACAATGTGTTTTGTGAGCCCCACCCTCCCAGCATCACGGACATCCAGTCTTGGGTTTGTTGTTCGTGTAGACTGGGACATGGCATGGCCTTGCTTTGTGAATGGGGCATGGACATGTTAGTGGCATTTGCATTGTTTTTTAGTGTGGTTGTGTAGGGTGAGGGCTTGGGGGTAGTTGCGTGCATTTTGTGTAGTTGGGGTGTGGATGCCATTACCCCCATGTTATGCAAGTTGTTTGTGTACTCACCAGGCTCTGCCACTCCTTGGACTCTGTGTACTCCCACTGGCGGAAGCAGGGCCATCACCTTCTCCTCTCAGTGATGGTAATGTACCGGTCTGCGGGGCAGCCCACCTCCAGTGATGTTGCTCTGGGCGTAGTCCTCGTTCATTTTGCGCTTGACTGCCCTCCGCAGATCATACCACCTGGCTTGGCATTCATGCCTGGTCCTCCTGATGGGCGCAACAGCATTCACCCTATCGACGATCCTCTGCCACATGCATGATTTTTCAGCTATGCTGGTCTGTCTGACCAATGTTCCAAAGAGCTGTGGCTCGACTCTGATGACTTCGTTGACAAGGATGTCCAGCTCCTCCCTTGTGAACTTTGGATTCTTGTCTGTGGGCATGGTGTGGGGTGTGGGTGTGGATGGTTGTGGGTGTGTGGGTGTGAATGTGACAGTGTGGGTGTGAATGTGAAGAGGGGGTCTGTGTGATGGAGGTTGTGTGAAGGTGTGTAAGTTAAGGTGTATGGGTGCAGTTGTTTGTGTGTGGTGTCTGTCAGCAGTGGGTCTGTTGCAAAGGCTCATGGTTTGTGTGTGTGGGCCCTTTTTATTGGTCCATTTGTGGGAGTGGCTGGGTTTGAAAATGTGGTGGGTGTGTTATAAGAGGTGGTTGTGATTTTGGGCCTCTGTTTGTCTGTTTGGATGTGCCAGGTCAGTCATTTAGATGCATTTTCTCATGTAGATGTGTTTTGTGGTGTTGTGCGAGTCAAATTGACCCTCCTTGTGCTGTTTTACAGTGTCCTGGTTATGTACGAGTCGTTATGTAAGGTGCTTACATACGCTATTGTTGTACAGTGCTCCTCACATATGCAATGTTGTTGTAACGGTTTGTACATACGCGATGCTGAGGTATGGCGCTGGGGTACGGTGCGAACAAGTACGGGGCTGGGGTACGGTGTTGGGGTACGGTGCTGGGGTACGGTGCGTACAAGTACGGGGCTGGGGTACGGTGTTGGGGTATGGCGCTGGGGTACGGTGCGTACAAGTACGGGGCTGGGATACAGCACTGTGGTACGGTGCGTACAAGTACGGGGCTTGGGTATGGTGTTGGGGTACGGCGCTGGGGTGCGGTGCGTACAAGTATGGGGCTGGGATACGGTGGTGGGGTACGGTGCGTACAAGTACGGGGCTGGGGTATGGTGGTGGGGTACCGCGCTGGGGTACGGCGCGTACACGGGGCTGGGGTACAGTGCGGACATGTGGGGGGTACGGTGCTGACATATGCGGGGGGAGGGGTGGGCTGTACGACTCGTATCCCGGGCACAATTTGCCCCGGATATGAGTGGTGCTGCGTTCGCTACGTATGGGTCATTTTCCATGCGCTTGGGTTTTCGGAAGGGCGGTACGGATCGTACTTGCACGCTCGGACTTCAGTTTGACGATTCGTGAAACTGTCCGACTCCCTCTCATACCCTTTTCCTTAGTGAATCGTATGTATTTTTCACGTACGAATCGTGCTTCACCGTTTGTACGGTAATTGTACGATTCGTACGTAAAAAAATACGGATACGAGTCGTACAGGAAAAAAAATACAGGATCGGAATTGGCACCTATATGTATTATTTATAATTTTCAAACATTTTTAAATATTTTTAACTATGTTTCTTGTAATTATATATATTATTTACTTTCTTTACATTATTTTTTTAACATTAAAAAAAACGATATTTTTAATGATATTTTTGACCAATATTTTTTCCCCGATATTTTTGTACTAACCAATAATGTAGACAAGACTTCGATATTCTGGACATCGATATTCTTGTGTCGATATTTCTGTACTTCGATATTCTGACTGTCAATATTCTGTCAGTGATCCGCCAGGAGGAACTCCCATTTGGACTACTTGCTTTGTTGTGCTGGTCTTCTGCCTACTGATTGCTGGGCTGCATAAGGGACTGCCACCTTGCATTTACCCTGATTGTGCTGGTCTGCCTTCCTGCATTGCTGGACCTTAGTGCCCCCAAGTGCTCTCCCAGGAGCTCAGTGTGTAGTGAACGCTGTGAGACTGCGCCAGGCCTTTAACTTGCCTGACTTCCTTAGCCCGAATGGAGCGCTTTGGTTTTCATGCCTGAATCTAAGGTGAGGGGGGTTGTGGTAGCGGATTCTTCCAGCAATGTGCGCGGTAAGCACTTCTTACCCTTGTGGAATTCAGCGTGGTTGCTGCTGAGCCCCCCTGAGGGAAAGCCTGTATTGTGTACAGCGCGGGGCATTCTTCTGAGGCCTGCGAACGCAGGCTGCCCTGCCTTCAGGGAAGCCTACCAAAGTCCGTAGCGAGACGCGTTGCCAAGGCAACTAGCAACCCTGTGATGACGAGTCTCCTAAGGCCACGCCGCCTCTTACAGAAGAGCAGCTCAGATCGCCGAGAGTGCTCTAGACCAGCCCGGCAACACGCTTATCCAGGAAAGACCACTCTCATTGAAAAAAGGTACGGTGCCTCAAGGCAGAGTTCCGCGGAATCCCATGGTCCTCACGCAGCGACTCCCATAAACCTTATTAAGTAAGATTCCAACTATTGTAGTGTTAAATCTGCATCACTTTTTTATTCCCTTCTTTCTTTTCTTCTATCCTTTGTTTCTTTATTCCTTCCTTCTTTCTTTCTTTCCTTCTTTCTTTCTTTTTATTCCTTCATTCCTTCTTTCTTTCAATGTCATTCTGTCATTGCTTTTTTCCTTTTCCCTTTCATTCCTTCTTTCCTTTTCCCTTTCATTCCTTCTTTCCTTTTTTATTTCATTCTTTCAGTACTTAATTTGTTCCATCTTTTTTCCTTATTTCTTATTCTTTCATTGCTCCTTTTCTTCTTTCTTGCTATCCTTTTTTATTCCTTCTTCACTGCATTTCTTTTTTCTTTCAATCTTCCATTTCTTCCTTCCCTGCTTTCTTTTTTGTTTCTTTCATTCCTTCTTTCTTGCTTTTTTTCTGTCTTGCCTTCTTTCTTGTTTTTCCTTTCTTTTTCATTCTTTCTTTCTTTCCTTCCTTAGTTCTTGATTTCATTCCTACTTTCCTTCTTTTATTATTTAATTCCCTCTTTTTTCTTGTTTTCCTTCATCCCTTCTTTTTCACTTATCTTTCTTTCTTTCTTGCTTTCTTTCTCTCTTTTCCTGTCTCTCCTGCTTTTTCTTTCTTTCTCACCAGCTTTCATTCCTTCTTTCTCTCTTTCAAGCTTTCATTCAATTCCTCTTTCTTTTTGTCTCTTTCAAGCCTTCTTTCCTTCCTTCCCTCTTTCTGTTTATTTTTCTATCCTTTCTTTCCTGTCTTCTTTCTTTTCTTACTTGCCTTTCTTCTTTTGTTCTTCCTTTCTTTCCTTCTTCCCTTCCTTCCTTCTTCCTTTCTTCCTTTTTCTTTCTTCCCTCATTTCTTTCTTTCTTGCTTTCTTTCTTTCTTTCTTTCTTAAAGGCAAGAGGCTGAAATTTAATGTCACAACAATTGTATTGAAACTACCGTGCTAACAACATTGTAACTACCGTGCTAACAGATATCACTAAGGGACTCATTCATGAAGCCCTACCGGCACTTTTGCACCGCCGGAACATCATTTTTTTGATGTTCTAGTGGTGAAATGTGCCACTGGCATATTTATAAGTCCGCGTAGAGCCATGTTACTTGGCTTATCATGGCCTTATAAATATGTGCCCCTTTCATGCAGAAAACTGTGTGAAAGGGGCGTTTCATGGGATTGCTGGGGGCGTTCCCAGCAACATTCAATATATTTTTGACACTGCCCCAGATGTACGAGAAATCTTAAGTCTGAGACAGCACCAAAAACTTACGAGGCGTAGGATTCTGGCACATTCCCAGGTTTACAAAATGTTGTAAATCTGGGAATGCATCTTGGATGTTGCGTGGAATCACCCACAGCAACACCTATGGAACGCCCGTTTACACAGAGTTATGCGTGAAAGGAAACATATTTACATGGTCATGAAAATTCATGCAGTTTGACTTTACATGGCCTTGTAAATATGGGGAAGCCAGCAGCGGCTCGCACAGGTAAATGCTGTGGGGTGGTGATGCAGGGCATGACGGGGGCGGGGCGAGGTGGGGTGTAGGGGGTTCCGACATACGTCAGCACTTTGAAAATGAAATAAATAAAAGCAATTTCCTTGCGCTCGCCGCGTCGCTGAAGTCTGCGATGTGGCGAGCGCAAGGAAAGTGCTTTTATATATTTATTGAATTCGTACTTGTGCGAGCCGAGGCTGGGGGAAGCCCATTGCACTGCTGGTGTGTCAGTAAAAGTGATGCACCAGCGGTGCAATGGGTTTGCAAATAAGCCCCAAAATATGTGCTATTTTACAGAATTTGTCTAAAATTGGAACTTTATACAGGAAGGGTATACTTTCAGTGCAAAACTTTTGCTAGACAGCACGCACACCTCTGCGAAAGGGGTTCAAAGATTTTGTATGGTGCTAGGCAGCCTTATAGTGTGCCAGTGCAGGGAATGATAACAGCAGCAGGCAATTTTTATGAATACGTCTCTGTGTTGCATCCTTTCCCTTGCACAGATGAGTGCTCCACGGGGTAAGATACTTCTTTTTAGCTACCCAGCCAGTAGCTTCGAACTTCGCTGGAAAAAGCTCCAGGTGGGCTACGCTACCAATTTGTAGCCGGCCATGTTGTGCATTTCTCAGGGAGCTTCGGTGCCTTGTCCCAGTTATAGTTATTCAGGGGCTGAAAAGATGATGAAGTGCCCCTTTTTGAAGATGCTGGAAAGTCACTCATGGTCTCTCCACCACTCCAAGGTTTCTAAAGACGGATCCTACGCTCCAGAACTCTCTCATCCAGGCTTCACACTGGATTCGCTGCATTCCAGTCCCACCTGGGCAGGTCGGCCCATTTTTCAGCCTTTTACATTTCTGACGCAGTACAAGAGGGGAGTCAACTGAAGTCAACTGGCCATAGGAGGGCACTACCAGTCACTTGGTCCATCCAAGCGGAGAACAGCCTGTACCTCGGGTTTTTTCAACCGGGAGATCCATTGAGAAGCCTTCCTTCGTCTGATTCTTTACACAATCAGGAACGTTCTGCTGAGCCAGTGGTGCGGCTTTATTTTATCCAATGCACTAGCCGGGATCTGTGCTCTTCCATAATCACTCACTTCACGATTCCTCCGATCAAGTTCTATCCCACTTTTGCAGAATTCGCAGTCTTGTCGTCCTGCAACTATCCCAGAAGACTTTGTTCAAAGTGGCAGGAGTCAGGGTCAGAGTTCCTATTTGCTTCCGAGGTTCTGACCTGGAAATGAAAAACCACACCCTCTGCCTGATGTGGGATTAGCTCATTCTGAGAGCAGAGGTGAATATTTGAGAGTGTTCTCCTAATATTGCACACAATTCCACAAGTGTTATCTTCATCCGATATGCGAGGCCCTGATTCAGGCCTTTGTAGGACCATGTTTTCTTGCCCATTCTCAGCTGTCACATGCCCAGATAATTGACTAGTGATTTTCCTCTTCCGCTCTCAAAAATAGGTCTTTGGTTTCATTGACAGAGAAGCTTTTCATGCCTCATCAAGGTGTAATTACTGTCGGAAGCAAAACCCGGCAGAATTAAATCAATTACTACTTCAGCCTCAGGCAGCGCATAGCATGATTTTTAAAAGTTAACTTTATAATATAATTATAAATAATCTACTATCCTCATTAAACAAGGTTTTTGGTTTTTTTTAAATGAACTTCGACATTTCTTGCAGTATCCGAGCCGAAATTCTAAAATTAAACTTTTAATCACAACGTGTCCTCTCCTTAGAAAAATGCCACTTTGCCTACACAATATGAACTACATTTTCAGCCATTCAATACTGGGGCATCCTTTTCTCTAATATGTGTCAAACTGTGTTAAATTAGGCACGTAGCCCTGTAGCCTACTAGATATATAAGGGGCCCGGTTACAAGTCATGTGGAGCGGTATCTCGACAGGTAACCAGCCCAACTCATCACACGCGGTTCTGTGCCTGCACCTGTGATTACTGCGTGCTGGAACATCAGGACTGATTTTACCGGGTGGAAGTACGCCTAGAAAAACTGCGTGCCAATCTGGGCCGAAGCGGGCATAGCCACAGCTGGGCTCCCAACCTAGAGGGAAGCATGGAACACTCCCTCAACCAATCCCAGAGCCTGCCATGAGCCCTCATATCTTCCCGACCTCCCACCCCCACCTCTAAACTACAGTGATCCCTTCACTCTCATTTACTACCTGCTCAAAGTAGGTGGCAGGTGGCAAAGGTGTTGGCAGGCACTGCCTGCTGGGCAAGTTCTATGGCCAGCAGCAGGCACAAGGTGATCTGGCTCTCCCTGGAGGTGATGGTTCAGCAGTGATTGTGATTGTAGTGGAGCCTTATGGGACGCTTCCCCAGGAACATGACTGGAGATGTAATTCACAAAGGACTGCCATGGAAAAGATGTCGGTGTCCAGGTACACTCAAAGCAGGTAGGAAGCCGAAAGGAGCCCATCGTTTGGCCCAGAAAAGGGATTACATGAGTTATTTGAATCAGCAAAATTAGGCCAGGAAGTTATTCCCATTCCAGGCATAACAAGCAGTTGTGTAATAGGTCTCGCATTTACGCGAGACCTATTGCATTGCAAATGGCAGTCATCACGGACAACGGGAGAGTGGGCGGGGAGGAAGAAGGCATTGGCAATGGGAGTGTGGGCTGGGGGAGAAGGCATGGACAACGGGAGGGAGGGGGGAGTAGAGAAGGCTGTAGGAGAACCTCATTAAGGAAAATAGTGCCCACAGTCTAAATAACACGTACCGTGTAACACTCGAAGTAAAGGGGCCAGTCACCACAGGAGGTGACAAATGAAGAGGAGGCGGTACTAAGGAGGGACTAACAAGCCTATTGATGAATCAGAAGCCAGCCTATAGGACAGACAATGACATAAGCCAATGGCAAACATGGGCGGAGAGTGGGCGGTGCTTCTATTTGATACTCGTCTACAATAAGTCTCGCAGAGCAGCACATGCGCGCTGGCTCAGGCTCGACCTAAAAACTTGTAATAGCTGACTTTAGATGTGGGGTTACCATCCGAAAATATTAATTCCTGCCACCCACTATCACCACACCCAAATTTGACCTGCACATAATCAACCCTTAGAGGTGATTTATTTTAATGATTAAAATTAGGATTTTCTACTTGTCAGAGGACTTTCTTCTCACATGTGTTACTGTTGGGTTTAAGCTGTACTCAGCCAGGCCATAATGGTGAACCTGGAGCTATGTATTCCCCTTCAGCCATGGAACCCTTATGGGCCTTTGTGTCACTACTGCACTTCTTGAGCCAACTAATGTGGTCTTACCTAAAAGTTCAATAAACTGATTGAATGTAAACAGTTTTGCCATATATTTTAGGGTTATAGCACATGCACTGTGAGACTGAATGGCAATGCCACAGTGTCAACATTTTAAAGGTAAGCAAAGACAATTTTAAAAAGTGGTATGACCTCTTAAAAAGATGTCCCGTCTTACACCTGACTATAGCAATATCAGAATGCTATGTTTTGGATGGTATTTTGTTCTGCTCTTGTATGAATACATTTGACATCTCCATTTTGAGAACGCCTAATAACCCTCAAAATAAAAAACAACCCCTGCACTCAGGGAGGGGGTTCAGTTGCCAGGCGGGCGTTGGAGGATCGAAGGGCTCTATTTGGTGTATAGGGAAAGATCAGAGGCCTGAGGATGGAAGGGCCTTTTAGTTGGAGTGCCCTATGAGCAATGCATAGGGCTTTGAATTTGATCCTCTACTCAACAGGTGCACAATGGAGAGTGGCAAGGACCTGCCGGATGGAGTTGTGTTTGGGGACTTCGAGGTGTGCTCGGGCTGAAGTGTTCTGTGCCACTTGCAGTTTTTTGGTCACAGCTTTTGTTGCGCCCAGATATAATGAATTCTCATAGTCCAAGCAGGAGAGAATGAATATTTGGATTAAGAGCCTCCTGGAGAGGAGGGGGGGCAGATGTCATATTTCGCAGAGCATTCAAAGAATGCCGTAGCAGCTAGACCAGGGTGTTGGTGAGCATGGCAAATGATTTGAAGGGGGTGCTCATACCCCTAGGGAGCCTAGGCTCAGTAATTATTTTCCAGGATTGCGCCAACCCATGTTGGGTGTGAGCTCTTTGATTCCCGGGAGCAGGCACAAGAGACGGACCCCTGATCATGGGTCCAAGGGCCTGAAAAGGCCCTAGAGAGGGAAGAGAGGTGAAGTAGAACTGGTAGGTCCCAGAGTAGTGGGGGAGCATGGCGGCTAGCACCCTGTCTCAAAGGAGAGGGAGGGAGTGTGAGCTGCGTCCCCAGGGGTTTGCCACCCCACCCCAGAGACTGGAGGGTTCCTTTGGTCCAGGCCAGCACTCTCCCCAGCAGCTCTGCCTCCACGCCGCAGCCTAGAGTCCTCCTCTGCACAGGGTTCGCGCCTGCAGCCCACCAGGTCTCCAGGTGATTTATTTTTCTTTCACAGGATTCCGCTGGACTCTCTGATTATTATATTTAATTTGTGTAAGTGACTTGAGCCTGGTTTCCCGCCGCTGCTGCCCCTGCGGCCTCTCCCACGCCGACACAGCCCCCGCTCCAGCCTCCCTCCTCTGGTCCCGCCCCCTCCCCTACTTAATGCCGACCGCTGCGGGGGGAGCGCGTGTGATGCCTAGACCTTTCGTCCAGGCCAGCACTCTCCCAAGCAGCTCCGCCTCACCGCCACAGCAATCTAGTCCTCCGCCTGCGCAGGGTTCGCGCCTGCAGCCCGCCAGGTTTCCAGGTGATTTATTTTTCTTTTACACAATTCCAACGGACTCTCTGATTATTATATTTAATTTGCGTAATTGACTTGAGCCCGGTTTCCCGCCCCTGCTGCCCCTGCAGCCCCTCCCACCCCGACACAGCCCCCGCTCCCGCCTCCTTACCTCCGGTCCCGCCCCCCTTCCCTACTTGATGCCGACCGCTGCGCAGTCGCACAGCTGGCGCCTAAGGCAAGCCCGTTTGCTCCCGTCAGCGTCCCGGAAGCAGCCAGCGCCAGGAACCCTGGATCCACGACCTCCCACCGCTACAACAACGCCGCCCTCTTCATACTCAACCCCGGAAAACTCAGAGACTGCCAACTGGCATCTCCAGCCTCGACCCCCAGCCAGTTATCCTGCCACCACTGCCGCCAGACGTTTTACTCCTCCCCGACTCCCGGAACGAACAGACTCCGCCGCCAACGACACACTAAGGTGCATTCTCCACAACATGCGCTCCGTACACAAACACAGCCTGGAAATCTGGAACCTACTCGACTCTCTCTCGCCCGACATAGCCTTCTTCATGGAGACCTGGACCAATGCCGCCTCCGCTCCGGACATCAAACACCGCCATCCTGGACGGATACAAGATCCAGAGGAAGGACCGTACCAACCACCCGGGAGGAGGACTCGCCATCGTCCACAAGAACACCCTCCGACTAACCAACTCCAGCGAAACCTTCCCCACTGCAGAACACCTGCACTTCCAGATATGGATCAGCCACAACACCACACTCCGAGAAACCCTCATCTACAGGCCCCCGGCCCACAGACAACCTTTGCCACCACCATCACCGACTTCATCGCACCTCAAGCCATCGCATCAATGACCTACCTACTCATCGGAGACCTCAACTTCCACCTAGACAACCCCAGCGACCACAATTCCACCACCCTCCACGACAACTTTGCCAACATCAGACTTAACCAACTTGTCACCATGCCCACACACAGAGCAGGCAACAGTGTCCGCTTCAGCCACACAACGCAACCACCATGGACTGACCACCACTGCGTCCACTTCACCGTTGACACACCCAAGGCACCAACACCTCCCCCACCTACCTCAAAGGAACTGGAGCAAGGTCACTGACGAGCAACTGAGCTCCACCCTCACCCGAGAAAACCCCACCTGGACACCCGACACAAACGCCGCAGCCAAAGAACTCCACACCTGGATCTCCAACTGTGTGGGCGAACTCGCCCCGATACGGAACCCCGGCGAGCAACACCCCAGGAAAGCCGCCTGGTTCACTAGAGATCTCCAAGAAGCAAGACGCAACTGCAGACGCCTGGAGAAGACCTGGAGGAACACCAAGACAACTGACAACTACTCCAGCTACAAGAACGCCATGACTAACTTCCACAACCAAATCAGAACAACCAAAAGGAACTTCATCCACAGCAAAATCCTCACCAACGCCACCAACTCCAAGGAACTCTTCACTGTGATCCAGGAATTTACCAACCCTCACAGCGCAGCCGCAGACATCACCCCATCCCAAGCCCTTTGCGAGAAGCTTGGGAGTTACTTCGACCTCAAGATCAGAAAACTCTATGACAACTGCGTCTGCCGCACGCAAGATGCCACTGCCAGCCCCCTGTACTCCAAAGACACCACCCAGCCCAACATCACCGACTGGACTCCAATCACAACCAAGGACACCTCCATGACCATGAAAAGCATCCACTCAGGAGCCCCCACCGACCCCTGCCCCCCGAACATCTACCCCAGACCCGCTGACACCATTGCACCTGGAATACAATGGACCATCAACACCACCTTCACAACAGGCACCTTCCCAGACAGCTGGAAGCACGCAGAAGTCAGGCCCCTGCTCAAGAAGCCCACGGCTGACCCCACCGACCTCAAGAACTACCGGCCCATCTCGCTCCTCCCCTTCACAGCCAAAGTAGCAGAGAAAGCTGTCAACAGGGAACTGTCACGGTTCATCGAAGAAAACGCCATCCTCGACCCCTCCCAATCCAGATTCCAGAGCAACCACAGCACTGATACCGCCCTTCTCGCCGCCACAGATGACATCCGCACCCTCTTGGACCAAGGCCACTCAGCAGCCCTCATCCTCCTTGACTTGTCCGCAGCTTTCAACACCGTCTCTCGAATCACTCTAGTAGCCAGGCTGCATGAAGCCGGCATACTATGGACTGCCCTGGACTGGATCCGATCATTCCTCACCGGAAGAAGCCAAAGGATCAGACTACCACCCTTCTTCTCTGCCCCCATGGAGATCATCTGCGGAGTCCCTAGGGGTCATCGCTGAGCCCGACCCTCTTCAACATCTACATGGCCCCCCTCGCAGCCATCGTCCGACAACACGGCCTCAACATCGTATCCTACGCCAATGATAACCAGCTCATCCTCTCCCTCACCAGAGACCCCACCACCGCAAAACTGAACTTCCAAAAAGTAATGCAAGACGTCGCAGTCTGGATGACCAAGAGCTGCCTAAAACTCAACACCGATAAGACAGAAGTCCTTGTCCTCGGAACCACCCCCTCAGCATGGGACGACACCTGGTGGCCTACCGCCATCGGGAGCCCACCTACCCCCTCAGACTACATCAAAAACCTCAGCATCATACTCGACTCATCGCTCACCATGAACAGACAAATCAACACCGTCACCTCCAGCTGCTTCAACACCCTCTGCATCCTCTGCAAGACCTTTAAGTGGATCCCCCTGAGTCAAGGAAGACAGTCACCCATGCACTCATCACCAGCAGACTGGGCTATGGAAATGCACTCTACGCCGGCATCAACAAGTCCCTTCTCCGCAAACTTTAGACCATACAGAACACCGCAGACAGACTCGTCCTTGACATCCCCCGTAACAAACACTCAATCAGCCAACAACTGCGGAGACTCCACTGGCTCCCCGTAGAGAAAAGAATCACCTTCAAGATCCTCACCCATGCCTACAATTGCCTACACAACAACGGACCAAAATACCTAAATGACAGAATAAACCTCCACATACACAAAAGAAACCTCCAGTCTGCCAACCTCCCACTGGCCGAAACCCCTCGCATCCACAGAGCCAGAGCAGGTGGAAGATCGTTCTCCCACATCGCAGCCAGAACATGGAACGAGCCGCCAGCATAAATCCGACTCACCCCCAACCTGAACACCTTTAGGAGGACCCTCAAAACCTGGCTCTTCGGCTGAACGGATCTGCACCCCCTCTCCCCCTCAGCGCCTTGAGACCCTCATGGGTGAATAGCACGCTTACAATTCCCTGATTGATTGATTGATTACAGGAGCACCCGGTGGGAGGCCTAGCGCCTACTTGCCAGCTGTGTGAGGAAGAACACCTAGAGTCAGGAGGTCGTAGGGCGTCTGTCACCAGAGCTCCCCCAGTTCTGAAGTTTGTGGGTGCCATTCCTAAATGGCAAAAACAACAATTGATGAACAGAATGCAGAACAATGTCATACATTCACCCCAGTACAGAGATCTGGGCCTAAATCCATCGTTTTTTTGCTCACCATGCCATTCCAGTTTGAACTCAGCCATATGCAAATCAGTCTTGACCCTGTGCCTCATGGGAACAGTCCAGCCCGAACTGCCAAGCCAGGTACTCCCTGGACTGGAAACAAGCATCCTAGGACCGGTTTCGGGGTTTCACCCCTCTTCAGCCAGGATAGCTTGATTCCAGTGGCATGGAGAGCACGGGACTCACGTCTGAGCATACCCGTCCCACTCGGGGTGATAAATGCAAAAACAACAATTGATGAACAGAATGCAGAACAATGTCATACATTCACCCCAGTACAGAGATCTGGGCCTAAATCCATCGTTTTTTTGCTCACCATGCCATTCCAGTTTGAACTCAGCCATATGCAAATCAGTCTTGACCCTGTGCCTCATGGGAACAGTCCAGCCCGAACTGCCAAGCCAGGTCCTCCCTGGACTGGAAACAAGCATCCTAGGACCGGTTTCGGGGTTTCACCCCTCTTCAGCCAGGATAGCTTGATTACAGTGGCATGGAGAGCACGGGACTCACGTCTGAGCATACCCGTCCCACTCGGGGTGATAAATGCAAAAACAACAATTGATGAACAGAATGCAGAACAATGTCATACATTCACCCCAGTACAGAGATCTGGGCCTAAATCCATCGTTTTTTTGCTCACCATGCCATACCAGTTTGAACTCAGCCATATGCAAATCAGTCTTGACCCTGTGCCTCATGGGAGCAGTCCAGCCTGAACTGCCAAGCCAGGTCCTCCCTGGACTGGAAACAAGCATCCTAGGACCGGTTTCGGGGTTTCACCCCTCTTCAGCCAGGAACGCTTGATTCCAGTGGCATGGAGAGCACGGGACTCACGTCTGAGCATACCCGTCCCACTCGGGGTGATAAATGCAAAAACAACAATTGATGAACAGAATGCAGAACAATGTCATACATTCACCCCAGTACAGAGATCTGGGCCTAAATCCATCGTTTTTTTGCTCACCATGCCATTTCAGTTTGAACTCAGCCATATGTAAATCAGTCTTGACCCTGTGCCTCATGGGAACAGTCCAGCCCGAACTGCCAAGCCAGGTCCTCCCTGGACTGGAAACAAGCATCCTAGGACCGGTTTCGGGGTTTCACCCCTCTTCAGCCAGGATAGCTTGATTCCAGTGGCATGGAGAGCACGGGACTCACGTCTGAGCATACCCGTCCCACTCGGGGTGATAAATGCAAAAACAACAATTGATGAACAGAATGCAGAACAATGTCATACATTAACCCCAGTACAGAGATCTGGGCCTAAATCCATCGTTTTTTTGCTCACCATGCCATTCCAGTTTGAACTCAGCCATATGCAAGTCAGTCTTGACCCTGTGCCTCATGGGAACAGTCCAGCCCGAACTGCCAAGCCAGGTCCTCCCTGGACTGGAAACAAGCATCCTAGGACCGGTTTCGGGGTTTCACCCCTCTTCAGCCAGGACAGCTTGATTCCAGTGGCATGGAGAGCACGGGACTCACGTCTGAGCATACCCGTCCCACTCGGGGTGATAAATGCAAAAACAACAATTGATGAACAGAATGCAGAACAATGTCATACATTAACCCCAGTACAGAGATCTGGGCCTAAATCCATCGTTTTTTTGCTCACCATGCCATTCCAGTTTGAACTCAGCCATATGCAAATCAGTCTTGACCCTGTGCCTCATGGAAACAGTCCAGCCCGAACTGCCAAGCCAGGTCCTCCCTGGACTGGAACCAATCATCCTAGGACCGGTTTCGGGGTTTCACCCCTCTTCAGCCAGGATAGCTTGATTCCAATGGCATGGAGAGCACGGGACTCACGTCTGAGCATACCCGTCCCACTCGGGGTCCAGGGAAGGCATGGCTTGGCAGTTCGGGCTGGACTGTTCCCATGAGGCACAGGGTCAGACTGATTTGCATATGGCCATGTCTGAACTGGGGTGGCAGAGTGGGCTAAAGAACGGTGATGGATCAAACCCAGATCTGTTGACTGGGTGTGAGTGTTTGATTGGTTCTAATGCTCCGTCCATCACCACCCCCTTTTGTACCGCTGGATTCCTAAATGGCAGGCACAGAAATCTAAATGGAAGGTTAAGGGAGGGATGTGTCCCTCAGTGGGTAAACCTGTGGGACTGTGTACAGCCAGTAGGGCTGGGTCCCCTAGGAGTAACCAGGGTATACCCACATCTAACCTGGAGGACAGGATAACTGGGAACAGTGTCCTGACTGATAGATTTTCCAGGGATACCGCTCTAGGTGGGGGTTGGCAAGGAGCCAGCACCCCTAGAGAGGCCCCAACTGTCTGGAAGCACCCATGGAGCGGCATAGTTGGCCCAGCGAGTAGTGACCAAGAGAATCCCCTGGGGTCAGAAAGGCATAGAACCATAGGTTGTCCCTGTGGTAGTGGGCCTGCGTCCGTGTTCTATCATCCTAAGCAGGGAAATCCATGAAGGTAGTTGATTGGTCTATCCTGGCTTTTGGCTGGGAGGGGGTGTGTAGGACTTGGCCCTTTTTGGATAATTCCCTAAACTTTTTGCTTTCCCCCCTAGACCTTTTTTCTGACATGGTGTTGCCAACTTAGATGCTTTGGACACTTTGCCACTGCTGATCAGTGTCAAAGTGCAAGTGATTCCTGTATAAAGTGTAATGGTAATTGGTTCTCCATGATTGGTATGTTTGCCTTACTAGTAAAGTCCCTAGTAAAGTGCACCATGTGTGCCAGGGCTGGTAATGCAAATGCTACTAGTGGGCCTGCAGCACTATTTGTGCCACCCACACAAGTAGCCTGAAAAAGGGAACTCAGGCCTGCCATTGCAGGGCCTGCGCTCAGTTTGTTAAACTGCCATGTTGCTCTGTCAAGTGCACTCACTTGCCAGACCTTACCCTTCCCTTTCTATGCACATCAGACACTCCTATGGTAGGTCTAGGGTACCCCCTGAACAGGGTGCAGTGCCAGTTAAAGGTAGGACATACACTAAGGTGTGTGTCATGTCCTGACAGTGAAATTATCTCCATTTAGTTTTTCACTGTTGAAAGGCCATCTTGCCCATTGGACTGAATGGGAAGGCTGTGTAATTTGTTTTCCTGCCTAGCTTCCCAAAGGCTTAAGGTGGAAAGGTGAAGTTTAGTATGTAATGTAATAACACAACTTTTTATGT
Source organism: Triturus cristatus (assembly GCF_964204655.1). Classification (NCBI taxonomy): domain Eukaryota; kingdom Metazoa; phylum Chordata; class Amphibia; order Caudata; family Salamandridae; genus Triturus; species Triturus cristatus. The sequence goes on from NC_140588.1 coordinate 473,234,441, forward strand.
AGGTGGGTTTTGAATTGTGTGTTCAAAAGCCACTCTTTTAGAAGTGGCTGAGTTTTTGTGATCTAACATTTCTGTGTGTCTCTGCCTGGCAGTGGATTGACTGTCTGGATTTGAAAGCAATAGGATCTGGGGAATGTATTGACCCAGGGTAGGAGGTAAGACAGTAACAGGCTGACCTGCATCTGGAGTGTAGGGGGAGGAGAAGCCCCTAGAGGTGAAGAGGCCTGGGTTTCTGCTATAAAACAATTGGCTCATCTCCTGCTGAGTGATTGAGAATCCAGGACCCCACTAATCAAAGGAAGAAAGGTGTCGCTGGCAGGGAGGCACTCAGAACTGGTTTGAACAGGGGTCAGTGGCCCCTGAAACACAAAGACTTCAAAGCCATTGAGGGGTACAACTGTGAGAGCTGAAGCCCCTGAACTTTGGAGAATGGCTTGATCAGATGTGAACAAGACTGGAGCTACTTTGTGGTCAAGAGGACCTTAGCCAAGGAAGAAACAACTGAAGAGACTGACGGAAAGGACTGACCCTTGCTGTGTGTTCTGGGGCTGGCCTGCAGTTTGCTGTTTTAACCAAGGAAAGGCTAAAGAGACTTTGCTGTGTCTTGAAGTAACTTATCCCCAAGGGCCCGAGGTGAGCTGGCTCCCTGTTCGGAAACACAGGAACACAGAAGTTTCCACGAGAGTCTCAGCGGCACTGTGTGTGCGTGCTTGTTGCAGCCTGAGACCCGCGTAAGGTGTGACCTGTGATCGTGGGCACCTGGTGTCCAAGCAAGGATTAGCGAAGCGTGTGTGTGTGCTTCGTGCAGCCTGAACCCTTTTGTGAGGATTGTCCAGTGATCGTGTGCACCGGAATCCAAGTGAGTCTCATCGACGCTGTGTGCGTGTGCATTATGCACCGTGAGACCTTCGTGAGGATTTGCTTTGTTACCGTGTGCACCGGAATCCAAGTGAGTCTAATCGCCACTGTGTGCGAGTGCGTTGTGCACCGTGAGACCTTCATGAGGATTTGTCTTGTTATCATGTGCGAGTGAGTCTCAGCGACACTGTGCACGTGATCTTCGTGCAGCCTTTGACCTGTGTGTGGAGTGCCCAGTGATCGTGCACCCGAAGCGTAAGGAAGACTCAGCGACACTGGGTGCGTGTGCTTTGTGGCAGCCTGAGATCTTCGTAACTGAAGCGGCCCGGACCAGCAGTCCCGGAGGAGCTGAGTTGCCGGCCCGAGCCGCCATTGCCATTTCACAAAGCTGCATTGGAGGCCCAGCTGCTGGACGAGGAGAGGAGAGAGAGTTCGCGCCCCCCAGGTGTGTCGACTCCTGGGGCGGGGCGCGGGCTCGGAGGGAGACGCTCTCGGCCTCTCTCTCGTGTTGGCAGCGCGAGCCTCTGCTTTGGCTCGTATCACGGCCCGTATTGCCAAGGGAGTGGTGGTACAGGGGCCGGAGTGCGAAGCTGCACTCTTTGATTACATCACACTGTTTTGGGGAAACTGTGAGAGGCTAACTGCAAGACAGAAGGAGAGGCGGAGAGACCGCCTAAGGCCCGGTGATCGGGGTCTGAGTGTACTACGCATTATTCCATTTCTGCAGAACGGAGTACTTGACTGACGTATTACACATTGCATCATTTCTGCATAACGGAGAACCTGATTAGAATATTACGCATTGCATTATTCCTGCATAATGAACTAACTGATTGTCGTATGACGCATTGCCTTTTTTCTGCATAACGAACTACCTGATTAGTGTATTGTGTATTGCATTATTCCTGCATGACGAATTACCTGATTAATGTATTATGCATTGCCTTATTTTTGCATTACGACATATCTGGTGGTAGTATTACGCATTGCTTTATTTTACTTTGCAAAGTGCCTGATTGCTGCATTACGCATTGCATTCTTTTCATTGCAGAGTGTCTGATTGCTACGTTACGCATTACAGTATTTTTACATTGCAAAAGTGCCTTATTCTACCATTACGAACTGTATGACATGTTATTAGGAGTACAGGAGAATGTTTAGAAGTGCTCATTAATATCGCCAGAACTTACAAGGGCTGGCTGGCCTAACAACCGGCCAGGAGAAATATTACACAACCTCCATATGTTGGTTTTATATCGTGTGGTCTTATCGTATATCTTTTTACATAAAGTTTATATTCGTTTTTATAAAACTCGTGTGGAGTCCATTTGTGGTGTCATCATTGGATTATTGTGAGCGTGGTTGCAAATACTTTACACATTTGCCTTGAAAATGAGCCTGGCTGCTCGTGCCAAGCTACCGAGGGGGTGAGCATGGCTATCTAAGAAGGTGATCTTACTTATCTGACGTTGGAACGCGGGTCCCTACTTGGCCTAAGGTACCTACCTCAGCCAACCGGGGATCCCGGGTCTAACAGAGGGGATATGGGACTCTTTCCCTCAAATGGAGGCCATAACATTACTAACAATAATATAACACTAAGGGGCATCTTTCTGTTTATACCACATATATTTATTGTCAAATCACCTGAATGGTTTGAGTTCTATTGACCTCTCTATGATAAAAGGTTGGGTGGTACTACTGAGCTTCAAACCTGTAATTACAGGCTGAACTCAGATTTCTGAAGTGCTCACTCAACTTGCTAAGCTATTCTACTGGCATCATAGTGATAGTGTACAACTCTCCTTGAGGGTTCCTGGACCCCTGCCACAGGCAGTTAAATTGTTCTATCTCATAAGCAAAGAGTGCAACATCCCAGGGCCATTCATTCACTGTCTGCTGAAGGAACTACTGAACCACTATCCTTAATTGAGCTCTGCAAGCCCCAATGAATTCAGATGATGTCACACATGTGATTATATACATGGAGCAGTCATTCCGCCATTGATCTCTGCTTTCCTTTTGGGGTTTTTGATGACCCCCACAAGTGTGTGTGCAGTCTACTTAAAGGCCATCCCTCGAGGATTTGGGGCAGCCTGCCAGAAACAAAGAGTCTTGGGTGAACCATTATTCTATGTTTAAGTGACTGTGTTTTTGTTAGTGCTGCGCAAGATCCTGATTTGTGCTAGATGCAAACAGAGGTGGAACTGAATGCTGGATTTTGGGGCAGGCAATATATTACAAAAACGTTATACTGATGCCAGCAAATAAAGAGCACACATACATCAGGATCATTTTTGCTATTTATTTAATATGTAATGTAGCTTAAGGAATTTGCACCAAACATTTTGCTCCTGGGAAGAAAATTGGAGCAAACTGATGTCCCTCTGTTTTAATTGTGACAAAATAGTAACAAATAAAAAAAATAAACATTATCCACTTTTTATATGTCAAAGAACGGTCTGTGTTTGGAGAAAATCTGTATATTTCATTTTTGTTATTACACGAGTAGCAAAATTATTACAAAATATGATGTTTTTAAGGTTATGAATAGCTCATGATCTCTTTGTTAAAATCGCTGTTACAGACTTGAAATACATGTGATGTATGAGTTTCGCAAAAATATGTCTGTAATATGGGCTGAAGCAAAACGTGGTTGTTCCATCCCATATTGCTCACAAAGTATATGTACATTGTAATATGTTTATATTGTCCTATTTTGTTCCAATGCATAAAGGGCCACTGAGACACTGCATTCTCATTAGGTCTCCTTGTAAAGAATGCTTGGTGTTTTTACAGGTGTAATTGATTGTTAGACAATACAGGTAATGAGGACGATCCATCTGGATTCCAGACCCAGCAGCTATATTTGAGCTTAACTTGGGATAGCATTACGTTTTCTTGTTAGAACTTGCTGACACCAGGAAACATTCAGCGAAGCTTGTAAATTGTCTGCTTTGCTTCCTGAGCAACAATCTGCAGGGGGTGCACAACTTACTACAATGCAAATGGAGAACATCAGGAGATGAAACAGACAAAAGCATGCCATGCCACTATAACAGAGCCTACACAAGAGCCACCACAACCCCCAAAAAACCCCACTACCCCAAATGCATAACTGAAGCAGTCCGCCCTTCTAAAGAACTCCATAAAATTCTAACTGAATTCCACAATCCAGAGTTCCTTAATACAGAAACACCGTAATCACAAGACTTCTGTGACAAAATCTCCAATGAATTGACATCAAACATTAAAAAGATTGAAAATTACCTTAAGGAGAATGCAGACAATACCACAACACATGACCCAACCACCATGATAACGGACAATAACCATCCATTAATGAATACTTACAAACCCTGTCAGAAAAAGATTTCTTCTACTTTGTCATTGTAACTTTCCCATCCATTAGGATCATTTTCAGACCCAGCACTGCTACAAATCTTTAAACTATCCTTCACCCAACCTGTGCAGGGAGGTAGCCAGATGCTTTCTCAACAAGTCCCCCGGAGCAAGGTTCATTCCCACCTGAGCTAAAAATGTTTTACATTAGACCACTCCTCAAAAAGAAAAACCTTGACCCATCGGACCCAGCAAATGACAGGCCTATATCATATCTAAAACTCACAGTGGTGTACAAAAATGGAGTGTTTGCCTTTTTCCTTCTGGATTTATCAGCTCCATTTGACACTGTCGACCACCACACGCTACTGCAAAGAATCACAACTCTCGGAATCTGTGAAGATGCTCTAAAATGGATTGCTTCTTATCTCACAGACAGACAAAGTGTCATCTACCTACCATCTTTCACATCTCCTCATCACACACACCACTGTGGCATTCCTCAGCGGTCCATCATATCGTCTCTATTTTTCAACATCTACCTCTAATCCCCTTACCACATCTGATTAAATCATACAACCTCACCTATTACAGCTATGCAGATGACACTGGATACCCCCAAAGATCTCTTCAATTCTCAACTTTTTGACTTCCTTGTACCATAAATACATGATTGATGAATACCCAGCTAAAGCTCAATACCACAAAGATATGTATTATGACCTGCAGACAATGGCAAAAGTACGAGTCTACCACCATATGTCCTAAGGAACCTTAAGCCCCTCCAACAACATCAAGAGAAGTTAGAAACCTATGAGTAACCATGGATTCAGACCTACCCTTCATACTGAATGCTAACATCACAAAGAATGCTTTCTACACAATGAGAACACTACTTTGCATCTGCACATGCATTGTACACCAATATAAACTGCAATCGCTCCACTGCCTACCTTTAGCTAGAAGGGCAATGTTCATGTCACTCTGATTGTCCACAGAGTCTTCTAAGGAAAAGGACTGCTATACCTACAAGAGAAATTCAAGCAATACACACCAAACAGAACACTTTGCTCCGGACTTGCACCACTTATTATCATACCACCTTACCATAAGGAATCTGCAGGAAGCACTACTTTCTCAGTACAAACCACCACGCTCTAGCACTCACTATCAGTCAACATTAGAAGCACCCAAAAGCATATACACTTCCGAAGACAGTTGGAAACATGGCTATTTCCTAGCTATCTGCAGCGCCCACATTCTGACAACAGAGCCTAGAAAACAGTCACACCCTTGAATGCAATCATCAGCTTATAACCCACAAATTGCAAACAACTCAACCAACAAAATGCTTTTGGTACGCAGGTATGCTGAGAAGGGCTGGCCTATGGTTTTCTGTAGCACTACACAGTGATGTACTTTCAAATATAAGAGTTATGGTACAAAATAATAATAAAATTATAATATGCATCGTCAGCAGCAAATTAAAAATTATACCTCCTAAATTCACAAATGACATATCTGCTATGAGGGTTGTCCATCACCAACACTGTCCAGCCCAAAAAAACAGTCATCACCAAATAATTAGGCATGGCATAACTTAAGGGATCCGTTAAACATTAATGGACAATACAGAGGTCTTTAATATAATCAACAACAATCCCAAATATCTACACAATCTGACCACTTCTTTACATCTCACAAAGACACTCAGATATGGGATGATAAAAAATGCTCATCCCAGCAGATCTCTCTACTTCTCTCTCCTTCCAATCATACCAGCTCTGGACTGAAACTATACACAAAATCTCTGTTTGAAACAACCCAGTGCAGTAACCAGCTCAGCAGAGTGTATCATATGAAATACCATAAAGGGACCTGCAGAGCTGTTCAAAGAGGCCAGCATACTGAAATCCAGAAAAATGCACATCTGTCTCTCACACTTCATCATTTACCACACTGCTACGCTCTGTGTCCCAAAACAGGAAAATTCCTCCTCATTGGTCATCACGCATGGCATGGAAACACTTTCCACATAGGATCAAAACAAAGACAACATTCCAACCATGTACCCTACATGGTGTAGATTGCTACCAATGTAGGCAAGGATTTCAGTGCCCCACATAGGGTTATTAAGCGCTATTTAAAGGTTGCAATGAAACACAATACAATGCAATTCACAAATTCCCCACTTAGAGGGCCAGCCTCATTCCTTTTGTTAAAGCCTTCACCTGGCCGGGTAGTTAGTTGGAGCTTACCACCTTGATACCAATGCCATCGAGGAAACACAGATAATCATTTTTTCACTTTACAAGTACTGAAGTGATCAATTATAATTTGGAGGAAAGTTATTGACTTTTCCAGCCCCGATATGTAAGAGATATGCATACACTCTAAGAATGACAGTTGCATCTGTATGTCAGAATAACTAGTCTAAGAGCCATTTATATAGCACTAAGTTATTTTTCTTTTTAAGAACTACCTCCCATTTTAGTGTTCTAGTGCATTACATTACACAGATATACAGAGGCAATGAATCATAAAAGTGTGTAAGACAACATACAGGAAATGTTACATAACACAATGAGGGTACAGAACAGAGGAGTCATATATCATCCATACCGGGAAGCATTACATATTAAAAGTGCTTCGCCTGAAGTAACACAAAGTTGGGCTATAAAACGTATCTGGGATCTACAGAACTCAGTTTTTGGGCTGTTAGAAATTGGATTTCTGGTTGGCAGAGATATGCACCCTTCCCAAGCAGGAACCACAGTCCTAATCTGGGTAAGTCAGATACACACCATACATAAACCTGAGTTCACCCTTTTGTAGCTTGGCACAGAGAAGGCAGGCATAATTTAAGAGGCAATGTGTACATTTTTTGTGCAACTCTTTAAACAGTAGCACAGTGAAAACACCACGAAAACAGTCCACACCAGTTTAGAATAGATTATGATTTTATTAATAAATCAAGACTAAAGTGACAAAAATCCAATAAGTAGAAGTCAAGATTTGAATTTTTAAAGAATAAAAGTGTAAATAGCACTTAGAAGCAAAGAGCGTCCATGGGGTGTTATCTGGTTGTGCTGGACCGGAGCAAAGTCAAGAGTTTAGGCTGACCGCAATGGAGTGTGGGCCAGATACAGGAGTCAATCAAGGCATGCTTAACAAAGTACCTTGACCCTGGTCACTACAGTGAGATGTGGGGTGCAACCGAGAGATGCTTCAGTGTCATTTCCTGCAGGGGATGTATCCATTTTTTCCATGCAAAGATGGGGATGTGCCAGTTCCAAAGATGCAGCATTGAAGCTGAGATGTGTTGGTTTTGAAGCTGATGCTCCATGTTTCTCCACTCAGGCGAGGGGAGGCTTTGATGTTATCACACTGCAGCAGCAGCTATGTGGCGGTTCTTATGCGTCGGTTCTTGAGGCGATGTACTTGTTCCGAGAGCGATCAGCCAGGTCTGTTCCCACAACAGCGGTGATGCTTCCATTCTGCTTCATGCTGCAGAGGATGCATCGGTTCCACTGGAGCAAGTACCTGGATCCACTCTCAATGGACCAGGCACAAGAGCAGGAGTTGAGACTTTCGATATCGCTGAGTCTCAAAACAGGAGGCATGCCAGCATGCCCTTGGAGATCACTCTGGATTCAAGCAAAAGTCTAGTTCTTCCTCACCACAGGCAGAGGGTAGCAGGCAGCAGATTGGCAGTCCTTCTAGCAGCCCAGCAGTCCTTCCTGGCAGAGTTTCTTTACCGGTCCAGAAGTGTCTGATTTGGTGGGGTCAGAGATCCAGTACTTATACCCAGTAGTGCCTTTGAAGTGGAGGTGACTTCAAAGAGGGGCTCTGAAGTTCACAGAGGTCCCCCATTCCCAGCCATGGCTCCAGAATCCGTACAGGGTGGGTAATCAATCATTTGTCTGGGTACCAGACACTGCCTATTCAGGTGTCAGCTACTCACTCCCATCCTGCCCAGGATGAGCCATCAGGATGCAGATGGCCACTCAGACACACCTACCTTTCCTTTATGTGTGTCTGTCTAGAGGGAATGCTCAAAGTCCAGCTGTCACCCACCACAGATGTGTATTGGAGACAGGCTGAAGGCACACAGAGATTTAAGAGCAGAGAAATTCCATCTTTCTAAAAAGTCAAAATAACCAGTGATGAACGGAATTCTGAACAAATTAAACATTCACTTACAGTCACAGATCTGTGTTTAATCCATCCTTTTTTAGTTCACCCCAGTTTGGACCCAGCCATATGCAAATCAGTCTTGCCCCTGCTCCCCATGGGAACACTCCAGCCCAAATTGCCAGGCCAAGTCCTCCCTGGACCAGAAACAAGCATCCTCAGACCGGTTTCGGGACATCACCCCTCATCTGCCAGGATAGCTTGAATCCAGTGACACAGGGAGCACTGGATCCACATTTCCGGTCCAGGGAGGACCTGGCCTGAAAGTTTGGGCTGTCTGTTCCCATGGGAAGCAGGGTCAAGACTGATTTAGATAGGGCTGGGTCCAAACTGGAATGGCTTGGTGAGCCAAAAAACTATGGATTTAGGCCCAGATCTCTGTAATAGGGGTGAGTGTTTGACATTGTTCAGTATTCCGTCCATCATTTGTTTTTTTTTGCATTTGTTGTCCTAAGTGGGACGGGTCTGCCCAGACGTGGATCCCGTGCTCACCATGCCACCAGAGTCAAGCTATCCTGGCTGATGAGGGGGGATACACCGAAACCAGTCCTAAGATGCTTGTTTCTGGTCTGGGGAGGACCTGGCCTGTCAGTTTGGGCTGGACTGTTCAAATAGAGAGCAGGGTCAAGACTAATTTTCATATGGCTGGGTCCAAATTGGAATGGCGTGGTGAGCCAAAATACGATGCATTTAGGCCCAGATCTCTGTACTGGGAATGAGTATTTGATATTGTTCAGCTTTTCATCCATCATATGATCGTTTTGCATTTTTTTACCCTATGTGGGGCGGGTATGCCCAGACGTAGGTCCTGTGCTCACCATGCCACCGAGGTCAAGCTATCCTGGCTGATGGGTGGGTAATAGCCAGAAACCAGTCCTAAGATGCTTATTTCCTGTCTGGGGAGGATCTGGCCTGGCATTTCTTGCTGGCCTGTTTCCATGGGGAGCAGGGTCAATACTGATTTGCATATGGCTTGGTCCAAACTGGAATGGCGTAGTGAGCAAAAAAACCAATGGATTTAGGCCCAGATCTCTGCACTGGGGGTGAGTGTTTGACAATGTTCAACATTCCGTTCATCATTTGTTCTTTTTGCATCTTTCTTAAAAGTGGCACTTCTAACATAGTAATGTAAAATCCAACTTTGAAAGCAAAGAGGATTTATCCTTACTGTTCCAATGATATTGAACTTGACTGAGCTACTCCTTTTCACTCAGGAATTACAGCTTAAAAGTGTAATAAGGAATTCCCAATGTTAACCTAAAGGAGGGGTAGACCTCATAGTAGTGCAAAATGAATGTAGGTGCTTTTCATTACCAGGGAATGTAAAACTTAAACGTACATCCTACCTTTTACTTACACAGCGCCCTGCCCTTTGGGCTACCTAGGGCCTACCTTAGGGGTGGCTTATATGTAATAAAAGAGGAGTTAATTCTTAGCAAGGGGTTTTCTAACAGTGTTGGCAACTGTGGGATAGGACTTGTGTTTGTGCAATACCATACAGCAACTCATTGTTCACTACAACTCTATACTAAGACCAATTTTATTTTTTTTCAATTCTCCCCAATTGGCCTATTGATTTTTTGCTGCTGAATTATGTTTCAATCTGGAGAAGCAGCACCTGAACCTGAATTTGTGGAGTTTAATCTGGCCCAGTTAGAGTCTTATAATGTGGCTCAGATGAAGATATTTTGCAAGGAGTTTCAGTTCTCTATGAGAGGCTTCACCAGGAATGTGGAGCTACAGAGAGCCTTAAGGGCCTGGGCGGAGACCCAGATTGCAGGGGATGATGACCTAGATGAGGGGCAGGAAAATCCTGAGGAGGAGGATTACCTGATTTTGGAGCCTGAAGTGTCTCTGGAAATGCCTGTAGGGGGGCAGCAACACGATGGAAGCAGTGATGGTTCCCAGAGCAGGGAGTAGTGTCACCTCCAAGAACTTGTCCCCAGAGGAGCTGACAGACAGGAGGGAGAAATGAAAGCTGAAGTTGGAGTTTGCTAACCTAGAGAAAGAGCAGGCTCTGGCTGAGAGGAGGTTAGCTCTAGAGGAGAAGACGCTCTTCTATGAGTTGAGCCTCAGGGAGCTGGATATTAGAGCCCTGGAAGTAGGGTCCAGCAAAAGTAATGGTGGCAGCATACCTGCAGTGTCTTCACATGAGTCAAGATTCAGAATTTGTTTATTTGAAAAGTGTTATATAGCGTGAACAAGCCCCTCACGGGTATCAGAGTGATGTGCAAATAATTGGAGCATTACAAGATACAGCAACACCCTAGATGAGGGTAGTGACCTTTATGTGCAATAAATCAGACAAAACAATACATAGCAAGTGGTAAAATTGTTTTCATAATCTGGGGCAGTACAGGCTAAGGTAACACCCCAGCTGAGGGAGGTAATATCTCAGTGTTAGGATAGCTAGGTCAGAAATGCCAAAACCATTACTGATTTGGTGCCCAGTTATGTGGTGGGGGGTGATACGGACAAGTGGTTTGCAACCTATGAAGTGGCTCTAAGAGTGCACACGGACCCAGAGGAGTTCTGGGGTGGTAGCCTATGGAGGTAAATACCCACAGTGGGGAGATGCACTCTTCTTACGCTAGAGGTGAGAGGTGATACATGCTACACTGCGATGAAAATCATCTTGACCAGTAAGTTTGAGCTGACCCCTGAAAAGTATAGATCAGTGATTTAGGGCCAACCACATGCTATCTACACAGAGCTGGGTTGATTGCTTAGATTATGCTGGCAAGGCACTGAAGGGCTGGGTGAGGGACAGCGAAGTCGATGATTATTCAGGGCTGTACAACTTGATTTTGAAAAAGCATCTGCTTGATCTTTGTTTTACAAAACTGTGCCAACACATTGTAGATAGTAAGCTTTCTGACCCTAGGATGCTTGCTGATGAAGTAGATATCTGGGTAAGCACCAGAGTGTCCGGAAAGTTACCTGGGGTTTACCCCAAGAAGGGTGGTTCAGGTTCCTCCCAACAGAGTGAGGTGGAAGTTCAGAGGGACCCAGGCAGGTCTCAGGTTAAGGGGAAAGGAAAGGGTCCCCATGCCCCCTCTGAAAAGAGGGAGGGAGGGTCTGGTGGGCAATGGCCCAGGGTGCCCCATTTCCAACCCCGCTGCTTTGATTATTCTCAACTAGGACACAAGCAGGGGAATTCAGAATGTACAATGAATCCAACCACTGCGGGGGACTCTACATGGAATGACAATGTGGCCTTAGAGGAAATTATTTCCCAGGGGCAGGTCATAGACCATGCCTCGATCTCCATCAGCTGATTGACTCAGAGGGTGAGCTGGTGATCCCTGAGGGTGGAAGTCATCACTTTCACCAGGTGAGAATGAATGGGGTCCCAATCACTGCTCAGAAAGATACTGGGGCTAGCAGGACCATGGTTGTGGAAGAGCTAGTCTCCCCAGAGCAGTACACCGGGGAGGTGTGTAGAGTGACTTCATCCCTTGGGCAGGACTTTTTCCACCCTATGACCCTGGTATCCCTAGAGTGGGGGGGCAGGTGACCCAGAGATGGGTCATAGTTAGTCCCCAGGTTCCCATTGACTGCATTCTGGGGATTGAGTTGCCCCCAGTGTCAGGAGAACTGGGAGGTATGGCCATCACAGGTGCCCTGACAGTTCCATTTTCTGGGGGTCCCACTCCAAAATGGAGGGTACAGAACCCCAGACGTAGAGAGAGAGGGGGAGGAAGGACTCACCCTTGACTTCTGTCTAGCCCAAGGGTACTGACCCTGGGTTTAAGGACCAGTTGCAGGATACCACCCCTGAACTGGTGGGAGGTAGAGTTAAAAAAGGGGGCATGTCACCTGGGGCTACTGCCCCCACTCTGAGAAACCACAGAGGACAGAGACTCCTGCATGGCATGGGGCTTTGCTCTTGACACTGATAGCTTTTAGTGGCCTCTGCTGGTTGCTGTCCTTGTGGACAGAGTTTTTCTTGGGTTGGGTGCAGAAGTCAGACCCAAGGGGTGGAATGAGCCACATCACTTTGTTGGCCATGGTGGTAGTAGCTACCTACTGCGATGCATTAGTGAGCAGATTAAAGTTAGGTGCTGCACAGATGGGTCCACCAATAAGGAGAAAGGCTCCTCATGGGTCACTTCAGTGGCCCCAAAGAACATAGACAGAGGGATCCAACTGGGTTCAGACAGGCATAGAACTGGCAGTTACACCTGCAGTGGTAGGCCATTGTCCAAGGTTCTATCGGCCGAAGCAGGGGTGTCCATCAAGGTATTTGATTAGGCTTCTCTGGCTTTAAGCTGGTGGGTCAGGTTGGAAAATGGATCTCTCTGTAGGGTCCCCCCAGACTTTTTGTCCTTCCTCTTCCTCTTTTTGCTGATTTTCTTTGTTGGCCATAAGACTATGAGCACTTTACAACTGCTGACCAGTGCTAAAGCACATGTACTTCTTCCCTAAACATGTGTGTAATTGCTGTATACATGATTGGCATATTTAATTTACCTATAGTTCCCTTGTAAAGTGGCAGACCATATACCCAGGGCCTGTAAGTTGAATGTTACCAGTGAGCTTGCCGCACTAATTGTGTCACCAAGAGAAGTAGCCTTTCAAACCTGTCTCTGTCCTGCCATTGCAGGGCCTGTGTGTGCAGTTTATTGCCACTTCGACTTGGCATTTAAAACTACTTGCCAAGCCTTAAACTCCCCTTTTTCTTCATAGATGCCAACCCCAAGGTAGGCCCTTGGTAGCCTTAAGGCAGGGTGCTTTATAAGTATACGTTAGGACATGTACATCTCTGTTTTGCATGTCCTGGTAGTGACAAACAGCTAAATTAATTTTTTCACTACCGTGAGGTCTACTCCACTCATAGGTTAGCATTAGGTATTCCCTTATACATGTTTAAGTGGTAATTCCTGATCAGAAAGGAGTAACTGTTTCATGTTTTATATCTTTGGAATGCACTTTCTCTGCACTTTCTGTTCAGTGTGCCTTGCAGGTTGTCCCCAATACATGTTTGAGTTGGTTGGCAGCTACACTTTGTGTATTCCGTCTAGACAGCCACAAACACAGGAAGGATAGGTGTTTTTGACTACCCATCTACATACATCTGCATTCTGATGGCCCTGCCTTGGCAGGAAGGAAGGGAGGGGCTAACACTTCACTGGATCGGTAGTGTCCTGTCCCCACACACAGGGCTGATTTACCTTCACAGATAGCCTGGCAGACAGGGCTGGATTCGAAAGATGGACCTGTGCACTTCAAGGAGCTGCTTTAAAGTCACTTCCACATCAAAGGCACTTTTGGGTAAAAGAACTGGGTCTCTGACCCCCTAACGACAGACAATACTGGACTTTGTCAGAATTTCTGCTGTGCTACTTAAAGGACTCAACTGGACTGCTGATCTGACTCTGCCTTCACTCCAAGTGTGCTTCAAGGGCTTGTTGGTTTGTCTCCTGTTGCTTGAGACTCTGGGATATCAAAGGCTCTACCCCAGCTCCTGTGCTTGGCCTACTGGAAGTGGCCCAGATACTTGCAACATGGACTTTGATGCATTTCCTATCTGCGTGTAGCAGAACTGGCGCATCGACCTGGTTATAGGAGTAAAATCGGTGCATTGCATCAGAACCAGCGCTTTGCCTCACAAAATCAATGCATTGGACAGTGTATCAATGCCACTGCAGCTTGGAGAGATCAACGTATCCCATCGACTGTGTGGGGAAACCCAAATCTTCACTCAACGCCTCTCGACTCCAACACCCATCTACGGAACCGGCGCATCACCATCAGCGCATAGAGAAAATCAATGCATCCTCGACTTGCGGTACCCACATCGTTGCATCTCATGATACATCTCACTGTTGCAACCAGAAAAAGTGCATTGTTCAGTGGGCCAGCATAGGTCCTATGGCTGGCTGGTGATCCATCATGGGGGAACCGAACTTTGACTTAGCCCCGGTCCAGGGTGACCTCAAGTAACCCCTAAAGCGCTATTTCTTTCTAACTGCTACACTGCATTTATTCTTTTGAAATTCAATATCTCAACTGCTATTCATTGAATTTTTGTCATTTTTACCTTGTTTTGTTCATAATATAATAATCTATTTTTCTAAACCTGGGTGGAGTCTTTTGTGGTATATTCATTGTGTTACTGTGTATATGTGTGTGTGTGTGTTGCACAAACACTTTACATGTTGCCCCTTTAGATAAGCCTGACTGCTGTGTGCCAAACTACCTGTGGGTGAGCACAGGCTATCTTTTAGTGTGAACTTAGCTTACCCTGACTTGAGTGGTGATTCCATCCTGGCCTGGGTGCATACCTCAGCCAACCAGGAATTCCATTTCTAACAGCAGTGTAGTCTACACACACAGGTTGCAGTGGCAGGCCTGAGACATGGTTGAAGTGCTACTTATGTGGGTCGCACAATCAGTGCTGCATGCCCACTGGAAGCATTTAATGTACGCACCCTGGACACATGTAGTGCAATTTACTTGGGATGTATAGGTAAATTAAATATGCCAAACAGGAGGATGTATCAGTCAAACTATGTTTAGAGGAGAGAGGACATGCACTTTTGCACTGGATAGCAGTGGTAAAGTGCTCAGAGCAGAGTCATAAAGCCAACAAAAGCAAAGCCAGAGAAGGAGGCAGAGGAAGGCAAAATGTGTGGGGTGATCCTTCGTAGAGGGCCATTTTCCAACATGAGGTAAGGCTTTATTACTAACCAAAGGAACCCGTTTTAGCAAACTTCGAATAACAAAAGATTGAGAAGTAAAATAAGGTTCTAAACTTATTCCTTTCCATTTGCATACAGCTCCTTGATGTTCATTCATAACTGGATGTGCTATATAACAACAATTTAACTAATGAACTACAGGTAACACAAGGATTTTTGCAACAGAAGCAGTAGACATCTGAGCTAAGTACATAAAATACAAATCAGTGACCTGTACCTTACAAGTTATGCTTTTAAGCAGGTACATCAGCCTTCTGTGCTATTTCATGATGAGTCACACATGTGATTAGACAGCACATAGTGCTATATAAATACAGTTACAATTACATAGCTATCTCCAGCAAGGGCCTTAACCGCCTGAGTTATCTTGCAGTTATTCTACCCTCGAAATTGCTGGGTACAAAAATATCTACTTAGAATGAAGCCTGTTTATGACCAATCGAGTAAGCCAGAGCAGATTTACTGTCACATTTGTAGTTGCTGCTAATTTCTTTGGGCCAGAGTTTTAAAAAAGTATATAAGTTGACTGTCTGGTTCGTCTCCTCACGCCTCCCCGTGACTCCACCCCCTTTATGCCTCCACACCTTGAGTCCCGGTTTATGAGATCAGGACAGGCCCGGTTCTAGCGGGTGGGTCGGGTGGGCCAGGCCCACCCAAACATGAGCCTGGCTCACCCAAACATAAGCTTTGGCCCTCGCAGTGAGGGCTTAAAGGCAGGCGCGCAACGCCATTGCGCTCAAAGGGCTTCATCCCCCCCCCCTCCGGTCGTGTGTCAGCCCGGCTGAGACAGCTTCCCGGGAGCACACACAGAGACAGGCAGTTTTCGAGATTATCACAGCCGCACCAGAGTACTTCACATGTCTTTAGAAGACCATTTACATGTTAACGAGGCTTTGTTTATTTTTTCACCCCTTCATCTCTACTAGGGGCATGGCGAAAGGCGACAGATCCTATCTTTGGCACTGGTAACCTTTGCCTACTGTCCTGCTGCGTGGACATTTTTTTTTCTATGCAGCGCAGGAGAAAAGAAGTTTGTTTAATCCTATTCACCTTTCCTAACTCCTGCAGCTGCATATCACATCAAAACACACAAGATGATGGACGGAATGTTGCACATTGGCAAAACATTCACCCCCAGTCACAGATCTGGGTTTAATCCATCATTATTTTGCCCGAGAAGTGTCACTTGCCTGATCTCCCACCTCAGAAACCTCCTCTTCCCATCAAAGGAACATTACATGGAAAAAACACTTTTTGAGAGTGATAATATTTAGAAAGAGATTTGGAAAAGAGTGCGTTTTACTGGGCCTTGTAAGACTAAAAAGAGATAAAGGAGGGCCCGGAAGCAGGCCTGCCTAGACATATATGCGACAAATCGAGCCCACAGTGGCCTACCCGAATGCACCCTTGGCCCACCCAAATAAAAATTCCTGGAGCCGGGCCTGGATCAGGAGTAACTATTTTTGCATGGTACTAGTCAGATTAGCTTCAATAGGTAGCAGTGTGCTCTGTTACTGTGCAAGGATTCACACTGGTACAGTTGGTTTCTGCGGATGCTGGTATGAATTAAACCAGGCGTTGGTTGTATTACTAGGAGACGACAGCAAGTGTCCGCCAAAGCAAAGGCTTTACAGCTGTAACCGTGTTCAGCACCATGGAGAGCACAGAGTGCTCGTGAACGCTGCGGGTCACGGAGGTGCTGAAGTGAGAGCGCAAGACTGAATACCAACGCAGACACTGCTCAGACCTACGCCAACACACACGGTGCATGGGTGAACCGATGTCTCCGCAGAAGACCATTTGTTCTTGCCTCTATGTACCTTTAAAGTGTTCGTGGCCCCGCCCACTGCTCCTGGTCGCTCCTCCCACCCTTTCCTCAGCTCTGCCTGCTGCCTCTCAGCCCCTGGGCTCTCTCCCTCACTAGGCTCCCTGGTCCAGCAACAGCAGCAGCCATGGCTGACATGAAATCAGGCGTCTTTGCCAAAAACGTGCAGAAGCGGCTGAGCAGGGCTCAGGAAAAGGTACAAGGGGGCCAAGAAGCGGGGGGCGGGTTGGTTGCTGCACCCGAGACGGCAGCATCGGAGAGGGGAAAGGGCACGATCTGGGGGATGCTGCCGCCTTCTTTGTCGTTTGCAATGTGGACATCGTGTGGGGGTTGGGGTCCGGGGGAGGAGTCTTCGCTGGCACTGGGCACGCGAGCCTTGGTGTGCAGGGACCCCATGAAGCAGGTGCCAGGGAAGCTTGGCTTGTTAAGCTGCCTTCCATGATATGTGCAGGAAGGATGATGTGTTAAAAATGCTGTCGTTGTGTTAGTATTCTAGTTCCGTGTTGTGCGATGCTACCGCGCCGGCTTACATGGTCACGAGTGCCCAGAGGGTGCCCCCTTCCCTAGGTGAATTGGGCCGGGGTGGCCCTCCCACCTCCTTCCTAGACAGCAGCCACTCTCGGGCAGGCAGAACAGTCCGTCTCACTGTAATCCCTTAAGACTGCCTGCTGCGGCCCCGAGTATGTCGCGGCGGCATCCACCGCGGCTTCACGCTGCTGTCAGTGCACCTCACCGTATTCACAGGCAGGACTGAGCGGGCAAGGACGGGCTGAGGGGGTCGATGCTGTTCTAAGACCGATCAATAATGCGGAGGAAGAGAAGGATCGTCTTTGACAGAGTGTCCTGGGATGGGTTTTCAGTGCACGCTTCGCACGAAGAAGCTGAGGCGAACGTGTCCTACCATGGGCTGTCCTTCTGCTGGAGGTCAGGGAGGCAGCTGGGCCAAAGACCCCCAAACACATGCACACTTCTGCCAAGGGACGCATAGAAACCGAAAAAAGGACTCTGCGCCTCTGGGGATACCCCGGGCTGTCAGGCCCGTCAGAGCATAGACAAAGGATGAATATTTATAGCGTGGGCACGTGGGCCGAGCTGCCTGCGCCCGTCAAAAAAGGCAACTCGCCGCTTTATATTTTCAAGTCCTGCTAAATGGACGTCATGTTAGTGCGCATTAATGGCATGCTGAGGAATTTACAGTAAATGGTTAGCGGCATTTTACTTTGTGATTTTTAATGGGAACATGCATTTTTATTGTCACGAGTTAAAGAATGTTTCTCTTGTGCTCCCGTTCATTGATCCCCGTGTTTCCGTGTAGCGTGTTCACCCTCACGGTGTGTGTGTGGACTGAGATGGGGAAAGGCACGGATGAGAAATGAGACACGAGCCCCGACATGAGCGTGAGTGAGGGTGAAAGACACAGCGAGTACTACAGAGTAACAGTGATTCGGAGACAGTTATAGCGCCCTCGAGGAGGTTGTAAAAGAAAGGGGTGAACAGCGTGGGAAATACAGTGAAAGAATTAGAAGAGAAAGAGAAGGTCTGTGTGACATAAGAGCAGACATGCCCATGTGTGAGAGGGAGGTAGTAAGAGAGACTGGAAAACAGATAGCTTGACTCAAATATATGCAGAGGAAGCGCTAGAGTTTAATGTATTGCAAGCGACAACCCATCAAAATAACTACGCGAGTACACACACGCACGCACAAATACACACCCAAACACAGAAACACGCACGTGCTGTCACGCAGACAAAACTGCATCATAGTACAGTCACAGACATCTCGACCAACACACCATCTCCCCACAGATTGTGACAGCTACAATGACACCTTCCTCGTACACGCCATACACATGCTTGCACACACACTTGCGCGCGCATGCACAAACACCCACATTCTGACATTTCTCACACACAGTAGTAAAATAACAACAATTTCGTCTGTCTCTGTTTCACACGAGTGGTTTTGTTTACGCGCAATTTTACAGAGCATAACCTGCTAGTCGGAAGCAAACACAATAGGTGGGCGTCACTGCACACTTGATAAAGACTCTGAGCCATGCATAGCCTCTGTCTAACATTACTATTTAGTTCTCGAAAGAGTAAGGACATGCGCGTTGAAAGGCAGTGCACACCTTGCACCGCAGAGCTCTGCACCTGTTGTTATTATGCGCTCATCCCTGCGCGTGCTGGAGTTTGCTACATCTGAGCGTCGCACGCCGCGAGCCCAGAGGAGTAAGCGGATTGTATTTCCTTTAATATCCTGTCTGCCTGGCTCTGAGTCACGGTGAACCCTCCCAGGGGTCCTAGCAGCTGAATGGAGCTGCCCCATGTGCGGTCACGCCCATCTCCGCACCACGTGAGCCACTCATCCCAAGAGGCCACATTCTGTCCTGTGCAGTCTTTTATTGTTTAATTCCCAGCAACATTTACCAACGTGTTCCAAGTTCTCCGCCACCTTGCACTAGTTAAAAGCATTCACTATTAAACAAGAGACATATTTTAACAATAAAAATATATGTCATCCTACATCTCCCCCGTGTAGGTGTTAACATTAAAACACGTTTATAGGTATTCTTTAAATACAGAAAAAAGCTTGTAAAATAAAGAAACAACTCAGTTGCAATGCATTTGTTACCAACAATAGAGGATCACTTGATGTTCAGAATAGTAGGATTCATAGTACTAAACAACCACTGGCAAAGTCAATAGGCCTGGCTTGCAAGTGACCCGTAACCAAAGCATTAAAAAAATTGCCTGCTGCAGTGAAGAAGAAAAAACAATCATTGTTTTCTGTGTGCAATGCATCAAGGAGATAAAGAATGTAATTCTGGTTGGTTGGGTGTACTTTTGAGATGTAACATAGTCCTTCAAGTGTTGCAATGCAAGGACTACTTAGGATGTAGAATGATTCTCCGCATGTGATGAGACAGAAATATTCCTCTGGTCAGAGCCACAGCCCACTGTAGGTATATTTTGAGGCACTAGTATAACAAGACTTTGCAGACAGCTATGCTGTTAAGCCTGACCTGAAAACCTTTTTCATCATTAACACTAGGGGGCATATGTATGAAACCCATTTCCCGTTCGCAAACGGCTTGCAAACGGGAAAAAGCCTATTGGGATGTATCATCCCAAAAGGCCCTCGCAAAATAGGGAATCGCAAATTTTGCAATTCCTTATTTTGCAAAAGCATTCAAGGAATCGCAAATTGCGATTTCTTAAATGCGATGTAAAAAGCACCCAAGTTGTGTGATTTCTCCTTAAGAAATTGCAAATTACCACCAACTTCAAGTTGGTGGTAATTTGCGATTTCTTTGAAGAACGTACTTTTTTGCATTTTTTAAAGTACCATGTGGTGCACATAAATGCCCAGGGCATGTATGTGTGGCACATGTGAACACATGCACATTCCAGGGGTGCAACAGGGTGTTCTTTTGACACCCTGGCACCCTTGAAATTGCATCCTCAATTTGCGATTCTCTAATTGAGAATCGCAAATTGAGAATGTCTTCCCATTCATTCCTATAGGAATGAATGGGGAGGTATTCTTTAATTGCGAATCGCAATTTGTGATTCGCAATTAAGGAATATGTAGGATTCGCAAAATTATTTGCAAATCCTACATACATAGCGTTTTGCGATTCTCAAATAGCGATTCACAAAAAATCGCTATTTGAGAATCGCAAAATAACATTTTGATACATATGGCCCTATGTCCACACTGCTGATCTTTTTTACTTCCTACAGACAGTGCGTGATACTGAAACATACTGTAACGCTCTATGGTCGGACCTCAAGATATTTTAGAACCCCACAATGTAGTCAGGGCTGCAGCATGGTTTTAGGAGCAGCATGAATGGGTTAAAACTAGGGGTGGGCATAACTTGAATAATTCCGTATACCATAATCCCTTGGAATTACCTAAAAATTCAACTAGATTATGTTTGGATTATGCGAGAAGAGTAATTCGTAATTAGTTCCCCCTTGTTTACAAAACTGAGAGGAGGATGCATTTTGTGCTAAGAAATAGCGCTAAATGCAACAGAACACAAATAGAAAAGCGCGAAGTCTCTTGCGCTTGCTAAATGTGCTCTTGGGTTTGGATTTTGCCGCAACTTGTCACCAGCATTTAGCACTATTTTCTTCCTGCAGAACTCACATCCGAAAATGGACTTGAGGATGCATTTTTCACTAAGAAGCAGCGCTAAATGCTGTAGAACATGAACAGCAAGAGCTAGAAGCCACTCACGCTCGCTTAATGTGCTCTCTCTGTAGGATTTTTTCCTCCCTAAATTACTCTTTTAATTGCGTTAGCAGGAGTAAATGCATAATTATCGGTAACCACATCAAAGAGTTGCGCAGAATCACAGAAATTACTTTGATTACTCCAGAGTAATTGAAATTCTGCCCAGTCCCAGTGAAAACCCTCTACTACAGGGATCATGAGGACCGTTCTAGCTTATTTTATCTTTGCAATGTGGGCATTAAACTAAAACACCCTGGTCGTCATTTTTCCCCCATACTGTGGGACCTATTGATGTAGAGTGCAAAGCATAGATGTACTGATCACATCCCAGCAAACCTCCCGTGAAGTAGGGGTAGTTTACGGAGTGGTAGACATTCCTGTGTTTGAATCTTGGATTGTACCCTAGACTTTATGCAGTGAGGCTGTCTGTGAACTCTGCTGACTATGTAGGATGTATGCAATGAAAACATTTATCAATGTTACATCCTAACATTATCAAGGGGAGGCCCTGGCAGGTGATTGCCAATCCATTAATCCGAAAAATCTCCAAGGAAGCTGAGTTCTGAGTTAAATATTTCACTCAGTTTATTTGCATAAAGAATTAATTGAAACTTTGTTAGCCAGGAAAGAACTCAGAGATTACATAAAAATCTATTACAGATTACATTCTGCTTTACATGATCATTTTTTTTATTCGCTCAGCTGCGCTTATCAGTTTCCCTTCAATTACATTTCGTAGCAGAATAACGCAGGCCTCCAAGCTCCCAGAACTTTTTGCCTTTCTCCTGTATTTTTACTGACCCGTTGTTGGTGGTTTTAGGACTCTGGGCACTTTATCACTGCTGTTCAGTGCTAAAGTGCATGTGCTCTCTATGGTAAACTTGGTAAGATTGGTCTACACCTGTTTGACATATTTAATGTACCTATCAGTCCCTTGTACAGTGGTATCTCATATACTCAGGGCCAGTAAATTAAGTGCTACTGGTGGGCTTGCAGCGCTGCTTGTGCCACCCCCCAAAGTAGCCTTTCAAACCTGTCTCAGGCCTCTGTCACTGCAGGGCCTGCGCGTGCAGTTTACTGCCGCTGTGACGTGGCACATAAAGTGCCACGTCTGTGACTGCCCTTTTACTAAATATCAGTCACCCCTAAGGTAGGCCCTAGCTAGCCCTGTGGGCGTGGTGCATTGTAGGTAAAAGGTAGGACATGTGCCTTAACTGTATGGCATGTCCTGGTAGTGACAAACAGCCATTTTGGTTTCTCACTGCTGTGAGGCTGCCTTCTCATAGGAATGCATTGGAGATTCCCTGATAAGTGTTTCAGTGGTAATTCCTGATATGAGAGGGGCAGCGTGGTCAAGTTTGGTATGTTTGGAATAGTGGTAATAAATGCTGCGTAACGGTGTGCGCAGATTTATTATCACTATTTTAGAAATGCCACTTTTAGAAGTGGGCATTTCTGTGTTTTTTGTGTCTTTGTGCCTGCCTGATATGTATTGCATATCTGGCTCTGGAGTGACAGGGGCTGGAGAGGTGCTGTGGCTCCAGAGGGGCTGGATTTACAATGCTGGCTCCGCCCCCCCTGTGGTGTGTCAGGGGTCAGAGCCTAACCTAACAATGAGGGAGTTTGAGCACTGTATAGAAATGTTGGAGTGCTCCCTAGAACTGGTTTGGACTGAGCGCAGAGCCCTAAGAACAAAGACAAATGTGGTATAAGTATTGGGGCTGTGACCCCATGTAAAGTGTGCTGCTTAGTGCTGACTTGGAACTGGTAGCCAGCAGGCTACTGGACTGCCAGGAGGGACTGCCGCTTGGGACCAGGCTATTACCTGCTGGGGAGGGGCTGGAGGGACTGCCCCTCTGCTTAGGGTCCCTGCGTGCTGGCCTGCTTGCTGTTTCTGTGCCCAGCTCTGCCCGTTGTGACTCTGAGGAAGCTCAGCGCAGGAGAAGCGCTCTTCTGCGAGTGAAAAAGCTACGAGCGCAGCCTGCTCCCTGTTCGGTCTTCAAATGGGAGACAGGCGGGGCGCTTCACAATTGTCTTATTTGCCCTAGGTGTTGTGGAGCAGTGCGTGGAGAGCGTTGTGCTCCCCGTGAGTTGAGAAAGCGCTTGAACAGCGCTGATCAGGGCCTGGCACAGTGCTGTGTCCCCCCCTCCGGTTGCGGAGCACAAACAGGGTGCTGTCTACCAGGCCCTGCACTGGCTCAAGGAGGTGCGTGCAGTGTGGCACAGTGTCCGTGTAGTGCGTGGTGAGCCATTCAGTTTTCAAAGTGCCGAGAGCTGCAGCTGAGGCCCTCAACAGGACTCTGCCTGTTGCCAGGGTAACAGGAAGCCCAACGGAGGCAGCGCCGAGTGAAGAAGAGGCGCAGTGACCTAAGAGTGCGTGACGGGCACTGTGTAAATTACCAGTCCCGAGCCCGAGAAGAGGGCTCCAACTTCTCTCCGACCAAGTGCCGTGGCCGGAAGTCAGGCAGTGAGTGAGCCTGACCGTGGGCAGGGCCCACGACTACAAACAGACATGCCAGGCAGAGGCCGCGTCTGGTTGTTGGCAGGGCACACTGCCGAGAGAAGACGAGACGGAGGAAGCCGAGTTGGGGCACCAGCCACGGGAGGGCTGTGCATCGTGGGAAGGAGACGACTGTCAGCTGGTTCAGGTACGAGCGAGCTGCCCCGGTGCCCCAAGGAGCACGAGTGTACCAGACCAAGTTAGGCAGACTGGTCTGACTGGGAGATACCATCTCCTTTGGCAGCGCCATATCCCTACGTGGGCTTGAGGAGAACGCTGCCCGTTACCCGTTCAGGCATTCTGGGCGGGGGTTAGACTGGGGTGAGACTTCAACGGAGACCCCCAGTGGGTGGACCTACCACTTCCAAATCCCGATGTGGGACAGGCAGGCATGGTTATTGCCTGCTGATGATGACCCATGGATATTTAAGTGTTTACTGTGGTGCACTATTGCTGATACCTGTGGCTAATATGGTCTATGCATGATGTGTTTATGCCAAGGGCAGTATATGCCAGTAGTTACTGGTTGGTCTCGCTCACTGTGAGCTCTGGGAGTGGCAGGATGCACGTGTGTTGTGCCCTGATGGAACTAGGCTGTTGATATGGTTTACTGTGGTGCACTGGTGCTAATGCCATGATGTATGCCTAATGTGCTTGGGCTAGGGGTACTATGATCAATGTTTACTGTGATTCTCATGTCCCAGATGTTATGCCTAACGTGTGGTGCTAAGAGCACCTTTACCAGCAGGTACTGGTTGTTTTTGTTTTCCCTACTTGTGTGTGCTAAGGGTTCTGACAGTGGCCCGATTGGCTCTGTCATGTATATAATCCCCTGTAAAGTAATACCTAGTGCCAGATGGCACAGTGTACATATGTGATTATGCTCTGATGTGTTTTATGGATAATGCAAAGGCTATTTTTATATAACCTTGTGTGGAGTTTCTTTTGTGGTGTGCCTAGTGTGTCGCTGCTGTGTGAGTGTGTTGCACAAACGCTTAACACATTGCCTCTGGGATAAGCCTGACTGCTCGTGCCAAGCTACAAAGGGGGTGAGCAGGGGTTATCTTCGGTGTGTATCTCCCTTGCCCTGACTAGAGTGGTGGTTTCTGCCTGGCTTAGGCGCTTGCCCTAGCCAACCAGAAATCCCATTTCTAACAAGTATGTTATACAAGGTTTATTTGTCTAGAGTATACACTCAAAAACCTCTTGGCACTTTAGGAACCACTCTTCTTAATATTAGCTAAAAGAAAGCACTTCAGTACCAAAACATAGAAAAAAAAGGATATAAAACTAGCAAAAAAGTTACTGCTAAAAAAGCCAGATGTTAAGCACTTTTCCTTATCTGAGATAGACAGGTTTCTTATCAGAGGTACTGGTGCAGGGAATTCCAAATGCTAGGAGCCGTGGCAGAGATTGCTTTCTTGCTAAATGTGGAAAGTCTGACTTTGTTCATTGACAATAAGAACTGATTCGCAGATTTCTGGCTTTAAGTAGTTTGATGTTATCTGAGTTTAGGAACTAAAATGGCAGAGGGGTTCTACCAAGTGACTATAAGAATCAGTATCATAGATATAATAAGCATTGACAAAGTCAATGTGTCTGGCACTGGTTGCCAGCCTTCTGGCGTTGACAATGCCTATTTTATTTGTTTTCATGTTTTTATGTAAATCTTTATTGAAAAGAAAAACATATTTGCTTTCTCAGAGCTGTGGGCAGTAAGTCTGGTACTGGCTGCTGGTTATTTTAGCTCTGTCAGTGCTTGTTCTGGGCAGTGAAAGGAATTACATAGTGAGAAAAGGTGCTCCTTGTGAAAGAGGAGGATGCTGTCACTTACAGTGAAGTTAGCGAATGGCTGAAGTGGGCTGGCCCTTTGCTGTGTGCTCTATGGTGTAATGAGCCATTGAAAAATGTGAATGACATAATGACAGCTCAACTATGTAATCTGATTTAGATATTTTGAAAACGGGGGTCATATGTTTACATCTTGAGCAGCCTACTAACAAGCAGGCTGCTGTGTTTTTTGCTAACTGGAGATGCTGAAGAGCATCTTCAAGTTTTATTAGTTTCTGTACTTTCTTTAAAAAAGACATTAAAATTTGAAGCTTACTCATTTCAAAGAGGGTGAAGAGAGAGCAAACCCGAGTTTTGGGCTGTTCTACGAGGCTCCACTTACTGGTGGGCTGTGTTTTTGTTTAGTGAGCAGACTGTGTTCAGACTGGCACAAGAGCTAGAGTTATCAGGGGGATGCAGATCCTCACAAAGTGTAAGTTCACTGCTACTGAAACCACAGATTTTCCACAAAAAGAGAATGAGCTACAGAGCCTTCTTGGGTATCACCCAGAATATATGGAACTCTCTGTCACCGGAAATCCGCCGACTTTCATGTACCTCTTCATTCAGAAAAGAAGTAAAAACAAGTCTAATGAACAAGTTTCTGCCCTAAGATACATTATGTTTTATTGTTTATTTACCTGCCTATTATTCCGATGCTCTGTATGACCACTACATTGCTCAATCCTGGAAAGCATTCAGGCTTAAATCAAAGGCAATGTATAAAGTACTTTAACAGTGCATAAATACGAAAATATACCATAAAATATTTTTGTATTCTATTAAACAGTGATAAAAGGTGTGCAGGCAGATGGTTGAAGAAAGGTCTGGGATTCAGATGAGTGTTGTTCCTAAAATATGCGTTGAGTAGGATGCTATCATAAGTTGAGATGGCTAAGAGGATTTTTTTTACTGAATTTCATTATCAAGAGCTCTTTCAAAATTAAATTGCAAAATAAATATTCTGGAATGGAGAAAAAAAATATAACTTTTGGTTAGATTTTTATGAGACAGGCATGAGAGCTCCAGTACACATTTCAATACAACATTTAATAAACACAGTCATTCAAACTAAATTGAAAATAGATTGATCATTCCCTGGTTCAATTAACTTCCATTATTAATGTTTGCTGGATCGGTAGTAATAAATCAAGGGGCATATGTACAAGGGGATTGCGCCACTGGAATGTCACTTTTTTGGACGTTCCGAGGGCGCAGTGTCCTGCACCATATTTACAAAGCAGCTTTCAGCTACTCTGCATGGCTTAGCTCCTCTTTGCAAATATGGTCCCTTAGTGCAAGGGTGTTTCCATGAGTCTGGCATAGATTTTGTACTGGAAGGGAATTCTTCCAGTACAAAATTGCATGCTTAGAATAACTTGAAACCTTTTCCTACTTTGTATGTGTGCTGTACAGTGCAGCACACATACAAAGTCAGAATGAAAGGAAAAATGTAAGCATTTCTCCTTCATAGTGCCTATTTGAAATGGGTGCTATTTTCTCACGCTAAACCCTGTCTACCTTTTTAAGTAAATAGGATTTAGCGTCAGAAGCTTTGGGTGGTTGCTTGGGAATGCCCATGCACCACTCATGGTACGCCCTCTTGGCGTTAATTAATGCACGCATAGTGATACTTTCGGGTGTTTTCTAGTGCTAAACAAATTTATAGCACTGGAAAGTAAACTAGTAAAAAAAGATTTAGCATCATTTTGCGTCACTTTTGTGATGCAAAGATGGCGTTAAATTTTAGTAAATAGACCCCTGAGTCTCTTTTGAAGGACTCATGTCTTGTGTACAGCAGTTAAGTGCAGAGTCAGGTGGAGTACAAAATACTAACTTAAGTCTGTCTTAAGTCTGTCTTAAGTTTGTCTTAAGTTTGTCTTAAGTCTGTCTTAAGTCTGTCTTAAGTCTGTCTTAAGTCAAACTTAAGTCAAATTTAAGTCAAACTTAAGACAAAATCCTAACTTCTGTGAATACCAAAAGTAGTAAGTTTAGGATTTTGTCTTAAGTTAGTTCTGTGAATCGGGCCCTCAGTGTCGATGTGGACATATTTTTCGAACATTTTCTGTGGTATTGCTGAGGATTTTGAGTCCTCATACTAACCTTTTATTGAAAATCCACTACCATTATATCTCCACACTTCGCTCCAGCAATGCAGCAGACAAGTCACCATGGATTGAGTGGCTTTTCTAACACCACGTCTTGTGACGTCAACTCTGGATTTTGGTAGAGACAAAGGTGTCTATGACAGTGGCATTACAGCGACATATGGTAGCATAAATAGCATGTTTATAAAGATGTTTATCTCAGGTTTTCGTTTACCACCATCCTCTTAATCACGAAATTAGTATTACTCTATCAGTTACTTTACACCCATCCAGACAATCCCTTTAAAGGGAATCAGGAGTGTTTTAAAACAGCCATGTTAGCAAATTAAAGATGATGGTCCTAGCTCTCCTAGACTCCAATTGGATTGTGGTGATACTATGTCATTGGCATAAGCTGTCAATTACATCAGGACTGCCCCAACTCCGCTCCAATTTAGGAAAGAGGTGACGCTAGATCACAATTAACTAACCGTCCACAACTCAGATTCCTTTCTTATTACTCACCGACTTTAAGCTTACCTTTGACCATGCACCGTGCTCCTCTGCCTTTTGCAAGACAATAGGGCATGTATCAACCTCAATTCTGCAGATTGTAATTGGTCTCAAAACAGCTTTAAAGCACAGCTATAAATATTGTTCACATTTTTATGTTCTTAAATGGATTGGGTTGGTCTCTCATTACCGGTGCTCCACTGTCTCAAGGGACTGAACCACTGTGTTTTAATATAGCCGTAGAATCTGCCGTAGTGGGCTCTACCGGCCATTGAAGGCACACTCCAGCGTTAATGACCCAATATGGAGGCGAGGGCCTTTAACAAGGGAGCGGGCCTTTAATGGCCAGAAGAGCCCGCTACGGAGGGCTCTAAGGCTATTAGAACATTCCGCCCCTAGAGGGCAGAATGTTCTGATTTGTGAAACAAAGGCCTCACAGAGCCTGAGGGGGTTGTAATACCCCCCGGGCTCAGTGAGGCCTTTGTTCACATCTATTGCTGAGAACACACATTGGATTGTTAATGTTCTGGGCTTCTACCAGCCATAAGAAGCCCGGACCACTCTATTGTCTTCAATGGAGCGCTCAACATTCCAATGTTCAAATGATCATTTTGTAGCAGGGCAATCTTTATGATTGTGATAGTCATTTAGAATACTCACCCTATTTTATAGAAGCCATGTAAATGTCTGTCTCCTTGTTTAGGTTTGGCTAAATGTAATCTGCAGATTTGTATTCCTGCCAGATGCTAATAATGGTAAAATGGACTGTGATGCGAGAAGTTAAACTGCTTCTTTTGGTAATGGTTGAGCTGACATCCTCATGCTTTTAGAATGTAGTTGTGCTTGTTCGGTGAATTCCAGAGCATTCACTCTTTCCTTGAATGCGTCACAGGCAGGAAAAAATCTAGTCTTCGCAAAATCATTTAATTTAGGCAGTACAATGTTAGTTTGCGACACGTGTCGGGAAGTGTTTTGTTGCACACTCCATTAGTATGGTTTAGTGCAGGGATTTATTTGTGTCTGGATTTAAATGTAAACACATGTATGTGAAGATTTTTATGGAGGTTGTTAAATAGAAATATGTAATATTAATGTTGTTTGAGAAACATTATTTGCTCAGAATGAAGGCCATCACAAATTAGAGAAAACTTTAAGGCAGCAAACTTAAACGTGTCAACTTGACGCAGAGAGAAAATGTACGTCTCTCTTCATTTTAGATCCACCTACCCAGGTGGATAGCTGCCAAGTGGTCCATGTCATGTGTGACAGCTTCAGACAATTCTATATTTTTAGGCAATAGAACTTGCATTTTGGGAATTGTTGACTTCGTCTTAAAAATTTACTGGCTCAAAAATACAAGATGCTGCCAAAAACACAATATTGGCTGACAATATTACAGATTCCATGGAGTACATTGATGTGCTCACCCTAATGTGACCTACTTCTACATTATCTCGTATCCTATGCTGCAAATCACCTCGTGCCTCCATAATACCTAAAGCCGCGTGCACCTGAAGTGCACAATTCTCAATGCTCACTTCACGCACAACACCTACTGCTTCCCTGAGCCATATCACCCAGTACTCCTCTGTTGTAATTCCCCATTTAGCCCTTGCTGCACCTCTACCTGTGCTCCACTAAAAGATATCACCCTCTATCCCCTGACGACGCTTGTTATGTATGACGTTTGGCCTGTGCACATTGATGCCTGTTTTATGGGTTCTATATGTTTGAAAGACTTTAAGAACAGTGATGCCTGTAAGTTTATCAGTTCTCTCCAGGCAGGTACCTACAATCTATGAGTGCATGAGAAGAAATATTTTGTTTGTTTCTTTGTGCGTGCACTATAAAAAGTCAAACTTATTGGTTTTGTCAGTGCTTATTAGCCAGTCTTTATGAGAGTAGTGCTTCTGCTCAGTCATCTGATCTGCCGATTCGGAATCCTTCCTGAACGCTGTTCAGTTCTGTAAGTCTCTTGATTAATAACTAGTTACAGATCAAGAGATGACTTCTCACAAAGCCGATAACCCTGTTTCCAGGAAGAAGAGTGCATGTTTTAACAAGAAGACATAGGCTTACCCTTGGCAGCTAGGGCTAATAGCATCGGGATTCACTCAGAGAACATGGACTCCCACTCAAGCCTTTCGTTTTGATGCCAAAGGCTCAGAGCTGGACCTAACTTGAAATTTCTAGCCTTTGCTGCCAGGATCATTTGGCCATTTAGAGTTTTTTCAGAACTGCAGGACCACCAAAATGAATGATTTTCGTTACTCACCCAAAAAATAATTGTTCCCATACACTACTTAGAGTCAGGAGAATGCTGCATTTTCAACAGAGCAGCCTCCGCTGACTCACTGAAATGATAGCCCATCATTCAGAGGGTTGTCAGTTCATAGTGACAGCAGGCCCTGCCTATTCAGTGTAGAACACCCATCACTAGATCTCCCTGCCTGGGACTGCCAGGCATAACTTTCTCGGGAATGAAAATCATTCAGTGTCTTCCACACTCAGGGAGAACACTCCCTATGTGTTGAGGTCAGTTACTTTTGTTTTTCAGAAATAAACTCCTACTTTGGTAGTTAATTCTTGAAAATTAAAAATCGTTGCCAAGCAAACACAGCACATGAGGCACTCCCTTGACAAAGCATTAGGCACCGCTCTTTCCGTCCAGGACAACGAAATTCCATTGCCAAGTGGCCAGCTGTTTCTGCTTGTCTTATATCTAACTGAGACTACAGGAGTTCTACTTCTTTAGAAACATTTGCTAAGCTTTGGTACTCGATGAAGAGGATCCAATGACACACTCTTCTCCCAGACAGACAGCAATAGGCTTCTACTCCTTGTCTGTCAAGTTGTGCTCCAAAGTCTCTCAGGTGGAAGCCTTTCTTAAGCAGTCACTGGCAAGTTACTAGTGAGCATATCTTAAGAACATTTCCCAGCTCCATTAATTCCACTTTTGTAACATTTTCTTTCCTATGAAGGCAAAAGAATCACAGAAAACATTATTATATGGTTTTCAAAAATGGCAGGAGTCTAGCTCAGATTTCTAAGCTTCTTCAGTCAACCTATGAGATGGCTCTTTAAATGGGTTTGCTCCTCCTCCCCATCAGCGGAAAGCCAACTCAGACAGGTTATGGGCCTGTCAGTTTTTTGGTATCAACATAAAAGGTTCCTGCTTTCTCTTTGTGTTGCTACCTGGGGTCAACATGTATCCCTCCTCACTTCACATACCTGAGATATGTGTAGTTGGATGTAATCTTCCAGTTGCCACTCAAGGTTTCTAGTATGATCCTGATTGGTATCATTCACACCTCCTGCATGGACCTGTATGGATGTATGTATATGGTATTTCTATAGAGCAAACCTAGGCAAAAGGCAGCAGAGAAATCTAATTATTACAAACACTGTAGCATCTGGCCAATGCAGTTTGGAGGCTGTCAAAAATAAAAAAAAGTCTTAGAGGCACACATACTAAAAATCGAAGTTTACCAATGAATATGTGTTTGTTTATCAGTGGCAAAATGTTGCTAAAATAGACTTTTTCGTTTTCCTGAAGTCAAGTTAATGATTAATAGGTCGAGCCTAGACAGCGCCTGCACTGTCGGGAAGACATGCTGTTTTCAGTATGTGGTCTTTAATTCTGCAACCGGATTGTGCTACTGTGTGCCATTCCCATGAGCTTGCTTTTCAATGGCTTATTATCTTTAATGGCCCCGCCTTCTTGTGTCTTGTTTCTCTCCTTAAGTATTGGCCTGTTACTGCTATCCATTAGCTTTACTGTATTTGCCGTTGTGTTGGTGCACTATTTTTTTGTTGCAGAGTGCCCTGTTTTCGGAAGCTTCAAAGTCAGCAACTCTCATGGTTTCCTGCTTGTCTCTTGACCATCACAGATAACAGTTCCGTCTATCTCCACGTAATCTCCCCGGTGTCCCCCACACCACCTCCCACCGTCGCTGCTTGTGTTTGGTTTACTGTTTTTACTTTACACAGCACTGTTTCCTGCTCGTCTGCCCCCAGACTTGGTTAGTTCCGGCACGCAACTTTGCTTTAGAAACTAATTAGAAAACTGCTGCGCATATGTATTAGGAAAAAATGGTGGGAAACACTCATGAAAAATACCCCGATATGGAGCAATTGCAGTGCACTTTTAAAAATAGACATGCAGGTACGTGCATATAACATATGCCTGTACAGTGGCGGCTGGTGAGATTTGAAAGTGGTGAGGGTGTAAAATAATAATTAATTGTACTGCACTGCAGCGAGAGAGCATAGCGAGCGAGCCCACACAACCTATGGAGGGTTCAGGGGGTTCTCCCCCCGGGAACATTTTGAAAAAAAAGAATGGGCAAATGATGCATTTTCAAGCAAATGTGAGAAAGCAAGAAGGTTCATAAAGAATTGTGAAAGTGTAGTTATGATAATAAAGAGACTTCATATGATAATGACGTAGGATCCTGTTTTTTCTGAGCTCAGTGCTGCCCTGCAGCAACCAGCTTAATAATCTATGTAATATTTCAGCCCACAGAGGCAAAATAAAATTAGCCTTTTAGAAATCCAAACTCTATACAGTGTGCAGACACACATTACAAACAGGTTTTGAGGGTCCTACAAAGCTAACAGTCCAAAGACATTTGTAGTGATGGGGCAGCGAGACTGGGGCTTGGTGCTTGACAGGTCTTACATACAAGCTGCGTGTTCCTGCTGGATAAGTACAATCAACCATTCGCTATAATTGTGCAGATTTTTCACTTATTTAAAAAATAAAATACAAGGCTCTGCTCCTTTCAGCACTCCTACCAAGGCAGGTCTTAAGGTGCACTAATATAGCTTATAGCCGACCTTGGTTCCCAGTGCCACCATCCCTGCTCCTTACCTTTGACAGGAGCAATAAACGTTCAATGTTTGACCTGTCGCACAGCACACACTCGAACCTAGTCATTAAATCTGTGGCGCTTCAGAGCCATTTCAGTCGGTCCCTGAGGAGAAGCCGCCATTTGCTGCAGATTCTGATCTGTTACTACACTGCACATACGCGCACAGGGCAACCCTGGAAAGAGTGAACATGAACAAAAATAAAACATACCTCTAAAGTTGGAGCCATGCTACTTGTGACTCCAGCTGCAGACTGTTGCTTACAGAACGCTTTCCCCATTATGGTGACACGAGCAGCAAGTGCAACCTGGTCATATGAGAGGATGCTATTAAGAAGGGACCGGCATATTTGAATTAACTTTGTAAGTCTCTGTACAGAACTGGGAATGCTATACAGAATTCCTTTGGGTGAAACTCAGTCAGCACAATAATTCCACGTACTACGGGAGATTCAATTATATTAACAGGAACTCCATGAGGAAAGTTCGGACGATAATTTCGTTCACTTGGAATTTCAAAGCGGAATTCCCTCATACTTGTACTCGGGGGCTTAGAGCCATGTTTGACTACAAAATGGCCTCTATTTCCACAAAATAAATCACAAAGGAATATTAACTGCACAAATAAAAAAGAGCTGGGCTGTAGATGAATAGGTATGAAAGGGGCAAGAAGGGGTGTACCAGTTGAAAACAATAGTAAAGGTACAGAATGTATGAAAACCAGATAGTATTGAAAATAGAAAGAAGCACAGAAAGTATGCAAATCAGAAAGGCAAAACATTTAAATTTTTGGTAAAAATAAAAAGAAGTAATCAAGATGTTCTCATGTATTATGAGTAGAGTTAGAAATCTAAAAACGGAGACCTCTCCTGCCACAGTATACTAAATATGTAGTAGTAGATATGGTGCTCTTACACAAAGCACATACGGCAGCGAAAGAAACGCTAAATAGTGGAACAGTAATATGACTACTAGTCCCATAAGGGTAAAATATATGGTGTGAAGGTGGCTCATTGCTGGAAATTACAGTTTTCTTTGCCTCAAATATAGTTGCCAGTGATTTCAACATACCCCTAAAACAGGCAGATAGATCTCAGGTCATCCATCACAAATGGTGTTAAAGTCACTCATGCTAAACTCCTCGAAAACCGAGGTCCTATACTTTCCTTCCTCATCACCATCCACATCTCTACCTGATTTAATCTACTTTCCCCTGAACTCTGAAATGTAACCTCTCTGCCAGAAACCTTGGGGTTCTCTTCAGCCTTATATAAAAACGGAATCCTACATAACCAGCACAGCAACCGCAGTGAGATACCAATCAAACATATGCAAGATCAACCCGCACATTCCTTTCAACACAGTAAAAACAATCCTTAATACACTACAACTGCCCCAGTGTATTGTATCTCTATAATGCCTCCAAACACCTGACAAGGGAAGATTGGTCCTCCTGGTTCGAATTTCCCCAAGTACATGTTTGAATACAGCACATAGCAAGCCCCTCTTTTGTCGCTCCATCCTAACCACACAGAACAACTAGCCCCCTTCTTGTCTAACTTCTATCAGGTAAGAGAGGAAACCCTGCACTGATCACTTCTATAATCCTTAACACTGCAGCCATGACCTTGTCCTCAGTTTGTATGCTTGTGCTGCACAGATTTACCTATGGTCCAGTAGCCAAAAATACTAATGCAAGGGCTTGGAAAAGGACCTTATTTCTGTCACCACATTGATTTCCACGCGATCATGTAAATCAATGAGTCTAAAACAGAACCGCAGATTTCAAACTCCAAATCCCTTCTCACTGCCCTGTTTGCTTGACTCATTTTAGGAATCCTCGTCATGCCAAGCTCCAAATCCACACGTGTAGTGTCCTCTCTTGACTCCGCCAGGACACGAGAAGGACAGAAGGCATCAATGGACAATGCATGCCATCCCTTCCACTCACGTGTCTGATGCCTGATCCCTTTCATTATAGAAGAAAAATAGAATAAACTCCCAAACCGTGGTGCCCCTGGTGGTGAAGGTAGAAAGTCAGTGCAGTGCTACACTTGCTTCTAAGTAACCACAATTTATAGTTCTGCATATTCCTAACGTAGCAATTTTCTGTGGACGGAAAGCGGGTGCTATTTAAGACATCTGAATAAATTTGTACATGCAAATACTTAAGTGTGCCATTTCCCCTTCTGTCAGCTGGAGCGTTGCAGTATCAGACTACAGGAGGTAGCCCATAAACCACAGCTGGACTGACGGACGGAAAAAAATGGAACTCAGTCATGCCTGTCGCTAACTTTGTGATGCCTTCTGCTTCACAGTCTGATGGCCAGGTGCTCAGTACGTACTTCACAAAACATAATAAAATAAATACCATAAAACGTAAAGTGCCCCTCTCCCGATTCTCGTTCTGCGACTTCCTCAGCCCTAAAGCTCAGAGGTTGCCTTCTTTAGTGTTGCAATGTAATTTACTCAAAACAGGTGAATAATTGTAAATGTTTCCGTAATTGTACCGCAATTTCACCAGTTTTTATGCAATCAATATTTCAACGAGAAGCAATGTGAATGTTCATGTTGGTAAAATATATTTTGTGCTTCATGTGGACGATGGGACTCAACATGAAGATGGGACTCTCGCGATTAGACCGCGGCTGGCATGGTCGTGGGAGGGAGGAGGGATGGGTGTTTGCGGGTGCCGGGCGGGTAGCAGCCTACATAGAGAAAAAGGGGGAGTGCGCATGACTGCATTTTTTGGCCCTGGGGCAGACCAAACAGTCAGTACCCACAACAGTGGGCAAGCCACTCCCTCCCTGCCCGCGAACAGGACCGCCCACCCTCCCGCCCCCAACCAGGCGCCAAGCACCAGGCACTGCTGCATTCTGGCAGTGCGAGAAGCAGAAACATAAAATGGTAGTTTACCATTTTATGTTTCTGCTTCTCGCACTGCGAGAAAGCAGTGAGGCGACACCCCCATGGAGGAGCCACCACTGTGGTGGTACACTCTTTGTGTTTGTTTTTAAATGGCTCTTGTATTTTATACATTTCTGATAAAGACTGCAAATGCTCTCGTTCCTTGTTTATGTCGGTGGTCTATCCCTGGGCAGGGAGAGGCGAGAGAGAGATTGAGAGCGAGCGTGTGAGAAAATGTAGGCCCCCCAACGAATCTTCCCTCACAATTGCTTCAACAGCATCACTGGACAAATAACTGGTCGATGTGACTACTATTTTAAATGTTTGAAGTTTAATCAAAGTGATATTCTGTTAGGAATTTGGGTTTGTAATTGTTTGCTAATTTTAAGATAATTTGGAATCTCAATGTTTTTGTGTTATGTCACCGACATTTGTCATAACGCTTCATTCATATGGATGGACCTGTGAAGCTTTCAGAACTGATAAAGGGTAACTAGATGAAGGCTTTTTGACAGTGGCCAGCATTCTTTTAAAATCACATCAATTTAGTATAATGTTTATTGTGTTTTAGTCTCTTATCCCTGACTATTTATTTAAAATTCAGCTTAGTTTTCCTTGTGTTTGAAAAGGAGAACTGTTTTGAATGTCACATGATTTTAAATATACATTTTATCTACACGTGCTGCCCTTCATGTTTTAGCACGGCGCTGCTTTTTTTAATGCACTACAGGGCAGGTCATGTAGAGCTTCCATAATGCTCTGCTTTGGGGGGGGGTGATTACCTCTACTTAATCCCCCCTGTGCCAGCCCCCTACACCACCACCTCCGACCATCACTGCTTGTATTGATCAGGTGCTCGGTTTTGGGGGATCGTACACTCGGGCACACAATTTCCCTAAACACAACATGTTCGGTGACAACATGCATCGTCCCGCAATTTGTCACTTCTGGAGGTAGTCTACAAGCCATAGATTACATCATTCCTACTTGTAAACAGTCACTATGATACAAGGATTGCTTCTGTGTACATACAGAGCATGTGGAGAGTTATTTATTGGTGCCCCACCACCGACCTCTTTCTCTGTAGATACCTTTACTACAACCCTCCAACGGTGCACTCCATCTCTCCATTGCCCCTCCCCCTCATGACCTCCTCCTCAGACTCCCTCACTACCACCCTCCACCAGTGCCCCATATCTGTCCGTATCTCCCACCCTCCCCCATGACCTCCTCTTCAGATTCACTCACTGCCACCCTCCAACAGTGCCCTTCATCTCTCAAAAGCCCCTCCTCCTCATGACCTCGTCCTCGGATTCCCTCACTACCACCCTCCAACAGCACCCCTCCTCTCTCCAAAGGCTCTCCTCCTCATGACCTCCTCCTTGGATTCCCTCATTGCCACTGTCCACCAGTGCCCCTCATCGCTCCGTAGCCTCTCCCCCTATTGACCTCCTCCTCGGATTCCCTCATTGCCACCCTCCATCAGTGCCCCTCATCCCTACGTAGCCCCTCCCCCAATGACCTCCTTCTCGGATTCCTTCACTGCCACCCTTCAACAGGGCCCATCATAGCTCCGAAGCCCCTCCCCCTCATGACCTCCTCCTCAGACACCCTCACTACCACCCTCCACCAGTGCCCCTCATCTCTCTGTATCTCGCAACCTCCCCATGACCTCCTCCTCAGATTCCCTAATTGTCACACTCCACCAGTGCCCTCATCGCTCCATAGCCTCTCCCCCAATGACCTAGTTCTCGGATTCCCTAATTGCCACCCTCCACCAGTGCCCCTCATTGCTCCATAGCCTCTCCAGCTATTGACCTCCTCCTCGGAATGACTAATTGCCACCCTCCACCAGTGCCCCTCATCGCTCCATAGCCTCTCCCCCTCATCACCTCCGCCTCAGATGGCCTCAATACTACCCTCCAACAGTGCACTTCATCTCTCTGTAGCCCCCATGACCTCCTCCTTGGATTCCCTCACGGCCACCCTCTAACAGTGCCCCTCATCGCTTCATAGCCTCTCCCCCTATTGACTTCCTCCTCGGATTCCCTAATTGCCATGCTCAACCAGTGCCCCTCATCGCTCCATAGCCTCTCCCCCTATTGACCTCCTCCTCGGATTCCCTAATTGCCACCCTCCACCGGTGCCCCTCATCACTCCATAGCCTCTCCCCCAATGACCTCCTTCTCGGATTCCCTAATTGCCACCCTCCACCAGTGCCCCTCATCGCTCCACAGCCTCTCCCCCAATGACCTCCTTCTCGGATTCCCTAATTGGCACCCTCCACCAGTGCCCCTCATTGCTCCAGAGCCTCTCCCTTAATTACCTCCTTCTCGGATTCCCTAATTACCACTCTCCATCAGTGCCCCTCATCGCTCCAAAGACCCTCCCCCATGACCTCCTTCTCGGATTCCCTAATTGCCACCCTCCACCAGTGCCCCTCATCCCTCCATAGCCTCTCCCCCTATTGACCTCCTCCTCGGATTCCCTATTTGCCACCCTCCACTAGTGCCCCTCATCACCCCATAGCCTCTCCCCCTTATCACCTCCTCCCCTGACTCCCTCACTACCACCCTCCAACTGTGCACTTCATCTCTCCGTAGCCCCTCCCATGATTTTCTCCTTGGATTCCCTCACTGTCATCCTCCAACAGTGCCCCTTATCGCTTCATAGTATCTCCCCCTATTGACCTCCTCCTCGGATTCCCTAATTGCCACCCTCCAACAGTGTCCTTCATCTCTCGATAGCCCCTCTCTCATATTCGATTTCATTTGTTGTATAGCGCTACTCATAGTGTCACAGTACTTTACATCATGCACACATCATGCAGAGACAATGAATCATACAAGTATGTAAATCAGTCTATAGGGAATGTCACATAAGCCAATGAGGATTACAGGGTGTAGGAATCACATGTCATCCATACTGGTGGGCAGTATGTTTTAAGAGGGTTTGGTCTGGAGATGCACAAACAAAGGATTTAAAGCATACCCCAGTGTTTGTGGGGTTGGCTTTACTGATTAAAATGCATATCTGCCAAAACAAACTCTTTATAGCAACATTAGAGTAATGAAAGACTGGGGTAATTCTAACTATATTGCTATACCAAAAAAAGAAGTTCTAATTATACCATTCAGGTTTGTATGCAGCTCTTTGATGTCAGTTCATAGGTCACTGTCCTATTTTAGGATTGTAACTTCTGTACTGCAAGTAACACACTGAGCTATCCACATAAAATACAGTTTATCTACATTTAAAAATTACGAACAGACAAAATATTGCTCTCCAGCAGGATCATCAATCACCAGAGTTATCTGGACATTTTAGTAGTTGTGTCTTGCATCCGTCATGATAACGATATAAATTATATATACACTGCATACACGAAGTATGTGTCTTGCTGGGCCCTCACAGACTTTTCAAATATTAACTAATATACTCTCATCCTCGAAGCATACACGAAGTATGTATCTAGCTGGGCCTCAGCAGATTTTTAAAAAAGGAACAATAGCCACACATTCTCTTACCTGCTCTGTTCAAACTCTGTGTCACAGCCTGATCTGATAAACAGCTGAAGGGGTCAAGAAAGATGAATCAGGATCAACAAACTCCTTTTCTGCAGTGCTGAAAAGAAGGATATATCCACACAGCATGACGGTATGCACAGATTATCCGGTGCCAAAGAGTATTTATCCCCTTCGCCATGCCCCTGTACCTGCACGAGTGGGCGGGGTCACAACCCACCTTTCTAAAAGGAGATGCGTGATTGGGGGTTCCTGTGAGAAAGAGCTCAGGCCCAATCACACAATTCCTAGAAAAATAAGAAACATAACGTTCAGAGGAACTTTTTAAATTGCAGTGGCCATTTTCTGTTGGCCTTCCTGATGTCACTGCAAGGGCCAAGGTTGATGTTTGGGTGGGCCAGGCTCATGTTTGGGTGAGCCTGGCCCACCCGGCTCACCCGCTAAAACCGGGCCTGTAGGCAGTATGTCTGTCTCCACATTGGCACATTTCTGAGGGCACTACACCTTGTTGCAGGGTGGAACCTCGACAGAAGCCCCCGCTTGGTTGAAGGAATAACTTCACTGCAAATTACCGTAATAAATGTTATAGGTGTGCAGGTATTCCAGTGGCCTATATTCTGGCATTACTTATTGTATAACCTAAGAAAGGAGCGTAGATGCGCTGTGACCTGCATATTTATGGTGACTCAAATGTTTATTTCATTATCTGTTGTATTAGCTGCCCAGAAGCTCTTGATATATGTCTTTTATGCATTGTGTAGTCAGGATAACAAGTACTATACAATATGCTTGCATAGTATGCACAGTAATAACAGGCTTTCTGCTAACCTCAGCAGCTTAAAAAGCTGTATTCCAAAATGCCTCCTGGGCTAATGGGGCCAAGCCTTTCCACATCAATTTTTTTTACACTGCCCACTTCTGCCCACACTAGCTCCCACATGGATGTTAAAAAAAATCACTGCACTGCAAACAAAAAAAAACAAAAGTAAAAAACATTGTCATTTACAACACCAATAGCTCTAACTTTCACAAATGCGAGACCGATTGCATTGCAAATGCTTGTTATACTTACAGCAAGCCTCGACAAAATAAATAGGCTGCTTTAGCCTGTGACAGTAAATAGCATTTTTGTATCTAGTTACTGCTGACACATCTCTCATTTCTACACATTATCCATCTAGACCTTGTCAACTGCAAGGCGACTACTTAAAACTTGGCTATCACACCTGTTATAATGTGTTTTGACATGAAACTGCTGCAGCGTGGCCAGCAGCCAATCAGTGACCACGGGCATCCCTGATGCTATGAATTTAGGGTCACTTAATGTGAGTATTGTAACTCAAAACTGCAGGCACATGTGACCTCCCCCATACCGCTGATGCAGTTTATATGCTACTTGATCCTGGCCTTACAGAAGATTCATATTTGCCACCCTCAGTTATCCTCTGACATGCCATATTTAGGGGCCATACAGTCGTAAGTTTTAATAGCCTCCTTATGCCCAGAGTCAAACTATACCTGGAAGTATAGGTAAATAAAAGTGAAAAACACAAAGGGAATACAACACATTCTCCTAAAAGTGTACTTTAGTATCTGGTGTCCTATCTCCTCTCCACATGCCTTAGAAATTATTTCAAAGGACCTTTCTAACAGTATTAGTTTCTCTACATAAAATGCCTTTCTTGAAGTTGCAAGTAGGACCCATTCGGGACTTCAGTGGAGTAATTTATTTTATATACTCGTAAGACAGAGCAACAACCATGCGAAGGACAAGAGAAGCTCTGCAGCTCTCCTCCCCTCACTGGAGGGAGGCGGATGATATTAAAGAACTGCGCCATCGAGTGAAATTGTCAACCAGAGAAGCAAGAGAATCCTGAGTCAGCGTTTCTAAACATTATTAAATATTTCCAATAAAGATGTTAAAGGAGCCGGGCAGCCACGTAAGAAGACGGGCGCTTTAATTGCGTATGACTGCAGGCAATATCCACCTATAAATACTTTCTTTGCGACTCACCTGTTCATATATTTATTATTTGGTATTTAAGAAGTGCTGCTTGCGTAGCCTATCCTGTGCTTTAGAAATACAACCATTAGCTCCCCTCCCCGTACAGAACGCCGAGGTTGGCACAGCCAATCACAGTACTTGGAGTCTTGGCACGAGCGCCTCTTATTTCCCACCTTTGCTCGCTCCGTGGTGCGGGCATGAAATACAGTTTGGCTCGTGGACGTAAATTGCGGGTCGGCAATGACCGTTAATGGCCCTGTCTGCTCGCAAAGACATGACATGAGAGATGTGCGGATCAGAATGTAATCAGTGTCTTACAGTCATCGTCAGGATGGATTGGACGTGATGTGTTAGTGTACTGCGTCAAAACGTTTCTAGGCACTGAAGCCGAAAGAGAGCAGTTAAGAAGTGAGCCAATGAGAGAATCGGTGTCAGCAGGATGACATACTGAGCAATAGCATTGACAAGCCAGAGAAAATTACAATTGTCCAGAAGTGTCTACTGCAGTTTCTTCATAGATCAGTCCCAGCTTGTTCAGACTAGCTCGCAGCCGACCCAGCCCCCTTACCAGTGTTCTGTGGATTTTCCCATCTGTCCATAAACTCTGACTTGATTTCCGGCTTGTATAAGCAGACACTGTGGACCGAACTGTGGTGTGTGTGTCTCAATTTGTCAGTAGGCTACCAAGCAGGATTGTGCCCGCTGAAGCCCTCAGCTGCTGATGCCCCCTAACTCAACAGTTGTCACGGAATGACCTAAGCCTGTCTCTTAAGCCCAGTCCTAACAAAACAAGGACTTAAAGCCAGATGTATTCAAGGCTTTTACCCATTCTGTGTCTATAGGAAAATGCTGTAGGACATATGACCCTAGTGTTTTCATAAAGAAAGTCAGCATCCTCTCTCCAATCATGCCTGACTTTAATGGAGAATGACACCGTTACTTGCACATGGATTTTAATGGCAAGTCTCCAGGGGTCCATTAAGATCCCAAATTAACATGGCAAAAAACTGCACCTTTCGAATGCTAACTCTTGCGCCAGAAGTCCTATCCCTCAAACACTGATAAGTCCATTACTCAAAAACATCCATTATTCAGTGCCAAGATGCCCCAAGGAGTGAACAAATGTTATGTTATAATTGTTTGATTTTGATGAAGTTTAGGATGCCTGACGAAATGTAATTTCTAAAGAAGTCTACCTACTAAGCCAAAAACTACTTGCATGAATGGGACTAGATGCCACCTACAGCAAGTCTCTTGTTCGTCAGGTGCATACTTCTTAGCGTATGGTAAACCCAAGCCTTAGATTCCTGTTAGTGTTATTTGTGAATAGTATTTGTATAGCCTACAGTTTGCCATCTGTATGGCAGTGCAGCCCCTTTTGGAAGTCTGGAGAGGACATTCCAAAAGTTTCTGATCATTTTATTGTAGCTTAAACTCAAGAAGCTGTTCCAAAATGTTTATTTATCTCAGAATGAACAACCCAGTACATTAACTAGCTAAATGGCCTATGAACATAAAAAAACAAAAAGTGACCCACAGAGCTGCTGAAAGCTGTCCACTGACAGAAAAAAATCCTTCACCTGCTTCCTGAGTCTGTCCAAAAAACAGTAATCCAGGTGCTGGTTATAGCCAGATTGGATTACTGTATCATTTTCTATTTGAGTGTCTCCCAATTGCTACTAAAGAGGCTTTAACTTGTGCAGAATGTGGCAGCCCGTACACTGCTTGGACTTCCAAAGCGAGCCTTGTTCAGCATCCCACTAAAGAAGTTACACTGGTTACCTGTGACACAGAAAAACACCTTTAAGGCTTTCTCTTTCTGCTACAAAGCACTTTTCTATCAAGCCCCTGACTATCTGCTGGATATGGCAACTTCCTACATTCCTAGTAGAACTTTGAGATTGGCCGAAACCAATCTGGCCGCCGTCCCGATAATCATGAAGGCTAGAGCGGGTGGCTGCGCCTTCAGTTACTTGGCTCCCAGGATTTGGAATTCACTACTGTTGCATCTTCGGCTAGCACCCACCAATTAATATTCAGAAAGCAACTGATAACTTTACTTTTTGAGTATAGAAAGGCGTTCCTGTTGTGCTCTACTTTCTGCACTCAGCTTCATAGCACTGGGACACCTCAGATGAGGTAACCATGTGTTTATAAATGGCATTATTATTATTAAAACTCCCTCCAACAGCCGCTTTTGCCTATGACACCGTCGACACGGGACAAACATTCTGGTGGAGACAGTGAGACTCGGATGGACTATTTTCCATAAACCCACCAGCATCTAAATTGAGCAGGTGGACTGCCTAGTAGGAGGACAGATTATCCGGCGGAAAAGTGATGGCGGGACCAAATCTGCCTAGATCTCAATCAGGCCCTAGGTCCGAAGGTAGACTTTTGACCGGGACATATTCGACCCAGCCTTTCAACGTGGCTGGCCTAAAACTTTG
Organism: Triturus cristatus; assembly: GCF_964204655.1. Taxonomy (NCBI): domain Eukaryota; kingdom Metazoa; phylum Chordata; class Amphibia; order Caudata; family Salamandridae; genus Triturus; species Triturus cristatus. The sequence continues at coordinate 473,278,298 of NC_140588.1, forward strand.
ACTTTTTCCTGGTCCAGCATTATCAGATAGCTTTGAGTGGTGCTTTACGGTTTTTGGTGCTAAAATGTGCAATTTTTTATTTTAATCTTGAAAAAGTATATATCTGTTCCCTACATTGGATTTTTTCATTTTAGGGTTGTTTTGAAGATAAACATATGCTCTAATTTATTTTAATTGTGTTGGTGTTTTTTTGTGTTGTGACTTATTTACTGTTTTGGTGATATTAAGTGCTTTACACATGCCTGTCTCCCAAGTTAAGCCTGACTGGTAGTTTGCTAGGTTCCAAGGGTTGAGCAAGGATTAATTTACTAAGACTAGACTGGACCTATTAGTGATTGTGGCATAACTACTAGATGAGGATGAATGCCCCCACCTACTAATAACCCACTTTCTTTCATTAAGAAAATATACAGGATTTCTACACATTTTACTTACAGAAACAGATGTTCTCACTCAGTATATTCAATATATAAGGCACACAATCCACCCACTAACTTCATATATATTATGCAAGAAAATCCCTAAAATGCCAAATATTATAGCTGATATATACACCTTCGGTAAACCTGAATACTTATTCCTTTTGCAACATTTAATTTTCCATTAATATGGCACTGTTTAATCTGAATCTTGTGTTAGGTCACGTCACAATCAACTAACCTCAGATATTGAGACTTCTTTACAGTGTAACAGTAAGGTTAAAACCTATATGCCCTGATTATGAGTTGGGTGATTAATTCTGACCCATGTGTAAACATACATTTACATAGGGTTGGACATGTGAGTTGTTAGGTATTTAACACATTCAATATTTATCAGATGGGTTAAATAACTCAGCCATCATTACATTTCGGCAGGTCAAACCTTTCTAAATGTAACAGGGGAAACCATACTGTATTTATGTTATGGTGCAAATTTTGGTGCGTTAAACACCAGAATCTGCATGTTATTACCCAACAACTCATAATAGGGGGTATTAATTGTACTTAATAAATAACGTACCCACTGATATCGTTATTTATCATGTGTGATAAATCCCACCTATACTCGTAATCAGGGCCATAAAAGTTGACCAATAACTATCTGAATAGCATTAATCTAGCCAACATCACCATCAGTCAAGGAAGGGGGGAAAAGGTTAAAAAAGAGACAGAAAACAGTTGAGAGGTAAAGAGTGTGAGGGTAAAAGAAGAGGACAGGTGGAGTGGATTTGAGGTAAGCTGCAGGGAAAGGTATTGATTGAATAGGCCTGTCTTCCGCTTTTTGCTGGATCTGAGTGAATAAAATGTCATCAGAAAAAGACCTTAGAGAAAGTAGAACTTGGTTATGGTTTGCTCTTGTTTTAGGCCAATGTTATGAAAGAAGCAGAAACAAAGCCAGCAGTAATAATTACAAATGCCTATGCACACGTTGTGTTGTAATTTGCAACAACAGTACTGCACAGTCTCAACTGATGAACATTCGAATAACAATATACTATTCATGCAGCACGAAAAATTGAAATAACAGCCAAACACTCCAAAAGTATTGTGTTCTTGTGGTTTAATGAGGATCGATTGCCCAGCCAACATGTGTTTCGTCAGGGTATATACCCACGACTTCTTCAGGGCTCTATGGCAAACTGCAGTGAAAATATCGATCACTCCACCGGTTGTACTTCCGTTCCGGCTGGCAAGGGAAGTTATTCAAGATTCCCAAAGAAACTCCAACAAATTATTGTTATCGACTCGAACAAACCACACACTTTGCAAGATAAAGGTGATATCACGTGGTTCTAGAAAGAAGAAAGGGCCGAGTCTGGCTCTAACCAGGGTCTGTACCACCCACGGGAATTCGTAACACGAGCAACCGAGTACGCTGCTTCCTAACGTGACTCACGGCAAACACTGGAAGTTCGCTGCGCCATCACAAACCGCACAGAGCCAAACCCATTTTTCCTTGTGTCTACAGTTAAAGCAAGCAGTAATTTGTGTCTTGAGTGTATGCACATTTTACGTTTGAACGAAAAGATGCAGTGAAAAATGTACTCAAAACTAAACAGATTAGCACATTTTATGAGTGCAAATTATACCATATGTGTTTATAATATATCCATTACATAGGCAACAACAAAAGTGAACCACGCAAAGAATCTAGTATCTTGCACTTGTCAAAAAACATGGAAAATTAATATTTTGCAAGAACGAATGGAGCAACCAAACTGTATCCAGTCCATATTTTATAAATTATTTTGCACTATGGTGAAAATGTGAACATGAATTATGATCCACTGTTAAGCATACATAATCAATTTTTACTTAATTAATCATTAATTTTATATAAATCCTAGAGATTTTAATGAAGAAACCTTAGTCCAAGAACAACCTTTTTTAAAAAAAAGAAATGTTGCATCTTTTGCTACATAACCTAATAAAAAATGTGACAGACTCATTTTGCCTCATACTCAAACTTTTTGATTTGAAAATTGGAGAAAGGGGGTTTCTACCAAATACAGTAAAATTAAAGTTAGGTGGTTGCATGTTTGCTATGGTGCAACTAGTCTTTGCTCCACCCCACACTACACAGGAGAATATATACAGCGCCGTGACAACATTTCAGTAAGGCTTCACTATCTGATTAACTCTTCTCAAGATGTCGACCTCTTACAGAAAGAGTGGTCATTTTTAGGTCTAGCCTAGCATTGCAGCACATGTGCTGCTCGCTCGGCGAGAGATATTGTGGATGAGTAGATTTCAGAAGGGGACTTGAAGCCCCACCCATCCTTTTCTTTGGGTCGCGTCAGCGTTTATGCTAAACGCTGGCTGCCCATTAAAAAGGATGCTTTTTTGTTGCCACCCTTTCCCCTTTTCACCCGGCCCATCTGGACTGGATCGTCTGCTTCACAGCTGTCGTGAAGCAATTTCTTATCTCTAGTAAACAAGCCATAAAGCAATAAAGGATCCAGTCCGTATAGGCCGTCCGAAAAGGAGACAGGGCGGTAGGGTAATGATGACAGTTTCTTAACAGGCCACAAGGCGTACCTCCGTTCCCCTAGCTCTCCTCATTCATTAACTCAGACTTGCACTTAATCTCCTTATCCGCTCCTCTCTGCCCCCCACCCTAGCCCCCGCCTCTCATGTCTCATCTTAGCGCCCGCTCTCTCATCCTCTTTGAGATTTCTCCTTCCTCCTCCACGCACTCTCTCTGCCCTCTTTATTATGGATGGTGCCGGGCATCTTCGGTCACAGTGCGGGGAAACTGAGATGCCCCATAGGAAGCGCTCATCACTTATGAAAAGCTCTGGGAGACAACGTGGCGCTGGGCCTGCTGCCCTGTGCAGGTGTTGCCAGCCCCGCATGCCGTGCTGCGCCCACACATGTTCAGCCAGCTCGCCTTCCGTGCTCCGGGGCTCGCAGCACTGCCACAGCTCGCAGAATTCCAAAGCAAAAACGTAAACACACTTGTGAAATATGGCAGTTCCCGCCGAAAACTCAGCCGAAGGGGGAGCGACTAGGAAAGAGTAAGGATGCGGGTGGTGGCACCCTCGCACCTACAGCAGATCTAATGGGGCTCGAATGAATATGTGTTTAGCCAAGTACAGGGAGGTGGTGTATCTGAAGCATTTTAACAATCAGTATAAATTAAGATGACAATACTTCGTCCAGGCCATTTTTACAGCTTTTGTGACATGAAATAATCCAAATTGTCACAACTGTTACAGTGTGATGGTTTGACGGTAACAGTGGTACAGGCACTTGGAAGCACTGGTATGGTGTGCAATCTGTACGGCTTCTTGTGAAATACCCTTGGGCCTGCTAATTATGTTTTTGACGAATTAAGTGCCATGGGCAGGGCTAGACTAGTGCAGGCAGAGAACAACTTTTAAACAAGCATTTTCAATGCAATGCAATAGGTCTCACATTTATGCGAGTTTGAGCTGTTCCCATTGCAAATAACAATGCCTTTTATATTTGTTTTCGTTTTCAAAACATAAATAAAAGGCATTGTCATTTACAATGCCAATAGCTTTAACTCGTGTAACTGCGAGACGTATTGCATTGCAAATGCTTGTTTCACTCTGGTTGTCCTTTCTCTCTTGTTCTGCCCTATGCCTTTCAGGCAATGAAACTCCTGTCCACTTGGGTGATCCCTCTCTTATGAGAGTAATCATGCCTAGCAGGCCAGGCACCGAGATTCCTAAAGATGCTGAGACACAGCATAGAGTATTTTTTTAAAAATGAGCCCGCATGCTTAACCGACCGCATGAATGCACTTTTCAAGTGACTCAGCACATTGACTTACTCATGCATCAAGCTACGAAGTGTTTCAAAAGGTTGAGGGATAATTCATTGGATATCCAACGGGACTGATCGAGCATGCTTCAACATTCATTTCATATTTATTGGGTTTATATTTAGCTTTTTAGCTTTCGATGGTTAGTAACCGGATTTGGAAGACTCTGGATAGCTTCTTTCTCATTTTAGCTCCGTGTTATTTATATACAAATGTGATTTCCTCCGTGTAGCGGTGATTCTGCTCCAGTTCTCATAATGTGGGAAGAGCACTGTTTTGTACTTGCATTTCCAGGCTGTAGCCTACCGGTGTTCATACCAGAGTGGTACCTGCTTTTATCTTGCTTTCGCATGCCTATGATGACGTCCTAAGGTATGTAACATCATTGACATGCACATGTGTAATGTGCATCAGACAGCTCAAGTGAGAAGACCTTCTGTCATGGGTAGGAGTATTCCAAAATATTATTTAAATCTCGCATCGAGGATGACAACTAATTATCCTATGGATGAATGCTTGTCTCAGACAGGTATACAGCCATTACAGCTTCCTACCCCTATTAGGACTTTTATTGAATATGGCAACCAGGGTTTGTTATTGTTTATTGGGATAACGTCTATGGGCAGGGCCGGCTCTAGGGCGGTGTGACCAGTGCCACCGCACCAGACATTGACTTTGGGTGGGGGCGCTGTGTTTGTAGGTATATTATAGTTGTAAAACCACCTGCTGCTGTGTGCTAGCCTCCAGCAATTTTCGGGCAACAATAAAATGTCAAAATTACTCAGATGATTAATGTTCTTCCCGGAGAAAGATCAGAGTTTTGACTCATCATAAGTTAGCGCAGAGGGTTTATATGTCTGCTGCAAAGAACGTGTACTATGCAGATCACAAAGTGCATATAATGTAAATAGGTCAGTGGGTTACTGCTTTTGTCAGAGAGTTCCTTTTGTTACTTGCAGTGTCTAAGTTAAAATTCTAATTTAGAACAGTGAGCTATTAATGGTCATCAAAGTGCTGCATGTAAACATCAAGGTATAGATTAGAGAATTATGATTTTTTCCCCCAGTCTTTCATTATCCTAATGTTGCAAAAAGGGTTGATTTGGGTAGATCTCAATCTTTATTATTAAAGGGAATCCCCAGCCATGGTGTTACATTTTAAATTCTGAGTTTGTGCTTCTCCAGGCCAAGCACTCAAACTATACTGCCTACAAGTATGGATGACATGCCACTCCCACATCCTGTAGTCCTCCTTCTTATGTAACATTTCCTATACATTGATTTACACATATATGATTGATTGTCTTTGTGTAGTGTCTGTGTGATGTAAAGTGCTCTGACACCCTACACTGGTAGTAGTGGAGCTATAAAACGAATTAAATACATCTGAGAGAGAGTGGTTATGGAGACTTGAGAGGCACTGTTAAAGGGTGGTATTAAGGGAATCTATGGCAGAGGTGGTCATTGGAGGGTGTCAACAAACATTGTTGCACCGGGCGCCAGCAGCTCTAAAGCCAGCCCTGTCTATTTTTGACAACGTTGTGTAGATTGATTCTCATGTATCGTAATTCGTGTGTGAACTGCATGAGTGAAGGGGGCAGCCGCATAAAGATCGGGCCTTTGTGATAACATGCCATTGTCAGATCTCCATTTTCACTCTGTGTTTTTGAATCTAAGTTATCTGCAGACACCTTTCTCTTGCCACTGTCCATTGTCATCGGACATATCTGCTCGGACCGACTCAGCCGCGAGAGGAAGTGACGTGTCGTTAGCATAAGGAAAATACATAATAAAGATCTACGCGAGATTACTCTCGAGTAATGAAAATTATGCTCAGGCCTAGCAATGTTCAGCATCTGTAGGTGTCATTTAGATGTTTTTGAGTTACTCGAGAGCTGAAACCCTGGGATGTTACCCTGCTGCCTTTAAGCAGCCTTTAAAGCTGAACAGTGATTTTTTTTTATTCTTTTACTGACAGTCAAACCTTAGCCTCTGAAGACATAAGGGAGTTGTTGGCCATCCTGGGACACACCCAGGTTGTTGTTTTTGGTTGAGCCTGGGCAGTGCATGCACTGCTCTGCAAGGCATGCTGTATTCAGGTATGGAATTGAAGCTCCGCCCACTCTCTGCCCATACTTTTCATTGGCTTGTGTCATTGACCTTTGGAAACTGTGGCTTTTTATTGGTCAATAGGCTTAGTAGTCCCTCCTTGTACCGCCTTGTCTCATTTTGTAACCTCCCATGAGGACACCCTCTTTTACATGGATTGTTACTCTGTAGTCTTTAATTACAGCCTCTGAGCACTATTTGCTTAAATGTTTAAAGGGATGACAGAGTCTGGAGCCTGTCACTCTTCACACCTCACTTTTCTTTTAACCTTTTTGTGCATTATTTACTGTACCATCATGTATCGTTGTACTAAACTCATAATTGACATATGTTTTAGTAAATTTATTTCATGAAGTGTGAAAATAGGATAGCATTCCACTTTGAAACCACAATAACAAAAAATGGGCATGTTTTACGGTTATTATTGCACAAAATGTAAAAACAAGTATGTTAATTTGGTAAAGAATAATGAATCTGTAGTAAAATGTACATTGTTCCACTCGAAAAGAAGGTAGTGCAATAAAAGCTGCGATTGCGGAAGTAAACGAAAATGCTCCACCCTAAGGCCTCCTCTTTATAGGAAACATGGTATCACCTAGCACGAGTTTCTGAAACTAGCACCACAGGGCGACTTAGATCATGGCAGATGAAGGCTTACATCTTCTTAGACAAAGATTGTAATGGTCGCATGATTTAATGGCAGGTGGACGGGATGTTAGTGCTAAAATGAGCACCCTTTGTCATTTGCTCACCCTAGACTTAGCACACTGGCCCCCACCATTGAGCCATCACCAGATTTATAGGCTGATGGCCCTTGTTGGGAGGCTGTAGGGCATATTCTTGCAATGCCACCTCAGTGCCATCTGTTGCCACAGTGGCAGTGACGCCTATGAAAGTGGAATGTGTGAAGAGACCTGCAGAGTTCCATGGCCCTAGGAAGGGAAATGGCCTTTACAATGCGGGCAGAGCCATGCATGCCGTTTCCCTGCAAGCTCAACCACACATGCTTAAAACAATGCATAAGCCTTAACCATGCATATGTGTGGTTAAGGCAATGTGCAGTCTAGATGCTGGGATGCACGGGCCCACGAACAGGAAGGATAGGGAGAGGATGCAGTGAGGTAAGTGGGGCTGAGGCCAGGTTTTCAGGGGTAGTTTTTAAGGGTTGGGGTCGTTTTTAAGGGGTTGGGTAGTTTTTAGGGCTCAGGGTTAGTCAGAGTAGTTTTTAGAGCTGGGGGTGGGTTCGGAGTCGTTTATAGGACTCAGGAGGGTGGGGTAATGTTTAGGGCTCAGAGGGTCGGGTAGTGTTTAGGACTTGTGAGTTCAGGGCTATGGCGGAGGAGCATCGCCCCACTGCTTTCTCGCAGTGGGAGAAGCCAAAACATAAAATGGTAATAACTTTTAGTTATTACGATTGTATGTTTGCTTTGCGGGCTCTGCTCTACTCACAAAGCAGGGCAGGGGAGGAGTGGTTTGCCCACTCCTGAGTGCACAAAGACTGTTTGGTAGGCTCTCTCGGGCAGCTTGCATGGTGAAAATGCCCACCCCTCCAGCCCCTGGCTGAGCACCATGTCACGGTGCTCCAGACCAATCACGACACTGCATGCAGCGTTGTGATTAGCTATGGGGAGGGAGCCTGGCTGCTGCCTGTTCCTGTTGGAGACAAGAGAGCAGGAGCAGAGAAGACGCGGGACCCGGTGGAAAGGTAGGTTTAACATTTTTTTAATTATGACCCACCACGTAACCCCGCCTCCTCGCGTGACCCCCCATGCCCGCCTCCCCACCCGCGAGCCATTCTAACCGCTACTGGGTCGGGGTAGTGTTGAGGGGTAGCTTTTAGGGCTCAGTGGGGATTGTAGCACTGTGAAGGGCTGGGGGGGTTGGGGTAGTGTTTAGGGCTCGGGTCGGGGTAGTGTTTAGGGCTCGGGTCGGGGTAGTGTTTAAGGCTTGGGGGTGACGGGGTAGTTTTTAGGGCTCAGGGCGGAGGTTTGAGGTGTGATCTTTACCACATATTCCTCTGCTAGTCATACCTTTACCACGAAAATGCATGGTAAAGGCTTGCGTGTTAAAGAAATTCATTGTTCAGACGCATTTGCTGTTGGGGCTGCGTAGCGTATTAGAGGTACTTATGGTTTTTAGCCATGCGTGCCTCTGTCATACAACACCATAGGAAGATCGGTTGTAGGGTTGCGGTCCACAACAGCTCCAAAGAAGGCGGTCGTATGTGGTTCTTGGTTTGTCCTTTTTGGGTTTCTTGATGATACAGCAGGATCTGCTCAGCAGTTTTGCAAACAACAGTTTGATCACACCGCATGATTTTCTCGTGAAGGTAAAGTGAGGTTAATAAAAAATCCCCCTTCTGGCATTGACACCTTGGAGGCAGTACTAGACATAAGGCATTACTACAAAAACCTGGTGCTGGTGGCAGCTACCTTTTAGGGGTTAAATCAGAACCCACACGTTTAATCTGCCTGCGAATTGGTATTAACTTGAATTAAAGGAGACAATGTGAGATATTTCAGACTTTGATAACAGATGGTGCACACACGACTGTCATTGCCACCAAGAGGAAAAGATTTTTTTCCTAGCAGTAATTAAACATCTTAGCACTAACCTAGACATTCTGCATCAAACCAGTATGCAGAGAACAGGACAGATTTATCGATGATGGTTGCCACTTGCCTCCAGGGTGCGACACATTTGCATATCCTCTAAAGGCATTTCTCTCCCAGAAGGTCTTTGTTTCATCCTGGAGCGGAAGGGAAGTGACACAGTTAAATCTTCAATAATGACATGCCAAACTGAACCCCATTCATCAACTCACTCCACTGCCTTCTGTGTCATTGTGTGGAAAATGTGTCAAAGTCAGCTCCTCTTCAGTTGTGCACCCACTGAGGCCAGCTGCAGGCGCATTCCCTGGACTGTGCATCACCTGCTTCCTACTCCCTGTTATGTCTCGTACATACTAGTCACTTTCGGAAAATGCTTCATCTGGCCCTTATCAACCCATCTAATATAATCGTGATGGCAAAGCAAGCATACACGGTGTACACTAATATTCTCTGCTCAAGGAGCTGGGCTTCAGGCCGAAATGTTATTTATTTCCACCCACAGGGCACCGTGTAACTTCTTTAGTCGCCATCATACAGCTGGTTTCTGGAGGGGAATTAAGAAGGCATCCTTTTCAAATGTGATATTCCTGTCCAAAAAGGACCAAACAAATGGCTCAGCACGCTACTGACCACAATATTTTAGTGCAATAGCAACCACTGGTTTGCACTTCTGCCTCACGGTCGCATACGTCTGCGTCTGACAGCCTCAGTCGACTGCCATCTTTAATTTCCCCATGGGCCTGCTGTCACTTGTGATAAAATTATAATATTCTGGGAACCCCACATCATCCTGAGGCATTCGCCACTAAAACGCACCTCACATAGGGCAAAATAGGCACATTTGTAAAGAAATCTGGCTTATTTGACATTAGAATTGTCATTTATGTCGGTGTGGGGGCTGGGTGTAAGAAGGCAGGTCACAATGAACATGTGTGTGGGAGTCCATGCCCCTGGTAACTCTGCTCACAACTGTATGGGGATGTAACACTGAACACTTTGCCTGGCCTATGATGGTCTAGCATCAATAGTAGCCATCCACATCAGGGTGAACAAAATGAAGTGGTACGGCAAGTTATTACATTCAAATTGGCTTAGAAGACTAAAAAAGTATGACTGGGCAACAGTTTTCAAGTGGGGGAGGCATATTCTGCAAAGTATAAGCAAGCCCACCAGAAGGGCCTGTGTGTTCTGTCTTGAATCTTACCTTATATTTCACTGATGAACACTGGAGGCATTTTAAGGGAGATCGTGATGTTGGCAATCTGATTTGATCCAAGCATACTATTAAAGCCTGGTTTTGGTTTTAGTTGTCATTTTTGGGTCCTGCTTTTAAATAGACCACGTGGACATTACTAAAGTCATGATGTGCCAATACTAAATAAAAGGCAATTTAAAGAGCAAACTCACAGTGTTCAGCTCTAGAGGGGTCTCCTGGAGATATAGATGAATCAAGAAATTCTGAGGGATTTGTAAGCCTATGAGCTCTGCATGTCAGTAAGACTGCAGGACTGAGATGGCTTTTCTGTGCATGTAAAATGCACCACACCATGTATCAAGGCACAAAACAAAAACAAATATTTTTTGCTTTATGGACAACAGTTGCCTCCCAGAAATTTGGGCCAGGTAAAATATATAACTGAATGGCATACAGGAGTCGTTGGGACTGCTTACACCTTAAATACGTTATGTAATACGGTATGCATGTTATACTTTTGTGTTGACAGGTATTCGATTACTTAGCTATTCAACTGAGTCAACGCAAATACAAAATAATACCTATAAATTGAGGATGGTTATTACCACTAGTAGGTACTAATCAATGAGAGGCTCCATCACTCATGCCATGTTAATTAACATCATTGATGACATTACTGATGAAATCATACAATCGTGACACCATCCCATTGTAGACTTGACATAATTCAACATGCTACACCTGTGGACATGTTTCTATTCACCTTGCTGGAATTACTCTATTAAAAACTTCACATGATCCAACATTTTAGGTCAAGAGGTTGACAGGTATGCATTTGCCACTGTAAAGCCACCTTCTGTCAGGCCCTACGAACAATGCTCCATAGTTTGGTAAAATACACTGAATGTATTCCTGAGATGGGTATATTGGCATCCAACTTCAGAGCTGTGCTTACAACACCAGTTTGAGATAAACCATAACATCTCAGTAGTTATAAGTCTTCTTCTGGTGGGCTAGCTCCTATATTTGTCTTCGAGTTCCATCTTATATATAACCTTGTAAAAATCCTGCAGCACACTATTGGAAATTTACCAAAGTTGTAGACTCACCATAGTTCTACTGCATCACGTTTGCTCAAACACTGAATGTAGAGCACACTTGTGACAGTGCAGTGAAACTTTGAATTGACTCATGTAAGTCTTTTCTTTTTGTCCACAAGAATAACATTCTTCTCTGTGGAAATTTTTTTTTTCTCACACTCCCTTTCCAATCCTACACTAGAAGGCATGCTTTCTGTTCCCTGATGCAGGAGTAATTTTCTCTATGCTTCTACTGTAGGAAAACACTTTCGTTAAAATTTCCCTAAGGGCGTTTTTTTCTCCCTCCTCCAGATCTACTTATGTGAAAAAGTATACAGAAAAATAGGCAGTTTTGGAAAACAAAAGCTGCACCACCCTCCTATACACAAAGTGTGAGTAAATTTCTAGATTCAGTTTGCCCACCTCTCTGGTCCACTGACTTAGGACCATACACATGTAACACTTATAGATAACACACAGAGAGGAAACACTCCAAAATGCAAAGACTGTACACTAGACATTTAAGTCCAAGTTTTTCCAGTGATACATGATATGTTCTTTAATGTCGCAAGATGATCATATACAGCAGCAGCAAAACAGCCAACTACTATATGGCTCTCTTCACTTGCATAAATTGCTTAGCGAATTAAAAGTCATATTTGTGTCCACTCTGTGCATTTGATTAGGGTAGCTTTTTCAATTGATCATATGAACTGGCATGAACTGTTTTTCTAATTGTTTTTATTTCTCATGGCGTGTTCAGTAGACGAAGGAGAGTAGGGTTTGCTCTCTTAGCATAGGATGGTGAAACTGATTTATGAATGAGCACTGGAGGAAAGTGGGTGACCTGGAAGAGAACCAAAGGAAACCCCTACTCCTAAAATGGGGCCAGTTAACAGTTATGACTGAGTTCTCCATAACTGAGTCTTAACTGTTAACTGGTCCCATCTTACGAATAGGGTTTTCAACTAGTCTTGTGTTTGTAACCTGAAAAAGCATGCTGGGAATTGTATTCTTTTATGCATGAATGAAAAAATGTTGTACAATAACTCTGAGACAAACTACAGCCGGTAGGGGTTTGTCAGTCAACAGGACCATATAGTCCTGTTGACTGACAAACCCCTACCGGCTGTAGTTGATCCTCTGATATGAGGCTAGTTAACGGCTAAGTTCAAGGTGCAGTTGTAAAGGGATATACATGATTTACACAGCCAGCTACACTGTTTTTGTAGCAACCAGTGTTCATTGTTCTGCAAAACTGTACATTTCATTTAGTTGCCTGGGGGTGACCTCATATTGAATTGCTCTTCTTTAATGATAGATTTGGTTAAAAATGATTGCATTTTAATGGACGCAGATTCCTTGTAAGGAAGTCATTAGCTTCGGTGTCTAAAATCTTCCAATTCTTATCAAACAAAACATACAAATAATTATGATTATGACTAGATCATTACAAAGCAATGTAAAGAAGAGGCATGGGGTTGTTCATTTTAAATAGTTGTCAGTGTATAAAAAATGAGTTTGCCCTCAGAGAATTTGAACTTGGGATTTTAAAATTTCATCAGCAGATACTTGAGCCTTTAGGCTATCTTACCATGGTGTTCTTCTTTATTTCATCTTTCTTAGAGGACACGCCGCATTCAGAAAGTTTAATAATATGTTCATTATGATTATGCATATTAATAAAAGTATTAACTGGAAATAACTCATTTTAGGATACATTTTATTTGAGCAACGTATCCTAATATTCGAACGATATTCATCGGCGTTTGGATGCAATGTGCCAATAAATCCTTTCAAATTCATTGCATTAAAGGTTACAAAAACAACATAAATATTATGCTTTGTAAATATAATATTTGTGTTGACCTGATGTATTTATTTAGAAATGCTTCTGGAAACACAGAGCGTTTTGGAGGCCACCAAAAAATTTAAAGAAAAGTTGGTGGAAAATATTTCACAAATTCACTAAGTACCTACCCTACAAATATGTCCTCCAAGAACCATCCATGTATCTGAGATACTCCATTACTCTGAGGAGAGCTATTTACAAACGCAAGGGAAATGAAATATGAAATTATTACTGAAAAGATCATGATGAAAAAGAGAAACAGGAATCAGATTTGTCCAGGGATTCATCAGGGCAAACAATCGACAGATATATAACATAGTCAAGGTAATGCCCAAAAATTAATTCTTTTGGGAACTATTCTTAGGAAACCCATGCCCATCGCCATAGAAATAACAGTGTTGTGGCTCTGATGACTGAGATGGGACAGAAGGGTTAATGCTATGATTGCTTCAAATGCAATACTAATCTAGAGCGTATTTCCTTCAGTGACAAGGGTGCATATTCTAAAATGTCTGTGGCAATCTGACTAGCATGCAGTAGCGGTCCGTGGAGGGAATTCGGTGGGGCAGTGAGGCGGGCGGGGGAGGGGCAGGGTGGGGAAATGTAAACACCGGAATATGGATCAACGGAGGTAAGTACACATTTAAATAAATAAAACTAATTCCTTTGCGCGCGCTGCGAAATTCGTTTTATTTACGTAAATGTGTACTTACCTCCGTTCATCCATATTCCGGTGTTTACATTTCCCCGCCCCGCCTCACTGCCCCACCGAACTCCCTTCACGGACCGCTACTGCGTAGCATGTGTTATTGTTCTTCAAGTGTTGTACTTAACTGCCCATGCTTCTGAATCTCTGCATCATGTTGAAACATGTTGATGGTTTTATGTTATTTCCTGCGAAGTAAAACTGACCGTGCTGGTTTTTGCAACTAAACACTGTATGTGTGAAATCTCACTGCTGAGAGAAAAAAACACATGCCGATGTTATGTGAGCTGGTTTTGTCGAATATTTTGTTTGACTTTATGAGCATTTCACATTAGCCTTGTGGCTTTCTACTAGAAATGTTTGACGGAAAATCTAAATGATCTAAACTTGGGCAGGTGGGAAAATGTGGGCTGAGAAATATCCACTTTTTTTTATTTCCAATCCTGTTCGGAAGTCTGTCTTGCTGCATTATGAAAAATAAAGATACCATAGAAACAACAGATATTTGCTACTTTTTTTAAAACAGGGAGCAGTTTCGGTAGACTGTAGTGGTAAACATAAAACATTTCCTTTCTCTTTATTCTGCAAGGAACTAGAAACACGATTCTGATCCATATGTTGCCCACATTTGTAGAGAAACAAACCAATCAGAGCATGGGAAGGCTTCATTAGAATAGGTTTTCACATCATTTTGACCATATCTGTAAACATGCTGTCGATAGAGGAAATGCTCGTTTAATTAAACTAGATAGGGGAAGAACAGCTGATTTTTACGGATACCAGGGCCCCTGGGGTTACTCTTTTAATGCTGTGTGAGCCTCGTTACGAATATACATTTTTTTACCGCAGTGGCTGTGCTAAAGAAGTGCACAATGCTAATGAAGATGGCTGCAGTCTATAGAGGGCTTGTCAAAGTGCTTTTAAGCTGTATTATCCTCTATAAATGCTCCCCAGAGACCCTGGCTGCCAACCACTGACGAGCGGTCCTTGCAGGAAACACCCCCCTTCTTAGCGTGTTTTCCTGCATCTATTATGGGCACCACACTGCATTCGCGTGCATTATAGTGCAGCGTGGGCCAGCTTGAAGACGAATATGTTAATTAAACGAGAACTTAAAACACCAACCAGAGTTTTTTTTTATCTTAACATGACAATCTTTGTGTATATTGTATGTTAGGAAGAGTCGTGTTTGAAATGCGTCACTCTACGTGTGGTAAGAGATGTTCGCAGACTGCAGCCCTCAGGCACGCGGCAGGCGGGTACTCAACAGGGAAGGCATCAGCCATGGGGGTCTAAAGCATGGCATGGGTGTCCCAGCTGAGTGAAGCGCACAGCGACACCTCTTCGTGATGACAATGTATATGATCTGCATTGTAAGTGGGCTCAATGAAGGAACAGGGGAAACACCTCTGAGAGCGCTCTTACTTCTCTCATCAATCAACATGTAAGGCAAAGTAGACGCATTCCGGGAGGTTTCCTGTCCTCAAATGTTGCACTTGATTGACACATGGGGTGGAAATAACCATTGAAGTCTGTTTCTATTGGAGCGCCGCCCCCTGGGCACACCTCTCTTGTATGAGTGGCAGAAAGGCCACACCCACTTTTCAATTCAAGCAGATCTGAAGCGTGTACATTGCTTGATCTGTGTCATGTTGAGAGGGTGGGGAGGCGACTTGCAGGACCACCCCCACTTCACCCCCAACCCGGGCCTGTTTCTTCTGTTATTTTGAAGGCTGTAGTGCTGATTAAAAAGTCCAGAAGATGCGCGCCTTTTGGAAGGACATCAAATTTCACGATTTATCACACACTCTGCAATGCAGTTGCATGCCTAGGTGATATATGACTGAAATAGCAACAACATCTCTCCCTGCAACGCTACATCCGGCCTCACCGTTTGCCGTATTCCCATTGTGCAACACACTCCTGCATTGTGGCTTTGCGAGGGACTTTTCTGCCTTTTTTCTTTTTTAAAAAAGTGTCAAACATTACAGATTCAATACACTGCAAATTCCGAACTAAAGCAAGCTTATTTACAGCCGACTAATTGCATACACGACCCCTAACAAGTGGAATGGTGCATTAATGGTTAAATGTGTGCTTCTAAAGTCAGGATAAACTGTTTGTGATAACCGGGTTTTCTGGGCTGATCAATATTAGCTTCTTAAAAAGAAATGGTCCAAAGACATTTTAGAATCTGTTTTTAGATTGAAATCTAGTGAGTGAGGGAGCGAGTGAGTGAGAATTGATGTCAGTGAGGTAAATGGTTTCTTTGCATAGCACCTCTGCAACATGAATTATCTCTAGGTGGTGTGGTTCTCCATGTTGAGTAGAAAAACAATGCCAAATGTCACAGAAAAATACACCTAAAATAGGTGTAAGTAAATTGTGCCATTAAAGATACTGCTTTAAGATTTTCTAGAAGATTGAGAGGGATGGGGCTTCTTAAAGATGTATCCCAGTCAAACCTGTGACCAAAAACATGAAAAAACAGTGGTACTTCCCGGGTGACCATGTTTTAGGCAGTGGTAACCACAGACTGTCCATTAACAGATGGTACCATGGGCCCTAATGCAAGCAAAGAAAATGGCCCCATTGCGCCTAATGTCCAAATGAAAAGAGAGCCATAGTTTGTGAAGTCAGCTCCATGCGACTCTGTGGACCGGTGCTACTGCATCTGCTGCACTAATAATAGCTATGCGCGCGTTTACAGTTCTTCGAGTCCCTCATTCTACTCAATCCCTTTTGCCACACCTTTTTTACACTTTGCTTTCCCTCCTCTCACTATGCCTCCACAGTCCCTTATTCCCGCCCTCTCTCTCACTCATCCTTATGTCCTCCCTGCCTTTCTTCCTCCTCCTTTCTATCTCACCCTCAAAGCTTTTCTTCGTTTATCTTTTTTCGTTTGTCCTAACTGTTTTTGCACCCTAACTTTTTCTATGTTCAAATTTCCCCACTCCCTCTCTTTTCTTTAAATTTCCTTACTCCCTCTATCTTACCGTCTCATTACTTTCCTCATTTCTCTCCTTTGTGTTTTTTTCAGTTTTTCTCTATAGTCCCTTCTCTTTTTTCCAATCTCTCTGTCCTTTTTACTTTCTTTTTCCTTTTCTGTCCCATCTCATCTCATTCATTTTTTCTCTCTGCCCTCCCTAGTTATGACCTACCCTTCTCTCTATACACTCAGATCTAACCTCTTGCTCTTTCTCGTTCATATAGCTTTCCTCCCTCTCATTTCCCATCTCTTTCTTTCCATTATTTCTGTCATTGTATCTTTTCTCCTTTTTTCACCCATCCCTTCTCCTTCTTTTCATTATCTCAGCCCTCCTTTACTTCTCCTTTTATCTCCCAATCCGTCACTCTCTTCCAATCCTGTTTCCCTTTCTCCTTCGTCCTATTTCTGTCACTGTCTATGTTCTTCCTTAATGCTGCCTCTTTCGTATGGCATTGGCCCATTCTATCGCCCTCTTGATTGTTTCTTCCTTTTTTATCTTCTTTATATCTTCAATCTCTCTTGTCTATTACCATCTCAGCTGCCCTTGTTCTTTTAACCCCTCCTGACCTCGTTCGTTCCCCTTCTCTCCGTCATCTTTCCTTGGTGTTTTTCTTTTCTTTACCATCACTCCTTCCCTCCCCTTTTCCTCCTCCATCAGCTTCTTCACATTTTTTTCCTCCGTTTCTCTGTAAAATCGACTTTCTGTCTCTTTCATGCCATGCTCAGTGTATATAGACTCTGAATGTTTGTCTGCCTCTCCTATACTTTCTAGATTTTCAATTGGTTTCCTGAGTACATGTCTGTCTCACTCTCTGTCACAGTCTTTCACATGCCCACCTACAAATTGTAAATAGAGCCAATCACAATGAAAAAATCATTCTGAATAGGAGGGTCGGTCTCTTAAATAAACTAAAGCTGGTGCAGAGCAGGCTGGTGCCGTCTCTGGGCCCCAATGCCACTGCACTGACCGCCCTACTGACAGCAATGCCCCTGAGGCAGCCTGTTCAATACCTGTAAGACCCGGGGATGAGGGGGGCTTTTTATGGAATGGATAAGCCTCTCCTGAACTTCTCTTAGCAGGCATCTGAAGTTCAGGGTCATGCGTTTGCTCTTCTTTTGGCCGTGCACCACCAGCCCATGAAAGATGTTTCCTGGTTTGCCCAGTGCGGCCATGGGATTTCAGATTCATAGCAAGATGCACAGCAGGGTGTTGTGACTTGTAGAGTCCATAGATGTGATATTTGTGCAAAGCTTGACCCAGTGCGTTGCAGCGACTTAATTGTGAATTTAAACGTGTAAATGCCACTTTTGAATGGTTCTTCTGGTGGCTGAATGCCAGGCTCTGCATCAGTTTGCTGATGGCCAGGAAGCAATTTCTCACCACCTGAGGAAAAGGGGTGGGCTCTCCAGGCATGGGCACTTCAACACTTTTTACTTTATCTTTTTGTTAATTCTATCCTCAAATATTAAGGGGATTACTTCACATTGTGGTGTTTTATTTTTGCATCTTTGTTGACCACAATAATGACCTTTTTCTTAGCAGTGTGTGCAATGATTTTCATGAGTATTTATTTTATTCCAAGGGCCTAAAAAGTAGAAATGCCACTTTGGCCCCCACCTCATGCCCCTCCCCCTCCAGATCTCTTCTTTACTTACGCACCTCTATCTTACTTGTTGCTTGCTCTACATGATAGCATTAGGTCACGTGGTGCTGTTGGGTCGCAATGATATGATACCCGGTAAAACTTAGGATCTGCTTATATTATGCACATATTATGCATGTTATTTTTACTGTTCATCTTACTGGTTGGGCCTACAAATTCAGATCTGGACTCATACTGTCGCAAGAATGCGCCTTACCATTGTGGATATTGGTGTCTTGTCCATTATACTGCTGTGGTTGTGATGGTTGCAGTATCCTACCCACTGTAAAGCTGCACTGCTGGTTTTACTAACCAACAAAATCTTCAAACAAAAAAAAGAAATATCGCCCCGTAGATTATATAAGGGGAGCTCTCTTTAAAAAAAAAGAAAAGAATGTTACCTTTAGTTTGTCTTTAGAATATTAGGTTGCTACATGACTCATTTTAAGTTGTATAGTAAAAATAAAATTTGCATAATTTTATAGCAATGGTTTTTCAGGGATACACATTTGTATACAGCATTTTCCCTTAGTACAGTAGCATGCACCTTAACAGAAGTGCCAATCAAGTAACATTTTACTCAGGTTTTGAATGCGATGTGCCATCTATTGTATGGACATCTTTTGACTTTCCCAACGTGTACCTAATTCAATGTGCGTAGTCAATTGTACAGACTACAGACTCCTATAAACATGTATACCTTTTTAATCTCGAGATTCACTGTAAAATGTGTGCCTTAAATATACGTTCAGACAGTTCTGGATTTCAGCAGTGTCAGTTCTGGTCAGGGTATGAGCTTACATCATAAATTGAATTAAGGGAGCCTCCAAGTGGTGCAGGTAAATTATTACAAAAAGTCAGAAACGTTCCCTTTTCATTTAACCTTAGAAGCAGGTGTAGCTGCATTAATCCCAGTACCTTTAAAGACAACATATGAAGAAAGGAGTTGGTAATGGTAATGGCGCCTATCTTGATGCTGGAAAAGCAGCGAGGTCGGTTTTGGAGATAATCTCGCCTCGCGTTTCATCTGCTGGATTTACACTGACCTGTGAGTTTGCTTTCATATTTCTCGCTGCTCTTTTCTTTGGCCGTGGCAGGCTCTGTGCTGGTTTCCTTTGATTCTGTGAGGGATGAATCTTTGGATTCTTTGGCATGAATGAAGTTTGGCCTTGTTTCAGGTCATGGTGTTCTCTCTGGCTTCGAGTGTAATTTGTAACAGGGCAGTAACAGTAAGAGGTTGGTGTTTTTGGCCAAACCTGCCCATATTTCGGCAGGAGACACACGAGTCCTGGGATAACTCAGCAA
This sequence comes from Triturus cristatus, assembly GCF_964204655.1. Lineage (NCBI taxonomy): Eukaryota > Metazoa > Chordata > Amphibia > Caudata > Salamandridae > Triturus > Triturus cristatus. The sequence continues at coordinate 473,298,059 of NC_140588.1, forward strand.
AGATTTGACAATATGTGTTCTAAATTGATTTTTTTCTGGACGATCACTTCATTGTTTATGTCTTGAATCAATGTATAGACTGTAGTTTGCTTTGAATTCGACTAGTTGAAAATGTGGCTTTACACCCATGAACCAATGGTTGCACAGCATTGACGCTCTCTGCTCTGCTGACTTATTGGTCCATTCTGAATCTAGCTCAAAGAACACGAGTGTTCCAGTCTAGTCACTAACTGTTCACTGTGTCTGGTTTATCTATCCTGTTCTAGCTCTATTAGAAAACTCTTATATATATGTCTTGTTCTTTAAAGATAGTTTGGCTGTGAGTTGCCCAGTGCTTAATTTGAGCCAGTGATTTCCCGTGCTCAGCACCAGCACTTAATCATCAACACCAGTGCTTTTCATGAGCACTAGTTAAGCACACATTAATTTATGGTAGGTATGGGAGGATTAAGTAATGTGCACAGAATAACAGGATGTTTAGCTGACACAGAGACTTGAACCTGGTTTCCTTGCTCCGAAGTCGGAGCAGTGGCCATTACGCCACATCCTCTCCCCACTTTCATGGTTAGTAGTGGGTTCTGTTTTAGTCGGCGCTAACAGGAGAAATGGGCCGGTGCAAGCTGCCTCCTGAGGAGAGCCCTGGCACTTATATTGTTGCAAATTACCCACTGGATTTGCCAGAGGAGGGGAAAATGCTTCAGGATCTCTGGCCGTCTTGGCATCTGCCGTGTCTATCAACCTCCTTCTTGCCACAAGGGGTGAATCATGTGGCGACCCACTAGAATTTTACCTACCAGTGCTGAGGGAGGCACACCCCACACCCTCAGGCATGCTTGTGGCACTCCCCTCAGTGGTGAGTAACTCAAGGTTCACTTTCATATCTAGTGGAATTGGACAGCAGTGACAGATAGAGGTATTGAGGGCACACGCCTCCCAATCATGCTAAGAAGTGGTGAGCAAGCAGGACTCCCCACCACATCCCTCTGTACCTGGTTGGCTCCTTCTAGCCTTGGAATAATTCATACAAAATTGAAGAGCTGAACAGCCAGGAGCCGAATGTGTTACTACCTTCCAAAGACTATCTTCAACAGCCATTAAAAAAAGTTTAACTATTCTAATATGTGTTGTGAAAACATATACTTAAAGTTGATTCTGGGCAAATCACTTAATCTCCCTGTGCCAAAAGAGAAAAAAAATGCTTGTTTATTTGTGCAATGTAACTGTGCTCATGTAAAAAGCTCCAATACCTTCAAGTCGAGTTTGAGCTACATAAGAAAAAACTATCTGTATACTTCATATATTTGAGATTACAAGCCAACGTGTGAAAACTAAAAAAAAGAAATACGTGGGGCTGAATGCTACAGGTGTGATAGGTAGACGTGTGAAGCTTGATGGCTATATTCTTAAATGCCAGTGAGGTGAGTCATACTTTTCCTCATTCCAGAGCTGATAAAATGAGTTTACTTGAGTTGGCTAAATATAGCAACTACACCGAATGAGCCGTCTCGGTGTGTAGTGCTCCCTACACAGTCACTATTATGATCAGTAGATTTGTGCATTAATTAAACAGCCCTGAAAGTATGAAAGCTGAATGTATGCTCTGTTCCGTTGTTTTGCCATGTAAACGTGTTCCATCTTTTATAGAAAACAACAAAAGAAAGGGCACTGCAGAAATATCATGACATCCACAGAATCCAATACATGTGATCCTTGTGCGGGAAAGGATGTGCAACCTTTCAGGGAGAGAAAAATGCTTCAATTTAGAGGATATTTCCCGGGAAAGATGAACATTATACATCCATGGGCTATCGAATTGCCTACTGTTTTGTCTCGATGGTGTATCCACAGTGAGCACATCCAGGGTGCACTTTTTGTCGCATTTCCTATTCTAATTAAGTAAGAAAGGCCAGTATATATTCCAAGTGTAATCAAATTCCTCAGTCTTGCCAGTGACTACTGGTGCATTGCCGAAATATTTCCCGATCGTTCGGCACATGACTGCAAGTGGCTCGTGGTGGTGAAGACATCACCAGTAATTGAATAATATGTAAATTAATGCATCCCTTTTAAGTATAATCATAAAATTACTGATTACGATTAAGAAACTGCAAGTGAAACTACAATAAGAAGAAAGAACTTCGACTCAGCTTCCTAAAGCAATGGCTACATAACGTTGCAAAAAACGGATTCTGGGCCCTAGTCACAAAAAACACAGAGAAAAACATGTTGAGATTTACGCCGACCCCTGAGTGCACTTTTCTCGGGGTTTTTTCAACCCACTAACATTCTTAGAAGTTTTTTTGGAAAGCTACACCAGGCGCAGGTTTCACAGTGTACTTATGGGGATGTGCTGTCACTTCGTTAAAACGCTCTTATTTTCCCTGTGTAGAGTTCTCCATGGTAGAGAACTCCTTACAGGGGGAGTGGAGTCTTTTGCAAAAATGCATGTTTTTCCTCTGTGGAGAAAACCTTTTTCCTAGGAGAAAGCTCCTCCTTGCACCTCCAGCATATCTGGGGGGTGATATGTTCCCCTGCCCATCCTGATTGGTGAGCTATGGTAAACATATGACCATTTCCAGAGTAGAAAGGGGATGGAGAGGGGTAACAGAATATACATGTTTGTGGGCAACCCCAAAGTTCCTTGGCAAGCCATGCCTTGAAATGTCCACCTCCCACCCCTTGAGAGAGATATACACACTTGTAATCGAGAAATCCACACTTTAAAGGCATATATGCCTGCCAGCAATATCTACATGAATTTCTAGGAGGCTAAAGCAGGTAAATTTAGCAATAATCTTGATTTTACAACCGATTTTACCTTTGTGACTTGGGCCCACAGTATTCTAGTGTAGCTCAGAGATTTCAATATCTGAAACCACGTGACAACAGCTGGACAATCCCACCAAATCCACTAAAAACGGCATTCCAATGCCTTGTTGTGGAGGCCTGATTCACCAAGAGTTTCCTGAGACTCATTCTTGTAGTACACCATTAATCCTTGTTAGACGTGGCACCATTGACATGGGTCTCCCTTCCATTTTTTTGCCTTACCTCCTGTGTTTTACTGTGTGTTGGACTCCATTTTTGCTGGTCTAGATGCTTTGGGCACTTTGCCACTGCTGTTCAGTGCTAAAGTGCAAGTGCTCCCTTTGTAAATTATTGTGATGGATTAGTGATTCCAAGATTGGCTTATTTGATGTACTTGTCAGACCCTAGTACAGTACACTATGTGTGTCCAGGGCCTGTAAATCAAATGCTGCTGGTGGGCTAGCATCTGTTACATACAATAATGTCTCCAAGGGTGTTAGTAAGAGGTCAATTTGTAAGTGGCACAATTAATTGCTTGGAACAGAAGGAGAACAAAGAACCAGGGAGACAGGAAAAATTATTTAGACGACATCGAATGTAGTTTAGAAAATACATATATTTGTCATATCTAGTTTCAAATAATCAAACATATGTGAAGGTAGCACTGTGTTACATTAAATTGCATGTAACCTGTAGGATACTGTGCACAAGTGCTTGTGTAAAATTGTGACGGCGCAAGTGACACGTGAGGAAGTATGTATGTACAGCAAGGAGGCGCACAAAAAACAAGTGATGGTGGAATTTACATAGTAGGGATACCCAAACAATGAATGGTAATATATACAGAAATGGTGGGTATCTGTGGAGGAATTGCGCCGAGGTTTTTGCTGTAACAGTTGACGGCATTTCGGCCTCTAGGATTGTTTAGGACATCATCAGGACCAGGTTACTATGATGGTAAAGGCAATCTGTTGACAAAAAGATATATATATACATACATATATATATATATATATCTGTATGCGCCTATATACATACATTCAGTAGTGGACTAAGGAGGTGGGGTTGGGGATTAGGTTCTGGGCCCAAAAGAGAGAGAGAGACAGATTAAGACCGTGGTGAACAGCAAAGGAAGATTACCACGTGACTAGGCTCAAGAGAACGAGAAGTGTGAGAAAAGTGCAAAGTTGTGAGAGAGAACAGAGACTTACGCGATGTATCACAACTGAAGGTCCAGTTAAGGAAGAGGGGGGAGAGTCCTGGCAACGTCCAGGTGACCCCAGAGACAACTCCACCTGTGGGGAGAGAAGGTAGGTACACTGAACGGGATGGGGTCACGTGTAGAACTAACATGGCTGCTACTTACTGGAAGGGATGAAAGAGGGTCGCTGGATGGGTTCCAGGAGTGGTGGGAAAACGCTCTGAATAGTGCAGACCAGTAAGTGCTGGGTAGATTACCTGGTAGAGAATGGGACCAATGTGAATGAGTGCACTCAGGGACAGAGCGCTGTTGCAGAGTGAGTGGAAGAGGGTGAGCGCTCTCATAGAGGCAGGCGAGGAACAGGAGGGGGTGTTGCACCCAAGGGGCTTGCTGCAAGGAGGGGATATGAGATCAAGGGGTCGGCCCTTCTGACCGGGGCGCCACGAGGGACCATGTATGAAGAATGGTGTGGGTAGAGATAGACTGTGGAGGGGAGAAAAGGAACCAAAGGGACACAAGGTAGCGTCAACTTGCTATGGGCCACCGCGTGTACTGGTGGTGGCGAGGGGGGAAGAAGAGAAAAGAAAAGGGCAAAAGGGGTGGCTAGTATATGGACTCAGGCCGTGTGTGCCAAGCAGGGCTGAAGGGCAAGGGTGGAATGCAAGGTACCTCACTCTGCGAGGGCCGTGTGGGAGGGTAATTGTAATCGGGCAAGAAGGGAGGGGGGCGAAAACCGTGAGAATCAGGAGGCAGACAAACCATGTAGGTCAGAATGACTGAAGTAATGGAAATGGGACCAGAGGTGTGGGTGCAAGCTGGCACGCATTGGAAAAGAATTGTATCAATTTGGCGGGGCGCAAGGTCGCGGTGAGGGCGGGGGGTGCGCCAAGGCATCGGGTGGTGCGGGATCCGGTCCGGGGTAAAAAAACGTTGTTACACATACTTGGAAGGAAAAGGGAGTAGCTGCGATGCGCATCGGGAGCAGGCGTCAGTCAAGCTCTGCTGGCGTTCCCTTCGTGTATGGACTAAATAGTCTAATCACTTGGTGCGAGGGGGATGCACAGATGTGTCACGACTAGAGCGCATAAAAAAACGCAATTAACAGGGGAGACCAAGAAGAAAGACTAAACGCTAGAGAAGCGTTTGTAGTGAGTTGAGGTCAGATGCAAGTGCCAGAGAACATATAAAGAATAGAATCATGTAAAGGATAGAAACATGCTTTAAACAATATTCAATAACTTTGGAATCATGTCCAATCAGATTAAGATAAATTGAGGAATACATTAATTATTCGAGTGGTGTAACAACTGTAAACATTATGTCTGAGACAAGCATTGATAAAGTAAAATTGCAAATTAATGGCACATATTGTGGGAGAGAAATTCTCCGGGTGAGACGGTATATTTAGACACAATTATACAATTGTAAAACAAGTATTGGTACTGAAGGCACATTACATGAGAGAGAGGGTGTACTGAGGGTTGGAAATTATGTTGAGGAGGAACCTTACAACAGCAACAGTTTCATGTCCATTCGCATACCATAATTTGATGAATAATGGTTGGTACTGAAGGCACATTGGGTGAGAGAGAGGGTACTCAGGATGGGCAGTGGTGTTGAGGAGAGATTTTACACTAATAGTCTAGCAGGTACATTTAAAGCAGGCCCATAGACATATAGGTCAATATATCAAGGTAAAGACAATGATTCAGGTATGCATGGCGATAAATAGAGGCACATTATAGAGGAAAAGGTGCTGGTACAAGCTGGAGTTAGATAGTCAATAAGTACATTCAAGTGCTCAAGTGGTATGACTACATGGCAGTAACTCCTGTAGATAATGGTTGCATGGGCATGTTGACAATGTGTGTAGGATACATCAGGAATGCCACTTTGTTTCATGTAAGTGTGGTGTTCCATTCATCTAGGGTGTTCAGGCCGTGCTCAATGGTGTTGCAACGTGCTATCAAACGGCATTCACACCTATTCAAAAGTCTTTGAATGTCACCGCCCCTGGTAGGCAAGATGGCTTGGTCAATAACCATCCAGGTGAAATCCATTTCCTTATGGTTCTATTCTTGGAAGTGAGTGACAAGCTGCGCTGTCGTTACACCACATCTTATTCTGCTTCGGTGTTGGATGATTCTGTCCATGACCATTTGGGTGGTCTGTCCAACATAGATAAGATTGCAGGGGCAACGTATAGTGTATATAACGTTCTGTGATCTGCAGTTCGTGAAGTTCTTAACGGATGTTTCTGTCCATTGAATTCAAATTGTTTCGTGTTTAATGTCATGGAGCAAGCAATGCATCTTTGGCATTTATAGTGACCCAGTAAAGGGGGTAGGCCCCAGGTGCCCCTGATAGATTCTTCTCTCACATTAGTCTTTGGCCAAGTGATTGCATGTACCAGGTGGTCTGAAAGGTTTTTTCCTCTGTGGTAGAAGAACAATGGAGGTTCATTGAATATTTCAAGAGGGGCAAGTATGTTCCAGTTTCTTTTAATTACTTTAGACATTTTGTTGCTGGTGGGGAAGAAAGTAGAGACAAAGGGGATGCGGGTGTTCTTCTTCTTCTTCTTTGCTGTGAGACATGTCGCCCGATGATTATACCAAGGTCGTTTGCGGGCCCTGGTGACCAATTTCTTCGGGTACCCGCGGTCGATGCGTTTTTCAGTGAGGACTGCTGCTTTCCTGAAGAAATCTCTATGCCATTTGCAGTTGCAGCGGATCCGTAAACATTGTCCAAAAGGCAATCCATCGCGTAGTCATCGTGGATGGAAGCTTGCAGCACTGATTGTGCCACCCACAGACGCAGCTTGTAAAATGTGACTCAGGCCTGCCATTGCAGAGCCTGTGTGTAGTCTGGGACTGCCATGTTGACTTGGCAAGTGCACACACTTGCCAGTCCCTAAACCTTCCCTTTTCTACATATTAGTCACCCCTAAGGTAGGCCCAAGGTACTCCTGTGGGCAGGGTGCATTGTATGATAAAGGTGGGACATGCCCTGATGTGTGTGGCATGTCCTGATAGTGAAATACTGCCAATTTCGTTGTTCACTATTGCAAGGCTATTTGTTCCCATAGGACAGAATGGGGAGTTTGTTTATAACATCTTATAAACATAACTGGCCCAGGGAACAAGATCGAAAAATAACATTTTGTATGCCCGAACTCAGAATGTTAAAGTAAATCTTTTAGTGTAGGTGAGTTTTACATTCTGTGTTTGGAAATACCACTTTTAGAAAGTAGGTATTTTCTTGCCTAACCATCCATTGCGCCTCTGCTAGGTATGTGTATTGCATGTCTGGCTTTTGGATGACAGGGGCTGGAGAAGGGCAGTGGCTCCAGAAGTCTGATGAGTCAGGGCTGAGCTGAATAGACCTGGGCTGCATTTAGAGTAGGGGGAGGAGATTTCTTTTCACCTGCATGGGCCTGGTCTGCCCTCAACAACGCTGTCTCCACCTCCTGCCAGAAAGATGCACCAGTGAGGACAGAACTAGTTTTAGCTGGGTACAGACACTCTCTGCCTTCAGAGAACCCAGGGTTTTTGTGGATAAAAGGAGGGGCTCAGACCCCAGACTTTTAGATCACTTCTGTGAAATAAAAAGGAACATTTGAAGAGCAGGATAAGCTGAGGAGGAATACTGCCCCTGTGCTGTTTGCTTTCTGGGGTTGGCCTGCAGTGGCTGCTTGCTGCCAAGGAATGGAGAAAAAGGACTTTGCTGTTTGCTTTGTCACCTGCTTGAAGAAAAGATCTCCAAGAGCTTGAAACTGAGCTTGCCTCCTGTTCTGAAGCCTCAGGGACATAAAGACTTCATCCCTTCTGTCTCTCTGCATCTGGAACTGCTGTTTCACACCGACGTCGGTGAGTGATACCGTAACCTGCACTAAAGCCGTGGGCACCGCTCGTGAAGAGCATGATGCACTGCTCCGACTTGCACCATGGGCCCGACGCCTGCTGACGCCATGCCATATCGACTCCAAAGCCATCATCGAGGCCGTTGCCTTCACCGGAGCCGAGGACGCTGCTCATGACGTCCATGACACACCGTCCAGACTCGCACCGCAGCCCCGACCTCATCGACGCCGGTGCTTCATCAACGCAGAGCCGATACTCAACGTGGGTGTCTCCCAAATCCATTGACATCGCACTGTCGTAAGGAACCGCCGCCTCGCCGCCATCCGTGACATCACCTCCCCAACACAGGAAGGAACCAACATCTCACCTCCCCTGCGCTGCAGTAAGAAACACAGGCATTACCTCCCCTGGGGTCGTAAGGAACCGACGCCGCAGGTGCCAACGAAGCATCACCTCCCTGACGCCGTGCACCGTCTTTGCTTTCATCAGTTCCAAGGTACTGTTCTTTGTGGGTCTGCTTGACTTCAGGCCCGATGCCGCGCACCTAGCGGGTGGTGTTGTTCTTTGGGGTTTTCATCTGTCACGACGTCGTAATAACTCCAGGTGGAGTTATTTGTTGCTTGAACCTTTATTTGAGTGAATAACCTATTTTCCAGGATCTTTTGATACTGTATTGTGGATTTTTGTCGTTTGGTCTTGTTTTGATTTAGATAAAGATTACTTACTTTTCTAAACTGGTGTCGTGTCCATTTGAAGTGTTTTCACTTTATTACTGTATGTGTTCACAAATGCTTTACACACTGCCTCTGAGATAAGCCTGTCTGCTCGTGCTAAGCTACCAAGGGGCTGAGCAGGGGCTATTTTAGGAGTGTAGCCCCCTTACTCTGATTAGAAGCAAGGGTCCCTATTTGGACAAAGGTACCTACCTCTGCCAACTAGAGAGCCCTATTTCTAACAATTCTGTATTCAAGGAATAAACATCCAGAAATTCAGGAGTAAGCTACAAGTATTACTAGAGTAAGGCACACATAATAGCAAAACCTTTGTAAATCGAGCCTACTGTGCTGTGTGTCCCACATGGTGTATTTTGAAACGAGAGCCAGGGGTACATAGAGAAGCTTGCATGCTACAGTTCTTAGTTAGGAAACGCAATCACTTTCCCGACATAGCTCTGAAATATACGCAGGATGGAGGAATGTAATTTTCTTAACAGCTTTTAAAATAATGCAGTGCTGGTACAGACTTTAGCAATACACGCCAGGAAAATAATTTGAAAGAGGTGCTTGCTATGTGACACAATATGTCCTTCATTAGCCCATTAGGCCTGACAGGTGCCAAGCCACTCTTACTCTGCCAGGTGGGCCTGCACCTTAGAAAGGCTACCTCCATCCAGAGACAGACAGGAAGCCTGATGCAGGTTAACATGCCTCAGCTCTTTAATGGAATCCTAAATGTTGGTGAATGAAATGAAAAATATTTAGAGTTCCCAACGAAGCATACGAAATCCTTACAGGCACAATGGGGCGTGCCCAGTCCCATCAAAAGGAAAAAAACCACAAGTGGTTCTTTTGTCTTATTGTTTAACAACCGTCCGATGGGGCATACTGAACACGTGGGTGGTTAATCCACGAGCATGCACGAGTCCCGCAATCATAGCACCTCCACAGATATAAAAAAAAGTCTCAATGTGGGGGTACTTCTTTCCAAAATGTTTGTATTTCTGAACATAACATGTCTTTAGGGTCACATTCTCTACAGCACCGTGTAGACGTCTCCCAGAGGCGCCCAGATACTGAGGGCATACCAACTACATAACACATAATTGGAGAGAAATCTTTTATATTCAGAGAATCTGCCACTTACAAATTTCAAATGAGCTGGTGATGCCAGCATTGGGCCTCCCAACATCATCTCGTTCCTTCTGCCCACTGAAAAAGTCACTAGTGTCAAATGGAGTGACTGTTAGTTTGCTTCTTTTTGTTCGTTCAAGGAGTCTTATCTCTAGGACGTTTAATCATAAATGCCTTTCTTACAAATAGTTCTATCTTGGCGTGTAGCGCTACATGGCCTTTTAGTGTGTTGGTTTTAGTGCTCCCTTCCTTTTCCATGTATGTCCTTCTCAATGTAACTAAGGACTAATACAATTCTGAAATGGTCTTCCTAACTATGTAGCACTCTGGCAGAATACTCGTACGGACACTTTTTTTAAAAAATCATCTTTTTATTAAAAGTTATCTCTTTTTATACAGGCGCAGGCGGCACAATATGCATTTGTCCTGCATCATATCAATCATGTATCAACAGTAGTGAGAATATCAAGTAATTATGCCGTTATAAAGAGGACAAGATATGGCATGTAAATATGCATGTTACAGTTGCATCTTCGCCTAAACGTTATTATGGAGACTTTGTGAATATTTCTCATTGTCTCTATGTGTAGTGTCATTGCCAAGAGTCTGATGACGATGTCTATTTAAGTGAACTGTAACTAATAATGAAAAAAATAGAAATAAAACACAAAAGAACGCCATCTGTAGCATGCTGAAGCTGCATCGTAGGGTTTTTGTGGAATAGTATGAGGGTCAAGTGGAGAAAACGATGATAATAAAGTCTAGTGATATGTTAGTTGTTAGACCTGACATCCTTGGCGTGGGTTTTTCCCCTATCTTTTGCCTCTGCTACCTGGATTTTTGATGCTGTGCTGGATTTCGTTTTTGCTGGTTTAGATGCTTTGGACATTCTGCCACTGATAATCAGTGCCAGAGTGTAAGTGCTCCCTGTGTAAAATATTATATTGATTGGATATACCTGATTGGCATATTTGTATCACCCTGAAGTCCCTAGTAAAGTGCACTGTGTGTGCCAGGGCTGGTGATGACAGATGCTACTAGTGGGCCTGCAGCGCTGATTGCGCCACCCACATGAGTAGCCCGAAAATGGTGTCTCAGGCCTGCCGCCGCAGGCCTGCCTGCAGTCCCCGGACTGCCATGTCACCCTGGTCAGTGTCCCCACTGACTAGGCCTAACCCTTCCCTTTTTGTGCACATCAGTCATCCCTATGGAAGGCCCAAGGTACCCCCCTGGGCAGGGTGCAGTGTATGTAAAAGGTAGAGCATGTACTAGTGCAGGTAACATGTTCTGGTAGTGAACAACGGCCATTTTGTGTGTTCACTGCTGCAAGGTTATCTTGCTCCATAGGCTAACATGGGGGAGGCTGGTGCCAATGGCTATCCGCCTATCTTCTCATAGGAACAAGATAAGACATGAGTGTTTGATATCCCTGAGCTCAGCATTTAATAACACATCTTTTAGGAGAGGTTGTTTTTAAATCCTGAGTTGGAGAATAGTACTTTTTAGAGAGTAGCTGTTCTCTTGTCTGACCCTTCTGTGTGCCTGGGCATGCTTGTGGATTGACTGTCTGGCTTGAGAGTGACAGGGGCTGGGGATCCCCCAGGAGGTTGGCTGAGTCAGCCCTTTGCTGAATGGCGACATTTGCAAGTAGAGTGGAGGGAGGAGATAGCACCTGGGAGTGAATAGGGCTGTGCCTGCCTGCCCCACTGCTGGCTCCACCTCCTGCTGGGCGGCTGACGACTCTGCCCCTCACTCTGAAAAGAAAGCAGAAGCCAGGAAAACAAAGTGCTCCAGCAACACCCAGAACTGGATCAGACCGGGCTCAGGACCCACTTGCACAAAGACTTCAAAGACTTTTAGGGGTATAAGTACAAGACCCCTGACAACAGATTTTTAGATTCTACCATCAAGAGGAACCTCTGCTGAAAGACGGACCGCTGAAGAACTAAAGGAAGATTGCCTTGCTGTGTGCTCTAAGGGCTGACCTGTTCTGCTGTACAACTGAAGCTAAGGAGGAGAAGGGGTCTTGCTGTGTGCTGACTCTACCCACTTGACCAACCAAGACTTTGCTGTGTGCTGTGTCTTAAACCGAATCTCCAAGGGCCTGAGAAGAGCTGGCCTCCTGTTTCGCAACCCAGGGATAGAAAGGTTGCCCCGAACCCAAGACTCTGCTGTGTCCCCCCTGCGCTGCTGTGTGCTGCAGGGACCGTGGACTGTTCTACCAAGCTTCTCAACATCTGCCGGTGAAGTGGGCTGGCTGCTCTCTGCCTTGCTGGAGAGTACCGCGCTGATCCGGGCCTGACACCGGTTGCCGCATCAAGAAGACCGACGTGCTCATCGGCACGTGCCTTGCCGCGACCCGGAGACCTGAAGCAGACCGAGAGTCGTACTTCCCTGCTCTACGAAGCCGCGCTGTGAGTGGCTGACTCCGGTGACGTCGACATCGTCACTGAGGGCTCGTCGAGGGAGTTGTGGAAACCTTGCACCGAACAGCCAGAGGAGCGCTTTGTACAACGAGCGCAGTGACGCCGACGGAGCAACGTAGCTGCCTAAACAACAAGAGCCTACGAACTGATTCATTCTCAGTGAGTATTGAATCACGCAAGAGACTAGAGTCTATCGTCTTACGATCCCGACCAACCAAGAAAGCGAATATGGTGTAAACCTGTGATGCTTGATTTCAACTGCGGAAACTAGATAAAGATATATTATTTTTGATATAACTCACCTGTGTGGTCTAAGTTTGTGGTGTGCGGAGGGGGGATCATTGTGGTGTCTACGTGCAAATACCTTACACATTGCCTTGGGGATAAGCCTGTCTGCTCGAGCCAAGCTACCTAGAGGGTGAGCAGGGGTTATCTACCGTGTGTGTCCTTGTACCCTGACTAGAAGCAAGGGTCCCTATTTGGTCTAAGGTGTATACCTCTGCCAACTAGAGACCCCCAGATCTAACATTGGTGGTCAGCGGTGCGGATTAGAACCAGTATTTGCACTTGACCTACAGTGATTCTTCGTACATCACTAATCTAGTAAGCAGTTGCATTGCACGAAGTTTTTGCGAAGACTATTCTCGGAGGATCGACGAAGCATCATGTCTCTGAATGGAGTAGGTGAGGAGTCGGAATTGCAATTCGAAGTGAAAAAGTTGCTCGAATATAAGAAGGAGCAACTAAAGCAATTCTGCAAGCAGCTTGGATGCCCAGTGAAGGGCGGCGCCAACAAGACGGAGCTACAGAAAGCTCTAAGGGCCTGGTGGGAGGCCAAGAATGGCGCAACCGAGGAAACTACTGGAGGGGATGGCACACCGGAGCACGGATTTGGATCCGATGATCTGCCAGTGAATAGGCCAGCATCTAGGGCTGGCAGCACCCATTCCAGTAGGAGCCTTTCTCCAGAGGAGCTGGAGGAAAATCAGAGGATTAGGACCCATGAGATTGAACTTTTTAAGCTCAAAGCTCAAGCGGAAGAAAGGAAACTGCGCCTTGACAGTGAGAAAGAGGCGGAGGAGAGGAGAGGAGGAATGCTCTTGCTTTGGAAGATAGGAAACTCCAGTTGGCTCATGAGTTGAGCATGAGGGAGCTGGACATTAAAGCCAAACAAGTGGAGTCCAGCCCGAATGGTGGCAGCGCACAGCCAGTACAGGCGGGTAAAGTATACATACCGAAAGATTTGGTACAGAATTATCAGAGGGGTGAGGATATCTATGCATGGTTTAGATCCTATGAGTTTGCCTTGAAGATGAATGAAGTGCCTGAGAAGAGTTGGGGAGCAGGGTTGTGGAAGCATTTTGAGGCCTCTGGGAGGGATGTCTTAGCACCCTTAGAAGCAGCAGGGACCTTAACCTACCCCACGATGAAGGAGGCCTTATGCCTCAGGTATGGGCTTACACCAGAACAGTACCGCCAGAAGTTCAGGAACTTCAAGAAACTTGATTCAAGTACTTGGGTGGAGTGTGTGAGTATGTACACGCGTGCACTGGAAGGTTGGATAAAGGGCAGCAAAGTAACTGATTATGTGGGGTTGTGGACTTGATTAGTTGGGAGCACTTGAGTAGTCTATGTGTTCCAGAGCTGCGCCAGCATCTTTTAGACAGCAAGTTAACTGATCCCAGTGAGCTTGCTAAAGAGGCAGACCGCTGGACTAGCACCAGGGTCAACAAAGGGGTGGTAAGTATGCCAGCCAAGGGTGGACAGGGTCCCCCGCAGAAAGGTGGGGAGGACAAGGGTAACAGTAAGGAGTTCTCTAAAGGGCCCCAAAACAGTTCCCAGGAGAAGGAGTCCCAAGCCCCCAAGCCTAAGAGGTCTTGGCCCCCTAAGGGCAACAGACCACCGCCTACTTGCTATGCTTGTAGGGAAGTGGGCCACATAGCCCCTAACTGTCCCAAGAAACCCCCAGCACCAGCTGCTGCTCCCGTCCCAGGGTTAGCTAGTGTAGCTTTGGGAGGGGATTTGATTTCCAGTGGGGAGGAGGGATTAGCTATGATGACCCTTGTCTCTTTAGGAGACCAAGAGATGGTCCAGGATACCTTGATACCCGCTAACACTAAGAAATACGGGCAAAAGGTGACCATCAATGGGAGGGAGATAGAGGCTCTGAGAGACACCGGGGCTAGTGTGACATCTGTCAGGTGTCAGTGGGTGTCTGAAGAGCAAGTCATTCCCAATGTGCCCCGCCCAGTAGTGGCAGCTGACACTTCAGTGCGCCTCTGCAAGATGGCGCGTGTTCCCTTTACATGGGGGGGAGTCTCTGGTACCTTGGAAGTCTGTGTCAGTGATGCCTTGCCAGTAGATTGTCTGTTGGGTAACGACCTGGAGAGTTCTCCATGGAAGGACGTAGAGCACAGAACTCACTTGGAGATGTTAGGACTGCCAGCGTGGATCTGTGTATCCACACGTGCCATGACAGCCAGTAAGGGTGGATTAGTAGAACCGGAGCCTGGAAAAATGGCCCAGGAACCTGTCAGGAGAGGAAAGGGCAGAGGGCGCGGGAGACCGGCCCCCACTGTTCCCACGGTCCCGGAGGAAGCAGAACCTGAGGGGGATGCCCTGGAACCTACAGGGGAACAGGTGGCCGAACTGGGGGAATTGCCTGAGCTGACCCATTGGCAGCAAGAGGGTGGTCCCTCCAGGGAGGAATTCTGCCAGGCTCAGAAAGAGTGCCCTTCTCTCCTTGGTGTGCGGCAGCAGGCTGCAGACCAGGCAGCGGGCCTAGGGTCCAAGTACCATTTGATTTACTGGGAGGATGACTTACTTTATAGTGAGCCTAAGTTTGCTGAGCCCGGTGCAGCCCGTGTGCTGGTGGTACCCGAGCGCTTCAGGAACTTCTTACTGGGTCTGGCTCATGACGTGCCTCTCGCAGGACATCTGGGGCAAGACAAGACCTATCACAGGCTTGTCACCCACTTCTACTGGCCCCAGATGAAGAAGCACGTCGGTACCTTTTGTAAGTCTTGCCAAACCTGTCAAGTCAGTGGTAAGAGCGGAGGGAAGTGCGTGGCGCCACTCCAGCCGTTTCCTGTAGTGAGCACCCCTTTCGAGCGGGTGGGCATTGATATCGTAGGGCCCCTGGATCCCAAGACCGCCTTAGGCAACAGGTTTATCCTGGTCTTGGTGGATCACGCCACTCGGTACCCGGAAGCAGTCCCTCTCAGGACAATCACAGCACCCGTGGTGGGCCCTGCATTGATGGGGATCTTTTCCCGTGTGGGGTTCCCCCGAGAGGTGGTCTCCGACCGGGGTACCAACTTCATCTCTAGGTATATGAAGTCTCTGTGGGAGGAGTGTGGGGTAACTTATAAGTTCACCACTCCTTACCACCCTCAAGGAAATGGGTTGGTTGAAAGGTTCAACCGCACCCTGAAAGGTATGATTATGGGCCTAGCGGAGCCCATGAGACGGAAGTGGGACGTCTTGTTACCATGCCTGTTGTTTGCCTACAGGGAGGTGCCTCAGAAGTCCTTAGGGTTCAGCCCCTTTGAACTGCTGTATGGCCACCCTGTTAGAGGACCTCTCACACTGGTGAAGGAGGGGTGGGAAAAGTCCCGTGGGAAAAACCCCCAGGATGTGTTCAGCTATGTGCTGGCCATCCGCAACCAGACGCAGCGCTTCAGGAAGCTCGCTCAGGAGAACCTAGAAGCCAGCCAGGAGGAGATGAAAAGATGGTACAACCAGAATACCACGCTGGTTGAATTTCATCCAGGGCAGAAAGTGTGGGTAATGGCGCCGGTGGAGCCTTGTGCGCTCCATGACAAGTGGACCGGGCCATACGAGGTGGTAGAGCGCAAGAGTGAGGTGACCTACCTGATCAACATGAAGACTCCTAGGCAGCCCCTTAGAGTCTTGCATGTGAACCGCCTCAAACCCCACTTCGAGAGGTCAGAAGTGACGATGCTCATGGCTACCGATGACGGTGGGGAGGAGGATAGTGATCCTCTCCCTGACCTCCTGGCAACCAAGGAGCAAGACGGGTCAGTGGATGGTGTGGTCGTCTCGCCCACCCTGACCCCAGAACAGCAGAAGGACTGTCGCCAGGTGTTGGGTCAGTTTGCCTCCCTGTTCTCCCTGACCCCAGGTGTCACCAATTGGTGCGTCCATGATGTGGACACTGGAGATAGTCTACCTGTGAAACAGAAGTTTTACAGAGTAGCTGACAAGGTCAGGGCCAGCATCAAGGAAGAAGTTTCCAAGATGTTGGCGTTAGGGGTAATTGAGCCCTCTAGCAGTCCCTGGGCTAGACCAGTGGTCCTCGTTCCCAAGAAATATGCTACACCCGAGAGTCGTGCTTCCCTGCTCTACGAAGCCGCGCAGTGAGTGGCTGACTCCGGTGACGTCGACATCGTCACTGAGGGCTCGTCGAGGGAGTTGTGGAAACCTTGCACTGAACAGCCAGAGGAGCGCTTTGTACAACGAGCGCAGTGACGCCGACGGAGCAACGTAGCTGCCTAAACAACAAGAGCCTACGAACTGATTCATTCTCAGTGAGTATTGAATCACGCAAGAGACTAGAGACTATCGTCTTACGATCCCGACCAACCAAGAAAGCGAATATGGTGTAAACCTGTGATGCTTGATTTCAACTGCGGAAACTAGATAAAGATATATTATTTTTGATATAACTCACCTGGTGTGGTCTAAGTTTGTGGTGTGCGGAGGGGGGATCATTGTGGTGTCTACGTGCAAATACCTTACACATTGCCTTGGGGATAAGCCTGTCTGCTCGAGCCAAGCTACCTAGAGGGTGAGCAGGGGTTATCTACCGTGTGTGTCCTTGTACCCTGACTAGAAGCAAGGGTCCCTATTTGGTCTAAGGTGTATACCTCTGCCAACTAGAGACCCCCAGATCTAACATTAGTGATATGCGGGGGGTGCCACATTGTTCACTTGCTGTGTCTGACCAGCCGTGTTGGAATGGCGGCGGACCCTACTATCTTGTCGAAGAAGGGAGGGGGAGGGAGGGGGACAGCGTGTTGCGGTATGGCTGCAGCAGTGCCACTAGGGGGTTGCGAATCTTGTTCTGCGGCGTCTGGGTGTGTGAGCTTTTTGAGGAGTTCATCCCAGACCTCCGCAATCGGGTATTTGCGCAATCCCGCAGTCTCCTCCTTATGTAACGTGGTGCTCTCAGCTTGCGCCCCTATTGTGAAGGATCTCTCCCAGTTAGCTGGCGCTTGTGGGTCAGTGTGCTTCCAACGTTTCGTGATAAGGCGTTTTGCCGTTTTCAAGCCCAGATCTCTGAATCTTGATGTTACTCTATTCTTTTTTGTCCGTGAGTACAGCCCCAGGACACAGGTTTCCCAGTTGAATTGTAAGGGCTCCATAGTACAGTTTGTCAATGCGTCCACTACTGCGTGCCAGTAGGACCGTAGTGAGGCACAAGACCATAACATGTGTAGCAAATCAGCGCCGATTCGTTTACACCGGGGGCAAGCAGAGGTATCGATGTGGAAATAGTCATTGTTCTTATCAGGGGAGAGTATGCCTTATGTATTAAGTATGTCTTAATAATTTTGAATCGTGAGTTGCGCGGTATATGGGTGGAACCAGCTATAATTGTCGCCCATTCTTTATCGGTCCACAACCGTCCTCTGTCTACAACCCCCTTCTCGCGAAGTCTCGTCAATGGTTTCAATGTGTGTGTCAGGAGAGCTTCTGTCAGCCAGTGTACCACATGTGAGCCCTCCCCCATTACATGCAGGTATTGGACGAGTAAATGTGTTTGGGGCACAGTTGTGATGTCTCCCCAGGCCACTGTTAGGGTACGCACTATTGTCACGTGCAAAAGAAATTGACCGGCAGGTACTTGTACGGACACTTATGCTTTATCTGGGACAGCTATTGCCTCCTCAAGCATTCTGGTACTTGTAGTGTTCAATGTTCCCAGCCTATTACTGTTGAAGTGACCGAGCACAGTGCAAATCCATTATGAAATCATTTAGAAGCTTTCTGGTAATGCTTTCAGAATGGTACTGCTCATTACGGTATTGAAATCTTGTTGTGTGCATTTTGGTACTCAACAGAGAACAGTCTTCATATAATTCATATAATGTCAGGGTGCTAATGTGTTCTTTATTTGATACATCTTGGTTTAATATCAGCCAGGAAACCAAGGTGCACATTGAGTGGGTTCAGAAAACCCATTAGTGTGTGAGTACTGCAGAACCTAGCAGCCTGCTCATTAGCGTATTCACACTCTTGCTTCTGCATGGCTGCATCAGCGTTGGGCATGTATCCTGGGTCTGGCAACACTGTTTTTGTTTTTGCCTTCAGTCATCATAAACCATTTATAGCATTGGTGTTCACATGCATCCACTTCTTGATTTGAGTGCATTTCCAAACTTACAAAGACGTGTAAACCTGGAAATACGCCCAATTGCTATGTCTTCCCAAGTGAGGTGTAACACTGAGAAATATCTTCATTTCTCTGCGATAATTCATCTTTCCACATCTGCTGCATTGTGCAGCACACGTGGAGAGAAGAAAACGCCTTTTAGGGTTGTTTTTGATCGGGAAGGTGTCCCTTCCTGCACAAAGACAATCCTGTCCATAACACAGGCACCCTTGCACTATGGTGCAGGGGTGCCTGCGTTGATGCTAGACAGCACACCGTCTGCTCGTG
Organism: Triturus cristatus; assembly: GCF_964204655.1. NCBI lineage: Eukaryota > Metazoa > Chordata > Amphibia > Caudata > Salamandridae > Triturus > Triturus cristatus. The sequence goes on from NC_140588.1 coordinate 473,316,889, forward strand.
CAAAAAGGTAGCAGAAACGCTCCATATCTTTGCAGAATGGAGCATTTCTGCTCTCTCCCTTGCATGCAATGCAGACCATCCGTTTTGCTTGCTGCCCTGCGTTGCGTGTAAGATTAGTAAATATGCCCCTTAGTGCGGTGAATAGTCATGCTAATTTTTGATTCTCAGAATAGGTGTAAATAAGGTTGTATTAGAACTGTAGTGTGTTACTAAAAATTGCCTAAGCTGTACCCAAATTACAAAGAGAAACTTGTTTGCATAGAATATGGTATGAATGGGTATCTCTGTGGCTCTCTGGCTTCCCCTACAGTGTCATGAAAGTGTGAACAGAGCAGGGTGCACTCTAGGAAGTGGCACCAGTGTGTGTGCTTGCAATTAATGAAGAGGGTAGTTGGGGACCAAACAGCCTAAGGGGTTGAGAAAGGAAATGGTTTAGCTGGTTGGCAGGTTGTTAAGTGTGGGTGGGATCAAACAGGCACAAGATGGTGATTTCGCCATGGCTGTACGGATAAGGCATGCACATTTGAAAACACTGTTGACAGCCCCGATGCCATCCAACAGAGTCACATCACCTTGCTACTGTTAGTTAGCAAGATCCCATTAGCTAATATTTTGATTTTTATATATTAAAGCTTGAACCACATTAATACCATTTCAATCTGGTGGCTCAGTGGACTAATGCATCCACTGCAGGGGCCTGTGTTCGACCTCATGGTCACAGGTTCAAATCCTGGCGGGTCCAATCAGCCTTTCATCCATCTTTGGTCGATAAAATGAGTACCATTGAGTTGGGTAACAATAAGCATCTGTTATTCAGCGCCAAGAGACCTATGGGTGAACGTGTGCTTTACAAATACACGTTCTATGTAGTGACTAAAAGGTCAGCAAATAGTTGTAATAAATACATTCACAGTAGACATGAAACTCTGTACAGGCCCAATAACACCGAAAATCGCACATGTAAATAAAAGAGTAAAATAATAGAACAAAAATAAATCGGAGGGAATTAGAACGCATATGGCATGTTTGAATCTGCGGGTAACTCCATCTGTTCAATATTTTTGGTGTTACATAGGAAAATAATGAACTAGTCTATATTTAGTTTTATTCTGTAGGCACTGTGAATTTGCAATCACAGAAGTGAAGGCACCTATAGCTGTTTATCAGAGTGAGACATCAGAATGGTAGAAAATGTCTCTAAATATCACAGGTTATGCCTTGGCTGGAAGGGAACCTCACACTACAAATGGAAGAAATAAGGAGGGGAAGATGACTTCTAAAACACACACTCAAAGCAGCCATAAATGGAACAATATTAGCAAAGGTTCTCACAACAGTCAGGTCAAACGGTAGGTCTCACAGCAGAGGCGCATGGGAGGCCCATATTCATCAGTGTGGAACACAAGTGTGTGTGGCTGCCACTCAGGGTGTGTGGTCTCAGCTGGCAAGAATACCCTGCTCTACCCACATCTTAGCAAAATTCACTATAACAGATTAAATAGTTTTGGTGCATAGACCCATGAATTTATTTGAGGTTTCTATTTTCCCTCAAAAAAGCAATGGAATGAATGAATAAATATTGTACATGATATAGGATCGTCTTTTAGAGCTTGCAAGCTACATACAAAGCTTAATCGATTTATTCAGATGAAAATCACAGTTACAATAAAGGACGTTCCTGTATTGAGGAACAGACAGAAGTTAAGTGGGTGAAGCTATTGGGAACAACGTTATCAAGGGCCTTGAATGGTATCAAAACAGTTTCCATACTTTCCTTTAAAGAATAACCCTTCCTGCACTGGTTAAAAGGAAAGAAGAGGGCCTCCTGCATGGTGAAGATCAGTTTAACTTTCATCTGTTTCTCATTTATTATTTATGCCTTCTATTCTATATGCAATTACTTTTAGGTTAAAATCTAGCAGCATAGTTCCAGGTATTCTGTTCTTTTTTGTTATGTGTCTGACCCCGCACCTCCACTCATTGACCTTGTCCCCATTGAGCTCAGGATTGCAGTTTCTATACTTTTTTTATACACTCCGACTGCTGTGTGCAATCATGTAAATACTTTGGGCCAACTTTACAAGAAAGTGGCTCAGCGCAGCACTGAAAGCCATTTGGCTGTGCCGCACTAAGTCACTATCATAACACAGGGATGCAACACATTTACAGTAATAAGTCACATCTCTGTACTCTCCCCTGCGCTGGCTTTTAATGGCTGCCATGTGCAAACGCAGGCATCCTTGCACCATGGTGCAAGGGTACCCGTGTTGCGGGGAGATTTTTTTTGTGCAGGAAGGGACACCTGTTTTCCTCTTTCTAAGTGTGCTGCCGAATGCAGCACACATAAAAAGAGGAAAAAATGAGGATAACTGAAAACCTTTCTCCTCGTTGCGCCTCCCTATGCCTGCCCTGCGGAGGATTGTGACATATTCCCAGGTTTACAACGTAGTTGTAAATTTGGGAATGTGGTAGAATCCATGGGTGTTGCGTGGAAACACCCACAGCAACACATAAGGAACACCCATTTCACACAAAGTGCTACGTGAAAAGTGGCTGTATTTACATGGACACGAAAAGCCACGCAGGGTGGCTTTAGGTGTCCTTGTAAATATGGGGCAGGAAACTGCGCTGCTGGTGAATCACAATAAGTAATACACCAGAGGCTCAAGGGGCTTGTAACTATGTCCCTTCATTCTTACAAGTTGCAGATAAGACCTGCCCCAACACACCCTGCAAGGAGCTCCAGGTGCTCTCAGGTCAGGCATACAGCTACAACACAAAAACTACTCTCCAGAAATACTCCAAGACTTGTGACACTCAAACATTCCACAGCAAGGTATCATAATCACAGATGTGCAGGACACTAGGACACAACAGTCACGCTTCCATACTGAAACACATTTTTATTGGTGCCTGTTTGTGAAAGAGCGTGGTGGGTGTTCCACGGATCTAAGGCAACTTAAACAGGACAGTGAGCATAGTTGAGGTCTAGGAAATTGATTAATTTCTTTGATTTGTCTCTTTTTTTAAAAAACGTTTATGGCTGAAAGACCTAGTTAAAAAAAAACATGTATTTTTCTACTTTTGAGACAGTCCAGAACAGGTGTTTTTTTTTTTTTTGCACCCGTCAAATTTTTCCGTGATTCATGCATGCCTAGATCGTCCATGCTAGGCTTTTTCTTTTGTATTTGTGGAATGTGTAGTCCTGTTAATCCCATTATAAGACAAGGACTATGAATTCCAGAATGCAACAACAAAAAATGCCGGACTCGTTGAGCCAGTCACACGTGCAACTTGGAAACGTGGGATCTTTGTACTTACTTTGCTCATGGTGTGCGCTGCATAAAAATCTGACATGCTTACCATTGGTGTTAATACATTTTTGATCAATTCAGAGATTTATTTATCTTTATTTGTTGTAAATGTGAGTTTATGGCAGGCTTTCCTATGGGAAAATCATAGGAAGTGTTAAACGCCACTGAAAGGTGACCAAAAGATGCTTCAAGGACGTCTCTGGCTTTCACCTGTTGAGACCTCCTGGGCATTCTGTTCTGGGATCTAAACAAAAACGCATAGGCCCAAATTAATGAAGCCTTTGCATTGCCATTGCATCATGCAAGGCGGCGCAAAGCAACACAAGGGCTTCAGTGACATTTACTGAGCCCAGCAAAGCCTCCTTGCATGTTTCTGTGTGGCTTAGAAAATCTGTAGTTACGCAAGGCAGCAGCCGTCGCTTCCTTGCATTACTCTGCCCTGGAATGGGATTTCATGGGTGGAGTGTGGGCATACACCAATTTATTTTGGCGCATTCCCGGATTTACTAAGACTAGTAAACTTGGGAATGCATCAAAATGCTACGCCTTCCCAGCTGAGGCATAACGAGGAGAAATATGGATATTTCTCATTGCTTTTTCCTCTTTCTACGTGTGCTGCAGAAAGAGATAAAAGTCTATGAGGATTTTTTTTGTGGTGCAAGGGTGCCTGCATCAGCGCCTGGCTGCACTGAGTGCACCAGCGCAAGGAGAGAGCAGGAATGCACCATATCTTAGTAGATATGGCGCATTCCCGCCCTCTTCCTGTCTCGCCACGCTGCACAGCAAGTTGCCTTGCTGCGTTGCTTTGAATGGCTTATTAGTAAATCTGCCCCATGAGCCCTATATTTCGTCTCCCACACCTGGCCTACCGGAGAGGGTTTTTACACCAGATCAATCGTCCACTCCTCCCCCAAGGAGGGTCATTTATATTTACAGCATACACAAGATTACTCAAAAGAGAAAACCTGCCCAAATGAAAAAAGGCAATAATCTGAGCTATAAAATAACGTAACTCTGACTACACTCAACATAAAACATGTTCGGGCCAGGTCACACATATGATGATCCACCTTTTTAACAAACTTCCCAATCTCACATAGGGCCCGATTCACAGAACTAATTTAAGACAAAATCCTAAACTTACTACTTTTGGTATTCACAGAAGTTAGGATTTTGTCCTAAGTTTGTCTTAAGACAAACTTTAGACAGACTTAAGACAGCCTTAAGACAGACTTAAGACAGACTTAAGACAAACTTAAGACAGACTTAAGACAGACTTAAGACAGACTTAAGTCAGACTTAAGTTAGGATTTTGTCTTAAGTCTGTCTTAAGTCTGTCTTAAGTTTTTCTTAAGCCTGTTTTAAGTCTGAGACAAAATCCTAACTTCTGTGAATACCAAAAGTAGTAAGTTTAGGATTTTGTGTTAATTTAGTTCTGTGAATCGGCCCCATAGTCTTTGGCAGTGGGCAAAATCTCACCAAATCGATACAGTATTACAACAATGTGGAGGGGAGACTCAATCCAAGGGAGCTGGTACACATATCTCAATTTACCTTAACCATTTACAAGAAATATACATTGGGGATGCTTGCCATTGGCTCTCCCATATGATTTTTAATATTAGAAACAGTGGGCCCGATTCACAGAACTAACTTAAGACAAAATCCTAAACTTACTACCATTTTGGTATTCACAGAAGGCACTTACTCATTTTGGTATTCACAGAAGGCACTTACTCATTTCGGTATTCACAGAAGTTAGGAGTCCTAACTTTAGGACTCCTAAATGCCTTCTGTGAATACCGAAAGTCTTAAAATTAGGATTTCTCTCAATTTAGTAGTAGTAAAGTTAGGACTCCTAACTTTAGGACTCCTCAATGCCTTCTGTGAATACCGAAAGCCTTAAAATTAGGATTTTTCTCAGTTTAGTAGTAGTAAAGTTAGGACTCCTAACTTCTGTGAATACCGAAGTGAGTAAGTGTCTTCTGTGAATACCAAAATGAGTAAGTGCCTTCTGTGAATACGAAAATGGTAGTAAGTTTAGGATTTTGTCTTAAGTTAGTACTGTGAATCGGGCCCACTGTTTATATTTCATAAATAGAAAAGCATTGCATATGAGTAAATAAAAGGAACTCAATTAAATTGTTCAGTTTACACATTTACTTGAAATAAAAAACAAATAAAATGCATCCACTCCTTGAAACAAATACCAGTTTGCTGACTTCTCAACTCTTTCATAAACTGTATAGTGTTTTTCTTATGTGACCTGAATATAAAATATTTTGGTTGAATCAATAAAAGCCCAATATGTTCTGTCAATAATGAAAAAAAAATAGTATAATTTAGCCCCAAGGTTTTGCAAACTCACTGCCACGACCACACGCTCTTTCTGACTGTGCAACCGTGCAGCCCTTCACCAGGCATTTATCATGTCACTTCCCTGCATCCATGTTGTTTCGCACATCGTCATGTGATGACGAGTTTCCAGAGCAGAAGCTCTGTTTCGCGAGGCAAATGTTGGTCTTTGCTGACCGTGTGTGCAGAGCTCTTTAGTGCTGTTGAATCCTTGCTGTCAAGTGAGGAGTGCAGCTTCAATCAATGTCCTGCCAGTATCAATGTCAAGGGGACCTTTGCATTTCCTACACTGCAGTGTTCATTTCAAAGGCAAACAATAATGCTGTAGGGATCAAATCAGATTCCGTAAATAGCTTAAGCCCTTGACATTGAATTTTCATCTTCTCGTGCTCTAATGTCAGTGTAATAGAACATTGAGCAGAGTTGCATTCCTAAGTGCGATGTGAATTAGTTTCCTGTCTTGTATACTTCGTCGGCTTAAGCTAAGCTGCAGAGGGTGGCCATCTGGGGATAGTTGTACTTAAATGCTTAATATTCATGCGTGTGTCATCCTCTTTTATGTTTATAGTGTTAATGTCTTACATGTAAGGATGCATTAGAACATTTTACAAAATTTAAGAAGATGACATGTCAAAGAAAGTGTATTAAACAAGCATTGGTAAAGCCAATAGGCCTGGCATTGGCTGTCATTGTTTTAGCTTTGCCAATTCTTGTTTTGTTCCTCACTGCTTTTAAACAAGCTTGGCAAAGCCAATAAGCCTGGCATTGTCTGTCATTGTTTTAGCTTTGCCAATTCTTGTTTTGTTCCTCACTGCTTTTGTAAACCTTCATTGTTGGGGTTAGCTGCTGGGCCTTTTCCAATATAAAAAATGCCTAATTTTATTCCCAAAAAGTGCACATTGCCATAGTAACCTCTAGCATTAAGGGAACTACTTTGCATGTGAATGTGCTCTTTGTGAAAGACCAGAATGGCATCACTTACAGTGAGGAAACCCAATGGCTGAAGTGGGCTGACCAATTGCCACATGTTGGATTCTGTAGAGTGCGGAAGGAAAATATGAATGATTTAAGAACAGTCCGATGAATTTGGAGAGAAGGCTGAAACCCCCTAAAAGTAAATACATACATGTATGTGTGTGTTCTCACCACTTCTGTAGACAGATGTAGCTCCGTAAGGGTTGCCATTTCCTTTGTTGGGGAGGAAGAGAGGAGGTTGATTATATGATATTGGAATTCATGTCAAGACTCTCTATGATTGACAGGAGGGCACACATTCAGCACTCAAGGGTATAAGTGAACTTACCTTTACGTATTTTTCAAAAGGTGCCTAGTAGCAATAAGATGATATGGCCAATAGGGAATTGGAAATCTCCTTTGCTTCCATACTATATAAGAGATGCTATTATTTTAACACCCTCTCCATTAATGCGCAGATCTCTGCCGTAGTAGGCCAATGCTCCACGCTGCTCTGCACTATCCAGAAATTCCTCCGTCTCCTGCCTTTGGAGGCGAGAAGAGTCGTGATCCATGCCCTGATCAATTCGCGTGTGGATTGAGCAAATGCGCCTAATTTGGAGCAGCAGAAGCTCAGGTGGATCATTTAAAAGTGGCCCAAAGTACTGCAGCCAGGATACTTCTTCGCCTGCTGCATCGATCTCAGACCACAGCTACTCTTAAAGCACTACATTGGCTGCCTGTTACAAAACAGATTTTGTTTAAAGCCTTAGTTTTGGTTCACAGGGCAGTGCATCTGTCCAGTCCCGACTATTTTAGTGTGAGATTTGGCGAGTTTATTCCCGCTAGAGGGATGTATTATGTTTCTGCCTCACTTCTGGTAATCCTGTGCTTCAGACGTGTCCGAAGGGGCTGGAAAGCCTTTTCCTTCCTTGCGGCCAATGTGTGGAATGAGCTCTCTCTCAAATAACGCCTGATCTCTTCTGAGCTCACTTTCTGTAAAAAACTGGGGTGCAATAAGACCTCTGTTTGGGGTTGCGTACCTGGGCTCTGCTTGTTAGCGCCGGAACACTCCTCAGAGTAGCCAATCGTTCTACAAGACCCTTTCATTCATTCATTATGTTGTAACCATTGTAAAACCTAATTAAGAAACCTTTAAATAAAGTGTGTATGTGTGTGTGTTGTAGATAGATAAATATCAACCGGACTCTAGCAGTGAACGTATCAAGCCTCATGAAGCTCTGCCCTGTTACAGACTCCAGTCCTGCCTACTGGTGGAGTTTGAGAATCAATAAAGTGGCAAGATAAAATCTTGGCAAGGCAGCACCTCTTTCACAGCAACGAAATATCACTAGAGGCAATAAAATTCATCTTTGCCCTGCTTGGAGATTTTGGAGCCAAAACTAATGGCTTTAGCACGAGCTTAACAATCATGCATCCAAATCTGAAGGGCCCACTACGTGTTCTGCCTTGGACCTTCCCCCAGGAAGACGTTGACCTCCATAATAGCAACTGAAGGGTCAATTTAAATGTTGGCAGAAAGGGAGGTCTGCTCGCCCAATTCATTTCGGACCATGGGTTTGGCTACAGCAGTGACTCGCTTGTCAGCACCATAGCCAAACGTCTCTGACAGCCCGACGGCCATGATGGCAGTCCCTTTCAATGCTTTAGAAATGACCATCAGCTTGGTGGTGATTTCTAAATTCGGATGTCATCTCCGTCAGGGTGGCAAAGTAATTAGTCTTTTGTGCTTGTGAAGAAACAGCCAACCACTGATAAAGAAACAAACCGGCCCCTAAGTCATAAGGGAAAAACTTTGAACATGGTGACTTGCTTTGTGACAAAAGATCTCCGCAGGACACCCTTCATTTTGTACTCCTATGTTCCTTTTACTCAACGCCTAGGCGCAGATTTTTGGTAGGAATTTTAAAGCAAGCTAAATTTAAACATGCCAAAGAGGCTCTAATTTTTTTGCAAAAAGCGGTTGACCCCTTGACATTATGCTGTATTATGAATTTTATTAAAGTTGCGGTGCGATTGAGGGTAACAAGAGAGTAAGCGGGATTGTTATCATCATAATGAATTATTTTTTTCTAGTTTCTCTTTTAACCTTGTATGTAATAGCAGTCAGGGTCTTGACAAAGATTTAATTGTATTTTAACTGTTTGTATATATGTGCTTTTATGGTGTTTTTTAATCATCGAATAAAGAATGACTGACTGACTGACTTGCTTTGTGTATTCAATCTCTGCTCCACCACAATCAACCTGAAATCTAGGTCACAAAATTAGACTTTACATTAGCACTTTGAGTTTTCCCGCCACTTCCCTTAAAACTATCAAAAATAATTTCTCCTCGTCTCCTTATCAAATAAAATTTTTTAGGTGGGTATTTCATTCTGTTATGTTCTTGACACTAACATTGTCGGTAATGCTTGAAATGTACATGCATTTCTCTATGATGCTGGATCTGCTTGTGCCATACCCATTAGGGATTGAGCAGAGTTTCACTGAGACATGTGTTGAGACCTACGCAGGATGTGTTTATTAAGTTTTTAATGATCCCTTGTTCCCAAATTACTTTGTGACAACACTTTTATCCAGTTGAATAGCACATCAATAACTGTATTTGTATACTTGTTGATATTAACTCATCATTGAGGGCTCATTGTAGGGTACTAAGACAAGTGCACTGCAAACGGATTATGTCATGAACATTTTTGTAGAATGTTTAAAGTTGCTTTTATAGCTTCATAGTACACTATTGGTTGGGAATAAATTTCCATACCATTCCAGCATTTCTATCACCAATAGGAGACTAAGTCATCCTCTGATGGTATGTTTAGCATGTGGTGTGAATTTGCCTACTGTGGGGTTATTCACTGGGTTCAATGCAGAGAATCATCTATGTTATTATACTGTGTTTCATCACCCAGCATTATGCCTACATCGCAGCGTGATGCACAGCTGTTTATTTCTACTGAAGGGACGCCATCCTTTCAATTGTATCCCAAAAGAAGTGCTAGCATGCCAGAGCACTACCCTTCAAAAGAGCGACCAAATTACAAGAGCACTGTACTTTTAATGCTGGATTCCAGGTCGATGTTTGCTGAAGGCTAGTCTTTGGAGGATCTTGTGATGGGCTGGTAGCCAATTGGCTCAGCCTGTTTGGCACAGTATCAAAAATCTGTTCACATCTTTACATCACGTATGGAACTGAGTAAGTTGGGTTGTAACTAAAATGTGTTCTCATACATTGGCTGTCTTGTGAACTATGACAAATTAATTCAAGTTCTCATTCCAGCTACCATTTAGTGGATCAGTGCTCATGACACATAAACACACCGTCACAGACTTGTCGCAATTGTTGTGTCCCTTGTTAGTTTCCCCCAAGGGGTGCAGGATTTAAGGAGCACAGTATTTGGGTTGCCCCTTTTTAAATCCCTTCAGATGAGGGGGCTTGACCATGGTGGTCCACGTCTACTGACCATCCGGGCCCTCAGATGCATTCTGCATATTACACATGTATGCACAGTGAAAGATAAAGGTCATTTCTCAGAATGCAATGTCACATTCTGAACTTCTCAACATTACAAAGTGCTCCAAGAGAAGGTCAAGAAATCAGTCTCACAAGTCTGATGTTGATTCATGGATGTCTTCTCATATAGGCTATTTTTATGCAAATTCACTTCCTGATAAAGTCGAAGAAGAAAAAATATTTGTCATTTCGAAGGAAGATGTTAGAATTTAGTTGTTCTACAGTAAGATGAGATAAACAAATATAATAATTGCCATAACGAGCTGAATACCGGTGAATTGTTCCAGTGAGGGTGAGACCTTAAAACATTAGAGTTATTATTTGCACGCAATAACATCATGAGTGCGCTTTGGTTCTACTATAATGTTACTGTGTCTCGTAGGTCAAACTAATTTCAAAATAGTATAAATCCCAAGGCACAATAAAATGATGGAAAAAGTAATTGGATATTAATATAAAATCACTGGGCATATATTTATCTTCTTAGTTATTTCGCAAGCTATTCATATTTTATATGTCCCCATAATAAACACCATTTACGTCTTATAGATAAACAAACACATGAGTCAGTCTTATCAGTCTTACGAAGGGTCAAGAAGCCAAGAGGCAATATCTAGCCTAAACCCTTACCTGTGTTTGCCTTACTCTCAGTTGACAATCCCATCTTATGTTTGTAGATGCCCATGCACAGGCCCTGCAAAAGGAAGAGCGCCAAGTATCTGCTCAGACTATCGAACTACAGGTTTTGATTGTTTGGTCAATTACTATACTGTAAGTCATTCATTCATTCATTTTCTTTATTGTGGTTCATTAAAAAAAATAAAAGTCAACAATACACAATTATAGATTAATAAAACACACTAAAAACAAATACAAATATGTACATCTAAAAACACTATAGAGTAAAAAAATAATTTTAAAACCAAGTTTCAGCCCTCTTGACAGAGATGTGAGGAATTTAAAATATCCCTAAGGTAATTTCTTACTGTAAGCTCTGGTCTAAGAAGCAGATATGAAATTATAGACAAGTGATTGACTGAAGGACCACACACTCATTTGATGTTCAGATTAGATAAGGGGAGAGTGAACCGGTCAGAAATCTTCCCCCTTCTCCCCACCTCACATTGCCACCCCATAGATAGCACCTCAAAGACATACGGAACAAGACAATAAGTGAAATGTCAAGAACTCAAAAGACACGCCCTTGATTCTAATTCTGTCAAGCTTTCCCATCTTCCCCTTTCAACTAGGCAGCTGGCATGATTAAATATATTGACATTCTGGATGCAACCCAGACTTAAAGTACTTAAGCACAAGGCCTCAAGGTACAGTATGTGATGCACATCCTTCAAATGCAAAATATTATAACACCCCATCATAAAATCTAGAAACTCTCATAAACCATAATAGCCTAGCAAAAACCACAGCTCTAAATTGCATAAATGTTTGGTAGCGTAGGTATGCATTTCAAGTCATTTGCACACCAGCATTGTCGAACACTTCTAAAAACTCCTTGACAACTCAATGCAACAAACGTGCTTCTCTCAACACCCTTTTCCCTCCTGATCCACACAGCCAATTCCTTGCCCTCTCTGCAAACCTGACATGCTAGCAGCATATCATCAGCCCCTCCTAATTTATTTAACCCTGGCAAGGTGAGGGCCCTGGTAGGACACAGTTCCCTGGTAGATTGCTAACTGAAATTAGGATTTCACATTTAAGTTTACTTGGGAGCTCTTTCTCCACAGATGAGTGAGCCAACGCTTAAAATTAGCAAATCAAAAAGGGTGAGACAAAGTACTGGGGATGTGCGAGTCTCATAAGATGTATGCCCTTGTGCAAATAAAAGAAACCTTCACAAGACAAAATTTAAGTCAAAACCATAAAGGTTGATTCAAATTTAAGAATCTTTACAGAAGGTAAAAACTAGCTAGCAAGTCAAATTCAAATCAACATAAATGATGCATCAAATAATTACATTTTAAGAGGATCAACATAAGATTTGTCTCCAAAGCAAGTAAACAGACAAAACCAAAGTATAGTTCAGCAAGAGGACTGATATGAAATCTATTGAAATACGTCAGGAAAAGACTAGGTTTATTAAAGACTGACATAGAGACAGCCTTTTAGAAAAGAAACACAATGCCGAAGTATAAATCAACAAGCAGAAGGACATAGTGACTGTTTAGTTTGAAAGGCAAGAAAAGTATGGCACATATCCCAAAAAGGGTACTTTTTGAAGGTAACAGGCAGTGAAAGTCACAAACTCGGCATGATAATATCTGTTATAATAGGGCTGGTAAGCTACAGGAACACAACAAGCTGCTAGAAGCCCTGTACATGAAGAGTCCAGCTGAACAGTTAGAACTGGACCTGCCCTGAACCCTGCTGGTGAATTCCCTTTGGGAAGTGCTGTTCCTCAGAACCTGGAGCCCTTGACTGTGTCAAAGTATACTCCTTCTAACGTTCTGAAAAACCTGAGGCTTAAAACATTTTGGGTCCAAAGACCTCCAGCGGACTTGGGCATACCTGCCTAATCAATCCAATTAAGGTGCATTGCTGCAGGCCAAAAATTTGGGTTTCTCATGCTCTGTGCTTTTTTGCAGTAGCAAATCTGTTTCAGCAGAACATCACATCACCTCATGGAGCCCTGTTCGGCTACAGCTTGCAGCCTTGTCCCGCTGGAGGAATCTAAGCTCTAAAAATGGAGCAAGTCTGAACATAGAAATCCCCTTGGGTCAAAGGCACCAAAAGTATCCGTCCATGAAGGGACTTTGCTTGGTAGTGAATTTTGAATTTCTCCCACTCAGAGCTTTCTCATCAAAATTCAGTGCCTTCACTGGGATCTCATCTGACAGCTATCTGGCATCGTAATGCCCTTCTTAGATACAACCTGTGGCCTCCGTTTCAGAGTCAGATGGTAAAACTTCTGACCAGGTTGAACCTGACCCCACGCTCCATCTGCGTTAGCCTTAAACCACACGTAGGTCCCAGGCAAGGGCAATCAGAGGACCGCGGTTGGCGCTTAAATCCCTTTGTAAATTTCTTTACAAATTTAAAAATTCATACCTGCAATTCCCTTTATAAGATTTTTGATGTTTTGGTGTCATTTTGTTCAGTTCATTATTCTCTATTCTTACAAATTGGGGTGACATTTTTAATGTGTTGTGCTTTGTACTTTTTAGCTGTTTTGGTACTTCTAAATGCTTTACACGTTTTATTAAGTTAGGCCTGTCTGCTCTGTTCTATAGCTACCACTGGTTAAGCTCAGGTTTAAAATATTGAAACCTTTGCTGGCCCAAATAAAAATAGCGACAAAATTACTTGTGGTGGACTATCATGCACCCAGACTAATAATCCACTTTCTCACATACAGTAACTAAGAACAAAACAAAAAAAAGTCAACAGATGTATACTGTTAACTATAGTCTAACCCATTGCACTTTACAGTGAAATAATACGCATCACAGCATTAGGGACACCCACAGTGTGGCATTCGGTCCAGCAAGCCAAAGCCGTAGGTACATGTTATAGGAGATCTATTTGTGTTTTAGTGTATTTTTCTTATTTTTTATGCAATTATTGGAGTTGTTGCACGGAGTCTGATATAGCTGTCCCTCCGAACCATAATGAAAGGGGGGAGAAGTCATATTAAACATCAGGATTAGGGCAAAATCTACTTTTTAAAATAACATGACTGCTAGGAAGACAACAGTACTAAAAGTTGCGGCTTCGTGGTGAATTATGTCCGTTCTAGTTTCCCATAATGGAACATTAGCTCATACCTAGCGCAGACGCTGACATTCCATTCTAACACCACAGGTATTCCCATTTAAGAATATCTTTAATGGATACAGAGAGAAGAAACACTTCCTACGGCCTGCCACACTCCATAACAGCAGATTACAGCACCCCGCACACTTTGTTCCCTCAAGGTCTGGGCTCCTAAAATAGTCAGTGAATCACCCCCAATTTACAGTTTCCGCTGGCAGCATGTTTATAAGATATCTGTGAATCTCAACACAGGCATCTTGAAATGATGTAACAAGGGGACGCATATTTTCTTCAACAGAGAGCTGCAGTGATGAATATGAGTTTGAATTGTGTGGGGGGAAGATGGTGTGTGCCTTGGTCACACCTTTGAAACAGCAGATGCTCAGATCTTTCACCGCAGACTGTAATGAGAACATGTCTTCTGTCTAAAAATGTCAACATATTGCATAGAAAATATAAAGAAGTATATCAGGCTCACATTTAAATATAGTGGTAGCTGAATGATGTCATGGCTTACAACTGAGGGTGAACCGTAGATCACTGTGTATTGCCATCATCTAAAAACTGGTGTTATTCGTGGGATCTACAGGAGCATCACTCCAAGGCCCTGATTACAAACTGGGTGGAATACCATGTGGAGATTCCCAGCAGTCGAATTAGTGTTACCGGTCAGTATCCTCACATGGAGTTTGGCCTATTACTCATTTGATCTCATGGAATGGCGAATAACTGGGCTGACATGGAATTACTGTGTGGGATTCTTCAAAGTAATCCCTGATTTTAGGGGACGAACACTCCCATTTACCAACAGCTGGCAAATGGGAGTAGTGCTGGGTTGGAGGGGTTGGCTGGAAGGGTAAGGGAGGGAATGAGAAGAATAGTTTTGAAATGGGTAATGCATGATGGCAGGCCTTCACCTTGCCAAAGAAAAAAAAGACAGGGGGGTTGAGCCTAAATCGCTATTGCAGCCAAAGCCTCATGCAATTTTACCAGCCAGAGTTTCAAGCGGTTTAATATTGGATCCAGTGTTCCCACACCGGGAAAGACCGGAACACCGGCCATTCATGATCAGGTTGAGGGGTATCTTACCTGGGGATAAAGAGCCACCTGACTCACAATCAGGCCATTTATAGTTACTAGTGCTAAAACAGACGCAAACATTACCTGCTCCCATGGGAACGCTAAAACCAAAATTGCAAAGATTATCCACAGAGATTTTTCAAGAACATTGAGAATTTGTTTTGATTACTCAATTGCCAATATAGCGGGGGAAATGGGAATCTAATAGGAAAGAGAGAAACTGCTAGAAGGAGTGTGACTGAGGGAGGAAAGCGACAAGTGATAGAAAGGAACACTAGAGAGAACAAGGAGAAGGGAAAATAGAGAAAAAAAGAGAGAGTGGAATGGAGAGAAGGAGACACAAAGAAACAGAATCTGAGGGAAAAACAAGTCGGGGGAAAGAGGATAAGAGAAAGAGTGAGCAAGACAGAGAGGAGGGACGTGATTATGTCAGAGAACGAGAGTGAAAAAAGCAAGAGAGAGAACGAGAGATAGAGAAGGAAAGGCGTACATGGAGAGAATGACACAAATAGACTACTAGAGAAAGAGGGAAAGAAAATTAAACTAGGAAGGGAAAGCGGAAAAGAGATTCAGCACCTTTAATTAAATTTAGAACTTACTTTTTGAATTTTGTATTTATTAATTACTTGTATAGAGTTGCACATAGCCTTGCAGTAGGTTTTACGAAAATGCATTATATCGAATGAAAAAGGATGTCAGACAGACTCTGTTTGAAGAAGGGGGCACACAGAAGATGTGAGAGATAAACCTTTCCTCACCCTCTAATGACAAACGTGCCTTGATTTTATCGTGAGGATGTTCATCATTCAGGTCAGGTGTGACAGCTGCATCAGTGCTGCGGTGACATGAGTCAAATGAGAGAGCCCTTCTGCAGGGAGGCGATGCAGCATGCTTTCAGAATTCTAAACACCTATTCTTGGAAATGTGAATAGGAAATGTTTCAATTATGTCTTGGGCACTTGCACATGAAGCTGGTGTTCTCAATCTGGTGTTCCGGTTTAGGGGTGACTTGGCCTGGCAGTTCAGGATCAGGGCCGGACTGGGAACAGAAACCGGCCCTGGCAAACTGCTCAGCTGCCCCCCACCCTCCCCCCCCCCCCAGGGCGAGGGGAAGTGCAGCTGAGCAGTTTCCGAGGGCCGGTTTCGGCCGATTTTGTTACAGGGGGCCTATATTGACGACCCCGGTACCAAAAACGGCCCCCCAGGGGCCCAAAATCGGGCCCCACCCTAGCAGCCTACCGGGGAAACGCCCGGTGCCCGCTATGGGCAGTCCGGCCCTGTTCAGGCTGGACTGTTCCGGTTAGAGCCGAGTCAAGACTCATTTGCATATGGCTGGGTCCACGCTGAGGTGGCATGGTGTGCAAAAGAACGAAAGGTCAGAATGATACCCCGAGCGATTGCCAGTGGCTGGACATAATTCAAGCATTCCTCCCAACACCTTTCGTCTGTTGTATATACTGCCCCAAGTGGGCACAATACAACAAAATATGTATTCTTGAGAAATGCATGTGTCTCGTTCTAAAATAGTGCTCAATACTGAGACTGAACCTAATTCTATCGTAACAGATGATGGAACAAAGCCACAGGAATATATATTTTCGACTCAGATCTTATACGTCTTGTAGCCAGCCAGATCAAGAACGCTTCATGCTTTTAGTGTTCAAATAATTTTATTCGAATTTATACACAAGAAAAGTACAAAAAGTAAATGCAAAGAGCGATACAGGCTTTATTATGCAATGTACATTACCACTTGGTCACCATCTTCTGTATGATCTGTGCAATATTTTATTGGCTTTGCAACTAGGGCCCTGATTTAGAGTTCGGCATACAGGTTACACCATCACAAATATGATGGACATTCTGTCCACTGTATTACAAGTGCTATTAAATATAATCAATCAATCAGGGATTTGTAAAGTTCAGCTACTCACCCATGTGGGGTCTCAAGGCACGAGGGGGAGAGGGGACGGCTCCGTTGAGGGCTGGGGTCATCCGAAGAGCCAGGTCTTGAGGTGCTTCCTGAACTGGAGCAGTGCATATAATGCACTTTTAATACGGCAGATTGGATATCCGAACTTCAAATCAGGCCAACGGTGGAACTGTACAATGTTTGTTGAATTCATCTTTTCGGTTTATTATCCCCCCATCCACAAGACTATACGGCTAGCAATGAGACATCAGCTGAATGCCCTTCACTTTTATCCATTGACCAGGCTGTCTACAAGAACTGACATCATGCAGAATTGACCATGATGAAATTGGAGGAAATAGTTTAAATAACATTATATGTAATCACATTAAATCCATTCAAAATATTACAGAAGCAGAAAAAATGAGTCAATGGAGTTGGAAATGGATGCATGGGGTTCTCAATTTCAAACTTGAAAATATTTTGCTCTCAGTTCCTTGCTGCTTCCTGTAGTCTTAGGGTGCAGGGGAGAAGAAGCATGCACCAGTGCAGGTGTATATGTGCTCCCAGAGTTCTAGAGGTGAAAGAGGTGGTCGCTTTGGAAGCTGGTTGACGCAAGGCTATTCTGGGAGCTATATGACCAGTGTGTGCACAACCGCAAGCTTTCTAAGGCCCCAAAATGGCTTTCATCCCACCACCCAGTGAAAGAGCAATAGGAGTTGTCAATGCAGAACATCTCCCCCGTTGAGTGAAATATCTGACATTTAAATGGAAGACTCTCCCTACCATTGTCAGATTACCGCCACAGTATTTCAATTTTTTTTGTGTTCACACAAATATGACCATGCATGACTTCCTGGACTCCATGCACAAAGGAACCTGTATATCTGAACCCCCAGGTGTTCTACCTGCATGGGGCTGATATAAAAAATACAAGCCTTCACAAAGGCTTCCTAGAGCGCGGCTGTGGAAGGCATATGGAGTACTTTAGGGAAAGTTGATCAATTCCTTATTACATATTCATGGAGCGGTTCAGCATGCATGTTTGTACCCAGTGCAGTGTACTGTATGCAAAAACGTATTTGCTTTACGGCAATTGGACTATGATATTTTTTCTACAGGGGTAAAATATTTCGAACTGTGGGAATACCCTTTTTCCTTCTGTCATGCACATTATGGGTGTGTTCTCTTCCTTATTCGGCCCTAAACGGATTCACTCCTGTCCTTGATTGGTGTAAATATCTCACTATTTCCAGGGTAGGAATGCCCATGAGCAGTGTGGTGAGTGTGATCGGTGGATACAGTCTTCTGTGGTCAGGATTCCAGATGTCCTCCTGGTCCTCCCACTCCTGCAGATATGCCTGAATTTAAGATGCAGCCGGTCAGCTAATGAAGTAAACCGAACAATACAACATTCTGTAGCTAACAATCCTTCTTGAACCAAACCTCAGGCAGTAGCCGGTTGCTGCTCGTCAGATAGTGAAATGTTGGTTAGAATGCATGTATGTGTTGTGGCTCAAGCAGGTTACCTTTACAAACTTAGAAGACATATATGTCTTTTAGACTTACTGTCACCATCATTGAATGTGTAATGCAACCTTCATAAAAATATGTTGTCCCTCGTTCCCATTGGGCCAGTACTGGGGTGTGCCAACAATATCTTTGTTTCCTTTCAACTGCAAACCATGGCAGAAGTGTGAACTCTGTGAAGTGGTGTGGGAATGTGTTGAATTTTTTATTGTATCATTATTTTGTGCTAGTGGTATGGTCAGCTGTACACTAATTGTGATTTTTCATGGTATCTGAAGAGTTGTTAGCTAATGGCCCTTTGCAGTGTTGTTTGGGGAAAACCTTTATAGTAAGGTATGTTTTATGGTTAACTGAGGTTATGTGCATGTTTGGTATTGTATAGCGTTGGATTGTGTGGTGTGGTGTACTGTTTACATGTGGTGTGACTTTAATTGGTATTCTGTTAGTGGAGCTCTATGTAGTATGATCCAAAGCATGGTCCGTGGCGGCTGGTATTTAGGGCATCATGGGTGGTGCCCCACCAATCATGTGAGAAGGAAGAAGAGGAGGTTGGCATTACATAAAACAGAGAAGCATGAACTACCGCGATGCAGCTGTAAAGTCAGGGTTGAAATATATCTTCTTTTGTGAGGGCGGTCGTAGAAGGGCATTGCATATGTGCTAGGTGACGATCTATACGCCAAAGTCATAAAAGCCAGACAGGTTGCTTCATACGGGAGGTGTGCCACAGAAGGTACTGATGTCACTGCTAGGTCAGTGGTGATCTCCCAGATTCGTAGCCAGTAGAATGTTAGGTTGACAGATCTCCGCCACCCTGACAGACGGACTACCGCCTGCAAGCTCTAAATGGGACCCAAATTAACTTTTTTCCCACAATACCCAGTTCTGATGCTTCTAATTTTACCTGGAGTCATTGTGAGGGCTGATAGCATTATGGTGACAGACAATGGAATAGACCCTACATGGTGTAAAGCTTGGCATTGGCACGGCATGGTGTTAGTACTACCTTGAAGTGCTGTCTTGTGCTAGATATATTTATTTGTCAAGTCATCCTGTTAGCGCTGACAACACATGAGTGTGGTTGTAAGACGTGGCAGTGTAACCCTACTAACCACATTATCAGAGGACTGTGACCTTGCACCATTGGTGACCTAGTGATGACATGTCTCAATTGGATGAGGCACGATGCAGTTTCCTTGACCTCTGATGCTATATTGGTGTCTTAGTGAAGATATGTAGTGATCTCCGATGTCACAGCTTATCAGTATTTTGGACCTTAGAAGGAAGAGCCCATGCTTGGGTTGATGCTTTCTGTGTGGTTATGAAGGGATCACATGTGCTGTGCTGCTCCTGTAACTGTGGGATCTCAATGCCATCATCTGATCTGCATTTAAGATACAGATGCGTGTATGTAGGATAAGTTGACATTGTCTTGTGAAGTATGTTTTCATCCTCATTCGCATGCTCATACCAAGACTTACACATGCAGTATTGAGGTCTGGGACCACACCATACACTCCTCCTAAGCAACTTTCTTTTATTTCTATAGAATCCACAACTCCTTTAACTAATTAAGGAAATAGGACAACGTAACTTCCTATTTTTTGTTGTACACATGCACAGAACAACTTCCACAGTGCTTTGACTTGTGGGTTTATTTATATATATGCAACATTTGGGTCGAAAGGAGAATCATTTAAGAAATTGGAAGGCTGCTTCTTCTCAGAAAGAGTGTTTGTTAAAGATGCCATTTTCTGAAGATATACATTTTGCAGATGAACTGGAGAATCGTATTCATACATTATTTTAAATTAAAAAAAACATTCATCCTGTCAGGTTTTAATCGTAGAGCTATAATAAAAATATGGAAAAATTTTAAAGCTAATTTTGCAAGAAATTTGAGACTTCTTCCAATTTTCTCACCTGTCAGTCGGGGAATGATTCCAAGTCCTCCAGGAATCACAGATGTCTGATCTCCTCTCCATTGGTGGGAGGGAGACTTTTTTGGTTTCTGCCATTGCGAGGGAAGGTGATCAAAACAACTGAGTCATACAGGTCGTTTTTCAAATTTCAGTGCTTTAATGTCTGTGATTTTTACTGAGAGGATATCAAGGATATGTGGCAATGCATTTTTAATTGGGATATCCTCTTAACGCTGACATCAAAGGGAAGTTTTAACTATAATCATCATTAAGTTGTGATGTCACCTTGCAGTTTAATTAAGGCTTTCGAGGGAGCTTTGATTTTGTGCTGCCAGTTCAGTGCCAAAAGACACCATTGCTCCCCTTTTTTCAAAATTGTATTGTGGGGGGACAGCACTCCACCTGCAATCAAGGCTCTCCCCTCTTCAATTTGGGATCTCTTGCTATGCTCGCTCGCACATTAAACTCAGAGCTCAATTTTCTGCCTCAACACTTTTATAATCCACCAGCTGCAACTAGGCATGGTGTTGTGTGGCATTGTAATCGTGTCATGTTGTATTCAGATGGTGTTTACTCTGATGTCTTATGGTTGTATGTGACATGAGTATGGTATGGCAAGGAATTACCTTCTGGTATCATGAAATGCTATTTCACAAGATGCTTGGTGAAACGTTTGGATGTAAAATGGCACAGTACTGTGCTGGTTGTCATATTGTATGGCTAGTGGATTGTATGGTTTTGGATGGTTTATTAGCAGTTGAGATTGTACGGAGTGGTCTGATGTGATCCATCATTTTAGTGGTGTGCTACATAAGGACTGTAGCACTGTCTTGAGAGTGAATGTTGTATAATGCATGGGAGACTGCAAGTGCTTAATTTGAGCTGGTGGCTTCCAATGCTCGGCACCAGCACTTAGTTGTCAGCACCTGCACTTGGGACAGCCTGCCAAAAGGTGGCGTTGGCTAGGTAATTTAGAGATGACCACAACAACAGTTAATAATTAATGCTATATTAATTAAAAATGACTTATTACCTGCTGCCCAAGCCATTCTTGTAGCCTTGGGGGCCTGAAACAGTCCGAATTCTCACACTTATAGGAGGGTGATGGTTAGTGTTTGTGTTGTTACTATCATTGGCAGCATAGCAGGGCAATGGGTGGTGGAAGCTGCACTGGCCGCCTGACGAGAGCGCTGACTCTTATTTTTTTTACAAATTAAGCACTGGAGACTTCAATCCCTCTATAAAGGCCTATCTCTAATTTCCATATTGCTGTCGAGTTGTGCCATCTGTGGTCACCTGTAATAAAGAACTGTCATAGCTGCTCAACTGTAATAAGTGATTACAGTTGACCTGGCTGTTCATTCTTCTGATTTTAACAAGAAAATGAGATCAGCAGAAAGGAGATCTTTTTGGCAACATGTTCTTTTTTACACACTATAGGACATTACAGGAAATATAGAATCACTTCATGTTTCTACCCAATCTGAGCCACTGATTGTTTTGACCTGCCTTATATTAAACTGATTTTAATACCTTTTTTTGCAAAATATACAAACTGTATTTTGATGTGTTAAATTTAGCAGTACAAATTTGGCTTATAATTTTTTCTCTGCCTGCAAATTGTCACATTTGTAGGAGTGCAATGGTTAGTTGTTGTGTGGTACTGTCATTCCCAGTGCTGGCAGGGGCAAGGGTGGTGCAAGCTGCAGTGGTCACCCTACGAGGACCCTGGTGCTTATTTTGTCTTATTTGTTTTACAAATCAAGTACTGAAATGAAGGTAATCTCAAAAGACTTCAGATTATAAATAGTAACCTATTATTATGCCAATCAGTTCTAGAAAATGGAAATGAAAATCCCCAGTTAAACATCTGACGGAAAGAGGGAAGTGATTAAATATCTGAAATAAAACTATTGGACTGACACATATTTTAATCTTTGCATCTACTTCATACATGACAATCGAAAAAATATAGGAAAAGCGAACAATATTTGATCATATAAATTCAGTCAGCGAATTGTGCCTCAGTTAAATTGAATAATATGAACACGTTACTTACAACACTTTGAAAAAGCTGAAGCGTCCTATGAGGTGCTGCCTAACAAAAAGTTATTATTATTTAAGAAGTGTTAGACCTGGCTTTTTCAGCAGATTCATGCCCAGAACTTTTGCTTTTTGGCCTCCTGTTTCTAACCTGTTTTTGTTGGTTTTATGACTCTGGGCACTTTGCCACTGCTGATCAGTACTAAAGTGTATATGCTCTCCCTGCACATTGTTTTTATGGATCAAGAAGGTATAATTATAGCTATTTGTTAGATAATAACAGAGGCGAGGTCTTACACATAGGAATAGACAGCTGCAAGCCAGCACAGGTGTCAGAGTTGATTGTCTTGCTCGTTTTGTTGGGGAAATGACTAATTAGTCATCTTCATTGCTGTTGACCTTTTCACTGTTGTAAATTGCCTTTCTTTTTCTGAAATGGGGATATTTTATACGTTTATGTAGTTGGTTCAATTTGGAATAATCATTTATATAATTAGATCACTACAGGCACATGTTTACCACTTGCTCAAGCTAGAAACCTACCTCAGTAGGATATTGCATCTCCGGTATCTAATGCCCGCTTGTGTTTCTTCATGTGATTTGACAGTGAGACAACAACAATGACCAATGAGAGAAGCCCTTTTATTGAAGTAATGTGAAAGAGAACCATGACTAATTTGAGTCCCAGTAAATTACAGATATGAAGATAGACATAATATGTAAGAAGCCCTGGAATCTACAAAATATAACAGTCGTGTGCTTGATTTTGGTAAATTAAGCTATATTCTTTAAAAGGACTTACTTTCACAAGAACCACTGTTGGACGATAAAGCTATCTGCTGCTTTTGGTAGTTTTGCATGCCACATAGAGCCCAACACATGCTTCCTCGGCTGCTAGATCTGGAAGCCTGGCAGTATCCCCTTCAACTCTTTAATAAGAATCTCAGGGGTTTTAGATGTACAATTGAAAGTTGTGAACAGATTTGAATGTTATCAAGTAACAGTTTTGAGATATCCATTGCATCCTAAATGAAGACAGAAGTGGGCAAGATAAACCTATTATTGACATACATTTTTATGTTAAGGTTGGATTGGTAACTCAAAACAAAAGTAAAAGCCATCCACGTCAGTTAGTAGGTGCACATGCATAGTGTACATGTCTACAAAATGTTGTGGGGGGCCTCAGCAAAGAATATTTTAATTGTTTACTCAAGCCACTCTGCACAGCTCCCTCATGCAGTGCGGCGTTGCTAAAAATCATTGGCAAAGCCAATAGGTCACAAGGTGAGACCTCTTGGCTTTACCAATGCTTGTTTAAGTTCTTGCTTGTGGAAAGTGTTGCTGTTGCTCTTGGTTTGTGATTGTTGCCTACTGCTTATTCTTTGCAGTGAATACTCACTACTATTCATTTTGCACGCCATTACCTTCATAGTATAACTGCACATGCCATGTTTGCGAATTCAGATGGAAAAATGAATACTTCTCTAAAGCTTATCCCAATCAGAAGTACATTCATCTCATAATATATTTTTTTTTAAACTCCCAATTTCTAGCAAATTCAGGAAGAGGCTTTATTCCACTGAGTTTTTGGGCTCTCCACAGAGATCACAAACCAATGAAGAAAGAGAAAAGTATTTTGTTTTGTCTAC
The DNA here is from genome assembly GCF_964204655.1 of Triturus cristatus. Lineage (NCBI taxonomy): Eukaryota > Metazoa > Chordata > Amphibia > Caudata > Salamandridae > Triturus > Triturus cristatus. The sequence continues at coordinate 473,340,959 of NC_140588.1, forward strand.
TAGCCATCAGTTCAGACCTTTTATTCTCCTTCCAAATCTTGCTCCAAACTCTAGATTTTAAATCAGCCTCTCCCGAAAATCCAGATGGTTCTACTAAACCCTTTCTGAGTTTTTCGTGTTTTTTATTGCCAGATCAGATCCTTTCAGGTTTGCTAAAGTATTTGTCTCCAAAGGGTTGCGACAACTGGGGAGTTGTTTTCTCAGACTAGAAACATGCTGACCATAAAAAATAAGAATAAAATATATATATATATATATATATATATATATATATATATATATATATATATATATATATATATATATATATATATATATATATATTTAGCAGATATTGTTCATTTTTTTGGCAAGGAACTGATTTTAGCATCATCATTCATAAAGGAGGTCGATCTTTGAGGTTTACACATTATTTCTCATATTATCATGTTATTCAGTTTAGATTCATAAAACCTACCTGACCAGTATCTGCAATATTAGGCTGTTGGTTGAATTGCATCTTTTGTATTGTTCAGGATGAAAACACTTGTCAACTCTCTACTTTGTTTAAATCGGGAACTGTAGGGCCCCTGGTACCAAATTAGGCAATTATCACTGCACTAAAAATGCAGATCCTTGCTTGCTCACTGGGCAAGTACTTCACTTATATAAACATTTCAAAAGATGTGTTAGTATTTCAGAGCTCTTACTCTGCCGAAGGTTGATCACGTTCAATAATACCTCATCCCCAAGAAACATCACAAGCAAAATGATGCTAGACCACTGTTTTGCTTGACCCTGTTTCAAACCACCTTCTCCACCTCTCACTCTCCACCAAGGCACTTCATCCCTCTAAGGTACCACTTATGTCCATCTGTTACGTCCTTTAATCTATGATCCCGATGTAGGGTGAGTATATTTATCAATGCAGGCGAGACCATTTAACAGATGAAAGTAAGAAGACATGTTGGCATGTTACCAGATGGCATGTTGGTTGCTATCTCAAAAGAGATTTGTGGGATTTTCTTTGTGGCTCACTTGAATTTCATGAATAAGTTGTTTTTAACACCTGTTAAATGAGGCATTGAAGCATGTAAGAGCTTTAAGTTGCATAAGTTCATCTGTCTCTCTGTGTTTTTTTCTGTATTTTTACTGTCACACACAGGGCTATGTATTTGGACTATAAAGTATATGCACATTTTTTTACATGATCAGAAATAAATACTATCAACTTCGTAATAAAATAAAAAACAAAAATGTTTACCAGAATTCTTCAGGTCTTTTCACTGTTACAAAATTTAAAAAATGGGTCTAGTTTTGTTTATTAGATCACAATTGCTTGGGTTTTAGGTGTCGTTTTTAGGTCTGGCTTGACAGTGCAGCTGTCCGGAAGGCGCATTGTTACCAATGTTCTAAAATTTACTAATAGTGGGCTTTGGCTCCACCCACTGGAGTAATACTCTCTCGCCTCATTATAGTGGTTATTTGGTTTATCATATTGCTTTGCTCAGGAATGGATAAGGAATTCTTTTACATCTGAAAAATGCACACAGTCATCACGCTGATTGTCATATTAGATTGTTTACCCACTCTACATGCATTCTATGCACAGATCATTCCTACTTTTTCCCGAGTATTAGCAAAGTCAAGATGGCAGCCATCCATGAGATAAACAATGTTTGTACCTGCAGTATGTGTGACCAGCATTTGTGAATGCCTCTTTTTACATGCGTTGGCTCGACAAAGCCAGATATATTGGCTTTGTCAATGTTTGTTCATATTGTGCCTTCCATTTCTTCAGTAAATAATGATGCAGTTCATTTAAGGAGTTTTAACTACCTTGAGAGAATGCAATAAAGGAAGCATTGTTCCAACAATTCTGTATTGCAAGGTCTTTTGTATTTTCTTGTGGTATTTTGCTAAGTATTACTTGTTTCTTAGTTGATAAGTCACCTTTCTTTCCCATAATTACAGAAGTTGCACTTTCACGTTATAGCCTATAATTTCCTGTAGTTATTCAAGCACTTTTCCTTTTTCGAAAGGTACTCTCCAGATTTTTACATAGACAGTATCAAATTCCTTCCATGGCCTCCCTCCTCAAACCTCCAAGAGGCCAAGGGACCCCATCTCCATATTTAAAAATACAGGGCAGAGAGCCTAGCGGTACATCCTCTCTGAGATGCATTATGGCCCTCACGACCCCATCCCCCGGGGGGGATTTTTTGGGGGGAGGATGGCGTTGCCCCCCCTCCCAGAGCTATAGACCGGTTCTGGGAGAACTCCAGACACCCTGGAGCTTGATCAAGCAGTGTCTTGGGGAGCCTATCCCCCGGGACACTACAGTTCCCTGCTTGGGAGAGTACAAGCATACCCTGCTCTCACTCTCCTGGAAGGGAACTCAACTTTGCTCCAACCCGGGCAGAAAGAGAGAATAGGCAGCTCCTGACTGGGCTGTAGCAAAGTAATGTTGTTTGCTCCCATCAGTTCCCAGTATGGTGCTGGCAAGGGAGGTGACGTGCGCCGTGTAGCCTTGGGGTTCCCCCAGTGTCTCCCAAACAAGGAAAAGATTGTGCATCCTCTGGGTGGGCCCTGGGACACCCACCAATAACCTAAGTGTCTGGCTACTGACAGGGGAGCTGGCAGAACCTGCGGGAGCCCTTGGGCTCCCCCATAGCCGGCAATAATGTAGAGACTGTGGGTGTACCAGTTGGGCACCAATTCCTAAAACAAAAGTGTGCCGGCTTTTTGAAATATACATTTGACTACCAATACCGGTAATATTTTGACAAAAACAATTAGTTTGTTTATATATGTTGATGTGCTGACCCCTTGGTAAAGCCAATAGGCCTACTTTTTATATTTTGTTGTTCTAACCCTTTTACAAAACCAGTAGCACTCTCTTACTTAGAATGATTCACTTTATATTGTTTCGTCACATAGTTAGCTGTACACACCTGCAGGAGTTTGGCGCAAGCCCTGCGTCCAACTCCACACTGCGCTCAAGCAAAGGCCATTTGCAGCAGAAGGTTGGATGCCAGCAGAGGGCTGTGCGCAGGACCTGGCTAACAAAGGCCATGCACTTTGGGACTTTGGGCACCCAACCTCACGCCGCTCACGGTAATGGATGTCTTACTTTATATTAAAAAACACATAGAAATTCACTGAAAAAACGAAGGTTAAAGTGACATTATAGTTAGATATTGTAATTATATCTCACTTTAAATGTAAAAAACCTTAGAAATTCACAAAAAAACAGTTAACAGGGCGGTATAGTTAGGTGAAAATGTCAGTAAAAACATACCATTTTAAATTAACAAAACTACTGACATTCACCTGTTAGGGTGATCTCAAATAACTGTAACTCGTGCCCTAAAGTAACTATAACTTGTGCCTTCACAGTGCACTACTAATTACATCACCCCTAATATATATGGGGATTTCAGTTTCCTTTGAGGCATGATAATTGGGGAGAAGTAAATGGGAAACTGTCACAAAAAATCATTGATTTGCTTATAACTGTAGCTTGTTCGTGTTACTTTAAACGTTACATACATATGCGGCATGTACTAGCAGCTAGCATGTCAATAATTTTTTATTTTACTTCTGATATGTTCTGTTTCCATCAGTTCCATTAAAGAGGCACAAATGTTAATTTGCTAATAACCTTGGCATATTTTATCATGTCTGCACAAAATTCATCACCAACATACATGTTAGGTTTTTTTGTTGGCATGTCATTTTAATCCCAGTTCATGAATACCAGGTTTTATGAAGATCAGACAAAGAAAGGTAAAGTGAAAAAGGGGTGGTGGGCTCAAAACATTGTATTTGCTGAACATTGATTGGGCTGCAACATGCAATCGAGGCTTTATAATTCACCACCACACCTACCACAAACCCACTACATATGAATGAAAAATGTACTTGTGAAGCATGCTTTCACTCAAGCAGGGCATCCTGGTGCTAACTCAAGCACCAATCCTCAATTACCATTCGTAAAATAAACTGGTCAAAAGTCACCAGAAATATAACTACACACCCAACAGTGGAACACATTTACCTTTCCACCTAAAAATGAAACACAGTTAATATGATGTTATGGTTATCTTTCATCATAAACCTTATTGTTTTTTTAAAAAACTTTAAATTCACTAAAACAACACAATTAAATTGCAGTTATTGTTATGAAATAAAACCCAAAACCTCTGAAGTTCCCCATTTATGGTTAGCTCCAAAAGGCACAGATCCAACATTTTACATGGTAATCAAACCTCACACCCCACATAAAATGCCTATTACCTAAAAATATGAAAACCAAGAACTAATGGCATCCTCTGAGGGACATCTTGATGAAGCAGACTTTACTGTGCTCTGGAAGTCGACGTTGAGTGCTCATGCCTGCATGAAACCACTGGCGGGAAAACGCGTGTTCCTCCCGGACAGTACCTGTTGACAAAGGAAGCTGAGTTGAGAAGTGAGGGGTCGGGTGCCCTACTTTTCTCTGTGAGCATCAGATATGCTCTGTTGCTTTAACTATTTGATGCCAGAAATGAGCTCTAGCAGATAAGGGGAAACCCTACAACAGATGCTTCGAGTGTGATTCCAATCAGTCTTTCCTCCTCACTCGCTCCAATGTTCATGGTGCTTATCGCGACACAATGCTCATAACCAGTAGTGCCCATCCACAATCATGAAGAAAACTTAAACTAAAAGTCTCCCCTCCCTCTTTCCCATTTTTCTCAGGTCGCTGAACTTCATTTACATGGAGAAGCAGGCAGCATCTCTGAGTGCAGCCACCACAAATCAAATTCTGATAATGCTGCCTGCTAGGACAAAGGAACTGAGAAAGGATGCTCCCTTGTGACTATAAGAGGAAACCAATGTAGGTCATCCTAACTCACGTTTCACTAATGGTGCCCCTAATGAGTTTTAGAACTCAAGAGTGGGTGATCCCTTGCGATTAGACCCACCTGACGTTCAACCAAAGAAGGGGTACCAGTAAGGCAAAGGACAAATAGTAGAGCAGGTGACTGTGGTTGTTATCATTACAGTCGAAAAAAAATGGCACCTGGGATGTAACCGCCTTCCTAAAGAAAGAATTGTTGAGGAAAAACTATAAAGGCGAGTACATAAAATAATATGTTTTCCCATCAATCCTGGTAAGAGCAGTGCCATGCTGTCTCTTTCTTCTATATGAAAAATAATTTTACATTTTGTGAAATCTCAATGCTTTTCATATGAACCTAAGACACTACATATAATTTAATATTTCAATTGTTATCACTTGTAGATCAGAAAATTCGGACTCATTCATGTCAGACGGTTCTTATGTGAGAGAGGGTAATTAGACACTCCTTGTGTCCCTTTTTTCTAACTTATATGAAATATTACTGTGGAAAAGTGAATAATTTCAAAAAAAGGAATAGTGCACTGTGAGGGCCTTGTCTGACCTTTGGCTCTGCTAGCCATAGCTGCCATAATACTAGTCTGGGGAAGCAATTCCTTTCTCACTTATTAACACACTGCCCAGTTAATTAATCAGTATTCGTTCCGGCATTGGATCCAGAACTCCCTTCCAGCCCTTACAGATCGCACTGCAATGCAGTCAGTGTGGAATTCCCACACGCACTTTGATCATACGACAGTCTATAAACTGAAATATCCGAAGACAGACACATGCACCCGGCTTGGGAACCAGGGCTGGTTAGTCAAACAATGGTGTTAGCACTGAAAATCCCTCACTGCCTGGTGTCTGTACACTCTACTGGCGATGTTAATTACAAACTGGTAAAGCCTCCGCATTTTGATGTTTCATTCTAGGGGACGAGTTTTCAAGGGTCACAAAAGCCCCACTTTTCACATGAACACAAAGGCCCTTGTTTGCTATTTATAAATGCGATGCTTCACAATACAAAGTGCCATCAACAATAGTGTGAAACAAGCTTCTGATGCTAGTATTTACTGTCGAAAGTTGATGCGGGTGTTGCTCCAAACCCTCTTTGCATCAAATAGAGCGATCCTTATGAAAAATGCAAAGTGAGATGTTCGGGGTTGAAATTGGCATATATTCATTGACAAACATTTTGACAGTGGCCTACTAAAGTCATGGAAAGAGCCTGAGCACGTAGCATGGAAAATAGTGTGAAGTGAAAGCAGCTGTGCACAATCCACACTATTTTGTGCACACCCTAAAATACCAGAAAACACCTAACAATCCCCAAGAAAGCTGCAAAGGAGGCAGTAATCACACACAGACTGCAATTGGCCACTGGAGAACACAGGGATAACATCTACAAATTGAGGGTGACAACTCGAGGAGGCAATCAAATAAAGAAGTAGGGCAATTAAGTTCTGCTCTATTAGCTGACCGCAAATATTTAAAGTTCTACAATCTTTGACAAGTATCCCTTAATGGTTTAGATGGTTGGAGAGTTTCACAAAGACCTGCTTGTCCATAATTACAGTCAAATCTGCAGAGATTTAAGCGTGTGCGTGCGTTTGCATCAAGAAACAATACCTTGTGAACAAGTAGAAGATGAAAGGGACTATACATGCCAGAAGACATGCGCGAGCTGAGCTGAAGTTCATCGATGCAGGCCAATTACTGTGCGATTAATAATGAAGTCCTGTTCACCCAGAGCCAATGTTCTAACCGAAGCATTGCATCTCTTTGAATGAATTAATTTAGAAGAATGCAATTTCACACAAAACATTTGCCCTGATCAAAATCCTTCTAAAGGGTGATGGATACAGTGGGTGATGGCTTACATCCACATTGTCAAGACACAAAAAGAGAGCCAGAGAAGATTTAAAGACCAGTAGGAGTTGACTACCCAATACTTATTATAACCACAAATAAAAACCTGGGTCTAATAGAGACAAGAGAAATAATGAGAGTTGGTGTACCTAAATGATATGAGGTGTTCCCTTTGAAGGACAACTTCCCTGACCCAGCAGAAGTGGCACGCTTCATCATTGGGAACCTCCTCACACTGTGATGCCTGGTCACGGTGTGGGCTACAATCACCTCACTAGAGGGAGGACCTCAGGGATGTTTTCAGAGGTATGACAAATACCTTTCTAATGGGCACGAAGTGGTGAGAGAAGCATGGCGGGAGTGAAGGTTGTGCAGTTTACAACTGGCTCCAAGGTACAGAACACGCTTTATTCATGTGTCACTGCGTCAGGATTAAAACAAAGCAGAAGGCCAGACGGGCATGATCATACCCGCTGGATTTGTTCAAAAAAGTAGGTTGACATGTTTCTGCTTTTGACCCTCCTCTGGGGTGTCATGCATAGCATTCCTCAGGACCTATATAATCAATGCTCCTACTTAAGTGCCCAAAGTGATAAATATAAAGATATCAAGATACAAAACCAGTGGTCCAAATATAACTGCAGAATAGGGATCCACTGGTAGTTTCCTGAAAGAGATAATATGCATAGTGTTAGCCATTTAAACCACATACAAAAGGTAGGAACAACAATTAGGTGTTTACTTGTGGTTATTACTCCTACATTGAACATCTGTGTATTTCAACGCAGTACTTACCATAGTTGTCCGTGTACAAATAGTTGTGGCTAAACCAAAGGTCTTTTGATCTTGAAGAAACTGCTAACCATTTAACAGCAATGAAACATGTCAACCATGTGTGCATATGTAGATCTAAGTAATCTGACTTTAATATATTCAAAAGCACACAAAATCAAAGAATTCAAAGAGTAATGACATCCGTGAGCTATTCAATTGAATAGCCTCCGTTGTATCATTGAGTGTGGCATTCATTGCAATTAGGGACAAATTGATGTTGTGGGCAGGTTCGTCTAATGCAGCTAATGGCTAGGAGTTTTCTGTGATTTTCTGCAAGCCATCATGTATGAATAGCAGGCCATCCTCAACATCTTTTGATGTGTGTGCTTGGTAGTCAAGGGTCATCTGAGTAAACTGAATGATCGCATCCTTTCTCGCTAAAACCATAGCTCCCTGTAGGTTTGGTTTTTGAATTTTTGCCTTATTTTAGAAGCCATTGATGTTGAAGCAGTTCTAAGGCTTCTTGGCACAGCACAGCAACATAATGTTGTCAGTTTCCTGTGTTTCTGGGTGTATCACAGTCTCAGGCAAGAGCATGATGGTTCCATCATCTGACCAGGGCACAGGGTATGTGTTGATGTGCCAGCATCTAGTTGTTAGATGGGATCTTCCCCTGATATGGCTGCACCTAGACATAAGGAAAACGTAAGACAGTGTAAAGAGATGTCACACAATGCACATCCATCTCTGCCCTTTTAGTGGTGTCGTATTTCTATGTGCATTCAGGTTACATGCATGGGCAAGATGAACTTCTGACTGGTAGGTGGCCATAATCTATTCAACACTGTCCGTTGCAAATTCATAAAATACATAATTGTGCACTGCGGGAGGAGAGGGTACTTCACCCATGCATCGGTAAAGTAACTGTTGCTCTTTGTATATGGATGTATAATTTTGATTTTAGAAAGGACCCTAATGATCTCCAACATATTCTAGAACTAATGCGCACACAGCAATGTTGCGGCTGTGCACCTGACACTGACTTGCAAATTTATTACAGTTGTGCAGTACATTAATGACAGTATGCCATAATTCACAGGCCTATGGGCCCATGTACAGGATGTATGGGATATGTCCTACAGCCTCTTTTACTGTGATACAATGGATACTTCTTATGTTTGGAACATGTGAGAGTATGCGGTTGCACATAAACATAAACTCAGGTTCATGCATGGTGTTGGGAAATGCTGTCGTTCTATGTTGCGTTGTGATACATTATACACCAGTGGTTCCCTTATTTGTCTTAGTTGTGTCCTGAGTTTGCAGCACACAGATCAGCTAATGTCAATAACAGAGATTGCGTGCTCCTCCATGGCAGCAAACTGATCTACACTGCCTGGCTCATCACTGGTTGGCAAGGTTTCTGTACGAATATGGATAGTTGCTTGACTGATGTGTCAGCCCTGGTCAAGCTGCAACCACAGTCCTTGTCAGGGTGAGCCTTAAATCTTGTTTTAAGCACAACAAGGTGCTACAAGTCCTCACAACTCCTTTTTCAGTTTTATAATGCATTGCACCATTGCAAAATACTATTTTTGTTTGTGTGACACGAAAAACTGTTGTATTGTAGTATCAATATAATTACTGAGGGTAACGCTACGGTATTTTTTACTCTTGACAGAACACCACACTGCTGATTTTCATTCAGAACTGCAGTGTTTGAAGCTTAGTGAATCTAGACCCAGGAGTGCCACGTACAAACTCTGGCTGTACTACCCATCCACAAATTTCTTTTACAGTTACTGAGAAATACAGAGCTGAGCTTTTTTACCTGCAGTATTGACAGTGGCGACTAGTGACATTTGAAAGTGGTAGGGCATAACTTTATCGTCGTACTGCACTGCGGTGAGCAAGCGCAGCGAGCCTGCCTGAATAACCTACGGGGGCTTGGGAGGGTCCTCCCCCCCCCGAGAAAATTTTGAAAAAAGAGTGGACAAACAGTGCATTTTCAAGCAAATTTGAGGATGCAGGAAGGTTAATAAAGCAATACGATTGAACTATTTATCATTTAAGAAATTGCCAATCAGCCCGAAAACGTGCACAAAGTGTTCAATAGGAAACCTCTACAGCAACAAACATGCATTGTTTCCATAAATGAAGACAGTATATCACATAGCTGAGAAGTGACATACCAGTTACAATAACTGCTTTACGTATAACATAACAAACAGAAGTAGTAATGTATTCATTCACACATATAGGTTATGATCCTTGCAGAAACTATGCCATCAATGTTGTGAAATGTTACTTTTATAGGACTAAGCTTTTTGGGGAAAAAAGTTTCAGGATTGATCAGATATTCTGAATCGATAATACTAGCCGATTAACTCTTTGTGACAACACTGGGAGTGTACCTTCAAAAGAAAGTTAATTTATTTCACCAAACTGAACTCTACACGCTATAGGTAAAATGACATGTACTGTACTGGACTTCTCATATCAATGGCCACTAACCGGGAATAGGTAAAGGACTAACTCTTCTAATAGCCACAGCTGAGCACCATCAACCAGCCAGTTGGCATATGACATCCAGAAACACCACTCATATTGCAAAACAGTAACACATTTACAACAGATTATAGGTTGAAATATTACCAATTCTGTGTTACTTTATAATTTCTTTAAATACTAAGCGTCAAGGCGCTATTGACAGTTGAGAACGCATACTCTGAAAATGTGGTTATTTAAGCTTGATCTGCATATATAGAACAGCTAAACGTCGCTTCAGAGGAATTTGTCTCAAAATACAACCTACGGGCTACTTACGACTCATTCACCTCAAATCAAGCAGCCCAAAAGACGAGATGCTTGTTTTGCTATGATGGTGCTTTTCAGCAAGTCAACATCGTTTCACAGTTAATACACGAGCAAGTTTTACAAGACCCTGCGGTATATGATAGTTCCACTTGTTTGTGGGTGAACTGAGTAAATATGAAGATTTGAAGCACAAGTTTACAAAACATTATTGAGATGTATGCCAAGTATTATTTTTACACCGTAATGAAGCAGACCTGAGAGACAAACTTCTCAGATACAAGCAGTCGCGGCTCGTGGGGGGGGGGGGAGGGGGGTGTCGCACGGGGGTGGGGTTTTTTAAATAACGTAATAAAATGATTTTATTAAAATCAATCCTACCTGAGCAGGTCCGCGCCGCCTCGGGTCCGTTCTGGAATCTGGCGCCTACACTGGAACAGCCCATCACTGCTGGCAAGACCCCTCTCAGCCAACCCTGGAGCTGGAGCAGCGCCAGGATTGGCTTAGAGCAGGCTTATGCTCCGCCCGCCTGCCCATTAGGAGACCTCGCTCTCCTAATGGGCATGTGCCAGCCTGTGGAAACACTAGTGCGCATGACTGGGCACGGTGCAAAAATTCACCCTCCGTCCCCACTCATGCGCTCTTGTGTGCTGCTGCCTGTTGCCCCAGACAATGCCTGTCAGTCAACATGACGCCAAACCGCCCACCCCGTTCGGACTCTGAAGGGGGTGGGCGGTTCGATGTCATACTGACTGACATGATTGTCAGTTCTCCCTCGGCGTCTCTGAACTTAAGTTTACTTAAGTTCAGAGACGCTGAGGGAGCTGCTGGTGCGGGCGGGGGGGGGGCAATGCCCCAACGCCCCCACTGGACGCACCGCCACTGAGTATTGACTGTTTTTAAAAGCCCCCTAGACCCTGAGAGGGGACGACAAGGGCCTCATGTGGATGGGAGGAGTCCTAAAATGCCCTCATTTTGATTGAATTTCTTCCAAGTCCCACTGAAAGAATAGACCTCATCGGGGCATTTTTACAAGTGAATGGCGAAGCGTGGTATTAAGCAAAAATTGCTAACGCCACGCTCTGCCTTTCTGAAAATGCAGGGATCTACTGTATTTACAATGGTACTGCACATTCTGTGTTTTTCCTAGCGCGGGTGCTAAACTCAACAACACAGGTAGTGTCTACTTGGAGGTAATGATTGTTTATGTGCCGGAAGCTGTCCCTTCCTGCACATAAACAATCACTAATGGTGATTTGTAACTCCTTTGTATGCTGCATTGTGCAGCACACATAGAAGTTATAAATCATAATTTTTTTAATGACTGTTTATGTGCAGGAAGGGACACCTTACTGAACACAATTATGAATGGTGATTTGCTGTTTCTATGTGTGCTGCACAATGCAGCACACATAGAAACAGCAAAAATGCAAACAAATTAAATATTTCTCTCTCGTTTTGCCATTTTAAGACCAGGTTTTACTTGGTCTTAATTTTGGCACTGCCCCAAAATTACACCACCCTTGTAAATAGGGGGCAGTGTCAAAATCAATGGGTTTTGTGGCGGAACACCCCCCACTACACCCATTGCCCGCCCCTTCCAGGCTAAGTGTAGAGTGAAAGAAGGTCTTATTTACATGGCGGCGTTGAGCCATGTTAAGTGGCTTAAGGCAGCCTTGTAAATAAGGAGAAGGGCATATCGCCACAGGAACATCTCAAAGAGTAACGTTCCTGTGGTGCTAAGCCCTTGTAAATATGCCCCATGGTATCCCTGCGCGGTTACTGGCCTCTGCTCCACTCTAGGGCATTCCATACCTGCATTTGGAAGCAAGGCAGCAACACCCACACAGAGTTGGTCTGTATGAAAAAGGGCTGGTTTTCCATAGAGAGAAATACTTTGCCTGTACAAAAATAAAAAAAAGTGCACAGTATGTAAAATAATGCATGGGTAGATACACTCTTCTGAACATAAAGTGGAATTTCTAAGGGTTTGTTAGGAGATCTCGTGTACACACTAGCGTAGGAAAAACACCGTTTACAATGCTGTCTCCACAACGCGGTACCATTACAACGCGGTTATTACAACGACCGCGTTGTTACCACGCATATTAGTACATCTCAAGTAGTTTTAACGCCTTGCTGTAGGGGGCGCACTGGTATTGGATTTAAAATCCAACACCTTCCTTGCTGTTACGCAAACTAGAGTAGGAATAGTAAATAATACTATTCTTAAGTCCAGCGCGCCCCCTACAGCTAGCCATTGTAATTATTTGCGATGTAATGGTATGCATTCTAACAACGCGGTTATTGTAACAACCATGTTGTAATGGCATGCGATGTAGTCACATGAATTGTAAACAGTCATATTCCTAGCATAGACCTCGCTGGGGTCCTACAGCAAGTTGCTCTGGGTAGGAGCTGCAAGTAAATAACACACAACCATGCAGGTTCTGATCTGTTCTGCCCGACCATGTCCTTTTATTTATGTGTTGGGTGTTACACCCAGTGCCCATCGTGCATGCTGCATTATCTCTATGTGCAATAAGCAGCATAATTCTGTAAGATGATTATGGCTATATACCACTCTCAACAAGGCAAGAGTGTGGTCATGCAATGCAGGCTAAAAAGATGCTACCCCAAGAAACAAAAAACTTGGCGGTCATTCATTAGAAATAATAAACGTACAAAAATAACTTGCGGCGGTGAAGAAACTGATTGGAAATGAACGACGACAACTGCCACTTGAGCCACAACAGTTTTTTCCAGTTAGCTATGCTCAAAACAAATTCCTTTTCAGAACTAAGGGGACAATTTGTATCTTGGGAGAAGAGGTACTTCATCACAATGGCGACAAGAGTATCTATACTACTAAAATAATGGCCCACCTGCCAAATTTAGATGCTTAGAGTACCATAGTTTTAATCACAGCGGAGACTACTCTGTCTCTGCCATGATTGCTCTGATGGCCCTACGAAGTAAGGGTCACTGGAGGCAAATCTATAATTCCCTCCACCAAATTTAGATGGGCAGAATTACTGGCCAGTTTTCACTGCTCATCACTACCAGGAAAACCCTGGCGGTAAGGGGCAGTGAAAACTGCTAAATGCTCCCCTCACAATGGGAGTTCTTTTCTTTTTAATTTTCATCAAGAAAATCCCATTTCCGGATTTTCTTTTGAAAATAGAAAAGAAAACAGTTTGGTGCAGGGCTGTGTGTTCTTGATTTAGCCCTTCACCAAACTGCAAAAGACGTTGACATGAACCACTGCGATGACGGTTCCTGCCAATGCTATCTAAATGACTACCAGCTTGTTGGTTGTTTATAAATTCAGCAGGCGGCTTCTTTGTCAGGGAGAAGGTGTAATTTACTCCATCACCCTGGCGGTGAAACGGACTGCCCGCTGAAATCTAAATAATTCCCAAAGTCCTAAAAATGCACATTTTAAACAAATAGAAAATGATTTGGAAGTTAATATGAGACTTTGAATGTGGTTCTTAGAAGAAAATAATACATTGGAACGGAGACTACAGACTTACCTTTACTAACCTCACAAATCCAGAAGAAGGCAGGCTATTTGTCCAGCCAGAATGAATCTACTAAATAGCAAAGAAATGATTTGCTGACTTTAACAAACTATTGCACCCATAGCTTTGCTTTGTAGTGTGAGATCCTGCAGAGTTCCTCGTTGTCACCTATTATCTTCAATGTCTAATAAGGCATCTGGCTAAACTGATTAGATCTCATGGCTATTTGCCATTTTGCTGATGACACATTGCTCATTTGGTGTTTGGCTCTATTACTAACTTACATGAGACTGTCCAGAATCCAGCACTAGATGAGCAGCAATCGTTTAGGTCTTTGTTTGTTTGTTTTTTCATTCTTCCTTTTCCTTCTTTCTCCCTTAATTGTTTCCTACTTTCTTTGCTTCAGTTTTGCATCTCCTTTCTTTCTTTCTTGCGTTTTTCTTGCCTTTCTTCTTTCTTTCTTGCCTTCTTTCTTTCTTGTCTTTTTTTTCCTGTTTCTTTCCTTCTCTCTTTTCATTATTTTTTCTTCTGTGCCTTCTTTTCTCTTTTCTTTTCTTTTTTCTTCATTCTTTCCTTCTTTTTTGTCTTTTACTTTCATTTTTTCTTGCTTTTTTCTTTCCTTTTTTCTTTTTTTTCCCTTTCTTTCTTTCCTTCTTTCTTGGTTTTTCCCTTCTTTTTTGCGTTCTTTCTTTCTTTATTGGCTACTGCCCTTTTTTCTTTCCTGCTTTCTTGACGCATTTCTCTCCTTCTTGATTTCTTTCTTTCTTCCTTGTTTTAAAAGTTGCTGTTGGTGGGAAGAAACAAACTTCACTAGCAGGGTAATGTCTGGCCTAGGTCTAGATGAGACTCCCCTGCCCACCCTCCTCCCCAATACTTACAGCTAAGTCCAAATCCATGGGTGTTTTGTTAGATGAGGTTCTTTCCCTCAACCTGCTGATTAACCCAGTCTCTTCTTCTTATTTTGATATCCTTGATGTCTTGAGGAAGATCCTTCCATTCGTAGTCAAAGTTCTTCATTCGAAGGTCACCTCTGCTTGTATGCTGAGCCTTTTGAACTCCTGCAGTGGGCTCTTACCAGGCCTCCATGAATCTGTTGTGCTAAAGCTGGAAAGTGTTCAAATGGCCATGGGTTTCAAAAAATGTAATCCTATTTTGAATGTATAAAAACGCCTACATTGGTTTTTGTGAGATCTATTTCAAAGACGTTTGCCTCATGCACAGGGTCTTTTTATGGTCTTGATCACTCCTGACTCAGGGAAATATTCTTCAGCCATATTACCATAAGACATTTACCAGACCTTTACTCCCAGGGTCACTCCTTCAGTTGTGAGTCCCGCAGCCTAATCTTTTTCATGCCAGAGGGAGATCCCTACGGTATTTAAGCCAGAAACTTTGGAATGATCTGCCCATTTAACTCCACAGTTTTAGAATTCATCTTTCTTTCAGGAAAGACCTCAAAATGTGTATTTGCAGATTGATTTTCAAGCAGACGTTTCTGCATGTTGTTTCTGTTTCATTAATAGTCTCTCCCAACACTGCCAAGATGCTATCAAGAGTTTATGTGCATTAAACAAGTAATGAATCCAATCAAATCCAATCACACAGGAGAGGGAAGAAATCAGCTCAATACAGCTCATTTATTTTCTTGCAAGGGCTGAAAGTAATAAGAATGTAGGTCAGGTGGAAAACTCCACCAAGAGAGAAAATATGCACCGGCGAAGTAATGACACAGGCCCGCCAAGAGAGCAATTCCCAGCAGTCACAAAGTGACATGATTTCTGAGGAACATTGCAAAATAAAAGAACAGGGCAGAACATTCATATTGAACGATACGGAAAGAGCAGAAAGGGACATACTTTGATGAGACTATTTTAAATCTCACAAAACCATGCAAGTAACAAATGGTGTAGGAAAGATGAGTCTTGAGCAGTAGAGATACATGAAAAATAGAGAAACCACCCTCAAATGCCTCATTGCCATGAAGCAAGGCAACTATTCGAGTTCTAGTGTTTAACACAATAAGCAATCATGGCCTGACAGGCTGTATGCTGGTAGTCAGCGCTTAATTTGAGTTGGCGGTTGCTGGCACTTGTTTTTCCACGTCAGTCATTAACCAAAGTGCAAGAAAGGGAAAAACAAAAAGCAGAAAGATGGGGAAGAGAAAAATAGTAAAACCGTGGCAAAGGGGGAAAGCAGGAGCCTGTTAGACTGAGATAAAGTGTCAGGGAGTGTTTGGTAGTGGATTACAGTGATATCAGGTGGTTTTAAGGTCATGAAGCCATAATATTTACTGCATCAACATTTAATTGCACGGGTCGCTGGCTTCTGACAAGAGCTTCAGGCACTGGCACTGATTCTGTTACAAATTGAGCCCTGCCTGGTAGAGCCTGAGTGGAAAGGAATCAGTGGTGAGGATTCAGTGGTCACCTTACTGGTAACCTATTCTTGAGGTCTCAAGAAGATATATACCACCCAACAGAACTGTATTTGTCCAGTCAAGTGTGATTATCATAGGACTACATGGTATGAGTAGTGGAATAAATGTCTGCTTCATGTTGTTGATGAAGGTCTGATGCTGTTGATTTTCTTGTTGGAGAAGTCATTAATGGTGTTGATGGTGCTTTCTTCAAATGGGATATGTGACGTTACAACGCATGCCATTACATGGCATGCCGTTGCAACGCCAAACTTTACCCCGACTTTCTGTCAGGGGTGCGCTGGAAGATGGAATAGATTATTTTTCTATTCCAACTCTAGTGTGTGCAACCGTAGGGAAGGTGTTGGAGTTAATTCCAATACTTTCTACCCACTGTTGCACACCTTTATCTTTGCAACGGCATGCGATGTAACTGCATGAGGTGTAACGGTTTCGTTGTAACGGCTGCTTCCCTTCAAATGTATTCATTGTTCACAGTTGGGTGATGGAGGCAGGGCTGAAGTGTCTCCATGGAGCTCTGGAGTCTTGCTACAATCAATGACTCACTCCTGCTCTTCTCCCTATTCATCTGCCTGTAGACAGCTTCCAGGGAAGGCTGCAAAGGCTTCAGCATCAAGCATCAAGGGTTCTTTACAAGGGCTCCCAAGCACTCTCAGCATGCGGTGTTGGGTGGAAGATTGCTGCCTTGTAGGTCTCCTTTTGGAGGATAAATCACCTCCTTTCCGCCACTTGCTGCTAGTGACTCCCAAGAATGGAGTTCCAAAATGTTGAGCAATAGTAGCCTTCCTCCTTCATGCATCATGGTGACATTGGAAAGCACACCTCAGGAGTAGGGGACCTGGTGTTCCAAGGGCTGGGCCATCCTATATTTCCACCAAGGATCGATGCAATGCTAACATTCATTACACTGTTTTGTGTTGTATTGCAACATTTATAAAACACCTACTATCCCAATGTGGAACGCTAAAGCGCTTGCGTACATTGGTTGCACACTACAAAATGTGGGGTATTTGGTTGGAAGTGTGTTGTCTTTGTTTTGATCATATGTGGTAATCGTTTCCATGTTGTGTGTGAGAACCACCAAGGTGCAATCACCATATTATGGGACACCGCGCATGGCAGTGTGATGGATGAGGAAGTAGGAGAGACAGGAGTATAGTTTATGGTTTTCAGTAAGCTGGCAGCTTTAAGCAGCTCTGCATGTCCGTTTTTGGTATTTCTTAAGTTCAAAGTCCACTTAGCTGGTTAAAGTACTGAATTGTCCATTCTTAGAAATTTTGTTTAAAATGCATGATCCTGAGCAGGCATAGTTTTAAGGAAGAAGAGATAGAGAGATATGCTGGAATAGGCTTTGTTAATAGCATCCCAAATCTGATTGTCAGTGGGAGATGCCAAGAAGTGGCTGCAGTATGTTGCTAGTCAGGACCTGCAGTGTTGGACTTAATTAGAGTCCTTCATTGACCAGGGGTATGTGGCAGATCTCTTCAGTTATTCTCTGCCTTTTTAGTTGGTGATGGGTCTCTTATTGCTATCAACTGGTTTACAACTAGGTGATGGATATTACCTTTGACATTCGAGCAGATAATGATCCGGCGAGGTGGAAGTGAAGAGATCTCCTTCATCACTATGGGGCAAGCTCCAGAGGTAGATCTTTAGATCCCCTGGAGGTCACCATGTCCTGCTCTGAAATGGCTTCATTATCTAAAAGGCTTCAATTCACATTACAGTATAACCTCAGTGGGCATGTTGGAAGTAAAAATAGCTTCCAACCAGTGGCGCAAGGAAATGTGAGCCCCCCCCACCACTCACCCCTGTAAGGTACATGGAGGGGCCCCACTCTGATCTTAATCAGGAGCTCTCAGGCCAGCTTATGCTACTAAGGGGGCCCCTGAGGCTTGGTCCCCCCCACCACGGGGCCTGTGGGGGCCTCTGTTACGCCACTGCTTTCCGCTAGTGACAGACACTATAAATTAAAGGCAATACACCTCAGTTCAACAGAGAAGGCTGAACACGTTATCACATACTTAACAGATGTTGACAAAATGGCTTGGAACTGCAGAGATGGGGGGAATTTGCTGGACCCTGGCCAGGAATTCCATGTTCTCGACATATTAGATGGTTGATGAGTCTGGTTAGAACTACTAGCAGTGCCATGGCAATTGGTAGCTTCTGCTTAGTGAGGAGGAAGACTATACATCCTGCAATTTCTGGCATGCTTGTGGGCCAATGAACTATTATGCAAACTGTCTATACTGCTTGACTGAACCTTTCAATCCTGAAACCTCAGCACTGAGTAGCATAAGGAAGCTTAAGAGTATATGCCTTGTAATTTTTCTTATGTAAAGGGCTCAGATAGTGCCCACACTGCTTAAGAAAAACAAATAAATAAAACTAAAAGAAAATACGCACATGAGCAACTTTACTTAATTATATATGTTTGATCCCGAATTGAAGCAGTTTGCACACATACGTTCAGTTTAAGGGTGCCAGTTTTTTACTAAAACATGGAAATGACTGATTCTAATTTATAGACTCATGACTGGTGGAGCTGACAATGCGCAAAGTGCATTCCAGCATTATGGTGGATTTTTTGCTCTCAAAAAGTAGTTGCATGGCTTGGTTGTAGAGGTTCCTATGTGGGTCGGCCTCTAAAAATTGGCAACCACCCACAAGAAGTAAGGTTATAGATGATCATTGACTCATAATAGGAAGATGTGGTGTTCAAGACAGAGAACGTGGAGGGGACCCTTGTATGTTTGATGGAGATTTTGGGGAAAGGGATTCCTCATGAGGGAAATTGCAAAATCTCTTGATATATACATAGGAAATTTGTTCTGCTCAATTAACTCTACATTTGAGATCATTCTCTGTTTTCACATTTTCTCTACAAATTGGATACATTCCCATTAAAACTCTACATCGGGGCCGCTGCTTTACTTGTTATAAGCATAGATGTAAGGTTTTTGGAGCAGGTAACAATTGTTTTTAATTGTCACCATTGAACAGTCCACCTCAGCTAGCTCAGAAAATATTTGGTTGCTTCATCCTCCGGAATGATATTTTTCAGCTTTTAGTTACAAGTAATATATGAATTATTTTCCCAGTCATATGAGAGGACCCGGGTGGAGCCCTCCGCCCTCGTGGAAGAGGGCTTTGGGTGTTCCCTGTGCTAGGGAGAGTACACAATTCCCTCCCTGTACTCGCTGTAGACATTTTTTGCCTTCAAGTGTGAATGAATGCAGGATAGAAATGGCCAGGAGGATGAGAAATGCCCCCCTCAGCTCTCGTTCCTAAATTCCCTCACAGAGAGAACCCTTCTCATAATCCCTAGAAGGATTTTTTTTTTATAAAGCTTCTTAAGGCTCACTCGTACTCATAATAAATGAAAAAATATGTGACAATATTCGGCACTTGTGGGATGAAAGACAACATTGACCTTACTGGATTTTGAAGAGATGTCTTGCAGATTTGTGAGCAGGCGGTAAACCCTAACCTAGCCTCTTCACGTCAGACAAATGGTGTATGTTTTGTTCATACACTGGCTGTTGTATGGAGTTTAACATGTAGTTATTATACAGTTAAAATAAAAGTATATTAGCAGAGGATGTCCAAAGAATTTATCATCAAGAAAATAGATTGTGTCGTGAGTATGACACAGTTTGTTGAACCAACTCGCATGATGTTTGGATAGCACGGGTACATCCGAACACGTGGGGCCAAAAAAGGCAGTTCTTTAGAAGATATATTACTTAGATTAATGAGGTAACCTCCAATCGATAAAACAAGTCTCCAGGATGGTGATAGGCCCTGTGGGCGATGGTCCATCAGCTACAGACACAGCTCTTGCAGCTCTTGTGTCACAGCTCATGGGGAAGAAAACTCGCTGCAGCCTCAGTGTGGAAGGCCAGCGTGGAGCCATGTCTGAAGAGTGGAACCATTAGACCCAACCAGGGCTCGAGTCGGGGTACCACGCGGGTGGACGGCGTCCCCCCACTTATTTTACCAGGTTTTTCCGGGTGGACGCCGTCCCCCCTGCCCAAAAGCTGGACAGAATTGTGTACCAAAGATATGCTAATATTTGTAATTGGAGACTTTAAGAGGCACCGGTGGTGTGTGCAGGCTGGAGTGATTGGGAGGCGGAGCGAGCAGGCGTTAGCGGTTAACGCTTGGAATGTGTGTCCTTCTGTATCTTGTGCACTTTTGAGCACTTCGTTGTGCAACTGGGGCACCCCCTCGGGGGAGTGGGGGGGGAGGGGGAGTTGCAAAGGACATCGAGGAACAGACCAGGGGTAGCAGTGCTGTGAAATGCCCCGTCATCTAAAGGCATATGAATACTCATGAGATTCCTGTTGTGACGTCACTTCCGGTGACAGCGTCCCCCCACTTCTTTTCATGAGATTCCTGTTGTGACGTCACTTCCGGTGACAGCGTCCCCCCACTTTTTTTTTTAGGACTTGTGCCCTGGACCCAACTAAGGTATACCACAAATGAAATACTAACTCATTTTCTGAAGGGGAGGGGAGACTTTGTAAATCCGTTTGCAAGAGATAGCTGTGTACTCTGACCATTTATCAACCATTAACTCTTCAGGAAGAGTGGAGGATGTAAGGGCCTTGGGAAATACAGTGATGAGCAAATGGTGACGTGTAAGGAAAAACTGGATGAGAGACATGAACAGGGAGGACAGTGAGAGGAAGATACAAAGTGAGAGAGTAGAAGGAAGAAGAAATGTGAAAGAGATGAAACAGAAAAGAGAGATGTGGGATAGATAACATGCAAAGGATAGATTCGCAGAGAGAGTGAATTGGAAAGATAGAGATCAAGAGAGAGAAAGATAGAAGAGAGAGCGACACAGAAAATGAAAGAAAGTGAGAGAGACGGTGAGCAAGGGAGAGAGAATAAGAGAGACTAAGAATAAGAGAGAGAGTGAGAGAGGGGGGAAGAGACGAGAGTGTAAGATAGAGAATGACAGAGAAAGAAAAGATGGATAGAGACAGGAGGGATAAGAAATGATGGACAGAGAGAGAGAGAGAGAAAAGGAGCAAATGAGGGTTGAGAGAGAGGCCGACAGTGTGTGTAGTGTGTGTGAGGAAGAGAAAGGGAGGGGGAAGCGCAGAA
The DNA here is from genome assembly GCF_964204655.1 of Triturus cristatus. NCBI lineage: Eukaryota > Metazoa > Chordata > Amphibia > Caudata > Salamandridae > Triturus > Triturus cristatus. The sequence continues at coordinate 473,362,362 of NC_140588.1, forward strand.
GGCTGGTAAGCAAAGGGGTGAGCTTTGCTCAGTATCTGCTGCCGAGGATTATAGACCAATATGTTTAGCTCAGTATCTCTTATTGCCAGACACAGAACTATTGCTCGAGCTCCACCAGGCCGCCCAGTTTGACCGCCTCATCCCGAGCACATGCCGCTCGTCTCCTGGTCCGCACTGCGAGGTGAATCCCGCGTGACCTTTCCTCTTCATATCTGTTTACAGAGGCAGCGGCACGCTGCGCCGAACAATCCCCTTCATCAGCAGTCCTCTGTTCTTGCTGACTTCATTAGAGCACCCAGCCGCAGCCCATGGGGAGCGGCGCCAGCAGCCCGGGTGCACCTTGCTCCCCCTGCAGTCAGTGGGGAGCTCCCCGACCCTGGCCGTCTGGGGTAATGTGCGGTACCCGCCCACACTTCCATCCTCCACGGTGCATCTCTGCCGACGCCCACGCGCCCTTCCAGAGGGATTAATAGTGCAGCCCGGGTCTCCTGTTCGTGTCTTTTAATCTTGCTAATGTTGTGTCGCCGGTGAAAGACAGTAAGCTCTCGGGATGTGCAGTTCGTTACACACCCCCCTCTGTGGAAGCTCTGGAAGGGCTTCTCATGCAATACTTGATTCAAGTTGTTCTTTACCAGACAAGCTAATCTAGCGCCTTGTTTGAGTTTTCTGTGTCGCAGAGATTTCTGCAGCAGCCCTGTCCTTCGACCCGCCGGGGTTCCATGGCTTCCACTAACGCAGCAGAGCTCTCACTACAGAAATCTCTTACCTTCTTAAGGGTGCGCAGCCTTTAGACACTATACAGCGCGAGAGCGGCTTACTCCGTCACAGGCACGCGCCTGCCTAACCTCAGAGGCGTTCGCAGTTTTATTAGTCACCAACAAACGTGTTGTAAAAAAGTTTTGTGCCATAGTTTTTTTTTTTTTAGTTTTCTTTTTCTGTAAAGTCTACCAGTGAAGGGTTTCATTCCAGTGGTGGACAGTGCCAAGTTGGGGGGTCAGAGGGGAGTCCATTCAAGGGTGGGCTAAGATTCTGCAAGGGATGAGCAGGCACTGGAGCAAAAAACACTGAGTTATTTTCCCATAAATCATAGAGGCAGCGAAAGTTTCATCAAATTGACATAAAACTTCCTTCATGACATCACAAGAAGTGACATCACACTGCTTTGACCCAGATAAAATAAAATTTATTGGATAAAACTAATGTGTACCTTCAAATTCTCTTGTGTCAGACTCACAATGTTGAGCTCAAGGGCTTCCTTTACGGCAACTCTTGGTGACTCGTTAGAGCTTCCGCTACCATCAGCCACTCTCTGCCATAGAATGGTTAGCCATCAATTCCCGAGTGAACCTGGGCACTATGGCGTGGGCAGCTTTGGCTTGTTGCCGGAAGGGTGGGTTATGTAATAGCAACCTCAGAGCTTACTTGCCAGAGATCCAGGGGATGATCCAATTCATTTCCGATGATCTCAGGAGGCAAGATCTTTCTAGTGAAACCAAAGGGGTTCCTATTTTCTACCCCCGTTTGCTCCTAAGTGACATCAATGATGAGTGTGTGGTAGTAAAAAACGAGCTTCAGAAGGGCACAGTGAGGAGTACGTCCATTGTTTCATACTGTGCCATAGGCATGCAAGGGAGGTTCATTGATGGTGCTACCATTGTTGGTGACATTTACTGCAATGTGACAGGACCTGCAGCTTTAGATTCTGTGTCAGGATTCCTGAACTGTAAGAGCTAGCAATCCCCTCTGTGCTGCTACTCAGTACACAGGAAAGTGGATCTTAAGGGGGAGGGTCCCATTTCGCTTCTTGGAATACCCAACAGACAAGCGTCATCTTCACATAAATGTCATTTTCTCTGGATGTGGCACTGCATAGTGTTTACTGTTGCAGAAACAATGAGCGAGGGCTTGTCAGAAAACTTGCCTACATCGCTTTTTTTTTGCAGAGTTTTATATAGTGCAAACTTGACCCGAATCCAATCAGGTATCAGAGCACTTTACATAGCACCAGTTACGCGACATGAGGACACACATTCATTTTTTGTTAGGTTATTTGCCCAGAATCACAGGAAGTTCAGCGTCATATCGAGACTCGAACCCAGTTCCCCAGTTCCGAGGTCGAGCGCCCAAGCCGTTAAGCCAACTCCTCTCCCCTCATCTATCAATATTTAAACTTCTCTGCTCTGATCCGTCCCCTCGGTTAATGAGGTGGCAATTTCCCTGAATCCTACAGCGTTAGTCTGTTTGCAGTTGTTGTGGCTGTTTCATCAGTAAATATTTTTATCACTATGCAACACCAGGATGGTATAGCGGTGTAGTACATGTTTTATAATTAATATTCAATGCTATTTGCAACATTTTATAAAAATTGTTGTTGATCTGTATGTTTTGAAGCTGCTGCCATGCTTGAATTGACACTTTTCACGTGAATGCACCAGAGAGCAATATGTTGAATTTCGCTTCTTTTAATTAGTCGAGTTACTAAAATACTATTGAAGATTCATCATGCACAGGGTGGATCTTTCCATATTCCACAAGTCAGCAAATTTGCATATTGGGCGAGTTTTGAAGCGTGCCACCCACTTCTTCCAATTAAGCATTGAAATCAGCACCTAACCCTTATCCGCATGTTGTCTTGTAGTACAATGTCATGTCAGTACACCGAATGCTAATGCTACTATTAATACATTCACCACACGTATGTCCCCTTTTGATGCGAACAAGTGAGGAAGGTGTTTAACAGACTACAGGCCCTCCCTCTATCCTGCACTCACAATGCATGTTTTTACATTGTTGTGCATCAGCTTGAAAAAGCCAGTTTACTAAGTGTTGCTGAATAAAATGTCAGGACTGGCTCAAGGGGTCACACCTGTCAAGGGACCAGCTGGGATGAGCTATTTGAAAACAATATTTTACTAAGTAAACTTGCGCATGAGTAAGTGCTCTGAAGTGCAACGGTTGCATTGGTGTTTACATTGTGCTTTTCATACCCTTTGCGAGGCCTAAATCACTTTTCTGAGTGGTCTTACTACATTACTTGTATAGTGCTTCAAATCACTAGTGAGGTTACGAAGCACTCGGATTTGATGCGGATTCGTGTTTTATAGGGTGTTGTTTGCAGTTTGACGTATATGGCACATGTTGGGTGGCTCGCATCAGTTTGAATGATATGGTGAAACTGTGGTGTGCTTAATGTCTCTGTGCACAGTCATGGGGAGGCAGCAGTGCCTTCACACCTAGTGATTGAGGGGCATATGAACAAGGGATTGCGCCACCGGAGCATCACTTTTTTTGACATTCCGATGGCGCAATGTCCTGCACCATATTTACAGAGCGGCGTTAAGCCACTTTGCATGGCTTACCGCTGCTTTGTAAAGATGATACCCATTCACGCAGGTATGTTGCTTTGGGCATTCAACCGCAACACCCATTGCTTTTTGAGGCTGCCCCAGATTAACAAGGATGTGTAAGGCTGTGGCAGCACCAAAAACTAACGCCAAGCAAAAGCAGGCATTAGATTGGGGCAACAAGGAAAAATACTTTTATTTCTCCTTATTTTTTATTTTTCAATGTGTGCTGCATTCTGCAGCACACATAGAAAGAGCCAAACACCATTAATGATTGTTTTTGTGCAGGAAGGTGTCCTGCACCTTCCTGAAAATAATGGCGATTTGCTACTTCTATGTGCACTGCTGAATGCAGCACACATAGCAGTAGCAAATCACCATCATTGATTGTTTATGTTCAGGAAGGGACACCTTCCTGCACATAAACAATCACTGCTGTGACACAGGCATCCTTTCACTATGGCGCAGAGGTGTCTCTGTTGGCACTAAGCAGCTATTTTTAGTGCCAGTGCAAGGGAAAACACAGGGGTGCGTCGTATTCTTGTAAATATACCTCATACCTGCGTTTCTGAAATGACGCTGCAAAATTTGCTGCAGCACTGCGCTGCGCTGCGCCGTTTTCTTGTACATATGCCCCAGCATTGCTTGCTCCTGTGATAGAGAGAAATCAAATGCAGGACAAAGGTTTTCTGGTCCCCTGGTCTCGGGAGCTTCAGTGGTGTATTCAATCCTTATCCCACTAAGGTTCGGCACTCGTAATAATCAGAGGCGAATATGAATATTGGACCCTACAAGCAGGGAATTGTCTCTCTGTTGTCCCTGTGCTTTGGAGGAACTGCCGACCCGACAGTAAGCACGATACAAATAGACCTATGTCATGACAATAGATATTTCTGCACAATGGTGACTTGCCAAGAGCTGTATTGTTATTTTAATGCACCAGGATGTGCCTATTGTACTGGATTTATGTATTTATAAAGTGCTACGAATAGCAGAGAGCATCTACTTTCAAGTTTCGGAACACAGAGAGAAACAGCTAATTCATTGATAAATAAATAAATAGGGCGTGATGATCATATAAAGTTGTTAAGGGAAAAGGGAAGCACAAGGGACTAGGATGAGAGAGAAAAAGGAATTTCATAGAAATGTAATATCTGGTGACTCTACGTGCCCGCTATTGCCTTCAAGGTAGGGACATTCTTTAGTGATGTTCTATATTAGGAATCCGGGAAAGTTTAAAATTCAGACTGACTTTTGTCACCAAAAATAGGACTTTAGCCTAAACACATGCTCCCAGATCAGATTTCAGCCGTCTCAAGAAATGAGACAATGTTTCATTCACATCAGCAGAAAGACTATATATTTTAACAGACAGGCTATTCACTCCATGCCATACTTTATATTGTGAAGGACTCCAGCTTTAGAGAGAAATTTCTCTCTCTCTCTCTCTCTCTCTCTCTCTCTCTCTCTCTCTCTCTCTCTTTTTAAACCTCTGTACCCAGAAAATGTTTGCAGTTGAAAGACCGTGACATGTAAGGACATGCTGAGCCTTTACATTATTTTCATAATGTATGGTTCTTAGTGTACAGTTTGTGATGGCACATGGCCTTTTTTATTAAATAAGAGTGAGGACTTGTTCAGCCAGAGGGAGTAAGGGATGATTCACAAAGTTTTTTTCCTAGAGACAAGTCTAGAGACAAGTCTGGCAGCTGGAAAAGTTGCAACTTACACATGTGTAAATTATATCTAATACACACAGCCTGAAATGGTGTAAATGCATGGGATATACACCTGAGTACCTAATCACTCATGAGTAGATCACAATATTAATGGCAAAGTGTCTTTTTTTTTTTTTTAAAATATTTTTATTAAAGTTTTTCAAACAACGCAATGAAGCCAACTACAGAGAAAACCAAAAGGATCCAATCCTCAGTGTACACATCAGGAGAAATCCGTTCTTCCCTCGCTTCCCCCCTAAACCCCCAACCCTCCACCCTCTCTACCCCCACCCCCCCCCTGTCAGTGTGCCCGCATCAACCCCTTCTTCTCTTCCGCTGGGAGGGACCGGGGTCCGAGAAGTCCGAGCCCAAGGTAACCCCGAGGGCATGGCCACTATTCTCAAGATACTGGAAACCCCCCCTCCCCGCCATCCATCCAGACCCCCTCCAGCCACCACGACTATTCAACAGTTACCCATACATTGTGCAAACGCCGAGACCTCCCCAAGCGTACCTAAGTGACTCCATTCAGTGCGGGCTCCCCAGTCGTCCCAGAGGGCCCCACCCCGGGCGCCACATGCCTATCCCCGTCCCCAGGATCCCTATCCTCCACACGTGACTCCTCCGAGGCTTTAAGCCCTTCCACCAGAGCCCCCCAAGCCCGTGCCGCCTCCAGCGCTTTGTCATTAGACGCGCGTCTGGCCATCTGCAAGCGCAGCGTCCCCTCGCTTCCCGCCCAGGACAGGAAGCTCGCCTTCCATCTCCTAAAACTCGGCCCAGATCTAGCTTTCCAATGCATAGTGAGCTCCCTTTTTGCCATTATCAATCCTAGATCGCAAAACTTGCTCGTAATCTTGGTTTTGGATGTGTGCGGAAACCACAACAACAGGCAAGTCCCCATCTCCACCTCTAGCTCTCGCTCCGTCACTTGGTTCAGGCACTCTACCACATCCGCCCAATAAGAGCTCAGTCCCACACAAGACCAAAACATATGGCCAAAATCAGCCCCCTCCTCTCCACACCGAGGGCACGGTGACTGGGACCCGCCAAAGTACTGAAGGAGCTTGACCGGGGTTAGGTAAGCCCTGTGTAAGGTGTAGAATTGGACCAGTTGGAATCTGGCATTGCGCGTGCCCTTCCATGCCCGCCGCACTATCTGCACCCACGTCGTCTCCGGAATGGGCCTGCCCAGATCCCCTTCCCATTGGCCCCTCAGGGCATCCATAGGTGGCACCGTCTCCGTGGATAGCCGCCTGTACAGACAGGTGATAGCCTTGAACGTACCCGCCGCCATGGTAAAATACTGACATGGCAAAGTGTCTGTTATAAAATAATAACAATAAAAGTAAAAGTTTTTAATTTGAAGTGACTCTAGTAGGCGTTCCCTTCCATGTTGTAGAGAATTGGCCATGAACATCCCACCACAAACAAGCGTACATCCACTTTGCCATATAAAACTGGAAGTCAGTGCAGCAGAAAGCGCGGGAAAGTGCTATAATTACCCTAGTTTTCAACAAACAATGGTGTGAACGATTCAGAGAAATATTGGCGAAAAATATTTCCAAATGGAGAGAAAAAAAACCAAATGTGATTATTTTTCAATTTACTGCGGTCCTGAGGTTGGGGAACCAGGTGGAAGGAAACTTTTTCACAAATACACAAATACCCTACAGTTGCACTCTGTTCTTCTTGCAGAGATCAGGATCACCTACGAGGGTAGGAAAGATTTGTGAGCAAGTCTTTAAGGTGTAAATTACATCTATGAAGCAGTGCAACTTACATCTGTCTAGACATATGTCGCCTCTCTGTGCCTAAGAGAATCAAGCTTTACATTCTCTGCACCAGGCTATGACGCTAAACATCTTTGTTCTCTATTCTGGAATTACAACATCCATCAGGATCACCTACGAGGGTAGGAAAGATTTGTGATTCAGTCTTTAAGGTGTAAACGACATCTATGAGGCAGTGCTACTTACATCTGTCTAGACATATGTCGTCTCTGTGTCTAAGAGAATCAAGCTTTACATTCTCTGCACCAGGTTATGACACTAAACATCTTTGTTCTCTATGCTGGAATTACAACATCCACTGGTAATCTGCGGTCCAACAATCCAATCTTGCTCACACTGGCCAGACCCAACCACAAGACCCCTATAGAGATGGCTATCCGTGCTGTCAAAGCCCAGCGCTAGAACACTTTGTGGCCAGATATAAGCAATCAACCAAATGTGTCAGCATCTGTAATAAAGCTGAAGACAAACCTGCTCTAAGAGTTGTTTACCCAACATCAACAAAACCATCATTTCAAAGAGTCGTTTACTTAACATAAACAAAATCATTAGGGCTGTTCCCGAATCCTAAAATGCACTGGGCCCGTCCGCAAAACTCTGCATGCGAAAAACACAAATAATCCTGATGACCAACATCTTCGCTCAATAACTGATCCAAGAAGGTCTGAGTTTACCCAACAAGTGCCCTGTTTAAAGAGGTAAGAATTGGGATCTGTAGCAAACCAGTGGGTTGAGCAAAAAAGGAAATTATTACAGAAAAGTCCCTTGGACTCCATGGACCCTATATACATTGTCTGCTCTTTGTGGGGGTGAATATGATGTAATTTGTGCTACATACTTTCAGTTCAGACATGAATTCTGCTGATTCGGCTGAGCCAGCACTTCCTGGGCCCTGATCTTCTCTAATCCAATCTAAATGTTAATCAAATACCATAGCAACTCGGCTGCGCTGCTCTGCCCATGTTTACATTCTGGATCAAGATCAGACATGACAGTTTTTCCCATGCAGCTGAGCTAGTGCTAGCTGTTTTTGGAGGAAGAAGCACCTTCATAAATCTTTTTATTCTATTTTTTACTAAGGCAGAGCAGGGAAGGTGCTTTGTCTGCTAGATGTTCCTGTCATCATGTGTCACTGTCATCACATTTATGACATAATGTTACAAGACTTTCCCTTTTCTGACCACAGTGTTCAAGCAGGATCTCCATGACATTTTTTCTTGCTTTCATGGTCCGATTTAGTATTCGTCATCCTTCAGACTATTTATGCTTCTGCATCTCTAATTGCATATTGGTGTTTATTTAGATATTAAACAAAGTGGTGTATGAAGGTGGTTTCATTTGAGCCTCTATTGTACTGGCATAGTTTTGCCCCATTTTTTTCTAATTTGGCACATGTTTTGCTTTTCCGGCTGGCCCTCCCAACAGCAGGATAGTTAATATCTGTAGCAGCGACTGCCGAACGGGGGTGGTGGGGTGGAGGTGAAGGGAGGGGGGGGGAGAAGATGGAGGGAATAAAAAGAAATAAAAGCACTTCCCTAAATACCGCCGGTCGCCACCTCTCCTCCATCCTCTTCTCCGCAGCAGGAAGCACACAGCCTCCTAGAATCCTTTAGCCAATCACAACGCTGCCTTACAGCAGAGCTGTGAGTGGTTTGAGTGCCATGGTTCGGTGCTCAGAGAGGGATAGGGAGGCTGTGCATGTTCTCCACCCAGGCTGGTAAATACAGCCTGTGGAGAACATGCAAAGTGTGCACGACTGTTTGGCCGGCCCGATACTACCGGCCAAACCATCATATGCACTTAAGGTGCAGCCACCACTGCTCCTCCCTCGATGTTAGGGAGCCTGGCCCAGCCTGCCCTAACCTAACCTGACTTCAACTGCAATCTCCATACAAAAAATAAAATGATAATAACAGAAGTTGTTATCATTTTATTTTTTGTATTGAGCTTACAGTTGAAGCAGTGGGGCAACGCTTCTCCGCCTTAGGTGAGGAGCCGCCGCTGGTAAACTCAGCAAAGGTGATAGGAGGAATGCTTGCTAAAGGTATGTCCTGACATAAATCCTGTCACTGACAGGCCTAACAAGGCCAAAACTGGCCCGGGGTTGCTTGTGTTTCCATCTTGAGGGGTTTCACCTGGCACAGGTCAGAATGGTCTGTTCCAATTAAGGTCAATAGTGATTTGCATAAGGCAGTCTTCTGTCTAGAGAGGGACAGTTTATGAACAATTATATGCTGGAATGCCACCCAGCACAATTGGCAGCAGTTTATTTTATTTGCAAGTATTTTGTCCATCACATTTTGTGTGTTTATGTAAGATAAGAGGTGGATAGCATCATGGGTGCTGGCAATGTCAACGTTTGGCATTGAAATTTGCGCTATAATTTGAGAGCTGTTCAGTACCGTTGTTTTATTTTAATAATTGCCATGGTGACCATTATGCAAATAGCGAGACAGAAGGACACAAGCATCTTACAAGGAAGTAAACTGTTCCATAATTGGATTGTATATAATGCATATTGTTTGTTGCAAACTGATTTTTTTGTCTCACAACAACTTCAGAAGGAAGTAGAATGTATTGGTTTAATCCCTGCCTAGGGTGAACTTTGACTAGCCATGATTAACTAGTTATAGCAATAACCTCTCTACTACTTGCAATACTTCTTGAGTGTAGCTTTAGAAGGGTTCATGACTTAAACAGCAGGTAGCTTTGTGAGTCTCTATTCAAAGGGGTATTTTGATCATCCCATAAGTGATTTGGGACAGTATATATTTGTGCAAAGCATCCTTAAATAGTTGTACAGTACAAAAAACAGTTTTCTGTTTTATTAGTAGTATTTTTAGTAACATAAGTCGCTAACCAGTGGGACTGCTTCACAAATATATTGTCGCACAAACTCAATTTACATGTGCATATGTCATGATTTATGGGTGAAAAGTTGCTTTTGTAATTCTCAAAACTTGTAAATCTGTTTACTAAAATAATATATCAGCATGATGTAATAGCACGCGGGGATAAATCGGCTTCCAAGGGTATTGAGAAACATTTCAAAGTCACATTGCCACCCTTGATATGGTTGGTGATGTACCCACTCAAGGGCAGAATTAAAGTGCTTTTTCAGTTTAGAATTAAGAATTGGGGGCAAATTAAATAAATAATTAATTTCCCCTCATGATCGTCCGTCAAAATCCCCCCTCACCCGGCCCCACCGCCCTTACCTGCATCGGCCGCCGCAGTTGGGGAGGCTGTAGGATAATTGGTTTCCAACGGTGAAAAAAGAAACATATATCACCTATAAATGCTCTTAAGAAGCATTTATAGTACCCCATGCACAATTAAACATATGCACTTAGTACTTTGCATGCCGCAGAAAACTGAAACAGTCATACCTTTTTTGGCAAACTCCTGGAAGTTTTGAGAATTCCAAAAGGGTGTAACTCTACATCAACATTTGTTGGAAAATTACCGCTCTAACTTTATCGGGTTTTTAAACATGCCTAGTGTTTGTGCTAAACCTGTGTACTTAATTGCCACCGTTATCTTTTAGTGTCCATCTAGCTGATTTCTCCTCTCCCATTACATGTCCGCCCTCTCATTGCCATTCAGCTGAGTTGATAGTATTAACAGATCATGATAAGAAACTGCGTGAATCGTCTTTATTTGCTCGGGATTCCGGGATTCTTACAGTTGTCTTTTTTGTGTCTTTTAATTCTGCTGGTGCTCTTGGTTTTCTTCTGTAAACGCGGTGCTCACTCTTTTTCATTTTCCCTGGGGCTGCTTTATATCTACCTGTCTATACTAATAGCTGTTGCTTTTCCTCTTTTCTGTCAAAGTGTCTCTGGTCTTTTATTAATCTTGATATTTCTTTAGCTGAAACGTCAGTGATTTTGTGATCCAGTATGTTTCAGGAATGTTTGCCTCCTAAGTAGACCTACATTATTCATCCATCAGTTGTAAGCATTTCAATGGTCCTACTTCAGGCTACTATCTCTTTGTCAAGTTGTTGCTTTTCTCTTTTTTATTATCACAGTTATTGACAAATATCATTGACAAAATAACAAGCTTTTATGAAACAAAGCACCAAAAGATAAAAAATAAAATATACAAGAAATAATAATACGACATTCTCCCTTCAGTAGCACATCTCAACTAAGCTGATAAGTTTGGATTTTTGCAGTGGTTCTTCTTTCATACATAGTGACAAATTAATATAGAGGCTCAGTTAGTACCCATCAAAGGGCAGTGAGTTCAAATCCCAGGCCCATTGACATTCACACCTTTTTTTCAAGTCGTTTCTCACCGTGAAACATCCACAACCAGTTTTGAATTGGTATTTTGGGCAGTCTGGATCCCTAGCACAGCCAGATGGATCAGCATGGCAGGGCCAGCTGCGGTCCCTGCAGGTAACAGCGGTGGGGCGGGGTAAGGGGGATTTCGAGGGACGACCACGAGGGAAAATTAAATAAATAATACATTTTCTCTCTGCATCGTCCCTCGAAATCCCCCTTTACACGGCCCCACTGCTGTTAACTGCAGGGGCCGTGGCTGGGCAGGGCTAGAGCCAGGGCCGGACTGGCCGTAGCGGGCACCGGGCAATCCCCCGGTGCGCCGCAGGGGTGGGGGCCGGTTTTGGGCCCCTGGGGGCCGTTTTTGTTACATGGCCGTTTTTGCAGCATAGCTGCAAAATCGGCCTTGTAACAAAATCGGCCGAAAACCGGCCTTGGCAAAGAGCTCGGCAGCACCCCCAACCCCCCCCCCCCCAGGGGGGCGGCCGAGCACTTTGCCAGGGCCGGTTTTGGTTCCCAGTCTGGCCCTGGCCAGAGCGTAATGGGTTAAAAAGCACCCCGAACAGTCATTTCAAGCTGGCCTATCTGGCAGAGCCAGGCTTCCAGACTGCCTGAAATTCCAGTCCATCACTGCCCACAACAATCCCAAGTATGCATTAAGTAGTGACATATTACATGTGAGAAAGAGCATTTACTACTACAGATTCTCATCTTGTGAATAACAGACTTGAACTTTGAAAAGATGCTATTAGCACCCCTAAATGTCTATGAGTTAGACCCCCAAAAGAGCACATCACATATTCTTTGCAAGCTTTTTAAAACATATGATCCTGTTTGGGTCTTCCTGTTTGGGCAGTGTGGGAGCTCAGCCAAGGCTCAGATCAAGACTGTGGCCTCCATCCCCTATAAACGAATAGGTGTCTCCCTATAGCAATAAATTCATTTTATTTGACTACTGCCACTGTGTAGGCTTTGGACAGATTTAGGATTCTCAATAAATCACTGTCCAACTGGCACATCAATAACTGTTAACCAGGCCGCTTTAGAAGGTGTGAATATATTGGAGTGGAGGGAGAGCCAATGCCAAGAGTTAAGAAGATAAAACTGGTTCCGGATTGTGCTGCTTGTAGCCTTTATAAGTGGCATTTATTATTAGAGACATTTCCATTACTGGTACCCATTCCTTCTCCTAAAGGATGCCTGTTTTCATACACACTAAGGGGTCCATTTACTAAGATTCAAAGCCATGTTTGCTACACAAAGGTGAAGCGAAGCAACGCTAAATCTTTTGTTACCTATTTACTTTGCAGCGTAAAACCTGTTTTACGCTGGAGAATCACTTGAAAGTAATGCAAAGCAGCGCATAGCGCTGCTTTGCATTACTTAGCTCTCAGGGGCTGTACCATGGGTTTTGCATGGGCATCCCCAGGTTTCTGACGCGAAACCCTATTTACTTAAAAAAGTAGACAAGGTTTAGCGTGAGAATATAGTGCCCATTTTAGATAGGCACTACTTTATTTTCCTACTTTGCATGTGTGCTGCACTGTGCAGCACACATACAAAGTGGGAACCTTTTTTAAGTTATTCTAAGCATAGTATTTGTTACTGGAAGGGTATCCTTCCAGTATAAAACCTATGGAAGACTCACGGAGACACCCCTGTACTATGTTGCAAAGGTGTGTGCGTGGCGCACGGATGCACATTTTAGCGCCGGCTTTAAGGAGAGGGGAGGAGAGTGGCATATTTTTCTCCAAATATGGCGCTCTCCTGCTCCCTCCTTCTCACGCTGCGCAACATTTGCGGCAGCTGCACTGCGCTGCGTGAGAAACGGGTAAGTCTGGCCCTAAGTCCGCTAAGTCAGTGTTGCTGTCTGAGGAAATTGATCTACATTCAAAATTCAGTGGACCAGGATTTGCATTTTATGCTCATATCTTTTTAGGCACCCAAGTAGCATGCAAATGTGTAACATGTTCAGTGATTTGGGACATGAAACATGTTACGCTTCCAGGCTATGATCCATTCTTCTTCTGTACAACTGCAGCCTGACTAGCTCCCCACACTCTGCATCAGTCGTCTCTTGCACTGAAGGCAAGCTTTGTCAAGGCTCCCACACAATAGGCAGCGTGTTAAAAACAGCTGGCTGATAATGCCGAGGCGGAAGTACAAATAAAGGCGCTGCTAGAAAATGAGACCTGCTATGTCTGTGAAAAGTGCCATGCTGGTGCTGACGCCCCATGACTCTTTCTGAAGGCAATAATTATCACGAAGTCAAGTGGTTTTACGCCTTAGTCGAAATTATTCCTTGAGCTTCCAGCTGATTTACTCATCTTTTTGCCCATGCCATTAAAAGTGAATTACACACGTCATTGCATCTACTAATCTAAATAGGCGTTTTTATTTCTTTAAGTTCCTTGGGCCTGTATTGAAGCTTGCTACATTGATTCAAATGTGTGGATTAACCTATAGACATCAGTAGACTCCTTCTACATCTGCTCTGCTGCATTTAGAGTTGGCCCTCAATTTCCAGGTGCAACAGTTATTGGCTCCTCAAGGAATCACCAGTGACGCAGTATTACGGCTTCGGTGTTCCCTGGTGCCACATGGCTTACCTGGGACAATGAGGAGGACTTTGACCCTAGTTAGAAGACCACGATGATGGGTTTGCATCCAGAAATAGGTTTGGAAACATGATTCCTGCATGCTGTTTCCATTGCATGCTGGGCTACGGGGGATCAACTTGTGATCTTCTGGGATTACCAAATCCAGTGATACTGATACCACCGGTATCCGCTGCACTATTACAGGCCCTTAAATTGCGGTCTCTCGTAATGAGGGCCTAACTTCTCTACTCTCCCAGGATACTCAGTGAAGGCTTGTTCTTGTACAAGCTGATATGCAGCAGAGCCACATCACTGCTGCCTCCACTTCTGTGTTTCAACAATGTAGCTAAATGGATGATGCTTACAGATGTAGATATACTGGGGTGCTCAGGAATAGTGAGGTAGTAAGCTGCTTGCAGTGCTTAGAGGAGATCTTCTTTGCTTCCATTTTCTCTTACTCCTTCTATTCTATTGATGATGTATTTCCACACCTCTCCAAAGGGACAGACCCTAAGCCTGTTGTCCTCATAGGGAAGGGCCAAAAAGGCTCCACATACCCAAAACGCCTTTTATTACTTTGCCTGGTCCCCAGAAGACCCCCTAACATGACTCAATGCTTGACATGGATCCTCCACCTCGCATGGATTGCCACCTTGTAATTGATAGATGTTTTATTTTTCTATACATTCTATACAATGAATAAAATGTATAGGAGGATGGGTGAGACTGTGGTTCTTACTGAAGAGCTACTTTACTGCTAAGATTCCAGGGGTTTTTCCTTGAGAGGGTGAACGCAGCTACAAAAAGAAAAAGACGGAATTACACCCTCTGATGCCAGTGGAAACTTTGGGGTCGATTAGGTTGGTGGGCGGATCGCCACAGCCCGTATGACTGTGGTGATCCGCCCGCCAATTCCCACCGCCAGCCTACCATTTCCCCCACCACATTACGATGGCAGGGGCACCCCGGCGGACGGAAAGACCGTCCGCCGGTTTTCCGCCGGTCGGACAGGCGACCGGGCGGAAAGGGGCTCCAATATGGTGGCGGTGTTTGCAAGACACCGCCATCCATATTAGGATGAATGTGGAGACGTGCCTTTCCATAGCGGCAACGTGGCATGCGGTTTCTGCCATAGGGGGCCAGTTGTGGGCCCCCAGGGTGTTTGGGCGGTGGGGGGTGCACTGGCATTTTGCACAAGGAGGCAGGCACCACGCGGTGCCTGTCACGTTGTGCATTCAAATGCACAACAAGCATTTTTTACCTTGTGGCGGGTGCTGCTTTCAGCACTGCCCGCCGCAATGTAAAAAATGCGGGATGCGCCTGCCAGGTTGACGGCCGCATCCTAATGCCACTGGCGGGACTGCCACACCTTCGGCAGTCGGTCCCTGGCTCCCTTGTGATAGCGGGCAGACCCATTACAGGTCTGCCAGTAATGGCGTAGGCCCATTACGATGCCGCCCACCATCGCAAGGAAGCCAAGGACCGACCGCCGAAGGTGCGGCAGTCCCGCCAGTGGCATTAGGATGCACCCGTCAACCTGGCAGGCGCATCCCACATTTTTTACATTGCGGCGGGCAGTGCTGCAAGCAGCACCCGCCGTAAGGTAAAAAATGCTTGTTGTGCATTTGAATGCACAACGTGACAGGCACCGCGCGGTGCCTGCCACCTTGTGCATGCAAATGATACCCCCCGAGTGCACCCCCCAGCCCCCGAACACCCTGGGGGCCCACATAATGCAGATTGCATAATGCATATTAGGATGAATGCGGAGATGTGCCTTTCCATGCCGCCATGGAAAGGCACATCTCCGCATTCATCCTAATATGGATGGTGATGTCTTGCAGACACCGCCACCATATTGGAGCCCCTTTCCACCCGGTCGCCTGTCCGACCGGCAGAAAACCGGCAGACGGTCTTTCCGTCCGCAGCGGTCCCATCCGCCATCGTAATGTGGCGGGGGGAAATGGTAGGCGGGTGTTTTGAATTGGCGGGCGAATCGCCACCACCATACGGGCAGTGGCGATCTGCCCGCCAACCTAATCGACCCCTATGTTTCTGTTCTCTGCCCTCCACTTCTATAAGCGACTTTAGACTGAAGATGAGTGACTGTGTGAAATTACTTCAGAAGGCCCTGAAAATAGGAAGTGTTTGGCACATTTCTGTTTTTTTCAGTGCACCGAAAATATGTAACAGATTCCTAGTTCCTCTTCTAGTTTTTATTTATATGCACAGATTTGCTCTTGGGACTGCTTCCGCCTCTCATACTATAACAAATAAAGCAGGCTTTAACCTACAGGCTCAACTGAACTGGTGATGAATCTGGGAACCCTTACCAACTATTTCTTAGAAGTATTGTTCTTTTCAATCGACCACAAAACACACAGTGACTGTCATTGTGGAAATGTGAATGTAGCCAGTGCACCGCTTAAAATACTCATTGCAAGACGTGGGCCCATTTGTATTAAATACGTGGCCGCAATATGAGGTTGCAATTTGTGTACCAACTTTTTGTTACTACTACATTTTTTTGCAACCCAAACTATACTCTAATAGGTTTGTAAAATAATGATTCATACGGGGTTTTAGATTGACCTGCCTAACAAAGATACATTAGGATGGTCATATAAAGGTACTCCTGATTAACAACAATGGACATCAATGGACAGCAGAACATCGTAACTGTCTTAAAGAAAAAGTTTTTTAGGTTTGAAAAGCTTTAGTGAGAGCTGGCAGTGGTCCCCCAGACCACTGCCTACTCTCCTTGAAGCTGCCACACCAATTCACAAAATGGAAGTAGTCACAAAGGAACCACTTCCCCTTGCGAGTGAGTTACCACCCCAACTTTGTAGTCAGTAAGTTATCAATCATTTGCAACGAGAATAGGGTACTGTTATTTCAAAACATAAAATATTAATATTGTTTCTAATAATTCATGTTAGTACATGTATGATGATTATTCCCTGAAAGTTTCAGAGCATTTGGTCTTAGTATAAGGTGTAGCACCTTTTTCTCTTTTCTCACTTGGTGCACAACTTCACATATGCAAAATATTGAGTTTTAGAATGAAACCTGTCAATATCACATGTAAATCTCAAAAACATGTTAGACTTCATTAAATTCTTCACGCGCATAATTCATTTTATAAGATTAGTTAGAGATCTTTTAACACCTAAATACATCACATTTACCATTTTTATTGATATATATTACACTTTTTCTGTATGCTTTAATGATGCAGTAACTAAGGGGCTAATTACGATGGCGGGCGAACATCAGTCTGCGGTGGAGGGACTTCCCGCCGGTAAGGCGGCGGTCCCGCTGGGTAAATTAGGATGTGCCCACCACTATCCCAGGCGCATCCAGGGCCCTGATCATTGCGGACGATGCTGCTGGCTGCAGCACCGTTCGCAATGCCAAAAAGACACATAGTGCATTTCCATGCACAACGTGGCAGGCACCACGTGGTGCCTGCCACCTTGTGCATGGAAATGCAGTGGGGTACCCTAGGGGGGTGTAGAGTAGTTCCTATATTCCTGATAGGCTCTGCGAATTGGAATAATATACACTATAGTTTTGACATAGGACTGAGGTCAGTATGTCTCTATCGAGTACATTAAACTTAATTACTTGTGTGTGCCAGCTAACTCAGAGGTGACTAGAAACTTCTCGAATAAACAAGAAGGAATTAGTTTCTGACAACCGCATAAACATGACAACTTTGTTTCCCTTAGAATCGGAACAATCTCAGAAACGTGGAAACAATAGATTACAGTTTCACTCAGTCAATCATGCATGCTTCGTTTCTACAGAGTTACACAGAAATGGATAGAAATGCGTTTCAATAAAAAGGGTTTATGGAACAGTCTTATTTCTCATGCAAGAGATATGAACAGCTACAATCGTAAGACAGAATGTGAAGTATAATACGTACAGCGTTAGCAGTAAGATAAAATAATACTGCAATAGCATGGTTTATAGCTATGACAGATATTCATAAAAATACTTACATAAATAACATAGGCTAAAATGTTAATACTCATCTGATGCTTTTAGCTAGTTCTACCCCAGTGTACCTAACCTAAGTGTAGTACGAGATAAAAAGTAGTTGCTGTTTGTCTATAGTCTAGTTTAGCTATAGTTGCCAAGATTTGCCAAAAGTCCCTATAGGTTCTAGTCCACTACATACATTAGAATGAGTGAGGTTGGAATCTCTTTCCGAGTCTTGATCTCTAGCACCCCGCAAGGGGAGTCAGAAATACTGGAGCTGGATTCTCTGCTAGGAGGATGACAGCGTCTGGTCAGTGCGTCAGGCGGGGACTTGACTTCCTTCCGAACTTGCTGTGGCGAGCCACATCGTGCAAGTAGGCAGCCGAACCGTGGTTTGCCATGGTAAGTGAAGGTATATTTATACCTTGAAGGTGTTTAGGAATGCCAGTATTGACGTAAAAGTCAGGCAGAAGAACGTCATGAATGAACCCCTAAGGAATAGATGTTCATGCATAATAAATGAGTTCTTGGAGAAATCAATATCCAAGACAGGGGAAGTCCTAAAGGCTTAAGAGTCTGGTTTTCCAAGAACCCGTTGTGACATAGATGAACGGATGTAGGTGGCCATGCCTGTATTTGGTTAGCATGGATAATGCCTAAATAAGGGTAGGATTTCTATGCCTAAATATGGGCAATGTGAATTGTATCTATATAAGGACATAAATCGGGAAACCTATATACGGTATCTAAATCGACACGCAACACCCACTCCACTTTCGTATGAACGACATTACTAAATCCTAAACATGCTAAACATATCTAAAATATAGCTACATATGGATGGCTAAGAACATGTCTAAAAATACATTGTAAAAATGCATAAAAACTGTTGCAATGCACAAAAATGCATTGGTGCTGTACATATTAAAGCAATGATTTTATTCTTAGCATATATTTACATTGAATGCTAAATGAATGAGCATATATATATATACACATTATGAAATGGCTCGTAAATACAGAAGAAAAAAAGCCGAAACCATTTCATGTCAAGTTACATACATCAATTGTTACTGACAAGGTGACATATTGTCTCTGAAAATGTATCAAAGAATTCTGTTCTCTATGAATAGTTCTACTATAAACAGATTACTGTTCCATAAAAAGAAAAATTCAAATTTGGAAAAAAAAATTAATCATAGAAAAAAGTTCCAAGTTAAGTCTTTGTTTTGAAAAATGAAGGCCAAATTCAGAGTCTTCCCGGTACACTGTGTGCTTAATCAAAAGTCAGTGTATGAGGATGGAGAAAACATGAAATCGTCTAATCCTGTAGACAAAAAGTCGTCTACCGTTGTAGGTGAAAGTTGGATTACCTCGTTTAGAAGACTAACCGCACATAGATGAGAAGCATCGCCGTCAGCATTGGTCGCATCAGCAATGTTCGTATCGGATGTTACCTGCGTGCCTGTTGTTTCCTCTCGTACCTCAGCAGTAGCAATTTGTGTCTGTGAGATCTCAATGAATGTTGTCATCAGGATTGGTAGCCGCTGGGGACAACACACGGCATGGGTCGTTACTGGTTCCAGCAGAGTATCAATATCCGTAGGCATGACTGATGGGAGTGTTAGACAGATGTTTGGCATGCATTCTTCACCGCAAAGCAGACAGCGTAGAACAGGTAAGATGCAATCTTGCCAGATTGGTCTGAATGACAGAAACCATGTGGTATTTAATTCTCGTAGACGAGGTAAACCCAACATTTGGACAATGCGCTCACGACACCTTATCTCCAATAGAGCTCTCTCTATGGTGGTTGGAGTGACGTCGCTGATTTGGCTTGCCATATCGGAGCAGTAGGAGCAAAAATAGGATCCCTCCAAAGAATAGTGGCAGTCCGCCAAACACAGAGTGCACGAAGTTGGGAACTATTCCAAGGACTGCTTGAAAAGGTGCTAACAGTCCTGAACACACGGTCTTAAATACATGTACAATACCGCTTGTATCAGACATGTTTAAGATACGTCCTAACATTTCTGAGAAATGTATAGGGCAGTTTGTATTCAAAAGGGCTTGTATCTTGGCAGAAGTCCTTGCGACGTGTAGATCATAGGTTTCTTTGGCCGAGGTCAGTGGCACAGTTTGTTGTCAAAGAATTGCTTTCATTCTGCTTAGAGTATCATTTCGTATAGAAGAGATGTTCAGTGAAGGCCGTAGAGGTGACTCCCTGACTGTCTCTATTTGTGGAAACAAGACTTGCGTACAGCAAGTGACCCTGGATGTAACCACTACTAGATATGGGGTACCTGACAACATGCCATAGCAGCTGTGATCGTTCAACATGAGGTAACTTCCATTTGAAAGTAGTCCAAAAATTGGATTAATCACTGCAGCTGGTGAGCCTTGCAGGTGACAGGATATGTTTGTAGTGGAACCATCGCAGGCCCCGTGTAGATTAATACCCTGACAAAGGAGAGAACCGCTTAGTGCATTTTCACAGTTTGTACTGCTGAGAAACACTTCACGCCCTCCACTCCAACATCTATGTGTGCAAGGCAAATCCCAAGATGTCTTGATGTATTCTTTACCCAACCTTTCATATTTGCCTGCTGGTATATGTTTTAGGCAATACTGAAAATGGAAAGTTGTAACAGGCAGAGTAATTTTACCATGTATGATCCACTCAGTAGTTGGTTTTTCTGCCACCGTGCATGGTAATTTCTCTAGTTTTTCAATGCTCAGCACCGTATAGTCTACTCCCCTTTGTGCCAGTTTGATCTGTTTATCAGTGAGATTGAATTCTGAAAACAGTGACGTAGTGTTGATTAAACGCAAGGCGCATAGCCTGAATGCAAGTTTTGGGGCGTCCAGCCTAACAGCATTATAGAACGTAATTGAGACTGACCATGTTTCAGCATGACCATGTCTTGTTCCATGATGTCTATGGCAGAAGACACAATGCTGTCCAATGAATATATCCTGGACGACAGAGTCGTTAACCCATTGTCTACTACAAAGAGAGATTTCTCTAAATTAATACGGTCAATTTCTCGTATTCGTTCTGCAGTCTCTGCTTTGGTAATCTTCCATATTTCATTATAAGCAGCATAGATACTGGCATATATGAAACATTTTTGATGCGGTTTTCTTGGTCTTAGCAAGAATTCCCTAAGGTCTGAGCCTTCTTTAATTAAAGATAAGTGTTGTTTTATATCCTGCAGTGTAGCTTTCTGTAGCCAATCAAGGCAGAGTTTCCCTACACTGTATGTTGTTACTACCCCTGGATGCTGTCTTTGAACATAGCGTGGGTCTGGCCTATTGATAGTGAAACCCTGTGTTTTGTTCAGGAATCGATCTTGACAGTTGTTTGTGTCTGTGGGCCAGAGCAACCATTGTTTCCATTCTAGATCTGATCTGTTGTGATGCACAATATTATGTACGTCGACCTCCCCCGTGTAGTGCTATTACTTGCAGGTATCGGTATGGTCGATGTGTTCATGACTTTGATCTTAGCTAACCCAAGGCATGACGTTTGTTGGACAGTGTCATTCAAAAACATAATTTGCTCAGGGATTATACAGGCTCTAAACAAAGCTTCTATCCCGTGCACTTGCCAATCTTTTGTACCCCAGACAGATTTTGTCTCAATCTTGTCTTTTCAAAAGTCGAAACCCTGTCTAGAAAGTTGGGCAATAAAGGCTGCAGAATAAATCTGTTTCGTATTGGTTAACATATTTTTCGTTCATGTCTTATTCATATTCTTAAAATAAAACGATTTTGGATTTGATAAGTTGAACCCTGAAAAATATGGAAATTTAATTGCTAAAGTTTTTGAGCTACCCTTTGGAAGTGTAGGACAATGTTCCCATTGGTTATACATAAATACATTTCTAGGTGATGCAGTTTTATGCAAGAAATGATGACCATAGTGGTTATAACAATACATTTGTTCATAGTCTGATGAGCCCTCTAAATATTCATGTTTTGTGAATACTGTGCAGACATTTCTAGATCAGACATCAAGTTATTAACAGTCTCAAAGTCCCAATAATCAGAAAAGGTACTAGAGGTAATAAAGTCACTTAATGAAATTTTAAATAAGTGTGGAATCTTCAAATGTTCCGACGGGCCAAAAATGTCATATTCAGTTCTGTCCCAAACTATACCATCTGGTATAGGAACGGCTGTGATGTTCACTGCTGACAAGTCTCTTGCTTCACGATGGGATGATTTGTGTGGCTGGAGAAGTAATTTCACTCTTTTACTTGCTGTGTCCATTTGAATATATCTTCCATTTATCAGTATACCCAGAGTTATTACCAGAGCTAACCAAAGTAGAAAGAAGAATATTCCCAAAACAATCCATAGTTCAATCCATGGTGAAACCAGATAAGTCTTTTTCAGGAGATGAAAAAAGTCTGTTGCTTGTTCTTTGAAAGTTCTTTGTGCTGGCGTAGTTTCAGGTTCGCTGGGATCCTCAGAAAACGTATCAAAGTTAATGAAATAGCCAGACCAGTTCTGTCAATGGCTTGAATTGCATCAGAATTCGTTGAAATTGCTGGAACCAGTTGATCACTTGTTACTTCATCGTAGACAGGTGTATCAGGACGAACTGTCATTTAGGTCTCAAGAGGGACAAGTTCCATAGCTTTGTTGCTTAGTCCTTCATTTCTCACTGTAGAATCTTCAAAGGTGTATTGGATTGTAGCTAGTGGAGTGCGTCTGCTACATTGTTGGAGTCCACTTGGCCTACTGCTTAATATCGGCCACATAGTGTGGTTTGATCAGGTCGATGGACACAAATCTTTTCTCCTTTTTACCAGCAAGGGGCGGCAGTAGTACTGTTCTTGATCCGTAGATTGGTTGTCTGTAAGAAGGCCCAAATGCCTTCTTGTCCGCGATCTTTTCTCTGACTAGATCACCAAGCTTTGGGATCCAGACAGGTCTTGCTGGGACTGTTGGTTTTTCCCCAGTGGTGGTTGGCTTCAGGAACACCTTGCTTTGTTTCGATCTTAGTTCATTTAAGTCCTGTAAAACAGCCAAACGATCTTGGATATCAAACTTTTTATTTTCCACCACTGTGCCTTAACATGTCAAGGTCCGGACTCAGCATTCTAGTTCCAAATAGGACTTCATATGGAGTGACACCCCCAGAGAACTTCTTGGCAAATTGTTTAATGAGGGTTGGACCCCATAAAGATGTTTGACCCACCCATCACCCGAACCTAATACCCTAGCTGTTATAGACTGCTTTATGTCCCGTTTTTTTCTTTCCACAACAGAATTTTCCTCAGGATGGAATGGAGAAGAATACCGAAATGCTACGCCCAAACAGGCCATGGCTTCTTTGTAAGCTCGAGAGCTAAACGCAGGACCCTGGTCAGAATGTAGTGTGCCAATTGCGTATGTGCCGATAAAGACTCGCAAATCTTTTATAACAGTTCGATCGTCAGCCGAGCACTGAGGCCACATCCAAAGGAACCTTGAACACGAATCCACTGCGACCATGATATATTTATAGTTACCATCCCTTTGTAAGGGACCGCAGTGGTCCAGGTAAACACATGCTAATGGTATATCTGAAATTAACAGGGGTGTCTGCGCGGGACGTTTCACAGTAGAGACTTTCATCTTCTGGCATATTTTGCAGTCAAAAACATAATTCCTGGTCTGTTTCCTAATGCCTGGCCACCAGTATCTCTGTTTTAATAACGATACTGTGGCGGAAACACCTGCATGGGCAGAGGCGATCCCTTCATGTGCTGCTAGGATTAGTCCTAATCTATGTTCCATGTTTGGTATTACCCTATCCCCCACTCCAGGGATTTGAGCAAACCGAACATTGTTCGCATCAATTATATATGAGTATTTGTGTGGAAACTTTTTAGGTAACGCTGCACCGCTGCCTTTGCTTGAAGCATTGACAGCCAGTATTATTTCACTGTCTATTTTTGTTTTTGAACGAGTGATTGCAGCTATGGAAGCCGTTTGCACAGCCCCTTTCGCGGCTATATCAGCCAATGAATTTCCTACAACGTGAACACCATCACGTTGAAGACTCAGCGTGTGCATCACGTGTGTGTTTTGTAGTCCGTTTCGCAACTGAACTACTTGTTCCCAAAGCGTTTTATGCTTGATTGTGCCACCTTTTGCATCTTTGAAACTATTTTGAAGCCAATTCTGTAAATATTCATTGTATGATTGAACACAATAAAAAGAATCGCACACTATGAGTGTGGGGAATTCGCGATCCGTATTTTCAAGTGCCATTTTAAATGCTTGTAGTTCAGCTCACTGAGCTGTACAATCTCCTAGAGATTGCGTTTTTGTGACCATTGGTCTAAATTTGCCATCGAGCATACGACCTTTAACGATCGAGCACGCTGCACTATAAGCTTGCTTACCCTCTGTAGCGGGTTGTGCAGATCCGTCAGTATAAATTATAAATTCGTACTGGTCAAGAGGGAGAATTTCAGTAGGCAGAGGAAATTCATGTTTGTATTGCAGGAATGCTTGTGTTTTTAAATAAGGATCAAAAACATATTCAACATCAGTTGCAGCAAGAGAATTAACCCATTGTATCCATCTTGGATGTAAAGCTTTTGCATTCGGAATACTCACTTTTGTAACTGCCTCTAAGGCTGGTACAGGGGTTACGACCATAATGCATTTTCCCTGTGCTAGGGCTCTTTCTTTTGCTACAGCGGTTTGAACTGCTGTCAGAATTTTTTCTGTCGATGTAAAACATTTAATTTCTGCTTGCGTATACAAATGTGATTTGTATGCAATTGGTACTTTTTCACCTTCAGTAAAACTTAAGTAGGTGAATCCGCATTGACCCGGAATGATTCGGATCACTAAGTTGCGTACGTTTACGCGTTTTTGTAAGTGTTTTGTTGCTAAAATGTCAGCTTGAAGTGAACGCAGGATATCTGTGTGTTCCTGTGTCCAATGTGTGATTTTAAAATCAGGTTTGATTAATTCGTAGAGAGGTTTAACCCTTTCTGCGTAGTTTAGAATGTATGTTCTTCCAAAATTTAGGAAACCTAGAATTGACTGTAAGTTTTTCATTGTTTTTGGAGGTTGGAGCAGCACACACTTTTCTAAAAAGTTGGCTGCCAGGCTTTTGCCGTCGCTTGATAGTTCATATCCTAGGAAAAGGACGTTGAGATGGACAATTCTTCATTTTTTGAAATTTAATTTATAACCCACAGAGGTGAAGCCCAGTATAATGGTATTCACCCTGTTCAAGTGCCTGTTCAGGTCATCGTCTGTCAGATAGATATCATCGACAAATGACAATGCCTCGTCATCATGAATTTGTAGTAGCTCTGTTACCCTTGCTGAGAATAACCCTGGACTATTCTTGAATCCCTGAGGGAGACGACAGAATTGACGCTGGGTCCCCATTATTGAGAAAGCTGTCAAATACCTACTTTCAGGTGCTATGTTTTGACAAAAGAAACCGTTAGAAATATCTAATGTGGTTTTATATTTTTTACGCACAATGTTATTCATTAATGCTGTACTATGTGCATTTTGCACTGCAAATGTTTTACAACGAGAGTTTAAGTGTCTGTAATTCAAAACTAGACGATATGTATTGTCTGGTTTGGAAACAGGAAACAAAGGATTGTTCATTGATGAGGTGCATGTTTCAATCACCCCTTGGTATTCAAGTTGATCTAAGATCTCCCTGACCTGTTTTTTTAGCTTCTTGCTTAATTGGATACTGCCTTTGTGCAGATGGTTGATTTTTTACCTGGATCTTATGGTGAGGGGAGTCCTCATCCCATCCTACATGATTTTTGTATAATGCTGGGGATTGGGCCACTGCCCATTTCCTGGCATAAGTATATTTTAAA
This sequence comes from Triturus cristatus, assembly GCF_964204655.1. Lineage (NCBI taxonomy): Eukaryota > Metazoa > Chordata > Amphibia > Caudata > Salamandridae > Triturus > Triturus cristatus. The sequence continues at coordinate 473,387,949 of NC_140588.1, forward strand.
TGTACTGGAACATGGTTAGAGAAGGCTGGCATAATGATGTCTTCACCATGTGGGCACTCTCTGACAAATTCTGGTGGCCAGTCCCGTTCTGCTAGAAGTATATCATAACCCTTTGAAAGTCACTCCCAAAAGAGCGCTTTCACTTTTCTTGGTATGTCTCCCTCCATCCGAAGTGTTATTTCATATAACCTTTGTGGAGAACTAACCCTGGTGTCTGCAGTCTCAACTTGAATGTCTTCATTCAGGTCCACTGTCTCCAGAAGTCCCAACATTGTCTGAACCCATTCTCCGTTCTTGAGTTGTGTTCTCAAAATCCTCGGCATGTCTGATCTTCAGACCTGCTACTTTCTTCTTGGAGAATTGAGGTTTTGGTTTGTTTTTCTGAACGTGTTGATCGTTTTTGGCTTCACGCGTTCTTCTTTTTGATCTGACCGTCCTCTTCTTTAGGATGTCTGTGACGATATCTTAAAGGTACAAGAGGAACGTGTATCAGTATCTTGATACCTGTCAAGTTTTCTCAAATTATCCCTATTCCTGAGGTTATACCTCCTTTCAGAGGGCTCCTTTTGAGGAGACCTACTTCGGGATTGAGAATCTTTCTCTTTTGAATGTTGTTTGTTATTTTCCCACTTCTTTTTAGAAGAGGTAGGATTGTTTTTAGTAAAGGCCTTTTCAGGACTTTCAGACAGTTGTGGTTTAACTGGTTTCCCTCCCAAACTGTCTCGGCCTAATTCTTCATAGGATTTTTCAATTATTCTTGCTAGTTCTTGTGGTTGTTCTGTTACATCAAATTCCCTTAATTTCTGGCGGATTGCCACTGATGCTGCTTCTCCTTTAATATTAGAGAATATTATTGTTTTGACCTGGTCAAAATTTTTCAGTAACTTCATACCTAAATTCAGAGCAGGCTCTGCCCCGTATTCGTTTTGAATTTGTTTCAGGACATCAGGTATTACCGCCATGGACGGAACACCATGTGTTTTAGTGTAGATTGCAGCAAAGACTGTGCCCCAAGTGGTGCAGTCTTCCTGATGTGGTGTTATCCCCATTGGTAAACAGATTGTTAGAATTCTATGTTTCTCATACGGGCTTGTATTAGGAAATACCGCTTCAATTTGAGAAATTATTTTAGCTATCCAGAACGGAATTTGTTCATGTTTTGTGGGCATTTTACCCATGACTGCATATATAGTCTGTGGTGTGATTTTTAGCGCATTCCCCTGGTGAGAAGTTTGTGTTGGAATGGCTATTGTTGGTTGGACTGTGAAAGTCCGCATGACATATTGAACCAATTGTCTATATATTTTGATTAACTCCTTGAGTTGAGCAAGTAATTCTTAATTTGACATTTCTTCAATGTGAGGATGAGGTGTATAGCCGGTTAAAATCATCCATGTTGCTCCTGGTCTACCTAGTGGACCAAGCCTGGTAATGTGATTGTAATGTTTTTAGGACGTCTTTAAACCAGAGTTCATGCTCCTGGTATGTGAGCGGAATTTCAATATCCTCGAAAGGAATATATTCCTCAGGTGGTTCATCTTCTTTGTAGAAGGGAAACGTTTAAGTTACTGGATTTGATTCTGGGAATACTATCCATGAATAGAATACCTCTGTCCGGTAAGATTCATGTGCCTCTATCACAAACACTGCTCTACATCCTCTTGGTGTTAGGCCATGTTTTATAAGTTTTAGAGGGATGGCTCTCCTTAAATTTGGAGCGATGATTTTCGCATTTTTATCGGTTTTTTAATTAAAACCTGTACAATCAAAAGCTGCTGCGACATCGTCGGGTACAGCTCCACCGGTTCCGGTGTTATTATCCTCGTTTAGGGACATTTCTTTAATGAAAATTGCAGAGCAAGTTTCAAGGGAACAAAGATAAGGTGCAAAATATTTTGGAACACTGTATCCTTCAACGTTGAACAAACCAAACAGCTAATACATAGGATTTTTGTCCTACTCAGCTATGGCGGATATTATCCCTATCCACTCCAGACGTCTTATGGAGATTTATGAGTAGGGGCCCCTGAGAAAAGCACGACTGAATTACTTCAGTATCCAGCGTTAAATTAGTGCCTTACCAAACCGTTGGGCAGCATGTAGTGTAGTTCATGTATTCCTGATAGGCTCAGCGCATTGGAATAATATACACTATACTTTTGACATAGGACTGAGGTCAGTATGTCTCTATCGAGTACATTAAACTTAATTACTTGTGTGTGCCAGCTAACTCAGAGGTCACTAGAAACTTCTCGAATAAACAAGAAGGAATTAGTTTCTGACAACCGCATAAACATGACAACTTTGTTTCCCTTAGAATTGGAACAATCTCAGAATCATGGAAACAATAGATAACAGTTTAACTCAGTCAATCGTGCATGCTTTGTTTCTACAGAGTTACAAAGAAATGGATAGACGGGCGTTTCAATAAAAGGGTTTATTGAACAGTCTTATTTCTCATGCAAGATATATGAACTGCTACAATTGTAAAACAGAATGCGAAGTATAATACGTACAGCGTTAGCAGTATGATAAAATAATACTGCAATAGCATGGTTTATAGCTAATCCAGATATTCATAAAAATACTTACATAAATAACATAGGCTAAAATGTTAATACTCATCTGATGCTTCTAGCTAGTCCTACCCCAGTGTACCTAACCTAAGTGTACTACGAGGTAAGAAGTAGGTGCTGTTTGTCTATAGTCTAGTTTAGCTATAGTTGCCAAGATTTGCCAAAAGTCCCTCCAGGTTCTAGTCCGCTCCATACATTAGAATGAGTGAGGTTGGAATCTCTTTCCAAGTCTCGATCTCTAGCACCCCGCAAGGGGAGTCAGAAACACTGGAGCTGGATTCTCTGCGAGGAGGATGACAGCGTCTGGTCAGTGCGTCAGGCGGGGACTTGACTTCCTTCCGAACTTGCCGTGGCGTGCCGCATCGTGCAAGTAGGCAGCCGAACCGTGGTTTACCATGGTAAGTGAAGGTATATTTATACCTTGAAGGTGTTTAGGAATGCCAGTATTGACGTAAAAGTCAGGCAGAAGAACGCCATGAATGAACCCCTAAGGAATAGATGTTCATGCATACTAAATGAGTTCTTGGAGAAATCAATATCCAAGCAAGGGGAAGTCCTAAAGGCTTAAGAGTCTGGTTTTCGAAGAACTTGTTGTGATGTAGATGAACGGATGTAGGTGGCCATGCCTGTATTTGGTTAGCATGGATAATGCCTAAATAAGGGTAGGATTTCTATGCCTAAATATGGGCAATGCGAATTGTGCCTATATAAGGACATAAATCGGGAAACCTATATACGGTATCTAAATCGACACACAACAGGGGTACCATGGGCACCCCCTCAGTGCACATACACACTCCCCCCACACAGAGGGGGCCTACAACGGGCCCCAGAACCCAGCCTCCGCCAGCCTTTCCGAAAGGCTGGCTGACGCCAGCATTGTAATCTGGCAGGTGGTGCCTGCTAGGCACCACCACGATTTCACCCAGGCTGACCGCTCCGCCAGGCAATCGTGACGATTGCCGTGGAGGGCGGTCTTTGTGAACACTGCGGTCACAAAGCGATTCCTCCCACCATCCTAATGTGGCGGGGGGAAATGGGAGTCAGATGGCAGAGGAACCGCCACCGCCGTCTCAGTGGTGGCGGTCCCTCCGCCATCGTAATGAGCCCCTAAGTCTTTTCATTTATATGTCTCACATAATTTTTCGAAGTATAGTTAGCACAGATTGTGCATATTTGTCATTGTTCTCTCAGAAGTATCAAAATCAGTTTTATGTGTCAGCTAAAGGGATTCAGTAGCTTTTCTGCTTCATCAAGGGCCAAAGCCTACAGGTGAATAAATCCTGCACTCCATAGGTTCAAGGAGCCAGTGGACCTGTATGCATGGTACTTCCGTGTTAGAGTTTGTTGCAGTCATAATGTAGAACATTCTAGGAGTGAAACGCACAAAAGCCATGCTTAAGCAACAGTGAAGTGAGTGACAGATAAGTGTATCTAGCATCCGGGGCCATGTGTACTTAGTCTGTGCTCACCCGTTGAATCACCTGCATAGCCGGCTTGTTTTGAAGCCTGATGGCATTTGTTTACTTACTCCTTCGAGTGTTATACTTAACTTCACCATATGACCTGATTACAAGTGGCCATTGAATTACAATTCATGTGCAAACACCTGTGTCTGCATGGCTCCAAATTACAACAAGTGCAATATTTATTGCACCCAGTAATTACAAGGTGCGTTACAGACCATGAACGGTTTAAGAGTTGCTGGTATAAAGGTTCAGGGAATTAAAGAGTGCTGATGGCCTCTGTTGGTCATTAATGGGAATCACAGACAGGCAGACTCTGGATTTCTTGAACTGATAAATTGAGTTACAATAACACCTTTTATGGGTCTTAGAAATCGAAAAAACAGTAACATGAAGCACTACATAAAATACGTTATTTAAATTATAGATATGACACATTAAAACAATCGCTTCATTTGTATTGAAATATTGAGAAAGGTTTATGCAACCAGGGTTTTACAGTATGGAACAGTGTGAAGAGTTTCACTTGCCTAGGCAAAATAACATTTTGCTTTCTTGAGCGCTTCCCATACACCTAAAAAAATCAGTTTGGGTCTTTTTGAATGAATTAGGCTTTACTACCACGTAACCAAAGGTGGATGCCTTATCTCACTTTATAGAATTGCGGTTCCGTATTTACTACGTGCACACAAGCAGTGTTGCATCCAATAATTGTAATCACTTAGAATACCTACATTTCTTTAACCCCTTCAGTGCCACGCCCTTTCCCCCTACTGTGCCGGGCGTTGCATTAGCGGGCGGGGTTCATGACGAGATAGTCTCGTCATGGGCACAGCGCAACCGTGCTCCATGACGAGACCATCTCGTCATGGGCACAGAAGCGGTTAAAGCCTTCGCTTTTCAAACAACCAATCTAAGAGAGAAAACGTACAATTGCCTCAAAAGGAATCTGAAGGTGGGACCTCTCGATGTTTTCAAAACTTATAAATATGGTCATGAAAAACATTGAAGGATTACCGGTGGGCACTTCTTTGTTTCTGGTAGAAGTGGTGATGTAAAGCTCCGAGGGCTGATAAGAAGTGGATTAACGGGAATTTGATTTGCTTTGACATTTACAGCACAAATAAAATAATGAGATCAGATCACAAAACAAATTAAAACTCACTGAGGCCTGGCTTTCCAGTTGCAGAAGGCATGCTCTGGGGTGTCCTGTTGCCACAAAGCAAGGTAAGCCTGAAAAATGGCATCACAATTACGGTTCAAACTGCAGTTTGAAAAATGTAATTAATAAACCGCCTATCCTACTTTTTTAAGTGTGAAGCACCTCATCAAGAGAGGTCAGGGGTTACTGGCATTTTTGTTTTGTTTTTGCAGTTTTATATAGCACAGACTTGCCCCAAGGGCATTAAAGTTTCAAATTATTTCCTAAGAGAACCAGTTACGCATTTTTAGCACGAAAAAAGAACCACAGTATGTTGTGCTGAAGCCAGGATTCGAACCTGGGGCCAGATGTATGAAGACGTTTTTCAATCACAAACGGCCCGTTTTGCAGAAACGGGCCATCAGCGATAGCAAAAATGCCTATTGGAATGTACAAATCACAAACTGTGATACAGTAACATACTACCGAAATGCAATTTGGTTTTACGACTAAAGTCTGATTTGGTATTTGGAGGGGGTGTGATTGGGGTGGTCCTTCTAAATACAGATTGTACTGGTGTGTATTAATATTTTGATAACACATTTTGGTCACAAAACATTCATCTTTTGCTTACTACTAGAAGGTAGTGGGAAGGCATTAGCAAGCGAGAGTGAGCCCCAAGAACCACCTTACCCTTTGTGAATGTTGACAAAAACTTGTTTTAACAGTTGGCAGTGGCCCCATGTTACCGAAACATTTTTTTTTAAATGCAGCCAGTTTTCCTTTAAGGAAACGGGTTGCATTAAAAAAATGGCTTTATTTAAAAGCATTACAGCAAACACATGATGGACGGAATGCTGACAATGCAAACATTCTCCCACAGTCAAAAGATCTGGGTTAAATCCATAGTTCTTTTGCCCGCTACGCCACCCCAGTTTGGACCCAGCCATATGCAAATCAGTCTTGAACCTGTGCCCCATGGGAACAGTCCAGACCGAACTGCCAGGCCAGGTCCTCCTTGGACCAGAAACAAGCATCCTGGGACCGGTTTCAGGGTATGTCACCCTTCTTCAGCCAGGCTAGCTTGAATCCAGTGGCACAGTGTCAAGACTGATTTGCATTTGGCTGGGTCCAAACTGGGGTGGTGTAGTGGGCAAAAGAACGATGGAATTAACCCAGATCTTTTAACTGGGGGAGAATGTTTGCATTGTCAGCATTCCGTCCATCATTTGTTTGCTGTAACACTTTTCGCCCTAAGTGGGTGGGTATGCCCAGACGTGGGTCCCTTACTCACTGCGCTACTGGACTCAAGCTAGCCTGGCTGAAGAAAGGTGACATACCCTGAAACCTGTCCCAGGATGCTTGTTTCCAGTCCAGGGAGGACCTGGCCTAGCAATTCGGTTTGGACTGTTCCCATGGGGCACAGGGTCAAGACTGATCTGCATTTGGCTGGGTCCAAACTGGGGTGGCGTAGTGGGCAAAAGAACGATGGAATTAACCCAGATCTTTTGACTGGGGTAGAATGTTTGCATTGTCAGCATTCCGTCCATCATTTGTTTGCTGTAACACTTTTTGCCCTAAGTGGGATGGGTATGCCCAGATGTGGGTCCCTTGCTCACTGCGCCACTGGATTCAAGCTAGCCTGGCTGAAGAAGGGTGACATACCCTGAAACCTGTCCCAGGATGCTTGTTTCCAGTCCAGGGAGGACCTGGCCTGGCAGTTCGGTCTGGACTATTCCCATGGGGCACAGGGTCAAGACTGATTTGCATTTGGCTGGGTCCAAACTGGGGTAGCATAGTGGGCAAAAGAACGATGGATTTAACCCAGATCGTTTGACTGGGGGAGAATGTTTGCATTGTCAGCATTCCGTCCATCATTTGTTTGCTGTAACACTTTTCGCCCTAAGTGGGATGGGTATGCCCAGACGTAGGTCCCTTGCTCACTGCGCCACTGGATTCAAGCTAGCCTGGCTGAAGAAGGGTGACATACCCTGAAACCGGTCCCAGGATGTTTCTTTCCAGTCCAGGGAGGACTTGGCCTGGCAGTTCGGTCTGGACTGTTCCCATGGGGCACAGGGTCAAGACTGATTTGCATTTGACTGGGTCCAAACTGGGGTGGCGTAGTGGGCAAAAGAACGATGGATTTAACCCAGATCTTTTGAGTGGGGGAGAATATTTGCATTGTCAGCATTCCGTCCATCATTTGTTTGCTGTAACACTTTTTGCCCTAAGTGGAATGGGTAAGCCCAGACGTGGGTCCCTTGCTCACTGCGCCACTGGATTCAAGCTAGCCTGGCTGAAGAAGGGTGACATACCCTGAAACCGGTCCCAGGATGCTTCTTTCCAGTCCAGGGAGGACCTGGCCTGGCAGTTCGGTCTGGACTGTTCCCATGGGGCATAGGGTCAAGACTGATTTGCATTTGGCTGGGTCCAAACTGGGGTGGCGTAGTGGGCAGAAGAACAATGGATTTAACCCAGATCTTTTGACTGGGGGAGAATGTTTGCATTGTCAGCATTCCGTCCATCATTTGTTTGCTGTAACATTTATTTAAAAGCAATCACAGACATAGTGGTCTGCTGACCTCACTAGGCCACAATTTCTGTAATGGCTGTGATTCATCATGGAATGCAATTTACAATGTACTTCGCTAATATTCATAAGGTAGGTTGAAATGTGGCCCACTAGGAAAGAGTCTTTTTGTGAAATGACCTAGTACAAACTTCAATTCACAAGCCAGAACAATGATCTCAAAAATACTGGTTGCATATTGCAATCAGTATTTTATGACCACTGCTTTGTACATCTGGCCCCTAGATCCAGGTTCCAAAGACAGCAGCTCTAGCGGCTTGGCCACATGTCTGCCCCAGTAATAACATCATTGGTACAATATACAATAATGGGTATTTTAGCTTTTGCACTCTATGGCTTTCCCTCATGAACTTGAAATTTCATTGTAGTTTCCATTGGAAATAATAGGAGAGAATATCACTCGAAGGAGGGCTTATTTGTGCTTAGTTTCTTTGTTATAGAGCACACAGGATAGCGTATAGGTATCCTTGAGAGAGGTAAGACTTGCTTATGAGAAGGCAGGCTACTGATAGTTGTCATAGAGCTTTACAATTATTTGACATAGAGTCTGCTGTGTTACATTGATGACATCATAAAAAATAATTGGACCTCGTATCAAATAATACTATGGGGCTGCGTACCAAGCTGAAACCTTGATGAGAGTCAAAAAGGTTGATTTTCTCCGTTCGGTACAGAGCATAATGTTGGGAAATTATGGATTTCCAGCGGGAAGCATTTCCGGAAGCATGGCTCATTCACTTGGTTTTATGGACCAAGAGGAGATTAGTTTAGTCTAAGTGGAGTGGAGTTGGTTGGAACATTGTTCTGAAGGTATGTTGTTTTAGAACCTTTTCAAGCGAGGTAATGAAACTTAAAAAAAAATATGGCCTTGCAGTCGAAGTCAATACAGGCTTCTCACCTAGACGATAATGGACTAGTGCTTTCTAATTGATCCTTGATGCCCAATTTTGGACCTAGTCTGTCCTCTATTTCTTTAGGCAAGGTAATGCGAAATGGGACTGAATAGCTTTTTAATGGTACGCGAAGTGCCTTGCAGATGGATTCCACACTAAAAGCAGAAATAGGAGGATTTCTGTCTCTATTAAGTTCCCTGAGGAGCAAGAACTAAACCCACTTGGTGAATATTTATGAAGTAAAATGTGGGCATCACTGTATACTGACCATTTTCCTTACACCTACTAAATTGTTCGTACATTGAATGAAAGACTAGACTAGTTCCAATGCAGAGCTGGCCAGGAAAGCACTGTGCCAAGACTAGGTCACTAAATAGTTTTACCCCCTGTGCCGTCTAGTGTGTCTTCATCATGAGTACTAATTTAAAACAAAAAGGTCAAACAACTGACTCCCTGAGTTGGGCTCATGGACTGTTTTCCACTGCATTGCCCATCCCAAGAAGCTATGGCTTCATTGAAACTGACACAATTAAATGTACTCGAATCAGTATTTTGCAGAGCAGAAATAGGACTTGCCCATGTAGAACCCTTTTCGAATTAAGGCGCTGTTTGTCACCCACCCCTCTGCCTCTGTTTGTCATCAGCCCCTTCCCGACGTAGTTGGTGCCTTCACACCATGGTGTGTATACTGCACTTCATAGTCAATAAAAGAAGATTAATAGATGAAGTAGATGGATATTTGCTTACCTGCAATATAACCACATTTTAGCGGTCTTCAGTTTCTAAAAACATACACAGGTCTCTGTAAAACTCCCTAATAACTAAGCAACACAATGAATGAAAAGACATTGTTAAAGTTTGTTGCATCTACATAGTCCCTTCCAACGCTGAACCATCCTTTTATCTGAATGGCTGTGAAAGTAACTGCAATCAACATCTCTCGACAGTTTTATTTATATGCATGTCAGTTTGACATGTTAATGGCATTGACATAGTAAGATCAGGGCAACCTGCGTGGTAGCAGGTTATTATTAACTTTTGACAAGGTCGAACTATCCTCACAGCCAATGCTTACCCTGTCTTCACTGTCTGTCACCATGAATAACACACTTAAGACCAGATGGGCAAGTTCACAACTTCACAGCGCGTTGCAGAAACACATTTCAATAAACCAGCCAAACAATTTTGAAATAGCTAGTAACGTATTAATATAGAATAAAAATATAGGATGATTATTCTAGAGGAACTCTTCACAGTAACGCATCAGCTGCAATGTGTAAATACTCAAATCTGAAACTTTAGATGAAGTGGAGAAGTGCGTGCCATTGAGACTTAATTATTGAAACTGCAATCTATAAAAAGTATATATATATATAAATATTTATATATATATATATTAGTTACATTATATTTATAATAAATATATTATGTATAATAATATAATAATATAAGAGCTCTGATACCTTCGGGTCAAGTTCACGCTATATAAAACTCGATAAATAAATAAATATAAACACTAGTTTGAGTATGTTGTGAAGCACTGTTGATGATATGCAAGTATCATATCAAATAATAAACCAGAGGCCACCGAGTGCGTTAAAGTAGTGGTAACGCCCACTATTTCACAAACTCAAGTGTTCAAAGTAGTGGCACCAAGTCTGTAATTAAAGCAAAAATAGATACTACATTAATTGTCGGAAGTGCTTCCCAAAAAGCACAAGTGCCTAGGTAAAAATGTTTTTAAAAAACTGATGACAATCACTCACCTGCTAACCTTTCATTTATCCCCATGGGCTGCCTCCAGATAACATTTCACAATCATTGGCTCCTAGTTAACATAATAGCTTAATTAGTCTCAGCTGTCATATAGTAAAACACAATTGATAAAGTGCAATTCCTTGTAACCTTTCAATTGCATTTTGGGGAAGAAGTCTCCAATGGAAAAATGTGGAAAGTCTGCTGTATATAAATCAAAAATGCAATTGATTGTAAACTCCATTACTCATGTTATGTACTTCTTGAGTGTAAGTACATTTGCAACAAGTTGGGCTGGTAAAAAGCCATTCATAAATAATCCAGTCTGAACAATACATTCACTTTTTACTGCATGGTACAAGTGTATTTCTCAATACATATGATACATACTTATGTCTTCAAATATACAATTCCTTATTCTATACATATCAAGTCATAAGGTTTGATCTACTGATTAGGAAAATGAACAAAAGCTACCAAAAGCTTGTTTAAATCCTGGGATTGCCAATTAGATATGAGACAGTGTAGTCCTATTAAAATGATGATTTTTGTATAGTATTTTACTGAATAGAAAATATAGATATTATTTGCCAGGAGAAGATTATTGAAACACTATCTCTCCATAAACAGATAGATTGCATCTTCAAAAACTGACATAATCCCTCATGGATTTAAGGCCATTAGGTTTCAGTGTGGAAAGAGATATATTAAGATGTGATTCCATTTGTTTTAGTCTCTAATCCCTATTCCCACCACTAGGATGTCTTATTCAATGGTATAGTAAATTACGTCAAATTTCATTAAACTATAATCTGAGTTACAATATTGTTCGAAGTGGGCTGCATTGACGGTTTCTTCTCTCCTTTTCTGATAGCCCATCTATTCTCTATTACACTTTGTCACAGTTGTCGGATATTCTTGCCTACAGCCATCAGACCATTGTAATGTGTAAATAATAAACATGCTTCTATGGTTAATAAAGAACCAAGTGGAAAATGATTTTGCCATTTATTCCCCAGACATTATTGCATAACTTCAAAAATAATGCAGAGAACTTGAAATGTCCACACTTATAGAACCCTACTTTTGTCAACCAATCTACATTTTCAGAAAACTGAGATTAGGACGACTCCTAGTTAGCTTGCCTCAGAAATTGTCTGTTCTTAAAAATATCATATTGGGGTCTGGGGAAATACTGTTCCTCAGAGATAATTTTGCTTTTAACAAATACCAATGTCTCATAATGATTTTAGGCAGTGCCATACTTTGTTGTGATTATTGTGTTAGTAATCTGATTTCTGTGTTCAATCTTGAATCTGTAGATCTAAATATAGTGTTGTTGGGTGCAAATAAATCAAATCTATTTTTTGAATCTTCTTTCTGTCTGGCTTTGATAAGATTTTTTTGAGAATATTCACTATCCAGAAATATAATCTGTGTTCCATCAACTGCTTCCCTATACTGTAAATTAACAGTATAAATACCTCTTGGCTTTGATGAATTCACCTTTAAAAATTATCTCAATGGTACTGGGTACAAGACAATTCTTAGCTCTAATCATTAATTTTCATTTAGCGTTTGTTTTAAAATATGGCATCAACAGACTTTGATTTATCAAAGAGATTCTTAAATACAAAAAAATCAATGTTAACATGGGAATGTATGAGCAAATTGAATTCCCCATGGATTATGGTTTATAATATGATGTATTCCAGCAGTAGTGACGTAGTACCATTCAAAATATTTAAAACAGCATCAATGTGCACATCTGAACAAACTCATTGTGTTTTTGTTGTTTCCAGGACCATGCATGGATGAGTACAAAAATCCTATCACCATATTGGTGTATGAATGGGTATCAGCAGTGTTTATAGCTGAGCCCCTGCGTTGTAAATAACATTGACACCATCATTATGGTTGATAGATGTATACAAAGAGCATACATCAAAGGCTACCAAAAAACAATCATTCTCTTTGGGAAAACCCAACGAAAAAAGGCTAGACCTATTGCAAGAACAGTTTTTTTCTGACTTACCTATCACTCTGTCAGAAAGGTTAATAATATTCAGTCCAGAATCAATACTTTCCTTATTCGTCATGTCTTGTCATTTTGTTTCAAATATTGTTTGTTCGGCTCTTTGGAACTTGCCTAAGTTCTTCTGCTTTGATCTTTTCGTTCTTTGTTTTCTGTCCTGATCCTTTTGTTCCTTCCTGAATTGTTTCTTTTTGATTCAAGCCTGCCAGTCTTAATCGCATTTTCCTTGAAAATCAGGGGCTTTATTACAGCCTTGCATTTTTTTCATTGCCCGAGGAATCAATATTAGAGGAATTTTGAGTACTGATACTTGATGTGATTGTTCCACTAAACACTCATTCTCATAACGATAGCCATAGTTACTATGAAATGTGTAAAATGTACCAAATTTATAAAATTTTTATATGCTTTGTCTTAAACTTCCATCAATCCTTGGTTTTGTGGTAATTCACCACATGTTGCTTGTACATGTGTGATCTCAAATATTAACTTGTTCCATCACTATTCGCAAGTTTCACTGATGTTTTTAAAAGGCACATTGAGGATTTTTGCAGGCTAATTTCCCAGTCCTTAAATAATGCAGCGTTTACGTCATTATAATTGGAAAAGGTTAATAAACGTAATATCATATATAATTTTGAAGTTAGATTTGTGGCCATCATTTATTAATTTCCTTGCATTTTAAATGCTCCAAATGGGCTAATTTGTGTTTTATTTTGCTTGTTTCTCGATAGTAGTATTGGCTGTTGTGTTGCTGTTTCTCATTGGCAATTCATTTGAAACAGAGAAAGAGCTTTCATTTGCCTTGCTTCTATTAATATTGCTTCTGCAGTATTGCTCAAGTAATCCATGGTGGTAGAAGCGTCCAAGAGCACTATAATTAAAAAAGTAGCTATTGCTTAGATTGGATACCACAGTCAATTGCAAACAAACCTTATTGGTAGTAGTCAATGATATTGAAAAAAGATCAGCAGCAAAGGGGACTCTTGTTCTGGTTAAATCTCATAGCAACAACACGCTTCGATTTGCCTTTTCTATATCAGTATGTTCAGGACAAGGAGCAAACACAGTTTATTGAAGGCAGGGAGAAAATGCATGATGTACTAACAGTAGAATTATACATACACCCTACATTACTTTCATATCATTCTTAATTAGGTGGTTAGTGGCACCATTCATACCCACTTTGAATTTCAGACAGCATTTAAGACTTTACTTTTCTGAGATACAAAACTTGCTCAGGCCCAGAGGAAAATAGTAAATACCAACTGATAATTGGCAATATGCATGTCTGCATGAAAATTCCTGCTGCAATGCATGGCCCCCTCAAGGGCAGAGGAAGGTTTATTACATCACTTCAGAGGTCTGTCCCATCATAAAATATTTATAAAGCACAAAGTGAACCGCTAGCTCCTTAGCAGCTATTTTAAATGAAAGAATTGACAATATTTCAGAAAATTTACTTAAGATAAAAATGTGTTATTTATTTTATTTATATTTGGTTGTTAAAATAAAGGAACGAGAAAGTACATGTATACAAATGTAGGTAGGCTAACCATGGTACAGGTACAAACGGAAACAGTAAAGGTGAACATTCTTCAAGACGTGGAAAATTCTAGATAAAATTTTAGAGCACCTACTCACCATCAGAAAATCTCAATAATTTTGAGTGAAAGAGGATTTCTATCAAATGAGTGTACCGAAGAAAACCGAGGTCACCTCTGAACTCTACAATAGTCATGTGCAGCCTTTTGCTAGAATAGGCTAGAGATTCTGGGGGCTGGATTATTTGTCATTATTTTCTCAGAGACTTTACGTGTGCTAGTATCTAATCATTTTCGAGAGTGAGTTGTTGATTGCTTTTAGTGTTTGATTGAAAATACTGAATTTAAACTCACTTGATTTTGATAAGTTCCTTCATAAGCATCCATCGTGTGTGCACTTCTGTTACTTGTATTAGGCTAATATTGTTTTATTTATGACTAAAAAGGTTCTTTATCTCTCATAGGGCCATATGTAGGTAATTTCTATTTACCGATTCCTAAATACCGAATTTTACCGATTCGGTATTTAAGAATTGGTACATAGAATGTAGGCAAACAATCTGTAAATTTTACCGATTCGGTAATATTCGTTATTGCTGATTCGGTATTTACCGAATCGGTAATAAGGAATACCTTCCAATTAATTCCTATGGGCCTAGAGGCCCATAGGTATGAATGGGAAGCCATTCACTATTACCGATTCGGTAAATACCGAATCGGTAATAGGGGGAGCATATTCAAGGGTGGCAGGGCGTCACATTGACACCCTGTTGCACCCCTGAATCGTGAATGTGTGCACATGTGGCGCACATACATGTCTGCCACATGGCACTTTTAACAAAGCACAAAATTGCTTTTGGAAAGGTATTCGGTATTTACCACCAACTTGTAGTGGGTGGTAAATAACGAATCCTTAAGCCAAAAAAGCACTCACTTGAGTGCTCCCTACATAGGATTTAAGGATTCGGTATTTTACCGATTCCTTAAAATAACGAATCGGTAAATTACCGAATCCTTAGATCCAGCCTCCTTCATCGCAAAGGGCTAAATACCGGTCAGTAACGGGAAATTTACTGATTTTTGGCCGTTACCGACCGGTATTAGCCCACCTACATATGGCCCATAGTGATTATTAAAAGAATTATTACCACCCATGCCATTTTGGTAGAAACCCCGATCTAGCAACGTGTCAATGATCCTGATCAACGTCATCATAGAGAAGTTTTGGGGAATATACTTTGCTAAAGCGTGCTGACCTTTGCCATCTCCTAACTGAAAGCAGGACGCTCATTACCCTGATGTATGTGTTTTTAATGAACACCATAAATATAACGGGCATATCATCTAGGAAGTGGTGGTGAGAGGCGTTCGCCTCCTTGGCTTAACGCCTCTCATCGCCACTTCGGAAACGCAAGGCTGCACCATATGTGTGCTGCTTCATGCAGCACACATGTAAGTTACAATATGGCATTTAAAAAAAAGGTTTGTTTATGTACAGGAAGGGACACCTTCCTGTACATAAACAAACCTTGGCATTTTGCTTTTTCCATGTGTACTGCACAAGGCAGCACACATGGAAAAAGCAAAAACGAGGAGAAATAAAGCATTTCTCCTCGTTTCGCCACCTTAAGACCAGGATTTTCCTGGTCTTAAGTTCGTCACTGCCACCTATTATCGCCTCTCTTGATAATAGGTGGCAGCGTTGAAGTTTATGGGTGTTGCGGTGGAACGCCCACCGCAACACCCACTGCATGCCCCTTTCCCGCTAATTTTAGCGTGAAAGGGGCCCTATTAGCAAGGCAGATTATGTGGTTTAACGCTGCCCTGGTAATAGAGCGCTGACCCTATCGCAACCACAACGTCACAAAATGTGACGTTGTGGTGGCGATAGGGGATTGGTAATATGCCCCATCATGTTTTGTGGTATTGTGTGGCACAGCATTCACAAGCTGCATGGCCTCTGGGCAGCATTGTGGTATTGGTTGAATTGATGCATCCGTGGTGTTAGTTTACATCTATGTTTACCACAAAAGAGCTGCTCCTAGTGTGATAACCCAAACGAGTTACAAGAACGTCGTGAGTGTGGGCATCTCACAAAAAGTTACGGACTGGTCTCACACACCACCTGGTGTCATGCTTCATCATTGACCAGTCCTCGCCCTCCAAAACCTTTGTTTGATGGAGGGCGGGCATACACTTGACGACAAGGATGCACTTCTAAGTGATTAAGTGGGGGCCCGTGACTATGTGAGTGAAGTTAAAAATCATTATAGTAGTCAATAGCGTTTTTAATGTAGAATGAAAACTATATGGTATTAAAATTAAAGTGTGACGGTGAATGGGATGGTTATTGTTCCCAACCGTCTAGTGGACGGTCGACATGTTTCTGCCTAAGTGGCCCAAGTGGGTCCATGGCATTCATCAGGACCTAGAAGTAAAGAAAGGGGGCTCCGTTCTTACCAATTTTGGTAAGATATTACCACTGCGGGAGTGTGGCGGTGGTCACACTTCACCGTTTTAAGCTGCTTCCAATAGTGAAGCCTGAAATAAAGATTATGGGAGACATTAATGTAACTCGCTGGGTCATTTGTACCTGTAAGGAAAAAAGAAAGAAGAAACACAATGCATGCATTGATTGCTGAGCGTGACAAAGGTGTGTACGTGACTTCGTGGCACTCTAATTGTGTACACTTGTGTGAAAATATGGCGGGGGTGGCAGACGATGCTGCTACCAAGCTTACCCTAGTTAAATGGACAACTTGTCCCATGGGGGAAGGGGCGGGGGGATCCACAGTTGTGTCTCCTCTGTTAAAGAAAACATAAAAAAACATAAAAAAAGAGAGGCCACATTCTTGATGAGAGCGTTCGAGAAATTATTTTTTTTTTAACTAAGTCGTGTTCTTCTCAAATCTCATAGGATGAGTGAGCATTTATACATCTGTGCGCATATCCACACACTCCACCACGCACCACAGCCTTTCAGTTCAGACACACTCTTACTGTAACTTGTGATCAATGCGTCCCGAAACCTATACGTCCGCTCCCGGTCCTCCCGAATGTAGAAATGGCAGGGAGCGGGCGACGTATATAAGGGTTAGTCACGGGTGCTTAATTGATGTTAAATGAAGTAACACGCGTTAATTGTTAGCATTTGAGCATTTCCCGGTGTCCCGGGCTTCTGCCGCCTGGAGAAAAGATGTCGGTTGATAGGCGTGTGTGGTTCTCGAGGAAGCGAGCCTTATTCGTTGGGAGGAGGATGAGCGATATTAGCCAATGGGCGGTGCCGAGAGGCTCGAGCAGGCGATAGTGCGCTATGGAGTAGTAAAAGAAGGGGGGTTAAGTCATTGGATAGGCAGTGTGCGAGTTTGTTATAACCGCTCTGATTGGTAGAAAAACAGCGGGGGGTGTGTATTGGCCCGGATGACGAGTACGGATGAATAAACTCAGAATTGACTCGGGGCTATGTCGTAGGCATGGAAACACATGCATTGTTAGTACCCGTGCGGTGGTGGCATAATAGTTGGCCGTCGTTGTGATACGGCAGACGCGATAGCCCAGATGATGATCTCGAAGTGAAAGTTACTCTGTGCTGGAACGTGGCTTGTTGACATGGAGACAGAGGCTGTGGTGGTCTCATGCTGGAGCGTGTATGATGGAGGAGGCTCTGAACAATAAGGGGGGCGGTGCGAACACGTAGTAGAGAGCCATAAGATGAAGGCAGATCCCTTCTATCATATGGATGCTTGTGTGATCAGAAAACCGCAGAACTCCTCTGTGCAATGAGCATTCCCAAGCATCAATAGACCACTGCCAGACCAAGAGACACACTTGATAGCCAAAAAGCGCTGTAGTGAATTTAAAGCCCTTTGTGTGGCATATCAAAGGTCTATAATATAAGGTCATTCATCCTTCCTTAAGCTAAATTAAAGCTTGTATGTCCCACATGTCATTTATGCTCAATTCAGGTATACTATCTCATCATACATAGATTGAGGGAGAACAACAAGTGTGCAACGATGGATCATAACGTATTGGGTGTGGAAGGAGAGCTTGAAGAACTATAGTTTTGTGTATGGGCCCGGACCATGCATTTCACGTGAGTCTGGGCGAAACCATTTATATATCGTGGTCAAGGGATGGTATATTCTAAGGTCATTGTTCCTTTTATCGTATCAGCTGTAGCCAGGGGATGTCATCATTGAGACCCTTCTCATGGGAGCGGAGGCGGTAAACCCATCGTTGCTCTCTGAAATGAAGGTCTCTGGTGAGGTCGGACTTATCTTTTCTCGTGACCTCAAGTATAGTCCAACTGAGGTCTGTTTCTTTGTGGTTTTTCTCGGAGAAATGCAGAGTCAACTTAGTATTAGTTTTTTTGCACCTGATCGTGCTACGATGTTCATTGATGCGGGTTCTTATCTTTCTAGTTGTCATTCCCACATACTGGAGCGTGCAGGGGCATGTTAGAAGATACACAACATTCTCCGTGTTGCAGTTACTGAATGTTTTGAGTTTCCAGGGTTTTCCAGTACCTATGTCTACCTCTTTGGTGTTCTTGGTGAGGTTGCATGAGTTGCACATACCACAGGCAAAATGACCTACTACACGTGGTTGGTCCCAGAGCCTAGGTTGTTCAGTGTCCTCCATTGTAGTCATCTGGGCATGTACCAGCTCATCCCGTAGGTTTCTGTTACGTTTAAATGCAAAAAGGGGGGTTTCCCATTGTTTCCCTGCGCTGTTCAGTATATGCCATCTCTTTTTGATGATTTTCTGAATAGAATTCGATGCTGGTGTGAATGTTGTGACACATACTGGTCTATTTGTTTTTACTTGCTCAGCATCCTCCAACAATGCTTCTCTGGGGTTGTTACTTGCTCTTTTATTGGCCCTTTTCACCATCTTTCTTGGGTAGTGGCGTGCGATGAGTTTGTTCTCGAGGAGTTTCGCCTGTTCTTTGTAGGTTTCTTTTTCAGAACAATTTCTTCTTATTCGGAGGAACTGACCTACCGGAAGATTCTGTCTGAGGGCTTTCGGGTGGTAACTTTCATATAGAAGTAAGCTGTTCTTGTCAGTAGGTTTATTGTGGACCTTGGTTGTTATCCCTCTACTGGTGAGTGTAATGTCCAAGTCCAGAAAGACAGCATGGTCCTTGTTGATGGAATGTGTGAACTTGAGATGTCTGTCTTGTGAGTTTACCCAATGTACGAAAGCTGTTGCGTCCTCCTCTGTTCCACTCCACACAATTAGTACATCGTCTATGTACCGTTTCCAAATCTTGAGGTGACTCAGAAACGGGTTCACCGGATTGTTAATGAAGTCATCCTCAAATTGCTGGACGTACAAACAGGCCATACTGGGGGCAAAAGCGCTCCCCATCGAAGTACCTGTTATTTGATGGTAGATGGTCTGTTCATACTGAAAGAAGTTTTCTGTAAGGGCCAGTTCAGCACATTCCATGACGAAGTGTTGGGGGGTGATAAAATCCCAT
This sequence comes from Triturus cristatus, assembly GCF_964204655.1. NCBI lineage: Eukaryota > Metazoa > Chordata > Amphibia > Caudata > Salamandridae > Triturus > Triturus cristatus. The sequence goes on from NC_140588.1 coordinate 473,407,434, forward strand.
TGCCTTTGTAGAATGATGTTCTCTACGACTTCCAGTGTTCGTTGTTGGGGTATACTCGTGTACAGGGCTTCGATGTCCATAGTTATGAGCCAGTCGCTGACGGGATCTATCTCCAGATCTCTTAGGAGGCAGAGGACATCTTTAGTGTCCCTTAGATAGGATGGAGCCTCCTTTACAATTGGCCGCAGGAACCAATCACAGAATTGTGACAGAGGTTCTAACACAGACCCAATCCCTGATACGATGGGTCTCCCTGGGGGTGGCATCCGGTTCTTGTGGATTTTTGGGAGGATGTAGAATCTTGGCATCCTAGGTTCAATGTTGGTCAAAAAATCAGCTTCTTGTCTCGTAATCCAATCATTACTGAGTGCCTCTTCCACTATGTTCTTTATTTTAATCATGATTTGCTTAGTGGGATCTGTTTGGTGTATGGCATAGCTGTTGGTATCAGCTAGCAGTCGTAGACACTCATTCTGGTACATCGTGTGGTCCAAGAGGACTGTGGCGCCCCCTTTATCCGCTGGTTTTATAACGATGTTGTGGTTATTTTTAAGTGCTTGTAGGGCTGTACGTTCCCTCCCCGTAAGGTTATTGAACCCTTTGGTGTTTTGGAAGTCTATGTTCTCAATATCTCTGAGTACAGCCTGTTCGAATGCAAGTACCTCACACGAGATATTCTGAGTCGGGGGTTGGAAGGTTGATTTCTTGCGTAGCCCTGTTGATTTCTTGCTGTCTTCAATGGTTTCTGTTGTGTCACCAAAGAAGTCGCGAAGTTTGAGTTTACGAAAGAATTAGGCAAATTCCATATTTAGGCTAAAGGGGTCATTTCTGGGTGTTGCAACATTATTCATGCGGCCATTTGACAGCATGTTGGTGCCTCAGTCTGTTTGTGTGTTGCGGGTGGTTGCAATGAATGGTGTTCCCAGGAACAGGCATGTTGGGTCTTGCAACCATGCAACTGAGGGAACACACACCACAAGCAGAAGGGCGAATCTGCAAATGTGCCACACGTTAGCAGGCATTTTTATGCCAATTCTTTCTAGTATGAAGGTAGAAGACAGTGGGAAAAACATAACAGTATCTCAATGACTCTTAGCAAGTGATCTAATGGGTGTTGCGTGCCTCAACCGCAGTGAGGCCTGCGTACAAAATGCAGGTCGGGAGGGTTGGCATACAATAACCACCATAGACCCATGCTGGTGTTCCACTGCCTGCGGGTCACGACCCAAGGCTATTTATCAACTCTTGTTCCTAGGTCATGGTCGCGACCATTCCGACCTGATGGGAAGGGACCACTTAAAGACCACCCGTCTGAGGGTTTAACAGAGTGGGTTGAACCCACCAACACACAACATAACATTCCTCCTTTACCCACACACACAAGCTGGTGGCTTTTTCACATAAGGAATGACATCACCCATGATGTGATTCATGCATAGAGAACTTAGACTGACATGAGTCGTCGAACGAAGAGTTAAGCGAAACTTTCATAGAAAGGCATAGAGAGCACAGTCCATAGTCTGGCCATTGGCCAACGCAATTCTGAGCACCTTATTTAGAGTGTGCATGAAGCGCTCTGCCTCCCCATTCGCTTGTGGCCACCTGGGTGTAAGTTTTCTGTGAGAATTCCCCTCGATTGCAAATATTCAGTAAGCTCTTGACTCGAGAAAGGGGGCCATTGTCAGTATGCAATTCCTTAAGCAGGCCATGGGTGGCCATAATCTTCTCTAGACGAGGTATGGTTTGACTGGCGGTGGTGGATTCCATGACCTTCACCACGGGGTACTTTGAAAAATCATCGCTGACCACTAAACTGTGTCGACCATTAGGTAGACTACCAAAGCTTGTGCTGGCCCTTTGCCAGGGGAACGGCAGAATGTCTACCGTGATGATAGGTGTGGGTGAGTCAGCAGAACTGATAGTCTGGCACAGGGAGCATCGACGCACAGTCCGCTCCACAAAGGGAGGTCCACTCCTCGTTGTTGGAGGGTTGCAGAGATCACCAGGTGGGACCCCTCATGAGACAGCCTTCCGGGCACACCACCAGTTCTGTATGAACATTGTGCAATGAGGTTAACATCAACCTTGCATCGTCCGTGCGATATGTGGTCTTGTCCAGTAAGGTGTACCACAATCCGGACGGCACGGCTGATAAGCCCAGCTGGATACACTTGTCAGTCAAAGTAGCTTTGATGATCTCCTTAAGCGAGAAGGGGAGTGGGCGGGAGTGTTCAACAACAAATCAAACTCTTCCACATCTTCCGCATCATGCTCTTTGCTTTCCATTGCAGGCCTGGCATGCCGGGATAGGTAATCCATGGGGTTTTAAGCACCCAGGTGAAAAATGACTGTAAAATGATAGTCCTGCAATTGCAAAATCTATTTCTCAATCAGAGGTGGGGGTTTGAACGATGACCCCATGAACCCAGGGATGAGGAGTTTGTGGTCAGTGTGCACCACAAAAGGCTGGCCATATAGACACAGGTAAAAATGACCGCATTCCCCAATGCACAGCAATGGCTTCTTTCTCTATATGAGAATAGCGGTGCCCGGTCTCAGTCAATGCCGAGCTTGCATATGCCACTGGTGCCCACTCCCCGTTGCTCTGTTTCTGAGATAGCACTGCTCCGAGACCTGTGGGACTGGTATCAACAGATAGCTCAGAGTCTTTGGCTGGGTCAAAGTAGACCAAGGTTGTGTCAGCCGACAGTGCCCGTTTTGTGGACTGGAATGCTTCCTCCTGATCAGGCCCCCAAATCCAGGATGTGTTTGCTTTTGTGAGCTCTTGCAAGGGTGTGGTGAGGTCCGTGAGATTGCGGATGAATGGGCAACAGCACGTGACCATACAGAGGAAACCTCTCTCTCCGGTCACAGTGGTGAGAGCTGGGGCTGCCTGGATGTCCTTGACTTGACAGGATCAGGTAGTAACTCCTCCTGCGAGAAACAATACCCAAAGAACGATATCTCTTTTTGGAGAAAAGCACACTTTCCTCAGTGAAGGGTTAGACTATTTTCTTTGAGGCGTTGAAAAGTGGCTCTCAAACGATCGAGGTGTTCTTAAAGCATTGGGGTGTGAACCAGAATGTCATCACTGACTTTGAGGACTTTGTCTAGGCCAGCCAGTACACTTTGAATGGTGTCCTGAAAGACTTCCGCTGTACTAGAGATTCCAAAACTGAGACGTTTGTACCTTCTCAATCCTACATGGGTGGAGAATGCAGTGATAGCTCAAGATTCTTGGTCCAACATCAGCTGGTGATAGCCAGCTTTTAAGTCTATCTTTGAGAACCATTTTGATCCACTGATTTTGGACATGATATTGACATGGTGGGTTTCAAATGTCGCTTTTGTTTGATAGCCAGATTATGTAGCTCCATATACACGGATATTATGACTTCTCCTGGCTGTTTAGGTTTGTGAGCTAAGACAATTGGGGACACCCATGGAGTCAGGCTCTCAACCTTCCTGATAATAGCCGCCTGTTCTAGCTTGTTCTTCAGGCACCCTATGCCCTCAAACAATGACGTAAAATGAGTCACCAGATCCTCCACGCTTTCCTAGTGTATGTTGAAAGCGAAAACGACGACTTGAAGGCGCTCTGCCATCCCATCCCGGTGACATATACTTTGGCACGAGTAGAGCGAGATTCATGATCAATCTTGGTGTGAAGGGAAGAAGTGGATCTGTAGCGAACACATTCGTAGTGGTGGGTCTTAGAGTAGGTTTGTAGAGGAAGGATGTGCATCAGGGACTGGGCCATGATGTTAATGTATGCCTTAATATCGATCAGCGTATGTACTTGATGACCACCCAGGAGGACACTGCATCTCGGAATGTGCTTTTTGAGGGGCATCAATCAGGTTGCATGGCATGTATCATGTGGACAGCGCCTTCAATGTCATCATCGTCCATATTCCCTTCATCCTCTGGGACATCTTATGTGTGCAGGGCATTAAGCGGTTTGGGCCTCTGACATTTTGGGAGCGCCGACGAATGACAGACCTTGGCAAAATGTTTGTTGCATGCTGAGCATCGCTTTCCTTGTGTGGGGTTGGCTTCTTGGTTAGGGTAGGGACCTCTGCATTCATAACATGTCTTAGACGCCGCAGTCGTCTTGGTACGGGCCTTCCTTTTGTTAGGGTTTCTGATGGCCACTGCATTGACAGGATCCGTTTTTACCTAGTGCTGTAGTGCTCCCTCCATGTGAGCTGCTCGCACCTTGTACAATTCTTTTGATATACCCATGGTAAACACGTTCACCATGGGCATTCCTTTGACTTGAAGGATGTTTTCTCCCGAGTTTCGTTGAGGAACAACCCTGAATGAATTGAGCTCGGATTTCATCATTTTCATCTGGCAGTGTGCAAGTGCTATCTAGGTCCCTCAGGCGGACATAGACGCTATCAACGGATTCATTGGTAGCAGCCTGGCTCGACGTAGCAGAAAACGTTCACAATCAGGATTAGCCAGGGGTTTGTTATGGGCAGTTAATGCTCACTTGAGCATGTTGTATGTGTAAAGTGGTCCTGCCTCGGCAACCGATTTTCCCAGTTTATGTATAGCAGACCCACCCAGATGTAGAAGCATGGGGTGGCATCTTTCAGGTTCTAGGTCAATAACCACAAAATAGGTCTCCAGACTCTATACCCAGTCTTTCCACTTTGCAGCTAGTGCAGAAGGGAGACCATGAATCAGAAATGGCTGAACAGGTGGTCTGACTGTCATGGTGACAGTTCTAGACAGTAAAGATGGTGCTATAAATGTAGTACACCCCACTCACTCTTCTCCCCGCACCAACAGAGTCAGTCTGGATGTAGCCTACACCAGAGAGACCAAAATGCCGTGAAGCGTGCCCAGATCACCGGTGGTAGGACTCACCTATGTAAAGAGCAGCAGTGCAGGCCGGGCGTCAAACCAGCAAACATTTCACCCACCTTGGGCTGCAAGAGGTACTGGGGTTGCAGGAGAATCAGAGGGCTGCAGGGCAGGTGCAGGAAGCACGAGGGCCAGCAGATGAACACAAAAGCTGCAAGGCAGTTTCTCTTATGACCAATGGAGGGCTGGCACAGGCCGGGCAGAAGAGAGGAAGCAAAGAAACACACCTCCTTATCGGCTCACGGCATGCAGGAGAGCTGCAGGACTGCTCCGCCAGCAGGATGGGTTAGGATGAGCCACAGGAGTGAGTAGGCCAGCGACAGGCCACAAGCAAAGAGACTCCATCTGGAAAATGCCAGGAGGGCAGAGCGACACACCAGTGCTTGTTTGCACAGTCAGTAATCAGGCCGGAGAAGGAAAATAGACAGCCGGGTGATGCACCCCTCCGAGAGTTGCGACTGTGGAGCCGCACACGGGCAGCAGGACACAGCAAAGCAGGAAAGGCCAAAACCATGGGGCGCAGGAATGCAGGCAAAACCAAGGAACCACATAGGTGAGGTGGCGGGTTCAGACCGCCTCATTGCCAGTTGTTGCGTGCCTCAACCGCAACGTGGTCTGCGTATGAAATGCAGGTTGGAAGGGTTTGCATACAATAACCACCATAGGCCCGTACTGGTGTCCCACTGCCTGCGGGTCACGACCAGAGGATATTTATAAAGTCCGGTCCCTACTTCACAGTAGCGAGGGTTCCGACCTGACGGGAAGCGACCACACAAAGAACACCCCTCCGATGGTTTTAACAGGGTAGGGTGAACCCACCAACACACAACATTACATGGGGAGATTATGTAATGTAGTGCCTGACTGAGTTACCACCAGATGTCCCCAGACTGCACAGCACAGGCTCTTTTCATATTTTTATTGTAGATAACTTTTGTGTTACTTGCTACGCAGATATGCATTTCGTAGCACTTTTAATGTTAGAAGTTGAGGGAAATGAGGTGTAGAAACATAGAGGTAGCTGAAAAACACTTGCACTTTTGGCGGAGAGGGTGCTTTAATGCGGAGTTATCCTCGTTTCACAGCAGGCATTTCTGAGTATGAGTTCTAAGATCCATTTAGGGGCATAAAAACATTAGTGGGAACAAATGAAATCAGGAGATGCAGATATTTATGTGCATATATGAACCTTAGAGCAAAACAATTTTGTTAAGAGGACGTATTTTGTGCAGTATTCAGTTAAGGAGCTCCAGTGGCAACACAAGTTCCCCCAGAGAACGATGAGATCAGGCTATTGCCACAGCAGGGAACACCCTCAAAATCACAGCTTTGTGGGAGCTCAAAGCCACTTTCAACTGCCTTTCCATAAAAAACTAGTCCAAAAAAGGTTGTACGTTGTTAAATGAGGGTGCCGAATATGCTCGAAGATCCCCACTTTTCAGGCAGTTCAGGAGAGATAAAGAAAAACATTCTTTTGTGGTAGAGGCATAGATCCGCTCTGGAAACACATCAAGGGCCAGATGTACGACTGTTTTTTGCGGTCGCAGAGGGGTATCAGACCCCTTTGTGACCACAAAAAATGAGTTGGCCATGTACTATTCCTATTTTGCGACTCGCTAAAAAGGAATAGCAAGTCGCTATTAGGAAAGGGCGTTCCGAGGGCGTCCCTTCCTAGTAGCGAGTCCTCCAAGTATATATGACTCTTTTGCGACCGCAATTGCGGTCGCAAAACAGTCACAGTTTACCACCCTTCTCAGAAGGGTGGTAAAGCACTTACAAACGGGAAGGGGTCCCTTCCCCTTTGTGAATGCAGGAGAAAATATTTTTTAAGGGCAGGCAGTGGTCCCAGGGACCACTACCTGCCCTCAAAAAATGAAACAAAAACATTTCAATTTTTCTCTTTTAAATGCATCCCGTTTTCCTTAAAGGAAAACGGGCTGCATTTAAAAAAAACTGCTTTATTGAAAAGCAGTCACAGACATGGTGGTCTGCTGGCCCCTGTGGGGCTGGCCATTCCCAATGGGGTCGCAAATTGCGAGTGGCTCATGAATATTGATGAGCCTCACATTTTGAAACCCCATTGGGAATCGCTAAGTGGATTTAGCACTTCACAATTTGCGACTCGCAATTTGTCGCAAATTGCGAGGCGCTAAATCCAATGGTCGTACATCTGGCGCCAAGAGCAGTAGGGGAGGTATACAAGCAGAAATGCATGATTTAAGGAGATTTCAATGGTTAATCCTGGGATACCTCTGAAACGTTTATTTGTGAATCTGGTTCTTTTTCACTAGGTACCTGCCTCAAAATGTAATAGCAAATGCTGTAGGGTCATTTTTCTTTTTCTTTTTTAACTTTATTTTCTAATTTTCAGCATTTCACAATAATACATGCATGGCAGTTCACTGTCAGGTATAACATCGTTGAGGCAGGAGTATAGAATAATATTCTTGAGCATTGCAATATTAACATGTCTATAGTAGCTGGTGTGAAAGTATCAGTAATTCAATAAAATCTCGGTCCCGTAGGCCCCTCTCCGCCCCCTATCTCGGTCGTCCCCCAGCAACCTCAGGATCTCCATATTGCAGAAGCTACCAACATAAAAGGCCAGACATTCAAGAGGTTTCATTTATGGTGAGGAACATATGTGCAGGTATCTAATGTATAGAGAATGGAATCCACTACCCTATACCCTCTGGGACTATGCCCTGCTCAAGTTGAGAGGTGGAGGCTTGACGTAAAGCTTCCACATAGGAGTGATAGGGGCCCCATATATCTTTAGGGCGGGAAGAGCTAGGCATCATAATGGCGTAGCCCTCGCAGCTAATATTACAGTAGGCCAGACTGCGCAGCCAGCCCTTCAAGGTCGGTGCGGACTTGTGTCCCCAATGAATTGCAATTTCTCTTTTTGCTAGTAACAGACCTAGGGATGCAAAGCGTCTAACCCCTTTGGGGAAATTAACCGTGTAGCCCAGAAGAGCCACTTCCGGGGTTGGGACAAAGGGCAATTTAATCATGTTACCTAGGGCGTCGTGTTCCTTTTCCCAGTAGGCCTGTGGCTTAGGACATGTCCATGTGAGATGTGCCAAATCTTCATGAGTGGCAGCACATTTCTGGCAGTTATGTGGTCTAGACTGATCTAGTCTGTGTGCTTTGGCAGGAGTTAAGTAAATGCGGCGTAAGAATTTGAAATGAAGAAGTTTATGCCTGCTGTTGAGAGAGACTTTCTTCGTAACTGCCCAACACTTAGTCCATTGCTCATCTGTGATGGGGCGGCCTAAGTCAATTTCCCAGTCCTTACGGACCTTATCGTCTTCTACCGGCCTCATACTAGCACATGCTTTATACAGTTTAGTGATTAGATGAGCACCATTTGCGCTCACAAAAATCAACGTAATTGGAGTGAACAAATAGGGTTCAATGGGGAAATTAGGCAGTGTGTCGCGCAGAGCCGATGGAATGCAGCCCAGAACAAAGCTGTCCATGAAGGTGACATCTCGGAAACGGGCATCCTCTGCCATTGAGAAGATATGTCCCTCTGGATATAAATCTCCCAGTTTGGAAATGTAGAATTTGGCTAAGGGGCGTTGTACCAGTTTTTCACCGGTTATCGGGAGCCAGCATGCGTTGGGGACAGGTAAGGCAGAGGAATTCAACGTGGTGGTGCCGGTAATCCACCTCAACTTATCCCAGGCCCAGCTGGTAGTGGAGACTGTTTGTATGTCATTAGGGTCTCTGCGAACGCCCTTGGGCAGCATGGTGGACAACCGCTCCGGCAGAACAAAATCCCCCTCCGGGCAAAGAAATGGGATCCTGGCGTCTGGATGGAACCATGCATATGCGTCGCAGATTTGAGCCACCAGATAATACAATTGGAGATCCGGAACCCCAAACCCCCCTATGTCATATGGGAGGGTGAGCACCTGCCATCTAACGCGTGCTTGCTTGCCACCCCAGACCAATCGTATAAGGTGTGTGCGTAATGTCAGGAAGAAACCGTTCGGGAGGGGTATGGGGATATTTTTTTAAAAAATATAAAAATTTCGGGAGCACTACCATCTTCAAGATCGCCACTCTGCCAGCAAGTGACAATGGCAAACGCAGGCATCCCTCCACCTGAGCCTCGAGTGTGCTGATGGCCTGCCCATAGTTCGAACGGAGGATCTGGGCAGTGTCCAGGTGAATTTGGATGGCCAGATACTTGACCGAGTCAGTGCACCATTCAAGGGGGAATTCGCATGCCCATGGAACCCTACTAGGTGTTAAAGGAAAGATCACCGATTTGTGCCAGTTTATGCCTAGGCCAGAGAAGAAGCCAAATCGAAGAATTTCTTTAATGAGTAGTTCCAAATTTACCTGGGGTCTCTGACATAGAGGATAGTGTCATCCGCGTAGAGCGAGACTAGGAGGGGGCCAGTGTTGAATTGTAATCCTCTGTGTACATGGCGTTCCTGAAAATGAAGGATTAAGGGAACCATGGCCAATATGAACAATAGAGGGGACAGCCCTGACATGTGCCGCGGGAGAGAGCGAAGGGTCGGCACAGAGTGCCGTTCAGTCGAAGTCTCGCTGTGGGCCGGCTGTATAATAATGCGGTGGTGGCTATAAATCCCTTGGGCATGCCCATACGGTGCATCACAGAAATTAAAAAGGGCCATTCCAAGGAATCAAACGCCTTTTCCACGTCTATCAGAATTGCCCCAGCATGGATCTCAGGGTTAATCCTCTGGAGGACTGCAAAGAGTGTCCTAAGATTCAGTGATGTGGATCGGTGGGGGACGAAGCCTGATTGGGCAGGAGAGATTATAAACTCCATCAATTGAGATAGGCGATTGGCGATGAACTTGGCTAGGATTTTATAGTCTAAATTCAGGAGGGACAAAGGTCTGTAGGAGCCGCACAGGGATGGGACCTTACCAGGTTTGGGGAGAAGGATAATAACTCTCTCTCGAAGCATGGGGGGCAGTGTCTGTTTCTCGAGGGCCTCTGCATAAACCTCAATCAACTGTGGGGCGAGTAGGTCCTTGTATTCCTTATAGAAGTCTCCCGTAAAGCCGTCTAATCCGGGGGCTGAGGAGCATCGGAGGGTATCAATGGCTCCGAGTACATCGGCCTCAGAAATTGGTTCTGCTAAGGAGTCCTGCATGTGTTTTTCCGGGTAGACCAGCGCGATCTCGGAAAGATAGGCTTCTCGCGCCGAGGGGTCGTTCCCCAACTTAGTGGTGTATAGGGCCGAAAAGGAATCCAAGAATTCGTTACGAATCTCAGGGGTGGTGGTGAGTGTCTGATTAGTAGGGGAGCATATCTCGGTGATGTAGGCTTTGCTATATGGGGGCCTCAGCATCTGCGCTAGTACCCTGCCAGGTCGCTCTCCCTCTCCATACTGCCGGGCTGTCTGGTACTTGCCCAAGTATAATATCTCTTTGTCCGTGGTCTCCCTGAATTCAACAAGAAGGGCCAAGTGTTGTCCCACCAGTGTTGTCCCACCGTACCCGGGTCTAAGGGTAGCATTATCTAAGGCCGAGAGGTCACGCTCAATGCGCGAAAGCGTGTTGCGGAGATCTTTGAGTACTCCGGCATGTTTGGCAATACAAACCCCCCTGATGTACGTCTTGAAACCCTCCCATAGGACTGCCCAGGTGTCTACTGAGCCAGTGTTAATGGCAAAGTAATCTTCAATGGCTTCACGAATTTCTGTCTTAAAAAGGTCATCGTTGCGAGCGCGACTTGGGATACGCCATTGCCGTTCAAACCCCTCCGGCCGAGGTACTTGCAGGTGTAGCTGTACCGGAGAGTGATCAGAATACGTCCACGGGAGTGTCACAAGCGATCGGAACCAGTTTGAAATGCCTGGGGAAACCAGCCAGAAATCGATTCTGGTCCACGTGTTGTGTTGGCTGGAAGTCTATGAGGGTGGGATTGCCGATGCGCGATATATCTAGAAGCCACAACTGCTCACAGAGGTCTAAAAGAGCGCGGCGCGCCCGTGGTTTAGTGTCAGAAGAGGTGGCGGTGTTGTCCTATCTGGGGTTAAGGAGCACATTAAAATCCCCCCTATCAAGACATACTGGGCGCTAACCTCACAACCTGTGCATGTAATGCGTGAAAAAAGTCAGGGGAATCAGTGTTCTGGGCATACACACATTCAAGTCCAGTGCTGTGACCCATAAGGGACCCAGTGACGATGATGTACCTACCCTCGCTGTCTTCCATAACAGAGCAGAGGTTAAAAGGAACCCCTTTATGGATAATGATAGCCGTGCCCCTGGCATAATTGCTGTAATTGGCAAAGTACCTGTGCGCTCCCCAGCTAGCAGCAAAGCGGGCAGAGTCTGATTTGGGCAAGTCCGTTTCCTGCAAATAAGCAATGTCCACATTGTGTAGAAGAAGATAATGGACCACCTGCCTTTTCTTGCGATTGTCATTAAGACCCCTTACATTCCAGGACATCAAGGACAAGCCAGAGGGACCATCAACATTACACAGCTGAGCCATCAAAGGAACGTGTCAGGCCTGTCATATATAAGCAGCGACATAAAAGGAAAAACTGCAACAGTGAACATTTCTGCAAACAACCATAAACGTATAGGCAATAATAATCGTCCCTCCCCCTCCCCCCACCCAGCCTCACTGCAACCCAAGCGAGGCAGATCCAGAACAAAAAGTAGAATATGAAGTACAAATTGAGTTTATACTGAAATGATGAACCCCTAGAATGGTACCCCCGTGAGATTAATAACGAACCCAAGGTATACACCATGAGGGGTGGCACCGCCCGTCGGTCGACCAGCTATTTGGAGCATTGTAGAAGGATGAATTACATTATCCCCGAAAAGTTTTACAATAATACAGGAGGAACAGCGCAGCAGTGTTAACCAGTGCCGGAGCCAGAAAAGAGTTCCATACTTGCGTCCGAGACACTATGTGGGGGGGAGGGCCCCCCCTCCCATTGCAGTCCGATTGTTATTTTGTTTGTAGGCATGGCAAAATTCCTGCACCTCAGTAGGAGTGTCAAAAATACGAGCCTGGCCACCCACATCCACTCTCAGTCTGGCAGGGTACAGCATACCATATTTTAAACCCAGGTTCCTTAGGGAGGCTTTAACCCCATTATACTTACGATGGGCATCGCGCACCATGACTGTGAAATCCGGGTAAAAGGATAATTTAGAGCCCTGCAACATAATGTCTCCACGTTCCCTGGCGAGGCGCAGTGCCGAGTCTCGGTCTCAAAAGTTCATAAGATGTGCAATGATGGGCCTAGGTGGGAGACCAGGATAGGACCGTGGGCCCAGGGACCTGTGCGCCCTCTCAATTACAAAACCGGAGGTGAAGGACTCAATGTTTTAGGGTCATTCGACTGAAATAAAGGCTATTGATGATTAATAGCAATTGTTTTATATTTTATGATCATTACAAGTAGACACTGGCCCCTATTTTTTTTCTTATTTGGATGTCTCAACTTTCATCAGTAGCCATTTAGCATGTTTTCAGAGTTCTGTCTATGTACAGAAAGTGACTCACTGGCGGCGAAAGTAGCTTGTAAATATGCCCCAAAGAGAGGCAGGTTTTCATGTGTTCCAGTGCAGAATTAGTAGCCCTTTACAGAAAGCAGATTAGCAAAGAGGACATTGTGCGTATACATTGCATAATTAACATTAGTGTGCTTTGTTGTCTATATTGATGAGAGGTGTCATTAAAGTATTCTGGGGCTTATTTACAATAATGCTCAAATTTTGGTTTTCAGAATCTGATCACCCTAAACCAGAGGGAAGAGAACCCCACGGGGATAGTGCACTGCAATAGATTCAAGTGAAGGCTCTCTGCAGGAACCAGTGGAGGTGAGGTGATGAATTCTGGAGGGAGAGAGCATTGTGTTATTGAGAAGTAGCTCAGTCAAGAGCAAGGGAGAGGTTCTGCAGGAGTCCGGAGGGAGTAAGTGCTGCAGGGGCCCGGAGGGAGTAAGCACTGCAGGATCCTACAGCATAGCTCTCAACCCTTCCAGTGTCCAAGGCCAGTGAGACTGAGAGTGTTTGAAGGGTGACCCCCGTTGAAATCAGTGGAGGTAAAATATGTTTTTTGGGTCGAGGAAGATTTTCAGGGTAGGTGATTCAGTTCAGGCTAATGGGAGGCATTTTCCTTTTTTGGGGGATGAATATCAGCCCACGGAGGGAGAAACCCTGAAATTGAGAGTGAGCTGAGTGGTATGTCTTCAAAGGAGTGTGTGTTAAAAGAGTCCAGAGGGTTAGAGGAGTGGCAGAAAGGAGGAAGATAGAGGAGCAGGAGTAATTAGGGAGGGGCACATCAGAAATTCAGAAGGTAGGCAGTGAGACTGTGCGGGCTTAGCAGAGCAATGCAGGAGTCAGCAGTGAGACAGGGCTGCAGAAGATTGGAGTGAAGATGCACTCCTGTACTCCACATGCGCAATACAGTCTGCACTGTACAAAAAACTAGATTGGGTTTGCTCCTATTATATGCCTACCACGCTTGCAAAAATGTGATCCCCCCAGTGTAAGCCTAAGGGGGCCTGATGCAAAAATAATTTGCTCAAGGTGGCTTGGTGTTGTAAAGTTTGAATACGGCTACACTACTTTAAACGGAGATTGCACTACAGGGAAGTGGGAACAGTGTGCTACTGGAAGTTGTGACTGATGTGCTTAGTAGAAGCTATAATGAGGTAAACCTTTTAATGCACTCACTTGAAGCAGAGGATGATGTATTACAGGGGCAATGATGTGACTATCAAGATTCGAGAACTATTATTGACCAAATTTGTAAAATTTGCACACTTATATGTACACCATTAGATAGTTTCAGCATAATTGCTTGTGACAGGAAAGGGACTGCCTATCTATTAAAAGGGAAAATGATCGTTCTTTTATGTCAGTGACCAGATTGGAGTTTCTTGACTATGTCGACTGCAGAATTTTACTCCTTTTTAGGTCTTGCCTACTGATGCAGCGCATGCATGCGCTGCACGCTCCTGGCGAGATCCTATTGTCGTCGGTTTGGCTTGCAAAGCGAGGGTGGAAGCTCCACCCACGCTTCTTACTGGCACGCTTGCCAAATCCCAGCTTTCTATTGGGAGGGAAGCATGTTTGGTTCCCTCCCTGTCTTCCTTCGGCGTGCCTGCCCGGACAGGGCATGTGCACGCGCCTGGACTCCTCTTTGCCATACCTCCACGCGCCCGGACAGGAGATGTGCATGCGTTTGCTGTGTGAGCACAACGCTTCGGCACACTTTCACTTTTGCCTTACTCTCGGCGCTGAAGGCTGCTGGAGATGGATGCACCCGGTGATGTCAGAGTGGAGGTCGGGTGTTCTGGGCCGGCTGGTATGTTACGATACCATGTAAGCTTGTCCTTCTAGCTTCAACTTCACCCCGCAGACTCAGGCCAGGCGAGCTCTCAATGTAGAGTGGAGGGGTCCTCTCATAATCATCCTCTCACTTCACCCTCGCTCTGCAGACCCCAGCCAGGGGAGCTCGCAGTGTACAGCAGACGGTCCCCTCTCATTTTAGTGCTTCTCGCTTCAGCCTCGCCCTGCAGTCCCCAGGCAGATGGCCCCCGGTGTGGTGTGGTAGACCCCTCTCCAAGGCATCACTCTTAGGTTTAAATCCAGCAGTTTGTCTGTCCTCTTCCCCATCTAGAGACCACCATCCTCGTATCTCGGGGGCTACCCATGTTTATCACAAACTCAGCTGTGCTTCTTTATTCCAGGCCCGACATACAGCCTCGAGATTCCTCTATACGGCCCCTTCACTGTAATGCTCCATGGCTGTCCTCGACCAGTGGGGGGGTTCATGCATTTTCTTTGGCTATCCATAGGAGTGAGTGCTTGGAATCGCAGCGAGAGGCAGGCGTAAACCATCACCTAGCAACACCACTTCCAAGCGGTCCACACCCCGGATGAGACTCAGAGAGGCACAAATGTGCTCTACTGTGGCAAGCGCACATGAACTGTATCTGTAGGATCAGTAAAGACACTGTGGCCCTAGCAAAGTCAGCAGAATTTACAGCAAGGTATGCCTTCGGATGAGGCACTGACTAAAACATATGCAGTCGGGGCACTAGATGGTGTGTATGTAGGGCTGGGTGCCAGACTCACGCATAATGACTAGTTACGTAGCATAGAATAGGAATTGTTTTGATTCTTGCCTCTTGTTAATGTGCGATCAGAAGTAGCAAAGGTGTCTGTGATGCTCATTTACCAACATCAGGCCAAACAAAGGATTGAGTTAGCCCTGCATTAATTGAAAATCATGCATAGCGGGTTACAAACATATATCTTTGCAACAAGTGCGCAACACACTTCGCTATCTCACCATCACGAAACACCGAAGCAATGCCCCTTGAACCCGCAGGCTTTAAAAAGAAACAACTAATGGCACACTACTTCTCATGAAGTGCTGCTAGAAGCTAGAATTCACCAGTTCCAAACCTACGCACTACTGCCTCTCTGGCTTTCTTCATCTCGGACCTGAAAGCCTTTTTCCTCTCAGGATAGTTCAACTGAGACACTGTAATCAACTCTTGGTACAGACACCTATACTGCCTCAGTCCCCTTTACAGCTGTATGTACCTTTCTTATATTCTCCTACTGTACCATCACTTTAGAACTTAGTGCTATGTCTGTTTCCAACATAATTTATGTGGTTATTAAATGGATGCGCTGTAAAACGTTTACCCTTTACTTCTTTTACATTATGGGTGTGTGTCGGATAAAGGACCACAAGGGCAAAAAAGTAAACTTATAAAAAATGTATATAAAAAATAGCTTGTTACCCTTTCTTTATTATTCTCTGTGCTTTTTGTGTTATCATAAACAAAGCATTAATTTTCAATAAACCTTCACCTTAACTTCATATTTTACGCTCATTTTGCTTTTTTTTAAACCAATAGCATCTTTTTCACGAATTTCCTTGTAAACACGTGCTACAGCCCAAATTACTTTTACTGTGACAAATAAAAACCTTAGCGCACATAAATTTGACATACCTTGGTAAACACACAATATTTACTGTTCTCACTCACACATGCTATTAAATCTATGGAACTGAACAATTACTATGTCAACATATTTCTGCACTTTCGATTTCATTTATTATCACTATTACATCCTTGCATGAACACACCAATTTTTTAAAATAAAGAACATGTATTACTTGAGGGTCTGAGGTAGGCCTTTCACACACTGTACTCCAACCAACATTAAAGTGCTCTCGCATTTGTGAGACTTTGAGCTCTTTGCATTAAAAATAACAATGCCTTTTATATATATGTTGCTTTTAAAAACACTTAAATAAGAGGTATTGTCATTTACAATGCCGTTAGCTTAAACACTCGCAAATGCGAGACCTATTGCATTGAAAATCCGTGTTCTCTACTGGCAGCATGTCCCGCTTTTCCGTTAGGAAAATCTGGTCATTTTACTCCTAAGAAATGCTTTCTTGTAAAAGGTGCTGCCCCTTTAAGAACTG
The DNA here is from genome assembly GCF_964204655.1 of Triturus cristatus. Lineage (NCBI taxonomy): Eukaryota > Metazoa > Chordata > Amphibia > Caudata > Salamandridae > Triturus > Triturus cristatus. The sequence goes on from NC_140588.1 coordinate 473,423,784, forward strand.
CTCTTACCAGTCTGGAGTGATGCAACTTATACCTTTCTTCTCATTCTGCCATTAATGAGCAAGCCCGTAAGATGGACCTCTCGCTGGTGTTTACAATTAGTGCAGTATATTATATCACCATCTGACATTTCCTCAGCAGTTGACCTTCTTATGGTCCAAGAATGAAAAACAAGACGTAACGATGTGTCAACCTAAGGGAAGGGAAATAAATTGACAACACTCTCTGAGAGGTATTTCATTAAAACGCGATATCCAGAGTCTGAATGTTCCCCCAGGAAGTAGAAGATATTGCTCATCTCTCTCCCATCACATGTACACATCCAATTAATGTAATATTTCTTTCCTGTTCTTACAATCGTCTTGGAAGGGAGAACTGTTAATTTCAGTACTCCTCTGGGCATACGTATATTCCATTGCAATGTTTGGTAAGCAACCTGAAGTTGTAGCTGAGCAGCAGGATCCATTAAGTATGAGGTGTAGGTCTCTCTGTGTTGACAAGCAATAGAAGAGGGACTCTAGAATATCCACTCAATAGTGAAACAGGCAGACATCTTGCATTGCTATTAAGCTTCATTCACCAAGGGAGCTTTCCTAAAATACCACCGCAGAGAATAATGTACCCACCAAGTCTGTATGGAATACATTAATATTGGTATTTCATTATGCCAAGAAATGCTTTACAACCTTAGCATGACAATGGTATGTAATCAATTTACTGTACCTCTTTTCCTTTCTGACTCTCTTCTTCATACGTGCTCTGTAATGTATCAATTTCCATATGCAGGTGCTACCTCAGTGCACTTGAGAGGTCGCAGTTCATTGTGTATGTGGAGGAGGGATGTGTGTGTGCGTACATGCCAGGGGAAAATTTCCAAAATGGTCGCATATTACATCGCTTTAACTAAGTTCCCAATTTACAAGGCTGTGTGCACTGCCGAAACATAATTTCTACTGACAGTCCGATGGCGCACACTACAGTGCCATATCTACAAAGCCACGTAAAGCCACCCTGTGTGGCTTTACATGGCTTTGTAGATTTGGACAGAGGCAACGTAGTGCAAGTCACTGTGTTGCCTTACCCTGCGATAGGGAGGCATGCCATGGGTGTTATGGTATGTGTTCTCACTTAACACCCATGGCATTTAACACATTCCCAGATTTACAAGACTTCGTAAACCTGGGAATGCGTCAAAAGCCTTCACCTACCCAGGGGAGGCATTAGGGAGGTGCAAAGAGGAGAAATACCTTTAATTCTCTTAGTTTTTCCTATTTCCATGTGTGCTGCAAAGGGAAAAAGCCTCTTGTGTCCCTTCCTGCACAAAAACAATCATCCCGGCAACGCAGGCATCCTTGAACCATGGTGCAAGGGTTCCTGCATTGTCGCATGGCAGACCATTGTGCGCAAGCGCAGGGGCAAAGGACAGGAATGCACCATATCTGATAGAAATAATCGGGAGAATGTATTTCCCCCTATTGGACTCTATTGAAGCAGAGGCGACTTCATATGGATTGCCAGAATGAAGCTATTTTGACTTTAAAAAATGTGAGTCTCCCGCCTAAATTGGGTCTATGCGCCTGCATGTGTCACATAGATTCTAAAGCACTGTATTAAAAGGTGTTACTATTACCCATCTTAATTGTGCTTTTTTGTCTGTGTTCAACAAAGAAATGCTGAGTGGATTCTCTGGGATTCACCCTTTGACCTTCAAGATGCACACTGATGTGCCCAATTCATGTTTGAAACCTGAACAGCCCATAATCGTTAAGCTAAATTTTGGAATCTGGGGAATTTACTCATACATGCCAACATTTAGGAAAAGGAGAGTGAGAGATAAAAAAAATAATAATCTGGAGAATATATTTCCTCCATTGACTTCTATTGAAGCAGAGGCAACTTCAGGTGGGAGACAGCCTATAGCCATTTTTTGCTTACAAGGGCTACATGCTTACAAGGGCTACTCGCAAACATTTTCACAGGAACCAAATGGTTTGGTCTGTGGAATGTCTGAGGGCTGCTGTGTGGGGGGGTAAGGTGGGCATAGGGGATATAAAGCATGTACATCTAGTGGCTTAATTGCAAAATGTGAAACCAGAAAACCCAGGATCAATCCCGTCTTCCCCACTTGACCAAATTGCATGATCATAGGCAATTGTTTTATTCAGTTTACCTCCTTTTTCTTTATTATCACATATAACAGAACCTTGAAATACATTGTTTCAGGATATGTGCCATACAAAACCTTCTCTAGTGTTTGATTTAATACAATGTGGTGTTGCCCATGTATTGGATCGTGTTTTATTAGTAGTGGTAGGTAGGCACCTAACACCAGAAACAAGGCCACCTACACAGTTCTGGGTCCTAAATAGGGTCTGTATAAACGTGTCTCTTGCTCAGGCCTTGGTAGCTGACACCGAGCATTAAGGCTTAACTTAGGAGACAGGCATTTAAAGCATTTAAAAACACCAATACAGCAAAAAGTAAGACACAAGGCACAATAGAAATCACAAAACAATTTATAAAAATAGGAAATATTTTTATCTTTAAAATGACACCAGGGGGCGTGGCCAAGATGGTGAGGTGAGCGGTCGCACTCTCTGCGAGCACCCGAGACCCTAGGCCCCTGGACCGCACTTTCTCGCAGAATCTCCCCCTGTTCTGCTGGGAATTCTCTGTGGAGGTGGTGGAGTGCCGGCGGATACATTTGGGAGCTCGGAGCTCCTGGGAGGCGCCGCCGGAGCCCAGCAGACGCGGGCGAGGGAAGGAGCGGTGCAGAAGCGGGGCCGAGAGCCGGGGCCTGCCGGCGTGGACCGGGGATTGTCACCGGAGTACGGACCTGGACCGAGCTGCACGGGTCGCGGCCACGCGGAGGCGAGACCTGGAGGAGGGTTGCCGAAGGAGCCGCGTGGAGTGGAGACGTCTAGAAGCGGCCGGAGGCAGCAACGGGTCCGGGAGCATACGCCGCTCCCCTGCACTTGGCCGGGGGCGCGGCCGATCAGAGAGGCGGTCTTGAGTCTGGGTGTGGGCCCGGCAGTTGCTGGTGTGAGGTGGGGAACCGGCAACCGGGAAGCACCCAGCAGAGGACTCAGCGCGCAGCAGGAGGAGGGACTCAGGACGGGCGGATCCTGTCCCGAGCGCAGCGGCCTTATTGGCGGGCAGGAGGAAGGGCAGCCGGCCTGTGAAGCAACGGTCCCGGAGGAGAGCCCGGCCCTCGAGGAGCCGAGGTGCGTCGGAAGCGTGGGAGGCGGAGAGCGAAGGCGACAGGGCCATCAGCCAGTGGCGCCGGTGAGGTGTAACGGCAGGGAGAGCGTTGAGGCCCCCCCCCGGGGTCACGCGTGCTGAAGACCAGGCCGTTGCGACTCGCGGCCTGAACCCGGAGAGTGAGCTTCTGGGAGGGGCAGCCCATCCGGTGGCAGAGAGATTGGGTGTTAGGCCCCCCCCGCAGACTTCCCCTCAACCGCCTGGCACCAAAGGGGGAGCAGTGGAGAGGACAAGGGCCCTGTAGCACACGAGAGAGTCTGGCCTGGTGCGGGTGGACGGAGCCGAGGCCTGTGTGCATGCCTGCGGCTGGGCCTGGGCCCGGATCAGCCTGCGGGGCCCTGGAGATTACGGTGGCGGAGCGGAGTCCGGACCGGGTGACCTGTGCTCCTTGGAGGGATATATTGCTCAACGCGTGGAGCCGCCGGGAGCCTGCGGAGGGAGCCACTGGGAGTGGTAGGAGCTGGACACCACCTACGTGGCCTGGGGGCAGCGGGAGAGGATCGGGGGCCTTGCGGTGCCCCAGGAGTGGCTGGAGCGTTCCCCCCCCCCCATTGGGAACGAGCTGCACTTGATCGCACTGCACGACAAGCGGAGGGGTGCCCGGTGAGGTGCAGGGAACCCCCCCCAGGGCCCGGTGCTGGAGGTTGGCACGCAGCAGCACGGCGGGCCGGACACCAGTGACGCCGGAGGCTCTGGCTGACTTACGTCCCCACAACAATGGCAGGCAACAGAGGGGGAAAGAAGGGGGAGCGCACTCTCCCCGAGCTGCTTGGCAGGCACCAACAGAGAGCGGACAGGGGACAGCCGTCGCCGTGCTCCACCGGGGGCTCGCGGGAGGCTGGAGGGGGGGAGCCTCCGGTCACCAGATCCTTCCTGGAGTCCCTCTTTAGCGCCCTCAGGGAAGACTTCCAAACGTTGAAACAAGAGGTCGCCGGTGAAGTGCGGGAGGTACGACAAGAGGTAGATGGCCTGGGAGAACGTGTGGCCACCGTGGAGAGTGCAGGCCAACGGAGGGACGAAGAAATCGAACAGCTGCAGCAGGAGGTGCTGCGCCTCAGGGACCAACAGCTAGATCTCCAGGCACATAACGAGGATCTCGAAAACAGATCCCGGCGGAATAACATTCGGGTCCGGGGAGTTCTGTCCACGGAAGAAGGATCCGACTTTGCCGGTTACCTACGGGGCCTGTTTCGGGAGGTCTTGGGGGAGTCGGCAGACTTCCCCATTCGGATCGACAGAGCACACAGAGTGGGGCCGCCGAGGCGGGCATCGGCGCCGCCGCCGGATATTCTGGCCTTTCTTCCGGACTTCCCGCTCAAAGAGCGCATCCTAACTGAAGCTCGGAGGTGACCTTTCGAGGACACCCGGTCGCTTTCTACCAGGACTTATCTGCCATTACACTTCAGAAACGCAAAGCATTCAAGATCGCTACTGACTTTCTGAGGGAGCATGAGACGCCCTATGCATGGGGTCACCCTTTCCGGCTTATCTTTCGGTGGAATGGCACTATGCACCAACTACGCTCACTGCAAGAGACATGCGGGGTCCTGGGCATCACCGCGACGGAGGACGACGTGACCACGCCGCGCCGGAGGCGCTCTACTAGGGATGGCTGGCGGCGGGTGTCGGGGCGCCGCTCCCCCGAACGCTCCATGAGGCCGGATTCGCCCACCATCAGGGCCAGCATGGACAGCGCAGTGCTCGGTGTGGCCAGGGACACTGCCTCCGGCGACGTAGCACTGACGTCGTGCGAACACTCGGGGGGAAATCATCACAGCCTACTTCATATTGCAGGTTTGGGGGCTCTGGAGGGGGGGCGTCGCGGGGAAGGGACAGTGGCTGGACGTCCACTTAAGTAACTTACCACGGACTGGTTCCCTTTGGGACTCGCCTGGGACTATGGTTTGCTGGGATCTAGGGTTGGGAAGGGGAGGGAAGAAGAGGGGGGGTCAGGGGTTGTTGGCCTATTGCCTGTGGGTTGGTTGGTTGGTAGTTCGGGTGTTTTGCACGGGCTGTTGGGTGGGGGACGGGAGGGAGGGTAGCCTGGGGGTTGGTCTGGAGTGTTGGGGGGGAACCGGGAGGGGAGGGGGGTTCGTCCAGTGCACCACAGGGGTTTCGGCCACCGCAGCGGCACTCATGAGACAGGCTCTGCGTATGCAGAGGCTCTGCGCTATTTCTACTGTCATCCCATACGCCGCCCACAACTCTTAAGATCATGACACTTAATGTCAGGGGCCTCAACAACCCGGTTAAACGGCGTGCTGTTCTGTCCCTATTAGAAAGTACCCAAGCGGACATTTGTCTCCTTCAGGAGACCCACCTATTGCCACGGGACTGCCTTAGACTACGCTCACATAAATTCCCGACACAATTCTTTTCTTCCAACAACACTAAGACGGCGGGGGTGGCGATCCTGGTAGCCAGGCATTTTCGAGGAGAGGTCCTCCACAAACACGCAGAACAGAAGGGCAGGCTGTTAGCCTACAGGTTTAGAGTTGGGGGTCTCCCCTTCATGGTAGGGTCCCTATATAGCCCTAATTACCAACAGGAGCGCTTCCTCCACTCCGCGCTGGCGGACGTCACTGCAACACAGGACAGGCACATTATCCTCGGAGGCGACTTTAATATGGTCTTTGATTCGGCCCTCGACAGATCCGCACATCGCTCTCCGCAAACTGGGGAATTCTCGACTGGATGCAAGGCGCAGCTTACGGAGTTGGACCTCCATGACCTTTGGCGTCGCATGCACCCTACTGATCGGGAATATTCTTATTACTCCCACGCACATAAAACTTATGCGAGGCTGGACCATTTCCTGGTCACAGCGCCGGTGTGTGCACTGGCCACCGCGACGGAGATGGGGGTGGTCTCCCTGTCTGATCACACCCCGGTTACCGCCACGCTCTGTATGCCACCGATCTCCTGACCGCCACGGGTCTGGCGTCTACGGGACACCTTACTGCACAGAAAGGCGGTTATCACGCGCGTAACGAATACGATTCGGGAATATTTGTCCCATAATGACGACCCAGTGGGCTGCCCTGAAGGCTGTACTTCGGGGGGAGTTTATCGCTATCTCTTCGGCTGACAATAAGGAACGGCAGCATTGTGGAAATTTAGCTTGCAAACTGAACATTATCTGCGCCATCTTGCCACTCCCCAGCGCCACGCACAGTGAGCACGCGGCAGCCATTTTTAGGCACCCCACTCTCTCCCCGCTCATTGTCAATCGCCAGCGCGTTCCCCTGTCTCTGCAAGCATCCCCCGCACACCGGCCACCCCCCGCTCTCTCATACATGGGCCATAAACCCTCTCATTCTGCGCGACCCTGCCATGGAACCACATCCCACGCCTGACCGACATCCCATACATGGTCATGCCTCTCTTTGATAACCCCCTTCCTCTGCGCCCCATTGTCCGAACCGATCCCAGGCCATCACCTAGCCCTGCGGATGCAGTTTATTGCCCCTACTGTAAGGGAAACACCCCACATCAAAGGGATTACAGTAGATCAAAGCCCCTACCCCCGGAGACCCGACCGGTCACACACACCCCTGGGAATTGGCGGAATACCCTGCTGCGCGATAGCCATCTCCTACTGCGGGTAAGGTGGGAACTTCTACTGTAGCTATGTGTGGGATCGGATCTGAGCCGGGGCTTCAGGGGATGTTCTCTCATGCATCAAGGGAATCTCAAGAATGTACTATGTGTAATAAAGCAATAAACCTGTGTATAAGAGACCAGGTCTCAGAGATGCAGTTAGAGCACCTCGTGACGATACCTTGTTCTCTGATCTGATGTGTTCTGCTCCGACGGAATAAAACTTTGTTTCCTGCCTTCCAGTCTCCGGCGCCTGCCTCTTTCATTGGTAAATTATCGAGTGGTATGAGAGGCGATTACCGCCGGGCAAATACTTGAAAGGTTATCGATTGAAACTGCCGCTACCATTTAACAATTGGCGTCCCAAACGTGGGGCCCATCAGCGAAACGTGGATCCAGTGGGAGAGGTCCCGACGACAGAGTGAACGACTGCAACGATCGGGAGAGCTCCTGCCCAATAGACCCTCGTCTGGCAGCCGATCATCCGAACTTCACTGGTTCCGAGCAGACCTCTCTCGAGTGATCTACGGTCCTGACTGGGAACCATCAGGAGTGCCGCGGCAAATACGGAGAGTAGAGGACGATCGGGCACTGGAGGCGGAAGACGAGAAACTGTCCACGCGGTCCGGGTAAGGTCGTGATACACGACAAATTGCGAAATAATTGATTGATTGTTTGAAGTTTTGGAAATACTAGTATTGCTCATTGATTGTTCTCTTTGAGATATTCGCTGTCTACAAACGGGGAGGAGTAGAAATACTCTCTCTCTCTCTCCCTTTGCAGATAGTGAAGGGTAGGTAACGCAGACTTTTGTCCCCGTTGTAACCCGTCGTGCCTATCTTTATCTCCCCATTGATTGATTGATTGATTGTCCGAACACTAGTTGTTCGATATTGGTTCTTTGGAGGTATTCTCTGCTTACAAATAACGAGGAATAGAGATATTCTGTCTAGTCTTTGCAAGCAGTGAAAAGATAGGTAGTGCTGACTTTTGTCCCCGTTGAAACCCGTCATGCCTATCTTCTCCCCACTGATTGGTAGTTGGTTCTGCCCGGACCGCTTATTAGAGGTGAACCATCCGGCTCCACTGGAGGGCACCCCTAATAAGGACATGTTCACTAAATATGGACTAGTCGCCGTAGCTTATAGCAAGCTGTGGCATAAATATACCAAGAAGGACCCCGAGAGTCAGTGGCCACTGATGGGATCCTTCGACGACCATAAGATAGAAGCGCTAGAAATAGCTCTGCGTAGCAATAAGACGACGCCTACTATGCTTGACAGTATCGGCATGTGGCGCAAAGAAGCAACGCAACGGAAAAAGAGGGAAGAAGTAAAAGCAGAAAAGGAATTACGAAAGGCAGCCCACCTTGCCGCTAGAAGGTTAGAAGAAGAAATAAAGGAGAGAAGGGAAACTAAACTAAGGCAGGAGCCCGAAACATCAGGCCAGTACGCTGTTGGGACCCCTTCTTTGCTCTACCCTGAGTTGTCCTCCAAGCAGCGAACGAATGACGAATTACTGTTAGGTCCCCCGATCATTTACATGCCCCCTCCATATGCACCCTCCCAGTCAGTAGTGCAACACCCACAACCCCCGAACACGAGCGAAAAGCAGTACAGGGGCCTCGGTCCTCACGGCCTCCGCGCCGGCTGAGCCTCTTGTACTGAACCCAACGTCGGCTATAACGCTAGATGACCATTAGATGGGAAAGAAAGATTCCACCAGAATGAATCGATTAACAAAGGATGAACGAGCAGGAATTGATAAGATAGTAGGGACACTGGTGGAGCGAAAAGAAAGTGAGGAGTATATAACAGACGTGTATAACTCGTATGCCGACAGCCGCAGACGACACTTTGTCGTACGGCTCTGTTATCACGCCCTGAATGCATATGAGGATAGATACCACGATAAAGGTCCCGAAGGCTTAGCGCCCTATATAGGAAGGTAGACATCGGAGAAGAAAGAGAGGGCGACGTGACGAACCTCTTCACTCGTACACTCGAGGTCTACCGACACCTTAAAGAACATAGACAGACCACCAAAGCAGAAACCCCCATAGCGACTAAGCCCCAGGAAGGAAGGGCTGATGCCATGATGCCCATCAAAGAAGCTGCCCCCTACTGGGTCCCCCCACGAGGTCAGGGAACACATGACGACATCAACCACCAAGATGCGAAGGGAAGGGTTGTATATAACTGGGTCTACCAGCCGTGGGACCGGCAAGATATTTTGACCTTTAGAAAAACTCTACCCGACTTGAGAAAGAACCCGACTGCCTTCTACACTGAATTGGGTACAGCCTTAGGCTCAACGATAATGACTTTAGCAGATATCGACTTGTTCTTTGGGCTATGTCTGCCGGCTGATGTGTGGAAACAAATCCGGAAAGTTGACCACGCTGAGCCGTTCGGATATACCTGGGTACAACTCGATACCATAGATAAACAGCGAGAACCAGGACAGAAACCCCCGAAAGCCATATTAGAGCTCCCAGACAAGATTGTACAAAAGCTGAAGACTCTAATCCCAGAAAGAAAGGTAGACTGGTCGATAGTGACGGCTTGCCGCCAGAAACCCCAGGAGGATGTGTCTGAATACTTCTCCCGATTCGAGACTGTGTTTTCCGATTACAGTGGCCAAGACATGACCACCGCAACCGGACATCACCTCTTTGTCCAGAATTATGTGAAGGGTCTGTCACAAGAAGTTTCCCAGAAACTACAGACCAGCGAGAGTAGTTGGGCAGCCTCCAAACCCGCAGCAATTCTCCAGATGGCCCAATACTACGAAAACCAGAAGAACGAGAACGATAGGGCGTCAGAGAAGAAGAAAAAGGAACTAAAGGAGAGGGTAATGATAGCACAGTTGCAAGGGGTGACCATAGGAAGGGAACCCCCGAAAGAGAATTACCAACCAACCGCCCCTAGAAAGCTACCCCCTAGAGACCATACACCTACACCCTACAATGGACGGAGAGACTTAGATGGGAACCAATGTGCGTTCTGTAGAGGGTTCGGACACTGGAAATCCCAGTGCCCGGTCCTTCTGGAACTTAACAAAAATAGGGATCCCAGAAACACAGCATATGACCCCAGAAATAGAGGACAGGGACGAGGGCACACGAACGACGCCATCAACGACAGGCCAGGCAGACCAAACACCTTTGATCGCCCCCGACAAAACCAGTGTCAGCAGTCCGACTACGAAAGCACTCATGACTTCGCATAGGACCGCCAGGGGCAAGGGAGGGATCCAGTCGAACTCCGTGTTGACCAGCAAGGTCCTTACGTCACCGCTAAGGTCCTGGGCACGAAATCTCCATTCCTGGTAGATACTGGGGCGACACGTAGCGCGTTATCTAAACGACTGATTCCTAGGGCACCCTTGTCTGGCTCACACGTAACCTCAATAGGCTTCGATGGAACGCCCTCCACTAACCCCTTATCAGCACCAATCTCCTTTGACTTAGACGATAACGTCACTGACACAACCTTTCTGCTCTCCTCCAACACCCCCGATGCTATTATGGGACTTGACTTACTAAAACATTTTCGAGCTACCATCAGATGCTCCCCAGACGGAGTTCGGGTCCTCTTGCACGATAACCCAGATCTGTCCAGACCCTGTCACACACGACGTATGCTCTCTATAACTGATGCTGACCTGTCCCTACTCGACACATTACCTTCACATCTATGGGCTAAAACCGACTCAGATGTAGGGCGCATGGTGATTGACCCAGTACACATAACCGTCCGACCGGACGCAGTGCTCCCAAAGCTTCCACAGTATCGGATATCGCCTGAAGGCGAGAAGGCGTTGGTGGAAATCATCGAGTCCCTAGTTGATGCAGGAGTGGTAGAAGAAGTAGTCAGTAATGTTTGCAACAGCCCTATCCTACCCATTGTTAAGAAGCAAGGCGAGGGAGATGAGAAAGCATACCGCTTTATTGTTGACTTACGAGAAGTTAACAAAATAGTCATACCTCAGTACCCCGTGGTCTCAGACATCACCACCATCCTCACCCTGATTCCGTCCACTGCCACTACCTTTACCGTTATTGATCTCAAGAACGCATTCTTTTCCATCCCCATCCACCCGGACAGCCGTTACCTCTTCGGCTTCACCCTAAAAGCCCGTTCATACAGATTCTGTAGGGCACCCCAAGGCTACACTGAGAGTCCCAGCATTTATAGCCAAGCCCTCAAGAGACAACTAGATGCAGTCCAACTACCCGATGGAGTAGTGTTAATACAGTACGTCGATGACATCCTTTTGGCGGCCGACACCACTCCACTTGCAGTCACAGCCACCATTCACCTTCTCCGCTTCCTCGCGGAGAATGGTCACAAGGTCTCCAGGAAGAAATTACAATTCTGCCAACCCCAAGTAACATATTTAGGCCACCTACTATCCAAAGATGGGAGAAAACTTACCCCTGACCGAATTCAGACCATCCTAGAAACCCCTGTTCCCAAAACTCAGAAGCAAGTACGGTCCCTAGTAGGCCTCACCTCCTTTTGTCGACAATGGTTGCCAAACTTCAGTCTTATCGTAAAACCCCTGCTTTCCCTGCTGGCTAAAGATGTCCCCTTCCCCCTCCCTTGGACACCCGAATGTCAATCCTCCTTCAAAGAATTACGAGACGCCCTCTGCTCAGCCCCAGTCCTAGGAACCCCAGACTACACTAAACCTTTTTCCCTCTACACCCACGAAAGGGAGGGGTGTGCGTTGTCTGTTCTAACCCAGTCCATAGGCCCTAAACAACGCCCTTGTGCCTACTTCTCTGCCACTCTTGACCCCGTAGCCAGAGCTTTGCCCGCCTGCCTTCGAGCAGTGGCCGCCGCCGCTGTCTCTATCCGGCAAAGCGAGGGGATTGTGCTCTCGAACTCCCTCACTGTATTGGTACCCCATGCGGTTGACACCCTCCTGAACCAAACCAAGACTCAACACCTGACTAGCGCACGATTGACCGGTTACGAACTGACCCTGCTTGCACCCCACATCACATTGAAACGATGCACCACTCTGAATCCAGCTACTCTACTACCTCTCCCTGACGCTGACCCCAATGCATCCCCTATACATGACTGCGTGACCCTCACCGACGAACAGACCAAGAGTAGGGTTGACCTCCGAGATACTGCCTTCCCGAATCCTGACGGAGAACTGTGGGTGGATGGCTCATGTATCAAGCTCCCCGATGGCACCACCTCAGCTGCCTATGCAGTCACCACGGCCCGAACAGTTGTTGAGACAGCCCGCATCACACAGCGATCCGCACAGGCGGCGGAACTAATAGCTCTCACACGAGCATGCATTCTGGCAGCAGGGACAACCGCAAACATTTACACAGACAGTCAGTATGCCTTCGGGGTAGTTCACCACTTTGGGCTCTTATGGAAAGAGAGGGGATTCCTGACCTCTCATGGCACACCCATCCTGCATGGAGATCTAGTCTCTGCCCTGACCGAAGCAGTCCTCCTACCCACACGGCTGGCCGTGATCAAATGCCAGGCACACAAGAAGGTGACAGACATTATAGGACAGGGAAATGCACTAGCTGACATTACTGCCCGAACCACAGCCGAGAATAGGTCCACGACCCGTATGTACGTGACCAGGTCACAAACTGAGAGATGGAAGGATGCTAGGGAAACGATTAGGGATATCCAACTAGCCAGCACACCTCACGAATTAGCTGAATGGGCCCGGGTGGGATTGAAGGACGATGACGGTTGCTGGCGAACTAAAGACTTGAACAAATGGTTGCTACCAGACTCATACTTGATCCCCATGCTGACCATGGCACACTCCCCCGCACACATAGGGTCTGCCCCCATGATCGAACTCGTCTCCAAAGTCTGGCACAACGACAAGATCCCAGACTCAGCCAAAGGTCTGGTCCAACAATGCCTAGTATGCCTCCAACACAACCCTGGGAAAGGAACTGCTCTACCCCGGGGAGGGTTTGGGGTCCCCAATCACCCTTTTGAAGTCCTACAAATGGACTATGTCCAGTTAGAAAGGTGCCAGGGTTTGAAGTACGTACTTGTTGTTGTATGTGCCTTCAGCAAGTGGGTGGAAGCCTATCCAACCCACGACAACACCGCTATGACTACTGCAAAAGTACTACTGAAGGAATTCTTCCCCCGATACGGCCTTTGTCGAATTTTGTGGAGCGACAACGGCCCCCACTTCGTAGCCGAAGTTATCCAACTCATCTTAAAAGGGTTGGGTGTAAAACAGAAATTCCATGCGGTCTTCCATCCCCAATCTGCAGGCCTGGTTGAGCGACACAATGCCACATTGAAGCTTAAGATAGCAAAAATAGTCGCCACCACAGGACTAAGATGGCCAGACGCTCTCCCACTAGCATTGCTATCAATGCGTTCCACCCCCACCAAACACCACTTAACCCCCTACGAGGTCGTCTTCGGGCGGCCCATGAACCTTTGGACTGCACCAAAACCAACATCCATCCACGACGTCCCGGACGTCCTCATGTCTGATTATCTGTACAATCTAACTAAAACGTTGTCTGTTATCCATCAGCAGGTGCTGCACGCCATTCCCGATGTTTCCAGGGGCCCCGGACACGACATCCAACCCGGTGACTTCGTCTTAGTGCGTAACTTCCAGCGCACCAAGAGTCTGGAGCCCCGGTGGACGGGCCCCCTGCAAGTCCTGATCACCACCCGAACAGCTCTTCGAGTGGAGGGGAAACGCAATTGGCTGCATGCACACCACTGCAGGAAGGTATCACCGACCCTGACAACCACGGACAACATCACCGCCCAAGAGGAACTTCTGGACAAAGACCGACCATCCCTGAGCCGCTGCCCGGATACAGAGACACTTGAATTGACTGAATATCCCGATCCCACTGTGCCATCCAAAGAAGGGTATAACTTGCGACGAAAGGAGAGAACTTCGGCTAAGCAGACCACAAACTAAGTTAAAATCTCAGAGCGGTTGCCTAGTCCCCTCAAAGGCCATCAGGAGAGAAACTAAACAAAGTCTGTGGTTCTGCCCGCTACCGAGTTCCTTGAAGGTGATGGAAGCGCCCGACACGAAGATGATGGAAGCAACCGGACGTCCGAAGACCTACTACAAAAACCCAAAGACTGACGGAATACACAGCTCGAAGATTATTATACTTTTCGTCACCCTTCTCTTTTGCCTTCTCCTCATGGTCACCTTCTGGATCATGGAGGAGAGCGCCCCTGCTCATAGGACATTGCTGACCACCGTCCAACCTACCACTATGAAAGAACACCATCTGATCTCACTTTCACCCCAACTCCGAGAAAGACGTAAGGAGTTCTGGAATAACTCTTTTGTGCAGTTGCTCCACCAACACGATCTTGCCGCCAACGCCACTAACTGCTGGATCTGTGGATTGCTACCACATGCCACTGGGCACTCAATCCCTTTCATCCCTTCACCTTTTTCTGTCCATGGTTCCTGCCTCGCCTGGCTGATCTTCCTGCAGGAGAGCTACAAGGACAATGCCACTTCCGGCAAAACTGTGTCACACTTCTACCATGGGTTCTGGCTGAACAAAACTGGAAAAACCTCTGCCCTCTTCTGCCCTCTGAAGTCAAACACTTCCTTCCACCTGGACATCCCTGCCAAAGAACGAGTTGAAATGCAAGTGTTCAACAACCCAGCCAGACCTACCTTCTCTTACCTCCGGAAACGAACGGCCGCCACCCTGACAGTGGCCCTAACCGTCGTCAACATCACTGGATTTGTGTGCCTCGAAGGCCTAGGGGCGCAGCTGGTGGGCCACAGCTCCTGCCTCATCACCCGAACATTGGACTCAGTCGATCCACCCTCCTTTGTTGCCTCCCCGAATATGTACTTCATCTGTGGTACTAAGGCCTACACCTGGCTCCCGAAAGGTTGGGGAGGCACCTGCTACATCGCTTTTGTCCTTCCCCCGACATTTGTGGCTCCAGCAAACCATCACCGACAGAAACGTGCCAAAGACATTGTACAAGCCGACTCCACCGGAGCACAGTTCCTGGATGCAGTAAAGGGACTTGTTCCACTCTGGGGTCCAATGGTAAACAGCCGTGCCATCCGCCACTTAACCCAGGCAGTCGAAACAGCAATGAACATTACAGCTGGCGCCCTCGCCAACAACACCGCTGAGCTTCAGGCCGTCTGCCTGGTGGCTCTTCAGAACCGCCTTGTTCTAGATGTGGTTCTGGCTGATCGTGGAGGAGCATGCCGCATCATTGGGTCCAGCTGTTGTACCTACGTACCGGATAACTCACCCTCAGTCTACAAAGCAATTGAACACCTCCACAGACTTTCCGCAGAGGTCCATCAGGAGCAAGAAGGGTGGTCACTTGGGAGCTGGTTTTGGGACACTATTAAAAATTGGGGATGGAGACTGTTTTCATTTATCCTAATACCGGTTGTGATACTATGTGGATGTTGCTTGGGGATTCAGTGTCTGCCACCTTTATGTTCGCTTTTTATGAACTGCATCTGCCCTAAGACTTTGAACTTTGAAACAGAGCGGATGAAAGCCCTTTATGAGGTGGAAGTCCGTAGTATTATGGGGATAAATCCGAACTAGACAAGCTGGCGAGATACGTTAAAAGGGAGGACTGTGGAAATTTAGCTTGCAAACTGAACATTATCTGCGCCATCTTGCCTCTCCCCAGCGCCACGCACAGCGAGCACGCGGCAGCCATTTTTAGGCACCCCACTCTCTCCCCGCTCATTGTCAATCGCCAGCGCGTTCCCCTGTCGCTGCAAGCATCCCCCGCGCACCGGCCACCCCCCGCTCTCTCATACATGGGCCATAAACCCTCTCATTCTGCGCGACCCTGCCATGGAACCACATCCCACGCCTGACCGACATCCCATACATGGTCATGCCTCTCTTTGATAACCCCCTTCCTCTGCGCCCCATTGTCCGAACCGATCCCAGGCCATCACCTAGCCCTGCGGATGCAGTTTATTGCCCCTACTGTAAGGGAAACACCCCACATCAAAGGGATTACAGTAGATCAAAGCCCCTACCCCCTGAGACCCGACCGGTCACACACACCCCCGGGAATTGGCGGAATACCCTGCTGCGCGATAGCCATCTCCTACTGCGGGTAAGGTGGGAACTTCTACTGTAGCTATGTGTGGGATCGGATCTGAGCCGGGGCTTCAGGGGATGTTCTCTCATGCATCAAGGGAATCTCAAGAATGTACTATGTGTAATAAAGCAATAAACCTGTGTATAAGAGACCAGGTCTCAGAGATGCAGTTAGAGCACCTCGTGACGATACCTTGCTGTCTGATCTGATGTGTTCTGCTCCGACGGAATAAAACTTTGTTTCCTGCCTTCCAGTCTCCGGCGCCTGCCTCTTTCATTGGTAAATTATCGAGTGGTATGAGAGGCGATTACCGCCGGGCAAATACTTGAAAGGTTATCGATTGAAACTGCCGCTACCATTTAACAGCATAAGCGGGAGGAGCTCACCCAGCGGGTCCGCGAACTTGAGCACATACACTGCAGGACGGGAGCTCCCCGAATCTGGCGGCAGCTCAAGGAGGCGAGGAAGCTCCTGACGGCCTTGGACATGGACCGCGCGGAGTACGTGGCTTTGCGCCTGCGCCATGCCTATTATACGGGGGGGACAGATGTGGCCAGCTGCTGGCGAACATGCTCAGGGTGGCGTGACAACAGCAGCTGGTGAGGACGATCTCCGACTCCACGGGATCGACGGTTACGGAGGATGCCGATATAGCCGAGACCTTCCGCAGGTTTTATGCCGACCTCTACTCTGGGGATCCCCCAGATGGACCTGCGACGGCGGCATACCTGGACTCGGTCTCTCTTCCCTCCTTGGCACCCTCGCAGGCGGAGGACCTTGACAGGGATATACGAGTCGAGGAAGTGATCTCCGCCATTGCCAACCTTAAGCATTGCAAACCCCCGGGGCCGGATGGCTACACGTCCCTCTTCTATAAAACGTTTTGTGCGACGCTGGCCCCGCTCCTCACACGCCTCTTCAACACGTTCTCTGTTCCTGGCGCTATTTCGCCGGACCTGTTGCGAGCCTCTCTCACAGTTATCCCCAAGCCAAAGAAGGATCGGACGCAATGCGTTTCTTACAGGCCGATATCTCTTTTAAATATAGACCTCAAGCTGTACACCGGGATCCCGGCGGCAGGCTTGGCCCCCCACCTACCGGGACTTATAGACCCGGATCAGGCGGGCTTTGTTCCGGGAAGGCAGATGGTGGACAACACCAAGAGGATTGCTCATCTCATAGAAAAGGCATCGCGGATTCCTGGGGAGAGAATGCTGCTCTCGGTGGACGCTGAAAAGGCGTTTGACCGCGTCCACTGGCCTTATCTGGAGCGGGTGCTGCTGAAGGTGGGAATAGGGGAGAAGTTTCGCTCTATGATTCTCAACTGCTACAAATTCCCGACGGTGGTAGTGCGGGTGAATGGCTATAGCTCCAGGAGTTTTGACATCGAGAGGGGCACGAGGCAGGGGTGCCCGTTGTCGCCTCTACTCTTCGCCCTGTATATGGAGCCCTTTGCCCAGAGGATACGTCACAATCCGGCGGTGAAGGGGGTGAGGTTTGGCGGCTTTACTCACGCCGTTAGCCTATATGCAGATGACGTCATACTATCGCTTGATGATCCGCTCTCTGCCCTTCCGGCCTGTATCGAGGAGTTGAACTCCTTTGCTGCGGTTGCGGGCTTCAAAATGAACATGGGGAAGTCGGTGGCCTTGGATATGCCTCTTACGCCAGCTACCAGGGCCTACTTACAAGGCCTTTTCCCGATACTCTGGTCGACGGATCTGGTGCCCTATTTAGGGATCCAGCTAGCCCCCACCCTGCCCGCGATGGTGACTGCTAATTATGCCGCCTTGGGCAGGAAGATTCGGGAGGAAATAGGCCGGTGGGACCGCAGCACCCTTTCGTGGCTGGGCAGAATAGCCGCCGTTAAAATGACGGTCTTGCCTCAGATTCTGTATCTGTTTAGGGCGCTGCCCCTGCAGCCGCCGGTTGGGTGGATTCAGAAGACGCAGTCTGACCTGGCGCGCTTCATATGGCAGGGCAAGAAGCCCAGGATGAAGAGGGCGCTCTCTATGCTGGCACCGGAGGCCAGGGGACTGGGGATTTCTGATCTCTGTAAGTACTTTCAAGCGGCGCAGCTGCGCTATCTGGTGGAGTGGAGCAGGTGGGAATCTGACAAGCAATAGCTCTTTCAGGATCAGGCGGTAGCGGGCAGGCCCCTGCAGGAGGTGCCTTTCCTGCGTAGGGCCCACCGCCCGCGAATCTATACGCCTCCTTCGTCACGAGGGTACCTCTGCAGGTATGGGATGCCACCAATGCCACGCACGGCCTGACGACATTCCCTTCACCTCTAACGCCCTTGGTTGATAACCCTGACTTTACCCCGGGACTGGAGGGGGGGCCTTCACTCACTGGCGTGCGGCGGGGTGTAGGGCCCTGTGCCATATGTACGACCCGGAAGGCGTCATCCCCTTCCCGCGCTTCCGACAGGTATACACGCTCCCGGAGACCGAGAGGTTGCGTTACATGCAGGTTCGCCATTGGGCGTTGCACCCACAGGTGCGAGAGACGGCCGATAGGAGACTCCTCCCTTATGAACGCTGGCTTCTATCTCGCACGTCCGACGCGAAGCTAATAACCGACCTTTATAAGTTTCTACAACCACCTTCCTCACACTTCTATAATCCAGGGAGGGAGCGCTGGGAGAGAGAACTGCGCAGGTCCCTGAGTCACAAAGAATGGGAGCAGGTGGCATATAGGGCCAGGCACTCGGCATATCATACGGGCCTCACTGAAACCTTCACTAAAGTATCGACATACTGGTACTATACCCCGGAGCGTGTACACGACATGTACCACAGAAAAGATAACGCCTGCTGGAGGGGATGCGGGCGGGTGGGCACGCTGACACACGTCTTGTGGGACTGTCCCCTCCTCGACTCCTACTGGAAAGAGGTAATAGACGATATTGATTCCCATTTTGACACTGAACTGCCACGCCTCCCAGTATATATATTATTAGGCCTCCCGAACAGGTTGATGTATCCCTTAAAATCTCGCTGGGGTAGGCAGATAGCTATTGCGCTGGGATCGGCGATGCAGAACATTCTCGCACACTGGCGCTCCACTACACTCCCCACGGTCACGGGCTGGCACCATAGATTGTGGCATGTGCTGGGAATGGAGAAACTGTCGCTCACAGTGGCAGGGGATGCGTAGCAGTTCACTGACCTCTGGCAGCCGTTTCAGTCCCTATTGGTTACGGAATTTAGGGAATTGACCTGCCCGAGATATCTTCGCCTCTTGCGGCTTACAACGCTAGAGGATTCGGCCTCCTGAATGGGCACGGGGCAGGGATCCTTCAGGGGGTGGCGGCGGGAGAGGGCAGGGATGGTCCGACCCATGCACTGGACGAGGGGAGGGCTGGGGAGGGGGGGTGTTTGAAGGTTGGGGTTCGGGGAGGGTGGGTTTGGGGGGGGGGGACTTTTTAGGATTTCGTAATATTGTTCATTTTTTGGAGTGTCATGGCTGACTGATGTCTGGTTGGAATGCTCTTTGAAGGGCCTCCTGCCCAGTATATGGCCTTTGCCACTATGCTCTGACACCTTTTATGGTTTGTAGTCTTTGGTTTTTATATGATACACCAATAAAATACTTTAAACCTAAAATGACACCAAAATGACCAAAATGAAGGGAACTGGGGATATGAATTTTTAAAGACCAAACACTGTCTAGTGCTTAGAAACCAATAGCGCCATTTCTGGACATCTGGTCACGCTTGCCTGGGACAAAGTCAAAGCTTGAGGCTGACCGCGATGGAGCCCTGCTAGGATTCACCAAGCGGTAGGCCTCTGTCAAAATGTTACCTTCGTACTTGGAAACGTTTCTGGATCTTTTTCTGTCGACGGCACTCGCTGCTCTCCACCAGTCTAGTTTCAGTGAGAGTTCGACGGCTTGACTTTCAGGAGCTCCCAGTCAAACTCTGGAAGTCAGACCCCTGGAGCTCTTCAGCAGGATGAACCTGGAATCCGGGGCCAGGTCGCGGTTGAAGGTGGCCAGCTTGGTTCTTGCGGTTTGGTCAATTACCTTATGGAGATTTTTCCAAAAAGTTTCACAAACTTTGCCAAACTTCTGGAGGTCCTTCCAGAAGTACTCCTTTTGGGTTCCAAGTGTCCAACATACAAATCCAAGAGTCTGGAATCTACTAAATGGTCCTTGGCAGGCCTGGATTTCACTTTCCACAATGCACTTGGTCAACCCCTCAAAACTCCACTGGACGCACTCCCGGAGGGGGACTCTGTCTGGAGAAGGGTCAGTTAAGCTCTGCTGACCTGTAGCCGCAGGGAGTTCACTCCTTACTCCTTCTTGAAGCAAGGGAAAGTCCTTAGATTTCAGATAGTGCAGCAGGTGCGGTCTTCACCAGGCAGGCCCTTGGGTGCAAATCATGATTCCAGCATGACAATCCTCCTTCTTCTTGTAGTTTCAGGCAGCCGAACTGAGAGGTTATGCACCTCTCACATATTTAATCTCAGCTTCTGGACATCAAGAGGGTGGCTTCCCTGAACAGTTAGGTGCAGGGGGCCACCCAGGTGCATGACCACTTCCTTCAAAGTGTGACATCTTCTTGTCCTCCAAAATCCATCATAGCTAAATTCTCAACAGAGCATTAAGAGCTAACTAACACAACTCTCTTAATGTTATAACGTCTTCTCTGTATACGTTAGGATATATTCAACAAGAGCAATCTGTTGAATTTATCAATACCATTCTGTTAAGTCTTTGAATTATATCTTTCATACCTTCCTAGCAATAGTTATGCATCCTAGGGGAGACCTGGTGGTTGCCTAATACGTAGAAATCATGTAGATCAATATGTCAGAGTGACCACAGCATCAAAGTTGACTTTGCCAGGGATTTCCTACACTGGGGAAAAATAAAATTGGCAGTTTTCCCTCACCAGGGTTTAGAAAACATATTTTATAAGGATCCTGCTTATAGTTACCTGAACCCCCACCCCTGGAACACCTAGGGGAGACCTTGGGGGTATCTGATATGTAACAACAATGTAGAGTATGACTTTTATACTGAACCTGCCATTAAAGTCGAGTTTGTAGTGAATTTACTTTTTAAAAACAGTGCTGCAAGTCAGGGCTGCTTTAAAATGACCTCAGGCTCTCAGCAGTGCACACATGCAAGTGCAAAAAAGGCTACTGGCCTCCAAACTGCCAGGGCCTATTTTGTACTAGGAGCTCATAGGGCAGGTATTGCCAATTATAAGTGTACCTCAATGCATGTGTGTGTGTTTAATATAGCACTGGCCCTGATTATCAGGGCTCAGGGCACAGTCAGAGTCAGCTACCATCAGTACCAGTCAGCACATAAAAAGTGGGGGTGAACAGGCCAAAAGGGTGACTTTCTAACAAGTAGCAACCCAGGCCATCCAGAGGGTGCGCATGACATCTGGCTTGCCTCATAGTCCACTATTGGTATTGTTGTCATGGTGGGGGGAACTATGAATATTTCTAAATTCCTGTGTGAAACTTATCACTTTTAAGAAAAAATACTTCTCAATGCAGTTATATATTCAGATGTACTAAGTTGAAACGCTTCTGCATGTTAACGAAATACACTTTTTGAATTTTCTAGACGCTTTATCATATTTTTACATGTTAGATGCAAGATGTCTTTAAAAATGAAGGGGCTCATATAGTTAAGTGCTGTAGGACACCTAAGTTACTTTGTTTCTTTAAATAAATGCTTGCCCTTTTACTTAGCATATTTCTCAGTGCCAGTTGATGAGTCACGTAAACAGCAGTCCAGTGCAGCTGTTGACCTGGGGGCTGCATTCAAAGGCCACAAGGGCCGCAAACAGCCCCCAGAAAGTACTTTGAGTATCACTGGACTATCACAATAGTAGCAGTGGAAAAAAATGCCTGCACAATCCTCAAATAATGTGGTCAGTAGTTAGTGTAGTCAAATTAGGACTGGTGCTACAACAGACTACACTATTGCTGTCACAAACTTTATGTATGGAAATTGCTATAGGCACTTCCAAGTAGCAAACTCCAAATTTGTATGCAGCATGCAATTATGTTGTATAAAGAATGTATCACATATAGTTTAACAATTGTAATATTCAACTACAGAACTTAAGAGATACAATAGACCACAGACAATTTTGTACAAAACCTAATATGTTAAAATACAGCAAGAGATGCAACACAATTATTCTAACAGCAAACATTTAGCATGTTGTCCTTTTTAAGCTGAGTACAATCAGTGCAATGATCTTCCCAAGTCTTTGGTACGTGCTCCATTTGATCACACCTCAGATTTTAGTATCATAAGAGACATAAGCACATGATTAATGTGACAGATACAGTACCTGGCTGTATCTTTCACATTTATTGCGTGCGGATGTCTCTCAAGATACTAAAATCTGTGGCGTGATAATGCAAAATACAATCTGCGGCTAGTAGAGAATGCACTTCTAATTTAAAATCAAACTTTCATTGGGAAGATGAAGAAAGTCTAAAGATTCTGATTAGAATGAGTCCAGTGATCAGGTTCCTAACACAGATGCCACTTTGTGTGAGAATAAAAGCCTTTAATACTGAGGTGAAATAGAAATATGGTTGGATTATCTTGATGCCCAGTTGGTCAAAGTTTACATGTACCTTTATCATATATTTCTCAATTGCATATAAATCAAAGTGGAATACAGGTCTCAAATGCTTTAGAAGCCTTAAGTAAATATGTTTAGAAGAGCAATGCATATTTGCAAATGTACACAAGATAACAAGAGATTGCAAATAACCGACTTTTGACAATCTGATAGGAGGATGGGGTTTGGTATTTGAAAAGAAGTTGTAAAATAGCAACAGCAAGCACAGACATCTGGACAATACTACATTAACTGTGAAGGTGTTTTCACAGATTTTTACACAAAACTATCCCATGTTCAAAATCGCTGGATGACCTCCTCAGAAAACAGCTTTTTTATTCCCTTTTTTTGTGTTTCTAACATGCTGTATTTGTTCACCCAAGTAGAATTTAGGTAAACAAGAACAGCACCTTGTGAGTGTAGATTTCCAATCTAAATTCACAGAACCAGCATTGGTGGAAATTTAAGTATTTTTTGTTGAAGCCTCAGCAAAGTGAGTTTTTAGTGTGCAAAGGCACTGACCCACTTTGAATTTAATTTGTATTGGGGTTTTCACCCTATAGAGACAAACCACTACACATGCTAAAGCAAATTTGTGTCACATTTACACATGCAGAACTCTCAACGTAGGGTAATTCTGCATGCACGAATTGTATGCATTACAGTACTCTAGTAAAACTATGACTAGTCTAGAGTACCTCCTTCTGCCAGATTTTAACCTCACTTGGTCTGAGAGCTCGTTTATTGGGTTCTTTGCGTGTGAAGATTTCAAGAGAGCTTTTTCTTGTATTAAGAATAAACGTACGCCCATCTCTTCATATTGTGTCTTTGTTTTTTTTGGCTTGGCAGCATCTTTTTCTAGAAATAGGTAATAGGTCAAAGGCCACAGCATATTTGCAGTCATGCAACTACACAAGTCTTCATTGGGTCTTTGTGGGCTGGTCAACAGTTATCTCCACAAAATGTATTCCTTTAAAAACACCCCACATAAGTCATTCCCTCCAAGTTGTTTTCTAAAATCCATTTTGGCTATCTCTCTACTAAAAACATGACTTGTGTGCTCAGTTGTTTTACAGATTAATTGAAAACGAAGCTTAAGATGTGAAATACTGTTAGACCTGGCCCTTTTGCAGGTTTATCCCCAAACCTTTTGCCTTTTGCCTACTCTTTTTCTCACCCTGTTTTTGTTGGCTATAGGATTCTGGGCATTGCTGATCAGTGATAAAGTGCATATGCTCTCTGTGCCAATTGCGAATATGATTTGTCATCCAAGATAGGCATATTTGATTTACTGGTAAGTCCCTAGTAAGGTGCACTGAGTGTGCCACGGCCTGTAATCCAAATGCTATTAGTAGGTTTGTTGCACTGGTTGTGCCACCCACATGAGTAGCCCTGTGAATGGGTCTCAGACTCCCCACTGTAGTGTCTGTGCATGCAGTTGTAAACTGCCATGTTAACCTTGTAAGTGCACCCACTTGTCAGGCCCTAACCAACCCTTTTCCTTCATGTAAGGTACCCCTAAGGTAGGCCCAAGGTACCCCCATGAGCAGAGTGTAGTGTATATGAAAGGTAGGATATACACTGGCTTTTGTGAGATGTCCTGATAGTGAAATACTGTGTATTTTGTTTTTCACTATTGAAAGGCTGTCTGTCCCATGGGCTATCATTGGAGCTGCACTGTACCAATTTTACATCTGTAACTTTCAATTGGGAGAAGATTGAAACATGGAATTTAGGCTCTCTGAACTCTGATTTTAATAACACACCTTTTGGAAAAGGTGTTTTTTAAATTGTGAGCTTGAAAATGCCACTTTTTTGGTGACTGTTAATGTTTGGCGTCCACACAAGTTACCCCTGAGGAAGGGCACTAGTTGCCCGAAATGCATTGGGTTTTCGAATTAACTTAACGTCACGCATCAAGGAGGGGTGAATCTTGGAAATAATAAAAATGGATTAAACATGAATAAAACAAGTAGAGTTAATTTGTTCAAATAACTCTTTGGTGGCAGTGCAATCTGTGTTGGGACCTGATGAGGTTTCATAATCATTTTACTTTTAGAAATTGGGCATTTTCTTGCTTTACTATTTTGTGTGCCTTTGACTGTTTGTGTATTCAGCATCCGGTTTCAGAGTGACAGGATCCGGGGATGTGTATTCACTCTAGACAGTCACAAGGAGGGTTGAGGTGTGTCCTGCCTTTCCTGGGTGACTCATCATCTGGGCTGAATAGGCCTGGTCTGCATTTAGAGTGGTGAAAGAAAGGAGTTTCACTAGCACCTGAATAGGCTGTGTCTCCTTAGCACAATGCTGTCTCCCCCTGTGGTCATTGACCAGGAAGGACAGGACTGGTTTGGACTGGGTTAAGAGACCCTTGCCACAAAGAGAACAATGACACAATGGGGTATAAATATTGGACCTTAAGACCCAAGATTTCAGATGAATTCAAGAAACAAGAGGACCCTGCCAAGAAGAAGAGTGGAAGGACTGTGTGAGGAGCACTGCCTTTTCTGTGGGTGGGTAGGCCTGCAGTTTCTGCTTCTATCTGTGTTGAAGGTAAAGGACTTACCCTTTTTACCCTGCTGTGGTATCCTGCTGGAAGAAATCTCCAAGGACTTGTGTGTGCTTGCCTCCTGATGGAAGTCTCAGGGAGATTCTTCAAGAAAAGTAAACCTGTTACATCTAAATGGCGGGCCGAAGAGCTATGTGAGGAGTGCTGTCCCTGCTGTGTGAGGGGTGGGTTGGCCTGCAGCTGCTGCTCCTGCAGGGGAAGGATTGGGCTGTTCTTCCCTTTTTCTAAAGGGAAAGCTCATGAGGAGCGCTTTTTGTTGCAAGTCCAGCGCATTGTAAGTGCTTTTATTCCTGCTGGATTCCACGTTGTAGTGCTGTGCTTGAGGCACGTGCAAGGGCTCTGGGTAAAGGAAACAAGCGTGTGTGGAGCGCTATCGCTGGCAGTTACCTTTCGCCAGCAGTCAGCACTGAGGGAGTGTGGCTTCATATCCCCCCAGTAGTCTTGATCTGAGCACTACTGATTTGGAAAGAAGGAGGGCAGATTTTGTGCTGGTGCAGCCCCCGTCAGCAGGGGACAGTGACTACAGGGCTGAGGAGAAGGGTGTTCGCCAGGAAAAGGCAGCGTGACCGGCCATCAGAAACCCCCCGCCTCCACTAGTTACCGGGATCTCCCTGTGACGTCACCACCAGGAAGTTTTCAGAAACACGGTGTCATCGGCAGCTGCCCTGCAAGCCAGCACCGCCAAAGGAGAAGCAGACAAGCTCCGCTGCCGTCCCGTTGTGAGCTGGGCCAGGAAAAGGTGGCCCGCCGGCAGCGTGGATAGATCGGTGCTAGTGAGCGCTGTCGCACACGGGCTCGGCTGCCTGGCTTTGTTCCAGCTGCACCGCAGTCTCATGGACAGCTGTGTGGTGCCATTCGATCAGAGGGGGCCAATCGAGGTCTCCCTATTGCTTTGGGTGACATACCTGAAGGGTTGTGTGTGGGAAGGCAGCATTTACCCCCCAGAGCCTTCTGCACATTTGCGGGGGTCCCGTTGTCAAAGCCTTGTTAAACAGATGTTGCTATCAGAATATTTTCATGATGAGTGCAACCTTAGTGCACTACATGTGACGTTATGACAAATGCCTACCTGGCAAATTGATATATGATCTATGTGTTGTTGTAACAATTGCCTAGTTGGTAAAGTGATGTATGTGAATGTGGTCTGATGTGTTTTATATGCAATATTTGGGATATTTTTATATAACTTTGGGTGGAGTCTCCTTTATAGTGTATTTTGTGTGTCACTTGTGTGTGCGTGTGTTGCGTAAATGCTTTACACATTGCCTCTGGGATAAGTCTGACTGCTCTGATAAGCTACCAAGGGGGTGAGCAGGGGTTATCTTGGGTGTGTAACTCCATAACCCTGACTGGTGGTGGGTTCTTCCTGGCTTAGGTGCACACCCTAGCCAACCAGAAACCCCATTTCTAAAATATACCAAACATCAATATCTTATAGTGAAGGTGAGTGGAAACCACCCTGGTATGCCTAGCCACACTCCTGACAAAAAGAGACATAGTATAAAGAAAAGTGGTTCATGCACTCCAAAGGTAATCCAAAGATTCAAATATTCCTTTTAGAACTAAATCATATTAATGCGTGCAGACACAGTATCGCTCACTGATCCAAGAGCGTGACGAAGAAATCTGGCGTTCCCCAAATGCACAGCTGGCAAAAATAGACCAAGCACATAACTCGATCCATAACTTCTGCTTAAACTCTCAACCTGGCAGAGACCAATGGACTGATGTGCCAAGATGTAGGAGCCGATATACAGAGCCAGCGGATGTCCCCATAAACATGTGAAGATCTAGGTGGCTGGTGGGATTATTCTAGGTTGACCGGGGCATGCAGGGACATGTGATGGGCTTGTCAATGTCCTTTATCCTGTGGTATTGTATGACCTTCCACTGTGGACTATGCTTGGTGATGTACACTGGTGGGTCTGTTATCATGCCATACAAAATTCAATCAAGTTTGTTGTAAAAAGAAATATATCTATTACCCTCTAGGTAATGAATCTATAGAGTGCATTGCCAAGATGTTTTATAGTGCTAGTTCGAATACAGCATACCTATATTTGATGATTTATTGTGATTTTTCATATAAGACTGAGAAAAACAAAAAAAGGTGCTGGGTGAAATGCCCAAATTAATCTCAGCCACTGATAATTACTTAGGGCCACCTCTTAATCTGTTGTTTTTTGCCCATCTTGCCACCTCAGGCAGGTACCAGTTATATGGAACATCAACCTTGATTCTGCTCCAAATGGAACTACAAGACCAGGTCCTATAAACCCCAGAACGCAAGCATCCTCACACTGGTTATTCTCTACTTGAGGCTTGACAATATTGGGTAGCTTGTTTTCAGTTGCACGGTGAGCACAGCCCACTTCTTTGTCCTGTATAATACAGCAGTGCTACACACCTAAACTAAGAGAAAATGCAGCACATCATTTACAAATAAAAGTACTTTTATAAATCAGTTTTAAAAAAAAATGCTAATTGGGCTTTTTTTAAGCAGATTTGGTTGCACTGTGTATCATAAAGCTGGAAAGCCAGACTGTTACAACGTTTCATATCCGAATCACTGTGGCATTATAATAAGAGCTGTCACAGACTAGCTCAATTTAAAACAATGCGATCCCTGATAATGAGATGCAGGCAAGCAGGAAAAGGAATTCAATTAGAGCGGATCCTGGGAAAAGTAAACATGTTGTCTGTAACCGTCCATTCTTATAGATTTAAAAGATGTACCAGCAGGGTCCAAGAATGGAAATCAGTATTACAAAATGGCAACAGCACTTTAGAAAACACAATGTCCACAGCAATGTGAATTGTAAATATTGATTTTTGCATAGTTCAAAATTCATGCCGTCATATTTTCTAACATTCTCAAAATAAAATTACAGCCATACCAAATAGTTCAAATCAGTTCTCTCATGAGTTAAACTTTTAGCATTGATCAGAATTGTAAATACCTAAAAGAACATACCCACCTGTTAGTAGAGAAGAGACAACTTCTGTTTATGGTTTAATGAGATCTTTCCAAGGTGTCCAAGAAGTGCACCATGGAGAACATTTTATTGAGACAGTTGCATAGTTGGAGGCCTCTGTAGATGACCCATAACACAGAAAAAAATCTTTCACACTATATGCACTCCCCAGTCAACTCAATGGTCAGAAAGCAAGAAAACAGGACTTATCCATAACTGAATATATAGCATTTCTATTTATGGCTTTTTAATTATTATTTTTATATTCTGGTTTTACGATTTATAGTATTTGTCTTGCTGTCACCTAGGTGAGCCCACTATATTTTTTTAAAAACGTTGCGTTTCATGATTAACTGTGTTTTTTAGCTGGGCTCATGTACTGTAGTTTTCTTTCTCATCTGTGACTTTTATGGGCTATGAACGAAATACATTTTAAACTGATGAATATATAGTAGACAACCATGGTTTGAACCACAAATGTAAAATGGGAGTAGTTCTATATTAGGTGAATCCGCTATTGTTTTAAAGAGCTTAATTGAAACCATGCTTTTTTGCTTGGTACATCTCAGTAGGTTGCACCAGCTGGTGATCTCATATAGACCACTCCACAAAGGAGAATTTCACAGCTTGGATAAAAGAGCATGGAATGACTTTGGAGAAAGTCGACCACTTGGACTGCAAATCCAGGATATGTCTGGGTTACTTAGCCTTAGGTGAAGGAAGGTTGACAGGTATTTGTTTGATAAACTCTTTGTTACTGCATCTCATCTGGATTAGATTAGTTGAAGTCTATTTCATTGCAAAACCTCAATGTAGAACTATGCTACAGTGTCTATTCCTGAACTTGTTTAATGTGTATTGCTGTTTACCTTGATACCTTCACACTTGTTCCTCTTCATGCAGTCAAAAAATCTGATTATAAATGTTTTTTTTCTGTGGATCCATGATAACCTGCTGATTTCACCATAATGATCTTTTTACCTTTTTAGCGAGTCCATAAATTTCACCATCACGGAGGTCAGACTGACTAATCTCTCTGACTCCCACCACCTCACATGACAATAAAGGAATGAGACGACCCAACTCTAGCTTCTGTCCTAGCTTCTCTCCACCTCCAGACCCTTTCCTGTGTCTAGTGTGGAATTGATCAGGATTCTTAATGGTGAGGGGCTTTCTTTTTGAGCTCCATTACTTTCCTGATTTTCACATATCCAACTGCCACGCCTAAAAAGAGCCAAAAAAGCCA
Organism: Triturus cristatus; assembly: GCF_964204655.1. NCBI lineage: Eukaryota > Metazoa > Chordata > Amphibia > Caudata > Salamandridae > Triturus > Triturus cristatus. The sequence continues at coordinate 473,453,147 of NC_140588.1, forward strand.
ATCTTTGCATGTCTTCATTTGTGACCCCTCATCTTTAACTTCATGTGAATAGTAGAATTACTTAATAATTAAGCTTCTCCCATTGCACCTTTTGCTTGTTCCCTCTTTTCACAATAAGGTTTTCAACATCACTCTACACGAGAGGTCTTCAAACTTTTTGATGCCGAGACCTCCCTGTCAAAACATTTTAGGCGTAAGAACCCCCTCCTGACAAAAATGTATAGAACTTATCATTACCAACTATCCAGCGGTGGCAGGCTCAGGTAAGCGTTGTGGGGCGGGGCAGGGCACAGCAGGGGGGAAGCCGACGGATTATGGAAAAGGTTTTATTTATTTATTTAATTATACCTAATCCATTGTCTGTCGACTTCCTGCCCAGCCCCGACTCACAGTGCTTACCTGAGCCGGCCACCGCTGCAACTATCGACACGAGTGTGTAGGCATCGTCAAAGGAGTGGCTAAAAGCAACGTGCCTTATTTCTGTGGCATTCGTGTAGGGCAGCGCTGAAAGCCTTCTTGCTGTGCTGCCTGATGCCAATGTGAAAGGGCAGGAATGCACCTTATTTATGAAATATGGTTCATTCATGTCCTTTCCCTCTGCGTTGGTGCACAAATTGCTGACTAGCGCCAACACATGCACGATGGTTTTTGTGCAGGAAGGGGCACCTTCCAGCACAAATTCAATCCTGAGAGGGGGTTTCCTCTTTCTATGTGTGCTGCATTCTGCAGCACACATGGAAAGAGGAAAAAACAAGGAGACATGAAAACATGTCTCCTTGTTACACCTGCTGTGTGGAGGCTGAAGGTTTTGGCGCTGCCCCAGGTTTACATGGTTTTCAAACGACTAGCCCTGTTTTGTCTTACTCCATATCTATGAGCCCATGCAAAGCCACACAGGGTGACTTTGCCTCGCCTCATAGAAATGATTGAGATGCTTGTGCCGCCGAAGCTTCGAAAAATGTGATGATCCGGTGGTCTAAGCCTCTAATATATCAGCCCCAAAATATGTTTTTAATTTTCTCGGTCTTTCACCATCAGGTAGCTACATATAAAATAAAGGGTAGTTTAAATGAGAAATAAATTTACAAAGTTGTTACTCTGTGGAAATCGCACTATATATAACATTATGGAAACTTTTTTATTCAAAGCACTGCAGAGGTCTGTGTGTAACCAGAGAGCCACTTAATTAAATTTGGTTGGTGCAGTGGAGAATAGTGACTTGTGTATTTGTACTGCTATGAGGTCACAGCCTCTGACAGAAAGCACTGTAAATGTGTCAGTCATTATTTTATACTTACATTACACACCTTATAAGAAACACTGCCACAAGCTGTGCAAATAGTTTTAGGATAAAATGGAGCTTCTGAAATGTAGATTTGAGTAATATCAGACCAAACGTGATGCATTTTCTTTTTGCATAACTGTCCCTCAACTCCTCCTGAGGGGTACTAGGCGTTGTGTAAATACAGTTATGATTAAGCACACACACTGCACACGCCAGTTGTTAACCACCATGCAAAAAAACACACATCTTTGCCATCACAATGCTTGGATTGATTCGAGCAATTAAAGCCAGAACCCCTGCCAAGCCTCCTTTACATTTGCAGATTAACTCCTAGCACACAGTTGCATTTCATTCAGGCAAGCAGGCACCCTGGAAAGAAGGCTTGTTTGAAGGATTGTTGTACCTGTCTGCTGGGCCTCTTCGTTATACAGCACATGAGACTCAATTTACTTCAGCTGAAGTATTTGAACTATCGCGGTTGTCTTTGTCCAAAAGAAAGAGCACATGTTTTGTATACCAGGCAGAAGTTAGGAGTGGAAATGCGCTACACACTTCCCAGGACTCCACGACCCCCCTGGCGGTTGCGCCCCAGAGATTTAAGATCTTGGCTCTACACCCTCAGAACTGTAGATGCATACATAAAATTGGAAACGCAAAAGTAGAGGTCACAAGGTTGAGTACTGAAGGGGACTACAATGACACCAGTTGAGAGCATATTACAATCCCATTTCTAGATTTAGTTTTTTCGCTGATGCTGTCAGTGGCATAGATTTCACCAATTCCAGCTTCCTAAGTTTGAATCAATCAATCAGGGGTTTGTAAGCGCGCTACTCACCCGTGAGGGTCTAAAGGCGCTGGGTGGGGGGGGTGGGGGAGGGGAGGGGTCAGCGGCTCCGGATCAGTCGAAGAGCCAGGCCTTGAGGTCCTTCCTGAAAGTGGGCAGGGTCGGAGAGCATCTGATGATCACAGGGAGCTTGTTCCAGGTCTTGGCTGCGATATAGGCGAAAGCACTCCTGCCGGTTTTGTGTCTGCGGATGCGGGGGACCTCTGCCAGGGTGAGTTCGGAGGAGCGGAGGTTCCTTTTGGGTACGTGGAAGGATACTCTGTCGTTGGGGTATTTGAGTCTGATGTTGTTGAGGGATTTGTAGGCATGGGTGAGGAGTTTGAAGGTGATCCTCTTCTCGACAGGGAGCCAGTGGAGGCCTCGTAGGTGCTGGGTTATATGCTTGTGATGTGGTGTCCCAAGGACGAGTCTGGCTGCAGTGTTCTGGATGGTTTGGAGTTTGTGTAGAATAGTTCTGTTTACTCCTGTGTAGAGGGTATTGCCGTAGTCCAGTCTGCTGGTTATGAGTGTGTGGGTGACAGTCTTTCTGCATTCGGGGGGAATCCATTTAAAGGTCTTACGGAGGATGCGAAGGCAGTTGAAACTGGTGGATGCGACAGCGTTGTTCTGGCGGTTCATGGAGAGGGAGGAGTCAAGGATGATTCCGAGGTTCCGAGCGTGGTCTGTCGGGGTTGGTGGGATCCTGAGGGCAGAGGGCCACCAGGTATTGTCCCCGGCGGAGCTGCCGAGTCCGAGGATGCGAACTTCGGTCTTCTCTGAGTTGAGCTTCAAACAGCTGTCCTTCATCCAGGCTGCCACGTTCTTCATTCCTTCCGGGAAGCAGAGTCTGGTGTCTTCGGGTTTCTTCGTGAGTGAGAGGATGAGCTGGGTGTCGTCGGCGTAGGATACGCTGCTGAGCCCATGCTGTCTGACAATGGCGGCGAGGGGGGGCATGTAGATGTTGAAGAACGTCGGGCTGAGTGATGATCCTTGGGGTACTCCACAGTTGATGTCAGTGGGTTCGGAGAGAAAGGGGGGGAGTCTGATCCTCTGGGTTCTGCCGGAGAGGAAGGATTGGATCCAGTCAAGGGCAGCTCCTTGGATCCCAGCGTCGTGGAGTCTGGCTGCGAGCATGCGATGTGAGACGGTGTCGAAGGCAACGGAGAGGTCTAGCAGGATGAGGGCCGTGGTGTGTCCCTGGTCTAGTTGCATGCGGATATCGTCAGTGGCGGCAAGGAGGGCGGTCTCGGTGCTGTGGTTGCTACGGAAACCTGACTGGGAGTTGTCTAGGATGGAGTTCTCTTCGATGAAGGCGGTCAGCTGGGCATTCACAATTCTCTTGGTGACTTTGGCTGCGAAGGGGAGGAGTGAGATGGGTCGGTAGTTTTTCAGGTCCGTTTATGCCTTTGCTCTTCCATCCATTTTTTCTGCAGGGTAAAATATACCTACTGCCAATTTGAAATGCTAACCATTTAGGAAGTCTCTTAAATGGTCCTATGTCAGGTGGGTAGGATATGTTAAGTCAGATGTGGCTTTTTTACCATTGCCTAAGATTTTAGTGCATTCAGACTTGCAGTCATACATTCAAAGTAGAAGTAAACGTAACATGTTATGGAGCAATGACAGCTGAGTAATACCCTATCTCACACTAAACATGACAAAACTTCTGTGTACCTGTCTGCTGTTCCACCAATATATGCACCCACCGGCACATCCACCCAGCAGACAGTCACTCCATCCATCCACCCATCCATCCATCCATCCCCCAGTACTATCTTAGCATCCTGCCTAATTATTTAGTTATTTATGCATTTTGGTGAAGTTTACTTGTGTCTTTACAGCTGCCTTAATGCACTTTATATGAAACAGAAAATAAACAAAAATAAAGGGGCATGCCAGAAAGCAAGGCTACATCATGGCTTTGTGTGTTCTTGGGTAAGATGGCTAAAAGGCATTAATAGTGACAAAGTCAATAGCTCTTGCATTGCTGCTGTTTATTGGCTTTGCCAATGCTTGTTTCAGTTGCAATAATTATTAAAAAAATGTATCCGAGCACAAGGAGTTAAACCACGCAGTAAGCTAGAATTCAAGAATTAGGTCTTGTGAGCAAATGTCCAAGTGCTTTCCTATTACAGATACATTCTAAAATGAAATCTGGAAGACAATAGGCAATGTTTTCTCAAGTCACTTTAGCTGTGATGTGGTAATTGCTCTGGGCACTATATTAATAAATTATTGAAATCTATCCGTCTATCTATCTATCTATCTATCTATCTATCTATCTATCTATCTATCTATCTATCTATCTATCTATCTATCTATCTATCTATCTATCTATCTATCTATCTATCTATCTATCTATCTATCTATCTATCTATCTATCTTTATCTATATCTATATCTATATTCACTGAAAAAACCATGGGTTTCACACACGTTATAGTTAGGAATTAGCATTTAAAAAACCTTGCAAATTCACTGAAAAAACCATGGGTTTCACACACGTTATAGTTAGGAATTAGCATTTAAAAAACCTTAGAAATTCAATGAAAAAACCAAAGGTTTCACACATGTTATAGTTAGCTGGACATTTCACTCGTAAAAAACCAATGAAATTCCCCCGTTATAGTTAGTTCAGCTAACTATAACTCGCGCGCCCGCAATGCACTGCTGATGACGTCACATATTACATCACTCATGACATGGTCAGTGACATCACTCATGACATCACTGATGACATCTCAAATGACATCACTGATGACATCATCCAGAGAATGTGTGTTTTTCTGAAAATTACATATGTTTTATATATGTATATCTCAAGGTCGATAGAAGAATAAATGGGTATATAAGTGTCTAAATGGATGAATTGTTTTTGAAAAATTGATTGTATAACTGACTGATTAAGTGTATCTTAGTGAATACATGGCTTAGTGAGTAATGTTTAAATATGTAAATATCTGTATCAGTCTCTCACTTTGTGTATAAGTGGCTGCATGGGTTGGTGAGTAGCTACATGAGTGTCTATATAGGTTATTAGTTGGTTTTTTGAGTATCAGTGTCTGATGTCTGTATGGTTCGGTGGGGGGTATTACGTAGTGCATAGGTGCATGAATGAATGACTCACTCTTTGTATGTGTTGAAGACAGCATGTGTGCAGGACTCTATGGGTGGATGAGTGTGTGCATGGGTGTGTTAGTGAGTGAATGACTGTCTCAATAGTGTCTCTATGAGTAACTACATATGTTTTAAACTAGTATATGTCACTATTGGTGTATATAAGCGAGTATATGTGAGAGTGAGAGATTGGAAGAGTTCCTGTATGAATAAGTATGTGTTTCTATAAGTGATTGTTTAAAAGACTAAGTATGTGTAAGTTTCTGTAGAAGTAAGTGTGGCGGTGTGTGTATAACTGTATATGCAAGTAAATGTATGTTTGATTCTTTATTAGCATGAGTGACTATGTGTGTGAGTACCTCTATGGATGAGTGGCATTGTGTAACAGGATGTATACGTGTATGAGTACATATGATGAGTGAGTACATGTATGAGTGACTGTATAGGACTGTTGGTGAATGAGTGGATGTGTATTTGGATCTTAGAATTACTGTATAGGTTGTTGTAACTGGTATTGGTATGTCCATTGTTTTTAAAATTTTAATTTCTATTTTTGAATGTGTGTATCAAAGGTTATATTAGGGGAAGAGGAGGTCTGCCACTCTATCACAAGGATGATGTCATCAGTGATGTCATCAGTGATGTCATTTGAGATGTCATCAGTGATGTCGTGAGTGATGTCACTGACCATGTCATGAGTGATGTAATATGTGACGTCATCAGCAGTGCATTGCGGGCGCGCGAGTTATAGTTAGCTGAACTAACTATAACGGGGGAATTTCATTGGTTTTTTACGAGTGAAATGTCCAGCTAACTATAACATGTGTGAAACCTTTGGTTTTTTCATTGAATTTCTAAGGTTTTTTAAATGCTAATTCCTAACTATAACGTGTGTGAAACCCATGGTTTTTTCAGTGAATTTGCAAGGTTTTTAAAATCCTAATTCCTAACTATAACGTGTGTGAAACCCATGGTTTTTTCAGTGAATTTGCAAGGTTTTTTAAATGCTAATTTTTTTTTTTTCTTCTATTTTTTTAAACATATTTTTATTTTAATTTTCTATCCTTTTATAAAGACTATGGTTAAATTTTTTAAATTCTTTAATATGTTTTTTTTAATATATTTTATAAAATAAACATGTAAAATTTATTTGCAGTACATTTTTTCCTTTTTTTTATTTTTTTTTTAGTACGCGTACCGTAAGCTTACGGTAAGCGTACGGTTTACGCAACGTCCGTAATTTATCTACGCTGTTTGCGTATATTTACGCAATTTGCGTAGCCGCGCGTACTCTGCGTGGGACGTGTACGCGTGTACGCTACACGCGCACGTTACGCGGAAGTGTCGGGGAGTGACTGTTAAGCGCATGCGCGCAAGCGCGTGTCTTTTTTACGCGCATGCGTACTTTTGCCGTAAGCGTACCGTAAGCGTACCGTAAGCGTACGGTAGGTCATGTGATCATGAAACACAACTTTTGATTGGTTGAAACTACTTTCAGTTCTAGAACTCTCCTACACCACACCCATTCCCCTCATTTCTGCTTGTGATCCCTTAGGAGAAGGAGCTGGGTTGTCTTTGTGATACGATGGCAGAACAGCAGAGCCCTTCTGAGAGTGAGGCTAGCACTAGCAGCACTACCTTGAGGCAGAGAGCGAGGAAACAAAAGACCTCTTATGTATGGGATTATTTTACTTTTCCTGAAGGCCAGCAAAAGGTAAATGCACCCTTAGTAACTTGTAAGCTGTGTAAGCGTGTACTTTCAAGAGGTAATCCTGACAGGAAGTATTCCTTTGGGAATCATACCATGATGAGGCACCTCAAGGATGTACACAGAAGGACACATGCTCGACTTACTGGAGGTAACCCTTCAGTAAGTCAACCAAGCACATCCACAGCAGCTCAGCCTGGACCATCATCTGCAGGGCCGAGTCCTTCTTCTGCAGGTCAGGTGAGCCCTTCATCTGTGGGGGGACCATCTCCTTTTTCTGGCCCTCTGGAAATTAACCCTCGGTTTGCGAGGGTTGAAGTACGGTGCGCCCATTGTCATGATCTAATTACTTATAGGGAGACCAGCGTTTCCCTGGTGAACAGTAAAATAGATCAGCACACTTGTCGTACCGTCTAATATTCCCAATCTTTCTTTCCTCTGTCCCTGCATGAACACAACGGCTCTTTTAAGAGCCAACCTTATCTTTCATCTTTTTTTTATATATGTTTTTAAAAACTTTTTTTTTTTTTTTTTTTACCGTACGCGTACGGTGCGCGTAATTTTTTTTTTTTTTTTAAAAACACTAAAAATCAATTATCACATTAGAAGGTCCTTGAGAGACTACAATTATTATTATTGACTTACCATACCCACTCAAAAAAATATTTATTCATTTGTTTTTTAAAAAAATTGCTTTAAAAATGGTTCTAGTTTTCGAAAATTTTCTATATCAATCTGAAAAAAAAGAAAAAAGTATTAATATTTTTAAAACATTTTATAATACAGTACACATATTTACATATTTATCAAAAAATATTTTTGCCTTATTTTTGCTGTTTTCAGAATATATTGCATTTCACTATAAATTGTGAAAGCAATTGCATTCATCATTTAACAGCGGGAAAAAAAAAATAACAATCTCAAAGATTGTATTAAAAAAGCCCAGAATCTCTTTTTACTTAAACTTAACATTATAGAAATGCATAATATTCTAAAAAAATGTCATCTAATATCAATACTTATTTCTTTAAAATACCGTCTGATATTTTTGTTTCAGAAGTATAATCACAATATTATATCTCAAATAACTCCACAATACATCTGGTTCCATTTTCTTTAGGCCAAATAGTAATTTTAAAATTCTTTTTTGATTAAATTTCCAATGGTAATCCAATAAAATTCTAAAGTTTTATTTGTACAGATCTCACCGATTCTCTGTAACATATTGGTTCCCGAAAGATTTATTAATAATTTAATAAGTCCACAATAGAATTGGTTACCTTTCCACATGGCCAAATAGTAATTTAAAAAATCTTTTTTGAAAAAATTTCCAATGGCACTCCAATAACATTCCAAAATTTAAATTGTGCAGATGTTACCGATTTTCTCTAAATTTTTGGTTTTCGAAAGTTTCATTAAAAATTAAAAAAGTCCACATTACAATTGGTTATCTTTCCATTAGGCCAAATGATAATTTAAAAAATCTTTATTTTTGAAAATTCCAATGGTAATCCAATAAAATGGTAAAATTGTTTTGTCCAGATCTTGCCAAGTCTCTCTAAAATTTAGGTTTCAGGAAGATTAGATAGGAATTTGCTAAATCAAAAGGCAAACGTTGCTTAAAAACCAATTGGGAATCATTACACAGTGTCCAGCCTTTTTCACATTTAAGATAAACTGTGTAATGTCCAGAAGTAACAGTAGGTCCTTCATGGAAAATTATTGCAACAGTTACAAAAGTTTTTCCTGAAATTGATAATTGCTGTCCTGTAAACTTCTTTATTAAAGTATCCAATTTTGAACCATCAGCTCTACATCGTTGCATCATTAAAATTACATACTGTCCGTATTCCTTTAAAATTAATGTTGAAAACATGTCAGATTGACACTCACCGCATTGCATGCTATGATTATCATCTTTAACTAATTTAGCAAAAGTGACTGTTTTACTCTCTGGCAATGTCAAAAAAATAAACCTTTCATTATCAACATTAGAGCCACATATATTATAACAGTTTTCACAACTATGTTCCCATTTATAAGAGAGACCAAATAAATTATCAATTGCAACTTCTTCTTCTTCCAGTACCTGAAGAAAAAACATCAAAAATTCGTGTGCATCTTGCTGTTCATTTTGAGAAAACTGTGTTCGTCCTGAACATACATCTAAAAGTTTTCTAATTTCAGTAGCACTTTCTATTTGAGTTTTATCATTACTCAGCTTTTGAAAAAGGAGACTCAGCTCAGAACAGAATCTTTTTCCCTGATTTACTATTATCTGCTCTTGCAAACTTTCCAGATAAAATGCAACATTCAGCACTACATTAGCGTAGCAGTTGACACCAGAGCTATTTTCAAAATGACATCCTACAACCTGTTCTTCTTTTTCCTTACTCTTTTTGCTTGCAATTACATCACTCCTCTTTTTTTTCCTCCTCTCTACATCTTCATTACAGATATTCTCATTTCTCCTTTTACGAGAAACTACACGTTTCTCCAACACAGGATACTGACCTAAATGAGGAGCATAGCTTCTTCTTAATCTATTATACTCCTTTACACAATTTGTATCAGCACTAACTTTTGAGTCATCAAAGTCTATCATGAATAAACCTGATAATGTTTTCACTCGTGACAAAGCAACATATGCCATACCTTCTTTGAACACAGTTGAACCAATGTTCACAAATGCACAATCTACAGTCAATCCTTGAGACTTGTGAATAGTTACAGCATATGCTAGCGAAAACGGAAACTGCTTCCTACGTACATATAAGTCTTTCACAAGCATGAAACGAACTGTACAACGACAAATGTCTTTAACTTCTTCTATCTGATCAAATTTTATTTTTAAACATTCAATTCCATCTTTTTTCTGATAATTAATAAAACCCACAACTCTTCCCATAGCTCCATTAACTAAACCTTTTTCAACATCCAAATTTCTCCTTAAAAATACTCTACAGTTCATGCAAACATATAGATTTTTTTCTAATCCAGCTGTTTTGGAAATGTTCTTCTCTAGTCAATCCAATTTATTTTTCAGTGTGCCTGTTACTGTGACAGTAATTCTTCCATCCTCAATTTTGTCCACTGCTTCCAATTTCCTGATCTCTTCCTTTTCCAATTTCAAAAGCTCCTCATTGAATATTGAGCATTCACGTAGAGTTGGCATTAAGCAGATGACACTTTTGTTTTCTGCAATGTTCTTGTATATCTTCTCTGCAACTATTTCTTCCTTTGGAAATAAATTATGTAGCAGCCGACTCTGTAATGCTTTTTTGCCAACTTCTGTGAGTAGTCCAATTCTGATATCTTTCAGAATACTTCCATATTCTTCATCGCTTGCTTGCCTCATATTAGTAGTAAGTTCCTTGTACTCAAAGAAGGACCAAATATTTGTATTTCCGATGCTTCCCAATGACTTCTTCGTGTCTTCATGTGTGACAGTATTAAACACTGGTTGTCCTTTAACTGGAGTAAGTTGCAAAAGATCTCCAAAAACTATGACGTGTTTTCCACCAAATAACATGTCATAGTCTGTCTTCAAAATGTGCTGCATTCTTAAATGCACAAAGGCAAGCATTAAGTTTGAAACCATGCTCACCTCATCAATAATGAGAACTTGCATCTTCTTCAATACTCTTGAAACTTCCAAGGATGCTTCTCCAGTTAGCTTGTTGTATTGTATTTTGTTCTCATGCTCCACTGGTAACATTAGCAAACGATGTAAAGTGATTCCTTTTATGTTATATGCTGCTAACCCAGTTGGAGCAGTAACCACACAAGACAAAGTAGAATCCGTTTTTTGCTGTAGGTAGCTTCTGATGACTTTAATTAGGAAACTTTTTCCAGTTCCAGCTTGTCCGCTTACATACATCCTGATTGGATAATATGATGTGCATGAGCACTCTTTTTTTTCATGTAGAAATCCGTGATCAATTTTTTTTCTGATCTCTTCATAAATTTGTTGCTGCTCTTCATTCAGTTGTCTTTCCAAATTTTGTAAGTCTATAAATTCTTCTTGAGCTTGATTCATAGCCGTTTCCACTTCATTCATGGCTATTGATGCTTCATTTTCAACGATTGGTTGTCCTAGGGGATCTTGACTGAGTGTTTCTGAACTTTGGCTGTCCTGAGAACTGTCTCTAGCTATTTCTGCTGCAATTGTAGTTTCCTGTTCAATTTCTTCATTTAACATTTGCAGATAACTTGAGAATGTACTGCATTGTATGCTGTCTTTGCAAGCATTAAAAGAATCTTCATAGCTTTGAAATTCTCCCAGTAGTTCATCCTCTGTACGCCATGGTTTAAACAACTGTAAAAGAGCCAAGTAGCAAAATTCCTTCTTGTCAGTAGTGTCGCAACTCAGCTTCCTGTGATTTATCAAACTTCCTTTTGTTTGCTTCACCAAACATCCTTCTTCACCAATGACTTTATATTTTCCATTGTTGATGTCTTCTGCGGCTTTCCGTGAATAAATGTAGTTCTGCAGCACTTCATAGAGACACATGTTCTCCAGATGTTGACTTCTCTTGGGATAATATGTGTCCAACATGTTTGATTTCAAAATATCTGTACTTTCTGGGTCATTCTCGGCCAAATATTCAATTTCTCCAACAGATTTTAGTACCCGATTTCTCATTGCTGCAAGGCCTAAACTTGCCCAAATTCTTCTTCTTGATTTCGAGTAGAGACTTGCAGAAGATAACCTATCTGAACATTCGTAGGATCCAATTTCTCGATGCGATAACATCTTCAAACTGAAACTGTACAGCTTCTTACTGACAGTCTTCTCGTGAGAAATCTCTTCCCACATTTCCTTCAATTCTGTTTTTTCTGATTTCGTAATGTAAGACGTTACATATCGAGCAACAGCAATGGAATTGTCAGCTACATACTGTATATCCATGTTAGCGTTCCACATGGATAAAATGACTGGGTTGTAGTCATTTATATTTTTTGATTCTTCTTTTCTTTTTAGGTTGTAGGTATTCTTAGGTGATTTTCTTGTGATAGTATGTCTCACAGCTGACATAAAACTGTTTACTCTTCCATTTGAAAGAACAGGTCTAGGAAATCCAAATCGACATTTAGTGTAGTATTTATCTTTGCTCTTGTATTTCCGTCGACAGTATTTTCCACACCGATGACTTTGGAAACGTAAAACTTGCTCCTTTAACTTTTTCTCTTCTGTGCTTTTTGGTATAGCACATGTTGCATATTCTTCAATGTAAGATAACACTGCTTCATCAGTATCTGTTCCAAACTTTGGGGCATCCTTGATCCACAACAGCATATGAATATGAGGAGCACCTCTTGCCTGGTACTCTTTTCTCCAAAAGAAATCTACTACTTCTCCAAGAGGTGGATTTTTTTTATTGCAGATGAAGGACATCATAGCCTCAAATCTATGATTGAAATATCTGCAAACATTAACCGGATCCAATGAGCACAGTTCTCCTGCTGTCTTGTATTCGATGTTTTTAATGTTTGAATTTGCCTCTCGTAGAAAATCCAGTAAATCATCCCAAGCATACTCAGCACAGCTTAGGGTAACGAACCATGTTGGTGTTCCTAAATTTCGTAACATGCATTTTAATTCACCATGGCGTCGGTACCAATATTCATTTGTCCCACGCTGACAAGCCATCAGATTGATCAGTTGTGTTTCCAAATGATCATCTCGGTGCTGCACTTTCTCCATAAAATCCTTAGCAGACACATTTTGTAAATGTACTCCACTTTTTAAAATGTGATTTACTGCATAAGACAGTGCAGACAAATCGCTTTCAAATAAAAGATGGAACAAATAAGGAATACTTTGTCGAAATCTGGGATCTTCAGCATATAGTCTTGTAGTCCGATACTCAGAAGCTGGAATCTGTTCCGGACGTTCATCGTATCGTCCTCCTTTTCCTTTAGGAAACAGCTGGGGAAAACATCGAGCTTCCAAGCTCTCCTCCCATACACTCACGGGAGTTCCTTTTGCTTTCTTCATCTGAAAGAGATCAATATTGTCTCCCATAACTTCTTTTGAATGAAGAGGATGTATGCTAAAATGTTCATAAATTTCTTCTTCCTTTGACTTGTCCACTTTTTCAATTTGTCCAGTTGGTGTTTCTGTGTCTTCTTGTAAATCTTCTTCTTCTTCTTCTTCTTCTATATAAATTGATTCATACCATTTGTTATTCCTTTTCAAATACAAATTTGCTCTTTGTACTTTCCGCACATCTACCAGCTCCTGCCAAATCTTCTTATTCTTTGTAGGTACACCATTAACCAGAATAATTAATGGTTCAGTTTCCAAAGTATCCGCATCAATAGTTTCCATATTTTTTTTCAAATCCAAGGGCAAATACACCACTCTACCTTTTAAACCTCTCAGTAAATCTGAAGGAGGTAATTTACCAGTTTTGGGCTCCATACGTACTATGGTCTGGAACGGATTAACACATTGAATGAGTATAGACTCATATGTATTTAATTCAGAAAGTTCAGCAGGAATAGCATCCAATTCTAAATTATTATGTACAGCTCTGGTCGGCATTCTATTTTCCTCTAACTTGTTGTAACAGTATTTACAAATACGCTGATCTTCACCCAAATCAAAACAATTTTCAAGAAATATATATGTGGCAAAATCCTTCCACTTATAATTATCTTCATTTTCACTCTTTCTGTAGAGATCAACATTCCTAGTTTGTTTTCTATAATGAGTTCTGCGGCAACAAATACAAGTAAAATTTGGTCTTTCATTAGAGATTATTGCAAATTTTGTTATGTGATCATTAAATGTGTTACTTACAGAGGGTTCTACATTCTCTTCCACTTCTTCCTCATTTACTGTGTCCTTCTCTGCACTGTTTTGTTCAGGACCAAAGTAACAAAACTGAATTTCATCAACAACCTTCTCTACATCTGATACCGTTCCTCGGAACAGAGCCCTATTCAATTCATTTAACTTTATTGCTGGACTTTTGGCAAAATACAACCGTCTCACAAACTTTCTCATTTCAGTATGATGAACAGCCAGCATCCTAAAATGATGGAAAACACTATTACACACTTTTCTAGATAGACAAGCCAGAGAATGACCCTGCAAACCAGTATTCTCTCTCACTCTGCATGGATCCAGACTTTGAAGCACCTTAATCTTCTGTTTTATACTTTTTTTACTATATTCTCTTAGAAACTCACGAAATTTGTCAATAGATTCCTGACGCACAGTGCAAATACTACTACAATTCCAAGTGTACACTGGGGCTTTAGGACGTCTCCCCATAGCCTCATCCGCCATCACTTGTACCTCATCTCTTGGAACCATTATCTCCTTCTCCATTATGCAACCATTTTTCACTTCGTAAGCACGACCTCTGGTGTCAACTGCATGCAGCAAACTATTACTTTGAAAATAGCTCTCTTCATTAAAAAACAGGTTCACTACTTGAACTATGCATCCACTTTCCTAAAAACACTTTACAAAAGTTTGTTCTGTTCACTACTCTTTTCCTTTTGCTATGTGATTTCAGTACATTAACCATTTTGTCTAATGTACGCATCCTATTCAAAATTAAAATGAATAGTTTCCTTTTTAATTCTAATGCCTTTGCTGCAATGGCTTCAATTTCTTTTTTTCTTTTATAAAACTTAGTCTTTTGCTTATATTTCTTCACATCCTTTATCAAATTGGACATAACTCTTCTCTGAAACATTTTTCTACGTATCTCTTTAAACGCTGTTTTTCTATTTATGTAAATCTTTTCAGTTGCAGAAGGTATATTTGCATTAACTAAATTCTCAATTTTTTCCTGTCCTTTTCTTTTCAAAACATTCTTTCCAGCACAGACATTTTGTACATTTTTCCTTCTTTTGAATATATTTTTTAGAAATTGTTTTTTCTGCTTACCAGAAGATTTTTTCTTTTTCCCAACATGAGCATCTTCTACTAACTTTGGTCCTCCAGTTGTCTTCAAATATAGGTTTTTTTTGTGGGTTTTTTTAACTCTGGATTTTGTAGGCATCTTAAATTTTGTTCACTGCTCTTCAGCAATACCTGAAAAAAACTAAAAAAAAAATCCTTTATTTTATTTAAATATATTACTACATTTCTTTTCACAATAGTCACAAAACGTAATTTCTTTGCCAATTTGAAAACACACTTATTACTCTTTTTTTTGGCAAGTGATAATCACTTTTACAGACTGACACATTATAAATCCACTTTTCAGATTTTTTTAAAAGCACATGTCCAAACTGCTTTTTCAGACCACCACCATGTGTATCCTGGGTGACTGCCTACACTCCAGCAAGGGCAAACAGCCTTAGTGATGCTGAATGTATTTGCATTACAGACTGAAACCTCAAACCCCACTCGCTTGTAAATACTGTGCATGATTCTACATGGAAAGCAGCTGGGTGTGTGCTAAGAGTCTGCTTCTGCACCAAAAAATCGCTCCCCCTTTTTCCTACTAATGCAACTGTGAAATCACCAGAGCAAAACGCAATAAATCTCTGCCTGTAATTCCTATTTGCACACAGAGTCATGTTTTCACATTAGTCACAAAACGAAATTTCTTTGCCAATTTGAAAGCACACTTACTGCTCTTTTTTTTTGGCAAGTGATAATCACTTTTACAGACTGACACATTATGAATCCACTTTTCAGATTTTTTAAAAAGCCCATGTCCAGACTGCTTTTTCAGACCACCACCATGTGTATCCTGGGTGACAGCCTACACTCCAGCAAGGGCAACCAGCCTTACTGATGCTGAATGTATTTGCATTACAGACTGAAACCTCAAACCCCACTCGCTTGTAAATACTGTGCATGATTATACATGGAAAGCAGCTGGGTGTGTGCTAAGAGTCTGCTTCTGCACCAAAAAATCGCTCCCCCTTTTTCCTACTAATGCAACTGTGAAATCACCAGAGCAAAACGCAATAAATCTCTGGCTGTAATTCCTATTTGCACACAGAGTCATGTTTTCACATTAGTCACAAAACGAAATTTCTTTGCCAATTTGAAAGCACACTTACTGCTCTTTTTTTTTGGCAAGTGATAATCACTTTTACAGACTGACACATTATGAATCCACTTTTCAGATTTTTTAAAAAGCCCATGTCCAGACTGCTTTTTCAGACCACCACCATGTGTATCCTGGGTGACTGCCTACACTCCAGCAAGGGCAACCAGCCTTAGTGATGCTGAATGTATTTGCATTACAGACTGAAACCTCAAACCCCACTCGCTTGTAAATACTGTGCATGATTATACATGGAAAGCAGCTGGGTGTGTGCTAAGAGTCTGCTTCTGCACCAAAAAATCGCTCCCCCTTTTTCCTACTAATGCAACTGTGAAATCACCAGAGCAAAACGCAATAAATCTCTGGCTGTAATTCCTATTTGCACACAGAGTCATGTTTTCACATTAGTCACAAAACGAAATTTCTTTGCCAATTTGAAAGCACACTTACTGCTCTTTTTTTTTGGCAAGTGATAATCACTTTTACAGACTGACACATTATGAATCCACTTTTCAGATTTTTTAAAAAGCCCATGTCCAGACTGCTTTTTCAGACCACCACCATGTGTAACCTGGGTGACTGCCTACACTCCAGCAAGGGCAACCAGCCTTAGTGATGCTGAATGTATTTGCATTACAGACTGAAACCTCAAACCCCACTCGCTTGTAAATACTGTGCATGATTATACATGGAAAGGAGCTGGGTGTGTGCTAAGAGTCTGCTTCTGCACCAAAAAATCGCTCCCCCTTTTTCCTACTAATGCAACTGTGAAATCACCAGAGCAAAACGCAATAAATCTCTGCCTGTAATTCCTATTTGCACACAGAGTCATGTTTTCACATTAGTCACAAAACGAAATTTCTTTGCCAATTTGAAAGCACACTTACTGCTCTTTTTTTTTGGCAAGTGATAATCACTTTTACAGACTGACACATTATGAATCCACTTTTCAGATTTTTTAAAAAGCCCATGTCCAGACTGCTTTTTCAGACCACCACCATGTGTATCCTGGGTGACTGCCTACACTCCAGCAAGGGCAACCAGCCTTACTGATGCTGAATGTATTTGCATTACAGACTGAAACCTCAAACCCCACTCGCTTGTAAATACTGTGCATGATTATACATGGAAAGCAGCTGGGTGTGTGCTAAGAGTCTGCTTCTGCACCAAAAAATCGCTCCCCCTTTTTCCTACTAATGCAACTGTGAAATCACCAGAGCAAAACGCAATAAATCTCTGGCTGTAATTCCTATTTGCACACAGAGTCATGTTTTCACATTAGTCACAAAACGAAATTTCTTTGCCAATTTGAAAGCACACTTACTGCTCTTTTTTTTTGGCAAGTGATAATCACTTTTACAGACTGACACATTATGAATCCACTTTTCAGATTTTTTAAAAAGCCCATGTCCAGACTGCTTTTTCAGACCACCACCATGTGTATCCTGGGTGACTGCCTACACTCCAGCAAGGGCAACCAGCCTTAGTGATGCTGAATGTATTTGCATTACAGACTGAAACCTCAAACCCCACTCGCTTGTAAATACTGTGCATGATTATACATGGAAAGCAGCTGGGTGTGTGCTAAGAGTCTGCTTCTGCACCAAAAAATCGCTCCCCCTTTTTCCTACTAATGCAACTGTGAAATCACCAGAGCAAAACGCAATAAATCTCTGCCTGTAATTCCTATTTGCACACAGAGTCATGTTTTCACATTAGTCACAAAACGAAATTTCTTTGCCAATTTGAAAGCACACTTACTGCTCTTTTTTTTTGGCAAGTGATAATCACTTTTACAGACTGACACATTATGAATCCACTTTTCAGATTTTTTAAAAAGCCCATGTCCAGACTGCTTTTTCAGACCACCACCATGTGTAACCTGGGTGACTGCCTACACTCCAGCAAGGGCAACCAGCCTTAGTGATGCTGAATGTATTTGCATTACAGACTGAAACCTCAAACCCCACTCGCTTGTAAATACTGTGCATGATTATACATGGAAAGCAGCTGGGTGTGTGCTAAGAGTCTGCTTCTGCACCAAAAAATCGCTCCCCCTTTTTCCTACTAATGCAACTGTGAAATCACCAGAGCAAAACGCAATAAATCTCTGCCTGTAATTCCTATTTGCACACAGAGTCATGTTTTCACATTAGTCACAAAACGAAATTTCTTTGCCAATTTGAAAGCAAACTTACTGCTCTTTTTTTTTGGCAAGTGATAATCACTTTTACAGACTGACACATTATGAATCCACTTTTAAGATTTTTTAAAAAGCCCATGTCCAGACTGCTTTTTCAGACCACCACCATGTGTATCCTGGGTGACTGCCTACACTCCAGCAAGGGCAACCAGCCTTAGTGATACTGAATGTATTTGCATTACAGACTGAAACCTCAAACCCCACTCGCTTGTAAATACTGTGCATGATTATACATGGAAAGCAGCTGGGTGTGTGCTAAGAGTCTGCTTCCGCCACCAAAAAATCGCTCCCCCTTTTTCATACTAATGCAACTGTGAAATCACCAGAGCAAAACGCAATAAATCTCTGCCTGTAATTCCTATTTGCACACAGTCATGTTTTCACATTAGTCACAAAACGAATTTTTTTTTGCCAATTTGAAAGCACACTTACTGCTCTTTTTTTTTGGCAAGTGATAATCACTTTTACAGACTGACACATTATGAATCCACTTTTCAGATTTTTTAAAAAGCCCATGTCCAGACTGCTTTTTCAGACCACCACCATGTGTAACCTGGGTGACTGCCTACACTCCAGCAAGGGCAACCAGCCTTAGTGATGCTGAATGTATTTGCATTACAGACTGAAACCTCAAACCCCACTCGCTTGTAAATACTGTGCATGATTATACATGGAAAGGAGCTGGGTGTGTGCTAAGAGTCTGCTTCTGCACCAAAAAATCGCTCCCCCTTTTTCCTACTAATGCAACTGTGAAATCACCAGAGCAAAACGCAATAAATCTCTGCCTGTAATTCCTATTTGCACACAGAGTCATGTTTTCACATTAGTCACAAAACGAAATTTCTTTGCCAATTTGAAAGCACACTTACTGCTCTTTTTTTTTGGCAAGTGATAATCACTTTTACAGACTGACACATTATGAATCCACTTTTCAGATTTTTTAAAAAGCCCATGTCCAGACTGCTTTTTCAGACCACCACCATGTGTATCCTGGGTGACTGCCTACACTCCAGCAAGGGCAACCAGCCTTAGTGATGCTGAATGTATTTGCATTACAGACTGAAACCTCAAACCCCACTCGCTTGTAAATACTGTGCATGATTATACATGGAAAGGAGCTGAGTGTGCGAAGAGTCTGCTTCTGCACCAAAAAATCGCTCCCCCTTTTTCCTACTAATGCAACTGTGAAATCACCAGAGCAAAACGCAATAAATCTCTGCCTGTAATTCCTATTTGCACACAGAGTCATGTTTTCACATTAGTCACAAAACGAAATTTCTTTGCCAATTTGAAAGCACACTTACTGCTCTTTTTTTTTGGCAAGTGATAATCACTTTTACAGACTGACACATTATGAATCCACTTTTCAAATTTTTAAAAAGCCCATGTCCAGACTGCTTTTTCAGACCACCACCATGTGTAACCTGGGTGACTGCCTACACTCCAGCAAGGGCAACCAGCCTTAGTGATGCTGAATGTATTTGCATTACAGACTGAAACCTCAAACCCCACTCGCTTGTAAATACTGTGCATGATTATACATGGAAAGGAGCAGGGTGTGTGCTAAGAGTCTGCTTCTGCACCAAAAAATCGCTCCCCCTTTTTCATACTAATGCAACTGTGAAATCACCAGAGCAAAACGCAATAAATTTCTGCCTGTAATTCCTATTTGCACAGTGTCATGTTTTCACATTAGTCACAAAACGAAATTTCTTTGCCAATTTGAAAGCACACTTACTGCTCTTTTTTTTTGGCAAGTGATAATCACTTTTACAGACTGACACATTATGAATCCACTTTTCAGATTTTTTAAAAAGCCCATGTCCAGACTGCTTTTTCAGACCACCACCATGTGTAACCTGGGTGACTGCCTACACTCCAGCAAGGGCAACCAGCCTTAGTGATGCTGAATGTATTTGCATTACAGACTGAAACCTCAAACCCCACTCGCTTGTAAATACTGTGCATGATTATACATGGAAAGGAGCTGGGTGTGTGCTAAGAGTCTGCTTCTGCACCAAAAAATCGCTCCCCCTTTTTCCTACTAATGCAACTGTGAAATCACCAGAGCAAAACGCAATAAATCTCTGCCTGTAATTCCTATTTGCACACAGAGTCATGTTTTCACATTAGTCACAAAACGAAATTTCTTTGCCAATTTGAAAGCACACTTACTGCTCTTTTTTTTTGGCAAGTGATAATCACTTTTACAGACTGACACATTATGAATCCACTTTTCAGATTTTTTAAAAAGCCCATGTCCAGACTGCTTTTTCAGACCACCACCATGTGTATCCTGGGTGACTGCCTACACTCCAGCAAGGGCAACCAGCCTTAGTGATGCTGAATGTATTTGCATTACAGACTGAAACCTCAAACCCCACTCGCTTGTAAATACTGTGCATGATTATACATGGAAAGGAGCTGGGTGTGTGCTAAGAGTCTGCTTCTGCACCAAAAAATCGCTCCCCCTTTTTCCTACTAATGCAACTGTGAAATCACCAGAGCAAAACGCAATAAATCTCTGCCTGTAATTCCTATTTGCACACAGAGTCATGTTTTCACATTAGTCACAAAACGAAATTTCTTTGCCAATTTGAAAGCACACTTACTGCTCTTTTTTTTTGGCAAGTGATAATCACTTTTACAGACTGACACATTATGAATCCACTTTTCAGATTTTTTAAAAAGCCCATGTCCAGACTGCTTTTTCAGACCACCACCATGTGTATCCTGGGTGACTGCCTACACTCCAGCAAGGGCAACCAGCCTTAGTGATGCAGAATGTATTTGCATTACAGACTGAAACCTCAAACCCCACTCGCTTGTAAATACTGTGCATGATTATACATGGAAAGGAGCTGGGTGTGTGCTAAGAGTCTGCTTCTGCACCAAAAAATCGCTCCCCCTTTTTCCTACTAATGCAAATATAAAATTACCAGAGTTGTACACAATAAATCTCTGCCTATATTTCCCAACATGTGTAACCTGGGTGACTGCCTACATTCCACCAAGGGCAACCAGCCTTAGTGATGCTGAATGTATTTGCATTACTGAGTCCAACCTCAAACCCTTAAACTATTCTTTTTTTATACCAATACACCTTAATTTATCGTGAAAACATAGTCCATATTATTTTACATGTTCCTCACATTTAAATTTCTCCCAAAACAGAAAATAATAAACACAACTTCAACAAAAAGAATTACATTTCTATTATTCATTTCTTAATTTACCATATACATCTCCTCTCAAACTGTAAACTCACCTTTAAAATTAGTTAGTTGTGAAAGAAATGTGGCACTCAAACAGCAGATTATCAGAGCCAGGATCTCTGTTCTGTACACCTCTCTCCTCTCAGCAGAACCAGATAATGGCAAAGTTTCCCTCTATTTTTCCACACATATACATGTAAGTTTCAAATCTCAGTGCTTCCCCCTTTTTTTCAAATGTAATCACACATTTCTATTGGTTGAAAACCAACCCTTTTCCAAAAGTACCCTTCCCCCAACTTGACTTCTGCCTAGTACCCTTCCCCCAACTTGACTTCTGCCTGCTACCATAGCAACAGCTCATGGAACACTGCTGTGTGGAGTTAGGTCAGAAGTTCACCAAACAATGTTTCAATTCCACAGAGCAAGAGTGCTTGACTTTTCAAACCTTACAGCAAATCCATAGTACTGTTCTTTGGTAACACATTTTTCTGTACCAATACAAAACATGCTTCTATAAATTTACACATACAGCCTAGTTTTTAGTGTAGAATGGTATGAAACAGCCAATCAGTTCTTTTTTTTTATAAAAAAATATGTATGCCTCCATTTCCAAACTGTCTTTCATTTCTTTTTACCATTCTACTGAATTACACCTCCTGAGTGCATCCAGATCTCCTTTGAAGATGTTCACAGTGTGGATTGTAGGACACAGCTATGTCTTCTGGAGTGAAAAGTTTGCAGAGAAAACAGGTATTGTGAGAGACCTTGCTTTGCCAAATGTAGACATTAAATGGATTGGTCAGAGAGGGTTAAAGTGGCACCAATTGATGCCATTGGTGAAATCCTTCATGCAAATCCAACACCCTGACCTCATAATAGTGCACTGTGGTGGCAATGACCTAGGCACTTTGACTGGGGTAGGTCTGGAAATGCTTATGAAGGACACCTTTGCACAACTGTTTTCACTTTTCCCTAAAACTGCCTTTGTGTTTTCCAACATATGCCAAAGGCAAAAATGGAACTGGTCCAATCATTTCTGTCCGCAGATTGACAAAGCAAGAAAGCACGTCAACAAATCTGTTTCTGCTTTCCTCCGTGACTATGGTATGGGTTCCATTTACCACAACAACTTGCGTTACGACATGCAAGACATTTATAGAGGAGATGGTGTGCACTTCAATGATGAAGGGAACAGAGTCTTCCTCTTGAACCTTAGACTCTGCATCGGTACTTACTTGTAGGTACCACTAAAAAATAACTTTATAAACACAACGGCTCTTTTTAGAGTCCCCTAATAACTAAATCTGAATTTCATTTCTTTTATTTATTTTTTTGTTACCGTACGCTTACTGTACGCGTACCCCGTGATTTTTTTTAAAATCAATAAATGTTTTCTTTGTACTTTTCTGTCCTTCTTTGACCCCCTCACAAATGTAAGGGGGTCTGTAACTCTCCTCCTTGCCCCCTTTTCTTGTTATCACTCTTTTTTTTCTGAGTGAAACACACGAAATGGCGGCCGCCGCTTCCTGGTTTCGGCCGATTCGAATGTTTACTAAGATCTAAGAGCCAATCAGAATCGCGATCGCGCACGCCACCGTACGCGTACGGTAAGCTTACGGTAAGCGTACCGTAAGCTGGCTCAGATATATATATTGATTTAAAGGCTATTTTCTCAGAATCTACTGAACAGATTTACACCAAACCTACAAAAGGCACTTCCTTGACCTGAGGACTACCTCTCTGCCAAATTTCTAGTAATTCTGTTCAGCCGTTCGGGCTGTAGCCCTGTCTAAAGGTCCTATGGAAAAATGCATGGGAAAAACGCGTTTTGGGACCCCCCTTTTATCTCAGCCCCCGCTTGACGAATCCCCCCGAGACTTTCAGGGTAGGAGCGGAGCGTAGCGCCCCACCTATTTTGAGAAATTCGCGAGGATTCGTCGACCGGCGCCAAAGTTATTCAAAATAGAATGTTGCGGATTTCCTATGGAAACAGGGTCCTAACTATAACTACCTACTGGCGACCGCCAGTAGGTAATCTATATCTATATCTATATCTATCTATCTATGGATGTCTGTCTGTCTGACTGTCTGTCTGTCTATCTATCCCTATCAGTCTATCTGCCGGTCTATTGATCTATCACTGTAAAAACTAATGTTAAAGTGAAGTTACAGTTTCAATAAAAACCTTCAGAAAATGTGCAGTTACGGTTGCGAATTAAAACCGAACAACCACTGAGATTCGTAAGTTATGTTTAGGGCACAATCCATAACTCTCAGAGTTGCCATGCACACCATAACTGCACACCAAATGCAATAGTCATGACCTCACCCTTACAGAAGGAGATGCAATTAAAATAGTGTAAATCATCCTACGGATGAGCAAACGTATCACATTACTTTCACCACTTTGGCAGCGATGACTATTAATGCAGTATCATAATTTGTTTGAATATGTATTGCTCCTTAATTACAGCAATACATTAGGGGGATAGGCCGTGTGGCACCAATGGTTTCCCCGTTGGTGCATCTTGCGGGTTCCATGAAGCATGTTGTCAAGATGTCATATGTAAATTTTAGGGAATGGGATGTGAAGTGTATCAAAGCATTAAAGACTAGGGGCCATATGTATCATTCCAAATTGCGATCGCAAATGCTGAAATTCACAGAATTTCGCCGTTTGCGATCGCAATTTGGCTCAGTGATATGTATCAAAGAAAAACTGCCTCGCAAAATAAGGAATTGCTAAATTTGCGATTCGTTATTTTGCGATTGCATTTAAGGAATCGCAAATTGCTATTCCTTAAATGCAATGTAAGAAGCACATAAAAAGTGCACTTTGGCCTTAAAGAATCGCAAATTACCACCAACTTCAAGTTGGTGGTAATTTGCGATTTCTCTGAAAAATGCACTTTTTTGCATTTTTCAAAGTGCCATGTTGTGCACATACATGCCCTTAGGGCATGTATGTGTGCTACATATGCACACATGCACATTTCAGGGGTGCAACAGGGTGTCCTTTTGATACCCTGGAACCCTTGAAATTGCATTCTCAATTTGCAATTATCTAATTGAGAATCGCAAATTGAGAATGTCTTTCCATTCATTCCTATGGGCCTCTCGGCCCATAGGAATGAATGGGGAGGTATTCCTTAATTGCGAATCGCAATTTGCAATTCGCAATTAAGGAATATGTAGGATTCGCAAAATTATTTGCAAATCCTACATACATAGCGTTTTGCGACTCTCAAATAGTGATTCGCAAAAAATCGCTATTTGAGAAACACAAAAAATTATTTTCATACATATGGCCCTTGGTGTAATAATGCACAAGACAGACTGCAGCAGTGCAGACTTCCCAACAATTACACAAAACAATGGCAGTAGTAGTAAATGTTGCAGTAAAAGCAGTAAAGGTTTCTTAACACAAGCAGAGGACATGAAGCTGCAGCCCAGGCTTCCTGTGCCTTGCCTTGCACAGAGAAGGCATTCATGGAACGCAGGTGGATGGACCTACACTGCAGCAGTGCATGCCTCTCTCGCACACAGAGGGTGTTACAAAAGCAGAAGCAGTAGAAGTCAGTTTCCTTACATATAGCACAGGTACACTATGACAGCAACAGAGTTAGGGCTCATAACACAAGTCCAGGCAGAGCACAGAAAGGAGTAGTGGCTGAAGTTTGCAATAAATGCTTCAGTCTCAAAGCGGTAAAAATGTAAAAGATGTGCAAACTGTCCTCATAAAGAACCAGTGCAGCATACCACATGGAAATAATGCAGATATGAACTGGAGCACAGTAAGGAGCAATGCACCATCCCCCAACTTAGGGTCAAACCCCCACTTTAATGGGGACAGGCAACAGAGGTTTGAGCCCTGTCCACTCACAAATTCAGGCAAACTCTAATATATCTTACCACTCATAAACAAGCACAGTACAGCATTCAAGAGAGACATCCCCTTTTTGCACCCTGCAGTGGTACTGATAGCAGTGCTGCTCCACGTGCCTTCTACCTTGGCCTGAGCACTCGACCAAGACTGGCCGTAGCCGGCACCAGGCGTTTTCCCGGTGGGCCGGAAGGGGGTGGGCTGGTTTTGGACTGGTGAGGGGCGTTTCTGCTACTGAGGGCCGGTTTTGCAGCAGTGCTGCAATATTGCCCTCTGTAACAAAAGCAGCAGCGGGGTTTCCCACCAGTACCCCACCCCTCCCCCCAACCTCCTCCGGGCCGGTGTGACTTAATTGCCAGTGCTGGTTTCCTTTCTCAGTCCGGCCCTGACTCGAGCCACCCAGACCTGTAAAAAAATGGATGCTGGTTAGAGAATGGTAAATTAAAATGCAATGCAACATGCATAGATAGTCAAAAGTATTGTCAAAGCCAACAGGCCAGGCTTTTGTTAGGGGAACTGTTTGGTAATTGTTGCTTGATATTGCGTATTGCCTCCAGCTGTCCTATAATAACAATCTCAAAATGAAGTAACATTTTGGGCAAATTTAATGTGGAAGCTGGGAGTATGCCAATTTTCTGAATAGACTACATTAGCAGAGTTAATCCACATCTTAAAAAAAAGTGTTATGAAAAGAAATGTAAAGATGAAGGGGCAGATTTACAAGTCCCTTGTGACAACTTTACGCCGCCGTTGCGTCACTTCTGTGACGCAGCGGCATCGTAAACAATGCGCCACGTTGCGACATATTTACAACATGACGCATCTAGGGTGATGCGTCACGTTGTAAAGCCCTGCACTAAATTATACTTGCGTCAGGTATAATGTATGCCGGGAGGACGTTCCGACGTGAGATAGCCTCGTAAAAGTGATGCAGTGAAATCAACAAGATTTCACTGAGTCACTTTTGCGACGCCACTGTGTCAAAACCTTGCACCTGCTTGAAGCAGGCATAAGAAGTGACGCAGTGTAGTGGGAATAGGCATTCCTGACCATTGCTGGATTTGCATCGTGCTTGAGACACGGCTCCAGCAATGCGCTGCCCTTACGCCAAAATATGCACCACGCATCTGTCAATACTTGCGCCACAGTGCGCCGTATTGTAAATGCGACGCATCCATGGTGGCGCATGGGTTTTTTTGTGTAACGCAAATTAACTGGCTCACATCTGCTAATATGCAGAAATGCACCAGTTCTTGTAAATCTGCTCCGAAGTTTGTATTTTAAGTTCTAAACGTAATAGGTATATACAGCAAACATTGCCCCGTGGATACTTTTGAGAAAGGGGCAGTATTTAAGAAGCCTCTATAAAAGCATTCCTCTTTGTGAACAGTAGAAGTGATATGTTATCATGACAGCAAGCTCATACAAATTATGGTGCAAGAATGAGACGTAAAAAGCACTGTGCCTTTATGACAAGTGAAGGCAACCAGACAGCAAGCACTTAATAAATGTAAAAGATATAAATCAAAAATTAAATTTTCATTCTGCCGGCAAAGTAAATACATCAGAGAACACACACTGGCTCTTAATCACAAGCTACATGTTGAATCTGCAGTGTAATAAAAGGAATACTTGATTCCCCATTCCAAAAGACTCATGGGAACAAATATGGGGCTATACAACTATTCTCAGAATGCCATGTCCTTTATCAACACCATGCTCTCAAAGGCAAACCATGAAAAACACTGACAGCCGCTGAATAAAGTGGACTGACCTAAAGCCCACTCTTCTTCTTACTGCGCTTTATTTGTTGAATATACAATATGAGCTCCTCCTGACAGCTAAAGTAGCCAGACTTAAATAGGCAAAGAAAGATTTTAGCGTCACTTGCAGCTTTACTGAGGCTCTATGTCCAGAGGGAATGATGAATCATAGACATCACAGTCTTGCAATTGTTTTGAAATGGGAAGCTTTTGTTAACACTTCACTTTCTGGCAGATTTTGTAAGTCGTCTTTCTAATGCTGTTAAAGCACTTTATTGCACTGTCAACCTCTCCAGCCACTGTTTGATGTCAATAAAATCGAAGTTGTGAACCTGTATGTCTGACACAGGAGTAAGGTGCACACCTATTGCAGAATGGCGCTTTTGTTATGGTGAAAGAAATCTCAAATAAATATTCCAACAAAGTCTTTGTTACTGTAACTCCATATTTTATTCTGTAATTCTTTCCTAAAGCTTGTTTGCAATATCTATCCATATCATAATACTTATTTTCACATTCTGAAAAAGTTTTGTTCAATATTTTGTAAAACCATATGCTATATATTCTCCATATAGCCAGCATCCAAATTCGAATCAAAACATAGGTTTATATAGATTGATACTGCAAACAAACTTTACAAAAGGATGAAAGATTAAAATATGGAGTATCAATAACAAAGAATATATGGTCCTGTTTATTAAAAAGTTCTTTTAGAATGAAAAAAGTGACATTTCTGCAATAGGTGTGCATGGTTTTGCAGCATGAACCCTTTTCTGGATTCACATGCAGTGCAGTATTCCTCCATCTAGTGAAATTTTTTTTTTAAAAAAAATGGATCACAATGCTTTGGGGTAACACGCTGGTAGGATGAGCAGAGTGCGGCCAATCGGATTTTTGGTTATATTCAGGCTCCCTTGAGCCGGTGGGGCTGACGAGCCCATGGCTACGCACCTGCGCGCCTTGAGTGGTACTTTACCTGAGAATTTTTTTTGGCAGCCTACGCAGCAACCCTACACACACACCTACTCCCTGCTGACGAGAGGCAACTACCTCGAAACACGTGTCCAGGGATGGCTAACGCGACACTCATTTTCATTTTAAACTTTTGGCATAGGCGTACCCGCCGACGCTACTTCATGGACCACAATGCTTTGGGGTAACACGCTGGTAGGACGAGCAGAGTGCGGCCAATCGGATTTTTTTTTCTTTTTTTTTTCCCCTCCATCTAGTGGTTAGGTCCAGAATAGTCTTTGTTTTTTTTTTTGTTTTTTTCTTGTTTTGATCATTGTCGACCACCATTTGGTATATATATCACACTAGAGGGTTCTCAAGGTGGAGTAAGACAAAGCATCAAACATCACTAACTCCGAATGAATGCAACTCACAAAAAGTGATGGAATGCTACTATACTAGAAGGGGAAGTCAGCGTGTGTGAAAAGGCGGGGGGAGAGGGGAAAGAAATCTTTTCTTTTAAAGACGAGAACCCTCACTCACCCGAGGGTGACATGCTTCATCATTGGGTCCCCTCTTGCACACTGCAACCGCAAGGTATACAGTGTGGGCTACAACTCTCAGAGAAGCAAGGAGAGGAGCGTGAGGTGTTTTATGAGGTTGCCAATTTAGGCAGGGGGAGTAAGGGGCAGAGTGTAAATCAAAAAAGTTGTGAATAGGTAAAACTAGCTACAGGGTAACAGAATTTACTTTACTAGTAGTTCCCATCAGCTAGGGTTAAAACGAGGTGATATAGGATTGAAATAATATCCTAGTTCTCAGTGGTCGACATGTTTCTGCCAGGTGACTACTCGTTCGCGGCATTCATCAGGACCTCTCAGTAATATCACTCTGCTACAAAAATAATGGAATAAAAACCATACTCAATAATGAGGTATTTGTAACAACAGAACCAGCTGCAGTCCGGTCCAGTGTTTCTAGGGGTAATGTTAATTTACCTCTACCTTTCGAGGAATGATGCCTCAGATCATTAATTACTTATGTTGATCTGTATCCTTGCGTGCATGACACCAACCATTTGGTGCCAGGTACGTCAGATGGTGCCCTGGAGGTCGTTGTATGTGTAGCCATCTTCAGATTCTTTTTTTCGCCGTTGGGTCTGGAAGCAAGACGGAACGCTCCAAAATATTTTCTGGAAAATTCTGAAAAACAAGAGAAGAGTGGAAAATCGGATTCCACCGACCATCGACATCGCACCGGAGATAAAAACAGAACTCCGACATCAACACCACAACTACAACAGAAGACTCCAAAGTCGACAACTGGCGAGGTAGGGCCATGGAAAACACCCCCTTCAAATTCTGCCCCTAGTGCCTCCACAAGTTTTCTCAACGCGATCCACACAACGTGTGCAACCTCTGTCTACCCAAGGACCATAAGGACAAAGATTGTGAGGCCTGCCCGGTGCTCCTACTAAAAACTCTCAGGACACGCCGAAAGCAGAGAGAGGCCCACGCTCTGAAGAAAACTTCCCAGAAGGACCTAGGTTTCTCCAGCAACGAAGAGGATCATGGAGTGCTGGCAGAATCGGATGTCAAAATTCTGGAAGGTGACTCCGAAAACCCCAACCCTACAAGAAGGCGAGCGATCCAGTGAAGAAGACGGATAAGGTAAGACACCATACACATCCGTCGGAACTGAAGAGCCACGAAAACAAGACGCACCCTAAGGCAGCTCCGGCACCGAAGAAAAAGGTGATCAATGGCCAGACGCGATCCTAAGAACCCCACGGAACCCTACCAAAGGGCAACGGCAATAGAAAATCATTCTTGGAGGAGCAACTCTTTTTTCTACCTCTAGGAAACGTTTTATGACAGGTCTTGTGAAGAAGCTCTTGCATGTTTTCCCTCTGGTATACGATACGATGGCTGTGAGGTGTACCTTTATGCTAGAGTAGTTAATGTGACTGTCTAGGAGATGGGTTAGATATGTGATGACTATTTCCTGTGTGTTGGGTTGATTTCGTTTGGTTGTTAGCTGTGCACCAAGTGGTGTATCGCTTCCATTTTGTGGCATAGCATTTCCTTGTTGTTTGTTTCCTTGCTTCCTTTAGAATTTCCACTGTTGGACGTTGAGAAGCTCCCTCTCTACCTGATTGGTTAAGAACATCCTCTAATTTAGTACATTGCTGAGTTTTTAGGCGAATGCTGTAGCAGAGGGAATTATAGGACGTGATAAATGTTTAAACAACTCCGGTTCATGACAATCTGGTTGTGCTGCAATGCAGTGCTGAAAGCCACGTATTACTTACATTTCCTTGCCTTTATAGTTCCAGAAAGAACAATTTTTTGGGTTTAAAACGTTTTTCCAAGATTTTCTTACTATAAGATTTTCAGAACATAAACCCTAGGTTATGAGCGTTGTCCCACATTTTCGTGAGAAACGTGACACCATCTGTGTTGCACAAATGGTGCACATGTAAGACACCTTTTCCTTCTACACTTATCGCACAAAATACGGACACTCAATTTTTTTTATTCCAAGGAAACTTTTATTATATTTCTGTTCATTTTCTCTCGACTACTACTGAACATTTTAATTTAAGGGAATGTCTGTGGACTTTCTATTGTGACGAGCTTTCAATTTCATAGCCTTTCATCTCTATTGAAGAATGAAACTGAAAGATAATATCCATTAACAAAGAAACCGACGCAGAGTGAAACACACTAATGTGAATCATATAAAATAATTTCAGCTCTTAATTTATAACTCTCATGTTTGTGGAAAGGTAATGGTCTTTTTATGCGAACCTCAATGAACTGTCATTATACGCGCTTAGTTAAGTAATCTGAAGGAGGCATATAATGACTGGGGGTGCCTACATTTGGGGGTTGTGAGTGTCAGTTTGGGAAATGATAGCTCGTGGGCTATGCATAAATATGTGTCCCAAAGTGCAGATTGCAAATGAATGACGTGTGAACCTGGCACTATGAACAGTTATTTTTTTTGTAGGGGCTGGGGCAGTGGGTGGCTCTCCCAACAAGGAGTTTGGATAAAATTGGGCACATTTAGCATTTTACAACTCACATTCCAATTAAATTGACTAAGCACGTTGGGATTTAAAAGGAAGTTTCAAAGAGAACTCGTGGAATATTCCAATAATCTCATGGTGTGCCAAGAAAGACTTATTTTAAGCAGATGTACGTGGGGTACGCCCTAGTGAAAGCCTGGACAAAATTCTGACAAAGACCCTCATTGCTCAATCTGTTTGCCACAAAAATAGCTAAAATGCCACAAGTTTTACAAGCAGTTTAAGTAGACTAGATATGCAATTTGACCGCGCCTCAGTTCATTGATAATCTATTAACAGCATCTTTCTTCACCTCTACAATCCCTGTTTTAATGCTACCGTTCTACCACTTCAAATAGATTTCCATTAATTTATCATGACTGAGAATCTAATTAGAGGGGGCTGTGAAGAAAAATGTAAAGTTATGCAGATCTCCTAATCTTAACCAACAGAGCTACCCCATTGTTTAGTCAAATTTCACAGGGTCAGGCCTCGAAGCTATCAAGTCAAGTAACTGAAAACTTAGAAGCGGAGGCATCAGATTTATTAGTCAGGTTACACCAGTCAAACAGGCTGTCACCTCACAAAACAAAATTGAAGAATTGTTCAAAAATGTGTTCTAATATAAATAGTGAAATGCCTTTATTTAAGTAGTGAATGAATATCCACAGTTTCAAGTCAACCCGACCCCACCTTCCCACGGTACCAAGGAAATAACAGTGTCCAGCCATTTTGTTAAGGAAATTAATGAGTTTTATCCCCCAAAAAGCTTATTTTCATTCATAACTACAATTCTTTGCACCACAGAGACCAGGCATGCATCATATGTTCGTAGAAGCCACCAAATACATGTGGCACTCAATCCTATTTCATGATGTCCATCAAATGCCAGATGTGGTTAGAATATGCCAGGGATAGCAAAACCTTATGAATAGGATGCTCACAATATGCTGACTGGACCAGCTTCTAGCATGGTCATCATAGTGCCTAAAATGCTCACAATATGACAAGAAGACACCATAATACCTAGAATGTGCATAATATGCTGAGGAAGGCCATCTCATCCCACAGCCACCATTGTGATCAGAATGCCCATAATATGCCAAGGAGTTACACCTTTCGCCTGGGTCTCCATTAATGCCTATACTACCCAGAATACCAATACACAATGGGCCATATTCTCATTGAAGTGGTGGAGAGAGGCAATATTTTCCCTTCGACCCTCCTGATATATCTGGCAAATTCTCGATATATCTAGTTATTTAGTGGAGAGAGGCATTAGCCTTCTTGGCTTAACCCCTCTCTCCGCCACTTTGGAAACGCGAGGCTGCACACTATTCTCAGGTATATGGTGCAGCCTCGCGTTTCCCTCTGCGATGGCGCTAAGTTTCACAACTTAGCGCCAGCGCAGGAACCTTTGCACCAGAGTGCAAGGGTGTCTGCAAGCAGGGAGGTTTGTTTATGTACAGGAAGGTGTCCCTACCTGCACATAAACAAACCTAAAATGCCAGTTTGTAACTTACATGTGTGCTACTTCGTGCAGCCCACATGTATGTTACGAAACAGCATTTTTTTAAAAGGATTGTTTATGTACAGGAAGGGACACCTTCTTGTACATAAACAAACCATGGCATGTTGCTTTTTCCATGTGTGCTGCACAAGGAAGCACACATGGAAAAAGCAAAAACGAGGAGAAATAAAGCATTTCTCCTCATTTCTCCACCTTAAGACCAGATTTTTCCTGGTCTTAAGTTTGGCGCTACCTCCTATTTACGCTGCCCTTGAGAATAGGAGGTAGCGTTGAAATCAATGGGTGTTGCGGTGGAACGCCCACCGCAACACCCACTAAACGTGGCTTAACGCTGCCTTGTGAATAGGGCTAAGCCCCTACCGCCACCACAACGTCACTGAAGGTGACGTTGTGGTGGCGATAGGGGCTTGAGAATAAGCCCCAATGAGTGTCAGATTCTAGAGCTGTTAATGTACCGCTGTGCCCATAATCATTTACACAAGCAAAGGCCTTCAGGAATACTCACACATGTACACGTAGAAACTCTCTCACACATATATTCATATGAGCACACGATATTACCCACTTTCCACACACACACGCACACACACTCACACACACCCCAACACAGTCAAGGATGTATACTCACATAAACCCACTCATCCCAATCAGACCTCCGACCCGTTACCAGAAAGTTGAGTATTATTTTGGGGGGGATATTCCTAAGCCTTGAATAGATGACAACACAGTTCTAAGAGAATCTCAGCTCAGCCCTTTGTTACACTGGTACAAGCAGCAAGCATCTGTGTTACGTTCATGCAGTACCAAACAAGAAAGTTAAGAACAAAGCACAATAAAAGTCCCAAACAAATAAAAAGAAACACAGGACAAGGTTAATGAGCATAAAGGCACATAAACGATTAGACATGGTTAAGGGGTATCAGTGATGTGGGTTTTTAAAGGTTTAAGAGAAAAAGCATCAATATATCACAAAGTACAAATTGAAAGTCATAATTTGCGGTTGACTAGGCTCAATCTATAATGCAGCTGAGGCCAGGTAGGTCAACTGGTCAAACCACTCAATGTTTTTACCTAAGGGTATAGAAGATTCTTCATTCTTCATAGTCTTTCAGCGGAACAAGGCAGGATTTAGAAGCTGCTCAGGTACATTAACGTTTCATACATTGGTGTTGCATTCCCGTGGAAGCCTCCAGTTTTGGCGTCAAAAGCAGAGAAGCTCAAAGTGAAACAGAGCAGGATTGTTTAGCCGCTGAGGTCTCTTCACTGCTGGGGTAGATTTGGCACTGAGGTCCAAGGTTTTACTTACACTTTGTTACTTTTTTGGATCTCAAAATCCTCAAGCAGATAAAGGTTAGAAGCTGTAGCCAGGGCTCCACAAGCCAGATACTTCAACTGAAAGGTTCTGCTGAAGCTTTTCTTTACTTTTTGGCAAAAACCTCCAAGTGGTATGTATCTGGATATCTTACCCATCAAGGGTGCACCCTCCCTGAAACAGCCTCAGCGACCTGTTCCAGTCCTCTGGAGGTGGAAAATGAAGATATTGCACAACATTCTTCATGCTTGAAAAGTTCCTCCTAGTCATCCTACAGCACTCACTTCGATAGGGTGACTTCTTGACACTAGATCGTTCTCTAGCCAGGGATCTCTCACCATTAGTCCAAACTGGCCATCCAGGCCTTCTTCAAATTAAGGAACCTTTCTACCTTTTTCTGCTCAACCACTTGAATCTTGTGGTGAAGTGCCAGTATCTAGGTGCTGGCAAGAGTCAGGAGTCCTTGGTCTTCTTTCCTTTAGCAGGCAAGCAAACACTTCATTGTCCCAGATGTTAGGTCCAGAAATATTCTGACACACTGATGGTAAGGTGCCAGTTTCATCCCGTGCACAAGCCAGTGATTGGGGAATTCCTTACTCCCAAGCCTGGCAACGTTCTAGCCAAAATCCAGGATAATTGTTTTCCCTTCTCAGTTTAATGAATACCTTCTCATACTTCTACATTCAATGTGGCCTTCACTATCATTTACCTGTAGGAGACCTATCTGCCTCTAAAGCTACTCCAATATGAAGATGTGGGCTATTGCCGTCTCCCAGTGCTAGAGCTGGGTATGTTTCTTGCTGGGAGGTCAGACCGAAAATCTAGAGTGACTCTGGGCATAAATGGTTTTGGTTCCTGAGATCCCTACTTGGGATGTTCACTTCAAAATTAGTAACTATTAAGATTGCCCTTTTACATTGCTATCTTCTCCTGACCACCTCCTAGATGGCTACCCTGAACTAAATGGTCATTCTTGAGCCCGCCTGTTCCCCAAAGCAGCACATTGTCCACTAGGGGACATTCACTAGCAGCCAGTCTGGCATGTGCGTTAAAGTATCTGGAGCAAAGTTAGTGGGCAAGACAGTTCAAAACCAGTTTGCTCTCAGGCAGAATAAAGTGCAGCTTTTAAAACAGTTGCTTTTCCATAAACATTTTGAAAACTCTACTGTTGCCGTTGAATTAGATTTTTAATAACAAGTGGAAAATAACTTTGAATGAAAGGCCTATGATTTTCCCAGGTGACCCTACAGAACAAAACCTTTATTCATAAGTAGGACTGCTCATGGAAAATGAGTAAACAGCCTCTATACCTTTTCACTCTGGGGCCAATTTTATATATTAGATACTCGGCCCTGTGGATTTTCAAAGCATAGTCAAGGGCGGCGTACCTAAAAGTTCGAAAATTGGCTTTCCTGCAATTTGGCAACTCACTTTGCATTTCCATTCGATACTGTGGGGCTTTTAAACTGCAGCCCAGCCAGAGCAGAATGGTGCTCTTTGAAGTGATACACTTTGGTGATTTATTTGTTTGTTGTAAATATGCACTGCAACTCACACACGACTTAACTTTCACAATGCGGATGCATTTTCTGCATCAATTTACCGTAGCCTTATTGGAAAGTTAATTAACTAGACCTGGGAGTAATTCTACTCACCCTGGTGAGTAATTTCTGTAATTCCACATTACTTTTTGATGCAGAATTACCAATAATTATGCGATCACGCCAGCTTGCATAATTAAAAGTAATTTCTGAGGGAAATAAGCACAGAAACAAATTATTCTTCTCGCTTAATTATGTGGCATCTCACATAATTTTGCGGTTATTCTGCATTATTACGCTACTGCAAATTATGCAAGTTACTCCCACCCCCAGGGTCCATAAAAGTTGGCAAATCATAGAGCATTATGCACATAAGGTGATTTCCTGAATTAGTCTTATAATTTTGTAGTTTGTTTGCACCTTAGACCATTGCAGTGGTGCAGAACTATGGACAATATCCATGGAAAATCACACCAATTGCATTGGGGGCATACAAGAGCTTCATTGGGAGGTGCTATACTATGGAACTATACTACCAGCAAATCTGGCGCAGCACCTGTGTTTCAGGCCACTGCACACGTAAATGAATACGTTTATGCAGTGTCGTTTGTTTGAGTAACACACAGGAAAATTTGTAAATCCAGGAGTGACACTTGCACATGCTTAGCTCATTTGCTGACTAATGTGAATCTGGAGGCAATCACATGCAAACAGAGTAGTTTTTTTCAAAGCAGTAGAGTCTGCACATATCCTAGCTACGTAAACCACATGTAGTTTTCCAACTCACTATTTTGTGGTGCTTTGCTACCACACTACGCCATTGCTTTTATTGAACATTCTAAGACTAGCATAACCCTCAGATGAGGCTTTCTGCCATGAAAATCAAAGGTTTTTAAACAGTGTAGGTACCTTTTGAAGGCAAACCCATCCTATTGCAGTGGCAAAGAGCATAATTCTCTTCTTCTCGTCAGAAAACCTCAGCTCTAGAATCCCTACAAATTACGTGGAGCTGTACTACTCTGTTGCCAACTTGATGTGTCTGATTGATTTTCTTTCCACATTGAACCAAATTAAAGAAAATGCACTGTGTGGCCATAATCACCTGGATCCATTAAATTGGAGTTATTATCCATTTTGGAACTGATTTGATACTTGGTGGCATATTGGACTAGTATGCTGGAGCTCTTTAGAGCGGTTGAAGGCACAACACCCAGTGGTTCCTTTTATCTAAGGGGAAAGAGAGCAAAAGGGTAATGGAAAATAGGCTCAACATAACATGACACTATGCCTTCACCAGTGGTATGTAGCTCCACCCCAGGAATTATTTGCAATAATTTGCCTGCAACGTGAATTAGTGCACAACTTTGAATGAGTAAGAAAGAGTGCAACCTATGTAATTCAGGCTACACCTGATTGAGTCTTGGACTCAACAGTACATTATGAATTTTAATGTATGCTACTTTCTGGAGTTCTGGTTTTGCATAGAACCCCAGTAAGTACGGTCGGACAACATGGATATCAGAATCCACCATTATGATCATGACACTCAACTCTGAAAGTAAAGCCATTTTATGACATGTGGCGACTGCTTTGCTACTTTCCAAGCCTACCTCACACTGATCTCTAACAAGACTGAGTTTTTGCATATCACCCGTGACTGCAAACAACAGCACACACAAGGCTGAATCAGCAAAATGTATCTTTATGGTGTCACTACCTCATTCATCAACCCCACAAAACTCTTGGACTTTTACATTAACCCCAAGCTCAACTTCTAGATTCACACTGCACACAAGAACATGATTATCTAGGGTCAATCCATGCTGCTCCTTATATTGAAGCACTTCATACTTTAAGCAGGCTGTAGAACTACGGTACAGGCCCTGGTTTTCTGACATCTCAAATGATTCCAGGTCTGCATCTCTGAGATCCACTTGCTCCACTGAAGAGCAACAAGCGCTCAGCAGCACACTTTAATAAAGGTCTTAGCAAGTATGACAGGATCACAGTTGCCATCGGCGATCTTTATTGGCTTACAATACCTGTCCACATCGCACTTTAGACTCTATTGTAATGGCAACAGAGTTCCCTCCCCACCAAACTGATGTCCTGTCTGCCTCATTTAGTCAGCGGAACTTGTTAATGTCAGCGATAGAGACTACTCCCTCTCCGCTGCTGAAATACTCCTCCAAAGGACTGATGACATAAGGGCTGGTCATTTGTCCGCCCACCCTCTTTAGAGTGGGCTGACCATTGCCCAGATTTTGCTTTCAAACACTACCATCCAAAACGTGGTGGTAAATGAAAGTATAAACATTTGAATGACCCGCACTCCATGACAGAATACACCCATACTAAAGGAGCCATTGTGTTTTTTTATTTACAAAAAGAAAATCCCACTTTGGGACTTTGTTTCTGAAAAAAAAACCACATATTGAAAGTGATACTGATCCACAACAGCGGTTCGTGCCTATGTAAGAGAGATCTGCAGGGGTACTGGACATCTCTAAATCTAAGATATGGTTACTCCGTCAGGATTCCAGAGTATTTTTCTCTATCCCATTGACATACTAAATACAGCACTCCATGATCTAAATCAGCCTCTCTGGCTCTTGGTGGAGCACACATGGCATGTTGTAGAAGCATGACCAGACTGGAAATCAGTAAATGCAGGAAGAAAAAGATTGGGTGCCATGCTGTGTACATCTTATAGGATATGAAGACTATCTCAGTCCAGATTCACCAGGCACCATCCCGCCCTCATTTCACAAAGAGCTGAAAGGCCATTTTTTCAATCATTACCTCGTCACAGTGTAGCAAACTGGCTGCCTCTATACCTGCTGCCTGCTCTCATATTTCTCTTTACACACCTACACACCTGCTTAAGCACTTGGATGCACTCAGGGGTGATTAGTGGGCTCTACAAATCCGCATAACATAACATAATAATATAACACTATCTACTTTAAAAGATAGGGGTGTACTATATAAGTCACATATGTTGATACATGTTATTGAGGGGAAAATTTGGATTTTGTTCCTGTGTGTAATATGCATAATACCACAAGAATTACAGACACAATGTGAATTCCACTTCAGTGGTTGTCAGTGTGAACATTTGTCACTGCTTGTGCCCTCGCTTACAAAAGGCGACCAGTATTTCGGCGCAGTATATTGCCCCTGCAGCGCCAGCAGGGAACATATAATTTCACAGTCCCCACAAAACATTAAACCGCGTCTCTCCTGAGCAAGCAATACACAAACACTGTTAGTTTAGAAAAAACGAAAATTGTGCATAAGACTCAAAACCCAATAATAGTCAGGATGTCTGCACGCTAGTGCCTGCACAATGAAAGCTTTGCACAGCCTTACTTATAACCTGCATAATTATATTTTGCAGAAGGATTCATGTATAAATGATAGAAACTGTAGTTTCGATAGTCCAGAAAAGCGGTTTCTGTTTCAGAGTTTGCCTTCCCTTTGGCGGTGCGAGCAGCAGCCCATTGTTGTGGTGGGTGAGGATCAATTAATGTAATTGACTTAGGAGGCAAGAAATATGATTATCGTTCTATTGATGCTGAGACTTGTTTTCTGCTGTCTGCTGCGGCCCAGCGTGATCGATGCTCCAATAACTTCCCCCAGTCTTTTTCCTCTGACTCACCTCGCACGTCCAGGGCGTCTAGGTTTATTTCCCCGTTCTTCTTCTGTGACATTAAAGAAAGACAAAACCGGTTCGCAATAAGCAAGATGTAACAGCAGCATTTAAGTGCAGAAGCCAGATAAGACATTAGCGACAACCAACACTGTAAATTATATTTAATTGCTCTGGAAAATTCTATGTTGCCTCTGTTGGGATTGGCTTGGCACACTTACATATGTGTTATAACCCCACAAACCAAGGAGATGGGAAATATGGAACTTTTTCTTGTATAATGGAAACAATCGAATCAATCTGTCTGGCAGGTCTGAATAGAAAGCAATAAAGGAGAACGCTCAGGGGCCTATTCACAGAATCTATTATTTTTGTATGTAAAGTTGTACTGCTCTGCCTGCTCCAAAGGGGAATTCACCAACCTTCAGCCAGAGATCCCCGCCTCTGCCTCTCCTATCTATGCTGTGCAGATATACCCACCCCCTCCCCCCCCCCACCCGGTGTCGGAGATCTCCGCCTACATAGGTTTGGGGTTTAGTAGTGGGACATGATAATACAAAACTAGCCCACACATAAGAGTAATACAAATGCCATGAACAAAGCACAGTTTTAAATCTGCTACAGTAGCACTACTGACAAATCATGTTGAAATGTAGCCTAGCCTTGGAGAAAGCCAAGTACCACACATGGCAAACCACCGATCCTGCACAAACTTCCATAGAAATCAATGGAGGCAGACAATAACACTAATATATAGGGACAATATAAAATAAAGGGAATACAATTTTAAATTAAACTTTATGTACATTATTGTTAAGTTTATTATTAGAATGTTTTTTTAAATAAATATAAATTTTTTCATATACAATTTAGTAAACTGCATTGTAAGCGTATATTTGTTTCAAATGTAAATGAAAAATAAAATAATGCATATCTTGCTTCCAAGATTGTAACACATTCAGCATAAATGATACTGTACGGATGGAGGAGGGAAATTAACATTTAATCTAATCTAATTTAAAAAGATAAAAATGAATTCTTCAGGTTCCTATTGCGTTCAGATGTGTATGTAGGTGAATTCAGCAAATTTCATAGAACGATTTCAAACAGTGAAAGGAAAGGGAAGGAAAGTCTGAATAAATCTGGATATTCTTTTTGTTTGTTGTTGTTTTTTTTGTTTCTAAGAGGGAGAGAGGAAGTGTCTGCCAGTGTCGGACGTCGGATCTTAGAGGCGTCAGAGGTGGTTGGAGATTAAATTCGTAGAATTTGGCAGGGGTCTTAGAGACTCTAATCCCCAGATATTTGAAATTGTCAGTTGCTACAACTAAGCGGAGCCCGCGGGGAAGTGTAGGCAACACCCCACTAAGGGTATACATAACGGACTTGGACCAATTTATAGAGTAACCAGCAAATTCTCCAAAAACCCAAAAGATGTTTAGGACCCTATGTAGGGAGGCCGTAGGTGATGCCAGGTAGAGCAGAATATTATCGGCATATAGGGAGATGCGGTGCTCCCAACCTGGGTTCTATTTAAGGCCTCTGACTACAGGGTCGTTATGAATTCACATCGCCAGTGGCTCAAGGGTCAGGGCAAATAGGAGCGGGGACAAAGGGCATCCCTGCCGGGTGCCCCTGCCAAGGACAGAGGTGGAGGATATCCTATTGTTCACTACTCCCCGGGCCAGGGGTTCCTGATAAAGAAGCCCGACCCACCCAATAAATTCCGGGCCCATTCCCAGCTTGCGAAGCACAGCGAACATGAAGGGCCATTCAATGGTATCAAACGCTGCCGCCGTGTCAAGCAACACCACTACAGCATCCTCACTGATGGTCGCGGCCCGGCCCAGTACTCCGTGGAGTCGGCGCAGTTTGAGAGCAGTGTTCCTTGCGGGCATGAACCCCGACTGGTCTGGATGGACCAGGTGGGTGATGACCTTGAGCAGTCGGGAGGCTAGGACCTTTGCCAAAATCTTTGCTTCGACATTTAACAGCGAGATCGGTCTGTAGGAGGAGCATTTGTGCCTTGGCTTGCCCTCTTTGTGGATAACAACGATATTAGCTAGTCGTTGATCTGCGGGTTAGCAGGCCCAGTTCCTTGTTTGCTAGGAACATGTTAGTAAGGGACGGAGCGACTTTACTCGCAGTGAGTTTAAAGAGCTTGATGTGTAGTCCATTGGGACCCGTAGCCTTCCCTCCCCGCAAATCCTGAATGGCTTTACTCACTTTGATGTCGGTAATATCTAAATCGAGCTCAAGGCGTTCCTCTTCCGTAAGTGACGGCAGCGAGATATCTCGCAGAAAGGAGGCTGCCTCCTCAGTAGAATGCAGAGTTTGTGTCGTGTAGAGGGCCTGATAGTACTGCCCAAACGCATCCACTAAGTCCTCTGGAGCAGTGAGACGCGTCCCAGAAAAATCTGGATATTCCTAAGTTTTTTTAAGCGTTGGTGGTGGCATTACTCTGAATCTAAACAGGCTTTGACAAATCCAATAGGTCTGCATTTGCTTTTGTGTTTGTCAGTGCTAGTTTTGTTTTATCATGGTTTTTGAAAAACTTTAAAGCTGAGCCTCAACAATTAAAAAAAAAAATGGATAAAACCAATA
Organism: Triturus cristatus; assembly: GCF_964204655.1. Lineage (NCBI taxonomy): Eukaryota > Metazoa > Chordata > Amphibia > Caudata > Salamandridae > Triturus > Triturus cristatus. The sequence continues at coordinate 473,494,827 of NC_140588.1, forward strand.
ATATTTCTTTTGGTCTAGAATTGCATTGCCATAGTAGTCCCTGGCCTTAAACTTAAAGAGGACTACTTTTTTTGTGTGAGTTCGCTCCTTGCGAAAGGTAAAATATACTGTAACTCAGAGTGAAGTTAGCTAATGGTGGAAGTGGTGACCCACTGCTGCAAGGTGTGGCAGTAATGGGGACAAAATATGAAATACACACTAACAGACCAATGGAAGAAGAGGGTGGCTAAAACCCCCTAGAAGTAAGCACATTATACATCTCAAGTCAAGTCAAAATCCTTTATTCGATCTTACACATAAGATCATAAAAGTACTGACAGTCACAATTTTTAAAAACACATAGATAAAAGATATCTATCAGAAATCCTGATAGTTAAAAAAGTGCTATCATCCACTTTACCATAAAATCCATTTCATCCATGTATAAATAAACTAGATACAGTAAGATTATAATAGACAGTCCTAATTCATCTTATGGGCCAACCTGCTTTCTCTTTTTTCAAACATGCCCATAAGAATGATGCTAGCGAAAAACACACAAAAGAATTCTGCAAGGATTTGAGGAAATACAATATAACATATAATTTTAGTAAAATTAAAAGCCCTTGGCTAACTCCAGACCTAAAAATAATAAAGACTGTTGAGTAAATGGTGCTACAGATTGAGGACATTAATAATGTGAATGACTAAGTTGAAGGTGACAATGTATTTTACCATTAATGCTTTATAGAATATTCTATCAGGCGTTGGCTCCCTCTTAAATGAGAAGAGACTGCTGCTGTACAGTCCCAAATCATGCTTGTGAGAACTACCTATGAGCTGTCTTCTGAATTATCTATAGCACTATGATATTTTATGTTTGCCATAACACCCGCTTGCAGGTGATTGCATTTCAAGGCAGGTTTCCTCTGCTCTCGGAATTATACTGAAACCAGTAGATACTGTGTGCGGAAGTAGCACCGCTGGGCTGCGATGAAGAACTGACATGTCCAACTGTGAGTGGCGTGTGCAAATGCACCATGATGGAGTTGGCTCTTTTTTATAAGTCCCGCATGTCAAATATTGCACCATGCATACACATCCTATGGCCATGTGCCTAACAGTGGTCTGCCGTCCACACGAGGGCTTTGGACTTCTGCATGCCTGAGGCTTTTGTAACAGTGTGACTTTAGTTGGATTATTATATGACACCACAACTGAAGGCATGACTGGGAATCATTAGTATATCTAGTGCATCCTGTTCGCTCACTTACCACACTCTTTGATCACTCTGAGGTCACCAACTGGGTGTTTTGTAGCACTTGATAAAAATCAAAAATTAGGATATTATCCCAAGCACTGCCATTTTTTGTGTCCACCAAGGTGTGTGTCTTGCGTGGAATATAGGGAAACTCTGTGTCCATATTGGCCATTTTCCCTTCCTAGATGAAGCAGGGAAGCTTTAGCTCACCAACACCACCTTACCCAAAGTGCATCAGAAACTCAAAAGGGAGCAGTATCCTCTCTTCTAATTTATATGTTTATTAGGTACTGTGCTCACAGGTCATCCCACAAGTGCAAGCATCTAATAATCACATTATTTAATGTGTTCTTGACAATTTTCTAGGCACTTTACATCCTCTTCTGTTTGTATAAACACCTTCAACAATTAAAGTATAGCGTGAATAACCAATACAATGACACCTAAAAAGAATATCATGGAACTAGGTTGAGCTCCAATACTTCAGAACGCAATTTTGGGGGCTGGTGTCGGAGTTTTTCAAGTTTGAGAATTATATTATTTCCTTTTCCCTAAGTTTGTTCCCCACAGCAGGGCCCAGAGAGCTGAATATTATACTTGCAGCATTAGTGGGTGGAGACTTGCTTTTCAGAGTTATAAGCACAAGATCACAACGAGAATATCACAAAAAAGGCAAAGTACCTTGACAACAAACATATTGTCAAAGTGCATAGATGGCAAATTAAGAATAGTCAATCTATACAGACATGTTTATTTTGGGGTTGAATATTTTTTTAATCAAAGTGCAGCTAACAGTGGGCACTGACTAGAACGTTTTTTTTACCTTTCATGAATAAGGTGTTGATCAAATATTAACAATGGTAAGGACCAATGGATTATGCAATTCTGTGGCTGCAGCATTCACTGCATAGTTATGGACCTACTGAATTTGACATGTAGTTTCAAACTTAATTTACAGATTTCAAACAAAAAAACTTTTTCCTACCTCAAACATATAAAAGTAGCATTGCCAGACAAAATGCCCCATAAATTCACTTTTTGGCACATAGCTAAGAGAACATAGACTAATTGTTAGAAGTGGGGGTCTCTAGTTGGCAGAGGTATGCACCTTTGTCCAAGTAGGGAGCCTTGCTTCTAGTCAGGGTAAGGGGGCTACAGACTTAAGATAACCCCTGCTCACCCCCTTGGTAGCTTGGCATGAGCAGACAGGCTTATCACAAATGCAATGTGTATTTGTACACAAAACACCCAGAAATACAGTGATAATACACACCATTTTAGAAAAATAAGGTATTTTCATCTAAACCAACACAAGACCAAAATAACAAAAATCCAACATACATGTTGTTGGACTTGGCCCTTTTTGCATGGTCATGCCTTCCTCCTGTATTGTTTCTGACCTGTTGTTGGTGGTTTTATGACTGTGGGCACTTTACCACTGCTGATCAGTGCTAAGGTGCATGTGCTCTCTCTTGTAAAGTTGGTAAGATTGGTATACACCTGTTTGGCATATTTAATTTAACTGTAAGTCTCTGGTACAGTTGTATCCCATTTACCCAGGTCCTGTACATTAAATGCTACTGGTGGGCTTGCAGCGTTGCTTGCGCCACCCACCGAAGTAGCCTTTCAAACCTGTCTCAGGCCTCTCCCACTGCAGGGCCTGTGCACGCAGTTTACTGCTGCAATGACGTGGCATGGCAAGTGGCTGCCAAATCTAAACTCCCTTTTACTAAATACAGCACCCCTAAGTTAGGCCTTAGCTAGCCCTATGGGCAGGGTGAGGTGTATGTAAAAGGTAGGACATGTGCCTTAACTGTGTGGCATGTCCTGGTAGTGACGAACCGCCTATTTGGTTTCTCACTGCAGTGAGACTGCCCTCTCATATGTTTGCATTGGGGATTCCCTGATATGGGCTTCAGTGGTAATTACTGATCTGAGAGGGGTAGCACAACCATGTTTGATATGTTTGGAATAGTAGTGATAAATACTGCTTATTGGTGAAAGCAGATGTATTCTTATTATTTGAGAAATGCCACTTTTAGAAGTGTGCTTATGTGTCTTTGTGCCCTGCTTGGATGTGTATTGACTGTCTGGTTCCGACTGACAGGAGAGAGGAGATGTGCATTCACTCTAGACAGTCACAAGGGGGGTTGAGGTGTGTTCTGCCTTTCCTGGGTGACTCAGCGCTAGGCTGAATAGACCTTGGCTGAATTTAGAGTAGCAGGAGTTTACCTTGCGCCTGAACAGGCCTGGCCTGCACTTGGAGTGGTGGGAGGAGTTGCACCTGCACTTGAATAGGACTGTGCCTGCCTTCTACAATGCTGGCTCCACCTCCGTGTGGTGTGTCTGGGGCCTACACTGGAAGTGTGAATGGAGTTGTTGTGCACTTCAATATGGTGTTTGAAGTTACCCCCAGAACAAAGACATTAGCACTATAAGTACAGGGGCTGTGACCCCATGAAAAAAGATAAGACACTGCATGGGACTTGTAACTAGCCGCTGCTGGCTCCACAGACTGTACCTGGCCAGAAGGAACTGGCATGCTGCCAGGAGGAACCTCCATTGAACACCCTTGTCTGTTGTGCTGAGCTGTGGCCTGTTGGGGCTGCAAGAAGGACTGTCAGCTCTTTTGCGAGGACTCTGTGTGCTGGCCTGCTGCATCCACCCTGTCTGGGAGACCCCAGTGACCTCCCAGGGCTTGGTGGTCTGCTCTGTGGGTGGGAGAAATTATTGCAGTGCAAGCGCTTTACCAAACAGTGCATGGTGAGCACTCTATTTTCTCATGTGGAAAAAATGGAAGCAGCCCAGTTTTTCCTAAAAGAGCCCTGTGAGCGCTATATTGGGCAATACTCCTCTCCTCGATAACCGTGTGTGGCTGCAAGACGAGGAGGGCACGTACTGCAAGTTACACCGGGAGGGAGATCTCGAACATGGAAGGACTCTCCCCCTGCTGAGCATCCAATGCGTGTTCCCACTGGGGAGGCCGAGAAGCTGTGGAGTGCCGGAGTTGCCTCAGCATCTCCGAAAAAACGGCCCAGGTTTAGAATGGTGACCTAGCAACCTGCCAAAGGAGACGGTGGCCAGCCCAATACTCTGGAGCACTGGGCTCCACCAGAAGTCGTGGTATCTGTAGGGCCTCAGGAGAGGAGGATGCCTTACCGGAGTCTGGAGACGAGCGTTTGCTCCCGAGAACCGACCCAAGAAGTACAAAGGGCAGTGGTGCATCTGGGAGGAGTGGTGCCGGAAGCGGTAAGGGTTGTGCTGTTTGACTCTGCCGGGGGCTGATGCGGCCCGTGGGATCCCTGACTCCTGAGTACAGGGGAAGTTCCCCTACCACAGGCCGCTATGAGGGGGAGACGCAGCGAGGTCTCCTCACTGGCTGAGGTTGTGCCTGTGACCCCCTGACTCCATTTGGGGCCTATTTGGGACCCTCATGCTGGGGGTCAAGTGCATTGCTGCATTCTCTGTTGTAAGGAGGCACGTGGCCCAGAAGCCTACGGGAAGGACATAAGGTCACCAGGTACCCACATAGGAGCCCAAATGCAGCTCTTACTGCTGTTCTAAACTCATGGTCCAGCAATGCTGGTCTATTTTATATGCTATGCCCTGACATGAATATGTTTGGGATGTTACATTGGCAGGATTTCGCACCACGGGTAAAGTGATGTGATGGTGGTGTGTACATTGTCAGTAATGATATGTCTATGAGGTGTGCACTTTACAAGTATTCACTGTAGTGCACTGCTGGTGTGGTTATGACACTTGCCCGATTGACAAAGTGATTTGTGTAATCCCTGTGATGTCATGACAAGTGCCTAGTGGCATTGATTGTAATCTTATGTGTTCTTATGAATAATACAAAAGATATTTTTATATAACCTTGCGTGGAGTCTCTTTTGGGGTGTGCCTAGTGTGTCACTGTTGTGTGAGTGTGTTGCGCAAACACGTTACGCATTGCCTCTGGGATAACCCTGACTGTTCTGCAAAGCTGACAAGGTGGTGAGCAGGGGGTTATCTTCAGTGTGTAACTCCCTTGCCCTGACTAAAGTGGTGGGTTCTGTTTGCCTTAGGTGCCTATCCTAACCAACCAGAAACCCAATTTCTAACACATGTAATAAGAATATGACTTTTGAAAGGTTTCAAGAAACTTGGTCCATACGAACCTATGGATGCATGATTTTACACAAAGTACCTGTAAATGCATCATAATTCACAAGGCCAAACAGCCGCAGAGAAGGGAAGCATCAAGTAACAAAGGGATGCATCAGTTCCCAAGTTCTTGGGGAGGCAATGTAACAGTTCTGCTACACGCAGGAGAGGAGTTGAGTTGAATCCGGACTGTAGGGGGCAGTGATGCGTCCATTCCCAGATGGTTCTGGTCTGCGGATGATGGGTCTGGAAAACTTGCCACACAGGTGTGATGTGTGGAAATCCAGGATGCGTTGGTGATTGATGCGGCAGGGGCAAGCGGCGCTGCATCGGTTTCTTCAGTCGCGATCTCACTATGCGTCGGTTCAGCAGCGGCACAGCGGCAATGCATGGAGAATCTTCCAGCACAGCAGTGCTGTGTCTGAAAAACAGCCACAAGAAGGGCGATGCGTCGATTTTCATAGTTTCTTCAATTTCTTCCAGCTCCCAACAGCAGTAAGCACCTCCAGAGGCCCAAAACTGGAACAGGCACCTCCTGGCAGGTCAGAAACATCTCAGCAGTAGAGTTCAGGGGAGCTGGGGTGAAGTCTTTGTGTCGCTGAGATTTCATAACAGGAGGCCAGCACACCAAAGGCCTTGAAGATTCTTCTTTAAGTAGGTTTCTCAGCAAAGTTCTCGTCTTTGTCCTTTCCTGGCAGAAACAGCAACTGCAGGCCAACCCCACACAGCAAAGGGGCAGTACTTCCCCTCACAGCTCTCCAGCTCTTCTCCTTTGCAAAGGTACCTCTTTAGTCCAGAAGTGAGCTAAAGTTCTGGGTTTTAAGGTTCACTACTTATACCCCATGTTGTCTTTGTTCTTTGTGCAAGGGTCTCTGATCCCAGTTCAAATCAGTTCTGTCCTCACTGGTGCAGCATGACCACAGGGGGGGGGGAAGACAGCATTGTGCAAGGGAGACAGATCCTATTCAGGTGCAAGGAAAACTCCTCCCACTACTCTAAATGCTGCCAAGGTCTATTCAGCTCAGCTCTGAGTCATCCATGAAAGGCCAGGCACACCTCAACCTCCCCAGTGTCTGTTTACAGTGAATGCACATCCCCAGCCCCTATCACTCCAAAACCAGACAGTCAATCCACAAACAGGCAGAGGCACACAGATGGTTAAACAAGAAAATGCCTACTTGCTATAAGTCAATGAAACTAGGTTAGCGACTGCACTCCTTCCCTTGTCTTATTGTTTGAGTTTATGCTGAAACTGCCAATGTGCGTGCGTGCAAGCAGCGCGGTGAATCGCCCCATCACAGCATGTACAAGACTTTAAGAAGAGGTGCCGCTGTTAGCGGCCCCAGCTGCTGCACTGCTTTAAAGAGAACATATTTTCCATGTACGCCAAATTTTTCACTGTACACCGAGTAATCCATATTAAACCAGTAAACTTTTCTTCTTGATTATCAAAATCTCTGTGTTTTCGTAAAATCAATCCGGAGACAGATAGATAACATTGAATACTTTATTCTTGCATTTTCAAAAACGCTTTCTGTTGCCCATCCAAGCTTTAACATAAGCGTGTGCAATCAATCGTATTTCACTATGGAACTTTCAATATCACCCAATGCATTTCGAACCTATTCTGGTTCTTCGTCAGGGGTCACTGTAAGAAATTAGAAAGATGCACTTAGCCAACCACTCAGGAACGTAACCTACCCAACATATAAAGAAACAAGAGAAAAATAACACAGGGAAATTAATGCAGGAAAATTAACCCCTGACCCCACAGTCTCACATCCCTCGACCACCCTCACTATCATCCCACCAGCTGAACAGCGTGAAACACATTTACAAACAAAATTTGAAAACAGAACATACTCCCATCACTTGCATCTGATTCGTGCCTAACAGTTTGTGCTATCACTTAAACTGTCCCTTATCTATTCACTGCTAAAATGTAATCCATCAAAGAAATAAGCTCAACCCCTCTTCACCTTGTGTAAGCCAAAACCGGCATTACATTCTCCTCGTATTTCCGCTCGTGTTCCAAAAGATCTATCCCAGTATTCGCTCCCTCCCAGCTTTTAAACCACTCACACAGGTGTGCTAAATGAAACCATGTGACTGCCTAAATTAAAATAGAACAAACTCTCTGTAGAAACAACTGATACTACCAAACCCATAGTGCATTGCCCCTGCTGTATCTAACCCGAACCTCATCCACCCTCCTTAGTGCAAGAGCTGAATGAATAACTCTGTAAATAAAAATGAACCGAAAAATTCCACTGTGCTTAAAAGCGTGCTTATGAAATTTAGCTTTGCCTGAAAAATAAAAAGTAAAAACAAAAACAGTGTGATTAGTCCAACAAATGATTGCGTCCATTGCATGGTCAAATACATCATCCTTCCTGATCAGAGTGTTGTTCTTTCATTCCGTCCATGTGGGATCTTATAAATGTTCAACTGTCTCCAGAGTGATGCTCATCTTCATAAATAAACCTTTACTTCGTCCCGTGTAACTGATGGGGTGCAGACACTAGTTGGACGATATGTTGCGAAGCCAATGAAACTAGGTTAGCGACTGCACTCCTTCCCTTGTCTTATTGTTTGAGTTTATGCTGAAACTGCCAATGTGCGTGCGTGCAAGCAGCGCGGTGAATCGCCCCATCACAGCATGTACAAGACTTTAAGAAGAGGTGCCGCTGTTAGCGGCCCCAGCTGCTGCACTGCTTTAAAGAGAACATATTTTCCATGTACGCCAAATTTTTCACTGTACACCGAGTAATCCATATTAAACCAGTAAACTTTTCTTCTTGATTATCAAAATCTCTGTGTTTTCGTAAAATCAATCCGGAGACAGATAGATAACATTGAATACTTTATTCTTGCATTTTCAAAAACGCTTTCTGTTGCCCATCCAAGCTTTAACAAAGGGGGTGCAATCAATCGTATTTCACTATGGAACTTTCAATATCACCCAATGCATTTCGAACCTATTCTGGTTCTTCGTCAGGGGTCACTGTAAGAAATTAGAAAGATGCACTTAGCCAACCACTCAGGAACGTAACCTACCCAACATATAAAGAAACAAGAGAAAAATAACACAGGGAAATTAATGCAGGAAAATTAACCCCTGACCCCACAGTCTCACATCCCTCGACCACCCTCACTATCATCCCACCAGCTGAACAGCGTGAAACACATTTACAAACAAAATTTGAAAACAGAACATACTCCCATCACTTGCATCTGATTCGTGCCTAACAGTTTGTGCTATCACTTAAACTGTCCCTTATCTATTCACTGCTAAAATGTAATCCATCAAAGAAATAAGCTCAACCCCTCTTCACCTTGTGTAAGCCAAAAACGGCATTACGTTCTCCTCGTATTTCCGCTCGTGTTCCAAAAGATCTATCCCAGTATTCGCTCCCTCCCAGCTTTTAAACCACTCACACAGGTGTGCTAAATGAAACCATGTGACTGCCTAAATTAAAATAGAACAAACTCTCTGTAGAAACAACTGATACTACCAAACCCATAGTGCATTGCCCCTGCTGTATCTAACCCGAACCTCATCCACCCTCCTTAGTGCAAGAGCTGAATGAATAACTCTGTAAATAAAAATGAACCGGAAAATTCCACTGTGCTTAAAAGCGTGCTTATGAAATTTAGCTTTGCCTGAAAAATAAAAAGTAAAAACAAAAACAGTGTGATTAGTCCAACAAATGATTGCGTCCATTGCATGGTCAAATACGTCATCCTTCCTGATCAGAGTGTTGTTCTTTCATTCCGTCCATGTGGGATCTTATAAATGTTCAACTGTCTCCAGAGTGATGCTCATCTTCATAAATAAACCTTTACTTCGTCCCGTGTAACTGATGGGGTGCAGACACTAGTTGGACGATATGTTGCGAAGCCAATGAAACTAGGTTAGCGACTGCACTCCTTCCCTTGTCTTATTGTTTGAGTTTATGCTGAAACTGCCAATGTGCGTGCGTGCAAGCAGCGCAGTGAATCGCCCCATCACAGCATGTACAAGACTTTAAGAAGAGGTGCCGCTGTTAGCGGCCCCAGCTGCTGCACTGCTTTAAAGAGAACATATTTTCCATGTACGTCAAATTTTTCACTGTACACCGAGTAATCCATATTAAACCAGTAAACTTTTCTTCTTGATTATCAAAATCTCTGTGTTTTCGTAAAATCAATCCGGAGACAGATAGATAACATTGAATACTTTATTCTTGCATTTTCAAAAACGCTTTCTGTTGCCCATCCAAGCTTTAACATAAGCGTGTGCAATCAATCGTATTTCACTATGGAACTTTCAATATCACCCAATGCATTTCGAACCTATTCTGGTTCTTCGTCAGGGGTCACTGTAAGAAATTAGAAAGATGCACTTAGCCAACCACTCAGGAACGTAACCTACCCAACATATAAAGAAACAAGAGAAAAATAACACAGGGAAATTAATGCAGGAAAATTAACCCCTGACCCCACAGTCTCACATCCCTCGACCACCCTCACTATCATCCCACCAGCTGAACAGCGTGAAACACATTTACAAACAAAATTTGAAAACAGAACATACTCCCATCACTTGCATCTGATTCGTGCCTAACAGTTTGTGCTATCACTTAAACTGTCCCTTATCTATTCCCTGCTAAAATGTAATCCATCAAAGAAATAAGCTCAACCCCTCTTCACCTTGTGTAAGCCAAAACCGGCATTACGTTCTCCTCGTATTTCCGCTCGTGTTCCAAAAGATCTATCCCAGTATTCGCTCCCTCCCAGCTTTTAAACCACTCACACAGGTGTGCTAAATGAAACCATGTGACTGCCTAAATTAAAATAGAACAAACTCTCTGTAGAAACAACTGATACTACCAAACCCATAGTGCATTGCCCCTGCTGTATCTAACCCGAACCTCATCCACCCTCCTTAGTGCAAGAGCTGAATGAATAACTCTGTAAATAAAAATGAACCGAAAAATTCCACTGTGCTTAAAAGCGTGCTTATGAAATTTAGCTTTGCCTGAAAAATAAAAAGTAAAAACAAAAACAGTGTGATTAGTCCAACAAATGATTGCGTCCATTGCATGGTCAAATACGTCATCCTTCCTGATCAGAGTGTTGTTCTTTCATTCCGTCCATGTGGGATCTTATAAATGTTCAACTGTCTCCAGAGTGATGCTCATCTTCATAAATAAACCTTTACTTCTTCCCGTGTAACTGATGGGGTGCAGACACTAGTTGGACGATATGTTGCGAAGCCAATGAAACTAGGTTAGCGACTGCACTCCTTCCCTTGTCTTATTGTTTGAGTTTATGCTGAAACTGCCAATGTGCGTGCGTGCAAGCAGCGCGGTGAATCGCCCCATCACAGCATGTACAAGACTTTAAGAAGAGGTGCCGCTGTTAGCGGCCCCAGCTGCTGCACTGCTTTAAAGAGAACATATTTTCCATGTACGCCAAATTTTTCACTGTACACCGAGTAATCCATATTAAACCAGTAAACTTTTCTTCTTGATTATCAAAATCTCTGTGTTTTCGTAAAATCAATCCGGAGACAGATAGATAACATTGAATACTTTATTCTTGCATTTTCAAAAACGCTTTCTGTTGCCCATCCAAGCTTTAACATAAGCGTGTGCAATCAATCGTATTTCACTATGGAACTTTCAATATCACCCAATGCATTTCTTTAAAGCAGTGCAGCAGCTGGGGCCGCTAACAGCGGCACCTCTTCTTCAAGTACTTGCTATAAGTGCCATTTTCCAACACACAATTTAAAAACCATCTTCACTAAAATTCTGAGTTCAGAGAGCCTAAACTTTATTCTTCCATCTTGTCCCAATGGGAAGTTATACTTGTAAGATGTTGCAAAGTATTTATCATTCTATCCTATGGGACAGATAGCAATCAATAGTGAAAAACAAAATTTGCAGTATTTCACTATCAGGACATGTCGCACACACCAGTATATGCCCTACCTTTTACATACACTGCACCCTGCCCATGAGGGTACCTTGGGCCTACCTTAGGGGTGTCCTGCTTTTAAGATAACAGAAGGTTAGGGCCTGGCAAGTGGGTGCACTTGCCTGGTCGACATGGCAGTTTACAACTGCGTACACTGTGGCAGGTCTGAGATACCTTTTCAGGGCTACTCATGGAGTGGCACAATCGGTGCTGCAGGCCCACTAGTAGCATTTGATTTACAGGCACTGGTACACCCAGTGCACTTTACGAGGGACTTACCAGTAAGTCAAATATGCCAATCATGGTTAACTAATTATGTTCACAATTTACACAGAGAGCAGATGCACTTTAGCACTAATTAGCAGTGGTAAAGTGCCCAGAGTCCTAAAGCCAACAAAACCAGGTCATGAAAAAATAGGAGGAAGAAGCTAAAAGTTTGGGTATAACCCTGCAAAAAGGGCCAAGTCCAACACTAATAATTTGGTCATCTGTGCCACATAATCCGAGTCACTCCAACAATGGTAAATGACTGGAAATCTGTTTGGGGGCTGTGTTTATTGTACAATATGTGCACTCAAACATTTAATATTTACCTAAATATACAGACCTTCATGTTTAAATATTGGATATTAATGTCAAAATATTTTTGCACATCAATATTTTTTGTCAGTATTCTGAAATTCTCCTTAAGCAAATTCATAAATTCTTCTGAACATGCTGCGTGACTCTTGCTTCAATATATCTCCTCCGTTGTGCACTCTCTTAGGGTGAACTGTAAAAAGAAATTAACTATGGTTGCTGAACTGAGAGCTCAAACTACCTTTGACAAAATCAAAATCACTTAGAGGCAGAGGCAGTTCCTCCATAGGAGCGGAGGAGCGTCGACCCCTCACACTGCTGCAGCAAAAACTGGAAAAATAAATTGGTGATAAAAGGATTTAATTACTTTTTCTTTTTTCCAGCTTGCTTCCAAACGGAGAGGGCAAGGCAGGGCTTGTGCATCATTGCTGCTGATTGGCAGCAATGACGAGTGACCCCTTCAGTATGAATAGCACATGTTAGTTTGGCCGGCTACCTTGCTATGGCGAAACCGACATGTGCAATTAAACCTCTCTGACCCAGCTGTCTAAGCTGGGTTGGAGAGCAGGCACAAGCCTCCAGTGTCTTTTGGAGCACTGAGGCAGCCTACTCCAGTCAATCCAGAGGCTTCACTCATGACTGCATTCCTCGAGGCAACCAACACACTCGACCCGTCCCAGTCCGGATTTCGAGCCAACCACAGCACCGAGACCGCCCTCATCGCAGCCACCGACGACATCAGGACCCTGATGGACAACGGAGAAACAACTGCTCTCATCCTCCTAGACCTCTCGGCAGCCCTTGATACCGTATGCTATCGCACCCTAATAACCTGCCTCTTCAACACTGGGATCCAAGGAAAGGCCCTGGACTGGATCACCTCGTTCCTCTCCGACAGAACCCAGAGAGTCCGCCTCCCTCCCTTTCGCTCAACGGCCACCGAGATCATCTGCGGCATACCCCAAGGCTCCTCACTCAGCCCAACCCTCTTCAACATCTACATGAGCCCCCTCGCCACCATCACACGCAAACACAACATCAACATCATCTCCTACGCCGACGACACCCAGCTGATACTCTCCCTCACCAAAGACCCAGCCACCGCCAAAACCAACCTCCAGGAAGGAATGAAAGACGTCGCAGAATGTGTGAAGCTCAGTCGCCTGAAGCTGAACTCAGACAAGACGGAGGTCCTCATTCTCGGACAATCCCCATCCGTCTGGAAGGACTCCTGGTGGCCCACAGCGCTGGGCTCTGCGCCAACACCCTCGCACCACGCACGCAACCTGGGATTCATCCTGGACTCCTCCCTCACGATGACCAAGCAAGTCAACGCCGTCTCGTCCTCTTGCTTCAACACCCTGCGCATGCTCTGAAAAATCTTCCGGTGGATCCCCACCGAAACCAGAAAGACCGTCACCCAGGCCTTCGTCACCAGCCGACTGGACTACGGAAACGCCCTATACGCAGGAACTACAGCCAAACTTCAGAAACGAGTCCAGCGCATACAGAACGCCTCCGCACGACTCATCCTCGACATCCCTCGCCACAGCCACCTATCCGCCCACCTGAGAAACCTGCACTGGCTCCCCGTCAGCAAGAGGATCACGTTCAGACTCCTCACTCACACACACAAAGCACTCCACGACATGGGCCCCGAATACTTCAACAACCGCCTCTCGTTCTACACTCCCACCCGCCAGCTCCGCTCCGCCAGCCTCGCCCTCGCCACCGTCCCACGGATTCGCAGAACCACCGCCGGAGGAAGATCGTTCTCCTTCCTGGCAGTCAAAACAAGGAACTCCCTCCCCGCACACCTATGACTGACCCAGGACCATCTCACCTTCAGGAAACACCTCAAGACCTGGCTATTCGAGCAATAGCGGCACCCCCTCTCCCTTCAGCGCCTTGAGACCCTCACGGGTGAGTAGCGCGCTCTATAAATGTATTGATTGATTGATGTTGCTTCACAGCATCAGAGCAGAGTCGGGATTGGATAAGGTAGTTGGCTGTGTGATGTCACCACGCGCTCGGAGGAGTTTGGATTCAGGGACTGGAGAGCATTGATGACTTGCTGCAGGTTAAGGTAAGTAACTTTTATTTTTTATTTCATGGATATTTATTTTAAAGTAGCTCTTTAATGTATATGTGTGTGTTTTAATGTATGTAGCGATAGTGCCAAACTTTTTTTTGTGTCACCAACTGCCACTGCGTAGAGAAGAACCCTATTTGGTTTATTTGTTCTCTAAATTGTCTCTTGCATGATCCAGAGGCAGCCTCGGGCTGGTTGTGTCTGTAACACGGCACAACGGTCTGGGCATGAGTTATTTGAGACTGCCCTTTCTTTATATTGTTTTGTTTATTAAATTTATTGCTAAAGAAAGCCTTGTGGCCCATGGTTGGTGTTTCCTCCTTCAATCTTGTTTCAAAACGTCCCATTTGATAAACTCCCATCTATGAGTTCTATAATTTTTAAAGGTACACCTAAGTGAGTATTTTCAAATGACAATTATGGATTATATCCAGGGAACTGCCTTTCTTCAACCTTTCATAATTCACTGAGATACAAAGGGTACTTATTTAAGCAACGAGATGGCCAAAATCCCATAATAAGGCTCTACAAAACAGATAATAATTTTGGAGAGTCCATATTGTTTGTGAAATGGAACACAACTGTCCCTTAATTGGCCTGCAGAAAAATGATTTCCAAAAATCCATGACTAGTGATAGATAGAATGATTCACCATACTGGTCAACTGGGCCTGATGTAACAAGCCCCTTTGCAGTAGGAAACCCTGAAATTCACAAAGTCACAGAGTTTGCAATTGTGAAAGAGTTTGTTACTAGTAGGCAAAACCCCTTTATGAGTCGGAAAAATCTTTCCCACTTATAAAAATGGATTTGTGCAGGCCTGGACTGTGAACTCTGCCCTGGTCACATAGTTTGCAGAGTTTTCCGCACTCTGGGCTCCGTAGAGCACCCAGAGTCCAAAAAAACTCTGCCCTGCAAAGCGCAGTTTTTTCCTCGCTCAAACTCACCAATGTTAAGTTGGTGAGTGCAAGCGAGTAAAATCCAACGCTAGACCACTTCCCAGTGAGATTTCTCAACACGGACGGTCACGGATGATCATGACCGTTCACGTTGAAAAACCATTGGCTCGCATTGAGGAAGGTACCACTCGAGTAGTGCGCCAACTTGCACTGCACATGGTGTATTCACACAGGAAAAACATTCGGTGTTAAAAATCACCACAAAGGGCACAACCTAATGCACTCCGCTGCTTTGCGGAACTCCACGTAGCGTGGCTGAGTTTTTGGGTCACTTTGCGGAGTTTCGTGTAGCTGGACTCCGCGAACTCTGCCCAGGATTAGTTTTGTGACCCAGTGCAAATTGCAAATAGTAAGGGTTGTGAATAGGGATGTCCCCATCCTATTGAGACTCGCCAAGGTATGTACCAATTGACTGACATTGCATCAACAAATCCAATGATCAGATACCTGGCAGTGTCGTCTCCTCTGCTAAGGTGGAAGAGTGTTGTCCCACTGATTTAAGAGCAGTGCAGTGGAAAAATAAAATCATAATAACCTGATTATTATCATTTAATTTTTCACTATGGGCTGGGTTAGGGTGGGTCTGGGTTTACAGGGGAGGAGTGGTTTGCCCACTCCAAGTACGCATGAGCACTTGTCCGGCCCTCTTGGGCAAGCCAAGCAGTCCTGCACACTTTGCATCTTCCCCACCAGGTTTGCTCTACACACACTGGTGAGGAACATGCAGAGACTCACATTCCCTGTCTGAGCGCCGAACAGGGTGCTCAGACCAATCACAACGCTGCATTGCAGAATTGTGATTGTCTTAGGAGAGAGAGCCTGTGTGGTTCCTGCTTCCTTCTGCTATTGAAGCAGAGGAGAAGGCGGCTGAAGGGACCGAAGGGGAGAGACAGCCGGCCGGCAGCAAAAGGTAAGTGGGTGGTTTAAATTCTTTTGTCTCCCCGCTCCCTCCCTCCCACGCCTCACCACCTCATTTCCTGTCGACCGCCACTGATACCCGGAACTCAAGTTCGGGTTGTATCTGATTTACAGAGCCTAAGCGGTGCCCATGGGAGAGCTTCCACTTTGGGAAGTATGTCAGATTGCCTTGGGGAGAGCGGATAGTGGTTTGGGGGCCCCTAACTCCTCGTTCGGATGAGCTCCCAACTGGGAAACATTTTTTCATTTTTATTAAAGCAGCACCTGTCTCTAATGAACATGGACATATTTTAGATTTTGTTCCCTGTTTTCAGAATGTAAATGCAGGGATGGTGGTCTACTGGCCCTTGCAGACAACCATCCTTGCATTTGCTGTCTTTTACAGGCTGTAGAAAAACACAACTTATCTGAATAATATTCAATAGGCAGGTTGTTTTATTACCTTCCACTAAGGGGACGTATGAGATATGGCATAATAGTACAACAGTTACATCCTCATTAGCAAACCAGTGGTATCTGGTTTTCAAATGGAGATAGTAAAGCAGGTCCTGCGTTGATGAATAATAGGGGTCTGGTTGCAACATGAAAGGTTATTGAGAATGTGCCAGAAGCCAGCAAATTGTCAATGTACATCTTTAGTGGCTTAGCTGCTAAATTTACCAGCCATGTCAATCCCACCTTCATCGAGTCCTCTGGCTCTGCTATTGTGTATGCCAGGGTGTGATGATAACTCCACCAATGATTGTTGCAGATCATCTGCCTCACCCATGGTGGTACAGGTGTATCTATATCTCAACATTAAAGACTACCATGGAAATGGTGGTGTACTTTCACAAAAAAGTAAGTACAGTGTTTTTAACATGCTGGAACCCCTCCACCTGGAGTGTTTGAGGGTCATGATAAGTTGCCACTGACTTTGTACCCCTGCCCCTTTTGAAAGTATATATTCAGTGTCCACACCATGACGCCAAAATTCAAGATGAGGCAGCTTATGTTGCCTGACTTCATGATGGCCCCAGATGCCATGTCTTCACTTTCCCTGAATTAAACTTTTTTTTTTACCCCGAAACAGATGCTGCCTGTTACACCTAGCCAAAAGCAAGAAGCATGTTTAGGGCCCTGCATTAAGTTTTGGCACCAGCCTTCCACAAACTATCTCCTCACATGGGCAAGACAACCACTTTGATAGAGGGTCCACTATCACCCTGGAAAAAAATAAAAAATGCAGCACATTTTCCACTGCAAATTTTGTGGAGTGGCTAAATACACCACGCTGGCTACACTAAATCAGCCCCCAACTCATCCCTTTTTACTGTAAAATCCACAAATGTGTTGTTTGTGGTGAACAACAGTGCATCAGAATAGCAAGGGCATTACTAAATAGTTATATCAAGTGAAATACAAGCCTCCTGGGAGTCTTGGAATTGGATGTTGGACAAAAGATAAACATTTGCATACATTATTTTGGTACTTTTCAAATAGTGATGATTGAGAACATTGTTCACAGAGCAAAGTAGCCATCAGCCACATGCCTCTTGTTACTAGCCAGTCACAATGTTGTGCAAAATTCCTAAAAGAAATCCCCAGGACTGGGATCTCCAATGACGTCGGTGAATGCACAGATATTTCCAAACATGCAATTGACACAATATGCCAGATTTGCTCTCAATTGCCGCTCTAGTCGCCCCATTACTTATGTCATAAGTGTCTATCAAGAATCAGATTCTAAGCTGCAGAGGCAGCATGAAGTGTCCAAATCTTTATTTATTTCTGTAAAATGCTTTTGTAATGGCAGCGGTAAATAAGAGCAAGAACAGCAAGATCAATTTGTGGAAAGCTTATATCTATTGATTTCATGTCAGCGGGTTAGATAGGGCTTGTTTTAACACCTCCCTGAAAATAAATGCTGGAGTAAACGGGCTAACAGTTTTCATGAGGGAGAACGCAGTATGTTTCACACAAGCTGGGCACTCATTTGGCATTTTAGATGCCTGAAAATGTGCACTAAATAACTTTTAGATGTCTTTATTATATTCACTTCCCACATATTTCAGCCTGTGTCACCTTGAGCTACACCTGCAGGTAAGAGGAGCATCTGCACTCCTTCTCTTACTCTGGTCATCACCCAGGCCTGATTGTTTGTAAAATTAACATAGTTGAATACCTTTTACTTTGTGATTTCCGGCAATAAGCTCGCTGGCCCATTTGAACCCTGATCCCATTAGCTTTGCGCTCTCTTGTTGTACAAAGAATACCAGCTTTTGCTTTCTGAAGTCAGTGAAAGCCCCATCTTTTTCCTCTTTGTAGCCTGTTTTTTTCTATTTCTCTTCTACTCTGTGCGCCCTCTTTCCTCGCCACTCACCACCTGTACTGTATGTATGATCTTGCACTCCTCCCCTCGGCCCCCTAAGGTTTACTGGCTCTGCCCCCTTTCTTTGCTGTGCTTTCCCTTTTTGCAGCATCTGTTTTTAGGTCTCGCTGAGCCCCAGCGCTTGCGCTGGCTCGGAGAGACATTTTGTATTTGGGATTTTTAAAGTGCTGCCTGTGGCCTAAAGCTTGAGTGCACGCGAGCGTGCACGCGCGCAGCCGCCAATCACTACTGCGCGCGCACCACTCGCGTGCTTGCCACACAGCGCGTCCCGTCCTAGCGATCGCAATCACTTTCGCTTTGATCGCGATCGCTATTACTTTCGCTTTCACGGCCGCGCGGCCGTTACTTTCACGGCAGCGCGGCCAATGCTTGTTTTTTGTTGCAGAAAGCACCTGCTCCTTTGAAGTCCTGGGTGACTCTCCATGCAATTTTCTCAATGACTCTTTGAAATTGCAACCGCTTCCGTTTACATGCACATAGTTTGGCATCACTTCGACTATTTGTGCTTACGTCACCGAATGATATGCGTAACTGCAGGCGCCCATTCATTCATCTTTAAAACTTTTTTGGGGGGAATTATGTTCTCTGTAATGTCTTCGGTTCCAATTCACTAGGAATAAATAGTAGAAACCCCTGCTTAAGCCAGATATACAATTGCAGCGCTCAATTTATTTTTTGTGTACGTACCCTCGGGTTGGTTTGTTCTATTTATTACTTTATGATTTTTTCACAGGCAGGAGAAAAATAATAGTCACAAAATAAGTAACATTTTAAAAAAGGTCCTTGTTATTGAATGTATTAAAGTAAATGTTTCGGCGAATATAAGTTTAATTATAATTTTATATATTTTATAGTTGATGGTTAAGAGGGGCATATCAATGTTTTTGTGGGAATTAAACTGCCTAATAAACTATAATGTTGAAATTAGAATACGCAGAGGGGAACTAAATGGCATCATTACACCTGTCAATCATTTCCTACCGTGGTACTTCAGTCTGTTTAAGAGATCCGTGAAACCATGTTTTCTGTACAGAATTAACAGCAATGTTTTATTTCTGTTTACAAATGTTTACAGACTGCCGTCCTTTGTTCAAAGCGAAATCATTTTGTCAGCTGCCTGGGGCTTCTTATCTCTGTGTCCTGGCAGGCGCAGGCAGGTTTTCCAGCAAAAATATAAGGCCCCAATTGTGTGAGAGCAGTGACAGGGCAGCCAGCAGATCCGGTGTGATTGAATGCTGCAAACACACAGCGAGCGAGGACACATTTTTGCTGTATCACTAGACTGTGCTTTCCAGGTCTTTCTGTACTCACCTCAGCAGGTTAATGCGCATGCTACAGCGACTCAACGCTAGCCTTTAGGTCGTGGGTTATATTAAATGCGTGCATCCGTTATTAGCACTATGTTAAAAGGACAGTCATTGTTATATGTGGCCGCCTCCTGGCATTACTTCCGAACTCACATTAATGGCGGCTGTTTACTTCCACCTAGATTTTCATTCCCTGCTTAGAGGTATTTGTATATGTATACACATGCGCAAGCTATGCACTCCCCGAAACACAGTGGAGAGACCAGTATTATAATCGCATCTTCCTTTCAAAATCTCTGAAATTTGGTAATCGCCCGACTCCATCTGTGCATGATTCAGGTCGATTGAAACATACAGGCAGCCTGTAAAATGAAACCATGTGTCCCACAGCAAGCGTGACTACACAGAAAATAAAGCTGAGACAGACCAGTGTAATGCAACCTAGCACTGCGAGTGAATGTTTTGTAATGACATTTGCGCCACATCAAAATAACAAAAGAGACATTTGCACCAACTGACCACGACAAAAATAGCATTTTGAACTGGCTAGTCGTGATCATTTTACTGCAAATTTTGGCATCAAAGGCGTTGGCACCCATGAAGGAAATCAAATGGCCGCTGCTTTTGGATAAAAACAATACACTTAGGGCCTGATTACGAGTTTGTGCAGCAGCAGGTCAGCCCTACCACAGCACCGCCAAACCCATGTTCGGGCCGCTTGCCAGATTCCGAATATTTCTCGTGTCTGGCGGGCTTATTTTTTTAACGATCCCACGGCGGTGCCCTGAAAATGAGCACCGCTATGGGAATGTCAAAAAGAGTTCCTGTACCGCATGGACTGTAAAGTCCATGCTCTGCAGGAACTGTGGTGCATGCACACAGGGGGGCATATGTTGTGCTCCCCTGCATGCACCCCAGGGTGCAGAGGCACTTTTGTTTCCTCTCTGCCACGGTTTTAGTGGAGGAGGAACTGCCATGAAAACCGTGCGGAGATGAAACTCGTAATATGCTTGACAGAACCTCAGCAGCCCCGCCAATCATGTTGCGGCCTCCTGACTGCTGCAATACCACCAGGGAATGGCGAGTGCAGCGGGGCAAAGGCGGTCTGACCGCCCGAATTGTAATAGGGCGGTCGGAAGACCACCACTGCCACGCCCCCATGAGTTGGCGGTCCTTAGACCGCCAGACTCAGCAGTAAAATGTGCAAAAAGCAGCACATTGATTCACTGACACGTCAATGGGGTACAAATCACAGTGCAGGCTTAATTTGTGGCCAACACCTGTTCCTGAGCGTGACATCGAAGCCAGTCAGCTCCAAAAAGAGGCTGCTAATTGGTTGATAAACATGGCCATGCATTTGTACCATCACGACCATGCTGATCTGAAGACAGACATGCCTGTCTTTTCCTTTATCCACTGTCTGACCTGTGAGCTGTCGGTGTACAATGAGCGCAGGTTTCACCACATGCCCTCACCTCTGGGGAAGAGCTACCACTGTAGTCATTTTTAACACACTCTAAATATCAAACAAGTAAGATAAAAGGATAATGTTAGCATTTTGCTGCAAAAAACGCTACTCATTTGAACCGTTTGACACACTGAAGACTTCTATGTCATGCAGGTATCGGCGCTGCGCAGATGCTGTGAACACATATTGGCTGAATGGCTGATGGAGTGGGGTCCAGAAGGAGGCACAATGACCTTGTGCCAATGGCGTGAAATGTGGAACCCTAAGCATACAGGGCTCATGTGCTATAATCTGTTCCTTAAATTGAAAACATTCTGGAACCCCACTCTCCTCTTTTTCCCACAACACATATCATGGACCTAAGCAGAGACAATCCAAATCTGAGGTGAAGTGTGTGAAATTCTTCAGGAATGTTTTCTTATTTTTGTGGGAAAAGAAGGCAGAATCTGCACGAATCACTATGAAAAATAATATTAATGTTTTGTAGATCAGTGTCAAAAATAATGATTAAAGTAGGCCAATCTTTACTGCATACACCCTTCCACGGCTACCCATTGCTTATCTCAGCCTGCAACCCTGCTGAGCGCCTATTAAAATGAATGAATGTCTCAGTAAGTGCTGCAGTTTTGCTGGTCAATGTTAATAGCTGCCCCTCCCCCTGCTCTGTCTCTATTGCCCCAGCACTTCCTCCTTCCTCTCTACATGCACTCCCTCTATTTCTTAATACACACAGAGACAGATAGCTTCAAAATATGCAGACATGTTTCAAATTGTATTTGGAATGCGCGAGGAACTAAAAAAATAGCTTTTTCATAGAAAAATGCCTGCCATGGGTAAGACATAGACACAAGACCACAAGCCAATGCACAGATAGATGTCCAAAAAGATGTAAGTCTAGGTAACAAAGTGAAAACAAGCATTGGCATAGCCAATAGGTCTCGCTTTTGGGACTTTATATAAGTGTTTAGCCATGCAACAGTTGATGTTGTTGCACCAAGGATATTGTGCTGCATAACTAAATACTTATAAGGTCCCAAAAGCGAGACCTATTGGCTATGCCAATGCCTGTTCTGTTTATTTTCTACTCTGTTCCCCTTCTTTAGGTGTCATCCACCCCAGTGTGATCCCATACCCTTCCTTACCCCCTCACAATTTACTGGCTCTGCTTCTCTCTTTGCCTTGCATTTCCTCTTCGCGGCCTCTGTTTTTTCTGTTTACCTTCTGTGCCCTCACTTTCCTCTCCACTCAGCCCCTGTATAATACTGAACCCCCCCAAACCTCCATTATTTTTTTATCATCCCCTCTGCACCCCTCTTTACTCCCTACTCACTCCCTGCCAACCCTTACCATTTACTGGCTCTGCTCCCCTTTCTTTGCTCTTTTTGTTTCCCTCTTTGCAGCCTCTGTTCTTTCGGTTTATCTTCTGCTCTGCGCCCCCATTTTCCTCTCCAGAAGGGTGATCTAGATGACATGATCTGTTAAAGGTGGATGGCTTTTTCTTATATCTGGACATAGGATATTCTAGGAATATCTCGATTGGTCTCTGAAAACCTGCTGGTATTTGGAGAGATGTCAGAATGGGCTTTTGGGCTAATTTTGACGTTATCAAGGATAATATTGTACCTAGAAAATTATATATGTGTTACATACTCAGTACCATTTAGGGGCATACATGGTTTCTTCGGGTTCTTTTTGTGAAAAGCAAGAATACTAAATTTGCTCTCAATTAGCTTTTGGTGTGGCTAAAATTGATATTTTGGACTTTTGGACATACTCGTGTTTCACTGAGGTTGTGTGCTTTTATGTTTAAATAGATTTATTGGCATTTTCAAGAAACAAACAAGGTAAACATTGCATGGGTATAGTTTTCGGTAAGTGATATTACTTTGCAAGCTAGTTATACAGAATAAGTGAAAGTAATGTCATCATACATTTAAAGAAAAATATTCATCAGGCACTTATCTGCTTGCAGCAGCTATGCGTTAGAGCAACGTCCATATCCTGCTGTAGAAAGAGGCGATCAATAAACAAGAAAAGAAACCCCCTCTAACTTCCCTGAGCAGACTCTTGTTCTGAACAGCCCACAAATATGAGCACTTTTGAAATGCTCTGTTCAGATGCTATTGAGATTGAGTTGCTTTTGTGATAAAATACAATTGTTTCGAATTAGTCCTAAATTTAAAATGCTGGATGCCTAGGAAGACTCTGCTCAGTTTTCTAACTCAAAAAGGACATGAATTTATTTGCAGAGGACTTATCAGTGTTGTTGCATAATCCACTGATCTCACCGATTTGTGGAAATAGGCTGTTAATGGTGGCAAAAAGTGGATGGATGTAAAAATGTGTAAGGATGCGTAGTTTGTCGAGAATGCAAAATTATTTCCCTTTGTATATTAAGAGGTGTGCACATAATCTGCCATTGGGGTACTGCCTTTTAAGGGTACTCGAGGAAGACATTTTTTGCTGTGACAGCTCCAGGAGTGGGGGAAAGGGATATCCCTGATACCTGGGGCTATTCGGTGGTTTATGGATAATATTTAGGTTTTGGGTCTTCACATATTTATACATTTTTACTTCCTGACCGTGTTGGGTGTTTGTGTCATAGGATTGTGTCAATTTTCAAGTTGTTTAACTTCTGCACGCTCATTCTCATCACTCAGAACTCTGATGCCCTAAAACAGTTGGAAATATCACAGAAGGCATTGCGTGGCACACTGAAATGAAGGGAAATCCACTTCTCGTCAGCTTATGAGTGGAAGTGGAGGCTAAAGCAAGCAAAACAGGAGAACCTATAAATGTTGATATACTTTATTACCATACACCCATTAAATACCCCACATTTTAGTGTCACAAAAAATACCCAATAACATGTATCTATAAAACTTGAATAGGAAGGATTAACGTCACTGATACAGTCCACAAGGTGAACTGAAGGTTCTATTTACCCAATGAAATAATGCTGAAAAAATCTTTTAAGGTTTAATGTGCAGCTCATTTGCTACATTCAGCGTCCATCCATTGTCCTCTTGTGATCAAAGAGGGGGCTGCCAAGAAGATGGTTAAACGTGCTGACATGTAACCCCGGAGCAGAAGATTGACACCCAGATCATGCAGGGCAGCTCGGCAGGGACTATGGACAAACTGTTAGGCTGATGATTGCTCTGCCGGAGAGGCAGTCCAGGAGCCCAGCCATCTCAAGGGAACTGCACAGTGAATGACTTCTGCACCATGTAGGGGTAGTCAGGCAGGGGCTGTGAAGGGGCCATCAAGCAGGCTTAGTGCGAAAGAAGAAAGAGAATTGAGAGTAAAGGAGTAAATTGAAATGAAGAAACCTGTGGACTCAGATGGTCTAAACAATATGGTCTAAACAATATCATGGGTGAAGGTTTCTTTGTTATGGGGTTAGACAGGCGCCGGTGAACAGAAGCCTCCATTTTGTAATGCACCTTTTAAACTTTTCACAAGCTTTGCATGTACATGATAACATACTTAGAAAATAGCCTGCTTGAAGCACATTTCTTCAGAAGCATTTTATCATGACACCTATACACTCTGTCCAAAGCTAAGAAACACTGAGCATGTTGCTTTTGCTTTTGTTGTCCGGTTGGAGACAGCTCTGAATTGGTTCCTCAAAGGAGCACTTCTACGAATTATCCTGGAACACTTGCCTGTTGCACAGAAGTAACCCTGCAGACCCTAATCTCTATCCTACAAAGGACAGCAGCCTGTTCTTCACCACACTGGCTTTCTGAGACATCTTACGGAGGTATATGGAATTGGGGTGTCCTAAGTGATCTTGGAGAGGGTACTCTCAATCCGCTCCCGATAGTGTAGGTAGGATTAGGTAGGAATATAAAAGGGTATTTTCACATATATTCATATAATCACTGTAACATCATAATGGTTGACCTGTTTACCTTTTTCACTATTCTTGTATTGATGGTTACACCATTTTTGTGTGTCCCCTTTGGGCATGTCTAAGTAATAACGAAAGGGTAGGTCTGTTTCCACAATTTCCTTCCGTGAATTTGAATGGTCATGTTCGGAGGTTGCAGACACCATCTGGTACCCTGTAAGGTTAGGGGTCAAGATGGTGCACCGTGAGCTAGCTATTAGTTGGGCCAACATACTCTGATGATATGTGGGGACTCAGTTCCCATATTCTGACGTTTATGTTGTCCGGATGCATAGTGGTAATTTGTAGGAACCGTACAAACTCTTGCCCTAACAATGCAACAATGAAGTGACAGAAAAGTCAGAAAATGGGAGAGACATAGGAGTTGTCAGATACACCTTAAGAAGAATGAGAGGCGAGTATAGCATGGTCATTCTAGCAGAGGCAATAGAGACAATAGAATGGCTGCATTTGGAGGAAGACTGGAGCTAAAAGGTTGTGAGAGAGGGAAGCAGACTGTGACTAGCAAGATGTATGAAGGGGCATAGAGACAATAACATTGCCCAAGATGGTGAAGCTAGTGTGGGCATGGAAAAAGACACTTGAGTCATCCGCTGATAGAAACATTTTGCACTGGAAAAAAAAAACAGTAATCACAAATTAAATACCAAAAGTTAAATGGCAGAATTGTTTCACAAGACTGAATGTGTTAGTGTGTTAAGGAGAATGGAAGTTAACAATTGTGAGCCCTGTAGACATGACATGTTAAAAGAAAAAGAATGGTATTGAGAAGTGTGATGTTGCCAATTTGCAACAAAATGATTGAGGAAGAGGTTCAGTGTTTTGGCAAGGGAAAGTGAGGAAAAACACGAAATTGGGGCAAGAAAAATGTCATAGAATTCCAGAGGAGGTAAATGTGGAGAAGTTGCATTAGAATATAAAATCACATAAAACGAGGTTGCAAACCCCATGAAAAAGTCAAGGAAGGGTCTGGGTGTGAGAAGCACAGCATGGACAGTTTTCAGGTGTCAGGTATTGGAGAAGTTGCACCTTTGTTTGCTTCTAGAAGAATACTGCTATGCTGTATAAAGTGAGACAGGTTTCAGTAAGATATAAGCAGGTGACCAAAGTAACACTCTCAGTGAGCCATACTTTATTCTATCTTGGATGTTGACATTCAGGTTATCCTGAATAAAATAAGCAATGTCATGTTGTGAATCAGAAAAAACAGTCATATAACATCAATTTAAATGTGGTAAATAGTATTGGAAGATGGTTATGTGTAATGTAAATCTTTTCAAAAACTGGTTCAAACTCACACACTATGATTTTAGCTTATTTTATATGCATCAGGAATGTAAGAGTACAAGTATTTTGCTTCAGAACAGTAAATACACCACATCTGTTATAACCAAAGGGCTTAGACTGTTGGAAACAAAGCACCTCTGGTTGAGGATTTAGTAGTGCTATCAAGCCACTGTGTAGATGCGACTGGAGAAGAAGTAATACTGAGCCAAAACTGTGCACTCAATGTTTTGGGCTGATGTTTAAAAGACGTTGTTTTACTCCTAGTGTCTAGATATGCATCACTTACCAGAATCCAGAATTGTCATTCCATTGTCTTCCATACATTCAATTCAATTGTTCTTTATTCGATGGTTAAAAATCATCATAAAAGAGTACACATATATACAGTTAAGACAATATTAAATCAATATACAGAACATTGAATGATTCTATGTGCATACAAATAGTTCATTGTTCCCATACAGTCCTCGTGGGCTACTTCCTGGGTCTGACAATTTAGCAAGTCTACAGTCTACATAATTAATACCGGCCTCTAGAAACTCTGAGTCTAAGTGCAAATTTCAAGAAGCTAATCACCGCACATAATGTTAACGAGTCGCTAGCCCTTTGTAAAAAGGTCAATGCCTTCGTGGCTCGAATAAATCTTGCCTTTTTCAAGATATCTTTTAAAAATCTGCATCTAGGATGGTATAAAGGGGACATAAGAGTACAAAATGAAGGGTGTCCTGCGGAGACTTATTGTCGCAGCCGCAGGCACCCTTCTGCTCAATTGATTTACTAAAACCTGCTGGTTCAGCTAATAAATATGGTAAAAAATTGAGCCTAAAACGTGACATTAAAAACCTCTCTTGAGCATTAAAAAGAACACAAAGGTACGGTTCCATCCCAACGGTGGTTTCAAGCCTACTATATATGCTCACAGTGGGTTTACTTCCTTCTAGAGTACTCCTGGCCAATGCTCTTGATTCCAAAAAGATTCTCTTTAATTTAAACTTATCCTGGGCGTTGATCAGTGAAGGATTTAAATACAACTCTTGGTGACCCAAACTTTCTAGAGTAGTCTTTACATAATGGATCCATGGGATTTTCAAATGTTTGTCTCTGCCCAAACAGTCTTGTATGATCAGCCTGCTCAATGCAGCATCAGGGTTCGACCAAATTCTGATCCAGGATAGGATTGGTCGAAGATTGATCAAGTCCTCTAGGTAGGGTCTTCCAAGTTCTTTATGGACAATGAAGGCTGATGTGCAGTTGGGGACTTTCAATATTGAACAAAATATTTTATTTTCTTCAATTTGCAAGCCGTCCAAATTTGTAAATCCCCATACTTCTGAGCCGTACATAGTTTTTGGGCAACACATTGAGCCGTACAAATTCATAGTTTGTTCTGGGGCCCAACGGCCGACTTTTCTCCCGTAACCGGAAATTGCACCAAAGGATGCCACCAATTTCCCAGATCTTTCTTGTGCGAGGGGTGTAAATTTTAAAGACTCGTCAAAGAGCACCCCTAGATAAGAGAATGTTTTCACCCTTTCGAGAATATGGGAGCCAATTCTGTAGGTGAAACCAGTCCGTGGCTTATTGCCTGCTGTCATTACATATGATTTTTTTAAATTGACAGACAAGTCTATTGCCTCCATAAATTTGACGAACCCATCAATGAGAATCTGCAAGCTTTTCTGGGTCCGTGCCAGAAGCACCGCATCATCTGCGTACAATAACACTGGGATGTTGCGTAAGCCTACCCTTGGGCAATCTGCATTTAAATTAATAAGGGATTGTTCCAAGCTGTTAATATACAACGAGAACAAAAAAGGAGCTAAAATACATCCCTGCCTCACCCCACTTGTGCAGCTAAAAGATTCTGTCAGTCCCCCATCTTTGTTATAACGTACCCGTGCAGAGGTTTCTCTATGCAGTTCCCTCAATATGTGGATTATCCCAGGGTCGATTCCGAGTTGGGTCATCATTACCCATAACTTATTCCTGTTAACGTGGTCAAACGCAGCGGCCAGGTCCATGAACCCCAAATACATAGTTTCATTGCTGGTTTTGGTATATTTTGCTATCAGCATGTATAGGTTCAGGCATTGGTCGCTGGTAGACCTGCCGGTCCGAAAACCATACTGGGCGTCTGAAATGATATTTTTATCCTCAGCCCACTCGGTCAATCGGTTCAGAATCACTCTTCCCAGGATTTTAGCAGTAACGTCTATCAAAGAATTGGGGCGGTAACATTGGGGGTCATCTTTATTGCCCTTTTTAAAAATGGGTACTATGATGGCCGTTGACCAAGACCATGGTAAACCGACCATTATAGTTGCATTTAATACTCGAGTAATGATAGGCGCCCAAAGATCCACTTGACTCAGAAACAGGTCTGGGGGGATCCCATCTGGGCCCGGAGCTTTATTTTTGGTGAGTCCCTCAATGCCCATTCTAATCTCTTGCAGGGAAAATACAACCTGATTGCACACTAGATGCGTCTCCCTCTCTTTTGGAGAATCCACCTCCCCGTGATTATACAAACCCTCGAAGTGAGCAATCCACTGTTCTGGGAGAATGTTTGATGCGACCTCCGGGGCGTTATTATCTTGAAAACAAGGGGCGTTTATTAGTCTCCAAAATTCTGTGATGTCCCTATTTTCAGAAGCCTCCCTCAGGGCCGCCCATGCTTCCCCCTGCAGAGTAACTTTCCGTCTTTTTAACTCCTTCCTGTATATGGACCTGCATGTTTTAACTTCTGCTTGATCCCTTGGTGTGCAACTAAGGGCCATTTTTAAGTTTTTTAATGCGAGTGTACAACCCCTGTCAAACCATTTTGGTGCGTTAGAGTAAGTTTTCTTGGGGGCCTTGACCGACAATAACTCATCGACCAGACTCGTTATTTGTCCAAACACTTTTATAAGGCGAGCCTCTGTCACCAAGGGATCTAGGGACTCGTCAATAAGAGACTTGCCTCTATCCATCAGGGATTTGTAAAATCTGGCCCCATCTATTTTTGCCCATTTAAGTCTTCTGCCCTGGGCCGTTACACGTTCAGTAATACCATCCACTGGCTTAGTCTTTAGCTTACCCAGATGCAGGAGCTCCATAACCAAAGGGTTATGGTCGCTGAACGGGCACCACTCTATTTCTACTTTTATGATCTGATTTTTTAGGCCTCTTGAAACTATAATGTAGTCTATGTAAGACGAGCACCCTCTCCCTTTAAAAGTAGGAGGGAGTCTTCCATCCGGACCCAAGGGCGTCATATCCACTGTGTGCTCGAGGTCGTAGGAGTGAATCAACTTACCCCATTCAATACCCCTTAAGGAGTGGCTAAGGTGGGGGCCTTTTTCTACGGGGCATTTTGACCAGTTAATACTGATCGGGAACAACCCTGGGCATAAATGACAGTTCAGGTCCCCCATAACAAGTATCCGGGGTGCCACAACCCCATGGATGGGAGCAAGTTCAAGTTTCAGTCTAACATCCAGTTCCCTCATAGTGGTAAAATCATTTTCCGAAAGGGTGGCACTATACACATTGAACAAAACGAGACCCAGCCTTTTATTGCTAAATCTCAGGGCCTGAATGTTCCATGCAAACCAGTCCACCTTGGACCATTTACCTTCTATATTTAAATCAATATATGTAATCAAACCACCCTTAGCCCTACCTGAGGGGGTATTTTGAGCCGGCGTAAAAAAACATTTATAACCCGCCATATGAAGATGGATGTTATCCAGACTCAGAGCCCAGGTTTCTTGTAGGCAAATAATCTGGAAATGGGCCATATACTGTCGCCATTCCTTGTTATAGAATTTCCCTGCAATCCCTGCTATATTCCATGAAATAATTTTCAGGCCCTCTTTCTCCGCAATAACGGGCCCTACCGCTACCATTTCTTGAGTGGAATTAACCCAACCCCCTTTCTTTCTATAGGGTGGTTTATGCATATCACTGTCCTGGTATCTAAGTTCCATGGCTGTGGTGCATGTCCCTGAGGGTATATGTGCACAACCCCCCACCAGAGGGTCTGGGGCCCCTACAATGTTTGATAAAGTCCTACACCCACCGCCCCCTGGTGATGTCTGCCCAATTTGATTGATCAAGCCATGCCGGGGAGAGATTCCTTCTATCGGGTGTGCCTGATCGGGTGTATTCTGTTCTGTGTCAACCTGTTCTAGGCATGAATGGGAGTTGGGTAGTCAGTCAATCTTCTCTAGTGACCTTAATGGGGCAAACCTATTTGCCCAGCGTGGGTGCCTTCCTTCCCAGGAGCCTGTCATTTGACGCGGAAAATTTAAACCTCCATTTACACCAAAATTCCATCCCGTCACACCTCTCCCTACATTATATTGTCCCTCTTTTAATACCTGCTGACTTGCATAAAAGTAACTCAAAGGTAGTGGCCTTATGGCTGTCATGCGTCCAGATGGTCCATAGCTCAAAATGTGCTCGACCACCCTCCTGTCCCTGAAGTTGGCAATAATACAGTTTCCCTCAATATTTTTTGGCCCGCTCCCTATCCAATTCACTCGTCTAACCAGGAGGATTTCCCCATCCTGGTTATTGGATATTGGTCTTTTTTGATTAAGCCAAAAGGTGAGTTTGTTTTTTAACTCCTGATGGGATTCTTTCTGTGCCTCTTTTAATTCTGGAACCCCGGCAAAAACAACAACCAACGGGCACGCTTCCGGGGGGAGATTTATAGTGGGGAGCCTCTTGTCTATTGGGGTGGACCTATCTTCGTGGACAGCTGCGTCACTTGAGGGGCCAACAGGGGGTTGAGGCTGTATATCCGGCTTCTGTTTGCCTACTCTGTTATTGGGGCGCAATTCACTCACGCTACAAGTGTCTTTGCTAGGTACGTGTTCATGGGGAACAGGTGCATTATGAATTTGTGCAGATATTATTTGTGCATTCCTGTTATCCCGAAAATTATTCGGCATTTGCGTTACTGGGTTAGACTCTAAGGTACTAATGGGGTTACTTAAAGGACCTATTACACTGTCTTTTGTCCCTCTATTCTTTAATTCACTTAAGATTTTGTCCAGCCTGCTTGTCACCGGCTTCAGCTGGTTAATTACCAGTGTTTCTAGCTGGGCCTGTAGGTCTGACATAATCTTATTTATCCAAATTGGAGGGTCTACTTGAGAAGGCGTCTGTATGGCTCGGTCAACCCCAGTGAAGTTTCTTCTGGGTGAGTTGGTGTGCATAGTTACACAACTTATATTCTTGCGCTTTCTTTGAACGCATTTCTTCTTTTTATTTATAGTGACACGTTTGGTGGGGCCTCGTTCCTCCTTGTTACTAATGGGAATCAATTGGGCACATGATATGTCCTTCTCACTAATTCCTGAGGAGTTGGGGGGTGAGATTAACATAACTTCCTGCTTTTGGTCTTGTATTGTTAAGATGGGGTCAAAGTCAGGGGTTAAAGACAAGCGCCGCTCAGTGCGCTCAATTTCACTTGACACGACCCCTAACGCTCTTTTTAACATGCGATCAATGGCAGTGGGCTGCATGATAACGGGAAATACAGAGCTAGTGTCCTCTTTATGCGTCAGAAAGGCCTCAGCAATATTACGCTTCGCTCTCACCGAGCGTGTCAGTGTTTTACCTGCCATACTTCCCCCTTTTACAGATCACTGCTTATGCCACTATCTTGGTCTGTTTAGTTCACCCCCCCGCTATCACACTATCACTATACCACACAAGCTAAAACAAGATGATGGCGTACAGGGCCTCTGCACCTCTATTTACAAATTTCAGACAAATTGTCCCAGCAACGATTGCGAGTCCGCTGGTGCAGGCACAGGAGAGTGAATTAATGTCTGTCCTCTTTTACCCCAAGGTCACTCAAAGCGTTACTCACATGTAGGGCCCCAGAAGGACCTGATCAGGGGGATGGCCCGGCCCAGCCTCAATCGGCCTCGGACGGCCACAGACGGTCCCGCCCTTGTCCCGGGCTTCTCCCGGCACCGCCCGCGCGCGTCCCGCGACGCGGGGGGTGGAGCAGGTTTTGTAGCGCCTTCGGGCGCGAGATGCCGGAGTCCGCTTCCTGTGTCAAAGGAGCCTGGGTAATGTAGTCCACTGCTATTGCTCCCCCCGCGCTCCAATCGCCGATGTCTCCAATGCGCTAGCGGGGGGAAAGGCAACCCAGAACAGCAAGGCAGTGGCGAGGGCACAGCAACAGGTGGGTGTCACAGATGCGTACGTGCGTGCGGTTCGCCACCGTGCCGGAAACTTCAAACGGGCCCTACTCTGCCGGGGGTGGAGCAGGTTTTGTAGCGCCTTCGGGCGCGAGATGCCGGAGTCCGCTTCCTGTGTCAAAGGAGCCTGGGTAATGTAGTCCACTGCTATTGCTCCCCCGCGCTCCAATCGCCGATGTCTCCAATGCGCTAGCGGGGGGAAAGGCAACCCAGAACAGCAAGGCAGTGGCAGTGGCGAGGGCACAGCAACAGGTGGGTGTCACAGATGCGTGCGTGCGTGCGGTCCGCCACCGCGCCGGAAACTTCAAACGGGCCCCACTCTGCCGGGGTGGAGCAGGTTTTGTAGCGCCTTCGGGCGCGAGATGCCGGAGTCCGCTTCCTGTGTCAAAGGAGCCTGGGTAATGTAGTCCACTACTATTGCTCCCCCCGCGCTCCAATCGCCGATGTCTCCAATGCGCTAGCGGGGGGAAAGGCAACCTAGAACAGCAAGGCAGTGGCAGTGGCGAGGGCACAGCAACAGGTGGGTGTCACAGATGCGTGCGTGCGTGTGGTTCGCCACCGCGCCGGAAACTTCAAACGGGCCCCACTCTGCCGGGGGTGGAGCAGGTTTTGTAGCGCCTTCGGGCGCGAGATGCCGGAGTCCGCTTCCTGTGTCAAAGGAGCCTGGGTAATGTAGTCCACTGCTATTGCTCCCCCCGCGCTCCAATCGCCGATGTCTCCAATGCGCTAGCGGGGGGAAAGGCAACCCAGAACAGCAAGGCAGTGGCAGTGGCGAGGGCACAGCAACAGGTGGGTGTCACAGATGCGTGCGTGCGTGCGGTCCGCCACCGCGCCGGAAACTTCAAACGGGCCCCACTCTGCCGGGGTGGAGCAGGTTTTGTAGCGCCTTCGGGCGCGAGATGCCGGAGTCCGCTTCCTGTGTCAAAGGAGCCTGGGTAATGTAGTCCACTACTATTGCTCCCCCCGCGCTCCAATCGCCGATGTCTCCAATGCGCTAGCGGGGGGAAAGGCAACCTAGAACAGCAAGGCAGTGGCAGTGGCGAGGGCACAGCAACAGGTGGGTGTCACAGATGTGTGCGTGCGTGTGGTTCGCCACCGCGCCGGAAACTTCAAACGGGCCCCACTCTGCCGGGGGTGGAGCAGGTTTTGTAGCGCCTTCGGGCGCGAGATGCCGGAGTCCGCTTCCTGTGTCAAAGGAGCCTGGGTAATGTAGTCCACTGCTATTGCTCCCCCCGCGCTCCAATCGCCGATGTCTCCAATGCGCTAGCGGGGGGAAAGGCAACCCAGAACAGCAAGGCAGTGGCACTGGCGAGGGCACAGCAACAGGTGGGTGTCACAGATGCGTGCGTGCGTGCGTGCGGTTCGCCACCGCGCCGGAAACTTCAAATGTTAATTCAGATTTCTTTGATTCCTAGCAGTGTTCAGGGATAGTAAGTGCTATATAAATGCAATTACTAAACAATTTTTTTTCTGTTAAAATTTCTGTTTACAATATGTACTGATAAGGTGTAGAATACCAACTTTAAGTGACTGTTCTAATTTCTGTACCTACAAGGACATCCATACATAATATTCACCTCTCCGGTGGTAATTATGAGTTTAGTGTGATTGGAGACAGAATCATGAAGAGGGAGGATTTTTTTAATCAAGAAAAGCACCTTATTGGCTTGAATTGGAGGCAACAATTACATTTAAATGGCAATAATTATTGTTTATTATAAACGGGGTGGCTCCTCTGTGTTCTTTAGTAATTGTGTTAACGCACTCTGCAATACTTTCTTATTACTGAGTCTCAGGCTGTATTTACAATAACCTGTATTCATTAAGCGACAAGATACATTTCACATACCAACATGCTGTCAATAATCTTGACATTACTACAACTTTTGGCCCATGTTTAGAAAGGCTTTGCATCGCCCTTACACCATGCAAGTGCGACACAAAACATAAATGACATTTACTAAGCCATGCAAGGACAAGGCCACCTTGTGAGGCTCTGCATGGCTTGGTAAATCTAGAGGAACGCAAGGCAGCACAAATCACTGCCTTTTGTTACTCTGCGGCAGGGAGGCATTCCATGGATGGAGCGTAGGTGTGCCTACACATTCACCAATGCATTCTGACACATTTATCAACACTGGTAGACGTGGGAATGCATCAGAATTGTACGCCTTTCCACCAGAGATGCAACAAGGAGAAATGTTTATTTCTCCTCGTTGCTCCCTCTTTCCAAGTGTGCTGTATTCTGCAGCACACTTATAAAGGGGAAAATACCTCTGTGGATTGTTTGTGTGCAGGAAGGTGACCCTTCCTGTACAAAAACAATCCTGGGTACAATGCAGGCACACGTGCACCATGGTGTAGCTGTTCCTGCGTTGACGCTAGGCGTCAGTTTGTGCACCAGCGCAGGCAGAGAGCAGGAATGTGCCATTTAATGTTAAATACCGCACATTTCTGCCCTCTCTCTTTTACACAGTGCAGTGCAGCTAGGTGGCCTGCTGCGTTGCATTGTGTGGATATTTGTTAAATATGCCCCTTGGATGTAAATTTAAAGGTTCCTGTCCAGGCACATATTTTCCTTACTTACAAGTGGCTTTACTGCATTTATTGAGATGTTACTTCCACTTTTCTTTAAATCATAAAATCCTGTCAAAAGCACACATTTAGCATAATCTTTACTCTTCTAAATTTCAGATCTGATGGTTGTCTGTGGCAACTGTAGCAGATTTACTTTTTCTTCTTGGTTTCCTCTGCTTTTCGACATTTTATGACCATATGTTTGTTGATATTATCACATTATGCACTGTGACACTGCCATTTAGTCTAAGATGTAGTGGTATTTAAATGCCATATGCTCAATGAGGTGTGTATTTAATCCTCCTGTAGCTGGAGGAAGACTAAGCCCATTTTAAATAAAGGGTTCTGGGAAGGTTTCCAGTAAAATGAAAATGTTGATGTTGCAAAAAGAGGTTGGGATTGTATGAGAAAGTTGCCTGGATAATGCGTAGGGGATTTTCCACTCATTGTGTAGAGCACAGTATAACATTGCCATTTCACTACCACCTCTTCAAAACATTATTGAACCTACCAAGACATATTCTGATAAAAGAAGACTGCCTGAAATCTGGAAGAAAGAGGACCCAAGGACATCTGATTCCTGCCAGTGCCTAGGCACTGGAACTGCAGCCCAAAGCTCATCTGATTAGCCTCCTTGTGCTACTAATGGGATACAAAGGACTCTTGAGTCCAAGACTGGTGTCTAAAAGATGCACACTCAGTAGGTAAGATATCCAGATTTGTTCTACTCTGAGCTTTTTGCTGCAAATACAAGGTCTTCAGTGAGACCTCCTGTTGAAGTTATGTCGTCCCATAAGGCCGTGCCCCACTGCATTTCAGCCTTGCCCAGCAGAAGGATTTTGAGGACCAAAAGAATGACTAAGATCAAAGTTACAACCTTGGCCTGGGGTAATCTAACCCAGCAGTGTAGCAATCTTTGAGGCCATGTAACCCTGCTTTGTTCTGCTCGGATTGCTGGTGCCAGAAAGGCTTCAGCAGGAGCCTGGAAGTAACAATTGTCTAATTGAAAGGATCCTTGCAAGCTCTAGCTTAATGCCATGTTCCTCTGGAAAACTTACAGCTCCGGAAAATATTCCAAGTCAGAAGGTAAAAACTTTGACATGTGTATCCTGCTTTGCTTACATGGCCTCTGCTCCATTGAGTTTGGCCAGAATAATATCTAGGTCCCAGTTACCATCGAACTATGATTTCCATTTGGTTTGCATTCTCCTGGTGCCTTTTCCTAAACATTTTGCAATTCATTGTTGCAGTTTTCCTTATCTGTTTTCAATAATTTTAGTGTCTTTTTGGTCACTAAACTTTTGATAATATTTCTAAATTAGGTTATTAAATCTTCTCATGATGTTTTCTTGACTTTTAAATTGATTCAAACTCCCTAAACTTAACATCCGTTTCCCTGGGGAAACATCTAAAAAGATTTCAATAAAATTGCTTTGTCCTTTCCTTGGGAAATGTCTGCTGCTTGTGCTATTCATACTATGGGTTGAGAAAAAAACTTCTCTTAGAGCTGTGTTGTTATATAACTGGCTACCCCCTCCACAATTAATAATCCAATATTCAGCATCAACACTTTAAGCTACACTACATCAGTCCCTTGCTCTCTTTCTTAAAATCGGTTTTTTACTGCTGAAAAATTCAAATTTTTACTCAAGAGGTATCTTTTGTTCAGATGTATTTTTTAAAAACTGTTTGATTTTAGGAAATATTAGATGCATATCTCCAGGTTTTAATGTTCTTTTTAATGTGAAAAAGACAAAGCAATTATATTGAAATCTTTTTAGATGCCAGTTATGATAAGTATGCCAGGTTTCCAATAACAATGGCGACAAATTCCTGATTATTTACTGATTTCCTTGAAAGCTGTTATGAAGAAAAGGGCAAACATGTTTTGCCTGGGTGCATCTTGCCAAACAATACTGGTTTCTACTTTTAGTGCATTATGGGAGCACTGGCACAGCATGGATTTTCCTGCTGTGTTACATGTTGAATTTGACAGGGTGCTGAAAATAGATATTTTAAAAAGTAAATGCAATCAAGAGTAGATAGGTGCCCTGTTAAATATTAGTATTCTTGGCCATTTCAATACACAAACACGTTTAAAACTAAGCCTGAAGTAAATGATAAATGAGTGCATTAGAATGACCTAGAACCAAGTTCTGAGGCTTCTTTCTAACTACTACAACATCGATGGAACACAAGAACCCTGCTGTATGGGGCTTTTGTCTCAGTTCCTATTTCCTACGATAACCAGATCCTGAAGTGCCTGCTGCCAGAGAAGAATACTCCAACAAAAGGATCTTTGAAGCCAGAAAGCAATGACATGTCTCCCTATTGATAATCTTAAACTCGAACAACAAAACATCATTGTAGAGCGCTCTCACTCTGCATTTTAAAACAATTGATTGTTTCACTTCCACCCACTTTCTGAATCATTCTTGTACAATGTAGTACATTCTAAGTGTTTTTTCTTGCATAAACTGGTATAATTTGCTTACATTGTTAATGACTTTCCCCCGTTGTTGATGTCAAGTACTCCAAGCATATTTAGGTTTCTGGTTGTTTTTTACGTCTGATATACAGAAGTCTTTAGCTGTGTGTTATAGACCCTTTGTTTCAAATACATAACATATACTAGAGTAGGCTTTTGATCAGCCCCTTATGTATGATTTGATGGTCTCACATTGTTCTGATTGAATAAAACAAGTCCAAAATCACAAAAATCCAATCAGTTGCACCAGAGTTATGAATTTTTAAACAATCAACTGGAAAATAGCACCTAAAAGCACAAAAACGTCAATCAGAGCTATCTGGTTGTGCTGGACCGAGATTAAGTCAAAAGTTCAGGTCAATCGTGATGGAGCACAGGTTGGATATAGTCCTCGATTAGTTCAGCTGAAGGTTTACCATCTCAAGTTTAGTGTCAAGAGACCCATTTGCACTGGAGAGGGTCACGGGAAGCAAGGAGAGCATTACGGGCTGTGGTCGGCAAGGTTCGGAGAGCAAGCTGAGAGTCGCGGACAGGTGGTCTGGAGCTTCGCTTTGGCTGTCATCCGCAGGTGATTGATGCTTGCTGCATTAAGAGTTGGGATAGTGGTGGTTTGCGCTGATTTTTGGTGTGACCCGCACAATTCAGGTATAAAGTGGCCCATTCGTGATCACGAAGAGCCCAAAAGGTTGATTTGAAGAGCCCGTGAGCCACACCAAGGATCCAAGACCTGAGAGGCACAACTTGGGGGTGAGGAACTTGCTGCAGCTGGGTCCAGGAGTTGGTTAGGGGAGCCTTTAATGACCAGAGGCTCAGACCAGGAGGCTAGCAGACTAGCCCTTTGAGTCACTCTGGGGTCCTGAGTTGCAGGTCCAGTTGTTCTTCCATGGGAAAGAGGGCAGCAGGCATCAGGTCAGCACAGCAGAGTAGCAGTTCTATTTAGCGCAGCAGTCCTTGAAGCAGCACATAAGTCCTTCTTCCTGGCAGAGTATCCACAGGTCCAGAAGTGTACTGAAGAGTTGGTGTCATACATCCTTATTTTATACAAGTTGGGCCTTTGAAGTGGGTAGAAGCTTCTAGGGACATGCCATTGACGTGCACAGATGCTGTGCCTTCCTGGTCCTGGACCCAGGCTAACTACAGGGGGTATGCAGCCCTTTTTGTGAAGGCAGGACACAGCCTATTCAAGTGTTAGTAGGACTGTGCCCAGCTCATCCCACCCATCCTGCCAGTGATGACCGATCAAGTCACACCTAAGCTCCCATTGTGTGTGGCTGTCTAGGAGGAACACACAAAGTCCAATTGCCAACTACACCCAGTCATGCAAACCAGAGACAGGCTGCAGGCACCAAGTGGCTAGAGCAAATGCATGCCAACTTTCTAAAAGTGGCATTTTCAGAATTGCAATTTAAAATCTGATTTCACCATGTTAGGATTTAAAATTGTGATTCCAGAGACACCAAACATGAACTAAAATCTCTTCCCCTTTGGAAATTACACTTATAAAAATGTAATGAGGCAATTCCAATGTTATCCTATGGGAGAGATAGGGCTAGTGAAAAACAAATGAATACATTGCTCCCTGCCCTCTGAGCTGTCCGGGGCCTACTTTAGGGGTGACATATTTATTTAAAAGGAAGGCTTGGGCCTGGCAATAGGTTGGGTTTGCCAGGTTGAAACGGTGGTTTGACCAGCACACACAGGCTCTGCAATGGCAGGTCTGAAACATGTTTGAAAGGGCTACGTAAGTGGGTGCCACAATAAATGCTGCATGCCCACTAGTAGCATGTAATTTACAGGCACTGGACACATGTAGTGCCACTTTACTATGGACTTAAAAAATAAATTAAATATGAGAATTGAGTATAAGCAAATCTAGCATGTTTTAAGGAAAGAGCACAGGTACTTTAGCACTGGTTTGCAGTGGGAAAGTGCACAGAGTCCTAAGGCCAGCAAAAAACGAATTCAGCAAAAACAGGAGGAAGGTAAAAAGTCTGGGGATGACCCTGCAGAAAGGGCCATGTCCAACAATTCTATTCTAAAATGTCTGTTGGGCATTTGGAAAAGTGAACAAAATAAATGGCTGCCTGAAAATCACAATGCATGCACATACATGTGTCGTAGTGCATGAGTCCTAAAATATACACATGCATCTATACATATTGGTGAGCAACTCAAATTGGCTTTTCTTTCACAGACAATCCATTCCATGATGGGTGATTCATGCATATGCATCGTGAGGCAGTGGTGCTCATTTTGGCATTAACAGATTCCCTTGTAAACACCCATTGGCAATGTCAATACCTCCGTCTTTTACAGCTGAGATGTATTGGTTTTGCCAATGTTGTTGATTGCATGGTAAATTGCTCATCAGACATTGCTTCTCATTTTTGGTTTTCACAGCGGTGAACACCACAGGAGAGAATGTCTGTTATTCTTCTTGATGCAAGTGTGGTTGGCATGGAATTAATTTTGGGGTCGCCAAGGGTCGCAGATGCAACCCCTGGCTTGCTCCTTATGATCCCTGGCACTGCCTTTGCCACCCCAGGCCTCCGAGGTGGCAAAATCAGTGGCAGGAACACAAGAGCATCTTGTTTTTATGGACGTCGGGTGGAGAACAGCCACGGTCCGTGGAGGGAGTTACGTGGGGCGGAAAGGCGGGGCGGGGGAGGGGCAGGGTGGGGGGTACTAAACACTGGAATATGGATAATTGGAGGTAAGTAAACAATTAAATAAATAAAACGAATTTCGTAGAGGCGCTGCATCACAAAATGCGAGGCAGCGCGCGCTACGAAATTTGTTTTATTTATTTAATTGTTTACTTACCTCCAATTATCCATATTCCGGTTTTTAGTACCCCCCACCCTGCCCCTCCCCCGCCCTGCCTTTCCGCCCCACTGAACTCCGTCTACAGACCGCGGCTGGTGGAGAACTACTTTCTTGATTTCTGTAAAAATTTTATTACACTAATATTGATTATTTATTTTTATTCACTGTTAGTGTAATAAAGAATTGATTACAATTATTTGGAATCGTACCCTCCCGGACAGCTGAGGTAAGTAAAAAAAGCTTTTAAATGCATTGTGTGTGCATGCTTGCATGTGAGAACGTGTGTGATGTGTGAATGTGTGTGTAAGCATGCATG
This sequence comes from Triturus cristatus, assembly GCF_964204655.1. Classification (NCBI taxonomy): domain Eukaryota; kingdom Metazoa; phylum Chordata; class Amphibia; order Caudata; family Salamandridae; genus Triturus; species Triturus cristatus. The sequence goes on from NC_140588.1 coordinate 473,535,483, forward strand.
TTTGAGTGAAAGTAAAGGTTCAATGGCATGTGATGTCACTTTCACTACCCCTGGCATTTTGGTCAATTGACGTTTATGGTTGCTGGTCCATCTTGCTATCCACTCACATTCTCCAAGTAGGCAGGATCAGTGGCTGGACTTCTAAAGTGATTTCACCTAGCATTTCATCAATATTTTATGCTGATAAAGCTCCTATTTGCATATCTCCTTTGTTGAATGTGTCAGTAATGCTTGTTTGATTCTTGTTGCATGCCTACAGTCAAGCTATTGATTATTAACCAATCCATGTAGTGACAGTTGAAAAATATTGATTAAGGGACTCAAGGGACAGAAGTGTGGCAGATATGCTCGATATAGACACATAACGACACATTTAGCAAGTATAGTAGAAAATGAATGCGTGTTTTGACATTTAAATTAACCTGGAAGCGCAAGTTGAAAAGGTTGATGGCGTTTGTGTTTTTTAAAATAGCCCAAGTGTTTGCGATGTTGTGTAGCTATTTGCTTATGCTAGAAGATATCTTTGCATCAGCAAGCTGTGCTGGGTTTTGTGCAGGTTTATATGGAATATATCCCACTGGTCATATTGGGTCTTAGAGGCAGTGGCATAACACAAAATGATGGGGCACCCCTGCAGAATGTGATGAGCACCCCCACCGCCCCCAGTCTCCAATATCTCACAGATATCCATTGACCTTGGGCTTAATGGGGCCCCACTGAAGGAACAGGACCCACTGGGGCATTGGTGGCCCATCTGCACCCCAGGGGCTGCTGGGGTCTGCCCTAGGCCGCTGTTTAGAGGCCCTGACATTCATTAGAATGCCTTAAATACAGCTGCATGAACTCAACATCCTCTTAGCTAGGTGCTGTGATGTGTCATTTGCAGCCATAGTCTGCGCAGGCAACAGCGGTGGGGCCGCGTGGGGGGTATTTCGAGGGACGATGCAGAGGGAAAATGAATGATTTATTAAATTTTCTCTCTGCATCGTCCCTCGAAATTACCCCCTCCCCCCCCCCCCCCCACCCAGCCCCACCCAGCCCCATTGATGTTACTTGCACGGACCGCGGCTGGTCAGTTGGCCTTACCAAATTTGATGATCGTCAATTCATATTATTATTTACAAACAAGACATATTCAACAATCAAGGTACAGTCAGGTACAAGTTAGCTAGTTGGGCTTCGAAGACAGGCTTTTGTGCAAAAGCAACAGAGGGAAAACGAATGCATCTACTAGACAGAGGTAGATCTTCTCTAACTTGAGCGGTACCATGAACAATGTGCGAAAACACAAAAAAATGTTTGTGCGTCTCTGCACACGGACAGCCGCACTTTGCTAATTAATGTGCCTAATAATCTTTTGTGGCCATGCACTTTGTTGGGATTGGAGCCGATGCACATAGTACATTTTTTTTATCAGTCAGAGCACATTTTACAAGTTGTGCTTAGCTGAGAATATTGCAGAAACATGAATTGTAATAATCCAAATCGGTGCTTGTTCTTGTCACTTTGCTGTTAGGAACAACTACATAAAATGCAATATGCGGACGAAAAATGTAATAAACGCATTAGAGGAAATCATAACACTAATTGTATGCACAAACTGATAATTGGATGTATAAATCATAGCAGCACGACCGCATTTTTACAAAAGGTGTGTAAACCAATTTTTGCAACATTTCATATTGTTCATGATTAAGCTCTTGAAGTCTATTGGCCATGAGAAAAAACACTGCGATTCCATTAACTCTATTTTTATATGTGTACTGTTTGTATGGCAAAGTATGGTGTATTTGCATCAGACAAAAACGTGAATTAAATAGATTCGCAGTATTGTTGCAGTCTTTGTATAGTAAGAAATGAAGAAAATATATGTTCTTCTATTTTTAACTGTGAAAGATAATACTAATATTTGTTATCCTCTGTTTCATGTACAAGAAGTAAACGTTTGGGCTAATTTTCTTTAAAAAAAAGATATCTTCACGAAGTAAGATATCTTTATTTAAATCTCTATCACCCACGAAAATGTATGAGCAAACTCAGTGGGCCATGCATGGTTAGCAATAGTTCCACAATGCATTTTCTCTTGGGAAATAATGTGTTTGCTTCATTTCATTCGGGACAAAGTTGATTTTTTTTTTTAAGTATGAGGAAGCCAGTAGTATTAACTTAAAATTAAGGGCCCTATTCACAAAGTTACGTTTTGCTGTAAATACAAGTTTATGACCAAAAAACCCTAATTTAGCTTGCCAGGAATTCCCTTAGGGCTTCCTGGTGGGCATAAGTGCAGTTACTACTGTGGATGTCTCTGCCGTGAGTGTGGGGAAATCTGCAATCGTGAATTCCACGCAGAGGGATGGAAGGGGGCTTTCTGATGTAGGGTTTGCCTTGGCTGTTTGGTAATGCCCACGAACTTGACTCCTTTACACCCTGGAACTGGGCAGAGGTTTACTTCAGCCAGTAACGTCCCTTTCCTGAAGGGTAGGGGAAATGGGCCACCCTCACATTTCCTAGGGATGTAAAGGAAGAGCAGTCTCCAAAAAGAAAAATGTTTTCTCCATTAAGGAAGAAACTTTGGGGCATATTATCAAGAAACGGCGTTAAGATTACCGCCGCTTTAGCGGCAGAAAACTGCAGCTAAAGCGGCGATAATGGGCTTGATAATATGCCCTTGAGAATTCCCATAGAAGCCCATGTTCTGGTGTCAACATGGGCTTCTATGGGAATTCTCTGCGGCATATTATCAAGCCCATTATCGCCGCTTTAGCAGCAGTTTCCTGCCACTAAAGCAGCCATAATTTTAACGCCGTGTGTTGATAATATGCCCCTAAGTAAACATACCATGTGGCTTAATTCTGCCGTGTGGAAATCTATCCTATATAGAAATGTTCCCAGTGGGAACAGGAGTCAAATTAGGTGCTTTGTGATATGTCCAGTAGTATTTCCGAATACCGTGAATTGGGACTGCTTTCCAGGCATTCTAATAGGAATGTTGATGAATTTAGCTCATGAACGAAATGATCATTTTTTTGTTTCTTGATAAATTGGAGAAGACATCAATTCAAAGACTGAATTGCATGATGTGTATCCATAAACCTGCTCTGAAATCCAAGTTTCCTCTCTTGCTGAAATTGTGTGATACTAGGAAAGCCTTTTTTACTTCACTGTGCCTCATGCTCCTTAAGTGACCAATTTAAGAGTGCCGTGAAGTCATTGATTCCAGATCTGGGCAATACAAAAAAGTCACTCTTGTACGATTTAATGGGGTATCTTGCTGCTACACTTATACCAACAACATTGGTCATATATACAGTGCACATGACTGATGATAACTTTCCTGGCTGAATAATGTTAATAACATCAGGGCACAAATATATTCTGGAGTGCTTCTAAGTTTATGTTTGGAAGCGATTACTTTCAATGCATCTCTCAAGGAATTGATACAGTCTAATGCATTAAATTGAAACACAAGAAATATTTTAAAGAGTTTTTTTAATCATATTTCACCATGATATTTGCTGCCTGATTTATATGACAGATCTTGCATTGGCTCAGTTGTGTGCTTTGGCTTCTATGACCAAGCCAGATCATCAAATCTGCTCGGCTCTCTCCATGAATGTGCTGGCTATCCTGCAAAATCTCCAAATTAGGAAGCGATCTGGTTGTCCAAGTGATAAACAAATTCACATTTGTGCTGATTGAAGGACTACCTTTACAGGGTGTTCTGTTTTTCTTAGCCACCTAAAGCCGTCTGTCAGTGATCCAAAACAATCAATCTGTACTCCCACTAAAGTGTCTTTCTAATAACAGAAGATCCTTACATCTATAGTGTTCTACCTACAATACTACCCGTGCTGCAATTTTCATGCCTTAGCTCAGTATTGCCCAATCCAGGGCACTGAAATTCCTGTCACAGTTGTAATTTACATTCATCTGAAGCATTTTCCAGCCAATTTGGGATTTCATGAGTGCTCTACAAATTCAATGAAGTATATATTACACAAAGCGAGTTGTAGAGCTTCTAACTCACAATCCTACATTTTTCAAACTCTTGCCGTAATTTTTAAACTTTTGGTATTGTAACATAGGCACCAAAACTTTGTTTTCTCAGAATAGTTTTTTGCAAGACTAAGGTCTTGGTTATAAATGGGCTTTAATCCCGTTTGAGTGTAAGCAGGAGTTCACGCCCAAAGCAGGATTAACAGGATTAGGATTACATCTCAGCCACAAATTATGCTTCACAGCTAGTGTTAGCCCTTCTGATGTTCACCAGGATCCCTGTGTATCTGAAATACTCGTTAGCGCCTCAGGTTAATTTTGGAATGTTATCATCTACACCTTTATAGAAGTAAATTACTCATAGTAATGTGACCATTCTAAATGAGCAGACATGTGCTCTAATTTTATTACTTCACATTACTCGACATTTATTTCCACAAATATAGAGAATGCTTGGTGCACACAAGGATTCCAATATTCTTCCATACCAGTGTTCCCGTGGGATCATTCTCTGCCAAGAGGAAATATTGCTTCATGAGGTGGCATCTGAACTCTTCACATGCATAAAATGCTACTGTCTGTACGGCCTGAGGTGTGCCTTTATTTTTAGAAACGTACTACGCGCTGTGCAATCGAAATATATCACGCATGAGGGCATGTTATATTCAAGTCATAAATCATCATCCAAATTCAAAATATCTCTGTTTTGCATAGAAATACTAGTAGAAAATTGGTGTTAAATCATGTTGCATGGATTAAATTCTGTGTCACCTACAAGAATCTCTATCAACGCTATTATCCTTTTTTCATTTACAGGTACTTCAAAAGCTCGGAAAAGCAGATGAAACTAAAGACGAACAGTTTGAGGAATATGTAACTAATTTCAAAAGACAAGAGGTAAGAATTTGAAGCAGTGTATAGTTAGGGAAAGAGAAACAAAGTCAATATTCACGGATCCATGTTATGTTATCCGGTGTATAAACTAGGATAATGCTTGTAGAGATTACATTCTTTTGAGTACATCTTAATAATATAGCAATAGTCGACTGCGAGTACTTTACATTCAAAGACTTCAATATTGAATTAGGCAGTCAATGTTAAGGGTCTGATTTAGAGATTGCAAATGGGTTACTCTGTCCCAAACATGACCTGTCTTACTGCAAGCGCATTCTGCCTTATAGCACTTGTAACAAGGCGGACAGGGTATCCGTCACCTTTGTGATTCAGTACCATTGTCCAAAGTCTAAATCAGCCTTTAGTCTTTAAAACTTTAAATTTGACTTTACCCAAAATTGTATATGTTGTTTATCAGATCTAGACCCTTTAAAGTTGTTATAATGTGTTTAGTATTTAGCGGTTTTCTGGTAGCTTTCTCCAGTTTAAGTCAGCAGCAGTCATTCTATACACTTACCGAAACCTAGTTGGATGCAGTTACTAGTCTTTATTTACAATGAATGTTGCAAAGTAAGAGTGTTCTAGGTTTTTCCACAAGATGTGGAGTCTTCCCAGATTTTCAAGAAATGCCCATAAGATAAATTTACATATCAAAAACTCTATCTGGAAATTATTTACCTATTGGATTTCCTGAAAAAAAGGAACTCTGTGGTGATTAGTAATATCCTTCATACAGTGTCACACATAATATGGGACCTCTTGGCAGCAATACGTAAGCAGCCTCCAGGAATGAGCGACTCTGGCACTTCGAATGAAATAGATATATATTTTAGTTCACAGGTGAAGGGTAGAGGGGCCCAGTGTTTGCTCTTCTATATTTCAAATCAATACTGGCAAATAGGTGTTTGGGCACATGCGCCCAAATTCTGTCACACTTTGGGAAGGACTCCATGACTCTTGAGCATTGTATGATTACAAATAGCTTTACTAACTTACTACCATGCAACTGGGTGTGTCATTTTCTTATTGTAGTCATGTTTCATTGTCAGAATGTGCCTCTAATAGAACTAAATGCATTATCGAGAGAATATGGTTTCCCACATATTATAATGCATATTAGATATTATTATTTGTTCCACTTTAACCTATTCTACACAGTTAGGCACAGTAGTGATATCATCAGATTTCATTATTCTTGGTTTTGTTTTCCTTATACAGTATAAGCACGTAGGTTCAAGATTTGATTGGAAAAGGTGCGGGATATAATAAAACCTGGACACGAGTTGTGGTAACCGATGACAATACAATCTTAAGCGTGATAAGCATAACTGAGATCAAAGTTAAGGCAAAGGTGGAGGAATTAAATTAGCTATTTATCATCTACGTTTCGCTCACATGTATGAATTGCAGGCATTCAACTGCAGGAAATAGTTTCCCAATTTGTATTCATACGATAGATATACAAGATAAACGTACTGTTGAGTGTGCACTAATAATAAATATGTTAATCTGAGCTTTATCATATCATTGTTTTTAATGAAAGATTGTAATGTTTTTTTGAGCGGTGAAAGAGAAAAAAGAAATATTGTGGATGGGTCCCTGATAAACACTATAATGAGTATAAAACAGTTTAGTACACACCGAATTGAATAGAGTCAGAAATCCTCGAAGCCAAAGGATTTGTATTATATTGTTAAATTGTTATGTTGTTAAACATTATTGCCTGGAAATGCGGGTAATAATGGCTCTTAATGGCCCGCCCCTGCAAATATGGGCCCAAGAAACAAGTGAGGGCCGACAGTTAGGGGAGGGTAATTAAAAACCATGTTTGTTCTGCAGGTAAAGTCAATAAGCTTATTAGCACACTCTTCTGTCTTCCCAGTTTTGAACTCGACTCACCTTTTGTCCAAGACGCCGAATCTGGCTACATCACTAACTCTTTCACCAGATGCTGCTCTCATTTTCGACTTGTGCCTGCGCCTCTTCTTCTTTGTCAAAGTGGAAATGCAAACCTCATTGCAGAAGAACAGTAGAAATTACTACCTGGACAAGGAAAGGGAGGGCCCAACACAGAGAAAGTGAGAGCAGCTTCCGACTACAAGCATGTGCGAGAGTTTGAGCCATTGGCATTGTAATGACTATGACTTGTATTTATGTGTTTTGAAAACCTGCAAACGGCGCATAAATACACACTTCTTTCTTATAGTCCTTGCTTACGAGATGCAAGGCTGGCAGTAAAAGAGGCGCAGTTACTGCCAGCCTTGCTTCTCATAAGCAAGGACTATAAGACTATAAGTAACATCAGTATGAAAGCACTGGCCCGCATTCTGTTTTGTAGCCAGGTTTGTGCTGTTTAAATACAATTATTGCATGCCTTTGTCTAGTGTGTGGCTCTCGTTTGTATGAGGTACAAGTACTTTTCAAATATGGGGGCTATTTATTGTTTTAGGTATCTCTTTGACCATAGCCTACGTGGCCTGTATATGGTTGTGCTGTATCCTTGGCCTGCTGACATTGTATATAGTTGTGTTCTATTGTGTTTTGTGGTGAGTGATATTGGACAGCTTAGTATAGGCCAATGCATTCCTCTGTGATGAATTGCACTGGCTAGAGATCAGCTAACTCTGGTTATAGAACTCTGTGTCAGGGGCATGTAAGTCTGCACACACTGTACCTGTGAGAACAGCTCCAGTATCAGTGGCCCTCACCCTGTATATACCCAGTAGAAGGACACTCACAGCCCACCACGAGACACTGAAAGTGATGGACATGGCCAATTCTTTCACTGTCTTGTTAATAACCTGCACCCTATAACCTACTCAAAAAAGATATAAGGTTGAGATGGCCCTGCTCGGACTCAAACTAGCACTTGTGCGTGTCACTGCATACACATTACTGCAATAGGCGCATTAACCTGCTAAGCTACATCTCTTGTTAACGGACCCCATTAGAAGCACCAAAGGCCCAGGACCAGGTGATGAGAACTGCTAAGCTGCGCAGAGTGCACGCTTCAGAAGGAGGTGTGTTAATTAGTGTTCGTGCCCAGGGTTGCCCTTTCCGTGAGCCGAGTTCGACAGGCCTCAGTGACAGCACATAACCCACAGAGGCCCCGGTGCTAAGCGCCAAGCGCATCCCTACTCCCCCAGGAGGTGGCACCCTGGCCTGGCAGCCTCCCACGAGCAGCCCATACATCAGGCATATATCCCTGGTTGGAAGGTCCCACGGGTGGCTGGGGATCCCTTTCAAAGGAAGGGGTGTTGCAGTTCGGGGCATCGTGGAGGAATGAGCGCTCACCCCCACCCCAGACTCAGTCCATGAAAGGATGAGGGCAGCTGAGCTGAAAGGTGGAGTTCAGGGGGTCACTGGAAGCCAAGGACCCCCGGCAGAAGCCTCGCTGTGCAGTGGGGGTAGGGGGCAAACATAGGGAAGATGATGTGGGTGCAAAGGAAGGGGTAGTAGAGAGAGAGGGGAAGAGGAAAGACAACTGATAGTAGTGAGGCGATGCACCTGGGGGAAGGGAAACAGTGAAGAGGGTTCAGGTGGAAAGGTGGCAAAAGGGAGGTACCACAGTGGAGGGGAAGAAAAGGGGAGGCGAGGATGGAGAAAGAAAGGAACTGACGAGAGAAAGAGAGGTGGCTGATGGGGGGCACGCTAGTAGGGTAAGCACAGAGGAAATAAGACAAAGGTAGAAGAACAATGTAAAGAAAATGTGAAATGGCAGGGTAAGAAGTGAAGAGGAGACAAATAGGAAAACACAGAGCGAAAAGATAACTTGAGCGGAGCAGAGAGCAGGTAATATGACAGGAGAAAGAAGAGGCACTGCTTGTTGAAAAGAGAGAAAAAAGATTGTGTTGGCAAATAAGATGAGAAAGTGAAGGATGGAGAAAGACAAGCAGAGGAAGACTTGGTGAAATGTGAGGGAGAGGAGAGGAAGCATATGAAGAAATTGTAAGGAGTAGAGAGAATTCAGAGGGGTTGTAAGGGTATAGAAGAGGACACCAGACTGGATGAGTTGAGGGATGAAACAATAAAGAGAAGTGATAAAGAAGAGCGTAGAAAGAACGGCACAGCGAGAAAAGAACGGAAGAAGTTACGTGGGCAAGGTCAGTGTAGAGAAGAGAGAGAAAGTGGGGGCAGGGAATAATGTTTGTGGGTAAAAGCATCTGATGGTGAGCGATCTGTAGAGAATTGAGGGGGCGGGGTAGAAAAAGCCATCCCATGGTGAAGAACAGGGGCACAGCACTGGTGATACCCCATGAATATCCTCTGCCTTGCCAATAAAGTCCCCTTATACTGCGAGTTAGGATCTGAGCATCGCCTTGAAGGGGGTGAGTAAATCTGCTTAAGGACTCCATGGAGTGCTTGAAGGATTTGAGGGACTTTAGGGGGGCTAGACAATATATCCTCATAGAGGAGGGCAGAATAGTCTTTTTGAGGAGCCTGGGATGAGGAGGAGGAAGCTGTGAGGCAGAGACCAGTGGAAAGACAGGGAGAGCATCTTCTGGGTAAGAAATAAATGAGACAGAGAGAAAGTCCAGACTGTGGTAAAAGAGCATGCATTTAGAGGGGACAGTAACAGGAAAGGGAAAGGTGATGAAGATGATGGTCGGAGAAAGAGGTATTAAAAGGAAACAAGAGATAGTCCACGAGACAGCTAAAACAAGCAGAAAACCATTAAAAAAAAATAAAACACCGAAGACACAAGCAGGGTGCTCATGTGTGCCAACCATCCCAGCTGCTGATGTTACTTAGGGAATGCAGGCGGCCGCGCTGAGTGCAGGCAAGAACCAGCTATAAAAAAACAGACAGGAGGAAGGAGGAGAGGCCATCACAGCTGTACAGTGTGATGGTCAACAAAAACATTCTCTAAGTGAAATTGCCAGGTAAGGGAACTCAGCACACAAAGGAGGGACAGTTCCACAAATGCACCAATAATAAGCCAGCCTTTTTAGATGGCCCACATAAAAATCAATAGCAATTGAAAGGTGTGCTAAAAGCACATAGAGAGATACAACAGGTCTTCCAGAGGCTCGACCTAAAAACAGCTGCTGCAGCCTTCATAGGACTGTCAGTGCTGGTACCTTGGATTAAGGGTGAGCTGAGGTCCCATTTGGACAAAGCAGGCACAGGAGCAGGGAGCTGGCAGTCACATTATGATCCCTTTGCGGGCTTGCAATGGTAGCCATGCACACAACAAGGTGAGCATTCTAGTTCTGGCCAGTTCCAAACATTCTGCTCCAGGTGCAAAAATTGTTTATTGATACTGGCACTAAAGAGATAGAAACTGAGGTCAATGATGTAATCAATTACTGTATAGAGAGATGCTCAGTAGACGCTTTGTTTTCAGTAGTTAATGGTACAATGCGATTGGGCTTAGGGACTCATTTTGAGCAGTCTGATGAACTGGAAGTCGGATGTAAACACTCTTTGAGTTGTGCGGACTTTCATATTCAACTTTGTTTTCCCCCACTCAGTTTCCTCTAGGTTCTACCTGGAGGAACGATTGTAGGCAATACATGGCCGGAGATCACGTTTGCAGCTTTGAGGGAGTTTAAACGTGTGCTGTAAAAGGGATCCCACATGTTATCCCCCACTCTGAATTTTAGAACTCAGGATAGAAAGAGAAAACTGCCTGAGGAAATACAACCAGGTCCTGGTGCGGTATCGGTATAACCCTAGTCCGTTTACTTTTTATATTCCCATCTGTGTATCAGAATGAGCCTGTAGGATCTTGAAAAAGAGAAAGTGGTGGAAGTGTAGTATAGTTTGAGAGAGTTTAAGAGTCAAAACAGTAAAACATTCTCATTCCCTATGGAGCCTTCCTGCCACAGCCATAGAAAAAAATTAAAATCTTGGAAGCGATTTAGGGCAAGAGGTCTTTGTGTTTTAAAGATTTGGCACAATGTAATTTACAATTACACTTCGGAATGCCGCAGGTCACCTTAAAACCATTCCATTAGGCATGAAATTGATTTTACTCTAGGTGATAAAAAGGTCGTTTTTATCACCTAGAGTAAAATCATTTTCATGCCTCCCTGGTCTACAAACATAGCCATCCTTTCTCTGCACTATTTTTAGGGTAGATGCCAAAGGCTACTGGTATACTTTGGTTACATCATGGCTCCCGCTAGGTTCTCTGCAGATGTTCTATATTTTATAAATAACCACTTGATGGGTAGTTTTTGAGTAACAGTAAAACAGGGTGTCACTAAAAAGATTTCTTGTTAGGTCTGGCCCTTGCCAAGACTCTTTGATTTTAATAAAAACAAACACATGTGCATGCGACTTCAACAAGGGCTGCTGCCAGAGGTGTCTTGTGACTGCACGAGGAGTTCAGATTCACTATAATCTAACTCACCGCCTGGTAACCTTGCCTTCAGGGGTTGAAACGTATGCGGAAACCTAAGGAGGTTTTTGGGACTTCTATGAAAATCGGGCACACAGCGCCTTGCCCTGCATGACACCTGCCCACATGGACTTACCATCTTGTTTCTCCTCGCAACACCTGCCCAGTAATGATGAATCCTGGGTGATGTAGTGCCTACAGCGCTGCATCAGGTGGGCGTTCATGTGATTGGGGATGGTGTTTGTTCCCGCCTATGAGAGGATTGCAGGAGCAAATTAAGGCGGGGATGTGACTGTCATCTTGATTAGTAGTGGCGTCTGAGGAAGGCCTCGCGGCCGAAATGCATTATGCCTACGTACTGTTCAAATTAAAGCCTCCAACTGGTTCCCCCGTGTGGCCTCCTCCTTTCTGCTTGCTGGAGGGATTTTGTGCAACTGTTCGCGTCGGCCAGAGGCGCGTTTAAGAGGCCCCGTTTCGCAAGCTGGCTGGTTGCCATTTCTGGCTTCTGCATCTGCAGTCTTTTCCAGTCCAAGGTATTGGAACGGGCCAGCCCACCCTGGAGAGCGAGTTCAACAAGGACTGCTGCCAGCGGTGGCTTGTGACTGCACAAGGGGTTCAGATTCACTATAATCTAACTCACGGCCTGGTAAACTTGCCTTCAGGGGTTGAAAGGTATGCTGGGACCTAAGGAGGTTTTTGGGACTTCTATGAAAATCGGGCACACAGCGCCTTGCCCTGCATGACACCTGCCCACATGGACTTACCATCTTGTTTCTCCTCGCAACACCTGCCCAGTAATGATGTACCCTGGGTGACGTAGTGCCTACAGCGATGCATTAGATGGGCATTCACGTGATTGGGGATGGTGTTTGTTCCCGCCCATGAGAGGATTGCAGGAGCATTTTAAGGTGGGTATGTGACTGTGTTCTTGATTAGCAGTGGAGTCTGAGGAAGGCCTCACGGCCGAAATGCATTATGCCTACATGCTGTTCAAATTAAAGGCTCCAACCGGATCCCCCGTGTGGCCTCTTCATTTCTGCTTGCTAGAGGGATTTTGTGCAATTGTTCGCGTCGGTCAGAGGCGCGTTTAAGAGGCCCCGTTTCGCAATCTGGCTGGTCGCCATTTCTGGCTTCTGCATCTGCAGTCTCTTTCCGTCCAAGGTATTGGAACGGCGCCAGCCCACCCCGGAGAGCGAGTTCAACAAGGGCTGTTGCCAGCGATGGCTCGTGACTGCACGAGGAGTTCAGATTCACTATAATCTAACTCACGGCCTGGTAAACATATCTTCAGGGGTTGAAACGTAGGCGGGGACCTAAGGAGGTTTTTGGGACTTCTATGAAAATCGGGCACACAGCGCCATGCCCTGCATGACACCTCCCCACATGGACTTACCATCTTGTTTTTCCTCTCAACACCTGCCCAGTAATGATGTATCCTGGGTGATGTAGTGCCTACAGCGCTGCATCAGGTGGGTGTTCATGTGATTGGGGATGGTGTTTGTTCCCGCCTATGAGAGGATTGCAGGAGCATTTTAAGGCGGGGATGTGACTGTGTTCTTGATTAGCAAGGGCGTCTGAGGAAGGCCTCACAGCCGAAATGTATTATGCCTACATGCTGCTCAAATTAAAGCCTCCAACCGGATCCCCCGTGTGGCCTCTTCCTTTCTGCTTGCTAGAGGGATTTTGTGCAATTGTTCGCGTCGGTCAGAGGCGCGTTTAAGAGGCCCCGTTTCGCAAGCTGGCTGGTCGCCATTTCTGGCTTCTGCATCTGCAGTCTTTTTCCGTCCAAGGTATTGGAACGGCGCCAGCCCACCCCGGAGAGCGAGTTCAACAAGGGCTGTTGCCAGCGATGGCTCGTGACTGCACGAGGAGTTCAGATTCACTATAATCTAACTCACGGCCTGGTAAACTTGCCTTCAGGGGTTGAAACGTATACTGGGACCTAAGGAGGTTTTTGGGACTTCTATGAAAATCGGGCACACAGCGCCTTGCCCTGCATGACATCTGCCCACATGGACTTACCATCTTGTTTCTCCTCGCAACACCTGCCCAGTAATGATGTATCCTGGGTGATGTAGTGCCTACAGCGCTGCATCAGGTGGGCATTCACGTGATTGGGGATGGTGTTTGTTTCCGCCTTTGAGAGGATTGCAGGAATGTGACTGTGTTCTTGATTGGCAGTGGCGTCTGAGGAAGGCCTCACGGCCGAAATGCATTATTGCATTATGCCTACATGCTGTTCAAATTAAAGCCTACAACCGGATCCCCCATGTGCCCTCTTCCTTTCTGCTTGCCGGAGGGATTTTGTGCAATATATATATATATATATATATATATATATATATATATATATATATATATATATATATATATATATATATATATATATATATATATATATATATACATATTATCTACTGGCGGTCGCCAGTAGATAGTTATAGTTGGGACCTATTTTCCATGGGAAATACGCAACATTCTATTCCCAATAAGTCTGGCGCCGGTTGACGACTCCTCGCGAAATTTTCTAAACTTTTGGCCAGCTCCGCTCCGCTCCTACCCTGAAAGTTTCGTGGTGATTCGTCAAGCGGGGGCCGAGAAAAAAGGGGGGCCCCAAAACACGTTTTCCCCATGTAATTTCCCATAGGATCTGTTGTCGCAGCTACAGCCCGAACCGCTGAACGGAATGACACCAAATTTGGCAAAGAGGTAGTCCTCAGTTCAGACTCGTGCCTTTTGCATAAATGGTGTGAATCCGTTCAGTAGTTCCTGAGAAAATTAGAGTTTAAAGTACATAAATATCTATGGCTGGGGAGGATCCGCGGACCCTACCCGCACCGTGAGCGCACCCTCCCCAAACCGAGCGCGCACCCTCCCGATCGCGCGCTGAATGCGAATTGGCTGTCGAGTGTCTGTCTACATTCGAAACCAGGAACTGTTGACGGCCATTTTCTGCCTCGGTAGAAGCGAGGCTGAAGAAGCAAGGGGAATAAGTGTGTAAAACATATAAAGGGGGCAGAGTGGAAATACTCTGACCCTCTAGAGGTGCTTAGGGGGTCCTAGAAGGACCCCTGGGGCCCCATTTAAAAAAACAAACCTGCAAAATGCGCGCACAGTGCGCGCATCCTATCGCGTTGGGTGCACGGATTCTCTCCCGTTGGGTGTGCGGATCCACGGAATTTTTTTTTGAAAAAAGACAAGAAATCATTGGTTGTATGACATTGCTGTTTGGCGAAGCAGCTGACCACTGGACGCATGATTGGTGGCCGTCTAGGCTCGGCCCATGCCCTTCACACAAGAACGTGGTCCGAAACCTGGGCTTTTACATCGACAATAATCTGTCTAAGAGAGGGCACGTAAACCAGGTTATCGGCACTTGTTACGGTGTCATGCGGAGCCTTCGCAAAGTTTTTAAATGGCCTCCTCTCGAAGCCCGCAGACCTCTAATACAAGGTCTTATTATAAATAGAATGGACTATGGCAATTCGCTTTTGCATGCTATTAACTCTGATCTTCTGTCCAAACTTCAAGTCCTTCAGAACACGGCCGCCAGGTTAGTTTTGGACCGCCCGTACAGGACCTCGGCACTATTTTGCTTGAACACTCTTCACTGGCTCCCAGTGAGAAAACAAACTCTTTTCAAAATGTTATGCTTAACTCACAAGCAAATGTACGGATACAGTCCTAAATATTGGCTGCCGAAACTCCGTTGGTACCAGCCCTCTAGGGCTCTGCGCTCCAGTGATGCTGCCCTGCTCACCCCCCTCAGAATTCACACTGCTAGGCAGGGAGGCCGTGCCTTCTGCTATTTGGCCCCAGCTTCATGGAACAAGATGCCTTACCATCTCCGCAATCTGCCAGATCACAGTAATTTCCGTAAAAAGCTAAAGACCTGGCTCTTTGGAAATTAGTCTTTGGTCCCTCCTTCTTCTCGGAGCATGTCTGCAAGTGCCATGAGACTCGCAAGAGTGATATGTGCGCGATATAAGTACCTCTGACTTGACTTGACTTGACTTTCTACACTGAAAGGTAGGGTGTATATTTCTGTTTTTTAAAGGTATGATTCTTATTGGTTAACAAAAACAGATTGTAAGGAACATTATATATGATAAGCTGATATGTTGAAAAGTCAAGCACACTTCCTGTCTTGTTTAGCAACATTGTGTGCTGAACTTGTGACCTGTGTGCTCAGTGCAGTGTTTCATGACCTGTTTCTATGGTAACAGGCAGAAGGCAGATTGGGGGAAGGGTTGAAATGTATTTCAGTTGGAAAGGGTTGAAATGTTTAACTAATAGAAATGTGTGTTTGCTTTTGAGTTTATGTGTGAAGGATTGTGATTTGATGTTTACATGTATATGTGTGGAAAATGAAAGGGAAACTTTTCCATTCTTTGTTTTTGCTGAGAGGTGCACAGTGAAGAGATTCTGTAAAAGAAAATCTGGTGTGTGACTGATATACTTCTTAATCTACAAAACAACTTGAAAGGTGAGATATTTAATTGTGAGGGGATGTATGTAGACTATTTTGATTTTAATCAGACTAATGTATTTCTCCTGCTAAAGTGTAGGGAGTACTTTTTTTCTCTACAATCTTATTGACAGTGTGTGTGCATGTAGAAACCATTCTGTGATAAGCATTTGTGTTTTTCATGTGTTTGCAGACAGATAACTGTGCTGTTTTTATATTTTGGTAGAATTAGAAACCAGTCATTGTTTATGAATTTGTGAAATGAGTTATGTTATGTTTCTATACTAAAATGTAGTACTTCTTCTAGATGAAGAAATGTGTTTTGGTATAGTGCAAGGGATAGTGTTGTTTGTCTAGAATCACACAGTGAGTATGTGTGCATTTGGGAACCACTGTGAGAGAAGTATGTGGTAATATCGTGTATTTGCTGACAGATAACTGTTTTAAAACATGTCTTGTTGTCAAGTTTTAGTAGCATTAGAAGGCAGTTTTTGCTTATGCTTTGATTAAATGAGTCAGGCTTTGACACAAAAGTGCAGTCCTGAAATATGTAGATTGTGTGCAGTTCCCTTACCACTTGCACTGTAGTGAATGAGTTTTGGTAAACTCCTAGGGATAGTGGTTGTTGTCTAGAATCACACTGTGAGTCTGTGTGCATTTGGGAACCACTGTGAGAGAAGCATTTGGTAACATCATGTATTTGCTGACAGATAACTCTTTTAAAACCTGTCATGTTGTCAAGTTTTAGTAGCATTAGAAGCCAGTATTTGGTTATGCATTGATAAAATGATTCATGCTTTGACAATAAAGTGCAGTACTGAAATATGTAGATTGTGTGCAGTCCCCTTACCTCTTCCACAGTAGTGAATGAGTTTTGGTAAGCTGCTAGGGATAGTGTTGCTTGTCTAGAATCACACTTTGAGTCTGTGTGCATTTGGGAACCACTGTGAGAGAAGTATTTGATAACGTTGTGTATTTGCTGACAGATAATTGTTTTAAAACCTGTCATGTTGTCAAGTTTTAGTAGAATTAGAAGACAGTTTTTGCTTATGCTTTTATTAAATGAGTCAGGCTTTGACACAAAAGTGCAGTCCTGAAATATGTAGATTGTGTGCAGTTCCCTTATCAGTTCCACAGTAGTGAATGATTTTGGTAAACTCCTAGGTATAGTGGTTGTTGTCTAGAATCACACTGTGAGTCTGTGTGCATTTGGGAACCACTGTGAGAGAAGCATTTGGTAACATCGTGTATTTCTTAGCAGATAACTAAAACCTGTCATGTTGTCAAGTTTTAGTAGCATTAGAAGCCAGGCTTTGCTTATGCTTTGATTAAATGAGTCATGCTTTGACACTAATGTGCTGTTCTTAAATATGTAGATTGTGTGCAGTACCATTACCTCTTCTAGACTAGTGAATGAGTTTTGGTAAACTGCTAGGGATAGTGTTCCTTGTCTAAAATCACACTGTGAGTCTGTGTACATTTGGGTAAGGATTGTGAGAGAAGCATTTGGTAACTTAGTGTATTTGATGACAGATAACTGTTTTAAAATTGGTCATGTTGTCAAGTTTTAGTAGCTTTAGAAGCTATGCTTTGCTTATGCATTGATAAAATGAGTCAGGGTTTGACACTAAAGTGCAGTACCATGTACTATTCTCTTCACTGTGCCAGAACTGAAAATTTAAAAGTTTTACCCAGGCACTAACCTAGCAGTAGTCTGATGATTTAGTCAGTTTCCAAATACTCATGTTGTGAACCATACATTACCACATAGATTGCTTCAAATGTCTATGCAGTATGCATGCAGTCTTCTAACATACTATACACTTGTCTTTCACATTTTCAATCCACTAGTCAATATCCATACACTTCCAGGAAACACCCTGTAACTACCTTTGCAGTCCTCTAGTGACACATTCAGCACCATGTACTAATCCATTCACTGTGCCAAAACCCAAACACTTATAAATTCACCAAGATACTATCTTTGCAGTACTCTAATCATTCAGTCAGTGCCTAAGTATTCATGCACTGAGCCAGGCCTTAGCACATGGACTGCTTCAAACCCCTATCCACTATGTATGCAGTCTTCTAACCACCTAGACACTTGTCTTTCACACTTTCAATTCCCTAGTCAGTATCCATACAGACCAGCAAACATCCTGTCACACCCTTTGCACTCCTCTAGTGACCCATTCAGTACCAAGTACTAATCCATTCCCTGTGCGAAAAGCCTACCACTTATAAATTCACCTAGGCACTCTCCTTGCTGTACTCTAATCATTCAGTCAGTACCCAAGTACTCATGCAGTGAGCCAGGCCTTAGCACATGGACTGCTTTAAATGCCTATGCAGTATGGATGCAGTCCTCTAATCACCTACACAGTTGTGTTTCACACCTTCAATTCCCTAGTTAGTATTCATACACTTCTAGCAAACACCCTGTCACTCACCCAGTGTGTCTCCTTATAGTACTGTAATCATTTAGTCAGTTAGCATGTAGTCTTTCAGTGAGGTAGGCTTTAGGGCATGAACTGCTTCAAAGTAGTATGCACTATGCAGGTAGTGTTTTAACGATCGTCACACTTGTGATTCAGGGCTATAGTTTCTTAGTCAGTTTTTATATAAAATGTGTTTGTACAGTAATGGAATAGTATAAATTTGAAAGTTATTAATATACATTTATTTGTGATTCTTTTTTACAGATACAGAACAGGAGTGTTTCTCATCTGTTTGCACTCTTCTCGTGCAAGATTGTTTGGATGAAGGGTCCTTAGGTGTTTCATCATACTTGCCGTGCCGCACAAGTATTTTTTGTTAGGATCCCCTCGTAACAGAACTCTTTTGCAAATCTTGCGCGTGATGAAGGTGGCATTGGTCTTTGTTTGCCCCTCGAGAAAAGTAGAACATTTCCTCCTAGGTATAGTGGTTGTTGTCTAGAATCACACTGTGAGTCTGTGTGCATTTGGGAACCACTGTGAGAGAAGCATTTGGTAACATCGTGTATTTTTTAGCAGATAACTCTTTTAAAACCTGTCATGTTGTTAAGTTTTAGTAGCATTAGAAGCCAGTATTTGCTTATGCGTTGATTAACTGAGTCATGCTTTGACACTAATGTGCTGTGCTTAAATATGTAGATTGTGTGCAGTACCATTACCTCTTCTAGACTAGTGAATGAGTTTTGGTAAACTGCTAGGGATAGTGTTGCTTGTCTAAAATCACCCTGTGAGTCTGTGTACATTTGGGTAAGGATTGTGAGAGAAGCATTTGGTAACATAGTGTATTTGATGACAGATAACTGTTTTAAAATCGGCCATGTTGTTAAGTTTTAGTAGCTTTAGAAGCTATGCTTTGCTTATGCATTGATAAAATGAGTCAGGGTTTGACACTAAAGTGCAGTACCATGTACTATTCTCTTCACTGTGCCAGAACTGAAAATTTAAAAGTTTTACCCAGGTACTAACCTAGCAGTAGTCTGATGATTTAGTCAGTTTCCAAGTACTCATGTTGTGAACCATACATTACCACATAGATTGCTTCAAATGTCTATGCAGTATGCATGCAGTCTTCTAACATACTATACACTTGTCTTTCACATTTTCAATTCGATAGTCAGTATCCATACACTTCCAGGAAACACCCTGTAACTCCCTTTGCAGTCCTCTAGTGACCCATTCAGTACCATGTACTAATCCATTCACTGTGCCAAAACCCAAACACTTATAAATTCACCAAGATACTATATTTGCAGTACTCTAATCATTCAGTCAGAGCCTAAGTATTCATGCACTGAGCCAGGCCTTAGCACATGGACTGCTTCAAACCCCTATCCACTATGTATGCAGTCTTCTAACCACCTAGACACTTGTCTTTCACACTTTTAATGCCCTAGTCAGTATCCATACAGTCCAGCAAACATCCTGTCACTCCCTTTGCACTCCTCTAGTGACCCATTCAGTACCAAGTACTAATCTATTCCCTGTGCGAAAAGCCTACCACTTATAAATTCACCTAGGCACTCTCCGTGCTGTACTCTAATCATTCAGTCAGTACCCAAGTACTCATGCAGTGAGCCAGGCCTTAGCACATGGACTGCTTTAAATGCCTATCCAGTATGGATGCAGTCCTCTAATCACCTACACAGTTGTCTTTCACACCTTCAATTCCCTAGTTAGTATTCATACACTTCTAGCAAACACCCTGTCACTCACCCAGTGTGTCTCCTTATAGTACTGTAATCATTTAGTCAGTTAGCATGTAGTCTTTTAGTGAGGTAGGCTTTAGGGCATGAACTGCTTCAAAGTAGTATGCACTATGCATGTAGTGTTTTAATGATCGTCACACTTGTGGTTCAGGGCTATAGTTTCTTAGTCAGTTTTTATGTAAAATGTGTTTGTACAGTAATGGAATAGTATAAATTTGAAAGTTATTAATATACATTTATTTGTGATTCTTTTTTACAGATACAGAACAGGAGTGTTTCTCATCCGTTTGCACTCTTCTCGTGCAAGATTGTTTGGATGAAGCGTCCTTAGGTGTTTCATCATACTTGCCGTGCCACACGAGTATTTTTTGTTAGGATCCCCTCGTAACAGAACTCTTTTGCAAATCTTGCGCGTGACGAAGGTGGCATTGGTCTTTGTTTGCCCCTCGAGAAAAGTAGAAAATTTCCACACCACTGAAGGAAAACGTTGTGGGAGTGGTGCATCCTCCAAAAATTCATCCTTAGATTCGGTGAATATTTTAAAGCGACAACATTTACAGGTTTTGTAAGTTAAACTTAAAAAATTTTGTTAGCTGTATGCATTTTATATATCTGTGATTTGTATCTTGTTTTTTTGTTTGAGAATAGCATGTTGTTTTTTTTTTAACAATCTTTGAGATTGTTTTTTTTTGCCTTCTGTTAAGTGATGAGTACGATTGAAATCACTATTTTTTGTGAAATTTAATATATTCTGAGAACAGCAAAAAAGGCAAAAAAAATACTTTGTGGAAATTATGCTGTGTTGTAGAAAATGTATTATTACATGTTATAATTTTTTTTTCCTTTTCTTTCATAGATCCAAAATTTTAAAATAAGCAATTTTTATGAATATAGATTGGAATGAAAATGTGAAAAAAATGTGTACCATTTTTATTCCTATTACTGTGAAGGTAAGTTTAACTAAGTCTCAATATTCAGAATGAGGAGGTCTGCAAGAAGCTACAAAGTTGAAACATGTTTCTAAAAACACTCTGTTTATACCTATATAGTTTTGAAATCTGACCATAATCAGATATCATGTGACCTGCAAAAAAAGAGATTTGAGGGGTTCATAATATTTCCCATTTTAGCTATTGAAGGACCGCAATTATTTCAATCATTCTTCTTTGAACATCTTTGCAGACAAAACTCTGTGCTTACCTTTTATCATTCGCAAGGAATTTTAAAAACGGAAATATGTCATTTTTGTAACATAGTTATTGTGTAAGATACTCTTTCATATTTACAAAGAGAGGAAAAGGCACTCTGTGCTCTTTTTATACTCCATATAAATACAACCTCATCATGTAGACCACTTTGTGTTGAAAGGGTGTTCTATAAGTGTTGTTGTGCATGATTGCACTTAATACTCATAGAACAAGACACATGTCTAGATTTATCAGAAATCAGAAATCATAAATCTCGATATGTGTGTGAATGGTGCACCATTCTAAAATTGGTGTAGGAAAGCACAACAAGGAGAATTGTTTTAATTTCTCCACATTTTTATATCTTCAATGCATGCTGAAATGTTCAGCATACATTGAAGGAGAAAAATGCAGTTTCTCATTGTTTTTGTACAGGAAGGTGTGTCTTCCTGTAGAAAAACAAACAGCACATGACACAGATATCCTTGCACTATGGTGCAAGGGTGCCTGTGTCACCACATGGCTGCAGTTTAAGCAGCCGTGCAGACAGAAGCATAGATTTGCAACATATTTATGTACATATGTTGCATCCCTGTGCTTCGGAAGTACTACAGCACACTGCAGTTAAAGAGGTTACTGTGTGATGCTGCAGCACTTCCTCATAGTTCTGCACTTATACATTCACCATACGCTACTAATGCATTCATTCAGTCAATTACGTACTACACATACATTCATCTAAACTTTCACACACTAACAAAGAAATGTAGCTCTTTTTTTAAGCCAGGAAAGTTAGTTCTTACAAGAACTTTTTTTTTTCTTCTTTGTAATATGTGACGTCATCAGCAGTGCATTGCGGGGGCGCAAGTTATAGTTAGCTGAACTAACTATAACAGGGGAATTTCTAGGGTTTGGTACGAGGGAAATGTCCAGCTAACTATAACACCCCTGAAACCTATGGTTTTTTCAGTGAATTTCTAAGGTTTTTTAAATGCCAATTCCTAACTATAACGCACCAGAAACCTTTGGTTTTTTCAGTGAATATATATATATATATATATATATCAAGAGAAAAGCACCAGACTTGGGAGGCCACACACCTTGCTGAATGATTTATTCCTGCAGGGCAGCATTGCACATCGACTGTAAACGCACAAAGTTCATCTCGTCAATTTGTATCACCTTACGCGTTTCGGGCGTCACGGCGCCCTTGTTCACAGGTCTTTGACGATGGTGGACAGCAGAATCCCGGTCCTCTAATTAACAGCTTTTTTAAATCTTTCCCTCTGGGCGTGGTTGCGCATTGCATGCTGGTAATTAGAGTTCGTAATGTTAGGGAAATCCTTTTCTTACCGGCTGCTGTTTCACATTGAAATAGTTCAAGATACCTTGGTAGGTCTTCGTAGGTTACACAGAGGTGGCAGGACCGTAGTAATCCCTTTTGGCAAGAACAGCAAGGCTCCGTGTTGCGCCTTTGATAACGCGCTGGACACCGCTTTATGCGCAGGGGGGCTTCCCGCGACCCTGGTAGGCCGCTCATTAATATCAAGAGAAAAGCACCAGACTTGGGAGGCCACACACCTTGCTGAATGATTTATTCCTGCAGGGCAGCATTGCACATCGACTGTAAACGCACAAAGTTCATCTCGTCAATTTGTATCACCTTACGCGTTTCGGGCGTCACGGCGCCCTTGTTCACAGGTCTTTGACGATGGTGGACAGCAGAATCCCGGTCCTCTAATTAACAGCTTTTTTAAATCTTTCCCTCTGGGCGTGGTTGCGCATTGCATGCTGGTAATTAGAGTTCGTAATGTTAGGGAAATCCTTTTCTTACCGGCTGCTGTTTCACATTGAAATAGTTCAAGATACCTTGGTAGGTCTTCGTAGGTTACACAGAGGTGGCAGGACCGTAGTAATCCCTTTTGGCAAGAACAGCAAGGCTCCGTGTTGCGCCTTTGATAACGCGCTGGATAATGAGCGGATGTGCAATGCTGCCCTGCAGGAATAAATCATTCAGCAAGGTGTGTGGCCTCCCAAGTCTGGTGCTTTTCTCTTGATATATATATATATATATATATATATATATATATATATATATATATATATATATATATATATATATATATATATATTCACTGAAAAAACCATAGGTTTCACACACGTTATAGTTAGGAATTAGCATTTAAAAAACCTTGCAAATTCACTGAAAAAACCATAGGTTTCACACATGTTATAGTTAGCGGACATTTTACTGATAAAAAACCTGTGAAATTGCCCCGTTATAGTTAGCGCAGGCAACTATAACTCACGCGACCGCAATCCTCTGCTGATGCTAATACTGTATTTAAACACTTATTTGCCCATGTCTTCTTCCATACATTTTTAGCTATACATATATTACAAATGTTTTTTTTTCATAAAGACACATATGTCATCAGCAGAAGATTGCGGTCGCGTGAGTTATAGTTGCCTGCGCTAACTATAACGGGGCAATTTCACAGGTTTTTTATCAGTAAAATGTCCGCTAACTATAACATGTGTGAAACCTATGGTTTTTTCAGTGAATTTGCAAGGTTTTTTAAATGCTAATTCCTAACTATAACGTGTGTGAAACCTATGGTTTTTTCAGTGAATTAGTACGGTTTTTTAAATGCTAAGTTTTTTTCCCTTATAATAAGCCCTGTACATTTGGTGGCCTACGGCCACCAAAAGCACAGGGGGTGGGGTTAGTGTGGATAGTGTTTTTTTCCATTGTAATAAGCCCAGCACATTTGGTGGCCTTCGGCCACCAAAAGCACAGGGGGTGGGGTAAGTGTGGATAGTGTTTTTTTTATTTTTATTTTTTTACCGTACGCTTACCGTAAGCGTACGGTAAGCGTACCCCGCGAAATTGCCGAAAAAAAAATAAAACCGTTTTTGCACTTGGGGGATGTTTGGGGACTCCCTCAACATGACTATGTGGGAGGGAGTTGTCAAAACAGCCCCTTTACATGTTTTTGGGCTTCCGATTTTAAAAATCTCTCTCAGTGCGAGAGACAAAATGGCTTCCGCCGCTTCCTGGTTTCGGCCGATTCGAATGTTTACTAAGATCTAAGAGCCAATCAGAATCGCGCTCGCGCACGCCACCGTACGCTTACCGTAAGCGTACGGTAAGCGTACCGTAAGCTGGCTCAGATATATATATTGATTTAAAGGCTATTTTCTCAGAATCTACTGAACAGATTTACACCAAACCTACAAAAGGCACTTCCTTGACCTAGGGACTACCTCTCTGCCAAATTTTGAGTAATTCTGTTCAGCCGTTCAGGCTGTAGCTCGTTCTAAAGGTCCTATGGAAAAATGCATGGGAAAAACGCGTTTTGGGACCCCCCTTTTATCTCAGCCCCCGCTTGACGAATCCCCCCGAGACTTTCAGGGTAGGAGCGGAGCGTAGCGCCCCACCTATTTTGAGAAATTCGCGAGGATTCGTCGACCGGCGCCAAAGTTATTCAAAATAGAATGTTGAGGTTTTCCTATGGAAACGTGGTCCTAACTATAACTACCTACTGGCTATCGCCAGTAGGTAATATATATATATATATATATATATATATATATATATATATATATATATATATATATATATATATATTATCCAAAACTAGACGCGTTTCGCCTGTCCTGCAGGCTTGTTCACTAGCAGTTTGTTAAAGTTTTCAAAGGCAATTTAAAACAGTAAGTGACGATCAACGCACGTGATGGACTACAAGCATAGAAATAAACAGAAGACTCGTAGTTCACTACAGCTAAACTAGATACACGATCCTGGCATGTGCCACAAAGTGTAAGACCAATTCATTATGGTCGAACACAGTCAATAAGCACTCATTAATTTAGAGTATTTGATAACATACATCAATTATGACACAGATATTAACCAAGTGGTCAAATTAGAAACAAAATATTGTTTTAGCCTGCAAAGTTAATACATTGCAAAAGGGGGGTTTAGATCAAGTGATCAGTCGCACTGAATATAATTACAGTCATTGTGTCAAAACATGATTTAGCACATCAAATTGAAATTGATAATAAGTACATGGTATCTATAAAGTTACTGCCCAAGTGGGCTGATGCAAAGTACAGAAAGAGTCAGTTGTAGTTAATAATAGTTGTTTTAAGTCCAGAACAGTGACGTGATCATACAATAAACAAAATATAGATAAAACCAGATAGAAAAGGACGAGAGGATTCTACAAATGTGTGTGTAAGTCTTCTTCCATATTAAGACCATGTGGGGTTTTAGTATTAAGTCTGATAATGTAGCAAGACTCAAGTTTGCGGAGCTTCTTTTCCCGGTTTCCGCCTCGGCTACCAGCTGGAACTGCATCGATTACAAAGTAAAGAAGACCTTCGGGGTCTTTGATCTAAACCCCCCTTTTGCAATGTATTAACTTTGCAGGCTAAAACAATATTTTGTTTCTAATTTGACCACTTGGTTAATATCTGTGTCATAATTGATGTATGTTATCAAATACTCTAAATTAATGAGTGCTTATTGACTGTGTTCGACCATAATGAATTGGTCTTACACTTTGTGGCACATGCCAGAATCGTGTATCTAGTTTAGCTGTAGTGAACTACGAGTCTTCTGTTTATTTCTATGCTTGTAGTCCATCACGTGCGTTGATCGTCACTTACTGTTTTAAATTGCCTTTGAAAACTTTAACAAACTGCTAGTGAACAAGCCTGCAGGACAGGCGAAACGCGTCTAGCTTTTTCGGCTGGCAATAAATAATTTTCAGCACAGACACGGCGTCGATTGCTTTTCTTGAACTTGGAGAAGTTTTGGATAATATTTGTGACCGCGTTTGGGAGGTCTCTTCATCGACGCGCCCTTCGTTCTGGAGGCAACGGGTGTTCCCATTCACCTGTGGATTGTGTTAATACCGCTGCCCCCCCCTGCCGTGGATTCAGGAAAGCGGGATCGCGCCCTGACTAATTGGACTATCGCAAACCTCTGCCAAGAGTACAGCGTCGACACGAGTCGGAGGACCTGTGTGCGGTTGGAGCTCTTGCTCAGGTGAGCGTTTTTCATTATACGGATGGGGAGAAGGGAAAGCCAGTAAACTCTACTTATTCACACGCATTGGTTTATGTGAATACTGGCGGTTCTGTGCTTTGCGGATTTACGCCGCACCAGTTATAATTTTGCAAATATGTCAGCCGCCGAGATACAGGAACGGGAGGAAGCTGCTCTGTCTATCTTCTGTGATAAAACAGCACGAGGCAATAAACCTGCTACACCTGTTGTAGGAGTTAAAATCACTGATGTTCAGGCAAGACTTAAACGTTTGGAGAAGTTAAAGCGGACTGAACTTTCCAAATGGTGGGAAGCCAAATCTTTACGTTGTTATTTGGATGCCAAAAGAATACCCAGAGGGTTACGTATTCTAGTAGCGCCTACCTATGAGGACCCCAATCCGAATATGCTGAGAGAGTGGTCCGACAACAGCCAGGAATCCTCCAGCAGGATGTTAGCGATCCTTATAAAGTATGCGGAAATAGACCGTTCAAAAATCCTTGAAGAAATAGATCAAATCTTGGATATGCTTAAAAAGGAATCAGACCAAGAGATGGTGAACAAATTCTTGGTGGAAATGAAAGAAAGATTGGGCAAGCTCGAAACGACCATAAAAGAAAGGAAGGCGCAGAAGTTTTTGCGTGACAAGAACGACTACGACAGAGGTCAAATTTACACTTTTGCCAAAAAGTTTGAGAGTATGAGAAATTTGAGGATGAATGCAATTACTACCACGGGCCATACCTGTGTTTCTGACCTCAGCAGCATTCCTAGCTCAGAACTTGACACGGATGCAGAAGACGGATCAAACGCCCCGATGGGAACAGTCGTCCCATCGGTAGTGGATGAATTTGATTTTTTAAGGGAGGAAAGACGCTTCAATTTACGCCCAAGACCTCCAACAAACAGCGGAGCACAAAGAGCAAGAGGCAGAGGCAGAAGAGGCGCAAAGGCTCCAAACTATACCAACGACAAAAGGAATCCCAGATCCAATCCGAAGCAATAAGAGCGTCAAGTGAAGCTACAATTGTCAATCTAACGGACATTGTGCTTTCCGAAGAAGAAACAAACATCCTTAAACTTGGTCTCTCATATTGTCCTCAAATCGACATGGATTATGTCACGACAAGAGTAGATCTCTTCAAATTCGTCAGGTCCTTGAAGCTGAAAAAATTCTTTGCAGTAATACCTGAGAAAGCAAGTCCATCTGTCCATGTGCCCTCACACACTCAATTTGACAATCTGGGAGTGGATGACATGAATCTAATGCTTGAGCTGCAGCAGCTAGTCAACCAGGATGATACCAATGCATCTCCAAGTGGACCTTTGGAAGCAACCAGCTCTAGAGAATTGATGACATCTTTGGCGTACAAGGAAGGGATCGATATGAACATTGACAAACTGACTGATTTCAAACCTCGTTCCAAATTTACACCTGTCACAGCAAGAGATTCTGTAGATCTATTTAATGATTTGGTGACCAATGATATCAAAAACCTATGTACATCACTAAACAGTAAAAGTAATGCATTTAATCAACAGTCTAAAAACTATTATAATCTAGTTGATAAATTGACCAGTAACAACGACTGCATTGTTCGTAATGCAGATAAAGGTGGCAATGTTGTTCTTTGGAGTAAACAGAAGTACCTGATTGAGGCTTACAAACAACTAAATAATAAGTCTAATTATATTAAGGTCAATAAGAATACTATGGATGAATGTCATGTATCTTTTAATAATTCCTTAGCTGATTGGGTACGAACAGGTGTGTTGAGTAAAGATGAAATGTCTTTTCTGAAAATTGATTGCCCTGTCATTCCAGTTCTATACCTTATACCAAAGGTGCACAAGGATATGGTTAATCCCCCTGGGCGTCCCATCATCTCGGCTATAGGGAGTGCATTCGAAAACACTTCTAAATTTGTTGATTCTTTTTTGTGTCCTCTTGTCCAAGCATTACCATCGTTTATTTTGGATACTAGCGATTTCCTACGCAAAGTGTATGACATCCCATGGGAACCAGATTTCCTACTACTTACCATAGATGCCACTACACTATATACCAGTATTCGCCACAAAGATGGCATCAATGCATGCAAGCATTTTTTGGGTACTCGTCCAGCAAAATATTGGCACCATACCCAAATGTTGCTCCAAATGATTACCATCTGTCTAGAAAGCAATTTTTTTCTATTCGATGGAGAATTGTATCAGCAAATCTGCGGAACGGCGATGGGCACCTGCTTCGCCCCCAGCTATGCTAATTTGCATATGGGCTGGTGGGAGGAGCAGGTGGTCCAGACGCGCTGGCATGCCGAATGGCACAATAATGTTATGCACTGGAGTCGTTATATCGACGACCTTTTCATTATTTGGAAAGGCACCATGACAAGTGCACAGGATTTTGTCAGAGAGTTACAATGCAATAACCTGAACCTAAAACTCACTAGTACGATCAGTGACTCTGAAATTAATTTTTTGGATTTAACACTATATGTGAAAGAGGGCAAATTGCATACTAAATTGTTCCGTAAACCTACGGATGGTAATACCCTTTTGCATGCTTCTAGTTTCCACCCAGCCAAACTAGTTAACAGCATTCCCTTTGGGGAATGCCTTAGAGCCAGGCGTAACTGTAGTAGCCAACAGGATTTCAATACAGAACTTGCATGCTGGAAATCTCGCTTTCAAGCTAGAGGCTATTCGGCCAATTGTCTTAACCAAGCTGTCACCAAAATTGAAAAAATTAAGAGAGAACAAATTCTTTTCAATAAAGACAATAAGTCAACAAAAAATTCAGCAAAAGACACTAATCAGTGTAGGTTCATCACGACTTACAACAAACAAGAGGATAAATTGAGAATAATCTTTAACAAACACTGGCACATTATCAGGAGTGATCCAGTGTTAGGTAAAATTGTTCAAAGAAGACCTCAATTTACCTTTAGAAAGGCTAGATCCTTGCACCAAGCATTAGTCAGCAATGTGTTACCCAGCAAACAAACTAAATTAGCGGGTTCTTGGCTCCAAAGAAAGGATGGCTTTATTAAATGCCATAAATGTAAGGCCTGTATGTATGGAAAAAACACAACTTGTTTCCCAGCAGGTTTTTCCCATAAACCCATCCAACAAATCAAGGGGCAGTACTCGTGCAAGACTGACTATGCGGTCTACATATTACAGTGCCCTTGTGGCCTCAAGTATGTGGGCTCTACGATCTTACCTGTGCACAAGAGGGTGTTGCAGCATCTACGGGCCATTAAAAATGGGGACAAAAGCTATCCCGTGGCCCGACACTTTGACAGATGCCACAACAAAGACCCCGAAGGTCTTCTTTACTTTGTAATCGATGCAGTTCCAGCTGGTAGCCGAGGCGGAAACCGGGAAAAGAAGCTCCGCAAACTTGAGTCTTGCTACATTATCAGACTTAATACTAAAACCCCACATGGTCTTAATATGGAAGAAGACTTACACACACATTTGTAGAATCCTCTCGTCCTTTTCTATCTGGTTTTATCTATATTTTGTTTATTGTATGATCACGTCACTGTTCTGGACTTAAAACAACTATTATTAACTACAACTGACTCTTTCTGTACTTTGCATCAGCCCACTTGGGCAGTAACTTTATAGATACCATGTACTTATTATCAATTTCAATTTGATGTGCTAAATCATGTTTTGACACAATGACTGTAATTATATTCAGTGCGACTGATCACTTGATCTAAACCCCCCTTTTGCAATGTATTAACTTTGCAGGCTAAAACAATATTTTGTTTCTAATTTGACCACTTGGTTAATATCTGTGTCATAATTGATGTATGTTATCAAATACTCTAAATTAATGAGTGCTTATTGACTGTGTTCGACCATAATGAATTGGTCTTACACTTTGTGGCACATGCCAGGATCGTGTATCTAGTTTAGCTGTAGTGAACTACGAGTCTTCTGTTTATTTCTATGCTTGTAGTCCATCACGTGCGTTGATCGTCACTTACTGTTTTAAATTGCCTTTGAAAACTTTAACAAACTGCTAGTGAACAAGCCTGCAGGACAGGCGAAACGCGTCTAGCTTTTTCGGCTGGCAATAAATAATTTTCAGCACAGACACGGCGTTGATTGCTTTTCTTGAACTTGGAGAAGTTTTGGATAATATTTGTGACCGCGTTTGGGAGGTCTCTTCATCGACGCGCCCTTCGTTCTGGAGGCAACGGGTGTTCCCATTCACCTGTGGATTATATATATATATATATATATATATATATATATATATATATATAAAACTTACTATTCTTACTTAGAGGGGCTTTAGTTCAGCCATCTTCATCCATTTATCTGTTGTTGCGTCATTCAAATTTTCCTTCTGCCCACTGCAACCTACAGCATGGTTTGCTGGGTCAGCTCACTTTACCATTGGCTAACTTCACAGTGAGTGATGACATAGTGCTCTTTCACAAAAACACATCCGCACACTCAGAGGCTCGCTTCAGTGACACATACTACTATTACAATATGTGTTTTTTGAGAATAAAAATGTTTGCATTTAGCCAATTTATTGTATATTGACGCAAGCCAAGTAGCTCCTCTAACAAAAAGGATTCACAAAACCATGACTAAACAAAACTAGCACTGACAAAGTCAAAAGGCTAGCTGCCAACATCAAACATATTAACTTTGCCAATGCTTGTGTGCTTTGATAGGAAGTAGTTCTTTGTTTAGTCCCACTAATGCAAATTCACATCTGAAAATCATTTGCGGAGTGACTGAAAGAAACTCTAAGCGAGATCTCAATTGCAGCTGGTGCGCGCCACTCTAAATGTTTGCCAATGCTACAGGGTTCGCCATAGTTGCGTTCTAATTGGTTACAGATTCAAAATTATTTTTCTTTAAAACTCAGTTATATTCATACAATCAATCAGCAGCGCCCGGTGCAGGTAAGCGCGGTATGGCGATGGGGCAGGGCAGGGGGCGGTGTCGGCAGATGACGGAACAGGGCAAATTAAATACATAATAACTCCCAGGGTCGGCTTTAGGGCGAGGCGACCGGTGCGACCACACCGGGCGCTGACTTTAGGTGGGTGCGTCGTGTTTGCAAGTTAATAATAGTTTTAAAAGCACCTTCTGCCAGCGTTCTGGCCTCCAGCAGTTTTCAGCCGTCAATAAAAATGTCAAGATAACTCCATGATTAATTTTCTTTCTACAGAAAGATCGGAGGTTTGTCTGGTGGGAGCTTTGAGGATAGTGCAGATGGTTAATATGCCTACTGCAAAGAACCTGTAACAGCAGATCACAAAAGAACCTGTACCAGCAGATTACAAAGTGCATATAATTTAAATAGATCAGTAGGTCATTGCTTTTGTCTGAGAGATCCTAGCATAGAACAGTGAGCTATTAACTGTCCTCAAAGAGCTGCATGCAACCTGCAAGGTATAGATGAGAGCGTTATGATTTCCCCCCGTCTTTCCTTATTCTAATGTTGGAAAAAGGGTTAATTTGGATATAAATCAATTCTGATTATTAACAAGAACCCCCAACTATGGTGGTATGTTTCAACTTCTGAGTTTGTGCTTCTCCAGACCAAGCGCTATTAAACTATACTGTCTACCAGTGTGGATGACATGTGACTCCTACACCTTATAGTCCTCTGCTTTATGTAACATTTCCTATACACTGATTTGCACACCTATGATTGATTTTCTCTGTGTTTTGTGTGTGTGATGTAAAGTGGTCTGACATCCTACACTGGTATCAGTGGCGCTATACAACTAATTTAATGCATCTGAGCGATGGAGTGGTTATGGAGACTTGAGGGGCACTGTTAAAGGGTGGTAGTGAGGGAATGCATGGCAGAGGTGGTCACTGGGGGGGCGCCAACAACCACTGTCGCACTGGGCTCCACCAGCGCTAAAGCCGGCCCTGATAACTCCTATTCCATAGTCTGTCGACATCCCCCCGCAGCGCCCCGCCACTCTTTCCAGCACCAGCCGCTGCTGCTCAATATGAAGTGCACAACTGGGATCCATGTTTGTGGCTCAACAAACAATGTCTGCGCCTATGTGAGGACCCTGGAAGGAGGTGCCATAAAGACACAAAAGGCAGGGGGTAGGCTTCCCTTATAGACCTGCGAGTTGTTTAAGCTCCAAATAGGAAATACCCCACTTCAGTTTGTGAAGCGCAGGTGAACTTCACTTGCACTCTTACAGCATTGATTGACAGGTGTCACCATGATTAAGCATCACAAACCAGGAGAAGGCAAGAGTGTTAGGAAAAAGAAATGTGATAGTCTGGTGGTGATGGTCTGTCAAGACTATGGAAAAACACTGTTGAATCAAAACACAATGTAAATGTACACGGCTATAAAGAAAAACAGATTGTAATATGAATGGGATTTTTTGGTGTGACTTTCCTTGAAAAGAGATACTGATGTTTAACATGCGCGTAAGGGCATATGTGTCCGCATTTGTTTTCTAAATATGTATTTTCAGAAAATCAGGAGGGCTGGATGGAGGAGTGTAGGAACAAGGCAGCTGATGTTGCTGTTAAAATATAATCCTGTGTGAATTTACTATTTTTATATATAGAACTCTAACCACTAGTATATGTGGTAGACCTTTGTATGTACTGCCATTCCTATGTGATTTTAGAGTTTTTCTGTTTGTATCTCTTCCTTGAGTGACTTTACAACTTGTACATGTGCAATTTTTTTCTGCTTTTATCTCTTCCTTGAGTGACTTTGCACCTTGTACATATGCAATTTTTTTCTGATTGTATCTCTCATGCAACTCATGTAATCAAAAGTCCTTATGTAACGCAACTGGTTCTTTTGTAAAGCGCTCTGACACTTTCGGGTAATGTTCGCGCTATATAAAATCGCATGAAATATATAAATAAAATAAAAATGTTAGGAAGAAATTAAAAGAGCTACAGGACCCAGTCCACTGCACACGGAATGCAACATCATGTACATTATTTGGTATTTCTGAAAACAGAATAAAGCCTATGAGTGATTGCAATTAGTGCTCAATGAAAGGCTCATGAAAACACGGTTTACCATAGGGATGTATGAAATTTGCGTAATTTGCTTTCACATTGTCATGTGAAATTTGGCAAAATTACACGAAATTATTCATGATAATGCAAAATGCAAATCCTTCGCTTTGCACTATATTTTAGCATGCAATGCGTCCTCTTGTCAGTTTTTGGCATTGCTTTGTGGGTATATATTGATCATTGACTAAAGAAGAGGATGTCTGCTCAGGTAGGAAGTCAAAATGAAAATGTTGATATGTAATATTGTGGTCCTCAAACAAAATGAAAATAGGGACTGATGATCAAATATTGAGATTTATTCACATGATGGTGTTCAGGTTTGAGAGATAATTTTGATACATGTATTTGCATGCTGATCATAGAGGACATTCTTATACCTCTAAAACACTGTAAAATCTAAATAATGGGATATTAAAAAAAAAACTGTCCCTCCCCGTTTGTTTACCCCATTACCATGAGTGACTGATTCATAATGCTCTGGTGAGTTGTAATCATTCCAGGTTATGAGATATCGCAATGTCCCCTTGTGCAGTCTGGAGTACAGAATGACCTCTACCTTATACTCTTTGCTCATGGGAACCATCCACAGGTACTGGGGCAAAAGGGAAACTATTGGTTGAGTTTGCAGGTTTAGCTCAGGAAACAAGTACCTCATGGTGAACCTTCCAGCTAGCAGTTAAATGTTAGTCACGGTTCAGCGAACACAAAATCGAAAAAGCCCTGAAATTGGGCAGTGTTGGTATGTAATTTACAATGCACATCATAACTGATGCTCCAGCCATGTTTTTTCTTTTTTTGGGGCTTCCTTTTAGGTCTGGCTGGACAAAGCAGCTGTCGCCACACCTTCTGTGATTAATAGAAACAAAGCTTTAAGAAGTAGGAAGGAGGGCGGGTTTGAATCTACCCAAATGCTGATTACCTCAAAGATAGATATGGATTGAGCAGAAATTATGTGCTTCTCCTGAAAAAGAGTGCTTGTATGTATCACACTTTTTTACTTTTGGTGTCTGGGAGTGGATTGTCATTACGGTGTGTTATAGCTTGTAAACTGTTTTTTTGTTAAAGAAGATCTCACATATCACAATAGTAGGCAAGGGTTTTTGGTTGTGGTTACTCTCTGTGATAATTTCTCGAGGCGGAAGATTTTCACTTTGAGAATATTTGTTTGCTGTTTTCGAATGGATTGTATATTGTTTTAACAACTGTGATTTTGCACATATTTGTAATTTTATGACTACTAAAAGGGGGCTTTGGCTGAGCCCAAATGTTGATTCCCTTGAGTACAGATTTTGATTGGGCAGGCACTAAAAAAAGTGCTTTTATTGGACTTTGTTTTTTTCTTGTGGAAAAGCTTATGCCCAACACAGCAAGACTAAGGTGGTTATGGTGGGAAGTTCTCAAGCAGAAACACAGTCTGATGTCTACGTGGCTGAAATCCCAAGATAGCTAAAGATGATTTTAAAACTAAGGCAGGAGCCAAACTTTTGGAACTGCGTTGCGATAGACATAAAACGTCTGTGCCTGTGGGCTTATCCTTTATTCAGAGGCCATTGTTTTGGAGCACTGACATTCTTTGCTTCTTTTAGGAATATCTTTCCTTTTAATATCGCATAAGATTTTTGGACCAAAATGAGGGCGCCCCCCCTTTGACATTGATGACTTTCACGAGTTTCTGGATTCTCACACTAGAGTCCATGTCAAAGCCTTTCGGAGAACTTGTTTTTAAATAGGATTTTTTGTGTCCCACATTTGTGGGAGAATCACCTTTGTCTGTCCTGAGGAAGGTGGGCGACTTATAATTCCAAACCACCGAAACACGCTGACATACCTATAATACTGAATCTGTAATGACTGGGTACTTTGCAGAGGGTGATGTGGACCCCGCATGAAGCATTTTACATTCCAGATTGAACAGATCAGTTTTTGAAATTTAGACAATTGTGTCTGTTTTGTGTTTCTCTCCCTGCTTTGTGTTATTGTCATGTTCACATACACATTTGTTCTATTTTGTATATTGTGTTGTGGTGTGCTGTGAAGATTACACAAGAGTTTTTTTAACTAATGAGGAAACACTTTCAACTTGTATTTTAATTGTTGATATGATCACTATGATGATGGTTTAAAACTTGGATGCATACATATTGTAATGTATTTTTAAGAGAGACAGCATTAAATCTTTTGTACTCCTGCTATAGCTTTGTGGTACTGGATTTGGCTTCTGGAATGACTGAGGGGCAATTGTACAGTGAATAAATGATTTTACTGCTTATGAAAGGGGAAACAAAATTTCAGTCTGGGTCATGATGGCAAGCCATTAACCAGAAATATAAAAATGATATGTTCATTATGATACAGGTATGGCAAAGGCAAAGGCCTGGTTTATTTATTGTGGATACTCAATATTAAAGCCAATAGGCCTTTGAAGGTGTATTGTTATTACTCTGTGGTAAAGCCTGTAGACAGGTATTGCTGTAAATGGATCCTCACAGATTACTATAGTACACAACAGTGTTGGTTTTCCCCTCTCACAAACCCTGTAGGTAGAGGATTTGTATTTTGATAATGTTTGTTAAACCTCTTAAGAGAGTTAGAATATTGTTTTGCATACAGTAATTGTCTGTATGCTTATAATTTTCTGACTGTTTGCCTGAGAGTTCCCATGTGCAGGATACAGTTGCCATGAGTGGGTTATGGTGCCAAGCTACTGGTAAAGGCTATGGGCCCGATTCACAGAACTAACTTAAGACAAAATCCTAAACTTACTACTTTTGGTATTCACAGAAGGCATTTAGTAGTAGTAAAGTTAGGATTTTGTCTTACGTCTGTCCTAAGTCTGTCTTACGTTTGTCTTAAGTTTGTCTTAAGTTTGTCTTAAGTCTGTCTTAAGTCTGTCCTAAGTCTGTCCTAAGTCTGTCCTACTACTTTTGGTATTCACAGAAGGCATTTAGTAGTAGTAACGTTAGGATTTTGTCTTAAGTTTGACTTAAGACAGACTTAAGACAGACTTAAGAAAGTCTTAAGACAGTCTTAAGAGAAACTTAAGACAAACTTAGGACAGACTTAAGACAGACTTAAGGCAGATTTAAGACAGACTTAAGACAAACTTAGGACAGACTTAAGACAGACTTAAAACAAAATCCTAACTTTACTACTACTAAATGCATTCTGTGAATACCAAAAGTAGTAAGTTTAGGATTTTGTCTTAAGTTAGTTCTGTGAATCGGGCCCAATAGGTCTGATTGGTTCTTTAGGAAAAATTATGTCAAATGCAGTCGGCCTGATCTATTTATGATAATAATTTAAATGGTAATTGCATTCATATACCGCTTACTACCCCTGGTGAGGCATTGAAGTGCACACTACCTGGAAACCCAAGGTAAGTGGTGTTAGACCTATCATCCTTAAGGTGGTCTTTCCCCCATCTGTTTGCCTTTTGCCTCTTATTTTTGCTGATTCTTTTTGTTGGCCGTTAGGACTCTGAGCCCTTTACCACTGCTAACCAGTGCTAAAGTGCATGTGTTTCTCCCCTAATCATGATGACATTGGCATATAACTGATAGGCATATTTGTTGTAGTGGTAAGTCTCTTGTAAAAGGGATATACCATATGGCCAGGGCCTGTACTTCAAATTCTACTAGTGGGCTGCAGCACTGATTGTTCCACCCACAGAAGTAGCCTTTCAAACCTGTCTAAGGCCTGCCAGGGCAGTGTCCCTATGAGCAGTTTACTGCCACTTTGAGTTGACATTTAAAACCTACTTGTCAGTCATTAAACTCCCCTTTTATTACATGTAAGTCACCCTCTAATGTAGGCCCTAAGTGGCTCTAGGGGCAGGTTACCATGTAAGTAAAAGGTAGAACATTTACTTGTATGTTTTGCGGGTCCTGGTACTGACAAACTGCTTATTTTGTGTTTCCCTACTGTGAGGCATACATCTGTCATAGGCCAGCATTGAGAAGTCTTAACTACACGTTTAACCTGCAATTCCTGATCAGAGAGGAGCTTTTGCATGTTTGGAATGGTAAAAAGAAATCTTCCTTACTGGTGAAATTGGACTTAATGTTACTGTTTTTGAAATGCCACTTTTAGAAAGTAAACACAAAGAGATGATGGACGGAGCGCTGAAACTTTTCAGACACGCACCCCCAGTCACAGATCTGGGTTGAATCCATCATCATTCTTTAGCTCACTTCGCCACCTCAGTTCAGACCCAGCTATATGCAAATCAGTCTTGACCCTGTGCCTCATGGGAACAGTCCAGCCCGAACTTCCGAGCCAGGTCTTCCCTGAACCGGAACAAGCATCCTGGGATCAGTTTCTGGGTAACACCCTTTATCAGCCAGGCTAGCTTGAATCCAGTGGCAAAGTGAGCAAGGGACCCACGTCTGGGCCTACACTGCCAACTGAGGGCAAACAAAGCAAACACAAAGAGCTGCTGGACGAAGCGCTGAACCTTTTCAGACACTCGAATTGGGTGGGTATGCCCAGACGTGGGTCCCGTGCTCTCCATGCTAGCTATCCTGTTCAAACCGGAATGGCATGGTGAGCAAAAAAACGATGGATATAGGTCCAGATATCTGTACTGGGGTGAATGTATGACATTGTTCTGCATTCTGTCCATCAACTGTTGTTTTTGCACTTTTAGAAAGTGGGCATTTCTGTGTACTTACTTCTCTTTGTGCGTGACAGCCTGTCTCCAATACACATCTGGGTTGGGTGACAGCTACGATTTGTGCATTCCCTCTAGACAGTGACAAACACAGGTAGGTGAGGCTCATCTGCCCTCTGAGCACTCATCTGGAATCTGATGGGTCTTTCTGGGCAGGGAAGAATGGGAGGGGTTGACACACTTCAATTAGTAGTGGCCTGTCCACATAAGAAGCAGTGATTTACCCCCTCTCCCCAGGGCTAACCTGGCAGACATGACTCTGTTGAATTGGTTCCTTGAGCACTTCTGGTCTTATTTTACACAGATACATATTCTCTGTTTACTAACCCTTTGTGGAGTCTTTTTATTACACAAAAACTTTCCACATTGCCTCATTAGATAAGCCTGACTGCTCTGTGCCAAGCTACCAGATGGTGAGCGCAGGTTATCTTTTAGTGTTTATCTAGCTTACCCCGACAAGAGTGGTAGTTCATGCCTGGCCTGGGTGCTTACCTCAGCCAACCAGGAATCTAATTTCTAACAAGTGGTTAATCCAGTGTCATTGGTATAGTAGGTTATTGTTCCATATATTCTGTCCAGTTTGTATGTGGTGGATTACGTTAAGATGAATTTGGTGTGAGACTTAGTGGGGGTGGAGTGGGTTAATGTAAGTTCATGCAGATGGATGACCTAACAGAGTAATAGACTGATTAATTAACTAATGAATTAATAGATGCCGTAGAGTAGATAAGTTATTGTTAGGTTGCAGGGGATGACATTTAAAGGAGTGGGTGTTATCTTTGAAATTAACCCTGGGCGTAGTTCGCGAAGTAGCACTTCGCGAAGCTACGCAAAGCGCACTTCGCACTACGCGAGCTACGCGTAGCACTTCGCGAACTGCGTAGTACCTTGTTCGCACTGTGCCAGATGTCGTTTTCAATGATTGCACAGTGCGGACAAGCAACCAGCACTGTGCAATCATTGAAAATGGCATCTTGCACAGTGCGAGCTGTTGTTTTCTGCTGCTCGAGTAGATTTTTACTCGAGCGGCAGCTTTCTCAACGCAAACTGGTAGTTTCTCATCGCGAGCGGTCGCGAGCATACGTGACCACTCGCAATGAGAAACCTGACCTCCTTGCGTTGGGAATCTCGCTGGGAGGTTTATTTTCCATGCTCGCGATCGCAAACTTGATGTTGCTGATCGCGAACAAGGAAAAAGTCTCGCCAGGATGTCATTTTGCCTGCTCGCGGTCGCCAACTTGACGTTTAGGACCGCGAGCAAGCAAAAAATGACCGCAGCACTACGCAACACTATGCTACGCGTGTTCGCACTGTGCTTTGTGCAATTCGCGTAGTACGAAGTAGCGCGAACTTCGCAAACTACGCGAGCGTAGCGTAGTGCTTTGCCCAGGCTTATTTGAAATGAGATGTGGGCAGTGGGCAGAAATATCTTAATGGATATTAAGGCAAACATGCTTGTGACTTAGAGCAGGCTGTGTGCAGAGAGAAGGAATGCAGAAGACCGAAGGGAGGATATGGCCATTTGGAAGTTTTTAAGTAAAGGATAGCTTTTCATGCCAGATTTTAGGAATGTAGAGGATGTCTTTTGATATTGTATGCAATATGAGGATGCAAGGATGTAGAAAGAAACAGCATTATTTCCACGCGAAGATAGTGCTATATTAGCTACTTTTGATTGATTTCAGAATCCAGCAAGCAGTCTGTTTGCTACTAGGCTACCACTAGTCCACTACACCAGCGAGGACAGCTGACCAGCTCAGCCATTGGAAGTGTAAAGAAATATATGGATCAATATTGAGGGAAATATCACAAATATTTGGTTATACTTAACTGAAGTATTATACTCAAGATCATAGCAATGTGATAAAATGTGGGAAAAGAAGCAAACATTGAAAAGGAGATTGTGTAAGTACTAAAGCGGATGTCGTCTGATATTACTCCTCACATTTGGCTCATAGTATTAATCACAAAGCAAAGTGGGATCCATTTTTCATGGCCCCAGTTTAGCATGGCACAAGATGGAGTGTGAGAACTGCTCTCCCACATAGTTGAAGTGTATTGTCTGCTTTTCTATGGCTAGAAGGTGGTGATCCAGACACCGAGATAAAGAGGATGGTGACTAGGCTCCCTTTAGAAATTGAATGAAGTTTGTTAGCATGGGGCTGCTGATTAAACTTTCCGAAGCACTGACCTTTGGAAAATAGTACTGGTGAGAAATGGAACTGCAGATTTTGTTTGCAAGGTGAAGGGGATTCTTTAGGTGAGACCCAGCCATTTTTCTTCCTTGATTATACTTTCCTTTGGGCCTATGACAACCAAGCACAAAAAACTCATAACTCTTTGTGCCTCTGCTGTGGATGCTCCAGGAAGGAGACTACCATTCTGTGAGGGGCATCACTAAACAAAAGCTTTGTCTGGAAAGCATCTAGGGAAGGACATTTGAAAGGAGAACCTTTCCAAGACAGTTCTGCAGCATAAGACAGTGGATGCACATATAAAAGAGTCAGGCGAAAATACTTTATTTATAATTGCCACGTTCCCTCACTAAAGCTGTGTGGTTTACTTCACTGTTTTGTAACCATACTCACATTTTCCGACGTTGGTAAACACCAGCATCTAGTTGCATGCAACAATCTGTGCAGATTACATGAAAGGGTTCATATTGGTCTGACAACCATTTGGACTCAATCTACTCTCTCGAAAAAAACGATCACGAAGATGGCTGGGGAGGGATTTACTTAAGTACACTGAGGCATGCATTACAGGTTAACAGTGGTGGTAAAAAATATTTTCCCTGGAAGTAGCTTTATTTAGAGGCCACTCCAAAACTGTTTGCAGAATAGACCCACTCAGCCATCTATTTTATATTCTGCTATTTGGTGAATATTACAACCAGGAGGCAGAATCCATTAAGGACTCCGGCCAAATAGTTTGCAAGTGAATCACTAGTCTGTTTCCCTCCTCCCCGCCTTCTGACAGCCTTGGAATAGGTGGACTGTTCCTCTTGCCTCTTGCCTCCAGACCCCAGACACACACTGGCCATGAGAGGGTTCTGAAGCTGGCTGAACTTGACAAACCCTAGCCCTTGTGAACTGTCCATCTCAGTTCTTCCCAAATACCTAACCTTCTTCCTTCATTTGGGCCTCCAGAGATGGGCCTTGTGTCCAATGCTTGAACCTTTTCAGTTCAAAAAGTACAAATTTAAGCCTGTGTGGCAGGGAGCCAGCTGGAGACCAATCCAAGCCCAATGGAAAGCTACAAAAGAAGTAGTAAGCCTGAGCAATTAATAGTGCTAAGTATTTGTTAAAGCCAATAGGTCTTTATAGGTTGGTTGTAATTGCACTGTAAAAAAGGATGTGGACATATATTTTGTTATGAGGAATTTCACATATTGCAGTGGAAGGCAAGGGGTTTGGTGTTGATTACCCCCTCCAACAAACATTTGGAGTTGTAATTGTAGCTGTAAATTGTATATTGTAATTAGCACTTACTATCACTGACAATATGCTGAAGCACTTTGCAGTGAGTAGCATGCTACTCCAGATAGCAAGGTTAGACTTTAATAGGATATTAGGATTAGTTATGTAAAGTATATGCTCTCAAGATCTCATACATTTAATCTAGTCTTTTGAAGAGAGATAGATTAATTGAAATGAATCAGTAAAGGAAAGATGTGTGATTTCTTGGGATTGTCTGTTAGTTGGATGATTTGGTAGATAGAGAGTAGTTTGCAAAGCATGTATAAAAGTTCATTGCTGTCTGAAAGTTTTGGGATGAGTCAGAAAGTGAAGGGAAAGGGAAACATGATCGGTATTTCTTTATATATATTTATGAAGATTGCCATATATAAATATAGATGGTTAGGACCTAGTTACCATAGGAAAAGCATTTTTTGACTTACCTATAACTTTGACGTCGTTTGACAAATGACGCATGAACATTTCCCCGAAAAGTGTCAATGTAGGTTCTGTGTGTCATGGAAAGTTTTGGGGGGGGTCCGTGCAGTGGGGACCTAGAAATAAGGGTGCAAAATAAGTGTGCATTTGTGATTGTAATTCCCAATGGAATGCATTGTTGAACCTGCAGCCCGAACCGCTCAACTGAATTACACCAAATTTGGCAGAAAGTTAGATGTTGTTACAAAGATTGTGCTTTTTGTTATTTGGTGCAAATCCATTCAGTAGTTTTTGTGAAATTAAAACCAAACAATATAGTGATATTTCTGGTTGCTGAAATTTTGCGGCAGTTTCGTGGTATAGTGGTGAAATCGCGAGGCGTTCGAGATAAATCGCAAAAGCACACCAGCGGGAATGCTCTGATTGGCTGGACACATCCCGAACTGAAAGTTGCAGCGGTTCTGCGGTGATTGCGGTTAAATCACGGTGTGCTCGAGGTAAATTGTGAAAGCGCACCAGCGGGAATACTGTGATTGGCTGGATGCAATCTGAAATGAAAGCCATTTTATTGATCGGGAATGGTTCCCATGGCTGAACATTTCTGTCTAAGCTAAGATAAGGGGTCAGGGTGGAGGTGCTCTGACTCCATGTTTGAGAAATGGGGGTGTTAGTGACAAAAGTCATGTGTCCAAAAGAGAGTCTTTTAATCAGGCTCAATATTCATGATGCCCCCACGGCTGCCTGTACAGCCCCCCATACCGTCATGGGGGCATTGCAACTATTGCAACATCTTCGGGAATATTTGTAGAAATATATAAAAAAGTAATATACAAATATTTGTACACAATCACAGGCCACTGCCATAGAATCATGTATGCACTCACTAACTCACTCAGACACCTATACACCCATTCACAAATCCACTTACACACTTGTACATTCAGTCACTTATCCAGTCACATACACACTCAGATACTTATGCACCCACTCACATACTCATTCAGGTACTTGTGCAGCCACTTACAGACTCGCTCGGAGAGTGACATATCCTTGTACAGACCCACTTAGAGACTCATGCACCTACTTAGAGACCCACTCACAGACTCACGCGCACAGTCTCATACCCACTTAGAGACTTTTACACCCACTCACAGACCCACCTGGGCATTCATGTAAACACTTACAGACCCCTCAGGTACTCATGCACCCACTTAGAGACTCACTCGGAGAGGCATGCACCAATGTAAAGACCCACTCAGAAACTCATGCACCCACTTACAGACCAGCATGCGCGCATGTACTCACAGACCCACTGTGAGTCTCACACAATCACTGATGGATCCACTGAGACACTCATACACCCACTCATCAATCCACTCACTCATACACCCACTCACACAGCCATACAGCCACTCACAAACTCTGTCAAAGATCCTGTCAGAGTGTTATGCACTCAGTCACTCACTCATACACTCAGATACTCACACACCCGCTCATAGACTCACTCAGATGTACACACACACACACACACACACTCACTCACCCACTCAAAGACTTACGCATTCACTGTCAGACCCACCATGACACTTGTCATTCCAGTCACAGATCCTCTCAGACACTCATGCATGTACCCATTCACTAACCCACTCAGAGACTTATGCTCTCACTCACAGACCCATTGGCACACTCAAACACCCACTCACCGATTTATGCACCCAGACACTCATACACTAATGCACTCATTCAAAGAACCACTCAGATACTCACACTCCCAGTCATAGACCCACTGAGAGACTTATGCACTCAGTCAAGACCCACTCAGACACTCATGTACCCACGTACTCACCCAATGAGACATGGACTTAGACACTTATGTATCCACTCACAAATCCAGTCACATACTTACTTTTAAATGCACAAAGGCACTCATGCACCTACTCACAGATCGACTGAGAGGCTCATGCAACCAAATCACAGATCCCTTGAGACACTAATGTACCCAGTCATAGATACACTGAGACAGTCAAGCAGAGTGTTACAGAATCATTGATAGACTGATGCACCGTCTCACGGATTCACTGAAATTCTTAAACAGTGAATAAGAGACTTACTGATACAGTGTTGCATGCATTCACAGATTCCACTGAAAGAGTTATACACTGTGTTATAGAGATATTAAGGGAGTTACACATGCTATTATAGAGTCTTTTAGATAGTAATGTGTTTAGTGCGTTGGTTATAATCTATTTTGCAGTTATAAGTTTTGTGGTGGTGGCTATTGAATGTG
This sequence comes from Triturus cristatus, assembly GCF_964204655.1. Classification (NCBI taxonomy): domain Eukaryota; kingdom Metazoa; phylum Chordata; class Amphibia; order Caudata; family Salamandridae; genus Triturus; species Triturus cristatus. The sequence continues at coordinate 473,579,542 of NC_140588.1, forward strand.
TGCTTTTGTTTTGTCATTTTGCAACATATTCGCGGTGATTGCAGCTACTTATATCTGGCGCCTGGAATCATTGCAAAAACAGAAAACCGGTTTTAAAGATGCCTTTTATACAGACTCCCGAGAAAAATATAATTTTAAACAGTGCACTAATGAACCCGTAGTGTCTAAAGTACTGTAAAATATGCGCATATATGTGTTTTACACTTAATAAAAAAAGGCCCGATCGTCGCGGTTACAAAAGTCAATGGGACTCTCGAAGTAATCATCGATATGGAAAATCAGTTTAAAAGGTTGTTTTTATACAAACTCCTTATAAAAATATGACAGTGCAGTAATAAACCCCTAGTGTCTAAAATACTGCAAAATGGGTGCATATATGTGTTTTACACCTCTTAAAAAAGGCACGATCGTCACGGTTACCGAAGTCATAGCGATTCTCAGGGTCATCGCAAAGACGGAAAGCAGGGTTCCAACAGTTTTCTAAAAACCTTACTAGAAAAATATGTGTTCAAACATGTTTTTTAAGCAGTGATGTAGTTAGTAATGTGTGTATTGTAATACTTATAATGAATTTTATTAAGTTGCAATTTTTTAATGTGGTGGTGGTCGTTTACTGTCTACTTTTGCTTTGCGATTTCGATGCTTAATTACGGTGATTGCGACATTGTTGTGGTCTTCAAAAAACAAATTAGAAAAATATTTAACATGAAAATGAACAACAGTTTGGGCTCTTAGGTGACTCTGACAAGAGCCTTTGGCTAGAGAGTGTATATAAGACAGCTACAGATAAAACTGTATGCAGAGTTTCAGGTTGCTTAGAAACACCCTGTTCCCTTCAACTGTACAGTGAACTCCATTATCACTGCTATACATTCCATGCATTTCAAAACGCAGGTTGTTGTTAGAGATAGAGCCCATGTTATGGTCTCTGAGTAAAGCAGAAACAGTTTTATTAACATGTTACCTGACTTTGTCAATCTGTGGACAGAATTGATTTGACCACTTCCATTTCTGCCTTTAGCATATATTAGATTACCCTAAGACAGTGTGAGGGAAAAGCAACATGAGTTCTACAAAAGTATTTTTCATTAGAATTTCCGGTCCTACCCCAGTTAATGTGCCTAGGTCATTGCCATCACAATGCATAATCACGAAGTGAAGAGCTCGGCAATCCACAATGGTTTTAACCAAAGCCAGCAACTGATGAAATGTTAACAGACTCTGGCCAAACTAAGTCATCTCCACATTTGGCAAACCCAGGTCCCTATGAATAGCTGTCTTTTTTGCAGCCACTTTAGTCCATGAGACATAGCTTTGTCCAACAATCCACACTCTAAGCATTTTGAAGTGAAGGAGTAATAGCAGTCAGGAGAAGGCAGGAACAGAATGAGGTAGTTTTCCAAATGAAAAACAGTTAAAATGGAAGCGTTTTCTTTTTTTTTAATATATATTTTATTGGATGCTGTAAGCAAGTAAGTGAATACAATTAGGTACCATGTTAGATGCAAAAACTAGAAGTCCTATTACTGGCTGTTGTTCAAAAAAAGAAATATAATACAAACATGAATATGCTTTTGAATCTGTGGAGTAAACCACACCTACTGCACCTTATTTTAAAGTAGCATGTTCCTACTGGAATGTGCTGTGAACTTGTGACCTACTGGTTCCACTGGGTTGCCAGGTACTGAGCTAAGAGTTTATGGGGGAAGGGTGTTAAAGAGACAGAGAATTGTCTTAAAAGTTGAGGAGTTATGACACAATTTATGTAAATGGTAAACTTTAATTCCCAAATCAGGACTATGTAATAAACTGTTGTGCAGTATTTAAATAAAAATAAATAAAGCTAAATATTGATTTCAACTCCCGTTTTTTTCTCGATTTCTCTACGATGATCGCAAAAACATCGCGAACACGCGGAGGAAGGAATCTCGTTTTGAAAGAGAGGGAAAGGGTTAACAAATGCGAACCATTTGCAATCGAAGATACTGTAGTCTAAAATGAAAGATATAATTTCATTTGCTGCCTTTCTCATGATCATAGAGTGGAAGTTGAAGAGGTTGTCATTTTATAGCTGCTTTCTATGAGAGTGATGTACCATTCTTGTGATTAGTTTTCACAAATTCTAACAGTGTCATAACTATGCAGAAAGAGCTAAAACAACAATATGATCTATAAACTCAATTCACTGGTATGTATATAACTTTTTAATTATTTAGAAAAAATGTCATTAGAAATTAAGATGTATTTGGGAGTTTGATTAAAAAAAGAGTATCACAGTGATTTGAAAAAACATACATCAGATGAAGTGTATCAGGCAGAGGGTGTGTGTTTAACATGTTAGTACTGTTGAAAGTCTCCATGAGCAATGCCTTTAAAAATAACATTGTTTTAAATGTCTAAGTATCATGTGCAGACCAGACAGATCTATATTAACTGCATTCTGGGAAATGTAGTACTTTTAGCCACAGGAGTAGTGTAGTCATGAATAAAACATAAGAACATGTGCTGTGCCTGTATATGAATTATAAAGTAGTAATACTTGTTAGGCATGTATTTGGAAGTGCTTGTTAATGTGTTTTTTAACTTATATGACCAGTTTGCATATGTTTAGATGGTTTGATATGGCTTTTCTGATTGCAGATAATTATGTGTGCGATGAGACTCTTGAGTTTACTTAAAGATGTTGAGAACTATATTTGGCCTGAAGGTGTACATCTACTATGAAATCACATATATGTTAACATGGATATCTATGTTCTTTAAGGCTGTTGAAAGTGGCATGTATATGGTGAGGGTGGTGGATTTTGTCAGACATGCTTTATTTAAAATCGAGGAGGTTAATAGAACAGAATATCTCTTGAGAGTTCTTGTGCTAGCTTCACTTGGTGTATAACGTTTATTTGAGAAATACTTTATTTATGTTTTAAAGACACAAGAAATATTTGAGAAATTATGTAGGTATGCCATTCAGAAAAGGTTTTGTGCTTTGCAAAAGTGAAAATTGTTTTCAGTTTTAGAAACTTACTGATGCATGTTCCCGCTGGGTAATAGAGCAATGTATGCTCCTAGAGAGCCATGAATACAAATATATATCAAATGTGATATCTAGACTTCACTCACACATAGCTCAGTAGAAAAGGATAGATACACTAAAAAAGTAGTTTCATAGTGACACAAGACTTAAACAATGAGTCATAGATATAGTTACAACTGATATGTATATAACAACAATGGAGGTACTTTTACAGTAAGCCAGGCACTAATCTGGCACTCATCCAATCAGTCACTCACTGCTAAGCATTCATTGACTCACTTACGCACTGTCTACACATGTATGCAATTACCAAGGCACTACATATAAACTCCTGTAATCATGCATGCACTAATTATGTAGTCATTAAACTATGCAAGCAATACCGATGCATTCATCCAATCACCCAGGCACTAGCCATTCACTTATACAATCAATAGGGCTGTACCTATGCAATCATTCAAACACCAAAAAACAACACACGCACTCATCCAAACAACCACTTACAACCTATGCACTCATTGAAATACTGAAGAATAACCCATGCATTCATCCAATTATGTAGGAAGTAGGATTGCAGTGAACCATTCACCCATCCAGTGCTTATGCACTCATTCAATTACTGAGGCAATATTGTTCAACTAATGTGATCACCCAAGTACTACACTTGCTTTTATGCAAACAGTCAATCTTTAACAATGGACACATGCAATCATTCAGACACTAGTCATGCACTCTAATCAGCCAGGAACTACTGATGGACTCATTCAATTATCCAGGCACTACACATATACTTATCTAAACACCCAGGTACTACCTGTTCAATCAACCAAAAACACATCAGCAGCAGATATGTACTCATCCGATCACTGAAACACTACTTATGCACTTATCCAATCTGCTAGGTGCTATGTATGTACTTAAACAATGATGTATGCACTATCCATGCACTCTACATATCACCTACATGCAGTGGTGGCTCCGTGAGGGAGTGCTGTGGGGTGGTGAGGCAGGGCGGGGGAGGGCCCGGGTGGGGGGTAGTAAACTCTGGCTTACTGTCGAACGGAGTTAGGTCTATAAATGAATAAATAAAATGAACTATATTGCGCACGCTTCAACGCCAAATGGCGATGCAGCACGCACAATGTAATTCATTTTATTTATTTGCTTAACTCTGTTTGGCCGTATGCCTGAGTTTACTACCCCCCACTCTGCCCCTCCCCTCCCCCGCCCCACCCCACTTCCCCGCAGCACTCCCTCGAGGAGCCACCACTGCCTATATGGTATGCATGCACATCTTCAATCATCCAGGCACTAGAGTTGCACTAATTTAATCATCCAACCACTATCTATGCATGTATTGAATTATTGAGACATTAGTCATGCACTTATCTAATCATTCAGGCACTACTCATGCACTCATCGAAACACCCAGATAGTAGTGATATACTCATGCAAACAGGCAGGCAGTAACTATGCAGATATGGAACAACCCATGGAGTTCTCATATACTCAGGGAATCATTTAGGCACTAACTGTATCCTCAGCGAATCAGCTAAGCACTACCTCTGCACTCATTCAATCATCCAGGGAGTATTAATGCATTCAATCACAAACACATGTAATTCCAAGTTTTAGTGAGGAATATGTTGTCTTTTAGAACCATCTGGTGAATTGTCTATGCAACCTGTCACACACTCTTTGCATGTACTCAGAAGAATTAGTGGGCTATATGCTCTGATAGAAATTAACATGCAGATTTTTATATGCACCATTTTCTAAACTTTTAATGTGACACATTTAAGTAGAAAAGTACTGCAATACTAAATACTCCATTGGCACAGTGGTAGAGAGGCACACAAATAGTTCTTATGTTGTGTTTACGGATTTTCAGTGTTCAGACACTGTCTGTACTTCTACACTCTGGTTAATGTTCATTTTAAAATTTACTACAGAAGGGATAAACTGGTCTTTCAGCATGTATAAATTAGAAATTAGATATGGTGCAGCTGTGTTGTAGGAGAGGGTGGTATACTGTTAAAAGGTAACTAATAAATACAGTTTTGTGTTTTGATTTGGGTTTGGTATATTGAAATAATTTTATGTAGATATATAGCTAGGTTCTTCTGTATATGTTTTTACAGAACAATGTATACATTAACTACAGACAGTTAGAATGCCTAAAAACGTTTGGAGGCAAAAGCAACAGAAGCAACTACAGTATATCTGCAGAACTGACATACAAAAGGGGAAACATATAGAAAAAGTGGTGAAAGAAAAAACTACTAATAAGAGGACAAAGTCATTTCTTTTAAAATATATCTAGACACCTGCAAAGATTTGAAAATATTGTAAATGAAAACCAAACTATGAGAAACAATAAGAGTGTACAAAATCTATATTAGAAGAACAGTAAAGAAGGTAACATATATGGATACACTTTAACCAGGAGACAGAAGCAGTATAAGGAAATCAGAGCCAGGATGCTTCGAAGTAGAATGGTTGTAAATGTATTGAGAAATATGAAGAACTATAGAAGGAGCGAGGCACTGAAACAGAAAGACCAATTTGAGGGAATTAGTTGATAAGGCCTTTGCTTTGGAGAGGAAGCTTTTCCTTTTGATAATAAATAGAATGAAGACTGTTGACAAAATAGTGTTTTACGTGAGGAGACAAAAACAGAAGAAAAGATTAGGCAATAGAAGTAACTTTGTACAGTTTTTAGTGGACAATGGATACAAGCTTCTAGTACAATGCCTTTCGTTAATGATAAAAGCTATCTGCAGGATAACACATTTGTTCATGTTATTGATGAAAGAGGACAATGTTATGAAATTAAGAATGACACTTCTTTAGCAAAAAAGGTGATGGTGAATAGAAACATAGAACAAGTTATTGCAGAAGAGGTACAGGGAAGGCATAGTCAGACCCTGTATACAAATGGTATTGTAGTAGTGTTGACAGCAATTCATCGATATCCTAAGAACATTTGTACATATCTTTCCAAGGCGAAGTTTAAAACACAAAATAAGTACTTTGCAAGGATTGGAACCTTACAAGGTTAGAGAGCATACAAATTTGGAGGGGCACTCAGTATCTTGTATATCAAAGATAGTGTGGCAAAGCATCTTTCATCATTTCAGGATGTAAGCTGTACACCTCTCAACAATGCAAAGTTTAGTTAGGAGGTTGTACTATGTAAAAATTCCTGCTTTATGCCTAGGAAAAATGAATAGAACACTTTTGTATGGTATTGTGGCAGAAGTAGAAAAGGTTTGTGATGATTTGCAGTTTCATTTCTTTTGTCCAGAACAGGACTCAACGGAAAATGAGTTGATAACATGAGGAGTTGGAGAACAGGCACAGGTATTATAGTTGATAGCTTTGATGAAGAGGTTACAAAATGTAACACAGTGTGCTCTTAAAAAACAGAGAATGTACATGTTGTCGACACACTCACTACAAGATTGAAATATGGACCGTTGACTTGTATTTAAAAAGTGAACATGAAAAAAATGATAATTGGAAAGAGTTTGCTGTGTATTTATTTGTAGAGGAATGCTTCGTCTTGTCCACACATTAACTTATATGTAAGTACTGTTACAATTAATTAGAGGATAATACCATGACAGCTAGAACTATGCATAACAAGTCAATACTGGTTCCTAATCCAGAACCACTTCAAGGTTTTAAATGTTTATGAGTCAATTCTTATCCAAAGTATACATCCCCTTCAGGCTATAGCCTGTATGGAGCCAAATACTGGCAGGTTAACACCACAAGAGCACCAGAAAGGTTTAAAAAGTAGAGTACTGTACTGGATTAGTAGTGTTTTCTCAAAATATTCAGCAGGATGCTCAAGACGTTTGAATGGAAATGCTAGAACTATTAGAGGAAGAGGATGTAAATATCAATTAATTATTTGGTTCAAGTTATAAATGGAACAGTTGTGAACATTGTGAATTGACCTGTAGCACTGAAATTAATTTGGAGTGATTCCTCTATTTGACTTTACCAGATTGTAAAGCTACGACCTTTGAAAATGTAACCAACAATGCCCATCAAGATATGACCTGCCCAAACTGCAGACTAGAACATAGGTGTACATTGTTATTACAAACATATGGGAAATATGTCATAGTCATGCTACAATGATGCAGAGTGGACAGTTGTAAATTAGAAACTGAAATGACAAACTTTGTAGCTGGACACATGTCCATTTCAAAAAGATGTTCACAGCTATAGCAGACATATTTCATGAAGGAGTTATTATAATCTCTACACACTACAAAATATATTAAAGATGTCAATGAGTATAGACAGAATGCAATGACACAGGGATGTCATTCAAACCAAGACTATGTAAAAAGCTAGCAAACTTATATCTGCTATTTCTACAGTTCTAGGGACAATTTAGAATAACAATATGTATTGTGTTGAAATGTAAATTAATTATGGGTTTCTGAGACATTATTCGGCCGATTGGGGTATTGTCTACAGCATGTTGCTAGAAATGAAAGACTGTTTTTAACTGAGGGAAATGAATTTATTATTCAATACAGGACTACATTCAGTTACTACACATAAAAACTAAACCGAGGTACTATAATACCAACAGCTTTAAGTTGAATTTAAGCAGTCTCTTTCCACTTCACCATTGTATCTTGTTTTGGTTGCCTAATGTTCAAAATGAAATTCTAGTACATTTTTCTTTGTTTGCATCTTTTCACAGTGCTTGAACTGCTGCAATAAAAGACGGATAAAAATTAACAACTATGGTTTTTCACATTCTGGAAAATTAGAACAAAAGACTGCTTCCCAGCAGTTGCAAGGGCGTTATAGTTAATGCAGAAGGTAGCAAAACGCTTTAGTTCTGGTGATATTTCAGTGCATCTTCTCTGCACTTCAGCTGGATCTTTTTTTTCAGGAGCAGGGCCTAGAGATCTGGAAACTGATGATTCCTCTCCTTTTCTTTCTCTGGGTAATTTTAAGTTGCTTCCTCTGGTATATTTTCAAGTGGTACAACATGCTTGTTGTACCACATGAATATTTTTTTGCTGTTCCCCAAGATAGTGTCTTCTCACATATGCTGCACCTCACCAATTAAGTTGTGGTCTTTGATTTATCTGATGGAATAGTGAAAAAATCTCAAGCTTTGTTTAGTTTTTTCAATGGTGGCTCTTCATGACAAGACTGTGTGAAGCTAAGTCCTGCTGCTATTAATAACTTCAACTAGTTATAGGTGTTTGTTTGATTCTACTGATTCCATTTTATTTTTGTATAATTAGTGAAAAAAAGTTAAATACATCACATTTTTCAAAATGAGTTTGGGTGACAATGAGTAGTTTGATGGGTGAATCAATTTTGTTTGTTTGGTAGTTGATGTTAAAGGTATTGTTTGGAACCGTTGTTTTTGTCAAATGAGTTGTTAAAATAAAGATAAACCATTATGTTACTAAACAGCTTTACTGAAACGTTCTGTGAAATATGCCTATATATCCATTTTACACTTAATTTGTATTCGTGACTTCTGACGTCATTCTGACCTCCGGTGCTTCTGTGAAGAAAGAAAATGCATTGGTGATGTAGTTATTTCGACAAATGAAAGTAAAGGATTAAATTAGTCTCTTACTAAATAGCTACACTCAAATTTTATGTAAAATATGTCTATGTATGTGTTTAACACTGTGTCAAAAACACACAGTATTCGTGGTGTGTCCTTGACAATTGCGACATTATTGTGAAAATTAAAAATGTCTTGAAAAATATTAATGTACCTTTAAAAAACAACATGACAAATACAACAATAAGTGTTGAACCATGCAGATGTAATGTTTAATATCTACTTTTAGTACAAAAAAGTACAGGGGCAATGTAGTTATGAATTAAAATTAAAAAATCTGTAGAAATGTACTGAAAATACAAAAGGTTACAGGGACATTATAGTAAGGAATTAATATTTAAAAAAACAAAGAAATTCACTTAAAAAATCAAAGGTGACAGGGTTGTTATAGTTAGGAAATAGAATTTAAAAAAAAGTATAAATTCACTGAAAAAAACAAAGCTTACAGGAAAGTTATAGTTAAGCTAAAATTTCACTCATACAAAAACCAGAGAAATTCAGCAGTTATAGTTAGCTGATCTAACTATAACTTGCGCTGCTGCAATGCACTGCTTATGACCTCACGTATTACATCACTCGTAACATGATCAGTGACATCACTGATGACATCTCAAATGAAATCACTAATGACATCTGAAATAACATCACTGATGACATCATTCAAAGAAGCAATAACACACCCACTTACATCCCCATTAAACATCATACACCCACTGCCACACAATCATGAACATACTCATTCACAGAACACATACAAACACTCACACATCTCTTCACTGATTCATACAGCCAGTAACACTTCAACTCACCCATTGAGCCACTATCAGAACCAGTAACTCACATATACAGACACTCATGCACCTACTCACCAATACAGCCAGTCACAGATCCAGTTATAGAGACATAAACACACTTATACATCCAGTCATACACCCATATAGCTACAGACACAGTAAATGAGTTAATCATACACCTACTCACATACCTACTCACTCACCCATAGTCAATCACACAGCCACTAAGTCACCCATACAATTACTCACACAGCCACTCACTTACCTATACATATAGTTATACATATATTCACTGATCTATAAAGTGACTGAGAGGACCACATACTTTTCCAGACAACCTCTCTCATACTCACTTACTCACCCATACAACCACTCAAACAACCGTTCGCTCTCAAATACAGTCACTCATACACCCTCTCACTGACCCATACACCCACTTACACATCCGTTTATGCACTGAGATAGCCACTCGTGTACCCTGTCACTCGACCATACAGACACTTATGTATCTGCTCAAGTAACCATACAGCCACTCATGCATCCTCTCATTCAACATTTACAATCAGTAATACAACAGCTCAGTCAGCTATACAGATACTCATGCAGCTACTTACTTACTCATACAAGCACTGACACACTCTCTTGCTAACCTATACAAAAACTCACACACCTACTATATCATGTATACAGTCTCTTAAATACCCAGTTACTCTTCTATATACCACTTATAAACCCACCCACTTATCCATACAGGCATTCCATTGCGAATTACCCAAGTATATATGTTCAACACTCAGTAGCTTTTAGAAAACACTCACAATCACTAGATGATGTCATCAGTTATGTTATTGCAGATGTCATCAGTGATGTCATTTGAGATGTCATCAGTGATGTCACTGACTATGTCATGGCTGATGAAATAAGTGAGGTAATAAGCAGTGCTATAACAGCTGAATTTCTCTGGTTTTGTATGAGTGAAATGTTAGCCGAGCTATAATGTCCCTGGCCAAAAAGAAATCTATATATACACACACACATACATATATATATATATACACAAATATATATATGCACACACAGACACACATATGCACATTATACATAGTCATATCGCTATCCAAAGCATTAAACCTTGTGTGTCTACCCACATGTAAATTTTAATACATTACATGTAGTAATATTTGCATGGCCAGACATACAAATATATACATACATTGCTATATACATTACTGTTTTAAAATGTTAATACCTATATTTATTTACATGATCATACAAGGAAGAATAACCCTAAATACTTACACATGTGTATAGACAACATTCTATATATACCCAGAGATACATATATTTGTTGTGTTTAAGTATATATGCAGTGTCATTATTTTGTTTTAAGTATCTACATATATTTTTATATCCTTTAGAGAAAGAAACACCCTATACATAGGCACAGGTACCTACCTATAACCATATATACATACTCTTGCAGATATGTTTATGTATTCCTATACAAAGGAGCACAAACCGATATAAATATATGTTATTTACATCTACGTACTATCACATACATATCGATGTAATGCATAAACATAAGTTTATTGTAATACATGTAACAGATAAATATTCATGTGCATGTATGCACATACATATCCATACATACACGTACAGGTATATCCCTAAACAAAAGCTAAACCCATATCGGTGCACACATGCATATGTATACAGCAACATTTACCATACGCAGATACATATATACATGTGATGCATAAATATGCATGCATTGCCTTATATGTAACAGATATTTTTAAATATAGACATAGATACTTATACATACACACACAGACATATATGTGCATATGCATTTGCATATACTTACACATAATGGTGCATACTTGTACAAAACATAGACCAACATATATACACATATGTACATACACATTACAATGTATATATAGATAGACATAAGTAAATGTGTAAAGTATAAATATACATTGTTATTCACATAGCAGAGGTACATTTTGTATGTTTTGTTTATACTATTGATGTGGATTATTCTAAGTATTGTGACATGTAGGAAAGATCCAGCTCTTTACTAGTCTTCTGAAGTCAAGATGGGTATCAGCAGACCTTATTTTTTATTTCCACGGTGTAACCACTTGCACAGAAAAAGATCTGCTGACCATGTTTTTTTCTTGCATGGTGGGATTTAGAGACAGGGTGCTAGTCTAGAGCATAGTTTCTTGTGTTCAATGTATTTTGGGTTAGTCTTCCTAATGAAACGTGGTCCGTTGCCAATTACTGGCTTGTGTGTGATACAAATAACCTTGAAAGAAGATCTTTGGCTACTGGTAAGCAGGGGTGGGCCTTCAAGACAGGTGGGATATGTGCTTATAGTTTTACATGTAGCAGTAGTTTGGCAGCAGAGTTCTGAATTCTCTGTAATCTTTCATGATCGATAAAGATGAGCAGTGACATAGGCCATTAACTTAACCTACTTTTGATAGGTCAAAAGAGATTGTTGATTTGACCTTGTGGGCAAATCCTTGGGGAGATGCATTGCAGCGTTTTCATGGTAAGAAACATTGATCTGGATTGCCTATCCATTTGGCATACATGGACACCTTGGACCCCATGGTATTTCCAATTTTCTTACCTCCATCAATATCTTTGGTGGTAGATTTTATGCAAATGTTGATAAGGAGGGGTGAGATAATAGAGCCTCCAATGACTTCTCTGTCTATCCTGTAGAATTATGGTAAGAAAGGAGCAGTAAGGATTTCATATGACCTATTTTGTAGGTACCATGAGATCCAAGTCAGAGTGGTACCTCCTATGCCGGCTTCTTTGAGTCATAAGATTAATGTGTTATAATCGACTTTGTTTAAGGCAGCTGAAAGGCCCAAGAAAAGTAGTACAGGACCCCCATTCTGGCCAACGGTGTTTTAAGTTTATCCCATTTGGAGATAAGTGCTCATTCAGTGCCTCTTCCTGGACAGAATTATGTTTGGGAGTCAGAAAGTACGGAGTCGTTTAATGAATTTAGGCATCTGTATGAAGGCTGCTCTTTCTATAAGTTTGCTTAGGAATTGTCCATTTGCTATTTGTCTATAATTATTGGGATCTTGAGACTCCAGGTCTGTTTTCTTAAATAATGGGGAAATATGTGCTTTTTCTAAATTCTTCTGGAAAAATTCTGATCAATAAGGAGTTGTAGATCAGAATGTTGACTGCAATTGCTGCTGAAGTTGTGGGAAGAACATTTTTGAAAAATTGTGGGGGACAAGAATCGGAAGGGCAACCAGCTGGCTTGCTAGTTTTGGCAAGATCATGAAATTTGGTTGTTGATAGTTCTTTGAAAGAGAGCAGAGGCTGTGTTAACCATGCCCTACAAAGGGCTGTTGGAAATAGGTTTGTGCTGGGGTTTTTTTGTGTGCTAAGTATGCATCCAACATCTCTGCTTTGGTTGTGTAATGAGTTGCCAGTTTGTGACAAAATTCCTGACAAATTGGATGTTTCTCTAGGGTACAATTTTGATTGCGAAATTCTGAGAGTTTTTTTAAACATTCTTTATTGGGGCATTTGTGTTGTGGATTCTGCTTGAGTAGTGGCTTTTTTGATTGATAACTTGTACATTCTGTTATGTCTGTGTAGGTCTATTTTGTCTTGAGATTTTTTTCCAGGTCCGTTGAAGATCTGTGATTTATTATTCTATCTCTCTTAAATCTGCATTCATCCAAGAGGCTTTTATTCTTTTGTTATGTCTTGATGTTTTCTGTGGCAATAATGTATTGAACATTTCATGGAGCCATCCATAGAGCTTTTGATCTGGGTTTATTGTAGCCAGATCTGTGTTGGAAGTAAGTTGGTTTTCCAGTTTTCCCAAATTCATTCAGATTGAGATGTAGTTGTGGGTAAGCTGAGTTTTGATGAGGTGAGTTGTGGTTTCTTGTGCTGGAAGGTAACCTGGCTGTGGCCTTACCATGTGACTGGAGTAACCCTTTAGATAGCGAATAGGTTTGGATTACCAAAAATAACATCTAGAGTGTGTCCTGCAATGTGTGTGGGTTTGGGAATGAGCGGTTGTAGGATAAGTATGTGCAGACCTTTGAGGATTGTTTACCCAATATTTTCAAGTATATTAACCAGAAATCTAAATGTTACCTTATGTATCTTCTCGGGATATGTGTTGCATTGTTTGCTTTATTCAAAATCTGCTTTTAAATGCTTTTTTGTACAGTTCATGTTGGTGATTATTGTGTTTCTATTAATGAATATGTTATTAAATTGAGTTCTTGCACATAGTTTGTAATAAGAAATTCCTGTTTCTCTGGTGGGTAAAAATGCATCACAAAGTGTTTGTTATGCAACCTAAACTACGGAGTGGTTAATACTGTTAAGTCATGATATAGATGTGAAAGAGAGGTAGCAAGCCATTGCAGCTGACTTCTGGTAACATACAGCTCAGATATGGCCCCCAGTTTTCAGCTATTGTTTCCAAACAAACTGAGGTAAAACTTATGGAACGGGACTGAAGAAAAGTCTGATCAGTACTTTTATACTGGTGAAGAAGTGCTGAGTAGCATGGGTGAATGAGGACTGAGGTGTGCTCCACTTCTGCCTGGAGGTAAAATGATGAAAAACAAAATGATGATGCATATCAATCAATCAATCAATCATTGGCATTTATAAAGCGCGCTACTCACCCGTAAGGGTCTCAAGGCGCTGGGGGGAGGGGGTTATTGCTCGTACCGCCAGGTCTTGAGCTGCCTTCTGAAGGAGAGGTGGTCCTGTGTTAAGCGGAGATGGCTGGGGAGAGAGTTCCAGGTCTTCGCTGCGAGGTAAGAAAAAGATTTGCCTCCGGCGGTGGCTTTGCGGATGTGGGGGACGGCTGCCAGGGCTTGTCCGGTCGATCGCAGGGTGCGGGCGGGTATGTAGAAGGAGACGCGGTGGTTGATGAGTTTGGGTCCTTGGTTGTGAAAGGCTTTGTGTGCGTGGGTGAGGAGTCTGAACGTGATCCTCTTGCTGACTGGGAGCCAGTGAAGCTTTTCCAGGTGTCCGGAGATGTAGTGGTGGCTCGGGACATCCAGGATGAGGCGTGCGGCGGCGTTCTGGATTCGTTGGAGTTTCTTCTGTAGTTTGATCGTGGTGACGGCGTAGAGGGTGTTGCCGTAGTCCAGGTGGCTGGTGACGAGGGCGTGGGTGACGGTCTTCCTTGTGTTGGTGGGGATCCAGTGGAAGATCTTGCAGAGCATGCGAAGGGTGTTGAAGCATGCCGATGTGACTGCGTTGACTTGTCTGGTCATGGAGAGGGAGGAGTCCAGAATGAAGCCCAGGTTGCGGGCGTGGTCGGTGGGTTCGGGAGTGCTGCCTAGGTCGGGGGGCCACCAGGAGTCGTCCCATGCGGTGGGAGTAGGGCCTAGGATGAGGATATCCGTCTTGTCGGTGTTGAGTTTAAGCCGGCTGTCCGTCATCCAGTCCGCTACTTCCTTCATTCCTTCGTGTAGTCTGGTTCTAGCAGAGGAAGGGTCATTGGTGAGGGAGAGGATGAGTTGGGTGTCGTCTGCGTAGGAGATGAGGTTGAGTCCGTGTTTGCGTGCGATGTTTGCCAGGGGCGTCATGTAGATGTTGAAGAGGGTAGGGCTGAGGGAGGATCCTTGTGGGACGCCGCAGATGACCTTGGTCGCTGTTGATCTGAAGGGGGGGAGGCGGACTCTCTGAGTTCTTCCGGCGAGGAACGAGATGATCCAGTCCAAGGCCTTGCCTCGGATGCCGACGTTGTTGAGGCGCTGTATCAGGGTGCGGTGGCATACCGTGTCGAAGGCTGCGGAGAGGTCAAGGAGTATGAGGGCCACGGTCTCTCCCTTGTCGGTCAGGGATCTGATGTCGTCCGTGGCTGCGATGAGGGCGGTCTCGGTGCTGTGGTTGGCCCTGAAACCGAACTGCGAGGGGTCGAGTGATTCGTTGGTTTCGAGGAAGGTAGTCAGTTGAGTGTTGACGGTTTTCTCAATAACTTTTGCTGGGAACGGGAGGAGAGAGATGGGTCGGAAGTTCTTGAGGTCTGTGAGGTCTGCTGTCGGCTTCTTGAGGAGGGCGTTGAGTTCGGCGTGTTTCCAGCTCTCGGGGAAGGTGGCGGTGGTGAAGGATGTGTTGATGACGTCTCGGAGATGGGGGGTGATGATGTTGTCGGCTTTGTTGAAGATGTGGTGGGGGCATGGGTCGGCGGGTGATCCTGAGTGGATGGAGTTCATCGTGCGGGTGGTTTCCTCGGTGGTGATCGGGTTCCAGGCGTGGATGGTGGTGCTGTGGGGGGTGGTTTCTGGTGGTGGGTTCGTGTTTGTTGTGGTGAAGCTGTTGTAGATGTCGCTGATTTTGTGGTGGAAGAAGGCTGCGAGGGAGTCGCAGAGGTCTTGTGAGGGGGTGATGGCGTTGTTTTCGGCGTCGGGGTTGGAGAGTTCTCTGACGATGCCGAAAAGTTATTTGCTGTTGTGGGAGTTGTTGTCAAGTCTGTCTTTGAAGGAAGATTTTCTTGCGGTGCAGAGGAGTTGGTGGTGTTTCCGGGTGGCGTTTTTGAGGGCTGACATGTTCTTGTCGGTCTGGTCGAGGCGCCAGGTTTTCTCGAAGGTGCGGCATCGTTTTTTGTAGTCCTTGAGGGTGGAGTTAAACCAGGAGCTTCTTTTGTGGTTGGCGCCGTTCGCTCGGGTCTTCAGGGGAGCCAGGATGTTAGCGCAGTCGGAGATCCAGCTCGTGAGGTTGTTGGCTGCTTCGTTGGGGTCTGAGGTGCTGGTGGGCGGGTTCTGGGAGAGAGCTGATGTGAGTTGGTCGGCGGTGATTCGGTTCCATTGTCTTCTCGGTGGTTGTTGAGCGTGGTGGTGGGTTGTGGTTTTCCTGTAGCTGAAGTGGACGCAGCTGTGGTCCGTCCAGGAGAGTTTGGTGGTGTGGTTGAAGGAGATGTGTTTGCTGGAGGAGAAGATGGGGTCGAGCGTGTGTCCGGCGTAGTGGGTGGGGGTGTTGACCAGTTGCTTGAGTCCGAGGTTGGAGAGGTTGTCCAGTAGGGTGGTGATGTTGTTGTCGTTGTAGTTCTCCAGGTGTAAGTTGAGGTCTCCTAGGAGGATGTAGTCGGCGGAGGGGAGGGCGTGTGGGCTGACGAAGTCTGCGATGTCTTCGCTGAAATTGGTGCGTGGTCCGGGGGGTCTGTAGATGAGGGTTCCTCTGAGGGTGGTTTTGGGGTCGCTGTGGATTTGGAAGTGGCGGTGTTCAGCGTCGGAGAGTGTGTGGTCGGTGTTGGTTGTGATGCAGATGGAGCTCTTGTGGACGATGGCGATGCCGCCTCCGGTGCGGTTGGTGCGGTCTTTCCTGATGATTTTGTATCCGTCAGGGATGGCTATGGCGATGTCGGGTGCCGAGGAGGGGTCCATCCAGGTCTCAGTGAGGAAGGCGATGTCCGGGGCTGTTGAGTCGATGAGGTTCCACAGTTCGATGGCGTGTCTGTGGACGGATCGCGTGTTGATCAGAATGCACTCGAGGTTGTGTCCAGGGGTGCTGTTCTTGTGGGGTGCGTTGGGGGTCTGTAGGCAGGTGAATCGGCAGTTGCGGCAGGTAAAAAGACCGTGGGTGCGTCTCGGGGTGGTGCGGCAGCAGCCCGGCGCTCTGCCGGGGTTGAGTTTGGTCAGGGCGGCGGTGTCGTAGGTCAGGCGTGGGAGGTGTGGGTCGCGGGGGCCAGGGGTCATGGCGCTGGGCGCGGTCCAGGCGCGGATGGGCGCAGACGGGCTTGCCTTAGGCGCGCCTTCGGCGCGCCAGCAGCGCACGTCCGCTGCGTGGTCTCGCAGCGGCCGCCATATATGGGGTTGCCGGGGAGGAGGGGTCAGCTGGGAGGCGGGCGGCGGGAGGGTAGGTGGGGGAAAAAACGCCGGGAAAAGCGGTGAGGGCAAAAAAGCGAAAAAAGACGAGAAGCGAGAGAAACGAAGCAAAAGGGGAACCGGGCACTAAAAGGGGGGCACAACAACAACCGGGCACTTCTGGGGGGCACGCACTCGGGAAACAAGGAAAAGAAGGGGGCAGCACTCACAACAACAGCCGGGCATGCACTCGGGGAACAAGGAAAAAAAGGGGGCAGCACTCACAACAACAGCCGGGCACGCATTCGGGGAACAAAGAAAAAAAGGGAGCAGCAGTCAGAATCACACAGAATCGCACAAAAGGAGGCAGGCAAGCACTGGTGGCGCTGCGGGTGCAGGGGAGCGACCTACCCTAAGGTCATTTGGGCATAGAATGCCCAAATGAACCTCAACACCTGGGAATTACTCTTATGCCCTAATTATTAGTGGCTTGGTAAATGGGCCACATCTTCTGCACCCCCAGTACCGGTAACTTCAGTGGTGGGGAAAATCCAACCCATTACAAGTTGAACCCTGAGGGTTACTAAAAGATGATGGATTTCTGGATGTCTGATTCCCTTTGTAACTTCTTATTTCCCTCATATTTCCCACTTATTTTAGAAGCCGAAATCACTGAGTGAAAATTAAGAGATCCACACTGCTCCCACGGATCTTATAATTCCGAGGTGCCAGTGACTGCAGTTACCAGCTATTGGGATCAAAAGTCAACTCATAATGAGGGATTTGTAACATTCCAGTATGTCTGTTTATTTGCTCTCAATGGCACTCCACACATGGACAATCCCTTTAACCGCCTTATTTATTATCAGTCACTTGCTTCAACAAGTTCAGGTTTAGCACTACGGTCTCATTCTACTCGGAATGGCAAAAAATAAATCTTTATGAATTCTTTACCCTATAATGGAAAATTACATTATGATGCTGTATGTCGTCCCTTTTTTGAAAGCTGCAAAATATGGTATGATGCTGTTTTCCCCCCTCACAGCTTCCACTAGGTTTATCTTGAGAAATGTGTGCAGGAAAACCCCTAAGTGTGGTATTTCTGCACAAGTTGCCATCAAGATGCTCACACAAACTCATTTTTAAGATTTAATCTGGACAGCTGCCCCAGCCAAAAAGAATGACATTCCAAGACTTTTAAAACATCTTTCTGTTTTCTTTTGTTTCTTTTTTCCATGTACATAATAAGACTTAGATAGACTGGGTTTCTGTGGTCAATCAGTAGATACATTTTATATACATTATTCCATATGCCATTACAAAAATACAAAAATATGACAATATAAAGATACAAAGACAAAAAATAGGTAGATACCACCATCAAATAAAGCATAGAAAAGGCCCTATACAGTGGATATGGGATATGACCCCTTTTATAAGACTAGATGTAGGGAATTAAAGGGATTAGATTTCATTTCTAAAATTAGTATTGATAGAAGGGTCCCAACTAAATCCCGCCTACATAATATCACCTTTTTAATGGCTCGAGGCCCCCTAGATTTGGCCAGACCAAGCCCTAAATCATAGATTTGCCGGCAGCAAAACCAACATTCTGTTGCCCTGGAAGGTAAACAGGGCCGGACTGGGAACCGAAACCGGCCCTGGCAAACTGCTCAGCCGGCCCCCCTGGGGTGAGGAGGGGGGTGCGGCTGAGCTGTTTGAAACGGCCGATTTTGTTACAGGGGGCCGATATTGCCAGCCCCGGTACCAAAAACGGCCCCCCAGGGCCTAAAACAGGCCCCCACCCTAGCGGCCTAGCGGGGAAACGCCAGGTGCCGGCTACGGCCAGTCCGGCCCTGGAGGTAAAGGGGAGATCCAGGCTCTTGCTATACAGTAATGATGATTATAGATAAAAGTTGCTTCTGCCAAAATCCATCATTCATTCTGTAGCCTAACATAATCTCCGTATGTGTAAACTGTATAGCATTACCGATACCATAGCTAGAGAGTTGTGTCACCCCTGCCCAAAATTAATGAAGCATAGGACAAACAACACACATATGCAGGAAATCAGCTGCTATGAGGCCTCACTTCCCAGCCCATTTTGTAATTTTACCTGGCGTATAATTCAAAAAACATGCTTTCATTTTTAATTAATTGTTTGTGTGGATTGATCAATAGTCTCAAAAGCTAAGCTTATTTCAGATGGCAAGACTTCATTTGAAAAAACCTAAGTCTACTTGGTTGCAAGAGTGATAATATCATTAGGCTTCCATTGGATGAGGGCTTGGTACACCGTGCTGATTCAAGACTTCTGAGGGGTTTTAAGTAAATAGTTGAGTACTTCTGAGCTGGACGCCAGAGTTATAGGCTTACAGCCCGTCATCAGTCCCTGATCTGTAAGAACTTAAAAACCTCCCTATGTGGGAGGTTAAAAGATGCCCAAAGCCTAGCAAATGGACGAAAGGCATTGAGATCATAAATATGGCCTAGACAATTAATACCATAATAAGACCAAGCTCTTCCCACCTGGTCATGGAATATCGAAGGAAACATTGGGTTATCCCAAAGCAGTGTAGATGGATGCATAAGATTAAACACATTTAATTTAATTGATGTCTCTCACCATATATCAACTATATTATGAATGACCTTAAATCTAGCATGTTTAGAATAGCTGGCAACCCCTAGTCTATACAAAAATATTCTAAAATCTGACCTTAGCACAAAGTGGAGAAAAAAATCAGAAGTCATGATTGCCAGGGATCAGAAGGCAATGAAGGCTCCAAAAGCAAGCCCAAAAATAGAGTTTAAAATCAAGGAGTGAAAATTCCCCTTGATTATACTGCA
This sequence comes from Triturus cristatus, assembly GCF_964204655.1. Classification (NCBI taxonomy): domain Eukaryota; kingdom Metazoa; phylum Chordata; class Amphibia; order Caudata; family Salamandridae; genus Triturus; species Triturus cristatus. Next base: position 473,599,669 of record NC_140588.1, read on the forward strand.
GTTTAATAAATCGAATTGCCCGCCCTTCCCGTCAGTAACTCCAGATAAAGCTGCAATGATTCCGTCAAGTTATTTAAAAAAGGAATTTGGGACCCATAGAGGAATCGCCTGTTACAGGTATCGAAATTTGGGAAGGACATTTTAATTAATAATGTTACAATGACCAATGATCGAAATAGGGAGGTTATTCCATGCCCTAAGCTTTTTTTGCACAGATGTTAAAAACACTTCATAATTTAACTTGATAATCTGAGCCACATGTGGAGTGAACTGAATGCCTAAATAGGTGGACGACAAACATACCCCCTCTATCAGCTCTTTAGGTTCAAAATTAAGAAGTAATTGTGTTTTGGTCATATTAAGCTTATAGCCAGAAAATTCTCCAAAACTGTCTGCTTCATAAATAATATGATTAAGAGCTGTCGATGAGTTTGGGGAAAATATTGCGACATCATCAGCATATGCTGTAAGTTTATACTTGCAGTGGCTCCTGGCACGGATCGGGGGTGGTAGGGTGGGGAGGGGGAAGGGGAAGTGGAAGGGGGTAAATAAAAATACAATTTCACTTACCTCCTCGCCGCTATCTCCTCATCACATCTCTCCTCATTCCTCTGCTCCGAAACAGGAAGTACCAAGGCTCCCCAGAGCCAATCACAATGCTACTATGCCGCATTTTGATTAGTCTGAGCACCGTGGTTTGGCGCTCAGCCAGGGAATGAGAGCCTGGGCATGTTCTCCAAACAGCCTGTAATGCAGCCTGGGTGAACACGCTAAGTGCACATGAATGTTTTGCCGGCCCGAGACGGATGGCCAAACATTCAGGCACACTTAGAGAGTGCAAACCACTCCTCCCCTGCTCTGTCAGCAGAGCAGCCCACCCCACCTGCAAAGCTGCAGCAACAGGAAAAAATTAAATGATGATAACATTGAGTTATTATCATTTTATTTTTCCTTACACTGCTGAAAAGCAGTGGGGCAACACTGCTCCACCTTAGCAGAGGAGATGCCCCTGTATAATTTCCAGAAACAATGGGCCGAATATGCTCATTGAGATGTACAGAGCACAGGTATGGCTCCATGTATAAAGAGAATAGCAACGGAGATAGCGGCCACCCCTGCCTTGTAACACGATGGATCAGAAACAGAGTAGGGGAAATTCAGGATTCTGATATAAGGACTGTACCCATTTTTTAAAAACAGTTCCCAATGCCAGGAGCAGTTTTTGTTGCCCAAAGACATGCCCAATTTTCCCGGTCAGATGCTTTCTCCTCATTTAAAAGTATCATACCAACATTCATGCCTGATTTTGCTGCTATATCAAATGAAATGCAGCCACCTCTGTGTTAACATGTCAATTGGTGTCCCACCTTGGTATAAAACTATGTTGATGCGGTGAGACCAGCAAGAGGGGCAAATCAGGCAGCTAAAATCTTCACAAATATTTTTGCATCTGCATTAATGAGAGAAATCATGCGGTATGAACCGCACTCTTCGGGGTGGTTTAGATTTTTTTAAGAAGATGACTATTGGTCCTGTTCCAGGACTAAGGGACTTTACCACTAATATCAATGTCTTGAATAACATGAAGAAGCAGGGGAAGGATAATATATTTTAAAATCTTGTAAAATTCCATGAGTATAGTATCTGCGCTGGCGGCCTTGCCTGAGGGAAGCATGGTCAGTTCAGTCATAATTTCACCTAAAGTAATTTCTGCTTGAAGGGCAGTAGAATGGCTTTTATATAATACAGGTAAAAAAGAGCCCAGAAGATACCGCTCAAACCCTATAATTTCAAAATCATCAATCTGGTTATAGAGGTCCTGATAGAATGCTGAAATGGTTCTGCAACTGTATCCGGGCTAGTATAGGTTCGGCCATTCTTCCCTTTAATGACCTGTATAGAGTTCTTAGACTTCCTGTCTGATATTTGATATGCTAGCACCCACCCTACCTGTTCCCCATACTCGTATTGAAAAGCCTGGTTCTTATTGAAACTTGCAGCTACCTTATCTTTTAATACCTCCCCAGAATTGATCGCTTTTCAATTAAATAAATAAATGGCCTGTTGGTCGGGTCCCCCAGCTATGATATTAGAAGCGTGTGATAATTAATTTTTTTCATTTTGTAGTCTTTATTTCGACCAAATTGATCATAAAAGACAAGAATATTTACATCATCACATATATAAAATTCATTTCTCATCAAAGACTCTGCAGATAATATAATAATACATATTAAAAATACAACAAAAATGTCCACTAAAAGCTGACCGATATAGATCCCCTATAAAAAAGTTTAAAAACAGTACAAGCTGAAAGAGAAGCATTTCATGTAATGGACTATACCAACTAACCCCAATGCAGATATACAGATATAAGAAATTTATAAATATATATAAACCATGTATAACAATACTAGGAAACTAAGCAGAAGACAGAGCATTGGTAAACCATGTCGCAGTCTGCTTGTTTTCAATCTGTTGTCTTATTCTCCAGGCCCATCCCAAAAACTTTGCTATGACAATTACAATTGCCTCTTGGGTACTAGTCTTTAATATTCTTAGCGCAGCAACACTTGACCTAGTGCCAAAGTTCAGACAAACTGGTTTGAGCCATTTTCTCCGTGGAGAACAATATGCTGGGCATGCAAAACATATATGGGTGATTGTTTCATCCATACTTTGACAAAATAGACATTTACTATCTTGGGAAGGCTGCCAGGTCTTGGTGAAAACTTTGGTAGGCAATGTTCCTATCCGGAACTGAAAGTAACATTTTCTATCTATGGGCTTAGCTATAAAAACCCAAAATTAAAGTGTTGTGATTGAATGAGATAGCTGTTGTATATTATGTAGATTAGTCTTATTTTGAGAAAGACAAACTGAAGAGTGGTACCACGAATAAAAGCTTTCATCGCATCCCAGACTATAAGAGACAAAGCTGTGCCGTAATTTCGCGTAATGAATTCTGAGAGGGCTTTTACATGGATTTTAAATATTCTAGATTGGAAAGAAGATGACATGGGAAATAAAATTGCCGTCGCTGAATAATGGCTGCTTGTAGACTAAAACGAAATAGTATAGGATTGTGATCGGAGGTTACATTAAGGCATACTTTCCTGGATGCTCCTTGTAAGAGGTTACAGCCAGAAAAGATCATATCAATCCTACAGTAATGTCAATGAGGTGAAGAATATTAGGTGTAGCCTGGCTCTGCTGGATATAGTGCCCTCTATACATCTGTCAGCTGATGTAGCCGGGCAGGCTCTAAAATAGAAGCTCGAATTCTAACCATGCATGGTGTAGCACCATGGTCAGTAGTATTGAAACTATAGTCGAGAACGCAATTAAAATTCCTAATAACTAATAATTCCCCGGGCCAGTCTAGTTAATTGTAATGATAAATCATCGATCAGACTGGGTTAATCAGTATTAGAACCATAAACCGTACTGAGCACAACTTTAAGACCAGAGACAGATAGCTGAGCAATAACCCACCTAACCCTGCGGTTAGCAGCTGTTTTCAGTATCTTGTACTCTAGCTTACTATCTATCAAGATGGCAACTCCCCGAATAGAAACAGCTTAAAAGGTACATGCAAAGTTGTTGTACCCTATTTGCTTTAACAAAGCTCGGTCCTTATAGGCAAGATGAGTTTCTGTCAAAAAAAACATCTGGGGCTTATATATTCTTATTTCTTCACACACAAGCTGTCGTTTGCTAGAAGAATTACTACTCAAAAAATTCCAAAATAGACAAGTAAATCTACCCATGTAAAACATGAAATCATTAATTTGATAAAAACATTTTGTTACACCGACTGTCTCCTGGCCTTAAAATGTAACAAAAACCCAAACCCCTCCAATCCTTCCCCTTCAGCCCAAACCCATCCCTAAGGCCCCACCCCTCTGACTCTGGCTTGGGGAATCGTACCTAGCCCAAAGCTGTCGCTGGTGTGGCAGCCAAGAGAGCAATGGTGCATGGTCTGGAGTCTTCCGAGGAGCTGGATGGGGATGCCAGCGTAAAATGTGTTACTGTAGTTGAGTCGGCTAGTGACGAGTGCCCGAGTGACGGACTTTCTGGTGTTGGTTGGGATCCATCTGAAGATTCCTCGGAGCATACAAAGTGTGTGGAAGTAGGAGGAAGTGACTGCGTTATCTTGTCATTTCATGGTCAGTTGACTGTCGATGATGCTGTAGGCTGTGTGTGTATTTGGTCAGTGTGAGGGTAGGTCCGAATTCTGCAGGCCACCAGCTGTGGTCCCATAAGGAGGTTTTCTTCCTGAATCAGTACTTCAGTTTTGTCAGAATTGAGTTGGAGACAGTTGAATTTTATCCATTTGGTTACTTTGGTCATGGCGGATGTTGTTTTTGGTTTTGGCGGGGTCCTCTGTGAGTAAGAGGATCAGTTGAGTGTCATCTGAGGTAAAGGGAGGCAGTCGGATGCTCTGTGTGCATCCTGTAAGGAAAGAGGTGATCCACTTCAGGGCGTATTGCTATATTCCTCTGTTGAAGAGTCTGTTGATGAGGGTGTTGTGGGAGACTGTGTTGAACGCTGCGGGGAGGTCGAGGAGGATCAGGGCCACCATTTCTCCATGGACGAAGAGAGTTCTGATGTCTGTGGTGGCAATCAGCGTGGTCTCAGTGCTGTGGTTGGCACGGAATCCTGATTGCGAGGCGTCCAGTAGGTGGTTTTGTTCCAGGAATTCGGTGAGCTGCTGGTTGATGGCTTTCTTGAGAACTTAGGCTGGATAGGGGAGCAGGGAGAATGGATGATTGTTTAGATTGTTGGGGTCAGCGGAGGCTTTCTTTAGGAGGGGTCTGACTTCAGCATGTTTCCATCTGTCCAGAAGGTTGCTATGGAGATGCAGGTGTTGAGAATGCTGGTGAGTTGCGTGCTGATTGGGTTCGTTGTAAGGCTGTAGAGGTTGTGGGGGCAGAGGTTGGTGGGTGCCCCAGAGTGAATGAAAGGCTGATGTGGTCTGGGCAGTGAGCAGTGACCAGGTGTGATGATTTGGCTGTTTTTTGCTGGTTAATTGAGGTTGTCTGGGTTGACGGTATTAATGTAATGTATTAAATCGACCTTGTTAGCATTTGCAGAACTGTATAAAAATAAATCATGATATCAATGTCTATTTCATTGTATATGTTCTGTCGTCAATAAATCTATTCTTCATGTACTGAATGTATAAAATCCTTGAAACTAGAAATAAAGCCACTATGTCGGAATGGTTTCCATCCACACAGCCCCAGTGGTACAATTTCTCACTGTGTCGCGCGCTGCATCATGGGCAGAGGCTGCACAATTGTTCAGCTGCTTTTGAACAGAGCTTGCATCACTGCCGGCTGGCTGCCTTGGTGACCTTTGAGCTTTTGACATTCTCTTGTGAACAGTAGATTATTGATGCCACAACTCTTTTAAGTTCCTGATGGCTGAGGCTGCACGGGAAGTCCGCCGAGGGTTGGCAGATTGCTTTTCCTAACTCGCGCCTGTCTGTTTTTATGTCTATATGTTCCATTCCAGCTAAATATATCAAGCTGCTGCAGCAGATGTCCAGAGATAACACCTTAAATGAGCGAATTCTAAGGCAGGAGACACTTCTCTGCAAACCGGTTCTTTATTAAATTAAAACCGCAATGCAAGATGAAACACGCACCATTTTATTTATTTGTGCACATGAGAACATTTCCACAACAAATGCTGTGCATAGCAATAGAAACGACGCATAAGGCACCTTTGCGGTTATTGGTGGACATGGTCGATGATGGGCGGCGGATACTGATCTCTGAAAGTTGTGGGGCAGAAATACTTGCCATTAATTCCAGTGAATGTGTCCAGCAAACTCCATTTTTTTTGTGGGTGATCAGGTTTCCCCACAGAATTTTTTTTTAAAAAAAGGGTTCCAATAATGCCTTTTAACGTAGTTTTCAATTGCATTTTCTAAAAAGCCTTATGTTCTGAAAAGGCACTAATGAAACATTACACTATTTTCATGGTGTGCGAATGAAGCCTTCCAAGGAGTTAACCCAAGTTTTGAAAAATTTGCTAAGGGGTACCTCCTATATGATAATTACCTCCAGTGTGACATTGCACCATATGTCAAAAAATGCCTGTAGTATGTCAGGGCCACCTTTTTCTCTATGGTGGCTCCCAAGCCCTCATGTGCCATGGCTGGTCTCCATTATGACAAGAATTACATCCAATATGATAGCACCAGCATTTTGCCATGGGTGCCACCTTATTTCAAGAACTAACTCCAGTATGCCAGGGACTGCATTTTGACATGGTTTCCCTTCCTTAAAAGAACGGCCCCCAACAGACCATAGGTAGTACCTCTAGAAGGCAAGAATTACCTTGAGCATTCCATGGCAAGCTGCAGACTCAGAAGTATAACACACACTCACACACACCCTCGCTCTCTCACACTGCCCCATCACACACTTTTAGTAACTCACATTCACACTCCTCACTCTCACCCTCGCTCTCTGATTGTAAATCATGTTTAGTCACACTCTCTATAACACAAATATACTGACACACACTTATACACGTTCACTCTTTCTCAATGTCTCTCACACTTTCATTTTCACTCATTGATTCTCTCTCACTTGCTCACACACACTCAAAAACACTCACATATCAACTCTTCCTCTCTCTCATTCCCTCTCTCTCACTCACTAACTCTAACTCACTCATACTCTAACTACCTCAGTCCCTCTAACTCACTGCAACATCCCTCGCTCACGCATTCTCACCCATATTCACTTTTACTCACTCAATCAATCAATCAATCAATCAATCAATGACATTTATAGAGCGCGCTACATACCCGTAAGGTCTCAAGGCGCTGGGGGGGGGGGGGTGCCGCTACTGCTCGAACAGCCAGGTCTTCAGCTTCTTCCTGAAGGAGAGGTGGTCTTGGGTCAGGCGCAGGTCGGGAGGGAGGGAGTTCCAGGTCTTGGCGGCCAGGTAGGAGAAGGACCTTCCTCCTGTAGTCGCTCTTCGGATGCGGGGGACGTTGGCGAGGGCGTGGTTGGTTGATCGGAGGTGGCGTTTGGGAGCGTAGAAGTTGACTCGGCTGTTGAGGTAGCTCGGGCCTTGGTCGTGTAGGGCTTTGTGTGCGTGGGTGAGGAGGCGGAAGGTGATTCTCAGTTACATACACTCAATGCTCACTTTTACTCACAAACATTCACAAAAGGCACTCGCCCATGCACTCACATATACGCTAACACTCATTTATTCTCCCTAATTCTTATTCACTGTTACTGATTTTCACTCACTCTTTTTCATGAACAACCACACCCATAAATACACATGATTACTCTCGCACACTTGATCTCACACTCTCAATCTCATCGATTTTCACTCATCTGTCTCTCATGCCCTCAATGTTTTGCTCTCAATCACTCATTCTTTCTCACTCATACACACTCACAAAGGCACTCACATACTCACTCTTTCACTTCCCCTCACTTCGTCATTCTAACTTATCAATACTCACTTACACTGCCTCACTCACTCTCTCTCTAACACTTAACCTGCCACTCTCTCATTTACTTGTTCTTGCTCACACTCACTAACTCTAACACACACTTACTGTTACACACACACATACACTCTCTCTCATCGAGTCTCACTCACACACACATACATACATACACTCTCACAATGTACTCTTACACAGTGTCACTCACAAATGCACAGAGCAACAACCTTGGATTTATCTTTTTACTTACCATGCCTCTATTGCTGACTCCTCCATTTCAGACGTAGGGCAGAAATATAGCGCTGGACATAAAATCCTTCAAGGCATACTACAAATAACGAACTACAGATCATGCACGAGAAGGAAGAAGATAGAAGGGCTGCACCCTGATGCCGTGTTGATGAGCCGGCACTGTGATGTGCAGCATTAGATGCATTTATCCTAAGTGTATGCAAAGTGGCCTTGTGTATAGATCTTTGCATGTTATAAAAGCATCAGTAGAATGGGCTTAAGAACTTTAACAACCTCTAATCAACTTGTTTAAGTTTGCATCACAAAGGCTGCAGTCCAGATTCCTGTCTTCTTCTCTGATGTGACCTTTCTTTTGCCTAAAGTCTGTGTGGGTGTTTGGGTGCCTTGTGGGTTTTGCACCATAGGTGCACTGGTGGTATTTGCACCCAATAGATTTTCTTTGAGCAGCATTCTCACACACTCTTTTTGTCTTCAAGGCTTACCTTTGGGAGCGTAAGTGTGGGAGCTGACCAGTGTTCCATGATGCCTACACAGGAATATATGACATTACAATGCAAACAATTACAACGCATGCTTTTACAACATGTTTTTTACATCGCAACTACCATTACATCGCATGATTTTACAAAGCATGCCATTACAATGCATTTTTAAAAACTACCATTACAACGCATTCCATTACAATGCATACCTTTACAATGCATACCATTCCAACGCATAATACTTTTAGGGCAACAGTAGGGTAAGTGTTGAATAGTGTAGGGGTAAAAATTAGGAGTAAAAATTACTATTCCCATTTCAGTGAGTGCAACAGTAGAGAAAGTGTTGTTTAGTGTAGTGGTAAAAATTACTATTCCCATCTACCCCAAAACCCGTACCCACCCTAAAACCAAAAAATCTCCATTACTTACCTTATCATGCATTGCAATGGCATGCTTGTAATGGTATGCGTTGTAATGGCATGCATTGTAGTGACATGTGTTGTAATGGCATGCGTTGTAATGGCATGCGATGTAAAGGCAGTTGCGTTGTAACAGTTGCTTTGTAAAAGCAGTGCAATGTAATGACTAAGTTGTAATGGATGTGTCCCCTACACAGTTGCTCACTTTTTGTGTACACTGTGGCATCAGATATTGATAACATCAAACAAATGGGTTTGTGGGTGTTTGTACTGAGTTATATTTCCATTGTGAATAGAAAATAGATATCCATAAAATTATGGCACATAGTTTGCTTCAGAACTCTCAAGGAACGCTGATAAAAATTAACAGCTGAAAACAAAACTTGTAGGGTCTTTAGTGTGATATGTGTTTTATTGTCAGGGATTTTTGTCCATGATCGCTTAGAAGGGCAGTCAAAATTGCCTATGTGCGAGAACAGGTTGCAAGAGAAATTGGTATATTGAATGGAGATTCCATTAAAAACACAATTACTTCACTTATGCATAACTTGAGTTCTAAAATCAATAGGTGAGTTAAAAGACTCATGTTTTTTTCATTCAGGAAACATGATGAATTGGCCACGTAGTAAAATGACAGGTGAGAGAAAATAGTTTATGTCAGAGAACGAAATGGAATACACTAAAGTGAAACTGGAAGTACAAAGTTAGACACAGCAGATATTGTGGGAATATTAAGATATTATTAAAATGTAAGTGACATGGCAATCAAGCAATCTTTTATCTTTATTTGGAAATGGTCCAGGGAAGACTCGTGATGAGAATCGGAGATGTCTTAAGGACATGGGTTGGCTTATGATTAGCAGTTAATGTTTGCAAGGGTGAATACTTAAAAAAGTGATAGACATTTAAAGACACAAGATGCATGTGGGCATGCATGTGGAGGTTTTGTTAGGGAAAGTTGCAGGAAAAGAGGTGCAGAAAGTAATACGGTCTTTGTAGACTGCGGGGTAAAAGCTAAACTGATGTCGATGTTTAAGTCTGTTCCATGTGAGAAGAAGAGGAACTACAGAAAATTCATTATGTCTGCCTGGTCAGGACATTAAATTAAATTTGATGGGTCCAATTACGATGATGCATGAGTTGTCTAAGGCGGCTTTAAAAACAACAGTGAAGTGGACCGTGTGGCATTAACAGGCGGCTTTAAAAAAAACTGTGAAGTGGACCGTGTGACACTAACCAATTGGGCTCAATGGGTAATTTGCTTTTAGGAGATTTCAAGTATGGAGCTGTAGAAAGAGAGGCCCATCATCATTAACTGGATCACAAATCTGGTGGGCTGACTAAGATGGAGCAAGGCCTTGAAATGGATGTCCTGTTGCTAGAAGCTGACTTCATAAAGCAGTGAGGCTTATATGTGGTTTGTTTCTGGAAAGATCTTATTTTTCTTCGAGACTGGCAATTGGAGAGAAGGTGTTTGTAAGTGCTGAATGAACTACAATCAAGAGCAAGACTTGCTAATCATTGTGCAAATAATTCCAGTCAGTGGTGGGGCTGTGGAGAATCAGGTCAATGATACTGGCCTCTGCCTCAACCTACCTTTGGGAAATGCTGCACAAGATTGCAGACAGAAGCAGTCCAAGGAAACTTAGGAAGCAGGGAGACACTGTTTGCATACATCTGTGAATTTATAATGTCATATGCCTGTTTTTTGAAGTCAGTGAAAGGTTATCATATTGAGTTTCGCTCGTTGTTACCTCATGTGAAAGTTCTTAAAGGGGTTTTCTCCTCCAAATGAGTGGAATTGTTAGATGTAGATGCATTGCTTACTTTGTAAAAGATTAAGAGCTGGGGCCCAAACCTTTTGCGGAAAAGCCTGCAACTGTTGTTATCAAATGTCAGGGTGCTGAATACCAAGACTGTGTGGTCCTGATTCCATCTCATGCCTCTTTCTTTCAGCACCAGACAAGAAATGGCAGTTTAAAACTGCACACACATGACATGTTTTACAGGGTTACTTTAGTGGGTGGTGGTGCAATGAGGGCCGCAGCCCACTTGTAGCATAGGTCCATGTAGAACCATATACTGGTAAGCAGGAGTAAAGTGCACAGTCGTATTGCAAACAAGAAAAGATTTAGTTAAAGAAGGCAAAAATCTGGGGGAATATAACAGAAAAGATGGTCCTTTCCAGCAAATTTCAAATAGCGCAGGAAAGGACAACTTTTCGTTATCATCGGGTGGTGGTTCTTCCTTTATAGCACGCACAACGGATAGTTTGGGTATAACACATTTTGCAAATATAGTGTGTCAGAGCTAATCCACGTGCGAACAATGCAAGTTACATTTCTCTGGCAAAAGCACACAACCATTCCTGTCCAAACAGGCACACGCTTCCCTAAGCACCAGATCAAACAATAATAATCTGTGTTCGATTTAGGCACAGCAAATCATAAAATTACATAACATGAAATTCATTGATAAAAACACCCAAAAAATGAAAATTCAGATAACACCTTCAAGAGTGAGCATTAGAAACAACTGCAAATGGAGCAGTGCTGGCCGGACTTGTTTAAAATCTTTATTATCAAAAAGTGGGAGAATATACTTATATTGTAGGGGTGCATATTTATGACCAATAAAAACTATGTGTAACGTATCAATTGCACTGTAAATAAGGATTTTAAACAAGTCCGGCCAGCACTACTCTATTTGCAGTTTTTATCTTAATGTTAAAGTCTGTTTTTATGTATCATGGTTTTTAGCCAGAGTTTTTACCTCTGAAAGATGATATCTGAATTTATATTTGTATGTGTGTTTTTATCAATGAATTTCATGTTATGTACTTTTATGATGTACAGTGCCTAAATTGAATAAAGATTATATTTTTTTATTTTGAAGCACCAGATTATGTTTCATCCAATTCATTGTAAAGGCCAAAATGTCATCTTGAAAGCACTTGATAATGTCTCCCATGTCTTTGAAAATGTGGCACATTGCTCACTAAAACACTGATGAAGTGTATGCTAGGTCAAAAAAGCATCCATCCAATACAGGACAGAAGGGTTTATCCAGATGGTTAATGACCTTGCTTCTACAGCTCTACTGATGGTATGCCTGACGGAGGTCAAGAGTGGAAAACAGTGGAGAAAACTGTAGCCCCTTCCAACATAGATATCATTCTATTGATATTGGGCACAGTATGTGTATCAGAAATTATGTTTGCATCGATTGCCCTTTGGTCAACACATAAACACAACCTCTCATTGCTCCACTTGGCTAGTACATTGGGTGAACTCTACCTCTTCAATAATGTTCTCTCATTGAAGGAAAACAAGTAGGTCTTGAAGTTCCTTACACACACCTATTGGCACATTCCTCCTCTTTTGTTTAGCTGGTACTTTGCTTTTCTTAACTTAAATTTTATGAACACATTTTTCAATCATGCCACTTCTTTGTTAAACACCTTGCTGCAAAACTTATATGATCCTTGCAACTAAGCTCATTAAGGGCAAAATAGGACCCAGAGATGACAAATCTAAAACAATTTTCAACTTCCTCTGACCCTGCCAGCTCAAATGGCACACTCCTTTGTTGGTGATGTAGATTTTGTTTTTAGCATGCCTGACCTTGAAACCAACTAGTGTTGTGAAATATCCCATAATGTCTATCATCCTGCCTTCTAATTATACCGTCTTGACACCAGGCTCTTCTTTTCTTATGTTTTTTCCCCTGAAAATAAGGTCTCATATCTTTCACCAGTAATAATGGTGAACAATGAGCCAGGGTCAGCCATGCCATCTAAATTTTCCCCGAAAACGTCCAAAATGCATAGCAGGGCTTTCCAGATTATTTTCCTTCTCCATAGGTTTATCCCGAAGTACAAGCAACATGTTGACAGCCTTAGACTCGTCCTAATACTTCAACACACTGGTTACATGAGTAGCCTCCGGAACTTGAACCACACTGGAATCCATTGGGCACCTACCCCCCTTACACACATTGGTACAAATGTCCAATTTTGCCACATGAGTTAAAAAATCTCCTGAATGCTGGACATCCCTTGTAGTAGGCTATATAGAAGGAACTTCCACAGCGGTAAGAGTTGGGTTTAGAAACCATTCTCTTATTTTTCGAATTTTTGCTTTTTTAGTTATTTTACCAAGGGGTGCACACCTCACCATTTATTTTTCACTTCTGTCCAAAGTAACTTTCTTCCCTCATGACTTTGACTGTTCAGTGGCATTGGCTGACTACACATAACCCACAGTTTTTCTTTAATGGTATTAACAAAAAGCTGGTCACAAAACATTACACAACAAAATATTGCACTACTAGCGGTACCAAATTCACATGCAATGAATTGTTCCCTCAAGGCAGTCACAAAGTCATCAAAAGATTTCCCCTCCTTTTGCCTATGGGTATAAAAGTGGTATCATTCAAGTGTAATGCTTGGAGTAGGCTCAGAATATCCTTCCAAATGAATGAACGCCCCCTCATACTCATCATATTCATCTTTTCCTTCTGGAGTTTCCACCTTAGGAAACGTTTTAAAAATCTCCTGTGCTTCTGACCTTAAACAATTAAGAGGAATCACGTTGCACCATTCAGTTGACATCTTGATAGCATAATTTAGTTTCAAGAACTCCTTCACCCATTTCTAAAAATCTCCTGTGCTTCTGACCCTAAACAATGAAGAAGAATGCCTTTGCAGTGTTTAATTGACATCCTGGCAACATCTATAACATATACATAGTTCAATAACTCATCCTTCCATTTCTTCCAGGGCAGGTGCAGATCACCATTGTTTTGCAGGATTGTCTGGTGGGTGGGATGAATTGCATGGTAAAAAGTAGAAAATTATAAGACATGGCTGTAAGGAATTGGTCTGAGGAGGACAGAGAATAGTGACTGAAACAGGGTGCACACAGTGCCAAAGGTGTGTAATGGCTGGGGAGGAGTGTGAAGAAAAAACTATAATGACTTAAGGTTCAAGGCGACTGTAGCAAGAAGGGTCCCTCTGTAGACAGTCTTCCTCAAATGTGCATGCTCCAGGGGGAACACCAGAACCAAAGGGCCTCAATAGCAATTCAAGATAGATTCCAGGAACCAAAATGAGGGTTGAGATGCTGCTTAATCTGAGTAGATTCCTCTGGCGTGACAGCAGTGAGCAGGCCTGCACAAAACCCACCTCGATCCCTCCTCCAACCTACGAGCCACAGAGGGAGGGGCTTGTAGGCTCAGGTGTCTCTCTATAGATCTCGAATTTGAGAGAGTTGTCATGTCACCCCACACCTCAGGCAGAGTCACGTGGAACATGGACTCCTCCACTAACAGTCCTGCATGTGAACATTGCCATAAGGATCCCAGCAAGGGAACAGCACAATGAAAGCAGTGTGGCACGCTCTTCTTTAAGATGATGGCGTGCGCTGCCGGCTCTCACACAGATAATGCACCACTGGATATAGAAATGCGCTTGGTCGCAACAACTGCCACAACCCACCAGGAAAAGCCACAGGAGTGGAAGCACATCCTGCCCTCATTGCCAGATAAGGTGTAGTAATCAAGACCAGAAAACGAGATGAGTTGACGAAGTTCTTTTAGAGCCACATCCCCAACTGTCTCTAGCTGTCCTTCCTGAATGCTCCCAATCCCACTGTTCTATGGCCAGACCAGGGGAAGAGGGAAAAGGGGGTGACAAGGATGGGGGAAAATACTGAGATCCAGTACTTTGGGCCTTCTTCAGGTAAATAGGATTAGGAGAGTAATATGGGGTGGAAGAACTTTTTCAAACTGTGCAGCAAAGCTGTGGAATAATTTGACAACTACTATAAGACTTCTGCCAAACCATCAATCTTTTAGGAAAGTCCTGAAGACCTGGCTGTTTGCCTCAAAATAGACCTTGCAATATAGATTCCACCACTTCCACACTCACTAGCGCCAAGACGCCATGGCAATCGAGCGCTTTATAAACTTATATCCTGTTAGACCTGGCACCTTGGCGTGAGTTTCCCTTCCACTTTTTGATGGTGTGCCTCGATTGTTTTGCTGGTGTTGTCCGCTCAGGGCACTGCGCCACGGCTAATCCGTGCCGCAGTGCAAGTGCTCCCTAGGTAAAGTGTACCTGTAAATTGATGTTCATGATTGGTTTATTGGATTCACTGTCAGTCCCCAGTAAAGTGCACCAGGGGTGCCAGGGCTTGTGAATGCCCATGCTTCTGGTGGGCTTGCAGCGCTGGTTGCGCCACCCACAGAAAGCGGCCATGTAAGATGTGTCTAGGGTCTGCCACCGCAGACCCTGTGCGCGGTCTGGGACCGTCGCGCTGACTGCGCAAGTGCCCCCACTTGCCAGTCCCTAAACCTTCCCTTACCTACATATTAGCCACCCCTCTGGTAGGCCCAAGGGCAGGGTGCATTGTAGGCATAAGGTAGGACATGCCCTGATGTATGTGGCATGTCTTAGTAGTGAATTACAGCCATCTTCGTTCTTCACTATTGAAGGCTACCTGCTCTCCATAGGCCAGAATGGGCTGCTGGAGTCACTACACGCTGTGACCCCAGTGGACTCAGAGAGCATGGTAGAATGTCAAGTTTAGTATGCCTGAACTCAGAATAATAAAATACTTCTTGTAGCCAAGTTTATTTTAATATCCTGGGTTTGTAAATACTACTTTTAGAAAGTTAGTATTTACTGACCTGGCCATTTCAGTCCGCCTCTGCTGTGTGTGTTTGTTCTGCCTAGCAACAGTAAGGAGCAGGGTTGGGGAATCCCCAGAGACAGGTTGGCTGCCAGGTGGTGGGTAGGGAGATGACCCCAGGATGGGTGGCAGGAGTACACCTTGACTCTTGAATAGACCTGTGCTCTGCCACCACAAAGCCGGCGCCGCCCCCTGTTGGGCGGCTGATGTCTCTGCCCTGCTGCTGAAAGGAAAGAGCAGAGTCACCCTAACAAAGTGCTCCAGAACTGGACTGAACCAGGCCCAGGCCCCCTGGCGCTAAAGAACAAAAGAATCATGGTATAAAAGTAGGAGCCTGGCTCCTAAGAAATCAGAATCCTGTTTTACCACAAAGAACCTCTGCCCGACTAGAAGGAGAAGGAGACGCTGGAGGAGCTGGCCTGCTGCTTGCCTTGCTGAGAAAGGAGAGGAAGAGACTACTGAAAAGACTTTGCTGCTTTGTGCTTTAAACATTCTCCAAGGGCTTGATCTGAGCTTGCCCCCTGAACTGAACCCCAGGACCAGTGGGTTCTCTGTGCTTTTGCTCGTCCTCCGATTCGAGCCGTGTGTGCATCCCGCTGGAAAGAGACTGCGCCCCTCAACGCCCCTCCTAGGGCCGTGACACTCAGGAGCTCGCCTGCCGCAACCCTGTGAGAGCCCCGCTCCGTCCGGAGCCGCTCTCTGTCCCCGGGCTAGGCCGCCTGCGCCCCTGTCACCGCCTGCCACTGGAGCGCGCTGAACGCGCTATCACCCCTCCCGCCGGAAACCGTCCGACGACTGTGATCTACGCCGGGTCATCCAGCTGCACCGACCGTGCCCTGTGACCCCACTTCGCTATCCCCGGACATCTCAGGCCGCGCCGCCCCCGCTGTGGAGACCCCCCCCTGCACCGTCGTGCTGAGGGTCGCTGGCCGCGCCTGCCTACCTGCCCACACCCGCTGATCGAGGACCCAAGACCACTCCCCAAGCTGAGAGTTGCACCGACCTAGGCCGACTCTCCACATCACTGAAGAAGTTCCAGTATCGGGCTCGGGGCCCGCAACGCCTTATTTCCCCGTTCGCAGGAGTCGATCTCTGTAAGTACTGGAACCACAAGTGACATTTGCAAGAGACTGCAAAGTACCTATTTGAAACTACGAACAAAGAACATTTGCCTGCTGTGCAACCTGGTGGCATAGCGAAAACGTTATTGGTCTTGTGATAAGTCTGCTGAGATTTATACCTATTTGTACATAAAGAAGCGTATTTTTCTACATATCCAAGTCTGGTGTCCGTTTCTGGGGGGATTGATGTATTTACTGTGTGTGCGATTGTAAGTGCTTAACCAACAACGCCTGAGGAATCGCCTTGGCTGCTCACGCCACGCACCTAGAGGGTGAGCAAGGGTCATTCACGAGGGGTTATCCTGCGCCCTGACGTAGAGGAGAGGGTTCCTGCTTGACACAAGGGCAACCTTGCGCCAACCAGAGATCCCCGACTCTAACATATCCTATCCTATCCTAAAGGTTAAGCAGAAAGGAACAAACCAGGTACTAAGTAATCAAAAATGGCAATATAAACACTATGGTCAGGGGCTTATCTAGAGAAGCAACATAGATGCCCCAGACTATCTAGATCAGAAATTACTTGTGGGGGCGGCAAAGAGAGGTATGCAGACTATAGGGTAGCAACGCAGCAGCACAACAAAAGTCTCTTTTCACAACTTATCCCAAAACTTTCCAGAAAAAAATAGTCAGTGCTAGTAGCACATGCCATGCAGGAGTCAGTCATTTAATGAGCTTTTCTATCTGTTTTGCAGTATTGTTTGAAGCTGAAAAAATAACATGCACACACATTTCAAAGTCAAACAATACATTAAAATGTGTATTCTTCATTTTATTTCAGAGTTATTGCGGTATCTTTCCTATTTCTGAAAACGTAACAAAAATATTGCTGAACAGAATATCCCTTGCAGTGCTAGTAACTCCCTGAACAGTCATCAAAATGTGCATTTAATGGCTCTTCCCAATAAAACATCTCAATAAAAAAGTGATTTTGTTCTGCTTAGCAGGGCACATTCAGAAAGGGGTTTTCTGCTTGCTTAATGCATTACCTTCTGAAGGAGCATAAATGTAAAAATTGCACACAATAAAATATGAAAACAAAGCCATAAAAACTGGCTGAAAAATTATGCTTGATGAAAGAAAAATTAGAAATTAAAATTAAAGATACTAAAAAATAAAATCACAGATACTGCACAAAAGCAGTTTTAGTGAACGAATAATAGAAAAATTAAGCACTCATTAGGTGTGATAACGTTTCATTCCAATGGGGCATGTAAGAGCAGTTACTGGTACCACTGGAATTATGACATTTATACTTTCTCTGGTTACAAATCTAGCCCAAAATAAGGAATTACCAGGGGAATCAGATCCAAATGCCTATTTTCTGAGGGGACAAGTGTAATGGGCTGATTTTCCTTGCCCTGGAGAAACCTATCCCCCGGTTTCAGTAACTCTCGGGGGTGGGGAAATTATTATTATTATTATACTCATTAGTATGGCGTTGTGAATCATCCCCAGGGGGATCTGTCGGCGCTTGAGAAGATGACACCCAATGAGCAGCATAAACTTAAAACAGCCAGGTCTTGAGCAGTTTTTTGAATTGAGACAGCTCGGCTCATGCCCGGATCTCCTCAGGGAGATTATGCCAATGGCTGGGGGCTAGATGGGAAAAGGCCCGACCACCCATTTTTGCCTTCCTGATACGCGACGTGAGAAGCAGGTAGGATTGCTGGATCTCAACTGACGTACAGGTCGCTACAGTCCAAGCTTCTTCTTGAGGTAGGCTGGTCCATTCCCCTGAAGAGACTTAAAGACCGGTCATAATAGGTTCAAAATAGCTCGTTTCCTAATAGGAAGCCAGTCTAATTGGCAAAGAAGCGGTAGAGAGGAGGTTCGTGCTGGTTTCTTGAGGACAAGGCGGGCTGCCGTATTTTGTACCACCTGTAGTTTAGAAAGTAGGTCTTCCCTTATTCCAACCAACAAGGCGTTACCATAGTCCAGTTGACTAACCAGGAGCAACTGGATGAGGGGTTTTCTTGTCGATAGAGGAATCCAGGGGAAGATCTTTCTAAACATCCGCATTGTTCCCGAAACAGGTGCCTGATAATGTCTTCACCTGTTCTTCCATCAATAATTTATTATCGATTCTAATGCCTAGATTCTTAGCCCAGATTTTAGGGGAGGGTGCTTCTCCTAGTTCAGATGGCCTCCAATCTGAAGTCCACAATTCCTCGATTTACCAAACAACAATATCTCTGTTTTGGTGGAGTTGAGCTCCAGAAAAATCTTACTCATCCATCTAGCTAGACTGGACATACAGTTTTTAAACTTTAGTTTGGTTACTGTAGCGTCATCCTCAATAGGGATAATCAGCTGTGTGTCATCTGTGTACGATATGGTCTCAAACCCACACCTTTCTAATGACTCCAGCTAAGGGGGCCACATACACGTTAAACAAGGTGGGACTTAAGATGGATCCCTGTGGCACTCTCTTGTCTGTCAGAGTGGTTTGAGACACAAGAGAGTCCAGCTGGACACATTGTGTTCTGTCAGATAAATAGCTTTGAATCCATTTAAAGGCTCTGCCTCTGACACCAAACTCTCGCAATCTGTTCAAAAGGATGCGATGAGAGATTGTGTCAAAGGCTGCCGACAGATCGAGGAGGACTAACATCACTGGAGTTCCATTATCCAATGACATCCTGATAGTGTCAGTGACCTCCAACACAGCAGCTTCAGTGCTATAAGAAGCACGGAAGCCGGACTGGGATGAGTCCAGTATGTTGTTTTGTTCCAGATAACCAGTGAGATGCCGATTAATTAGTGGCTCCATTATCTTGGAACAACAGGGGAGGAGCAAGATCGGACTATAGTTTTGAAGATCGGTCGGATCAGCTAACGTCTTTTTAAGCAGTGGTTTAATGTGTGCATTTTTCCACTTACCAGGAAATGAGGTAGTCGCCAGAGAGATGTTACAAACTTTGGCAAGCACATCAGCTAAAATCGGAGTGAGTTCTGACAAGACGGCTGGGGGGACCGGGTCTAGTGGGGATTCTGATTTCACGTGAGTTAGTTCCCATTTCCAAGCACACTTGTAATGAAGAGCCTTAGTAAAAAAACTCAATAAAATGATCTACAACATGTTTTGCAAAAGCAGTCTTTACAAATAAATGCTTTCATTTATGAAACTTTTGTATTCCTTTGCAGAACGTATATGGAATGAACTTAACCACAGGGGCAGCAGAACCCTTAACAGTAACTTAGATAACTTTAGGTACAGATTAACTCCAGGTATCACCAGAAGAACATCAGTTTGAAAAGTGAACATTTAGGTCCCTTCTGAATGCCAGGAGGTTTGGGGCCAGTCTGATAAGATTCGTATCATGTTACACCACCTGGCCGTCCATCTTGAGAATGCTTGATTCATGGTTTTACATTTGTTCCCAGAGGGTACTAAGTGGGTATTACTCCTTGTTAACTTTATGCCTCCTCTGAGTTTTATAAGCTATTTTTAAATTCATGTCTAGTTCCAGAAGTACAAATAAGGTTTTACATTGATCAACAAACATCTAGTTACCCTCTCAAAGCACCATAGAGGTGAACTATGGTATGAAACGCAATTCATCTGACTCAGCAGTAACTCAGCAAACAGTGTCTTGAGTTTATATTCATGTTCAAAGTCTGCTGTTGGTGGTGACCAGCGAAGAAACTGGACTGGTTACAAAAGCTACGTTTAAGACTACTTGATGCAGGTGAATTCAACCGATAGTAGATCAAAATGATTCGAACTCTGTGGTTATGTGATTGTTACAAGACTGTCAATCCAGGCAAACAGTTTTAACCCACTGCAACAAAACAGGAATACGTAAAGGTCCAAATGTATCTACATCTTTCTTAGTTTTGTTTTTGTAGATAAACATTGGATACATCTGCCCCAACTACATCTATTTATGCAACAGTTGTTTTTATAGCTGACTCATGCTCCTAATGCATAAGAACATACAAGAATGTAAACTCTAGACAGGGTGAAACAGATAGTTCATTTTAAGTAAAGACAGACAGGCTCAAGTTAAGCCCATTATAAAAAAAACTTCTGCCGATTCTAAAATACCCAGCAATTATCGCCCAATCTCACTGCTGCTTTATTATGGGAAGGTACTTGAATGCCTGGTCAATAAACAGCTTACCACCCATCTGGAGAGCCTTGGTCTCCTTGATCCATCACAGTTGGGGTTCAGGGCAGCACACAGCACTGAAACATCGTTGGTGGAGGTTGTGGACAACATCAGACTGGCCTTGGACAGCGGGCAGTCAGCCATGCTCATTCTGTTGGATCAGTCGGCCGCCTTTGACACCATATCCCACAGCATACTAGAACAGCGGCTCTGGGAGGTGGGTGTCAGAGGCAAGGCCTTGGACTGGTTCAGAAATTATCTAACGAACCGAACAACTACAGTACAAATAGGAACCTTGACCTCCTGTAGTCAGTCTGTAAGCATGGGAGTTCCTCAAGGATCCATCCTGAGTTCCATGCTTTTCAACATGTATGTGACACCGTTGGCCAGGGTGATCTGATCCTGCGGCTTTGATGTGGTATCTTACGCTGACAACACGCAGCTTCTCATCACTTTAGGCCCTGACCCCCTTGACACAAAAGGCCCATTTTTAAAACTGTATGACCCATGTTGACAATTGGATGTGTACCAATCACTTACAACTAAATGGAAGTAAGACAGAGGTCATTCTCTTTGGCAAGGCGGATGAACACTGGTGGCGACTGAAGCTAGGCCCATGTCCATCCCCCAAATCTGTGGTGCGGAATCTTCGAGTGATCCTTGACAATCAGTTGTCGATGAAAAGCCATATCAGCCATGTAATCGGCACTTGGCAAATCGCATCTGTAGTCGATCAAATAACAGAATATAAATACAGAAAAATAAAAATAGGAGTGGCGAAGACCGAGATGTTGCATATTGTTTAATGCATTGTCCATTTCATTCAATCTCTGTTTAAATCACATCTTCTAATTATATAGTCCTGTATCATCAATTTATCTCTATCATTGTTATATTCAAATATAATAAATTTTATATATTTTTTATAATATATCGTATGTTGTGTCTCCTTCTATAACATTCATGTTCTTCTATTGAATATTACATTGTTTAATGTCTTTCTATTGAACATTATATTGCTTTGTGCTTAGACTGCCTAGGTGTTTATTTTTACAATGTCATTTACCCTGCCCTAGGAGTACTGTTAGTCCCTGCAGGGGGTCCCTATTTTTGAACATTAATCGGCACTTGGTATGGCATATTGTGTAAACTACGCAAAATCTTTCAATGGATTCCTATTGAATCCAGCAAACCGCTGGTCCAGGGACTTATCATGAGTCGTATTGACTATGGTAATGCCCTGTTGGCCTCTATAAACGAGGAGCTCTACTCCAAGCTTCAAGTCCTGCAAAACACCACGGCCAGACTGATATTAAACCTCCCAGCCAGATCTCCATCTGTGCCTAGTCTGAAGTCCCTTCACTGGCTCCCCATTAAGAAGCGGTGCCAGTTTAAAATCCTCTGACTTGTGCATAAGAGTATGTACGGAACCGGGCCAAGTTATCTGGCAAAAAAACTTGGCTGGTATCAACCAAGTAGGATGCTCAGATCCAGTTCTAAATGTCTTCTCACTCCTCGCAGAGTCCGCACCGCTAGCCACGGTGGTCGATCCTTCTCCTTTCTAGCTCCTGCTTTCTGGAACAAACTGCCGCCTCATCTCCTCTCCATTACGGACAATAATTCCTTTCGCAAGGAACTAAAAACCTGGCTATTTGACCATCCATAACCCTCTATACCCGACTGTCAGTCGATATGGAGTCCTAGCGCCATGAGACCCCATGGTGATATGGTGCTTAACAAGTTCCTCTGACTTTACTTGACTTGACAGTTTTAGATACAAAAAATATAACATACCGCAGCAGCGTGAGCATAATGAAGAAACATGGCATGAGGGTAACCTATTAAGAAGAGACAGGAAAGAGATGGATTTCAAACAAAAGGCAATCGCCGTTCTTTTCTGAACACCATACATGAGATAGATACCCTTAGCTCAGGGAGGAGGTCAATTCAGATTCTTGGGACACAGCTTGAGAAAGATTTATCAGATTGAAGTGCTTCTTAAAGCCTGGTACCTCCGCGATAAGTGTGCAGTGTCTGGCAGTGATTGAAGTTCCTATGAAATGCTCAGTTTCTGCATTAAATAATGGATATAGTCTCTGAACAGGATTTTATGAAGCAAACAAGCAGTTTTGTTAACGTACCTTACATTAAGCAATATCCTTTGCTGTGTGATAAAGATGGGGTAAAAGGGCATGTGGAGAGAAAGTGGATTTTAGCCGTTCCAGTGGGAAGAAAATTTCCATGATCTAATGTGGACAACAACAAGGCTTGCACCCTTATCCTTAAATCCTGCTCAGAGATGTTGAATTTTACTCCTCTCAGAAGCATGTGTTGGAATTAGGCATTCTTTGCCCTATTGTCTGATAGGGCATAGAGGTTAAACCATCTGTCAAAAATTATGCCAAGTGATTTAGTTTGGTCAATGATAAAGGGCTTGGATTTGAGTGTAGCTGTAGTAACATGGTATTGTGACTTGGAGGGTTGGAATGTGGAACATGGGTATGTCACATTTAGAATGTATTATCAAAGAAGTCTGTGTTGATGTTGGACAATTTGTTAGGGTTAAGTCTGGCAAGAAGGTTGGCAAATTACACTCTCGGTTTTCGGAACCTAAGAAAGTTACTAAAGTCATGCGTAACACTGTTGAACTGGAGGATGGCAGTGTTCACCTGGGAGGTGGGTGTCAGAGGCAAGGCCTTGGACTGGTTCAGGAATTATCTAAATTATCTTCCTGCTAAAATGGAAGAGGGAATGGCCCAACATGAATGTGCCTTGACTGTAAAAGCAAGCACCCACGAAAACAAGATGCAAGTAAGTCAACATCTTTAAAGAAATCAAAATTATGCTTTCAATGTGAATTTTCATTTCCCTACGAGCGTAAATGTGCAGCCGTATGAGAGATGTGCATAGGCTTTGGGAAAGAAAACCACTTCATAACAATCCACAGAGGACAATTAAATGTAAATGTATCACAAGGGAAGGACAAAATGGATGTTCGAACGCTCCAAAAGCATTCTCGCCACGCCCACAAAACCAAAAAGCAGCATGAGCTACAACAAATGGCAACATGACCAGATCAATCGTCATCAAGCTCATCATGCAAAGTCTCTTTGACATCACTATTGAGTGCTGATTAAGAAAATGGGTGTGCGTTAATGGTAGCTACAGAGGAACGACGTGTGCATGTGTTAGGGTGTGGTTATTATATCATAACATAATGCGCTCCATTAGGTGTTGTGTGATCATATGCTGAAGAATAGAGATGTGTGTTGAAGAGCTCCGTGTGTAGCATGTTTCATTTATGTGCTCCCGGGCTGGGGAGGATGTGACAGTAATAAACTATTTTATTGTTTGATAGAGGTTCACAATCATGCGAACAAACTAATTTAAAAATAAAATTTTGTCTAATGCAAGTATAGTTAAAAAAAACATCAAAACAGTTCATCAAAAGCAAAACTACAAAGGTATAAAACGTTTTATAAATGTATAAATACTTTTAATATCTGATGCTGTCATAGGATTACATAATTGTTTTTCATTTACATTAGAACAGACTTTGTTCTAATAGAATCTCAAACCTGAAGTGGAGTACTTAAAATAGTATAGCATACGGGGCCAGCTGACACTGGATTACAGAAACCAGAATATCATGTCAGGGTATCAACAACAGATATTACATAACAGCATTTTGTCCAGTTCAGTTGTTTGCATTACACATATCTACCTCACAGAGATTTAAATATATTTCAAATGAAGTGAAGGCAGATGAATACATTTCTATTAGAATATCCCTGGTCATGATACTTTATAGTATTAAAGTGAGCCATGTTCAGGAATCAGGCAAAGGTCATAGAGTTTTGAAGAATTTTAGAAGCAGTCCTTTCATATTTCCTAGACAACTCACGTAGAGGTTCTGTTTCCATGTTTTCCTGATGTACATGGGTGCAGAATGCAACTTTTTATCTAGCTAAATTCCTTTATTGTTTACTTTGTTTTTCAATTAGGCAATGTTTACGGTTTGTGGTGAATGAGCATTGCTTTTATAGTCCTCTTGTAATACTCACTGTACAATCCAATATGTTGTTTTACAGTGTTTTATATAGCGTGAACTTGACCCGAATCGGGTATCAGAGCGTTTTACATAGCACAAGTTGCATTACATGAGGTCACATTCATTTTTGTTAGGCACGGGGAGATTAAGTGATTTGCCCAGAATCACAGGATGTTCAGCGTCATTGCCGAGACTCAAAACCAGTTCCCCAGATTCGAGGTTGGCCGTCCTAGCCGTTAGACCAACTCCTAACGTTGATTGATTATCATGATGGGTATTACCAACATACTGCTATCCTTGAGTGCTGATATTTCATCAGAGTGAACTCTGTGGCATATAGAGCCCTGGAAAACCCTTACTGTGCTGTGCCATTTGAGGGTTGTGTGCTACTGTCATGTCGTCAGTAGTACCCCTTTTTTAATTTGCACCAATTTTGCAAGGACTCCACCATATGGTATTTATAGTCCTTCCTCATGTCCCCCAGGTTAATCATGCAGATTGCCCCTTACTCTGGAATGGGGGAGTAAAGCTTATAGGGACCGTTAGGCTCATCTCCTACACTAAATGGTTGGAACCAAAATCCTACTTTCCAGGTATACTTCCCCTAAATGCCCTACTAGCTTCTTAGTAGCAGACCCTCTTTGGGATTTGGAAGGTGATTTTGTTGAAATCCCAGGGTTTATGAAGATAGTGGAATATTTTCTGTACAGGCTCTTGCCTCCTTGAAGTTGGAGTGGAGCTAGAGTTATCACCTGTTTTGGATTAGTGTGAAAGTTTAGGCCAAGCTAGAAGCTTGCTGCTATGCCCCCCCCCCCCCCCCCCAAAGAGATACAATTGTTGGCAGCCATGGGCTTTCATGACCATCTCAAAGAGCCATTCCCCCTCCATCTGTTGAAGCTCTGGAAAGGGGGGAAGGGCAGTATTTTATTTATTTATTCACAAGGCTGACAGGTCAATTATCTCTAGGTATCCATGAATAGGATAGTGGCAAGATGGCACACTGGTAAATAAATAAATATATATATATAAATACATTCTATCATCCCTTTGATATGTGTTAAGAAGGTTGTGCCTTTGAAAGAAATAAAGTTATTGAAACATAGCTGTCACCAGCAAATATGCTCCCTAAGAGTTTCTGCAAGGACTACTATTATGCATATATATATTGGTAGATCCATGTTTTACGATTCAGTATCATGTTCACCATGTATAAACCTTAAGCACAAACTTGAGTTTAGTTTTAGTGTAAAGAACTACTGGCAAATGCTGCCTAACCGTTTCTGCAGGGACTACTTCTATGCATATATAGTGGTAGATCCGTGTTTTAAGATTCGGGATCATGTTACACCATGTATAAACCTTAAGCACAAGCTTGAGTTTAATTTCAGTATAAAGAACTACTGTCAAAGCCAATAGTCTGGTGTTGGATGCCAGCATGTTTGACATTGTCAATGTTTTTATTGCTTTGCAACTTTTTTTTTTTACAAAACTTTATTATTGGGGAAGCTGCTGGGCCATCGTGAATCTGAAAAAAAACTGCGGCTAAAAGAAAAAAGTCATTGCCATAGCATTCTCTGGCACTCAAAGGAACAACATTGTGTGTGGATGTGCTCCTTGTGAAAGGGCAAAACGCTGTCACTCACAGTGAAGTTAGCCAATGAATAAAGTGGGCTGCTCTATTGCCCCATTATGTATTATGCACTGAAAGGAGTTAAAATATGAATGATACAATAACAGACAAAGTCTTGGCTAACAGCAGTTCCGAAAACAGCTTGAAAGTAAATAAGGTAATTCCATTACCCAGGCCTTACCAACATTAATGCTGATCAAAATTCCACATAGCATTCACACCAAAGAGTACACCTTTTGGAATACAACCATACTCATCTGGCTGTTATCCACACTTATCCTCTATTGATCCATGAGACAGAGATTTTTAAAATAATTTACGGGTTTAAAAGCAAGTGAACTTCCTTGTGTGTCCAGCAGTTTTCAGGCAACAATAAAAATATCAAGATAACTCTGGTGATTAATGTTACTGGTGCCAAATCAGAATTTTGTCTATTGGCAGTTTTTACTCATCATAAAGTAGCGCAGAAGGTTAATGTGCCTGCTGCAAAGACCATGTACCATGCTGATCACAAACCTAAGAGTGAGTGAACTATGAGTAGCGCTTTAGAAAAAAATGAACTGTATGTCAAAGAGGGGCAATGGAGAGGTGAGGGGCGCTGTTGGAGAGTGTTGGTGAGTGAATTTGGTGAGAGTGAGGTAATGGGGTTGTCAAAATAGACTGTCGCACCAGGCGCCACGAGCTCTCAAGCTGGCTCTGTTAGCACATGCTATGCAGACACGCGAGTACTTTGTGAAACGGGAACCATGGATTTCATTCAGATCTGTATGAGCTGGTACTTATGTGCAAAACGAGAATGTATATTACGATACAGCCCCAGGTATCAACTGTATTTGATGCACCTGGACCTGGCTGTACTGGCTTTATGGTAGTATTACTTTCAGTTCTCAAGGCCTTTAGGCAGGTGGATTTCCTAATGCAGTGTGTGCCCTACAGGATGGAACCAGCTGTCGAGTGAACAGTGCTCCTCTTGTTAGGAGATGGGTCTATTGACCTTTCTTTTATGGTTGCTGAACTGGTATTGTGTTATGTTTCATGATGGGAAAGAGTTGCTATTATGACTATAATTTGATGATCTTGAGGCAGAGGTTCAAGCTGCTGAACTGGGTTTCTCCATTTCCTCACCCACTTTCAAACAAATGCATCCATTCTGGGCCTTTGCTCCATCAATCCTATTTAAACGTCTGGTGTTTCCATTGTTGGTTTTATGCTGGCGGTTACTTTCTCTTTTGTATTGGAAGCATCAACCTTTCTTCAAATTGTTCTCCATTTAAGCATTCTCCATTCAAGAATGGGACACGAGCATGGGGATATTGCAGGATGGATTCAACAGTGGCCTGGTTTGCTCCATGGCATGGTTATCAGACATGTTTTTGTTTGTTTATGCATTTCATTGAATTTGCCTAGTAAACCTGGTGTTATCCTTTCCTGCGTTAGTGTTACTCTTCCTCTGGGGATGTGTGCATGCATCAGCTCATAATTCTGTTGTCTGGTTGTACAATTGATGCAGACTGTGCTGATGACTCTTGCTCTCCTCTGAAATCTTGGTCTTCATTTGAATTGTGTATTCATTTAAACTAGTTACCTGTATTTTGATTTTGATGTATTTCCTTCCTGTGTGCTTGATAAATGGAGAGTTCCTCCACTCTTAGGATTAAAGATTTCCTGTCTGACATAACATACTAGTTCACTGTTTGCTATGTACAGATGATCCATGTTTTTGGCTGATATTCATTGGTGTTTCAGAACTCTATGGGTTTTATCTTGAAAAAGAAAGTTCTTGGCTCCTAGTTTCAACAAGGGGGGGGGGACGGGGTAGGTTTCTCATGGTACATGGAAATAGCTCCATTTATTTCAGCTTCTCCTAGGACAATATGCCGAGGGACACAAATCTTCCTGGATTGCAGTTTTGACGTTATGCTCTACTTCAATTAGGGCTACCACAAAGTTCATATACTGTTGGAGTTGTTTTGTTATTTGCTTTTTTTCTATTATATTATTTCTTCTGCTGTGCCAGTGCCTTCTCGTCCCTTTTGTACAGAGGCTTTCATTTCTCTCCATTGCAACCTGTTAATGGTAAATGGTAAAATGTCTCTTCTCCTAGTGCTTTGGATGTGGGTCCACCATCTTTACTCCTTCACTTTAATTAATATCTGACTTCTAGGACATATATACATGCTTTCCCTACAGGGGTTTCCCTAATGCAGATGCATGGCCTCATTGTCCCTAAGTGTTTGTTAATATGGCAGCCATCTTTGGATGCTGATGATGGAACACTATTAGTTGGCCACTGGCAAGTGTTATTAGTGAAAGACATCACACAGTTTGATATATCCTAATGATGCAAGCACTATGATGAGGACGAGGGGAGGGGTGAAACTCCTCAGATGACGTATTGCTTTAGTTGTGTTACCAAATTTGGTACACTCCACCAATCATATTGTTTCAGGCCTCTCGTTTAAACACGCTCACCTACCGCCATTATGAGACTTTGTGAATGGGTCCATATGAAATCCATTTATGATACATCATTTAATTAAATGAATTAGAATTCGAGTTACATTATTTTTTTTATTTTTAGCGCTATTGCCCGCTTGCTACTGTGCTCATCCTTTAACAAATATGGTTGATGCAATGACACAAAGTGACAGGCTCATTTGTTGCGTTAAGTTTACATATCATTGCAATATGGATACAGCTGACTTTTTATGTTTACGTTGGGATGAAGCACATTGCAATGTATTTACCTGATTCACTCACTCTGTGCCTCTAAGCCATACACATTTCTAAGTGCGAATAATTTCAATAAAGCATTTAAAATGTTTTCAAATGAAGGAACGGATGGCGTTCTGATGATGAAAACCCATGCTTAGCTATAATCTAGAAATAGATGTCCTGAATGCAGATGTGAGTGTTAGAAGACTATGTTTGAATGAGTGTTCTTTTTGCATTATGCCAGAAGTAAGGTAACAGGTTTGACGCAGCATAATTTTCTTTTAGGAGTCAGGGTGTAAGGAATTCCCCTGATCCGTGTGCTTCTTTCACTTCTGGCCCTTTGCCATGTGCCGTCCGTCCTTTGAGGCCTGTTGACAGTGGCGGGCGGTGACCATCAACAGTGGAGGGCGTGGAGCCGAGAGCCTAACCCAGTGGCAGGCACTGTCATAAATCACAATGTCTTTAGGCTCAAAGTCCAAAGCTCTCAGTCATTGCTCGTTAACAGGTTTTATAACGGGCCGTGACTGAGAGCTCTGGAGTTAAGGCTGAAGGCAATGCAAGTTTCTTACAGTGCCTGCCAGTGGGCCAAAAAGATAAAAATAAAACGAAAAATGTACCTACCTATGCTTCTTCTTCCTTGACTTGAATGCAGTCAGAGCAAATCCTCCTGGAACCTCATCCAATTTCCGAATCCGGACGTTGCTCTCATGCTGCTGACTATGTTAAGCAGCATGAGAGCAGGGCCAGTATTGGTTGGGACGGGTTGCCTCCACGCTCCAGCAGGCACAGGGGGCCTGTGCCTGCTCTCCAACCAGCTGTCTAAAAACGCCAAATGGAGAGGTTTAAAGTGTGCATGTCAGGCTGGACATCGCAAGACAGCCGGCCAAAGTGAGATGCACACTTTAAAATGGAGTGAGCACCACTTCTCCCCTGCTGCCAGTCAGGAGCAATGACCCCACCCTCAAACACTGCTCAGGCTGGGAGCAGTGAAAATAAAATGGTTTAATTCATATTATTTTTCACTTTTGCTGCACTGGCAGCAGGTGGTGACATTCCTCTGCCCTAATGTGGGGGGGGGAGAGGGGTGCTGCTGCCTGTTGAATAAGTCTTTGCCACTATTTGCTCGGTTTATGGTGTTCCCACTCATCCTGTTAGAATGGGACTGGTGTGGTACCGTGTCAGGTCATCAGTTTAAAAATGGGTGATCTAAAAAACTCATCTTATTGTGCATTGTAGGTTACCTGTTAGAGTGCATTGCCACCACGGTCCAGAGACATATGTGGAGAATCAAGTGGATTCATGTGGTTTCATTGGAGCATCAATATTCTGAATGTTTTATGTGTTTTTTTTGTGCCACATTGAAAGCTAACAGTCCAGTGCACGTAAGTTGGACTTCCCTACAATTGTGGCCATAATAAATTCCAGGGCCCGGGAGCAGCTATTGGAACAGTTTTTAAAAAAAGGCTTTGAATCAGAACTCTCTAATATCAGAATTCAATGATTTTAAACCATTAAAATGTTATGAAAGATTTAATGTTTTAGAATGTATTCAGTCGAGGTTTGTTTAGGTATACATCACATATTTGGGATAGGAGAACATATGAAAGTGTATGCAAATGATCCTCTAGGGCTACCTACTGATCTGATCTGCCAAAGCTTCAAACATTTTCAACAAAATGGGCACAGTGAGGAAGAAGAGATTTTCTAGATTAAGGTAGGTCTGGTAGAAAGGTGATGTGTTTTTAGTGCACCTTTTTATTCTTTCCAAGCCACAATGCCACCACATTCTGTCAAAGCCAACTAAAACCTTCACAGCAGTGGGGAATGTTTGTAGTGCAGGGTGATTTACCAGATTGCCTGGCGGTGGGGGTCGGTTTTCTCAATCCAGCAGAGCAATGACCCTCATGAAAGGACATCACCATTTTCGAAAGGTGAGAACATGCTTCATGAGATAACACAGTCTCCCAGAGCTGAGACTGTATCACTCTGATAAATGGTGACGACTGATGAATGGTTGGGGGAGGGGGGGTACTAACAAGTCAGCATATCATATCCACATATGCAGATCCCCTGCGTGCCAGATCAAAAATAGAAAACAATTAAAACAATGTGAAATCCCTGCTTTACTACAAGAAGGTTGAATATCTTCTGCAGAAGTTACCTAACCTGCAACTTAAATGTCTGTCTCGATGGCCTCTATCCAGAAATGTTGAAGGATTCAGCACAATATTCTAGGTACATAGAAGCCTTTGCTTGCAGTGACACATCTGCAATTTCTCTTGTTGAGCATTAAGCTTGAGGTACCTGGACCTAATAGGTCCTGCAGGGGATGGTGGCCATTATTTTCAGTTATGACGCACATGAACGTCTACTAGAAAATGGCAGATGTCCTTTCTACCCTTAGACAGAAGACTCCTGGGGTTGTTCTGAGGCCTGCAGCCCACACATGCAGAAGTTCCAAGGGACTCAACATAGATTTGTCAGCCCCATGAAATCCATTTTTTTTCTGTGATACCTGGCAGTATCTGTGCAACCAGAAAAAGGTAATCCAAGAGACTATACACGCCCTCTGGGTGCAGGGTCTACAGGTACTCTTGTTCTCCTCCCTTTTGCTCCAGCAGTTACTGGGGCTTTTTTGACATTGTACCACTGTGTGGCAACCCACAGGAGCCCCCCCTTGGGACTATATGAGGAATGCTCAGCTGCCTACAAACATGCGACATCCCACCGATCTTCAAGCTTACAGGTCCCATTGCTCCTTCTCTTCCACCTCCCTCTCTTCCCACCACTATCCAATTTCAGAATCGGACGCTGAGTATTGTCTGAGTATTTTAAGGCGCAGGATGGATGGATGGCTCTAATTGGGTGGGAGATAGAAATTGCACCATGAATTTGTAGCATACACTCTTAGTCCTTGCCTTCTAATGTGAGGATAGGGCAGTGGGAAGCGCGATTGGAGCAAGAGGAGGTGGCATTAAACTCCTCCCAGCAAGTGAAAGTCAAACCAATTGATCTCATAGAAATGATGCACAAGACAGCACAAGACAGCACTTGAGATTCCTTGAGGCACTCAGAAGGCAAGTGTGTAAGGCTTCAACAAGAGCCTCTTACAAAGCTCGGTGGATAGAATGATGTGGTGCAAGCAGAAGAGGGTTGTCAAGAGGATTTCATAAAAGCGTGGGAAAAGATAAAAGGAACCGTTATTAACCCATCACTCATTTAAACATAAAGAATAGAACAAAAATCCATTAGTGTACTCAAAGAATAAGTCAAAAGAAATACAAGCAAAAACATTGGCTGCTGTGAAACAGAAGGAATGTCAGGAGAGGTAAGTGGTGGTAAAAAACAAAGGGATACTGTGAAGGCAGTTAGGACACCTAGGATCCAAATGGAATAAAAATAAAACATGTTTCGATAAATGAGTGACAGGAAATCCAGCAAAGGCGGTATTGTAAGACTCAAGATGGATTGGCTAATATGAGGAGAAGGATCAGAAAAAAAGCTCACTCCTGATCAAACTTTCATTCTCTTTTAAACAGGAGGATCATCAGTAATAGCGAGGCGGCAAATCCATTTATGAAAGAAAAAGACATTTTTATTTTTAGGTTTATAAAAAGCATCATCCATCTTCCAAATCTGTGATTCTTAAAAGGCAGCCTCTGTGCATTAGCTTTACAGACCTGTTGTACAGCTAATGTTCCAAACTTGTGGGTATTGGTTATCCTCTTGTTAAGCACTTTAAAGTTTTATAACAAATAGTGTAGCACTTGTTTCATACGGCCTGTATTCGGACTACAGGGTCAACAAGTATAGCCACATAAGTGCACTGCGGTTAAGTCTGAGCACCTTTTATATTTACTGCATGTAAATAGGATGATGCAGTCTTTCAACTGGCCACTTTCTGTGTCCCATAAACCAGAAATTAAAAGAGTTTTTCTTCTTAGTGCTGATTTTATGGTTCTTGTGATATTAACAAAGAATGTATTGTAGAAACGTATAGGGGATTTGGAAAGCTCTTGGAATAATCATCATGAGAGTGTAAGGTTGAGAAAGTAAAAGAGTGTGGGCATTTCATTAATTATCTCGTTGCATTCACAAGATCATACAAATTCAGCTAAATGAACAGGAGGAAAGTCCTCTGTGTGGCCTGGAAATACTATACCATCCTACCCTGTCAGTTATTCTGCCCATTCCTTTGTTTCCCCACAACGAACTGTGCAATCATGTGTATCCTCTGAAAATCCTTTATCCTTAAGCTTTTGTGTTTGAAGTTGTACCCTTCCTGAATGAGATTGGCAAATTGGCCCTTCAACTCAGGCTATACGGTTACAGGTCTTAGTAGTAGCAGATTACTGTACTGCAAGGGCACGGGACAGTTTTATCTGTATTGATGTTTAGAGAAAAACACAGTATGAAAAAAGTAGAGCCATATTTTATTCATTGACTTTATTAGAAATATTGTGGGAAATGTGACCCGATAAATAAACAGTCACTTTTTGTTACCTCCGTTCCTGAGCCTAGAGATCGGTCATTTTACAGTCCAATTTTAAAAACTCATTTTCCGGGCAAGGGATATGGATTCACTGTCTAAGGTTTCAGAACTGGTTTGGAGCAGTTCTCTTTCAAATGTTATTTTCTGGCTGTAGATTAGACACAGCATATGTGAAGGTAATGGCTCTCAAAGCAGATAGCAAAGGTGCTGGCCTCAAGCAGGTATATGCAAATTAAGGCCACACCTAGCTGTCTTCCTGAAGAAGTAATCAGGGACAGACAAAAAGGGAGGGCCTACATACAACCTTCCTTTCCTTTAATGACAGAAATTGCTAACCCACCCTTCACCTCTACCATCAACACTGTGCTAAAAAGAACTCTTGACATTTCAAAGGGTAGACCTATCTCCATTCTTCCATACTTCAGTGTCTCGGTCTCTGCATAACAGCCAAAGGAATACAGTCACTACATATCCACTCCCTGGGGAAACTGTATCCACCCGTAGTCTTGTACCAGGCTAAACCAGGAGCCATCTAAAATGCTTCCCACTACTCCCAGGACTCAGACTCTCACTCTGCCCACATGGAATGGTTCCACTGTACATCCACCACTCATGCATCGAATGCCAGTGTAAGCTTCTGGGAGTCACACTACAGTAGAAATGTAGGCAAGTAAGGCCAGTAGTGGTACTTCCTGTGACACAGAAAAAATGTCTGGTCAAGATTCATTTACGAGGCACAAACTGTACTCTGCCACCCCTTGCTTGTCTACAGTCCATAAGCCAGTGTCACTGGCTCCGGGAATCACCTTGCCAGTCCACACTGGTTCTCAGGATCCTCCAGACGCTCCCCTTTGCCAGTTGTAAAAGCTCCTCTGACTTGTCCGTCTCTCTCTATGTGATTTTACAGCCCTCTGCTAGTCCTCAGAGATTTTCAGAT
The DNA here is from genome assembly GCF_964204655.1 of Triturus cristatus. Classification (NCBI taxonomy): domain Eukaryota; kingdom Metazoa; phylum Chordata; class Amphibia; order Caudata; family Salamandridae; genus Triturus; species Triturus cristatus. The sequence continues at coordinate 473,634,058 of NC_140588.1, forward strand.
GTTTCTGCAAGTAGTCTGTTCAGTTCTACTAGCTTCGCCCCAATAACCCATATGGTACACTTTGTGAATGTTGATTATACTTCTGTCCACCACTCGCTGTCAGCATCACAACTTTAAAGCCGGCCCTCAAACTTTCAGGAACCTTCTTTATGTAACGGACCAGAGCCTTTACACCAACACTTGACTACCTCCACGATCGTCAATGTCAATGCCATCTCTTACGAAGCTCCAAGCCTCTCATCTGACTCTAGGCTCTGAAAGCCTAGGGCTCTGCTCCTGATCCTTTGGGTTCTATTGTCTTAGACTTTCTCACTCATTTTCTGATCTGCCTAGCCCTGGTCTTCCTATTCCTGGTCCTCAGAGTCCTTGTACTTAGTTCCCACGTTGTGCACAATGCACTTGATTCTCTTGCTCCTGGCCTTTCTTGGTTGTTAAGTCCCGTTGCTGCTGGTCTTCTTGGCCATTCAAGGTCCCCCTTCTTCTGATCCGTCCTGTTCCAGTTGAGCTTGGCACCCTGGTCCTGGCCCGTAGGCTCTTGCTCACTTTGTTCATCCATTTTCTTGTCCCCAGCTGATGGCCGAGCAGGTCCCCAGTGGCATAACGAAATTTGAGGGGACCCTCTGCAAAGTACATAGAGGGCCCCCCCCATGCTCCGGACCCAGTCATGGGCTTTCAGGCCAGGGGACTGCCACCCATGCACAGTTCCAAAGGGGGCCCCCTGGAGCTTGGGGGCCCCTGCACACCATGGGGGCTGTGGGGGCTAATGTTATAGAACTGCTGGGCCACTTGGTACCCCTTGTCTCTTAAGTCATAGTACTCTTTGACATGGCACTCTTAGTCCTTGTCCTCTTGGTTTGCATAGTCCTGGTCCTCTGGGCCATGTTCCCGGTCCTTTTGGTGCGTCTGGTACAGCATCCACCTGTCCTGGTCCTCTTGGTCCCGGTTCTCTTTGTTTGGGTGCTCCAATGCCTGGTCATTTTAGTTCTGGTCCTCTGGGCCTTAGTCTTCCTGTCTCTGGCTGTCATGGTCCTTTTGATCCTCCTCACTATGGTTCTTCTGCCCCAGGGCTTGGTGTTTCTGTTTCACGTGGTGCTCTAGGTCCTGGTACTGAGGTCCTGATTCCTCTGACACGTGTAGCCATGTTCTAGTTCGTCATAGTTATGATCCTTCTAGTCCTCCTTGCTCTGCTACTGGTCCCCCTGACTGTCATCCTCCTGATATATCTGGTCCTGGTCCCTCTCATCTTCTTTATTTTTTGGGGTTCCCTGTTCTTACTGGTCTTAGTCCTCAATCTCCCGATCTTCCTAGTCCTACATGATCTGGTCGTGATCCTCTTGGTACCAGGTCACCTACTCCTTCCCCTCCTTGCTCTCCTGGTTCTACACCTCTATATCATTGCTTTCCTTTTTCTTGTCTTGCTGGACCTGGCTATCCTGTTCCTCATCCTCCTGGCTGGCTATCCTGTTCCTCATCCTGCTGGCTGGCTATCCTATTCCTAGCTCTCTGGCCTGGTCCTTCTGGCCGTAGTCATCCTGGTCCATTGTCCTCATCACCCTTTTCCTCCTCCCCTCTAGGACCTAGTTTTCTTGGTCCTGACCCCCCCGTTCCTCTATGTCATCATATTCTTAAAGTTTATCCATCTGGTTACCTGGTCTGATCCTCCTAATCCCCTGGCCCAGGTCCTCCTATTCTTTGGTTTTTATAGTCCCTGATTTCTGTTCAATCTATACTCACAGGACCTTATCTCTTGATCCCTATACTTTGTTTCTACCGGACCTAGTTCTCATGGGCCTGGTCCTCCAAGCCATCCTAGTATTAGATTAATTGGTCCTGCTCCTCATGGTACTTCTTGTTCTTGTACGCTCATGCTAGTTATTATATGACATGCCTACTGGCCATCCTGGCATTTTTTGTTTCCCCCTAGTCCTGGATCCTTCTGGCCATGTTCCTTTCTGATCCTCTTTGCCATAGGGACCGTGTCCTTGTTCTCCTCACCCTGTGCCTTCTAGTCTAGGTTCTCCAGGTCCTAGTCCTGCTAGTCCCCTTGACCCATCAGGTCTTCTGGACCTGACTCTATAGTCATTACCCTCCTGGTTTGGATTGTTCTGGTCCTCCTGGCTCTGTTTTTATTCTCCTGATATTGCATCCACTAGGCCCTCTTCACCCTGTTTCTTCTTGTTTGGGTCACCCTGAGCCTGGCCATTTTAGCCCTGTTTCTCCTGGACACCCCTGTCCAGGCTCTTGGTCTTCCTGGCTCTGGTTGGCCTTGATACATCTGATCCTCCTCAATCTAGTCATGGTATCCTGGGTTCTGATTGCTCTGCTCTTCTTGATACTCTGGTCCCTAATTTCCAATGGTCCTGATATGCATGGCTCTCTATGCCCTTTTTCCAGTCCTACTAATCTTGATCTTTTTAGTTCACCTAATTTTCCTTGCTCTGTTCCTCCAGGTACTCTTGGCCCGGTTCCCCATGTCTTCCTAGTCCCTGTCCTGCTTAGCTTTGTCTCCAGGTCCTACAAATCATTATCTTCCAGGCCATAAGCCTATTGCTACATAGACTAGCTATCCTAGCTCTCATGGTATAGGTCACTCTGGTCTAGGTAGTCACAGGTAGGCCTTGTTGTCCTGTAGTCTATTTAGTCCTTGCCATCCTGGTTTAGGGATCTCCAGAGTCTGACCCTCATGGACCTTTTAATCCTGGTCCTGCTAGGCCTAGACTTCCTGGTCCTTTATATTACGCCTGGTGCTATCTAGCACCTCTTAGTCCTGCCTAGCCCATTCCTTCATAGCCTTCTGGGCCCTGTTCATTTTGCTTCTGGTCCTCTAGTCCTCCTTGATATATTCTCTGTGGTCCTGGTCCTCCTGTTCCTGGGCCTGCTTTGCCTTGTTCTCTTGACACTAGTCTTCTTGGGTCTTTCCACCTGGATCTGCTACTTCTGCCCTTCCTTGTTCTCTGGCCCTGGTCGGTACTCAGAGACCCTCCTAGCCCTCCTTGTCTTGCTGAGCCAGGTCACCCTGGTCCTCCTACCACTTGTCCTTCCGTTCTTTCTGGCCCTGGTTCTCCTGATCCCCTTGTTACTAATCATCTGTTGGTTTGACTGTATAATATCTGACTCATACCTTGTAGCGCTGTAGGTGCCTCCCCGGTCCACCGCGGAACGTTCCGATTGAGTGGAGGGAGCAACACACACCGGAAGGCAGGCAATCTGCAATTCCGGCCAGCCATTCCGGTCAGACAGGTAGCATTTCAGCCGGAAGCATATAAGGGATGGTAGGCGCGAGGCGCAGCGGACGCGCCTGTGACTGAATTCCTTGCAGGCTGACCTTAGCAGCAACAACGTGAGCGCCTGGTAAAGGGCTCCGCTTTTATGATTTTTACTTAGAAAAGTTATATGTTTTAATTTGTGAACGGCATTCTGATCGCTATCACATTGCTAACTTCATTGCACAGACTCATGATTAATGTGGATGTTGATTGTAATCACAGTAATACCCCATTAACTCGCACAGATATCTGGTAATCTGTTGGTTTGACTGTATAATATCTGACTCATACCTTGTAGCGCTGTAGGTGCCTCCCCGGTCCACCGCGGAACGTTCCGATTGAGTGGAGGGAGCAACACCCACCGGAAGGCAGGCAATCTGCACTTCCGGCCAGCCATTGCGGTCAGACAGGTAGCATTTCAGCCGGAAGCATATAAGGGATGGTAGGCGCGACGCGCAGCGGGCGCGCCGCTGGCGCGCCAAAGGCGCGCCTAAGGCAAGCCCGTCTGCGCCCGTCCGCGCCTGGCCGTTGCCAGTGGCCAGCACCCCTGCCTGTGCTTCCCTTAATCTGCATTTAAACATCTCTACATCCTTAACCTACTCCAACGCTGAACTTAAGGATATTAGATTTCGAAGTCACCTTATAAATCCCTCTATTCATTCGTGCACATTCCCAGCTCTCCTTGAAGGTCCGGTTTCTTGCAGACATTGTAAATTCCAGTGCTCAGTTCATAATGATATCTCTATAATAACAATTCCTTCTCGACTAAAGCCAGTAAGTCTGCTGCAAACATCTATGCCAAGCTGGAACTGCTTTCTGGCAAATGTGAGATCATTACCTAAACATGCCACCAATATCTGGGATTTGCTATCTTCTACCCTTCCCCACATCGGGTTTTTAACAGAGACCTGGACAAAATCCCACTCTAATCCTGATATTGCTATCGCTCTTCCTGAGGGCTATAATATCCAAAGACAAGATAGGCCTCTCAGGGCAGGCGGAGGATTAGCAATATTATTTAAGGACACTGTTAAAGTTACAATTATCGAACAACATTGTACTGACATGATGGAGATACTGATCTTCAGAATGGACTTGCATCCTCAACTAAGCTGGAAGGGTGCCTTGGTCTACCGACCCCCGGGGCCCTTATCCAACTTTTCATGTCGTTTACTGGAACTAGTTTCTCCACATGTGATTTCCACCAACAATTTTCTACTACTCGGGGACTTCAATGTTCAGGGAGAAAACCTCAATAACAAGGAAACCCTCTCCCTATTAAATGATCTATCCACCTTAAATTTAAGGAAAATAAACACCGATGTGACGCATCAGGCCGGACATATGCTAGACCTTATTTTAACCAACTCCTCGAATATCCACTATAACACAACGACCCATCTTGATTGGTCAGATCATCATCTGATAGACTTTTCGGTCCAGAGTCAACAAACATTAGGAGGTTCTAAAACTAGATCCATAAGAACATTTAGGCAATGGCATAAAATTACTCCTCAATCCTTTCAGGATTCCTTCATTCCCCCACATTACGATAAATCTGACAGCTTAGAGGAACAATTAGTATCCTTGAATACTAACATTATGGCAGCCATAAATGATCTAGCCCCTTCTAAATCTCAATTAAACCCTAACAAACGGGCACAGACTCCATGGTACTCATCCTCTCTGAAAACAGAGAAATGTCAATGTAGAAAGTTGGAACGTACCTGGCGCCTCTCACATAATCAAGCTGATAAAGTTCTATTTAGAAAGGCATTGAAGGCCTATCACAAAAATCTAAAGCATGCTCGAAAACTATATATTGCTACTCAGATTGATAATGCTGAAAACTCCTCCCGCATGCTTTACCAAATCCTAAATACATTCACCAACCCCAAAGCATGCAATACTGAGGTAGCCCCCACACAACTCCTATGTGATAACATTGCAAATTATCTAGTTCAGAAGATAGAAAAAATCTACCAAAAAATTACTTCGACTTCCGCCCCCTGTTCTAGTCCGCTTATAAATTCAATCCCCACTAAAATTCCACTACAAACACTAGACACCTTCCCTATATGCACCAATCGGGAAGTTGACGCTCTTCTAAAAAGTACTAAATCAGGCTCACCCTCAGATCTTATGCCAGCTAAAATTGCTGCCACTTTGTCAACCTCTCTTGCAAAATCTATTTGCACTATCCTCAATAAATCCCTGGCTGAAGGTGTCCTCACAACCGAGTGGAAAGCTGCTCAGGTTGTTCCCATAAAGAAAAACCCCAAGTTGTCACCAGAGGAAATTACCAACTATCGACCTATTTCTTTGCTCCCCCTCTACAGCAAACTTCTCGAAAAACATGTTAATAAACACCTCTCTGAATTTATAGAAGATACCCAATGCCTAGATGTATCACAGTCTGGATTCCGCCCAAAACATAGCACCGAAACAACGTTGGTGGAGGTCATAGACAATATCCGAATGGCAGCAGACAAAGGTCAAGCAGTGATGTTGGTCCTACTTGACCTGTCGGCTGCCTTCGACACCATATCCCATCAGGTTCTTATTACCCGCCTCAAGGAGATAGGTGTTGGGGGTAAAGCGCTGAGTTGGTTAATCGATTTCCTTACAAACAGGACCCAAACAGTTACTCTTGGTTCCTATCGTTCTCAAACCACCTACATTAACAAGGGGGTTCCACAGGTCTCTTGTTTGAGCCCCACATTATTCAACATCTATGTGACCCCCTTGGCAGAACACCTCAGAAGGCTTGGATTCCTCCCCATATCTTATGCAGATGACACGCAACTTTTGCTGTCATTTGATAAATCAAATCCACACACTCAAGATACCTTCTCTGAGGGAATGAAGGGTATTGCGCACTGGATGAGGGAGAATTTCCTTCAATTAAATACTGATAAATCGGAAATAATGCTGTTTGGAGAGACCAAACTAATATGGTCCCCTAGTTGGTGGCCAGAGGAGCTAGGCTCTGCTCCATCCCCCAATGATATAGTAAAAGATCTAGGAGGGCGTATTGATCAGGATCTAACTCTGGAAGATCATGTAAACACTACAGCCAGTACCTGCTTCCACACTCTTCGCATTTTGAGAAGGGTTTGTCCCTTTCTTTCTCTAACCACTCGTAAAACTCTTGTTCAATCGTTGATTATCAGTAGATTGGATTACTGCAATGCTCTATTGATTGCAGCCAAAGAAAAATCCTTAAATAAACTACAGGTTGTTCAGAACGCTGCAGCCCGTTTGGTCAACAATGCACTTCCCAGGACCCCTTCAGCTCCTCTGCTCCATGACCTTCACAGGCTCCCTATAAGAAAGAGAATCAGGTTTAAAATCTGTTGTATGGTCTTCAAATCTTTACACAATTTAGGCCCTGGCTATCTGACTCATAAATTAGTCAGATATTCTCCTACCAGAATGTTAAGATCGAGTCATCTCGCATATTTATGCACTCCCCGTATCAAACTGGCGCGGATGGGAGGGAAGTCGTTCTCTCACCTTGCCCCACGATACTGAAATCTCCTCCCGCTACAACTACGTCAGTGCACCAACCTACTAGTCTTCAGGAAACTGCTGAAAACAGAGCTTTTTTAATCTCACTTGCTTGGTGGTCAATGGCTGTCTCAGCGCAGAGATACCCCGTATGGGGTGATTCAGGCGCTATATAAAACCCATAAATAAATAAATAAATAAATCCTGGTCCTCCTGATCCTTCTCACTATGGTCCCAATATCTCTAATGCTGTTCCTCCTTGTCCTATCCTCCTCATCTGTTTGTTTCTGGTCCTCTCTGGCCTTGGTCATCCTGGTACTGGTGAGTGAGGTCTCCCTGGTACTGGTCCTTTTCGCCCTGGTCCTCATGGATCTGGTCACCCTGTCCCTCTTTGTAGTGTACCTTGCCTTTATATTCCAACCAGTCTTCATTCTCCTCCTATCATTCTTCTTCCTTCATTCTCCAGTTCCCCTCCACATTGACTTTAGTCAGACACAGCCTCCTAGTCTGTCACTCAGATTTTTATTTGTGTTTTTGTAGGCTTCCAGATTTGCTGAGGCAAAGCTGCCAACACCAAAAATGAGGGCCCAGTCGAGAAAAGACCCAGTCAACTTAAAACACTGCTTAACATGTAAAAAACAAAACTACAATTCCTAAGACACATGAAATAAAGTGACTAAATGCAAGTGAGTAAAATGCCTGTGATTGAAGGAGCTACTCGTGACATGGGACCACTAAGCATCCATGTCTGAAAGCCACTTGTCTGGGAAAATAGTAAGGAACATAGTGCCAGCTGAATGAATAGACTCTTCCCTCATCAATTACCCAGAAGCTGTGCTTACCCATTCTCTGCGTTCACCTGCTCATTTCCATACAAGTCCCATTACTGCACCTCATGCAAGTGCCCTCAAAGCTCTGCGTCCCTAGCACTAATTTTCTTAAGCAAGGGCCCCTCCTTCTGTGGCTCTGATACCACTTGTCTCTCTGCAACAATACCTCTCTGCCACTGTTGTGTTGCCAAGTCTGTGATACTAAACAAGCAGAATCCTCTTTAAAAAGAAGCCCCAAACAAGCACAATTTCTCCCATAAGAATCCCAAATTGCATCCTGCCATCAAAAATAGGCAAACATTTATGTAACACAGATTAAAACACAGGGCCTGATTTAGAGTTCGGCGGATAGGTTACGCCGTCACAATTGCGAAGGATATCCCTTTCACTGTATTAAAAGTGTTATAGCCAATGGCACTTGTAATTCGGCAGATTGGATATTCGTCATGGTTGTGATGGAGTAACATGTCTGCCAAACTCTAAATCTGGTTAATACTCTTTAATCCTGTATATATAGCATTAAAGAGTCATATGCAGTCACCCTAATGTTCCCAGACTGCAGTTCAAAATATAAGTGTGCCATAACCTGAAGGTTTTGTGGCAGAAGTTTGATTTATACATTTATTTTTTAATTCTGCATCACACAAACATAATTCATGCACTTACTTACTCTTGTACATACTCTTGTATGTGTGTATGCACTCTCTTTTAAAGTGCATCATACCGTCCTGCACTCCTTTTACAAGATGGCCACCATGCTGCTGTTATTTGGAGTCATTTTTATGTTCCTGCCTGGCTAAATAAAGATCACCTTCACACTATTTATCTGGCTGCTGGTCAAATAGTACAAAATTTCTGCTATTTAGCCAGTGGCCGGAAAATCAGATATTAAGCCGCCACTCGCTAAATAGCAGGTGATTGTGTGCTGTTCTATTAACTACTTGGTAAATAGCAGAAATATGTACTGTTTGTCTGGTTGCCCGATAATAGCCACTTTGTTTAGAAAAATATGCCCCATTGGAGTTGAAAATCTACACCCATTGGGACAATATTTTTGGCAACAACATGTTCTCCAGACAAAAGTTTTGCTAACCATATTCGGGCATGGATTGCAATATGACTAATTAACCTTCAAGGATGCAAATTGCTTTTGAATGTCTTTGCTCAAGGGGAGTCCCCAGATGTCTCATTCTTTATGCATGACTCGGGGTGGGAGGTATGGAAGGTGATATAATGAATACTACTGTGACACAGATATCTTGATGATAGCTTTGATACATTTACTCTTAACAGCCTCCTGAAAGAGTTGAATAATCTGTGCCTGAACTATATAGCGCTGCATCTCGCTTGGAATAGAACATCTTAGCTCAATGAATACACATTTGTTGGGTGGGCTGCAGAGGAGAATGCCAAGAGAACATGTTTTTATTAATCACACCAGCTTTGACATAGAGGTAAATGGAGATATTTAGATTTCTTGTTTAATTCTATATATTTTTTACATTTTTTGCATTTACCCTTCAGAAAATGTCCTCATGTTTGTCAAAAAGAATTCAAAACCGTTCATCTAATCAATCATCTGCTCTCCCCAATTAACATGTTTAACATCTGCTAAACACCGCCAGCGTCTGCCGTGTCATCAGATCACAATAGAGCCCAAGGCTAATTATTTTCTCCACATTTGCTCTAGATGCAGAATGACAGTAATGGATTTGAAATGACTGTTGTGCGTGTTATAATGGGAATGATTGCAGATAATGAAGGTGCATATGGCTCCTGCAGTTGTGTCTGCTCTCCCGGCAGTAATGGGCAGTATTAGGCAATCAGCGAGCACCCATCCATTCTGAGAGTGGAAATACTCCACCCACATCATGTGGTGACGCACCAGGCACGATAACTTTTCCTACGAGGCTCTATTAAAATCTTATGTTCATATAAAGTATTTGTTTGCTCTAAAATTGCTGTACAAAAACTCCAGTTTTCTGCTCATGGTAGAGACTTCAAACTACGTTTTCAACACTGTTGACTATGAGCGAGTGTGAGGTAAGACATTTCAGCTGCAGCCGGCCCATTGGGGCTGAGGTGCCACACCCCCACCTTTTCCCCCTCATGAACAGGGTCTGTCAGGCTGAACAAAGGTCAGGCTGAGGAACTCACAGCTTCTGTGGGCGGGACCTTCTCCGCTCAGCAAAGGTCCCTGAGGCCCTCTCCTCAGTGACGAGGGGTAGCGTCACTGATTGCCTTGCACCTGGGTGCTTCAGTTTAAAGCCCTGAAGCATCCAGGGTCGAGTGTCAATCAGTGACACTTCATCATACAGTGGGGTGGGGTCAGCAGTCTCACCGACCCCATCCCACTCTGTGATGACGTTGGGACTGCTTTCTTCCATCGAGGGAAGGCAGAAGTCCCAATCCCCCTGGGACCTCCACGTCAGGGCTCCAGGTACGTGTGTGGTTTTTTTAAAATTAATGTTTGATGTGTGCGTGCGTGAGTGTATGAATGTTTGGTAATGAGTGTTGGGAATGGATATGTTTGTGTGTGTGCGCGCACATGTGAATGCATGGCTGTGAGTGTGTATGTGTGTGTGTGCCTGTGTGTCCAGTCCATCCCCCTCCCTCCTAAAATTACTGGCCGCCATTGCAGGTCAGTATAAACCTTTATTCCAGCATAGGTTTTGTAACTCGGCAGGTATCCAGGGCCTGACTGGAAACCGAAATCAGCTCTAGCAAAATGATCAAACGAGCTGCAAATTGCTTTATCTGTTGAACAGAGCGAGCAAGCCTCTGTGTCTTGTATGCGTGTAGGGGGCCGGGTCGGACTGGAGAACCAAAAGCAGTTCTGACAAAAATGCTCTACCTAGTCCAGCTCCCTTCATGTCTTTGTGCTATCTCTCATTTTCCATCCATTTTCTCTCTCTTCTCCCTTCTTTATGGCTTTCTCACTACCTTGAAGCCTCCCCTGTTTCTGCTGCAATTAACTTAGCAGAACTGGGGGAAAAGACAGAGTCACAAAGAACCGCCCTTGGCCTTCACAACTGTCCTCAAAGGGCCCCAGCCCACCGGGGAAATGCCACCTGGAGGAATAAATGGCCTGCCCAGCCCTGGTAGGAGGTATTCGCCTATGAAGGTGTTTTAGAAAACATGGGTCCAAACAATGCAAATTGAGGGACACTTCTTCAAATATAATAGCTAAGCACTTTCATGACTGGATTATGGAAGCCAATTCAGCCCTGAAAGCAGCCCCCATCTTACATCCCCCTGAGCAACTGCCAGAGTCGAAAGGGCCACTCCATATCATAGCACCATACAACTGACCTCTGTACATCATTATTTTCTTTCTCCATTTATATTAATTCAACAGTTTCTCCTTGATCCCCAATTGATCAAGGGGAAGAATGGAGCAAAGAAAAAAAGTCAGCAAATTGTAGTAGGGTACCCTTCGTATGCTCTTAAGCATGAAATGTCACTACATAGAACATTTTTATAAAATCTTATTTTTTTTGCACTCCGACAAAAACAGCTTAACTCTCCATCATCACACGGTTTGCCCCCTGAATATCGAACCCATAATATCAGTGGGACAGTATATCGAGGAAAAATATATATCAACGAGTAAGTCATTTTAGATTTTCTATACCTAATCCCACATATATGTACCTATGCAGTACATGTATATTCAGGGTGGATGGAGTTAGGAATAGTACACTTATACTTCCCTGTATACACTCACCTGTCGTGTTACTTCTGGGTTTGCCAGAGCAGATTTGATGACATCTCCCACAATGCCTGAGTCAGCAGCAAAGTGGGTGATGGTTACACTATTACACAATGTTCACACCATCACTCATTGCTGAAAAACCATGGTAAGGAGGACAGAATCTGCATGCTTTCCTTACTTTGCAATATATTTATATTCTCTACTAAGCATCTCATTGTTTCATATTAAACCATAGCCATTGTAAATGGCCATTTAAGATCCAATGAGAGCTGTACATGAAATATCTGACATTGGCTTGTTGACTTTTCCGTACCCTGGTCTCATTGTAACCTTCACTAATCGCAAGGAAAGGTTGTCACGACCACATGCATTTCACCCATGACTGAGCAATTTTGCACTGCAATTTGCATTGATGACCGAGTGTCAATTGTCATTTCCATTTGTTGCAAATGCGGCACTTGCACTGAATGATCAGTTCAATTATCATTTGACAATAGTTAGTAAGGCAAACAAAAGGGTAAAAATTGATGATTCATGGTTCAAAATTCCAGTCAGTGATGCATTGCGACCCAACCTCTAGGGTAATCTATTCAAACTGGCCCTCAGTTCTTTGTGTTGATACTTCTATCACTGCTCTGATGGATTCCAGTACATGTGCCCACAGCTTTGGAAAAGTACTCCTACACTTCTGTAGTTCAGTGTTGGAATCTGATTTTGGAAGGTGACCCCTAAAACTATCTGCCTCCTCTCCTGTGTATTTGTGCATCATTAACACCTATGTGCTTGTGCAATTCAAATTATCAAATCCTGATGGGGCCTTTTTATCTTTTGAAGTTGATAAATTCCATGGCCATAAATTGGGTGTTCTAGTATCACCTGTAATTTGCAGCTATTAAACACCAGTGGCGGCCCATGCAGGAAAGCGTGGTGGGGGCGGGGCAGAGATGGGAGGTTGAAGTGACAAATGACGGAAAAGTGAAAATGAAATAAATAAATAAAACCACTTACCTTGCACTCGCCGCATCACCGTCATGTGTCACTTCCACCCTCCACCTTCCCGCCCCTCCCCCGTGTCCCCCCCGCACTACCGCCTCACCTCCCACCACGTTAACCTGCACGGGCAGCCACTGTCAAACACAAGAGTTGATAAAAAGTTGCTTATACCCCACATGATCCATCAAAGAATCTATATGATCTTGCTCACGAAGACGAGTTCCACCACAAATACCGGCCTAGCAGTCTACAGATACCTCTGGACTACCATGGAATACTGTTTAATGATCAAGGGAGAACCAATTTGGCCCAAACACATTACAAACATCCCTTCGCTAGGATCAAAGAAGAAACAGATTAGTAAGTGTTTTACAATTTTCCATTTACGTTTTGTTGTGGGATAGGTATTTGCCTCTCTTATTTTATTTGTCTCGGTGCAGAGTGCTATCTGCGTAGATAGGCATCAGGATGCCCCACATGGGTGTAGTTAGCTCTGTACAAATGCTACAGTTGAATATGCTATCTGACATGCAAACAATGTTTCTATTTACTGTTTACATCCTCAGATTGAATACTATTTTATAAAATCTTCCTCTATATTTCTAAGACCATGCGAGAAAATCTGAACTTAAAACTAGCGACTGTGCTGTCTCCTTTATTTCGAATGATCCTCTCCTTCCCCTCCATGCTGTACATGCCTTACTCTCTCTGAGTGTAGCCTCCTCTAAGATGCATGCCTGTCTGTGTTGCTCTCTTATATGGTATTTCTGCAAAATGCCCACACCTCACCTCATAGATCACGACCTTCTTTTTTTTAAATTAGGTTAATGTATCCTACCAATACCTTATCTGTTCTCACCTACTAATACATCCCACCAATCATTTGCATGAATTCACATATACCCAATTAATGACCACATCTAAATCCTCTTAATTTAATCTATCACAGAGAAACTGAAGTAAATGCATGGAATGGTTCCCTTGAGAGCACAAAATTAGTCCCAATAACATGCAAACAATAATCCACATTAGCCAATAACTAATGCTTTAACCACTAACCTTGTGTTCCCGCTCGCTACCTGTCAAAAGCACTTCAACACCTCATCAGGGGTGATAAGTGCTAAATGAATGCAATTTCCAATACAATCCAGCAACAGATAGAGCTCTTGCTTTTTATACAGACATGCCAAAAATATACTACTGTTAGATTCTCATAATGGCATTCCCTTTTCCTGTGTGTTTCGAAGCTTAATTAGAAGTGCTTAATTAAAAGTGATTTATCCTAGGCTGCAGGGGCTAGATATTTACTTATTCATGACACTTAGTTTGAAGTCAATTTCCCCTGTACATGTCAGTAGCAGTGGGATTGGGTCCACTGGCTGTAGAGTAACTACCGTTATACAAAACATTTAATTTGACCCCACAGAATTGCCAGTATGATATCTCTCTATAAAAACTGTATTCCTTTTGCAGACTTCTAGGCCTCACAGTAATGTTTATGCTTCTTGGTCAGCCTTCAAGTTTATGTTCAGTGGCTTTTGGCCATTTTTCATTCATAGTCCTGGCAAGATCACTCCTCTTCCTTCAGTTTATCCTTTAGCTCCGATTCTTGTTTTTTGCTTCTGGTCCTTATTAAATTCTTATCTTGTGTTTGAAACTCAGCGTTTGGGTACTCCTCACCCTGTAGCCATTTGTGAGACTTCTCCACCTGCAGTTTGAGCTTTGTGGTCTCCCGTATTATCCAAGATGAGGATTTAAGTTTCTGCAGGGACTTTAGTGCCTGCTTATTCTGGTGGCTTCAAATCTTCCTCCTGGCTTCCGAAAGCTGCCTTAATGTTAAGCTGTAATAAGCTCCCTTCACGTGGAACACAGAATGAGCGCACACCAAGTTAATTTTCTTGAGTGCACGCGCCCTTACAGTAACCTAATTTCTTTCCAATCAGAAAATCAAATAAGAGAAGGGAGATATAAAATACAACCCCTGCCATCCAGCATGTGGCCTCAAAAAACTTAGAACAACAGGGTGACTAAACTAAAGTTTCATATTCCATAGTGGTGTTTTTCAAAATAGGCGGCCCCTTACTGATAAGATTTGAAATTGTTTCATCTGTCTTTTATTCACCAAGATTGCAGCAAGCGAATATTTAAAGCAAGTAAGTATCAATGTCCAAGGTCTTCAATCGAAAAGGGTGCATTGCGTCTGCATCCCATCAAACTAGCATCAGTGCCACAATGTGCACACCTTTGTTTATAGCAGTTCTGTCTGGTCTCCTACTCAATCCTATTCCTTGGAGGAAATAAGGTGGATCTAGCTGGACCTGGTTGATAATACTAAGCCGGATCTGGGATCAGGGTGGGTCTCAGTGAAATATACTTATTTTGTTCCGGTTTAATATGCAGAACACATTCAACAGCGCCTGCATGTTATTTGCTTTCTGTTTAGAGCAGCAGCCTACAGTGGGTATAGGGAGTTTCATATTTTAAATTCTAGCTGGACCCAACACAAAAGCCTCACTTAAATGGCCACAAGCTCCCCATTTATTCGAGTCTAATTCTGTCTGGAAGCTATCTGAATCCGCTTGTTATCACTTCACTATGATTTAGAGTTCGGTTTTCAACTTTGTTCAACCCCTATATGTAACAGATATGTAACAGATATGTAACAGATATGCATGCAATGGTAAGAATATCAGACGTATCCGTCTTTATGAGTAACAAGACATAAAAAATTAAACCACTAAGTAATTAAGTTTTATTGTTTCACTTCTCCTTTAGTGCTGTCCATCTCATTGTACACACACATATTACTCAGAGACATTGAATCATACAAGTGTGTCAATCAATGAACAAGAAATGTTACATGAGATAGTCAATAAATCAATAAAAACATTTATAGAGCGCGCTACTCACCCGTGAGGGTCTCAAGGCGCTGCGGGGGGGGGGGAGAGAAGCAGCTACTGATCGAACAGCCAGGTCTTAAGAAGTCTCCTGAAGGTCAGCAGGTCCTGGGTCTGTCGCAGGTGGATGGGGAGGGTGTTCCATGTCTTGGCAGCGAGGTGGGAGAATGATCTGCCGCTGGTGGTCGTTCGGCGGATGCGTGGGATGGTGGCGAGGGCGAGGTCAGAGGAGCGAAGCTGGCGGTTCGGGGTGTAGAGTGAGTCGTTCATTGAGGTATGCTGGTCCGGCGTTGTGGAGTGCTTTGTGGGTGTGGGTGAGGAGCTTGAAGGTGATCCTCTTGTTGACGGGGAGCCAGTGCAGGTCTCTCAGGTTGGCGGTGATGTGGCGAGGGATTCCGAGGATGAGGTGTGCGGAGGCGTTTTGTATGAGTTGGAGTCTTTTCTGGAGTTTGGTTGTGGTTCACGCGTAGAGGGTATTGCCGTAGTCCAGCCTGCTGCTGACAAAGGCTTGGGTGACCGTCCTTCTGATTTCGGTGGGGATCCATCGGTAGATCTTGCGGAGACAGCGTTGACTTGCTGAGTCATGGAGAGCGTTGAATCCAGGATGAATCCCAGGTTGCATGCGTGGTTGGTGGGTGTCGGGGCCGCTCCCAACGTGGACGGCCACCAGGAGTCATCCCATGCAGAGGGGGTGGAGCCGAGGATGAGGACCTCCGTCTTGTCAGAGTTCAGTTTCAGACAGCTGGTCTTCATCCACTCTGCGACTTCCTTCATTCCCTCATGGAGGTTGGATTTGGCAGTGGCCAGGTCCTTGGTGAGGTAGAGGATCAGCTGGGTGTCCTCGGCGTACGAGATGATGTTTAGGTGGTGCGCTAGGACGATGTTGGTGAGTGGTGCCATGTAGATGTTGAAAAGGGTCGGGCTGAGAGACGATCCTTGGGGTACGCCGCAGGTGATCATGGTGGCTTCGGATCTGAATGGAGGGAGACGGACTCTCTGGGTTCTGTCGATGAGGAAGGAGGTGATCCAGTTCAGGGTCTTGTCACGGATCCCTGCGTCGTGGAGGCGTCTGTGTAGAGTGTGGTGGCAGACGGTGTTGAAGGCGGCCTAGAGGTCCAGGAGAATAAGGTCCACAGTTTTGCCGCTGTCCAGCAGGGTCCTGATGTCGTCGGGGGTGGCGATGAGGGTGGTTTAGTTGTCTGTTGGCGGTCTTCTCAATGACTTTCGCCGGGAAGGGGAGCAGGGAGATGGGTCGAAAGTTCTTGAGATCCTTTGGGTCCGCCTTAGGTTTCTTGAGAAGGGCGTTGATCTCGCCGTGTTTCCAGCCCTCCGAAAGGTGGTTGTCTCGAAGGAGCTGTTGATGATCTTTCGGAGTTGGGGTGCGATGATGGAGCTTGCTTTGTTGAAGATGTGGTGGGGGCAGGGGTCGGAAGTAGAGCCGGAGTGGATGGGTTTCAGGATTTTGATGGTGTCTTCGTCGTTGACGTGGTTCTAGGAGAGATAGGGAGAGTTACAAGGTGTAGGACCCACATATCATCCATACTGGTAGGCAAAATGTGTGGGAACAGATTTGGCCGGAGAAACAGAAAGTCAGGCTTTAAAACATGGCACAGTGGTTGGGACTGGTTGTAAAAATAAGGGTTTATTAGTACCCAAAGGAACCCTTTTAAAACAACCTTAGACTAAAGAAAGATGAAGAAAAATAAATACAGTTGTAAACCTATGCCTTGCAGTGTGCATGCAGCTCCAGTTCACAGCTTACAGTGCTATATTAGAAGCAAATACCAAAGGATCTCTGTGACAAAAGCATTGTCCCACTGAGTTATCCACGTCAAATGCCGATCTGCGATCTGCATATTTACTAGTTGTGCTTGTAAGTGGTTTAACCACTTGAGTTATATTACAGTTATTATTATCCCCTGAAAATTGCTGTGCACACAAATATCTCTGCAGCAAGTTCTTTAATCCCATAAAATATTTTAAAAGGCAGTCTGTTTGTGACCAAGCCAGTCACATTTCTTCTTGTTGCCAGCTATTTGCAGCAACGTTTTAAAAAAAGAATGCAGAAGCTGGCTGTCGTGCTCTGCTTTTCATGACTCGTGTCCTCGTGCCCCCAGCACATTTGCTGCCACACCCTTATTCCCAATTTAGGAGAACCTGGAGTACTTTTTTCCATTTCCGGCCTTGATCATATTTGTCTATTTCACAATTCCCTATTGCGCCATATTTGAGTGTTTCAAAAGTGCAACTGCAATGTCCTAATGCATGAATAATTATTATAGCTATTTAAGGGGGTAAACATTTTAACATATTTACTTCAACGTAACTGCTAACATGTTTCACTCTGGTGGTCGTCAGAGGAGGTCTGCAGTGTAAGCAGTTACATTTTCATATAGCATGATTTATTAGTGCCTCTTGAAGTGACAGAACTGTGAAATGCATGAGGCCCACAATGGAAAGGGAGACCAGAATGAGATGCAGGGTGAGTAGAGACAGGTTACACGCCTGATTGAGATTAATGCTGGTTTGTTGGAGAGTGGCTAAAACACATTTTTTTAAATAAAATGCAGCGTTCAGAATATTACAGAATTCATAAATTTGCCAGTCGATGCTTACTCCAAGTGTCTTAAACAAAATCAATAACACTCAAGGATATTAACAACTGTCATTTGTGGTATAAAATCCATACATAAACATGATTAATATCAATAATAATAATGCCAAAACAGTTAATAATAAAGACATTAATAATAATTATAATAATACATGTCACGGCCACTCTAGAAGTTTGCTGGGCCTGGTGAGCGTGTCTCAGGTTGTTTTGTCCTTTTTTCTTTACTGTGTAAGAACCATTCATGTGCATCAAACTTGAAAAGCTCAATTTGCTCTGGGATACTGTAAACATATATTGTCATTGCCATTTGTATGACACATTCCTGACAATTGCCTGGGTCTGTGGCACTGCTACTTTAAAGATATTTACCAGGACATATCATGATGGTTTGGTACAGCAATTGGTTAGCTGATTAAATTGTATGTCCAACGTCAATGTATTTCATTTATTGATTTGCAGGTTATGTAAAGCACTATAGACCACAAGGATTCAACACAGAGCTCCAGTGCGGGATCGGGAGACATCAGAAACAAATCATAAGTAACTCTGAGGATATAATGTAAATGCACATATTGCGGAGTAAAACTCCACAGGTGAACATATACACAGTCCATCCAAAGGTAGATACACCTTGCTTGATCCAAAGGTAGATAAACCTTGCTTGAAAGACTACAATATATGTCAATTTGGTGATGGGAAAAGGTGCATACTATGGTCTCTCCTGAACTCTAGAAAGTATTTTCCCAGTTTCAGTAGCAGGGTAGGGAGGTCCTCGGGGAGGATCCCTGAAGGTGGAAATATTACTTAAAACGTAGATGGCTAAGGAGCAAACAGACTAACAGAGACTGATCATTGGCATTGTTAGAAAGTCATCCTTTTGCCCTGTTCACCCCCATTTGTTGCTGAATGATAATGGTGGTAAATTACTCGGATTGTACCGTGAGCTCTGCTAACCAAGCCCAGGACCCGTGCTATGTTTAAAAATGTACATGTAATAGGGTACACTTAAAATTGACAATTAGAGATCCTATAAGTCCCTAGTAGATAATAGGGCATGGGATGCAACCTACCTGTAGGTCCCTAGTATATAATGGGGATGGAGATTTAGCAGTCCAGCAGATTATATGCACATGCATGTATGCACAGCTGTGTACATGCTGTCCTTTTAAAGGCAGCCCTGCCTTGCAGAAATCTTTCTAAGTGTGAAGGTAAAATTTTGACCGAGGCTTCTCGCTTAGTCTATCCGACCAGGGCTCCATCACGGTCGGTCTCAAACTTTGACTTTGTCCCGGTCAAACGCGACCAGATGCCTCAAAGTGACGCTATATGCTTTTAAACACTAGAAAGTGTTAATCCCTTAAAAATTCATATCTCCAGTTCTCTACATTGGATTTTTGTCGTTTTGGTGTCTATTTTTTCATAAAAATATAACCTATTTGTATAATTTGGTGTGGGATTTTATTGTGTTTGGTGTGATGCCTATTTACTGTATTGGTGTTTTTAAATGCTTTACAATCTGGTCTCCTAAATTAGGCCTGACTGCTCACTGCCAGCTACCAAGAGTTGAGCAAGGGACTCATTTATTGAGACCTTTACTGGACCTTACACTGCATCAGTTGTCTTATTGCTAGTGATAGGTGCATACTTACCCCTACTAATAACCCACTTTTTAACAGGCACTGCCATGGATGATAGGAATAGAATAGTTTTGACCAATTACCTGGCACATGACAGGGGCAGACTTGTGTATAGTACATTGTGTTTTGAAGTGGTTGCTGCTTTTGAGAAGTAGCTAATGTGGTGATCTGAGCACTGGTATGATGTGATCTTTGCCTCATTGGCTGCAAATGAGCCTTGATGCTTGATTTATAATATTTCCAGTTTTTTTAGCATCTTCTTAGAGAGCCCAATTATGATGCCGTTACAATTATCCAGGTGAGATAAAACCATATCTAGGATTGGCACGGTTTGGGGGGAAAGGAATAATTGGTGATTAGTGTCTTGTGCAGTGTGAAGGTGAGGCTGCCTTTAAATGTAATGCTCAGACTGTGAACCTTTTGGAGGTGGACCCTGTTAGAAAGTCATTCTCTTTGCCCTGATACTGGTGGACTGATACTGGTGATAACTGACTCTGTGCCCTGAGCTCTGCTAACCAGGCCCAGGGCTAGTGCTCTAATGAAAAAGTGCATGGTAAATAGGTATAATAGCAATTGGCAATGACAGACCCCTGTAAGTCCCTCGTATATAATAAGGCAAGGGGGATTCAAATTACCGATAAGTCCCTAGTATATAATAGGGCAGGGAGGTTTAAAGGACCAGTACATTTCCTGCACTGGAGTGTGCACTGCTGTGTTTCCTGCTGTGATTTTTTACGGCAGCCCTTCTATACAAATGTCTTTGAAAGTAAAATTTTATGCAAATTCAACTTTGGAATTAAAAGTACTTCCAAAGTGGTAATCTGCCTTATTTTTACATATATGCCACCCCTAAAATCTCCCCTAGGTGCCCCAGGGATGGGATACCATGTAACTATAAGCAGGGACATTATAAAATATTTTTTATATGCCATGGTAAGGGAAACACTGACAATTCGGATTTCCACATTGTGGATACTTAGCTCCATAGGCTATCATTGGACTATTTTATTTAAGAATAAATATTTCTAGGAAGGAGCTCAAAATATCATTCAAGAACTTAAAAGATTAGCAATGATAAATCCAACAACTTGTCACTGTTAAATTGATCATAACTAGTACCGAAAACAAGTTATAGAATTTTCTTTTCTGTGAGTCAAAATCCAGACTTATAGCAGCCTCTCCTTATAGGTCAGCCTTAACAGGCTTAGCCAAGCTGCTTTGATGAGGTGATAAGTGGTCTGCATAGAGCTGGTGGGCAGCTCTGCAGCTGCAGAAAACAGGCCAGGTCGGGGGCTGGGTAAATCAAACTGGGGTTCAAAGAGTGCAGGACAGTAAAGAATGCCAGCCAGGCCTACCCCCTTTTCCTGAACCCCTAGCCACATGGCAGCCCAGGAATGGAATTTGCAGAAGGTCTGGATGAGGCGTTTTAATGGAAATGAGCCACACCAGTAGGTTGGTTAACCCAGGTCTTACATTTCTGGAAAGGAGTTCTCCATTTTGAATTTTAAATTGCTGTGCTTTGTTGGACAAGAATATGCCAGACTTTTGAAGAAGCTGTCATGCTTTTGGGTGGCACCCTGCATCTCATGGGACGGGGTGCCCCCCTACTTGTCGCCCCAGACCATTGAATAAATATGTGAGAGCTGCATAGCAAGTCAGATTCACTACCTGAAACTACAAGGAGAAGAATGAGTGCCCTGCTGGAACCCTGGTCTATACCCCAAAGGATTGCAAACTGAAAGACTGCTTCTGCTACACACCTGGAACTACAGCTCTGAGGACTTTGCCTTGCTTCAAAAAGGATTAAGGATTCAACTACCTGAAGGCAACAGGTTTACAGAGCTTCCCTGCACCATCTCCCTCAAGGAATGCCCAACCTGGTGTACGTCCAGTGGACTGTTAAGGATTTGGCCAGCTGCATTGTGGGAGTATTAGTCCCAAGCTTCCAAGGACTACCTCAGAGTTTCTAGACCCTTGGATTTGTGTTTTGGACACTTTGAACCTTCAAGGGAAACTTCAGAAGTTCCAGAAGATTGGATCAACTTTTGGAAAAAGCTCCATAAGTGGACTTACCCAACGTTGAAAGTCAAGCCAGCTACCTTCAACTGCGACCTGCCCTGGATTTCAGCTTCACCTCCCTGAAAGCTTCTGAGTTCCAGAATTCCAGGATTTTCCATGTCTCGCAGAGAAGCAATCTGATGACGTTGCATCGAAAACGGCCTGCTGGCGTGGACTGCATGAGGTCGAGAAAAAATCCTCCAGAAAAGTTTCTTAGTCCAAAGGGCATCCCGCTTAGTGTATCCAAGTAGGGTTCCATTGCGGTCGGCCTAAAACTATGACTTTGTCCCGGTAAAGCGTGACCAGATGTGCCAAGTTGGTGCTATATGTTTTTAAGCACTAGAAAGTGTTTTCTCTATAAAAAAAATCATATCTCTGGTTCCTAATATTGGATTTTTTTCATTTCGGTTTCATTTTAAAGATAAATATATTTCCTATTTTTAATTGGTGTGTTTTTTAATTGTGTGTTCTTACTTATTCAATGTATTGGTATCTTTAAATGCTTTACATACCTGTCTTCTGAGTTAAGCCTGCCTGCTTGCAACCAGCCACCAAGGGTTGAGCAACGGGCTAATGTGCTGGGACCTTGACTGGACCTTATATTGCATTGGTGGCCCTATTACTAGTGGTGGGTGCATACTTACCCCTACTAATAATCCACCCCCCAACAGACCCATGTTGTCTTACAGATGCAAGTGGGACCCTCTGATGAAACACCATAAGTCAGAGGTCTTCAAACTTTTGGATGCCAAGACCCCCCTGTCAACATTTTGAGGCGTAAGGACCCCCTCCTGACAAAAAATTCTAAACCTGTAGCCAGGGCTACTGGAATTATGAGGCAGGTGAGGACCAAATTATGCGACAGGTTTGACTAAATTGTGTGGGAAGAAATGTAAATGAGGTTATGTGATGCCGCGTATTTTGGGATAGCATTGCTTCATTATTATGACATTTTTTACACACAGTAACACTAAGGAAAGATTTCACCCAATCAGTACCCGTTTATAACCAAAATACAGCAATTATCATCAGAAACATTTCTAGTCAACCTTTGTGAAGGGCCTTCCACTCTGCAGGAATACGTGCTGCCACATTAGAAACTCACCTGGCCCTGGCCGGGAGAAGCAGGGGATCCCTTAAAACCCTGGCGGTTTTGTGCAGAGATAAGCAGTTTACCCATTCAGCTTTCCTCTCACCCCCTCCCTTCCATCCCTCTCTCCTCTCCTTACAATTTCTGAACTCTCCCCATTCAACCTATCACTTCACCTTTAATCACCTCTTGCGATTCTGTCTTTTCACTGCCCTCATCTCTAACAGTCTTTTGCATTTATCTCATTTCCTCTTTGGCCCTGTAACCTCCCGTGCCCCCCAGCACTTCTCATTCACCTCGTCTCTCCATTCAAATTTTTGTCTATTTGTATTTTACACCTCTCCAGTCCCCCCATTCATCTTTCACATCTCCCCTTTGTTCTAACAGAAGCCCTCACCTTTGGCTCACACTCACTTCTTGCGTGTCCACACTTCTCTTTGGCAATTCACATTTCTCCTCATCCCTGACCTCTTCAATCAAATTCTCTCACTCCCTTGCTGTCCTCTCTCATCCTCTCATCTCTCCTCACCAAGCATACGGGTCGGACCCGTATGCTCCTCTCGGCATGTGCCAATCTGATTATTGTTCCCTAATTCAAGAAGGCATGAGTTGTCGGTCTCGCTGTTTTGATGCAGGCCGCGCAGTTATGGAACGTGCACCCTCCTTTGCTTCGCTCCACCAAGAATCTATTATCCTTTAGGAAGACATAAAAACCTTTCTCTATGCTCTGTAAGTCACCCCATTTGGCTGGTTCTCCTTCCCCTTCTGTGTGTTTCTCACTTCAGGCAGCAGATGGTTATTAGCCCCAGGACATCTTTTGGTAACAGTAGAGCTCTACAAATGTAAATAATAATAGGCAGAAGCAGGGGATTCACTAGACCAGAACTTCAGAGGGGGGGGGGTGCTAACACTCCCAGCCAGGGCTGGTTCTAACACTGGTCGCACACCGTGCAACAGTGTTTTTTGATGCCCCACCCCTGTTTCCTCCTTCTCCATGAATTCCTTCACTGCCACTCACCAACAATGCACCTCATCTCTCTATAGCACCTTTCTGACAAACATTTAATTTTTTTATAGCGCTACTCATAGTTTACTCACACTCATTTCTGTGATCTGCATGGTACATGTTCAATGTAGCAGGCACATTAACCTTCTGCACTGTGTGGGTGACAAGAGTGCCCATGTGAGTGCACGGTGAGCGATGCAACAGTGTGAGAGTAGGGCAAGAGGAGTGACTGCAGGGTGAGTGAGGTGGCGTATGAATTTACCTGTGGATGCAAGTTCAGAATGGGATGAATGTATGATTACTGATGGGCTTGTTTGATTGAGTTGCATATTGAGCAGTGAGGGGGACAGGTGAGTGAAGTGTCACATGAGTGCAGGGTGAGTAGTGTACTCGTGTGACTGCAGGGTGAGGTATAGAGTGAACAGCGCAAGTGCATTGTTAGTGCAGAGTGATCACTGTGAGTGCAGGGTGAGCGGGTGAATGGTGTGAGTGCATGGTGATCAGTGTGAGTGCATTGTGATCGCTGTGAGTGCGGGGTGAGAGTGAAAGTGAAGGGTGAGAGTGAGGAATGAGTTGTCTGAATGTGGGTGCATTGAAGCATGTTATTGATGGCGGGGTAGAGTTCAAGATCTAAGTTAAACTATTGCGGCATTAATCGTGGATCTAGGGTGAAGAAAATAAATAATGTGCTGATCCTGCAACAAACTTCCAGTCCTATGGTTAGGGTAGCCAGCAGATTATTTTGATGGCCAAGTCGGTACAAAAATAAGCAGTCACCTAAAGCTGTATTTTCAGCATTTATCTGTGCCTACTTCGAACAGCAAATATAAATAGAAAGCACTTTTAATTGTCTTCTAGGGCTGCCTCAATGATCCATGACTGATAATTAAAGAGAACAAAGACAGAAAAGTCACATAACGAATGCATACATACTTTTTTATTTATAAGTCTATTTAGTGTCAAGAGGAGATCTTTGCAGGCTCTTTAAACAAAACACGGCTGGCATTTTTCTTTTGGCAACCCTACTTTATATTCCTTTTCATTAAATGCATTCTCACACTACAGCAGTAAATGTAAAATACCAATGTATGGAATAGGCGGAGTGGGGACCCAGGGGGTACTGGAACCCAGAAAAAAACTAAGCCTCTGTAACTAGTTTACAAAGGCATGTAAATATGCAAATGGTCTTTAAAGACCTGTGAAAAACTTGGTGGCCGGAGATAAGACTCCAGACACTGCTCAGCCCCCAGCAGCTCGAGTTGCACTGCAGCACCCGGGCTGAGACACAGGACGGGGGAAGAGGGGGGCTGAAGCCCTTGGGCTTGGGCAGAAGTGTGACTGGGAAGGCGCGACCCCCTTTGCATCGCTCCACGGCCCCCCTGGGGGTCGCGCCCCACAGTTTGAAAACCCCTGCCATAAGTAGATGGAATAGCCCACAGGACAGTGTGGGAAAATGGGACAGGTGCAATAAATGTTGTTGGTGAACGGGGTTGGGAAGCAGGGTTCACCCAGGATGGCAATCACTGCAAGTGTGTGACAGGGCCAGAAAACCATGTGGGCAGATTGCGCTAGCCAGTGCGTGATCTCTCTGTGTGGGTGGGTACCTCAGATTGCACAGCTGCTGCAGGACAAAGCTACCTATACTTTTTTGTAATTGAACAGTGTTGTGAACTTTTAGGCTTAGCGACTTTGTATACTCCTAGATAAAGCAAAAACATACGATATCTGCTCTGACAAAAGAGGATACATTAGGGCTGACTCGCTTTAAACTAGGATGAATTCCACTGTTTTCCAAGCGCTGAAAGGGCACATGGGGTGTTCATGACAGCAAGAGTCTAAATCAGAAACTGTGGCTAAATAGGCGCACTTAGAATCTGACAGCTTTGGCACTTCACCAAAAAGTGCTGTGTTTCCGGGCGCTTTATCTTCCTGTGCCTCAAATCTAAATTTTGCACTGTATAAAATATATAATTTAAGAACTTCCAGTGTACTCTCCGATACTGTCTAAATGCCATCTTTCTATCCCCAATCGCCTTCGTGTGCTGGTTTCGAGTATGCGTCTCTTACAAACCCAAACAACGTACTGCTGCAATAAAAATGTTTCCTGTACAGTGGTTCATTGCTATTTGGAGCCAGGTGCAACTTTAGCAAAAAAAGGTATAACCCAAGAGCCCTTCCAAGACAACACAAGCAGCTTACACACACTAACCGAGTACCTCTCACTAGCAGACCATCAAGTTCCTTTCTTTATACTGATTGTCTGCACTGGCGTTTGTTAGTTGGGTAAACTCATTCACCCGGGTCTAAATCTAAGGCATTGGACCTTTGAATATGTGTAAGCTTTATTAATGTTAACATTGAAAGCAAACTGTTTTTTTCAACTCCATATCGAAGTACAATTATTTTTGGATTCATTTATGTTAACATGTTCAGTGCTGCATGTCATGTCCTTTGTCAGCTGCCTTCTAAAATGTTTGTTGATGTTGTAAATACTATATTGATGGTCAGGGTTGTCACAACTTGGTGCTCGTGAGGTTTGTAAACTGTCAATGGGCATCATTCACTGAAAATACCTACATCTGTGCGCTGTAGACTTAAGCATATGATTTGCATAGATATACATATTTTTCAGATATAAAAAAGTGCAATGAGTTTTCTGTGGAAATCTCTTAAATTGTAAATTTGTCAAATATACTCATAGTTCACCATGGATACGCTAGATGACTGGATCATGTCTGGGCAAAATATGCATAGGCAATTTTTGGTTTACTTTTTCTTGAGAATTCCTTCTCAAACACACCAAAGAAGTAACGGGTGTATCCATTTTTTTCCATGCTGAAGAGAACTATCTCCTGCATTTTTTAAAGTACATTTCTAGAATGTAAAAAGACCTGCAAAACATTTGTGAATATCAACACAGTTAGTAGTTTGTGGAAATCAGGAAACTTTGTTGCTGGGCAACAGCTCTTAGACAACCTCTTTCCCTGTCTTGGTCATAAAATCACACCCACTCAAAACCTACAAAACCGGTGGATCGCCTGCGGTAGTATATGCTGTCTGCAGGTGGAAATGTTGGCGGATTCGATACAGTATTTCAAGTCGAGTGTATTTGTAGAGACCTGTAGGATCTTCATGTGTGTGCACGAAAGATTGTGAATTGGGTCATAAGTAAGTTAATTATTTGCTTTGAGTGACAAGCAGGTTACAAGTTTCTATCCTTGCATGGCCAATTTTAGCCATCATCCTCCCAAGTCGTATACATGCAGTACCACACATGGTGGCAGATTTACCAGGACTTTGTGCCACTGGTGCAAACCAGAAGCATTTGATAAAGTATTTGCCTTCCAACACAGAAATTTCTACACTCGAAAGTAGCTCTAAAAGTAACACAAATAGTGCCCAGCACTGCATTGTGCTATTTTGCGTCTAGGGGGTGTACAATGGGTGTTATACTAGTGTTTCCACGCTACCACCCATGATTTTTAATGCATAGGCCTATCTACCGAAGTTGTTAGGGCTTTGCACCAAGGGCTTTGCACCAAAAAATAACAACCCTTGAGGCAAGCGCTGAGTAGAATACGTTTTTCATTTCTCTTAACTTTTCCCACATTGTATGTGCAATGCACTGTATAGCCAAATCCAAAGTGGGAAAAGTTGTAAAGTTTGTCATTGCATAGTATTTGTACTGGAAAGGGGCTCTACCAGTACAAAAATAATTGTGCAAAGGTGTGTGCATGCGCTAAGCAGTCCATTTGAGCACCAGCGCTGGAGAATAGAGCCGGAGCGCCATATTTTAGTAGATATATCTGTGCATTATGATTATTATTTTTTTTATAAATGTGCCCCTTGTTGTTTACGGTGTTACAAACTGGCTGCAACATCAAAAACTGTATACTAAGGTTATTTTCACATTATAATGATAGGGTCTTAAGTGAAAATTCCACATGATATTGCCACTAACTAATATAATTCTGCATTGTAAGTAAATTTTCCTGAATTGCAAAAATGCTTATCTGTTTTTAATTGGTGATTCTTAGGCTACACATTTCTATGTAGTCGACATTTATGCCCACTGTACATAGGCCCTGGCTTTCTTATTGCCAGTTTAATGCAATTACATTGGCATCTTCATTGGTTACTTTTACTACACAATTAAAAAAAAAAATTAATTGGAATTATGTGCCATGGGAGAACGAAATTAGGCGGCAAAGTTGATCAAATTGTACTACAAGACATTTTACTGCAAGAAAAGACAAATAATCCAGTTTGATGCCGCACATTTTGTGGCAGTGTTACTTTATTAAATAGTAATTTCCACACATTAACACAAAACTTCAACAGTAGAGGTCTGTACATAAATCACTTTTGTGCTAAGACATCGCAAGCTGTTCTTACACCGTATACACCATTTATTCTTTAGTTACGTTTCAGCCAATTGAGTCTCAATTGATCGAAAGGCAAGCCTGTCCCTGGTTCAATCATGTTCTGACTGTAATGGCTTATCCATGCCTCTGGGGTGCATCGTGCCAAGTACCAGTTCTAGCTGCAGATTGTAAAACTCCCAGGGAAGAGCCAAATACAGTTGTTTTCTTTTTATAAACGCTGCAAAAAGATAGCTGCGATTTGCTGCGCACAGCTGTACATCAAAATGTGGCTCTTGTTTGAATGGAGGACTAATAATTTGCGAGATGCCAATTGCAGCAATGCTGCCATATTTTTGTAGCCAGAGGTACTAATCCACAAATGGTACCTGCATCTCGTGGGAAGGCTACATCAAGTATAGATGCTGCACTTGAATTTCATGCCAGAACCTTCATGCATTATAAAGTAGTGGACAAAAGACACACGTGATGCACTGAATGCAGGACAAATCAAACATTCACCTCCAGTCAAGAGATCTGGGTTAAATCCATTGTTCTTTTGCGCACCATGCCACCCCAATTTAGAACGATCCATATGCAAATCAGTCTTGACCCTGCTCCTCATGAGAACAGTCCAACCCGAACTGCCAAGCCAGGTCCTCCCTGGACCAGAAACGAGCATCCTGGGACCGGTTTCGGGGTATCACTCCGCATCAGCCAGGCTACCTTGAATCCAGTGGCACAGTGTGACCAGGACCCACGTCTGGTCATACCTGGCGCACTTAGGGCGAGAAATCAAATGAAGGACGGAAATGCAGAACAAATCAAACATTCTCCCCCAGTCAAGAGATCTGGTTTAAATCCATTGTTCTTTTGCTCACCATGCTGCCCCAGTTTAGACCTAGCCATATGCAAATCAGTCTTGACCCTGTGCCTCATTGGAACAGTCCAACCCGAACTGCCAAGCCAGGTCCTCCCTGGACCGGAAACAAGCATTCTAGGACCGGTTTCGGGGTTTCACCCCTCCTCAGCCATGATAGCTTGATTCCAGTGGCACAGTGAGCCCAGAACTCACGTCTGGTCATACCTGGCGCACTTAGGGTGAGAAATCAAAAGACACACAAATGAAGGACAGAATGCAGAACAAATCAAATATTCTCCCCCAGTCAAAAGATCTGGTTTAAATCCATTGTTGTTTTGCTCACCATGCCACCCAAGTTTAGACCCAGCCATATGCAAATCAGTCTTGACCTTGCTTCTCATGGGAACAGTCCAGCCCGAAGGTCCAAGCCAGGTCCTTCCTGGAACCGAAACAAGCATCCTGGGATCGGTTTCAGTGTATCACTCCTCATCAGCCAGGCTAGCTTGAATCCATTGGCACAGTGAGCCTGGTACCCACGGGTGGGCATACCCAGCGCACTTAGGGCTAGAAAGCAAAATACACAAAAATGATGGACGGAATGCCGAAAGTAGTGGGATTGCGTCTGCTACTGTGTTGTTGATTGGCCCCAAAGAGCCACTAGGGCACGTTGAGGGTGCCTGTTGATGTCAGCAAGTCGTGACTCTACACTCATGGCATCCTTAGAGCAACATTGACAGGTTCAGACACTACAAGGTTCATTGACCCTATCAATATATAGATTCCCCTAAATTAGGGCTGGGAACACAAATCAGAACCCCTCACGTCATGTACATAAACTGTAGAGTACAGGGTCTGAAATGCAGGGTGGGAACATTACTATTCCCTGTATGTATTTCCCCCTCGCATGCAATATCCGTACAGTTGGCTGAGTGCTGTAGTAAATCTTGTAGTGAAAGAGAGATGTGCTGGATTTTGCACCATCCACACCACTAATATGCCCCTGAGCACAACATCTGCGCTGTGGTGAGATGCACCTGAACTACGCGTGTTGCTTACTTGTGACATTCATTTGCAAATTAGTGCATGCACAAATAATGCCTTTTCTCCAGATCTTCTTTTGCCAAGATCGGGAAAAGGGTTTGTGAATCTGACCCCACACAATGAAAAGTAGTTCAAAGAGGGCAGGAAGAAGGATTCCTTTTTTCATGAATTTTTCTTATTTTTCTTTTCATTGCGAACTATAGTTACATCGCCAGGTTACAAAAGCAACAGTTATTTCAAGAGGACTCCCAGATTTTCCAAGAATCCTAAATATTGTTCATCTTTTTTTTCCTTCAATAGGATTTGTTGAGTTTGTATAGTTTTTATTCTTGAGAAATCTCAGTGTTTTTTATAGCAGTGGCATCCTTCTAGTTTCAGAAACCTATGTCAAAATGTCAAAGTAGCTTGATAATATTACCAGACAACATGCTGAATAATCTACTCTCTCTGCAACACAAATTAGTCAAACCTGTTTCATAATGTGTTCCTCAATTGATGCATATTGGAGTTGACCTGAAATAATGTTGTCCATTCCCTTTATGATTCTGAAAATGCGCCTGCTCCTTCTTCAGGCACCAGTAAATATACATTCAATTCCAGAGGGAGAAACAATCCCCAAACTTTTTTTGAACTCCCCCAAACATATGATTTCGTGGGTGCATACTGCAGTTACATTGCTACTTCTACTGTGACACACCCCTTTTCCACCAGACTAGTACATTGACTGCAGCATTAACTTACTATCTGCAACAATAAAAATCTTGGCAAATCATAATTTTAGGAATTCGGACCAGTACACTTAGGGGCATATTGTCAAGAACGCCGTTAAAAGTATCGCAGCTTTAGCGGCACGAAACTGCAGCTGAAGCGGCGATAATGGGCTTGATAATATGCCCTCGAGAATTCCAATAGAAGCCCATGTTCTGGTGTGAATCTGGGCTTCTATTGGAATTCTCTGCCGCATATTATCAAGCCCATTATCGCTGCTTTAGCAGCAGTTTCCTGCTGCTAAAGCGGCGATAATTTTAATTCCGTTCTTGATACTATGCCCCTTAGACTAACGCGACTTTTACAGGGCTTCAACGTTTTCTTTAGGTAGGCAACATTTCCATGAATCAGAATGTTTTAGAATCAGGCTGACTGCAATCCTGCTAGTAAGTGCTGGAACTGTCCTTGTAAGAAGTGCAGCTACTCATAGCCTGACAGTGTGTACTCTGGAAAAGCAATGCTCCCCACAATCTGTTTACAAGCCCGGCTTGTGTGCTTAAATAACCTGAGCTGCGGTGGTCTAACAACGGGTTTTTGGAATCCTTAATAAGCATTTCATGGTGATGCAGGAAGAAAAACTATGCACTTTCTAAATGTTCTCTAATTTGTTAAAATCACTTTTGATTTATTAGAGATATGGCAATTCTTTGTCAGATTTTGAGAACAGATTTACTTCTAGCTATTTGCCTCCTTTTGTGTTCTTGAGATTTATCAGAAACCTTAGTACATTTAAAAGCCCATTCCATGTTCCTTTGTCCTTTACCTGCTTCTCTGACGGTATTTATTAACTTGGATTTGTTAAGTTTCGGCACAATTTACTAAGCAATACTTCTTCCATGCATTTCCTGATCCTTTACCCTGCCACTGCATGTATTTTCTTATCCTTGAGAATAACAGCTTGTCACTAGCCTCCTGCTGTAACATCCTTCCTTTCTCCAGGATGACATCTCACAGAGGTCAGTTAAAGAAATTAAACACTACTGCAGAGAAGCAGGTTCGCAGCCAATAAGTTTCATGTGGAGGTAGCCTGAAAAATGTTAAAATGAAGAGCATATATGGAAATTAAACTAACACAGTGCTACTTAAATAATAAAGATAAAGATGTCCCAACTTTATAAAAAAATAGCTGCGTCAGTGAAGGCAGTCACCACCAGAACATAAATAACCACAGACTGAAAAACCCCGCAAAGGCACTTGTCCAGGAGTCACCTTCACAAAACGCCACTGGCCTAACGAAAGTTGAGGGGGCCCCCTTCAAGGCACATGAAGGGCCCCCCACTCAGTATTGAAGATGGAGCTCTCAGGCCTGAGTATGGTGCTGAGGGGGGCCCCTGCAGCTCCGAGTGCCCCCGCACCACGGGGGCTGCGGGGCCTGTATTACGCCCCTGCAAAACGCCCATGAAAGAAATTAATGAAGTGCTCCAAGACCCTGTCTATTTATTTTGCTATATAATTCATATACCAATGCAGATAATATAAATAATACAAAGGTGCCACAGAAAATGTAGATCCCTGAGTGAAATGATACCTACTCCGTGGAAGAGAGTATGTCTCAAGACTCGAACATCGATCATGCGACTCTGTATCTTATACTGCCACAGAGTCTCCGTTTCGACCACTGCTGTTACATCTGGCACCAGCTCTGCTGACGCTGACCTGACGTAAAAGGTCAATACAAGCGCTGGTTTCGCCGAGCGTGAAGTGATTTACAAAGGTTAGGACAAACCAAGGAAAAGAAATGCTATCAAGAGCAACTATATTTTCAAATGGAAATAATATCAATAAGATGTAAAAAGAATGCTTAAAAGAGAATTTGTATTCTATTTTTCAATATAAAATTCAATTTTCACTGGATCCAAATAAAAAAGCTCTGGAACTTTCCTCCATTTCGAGTTCAGTGATGCGGTATGTTATTGCCTAGGCCTCAGCTATTGGTACCTCAAGGGCCTTTATCAAGGGAGATTCTCTTGGTGGGGCAGGTAAAGAATGCGAATAGAGGGAGTGGTGAGGTAAAGGTAGTTAGTCAAAATGTCAAGTACAAAAACTATCATCATACATAAATATTATTGACAGAATATTGACTACAAGAATATCATGAATATAAATATGTATACATAAATATAGATTTACTAATCCCATGGTGCCGGTGCCTACTTTTAGAAAGGACAAGGAGGGCAGGAATGCTACTATATATGGTTGCAAATGCTCCAATGCAATGTTTGCGACCATTAAAATGCTTTTTTCTTATTTCTTCCTATGTAATAATCCCATTTTAAGACTTTGAAAAGTTTAGCCGACTCCTAAAATGGGATGGCAAGTAGATACTGATTTGGTATCTGGAAGGGTTGTTTTGTAGGCACCCCTTCAAAATAATGAATCAGTATCTAATGTATCAATGTTTTGCAACTGAAATCCAGGCACAAAGCATTGTTATACCAACACCTCGAAGGCGGTGTTAATGTATTTGCAAAAGGGAAGGGGTTCCTTTTGTAAATATAAAAAATGTCTGCTGTAGAGTATGCAGTGGGCCACGGGAACAGCGTCCACTCTTAAACAAACAAAATAAAAAGTAAAAGTTTGCTTTCTCAAAAAGCAATAACAGGCATATTGGGCTGCTGACCCCAGCAGGCCTCCATCCCTATGATGGACTCCAGTCGTAGTGAGTTGCAATTTGTGACCTACCATATTAAAATTCATGAGATAGGTCGCATTACAAGCTACAACTATTCACGGTTCTTAAAAATATGACTAGTTTGTAAAAATTGTTTTAAAAAAATTGCGACCTGGATGTTTGTAAATCTACCGCTTTCATCCAACCAGCAATGATGGCAGCATTCCACTTTCCTCTAACACCAAATCACTCTTCCCATGAGCACTCCATTTATCTAACACTAACAATGCTTCCCTGCAAAGGAACGCATCCTACTGCTTTTAAAAATAAATATAATTACTGTCTTAATTAATCCTTGCATTACTGCTTACCACTTCATCAGTCAACTACCCTTCTTTGGCAAAGTCTTTGAAAGAGCAGTAGCAGTATAACGTCTATCACACATTTTTTTCACAGAGCTGAACTGTTATTAACAGATAATTTAGCCAATAAAGCACAAGTAGTTTAGTAATGATAAAGCTGTCCTTGCAAAATACAACTTTTTATCCTTCTCTCTACAATTTCTAACTTACAGAAGAAGCTCTTTTGTGCTCCTTTATTTATGAAGTAAATGTCCTGCCGTGCAGCCATAGATTTAAGATGTTATCAATAATAAAGCATGTAAGGTCATAGACAGTGCATCGTAGTCGTGCAAGTAATATAAGGACATTACGTATAACTGGTGGATTTCAGTGGCTTTTTTGATTTTTATATGCTAATTTTTTTATTATTAGAAGACCTACATATTACACCACATCAACCTTTGTTTTTAGGTCGAGCCTAGTGGCAGTGCGCATGCGCTGCTCACTCTGCAAGACTGCTGTAGTAGAGTATGGGAGAGAAGCAGCAGCCACTCTCCGCCCATATTTTTCATTGGCTTGTGTCATTGTCTTTCGTAAATGCTGCTTTCGGATTCGTTAATAGGCTTGTTAGTCCCTCTTTAGTACGGCCTTGTTTACATTTGTACCCTACCTTGGAGACTGGCCCTTTTACTGTGGTTGTTACACGGGACCTATTATTTAGTCTGTAAGCACTGTTTACTCTATAGAGTTTCTCTTACAGCAGGCCGGACATGCACTGCTTCAGCCGAAACCGTTTGTGTTTTTAGGTCTCGGCTAGCATGGGCTGCGCACATGCGCAGTCTCGCTGGCGAGATTTAATGTTTTTATGTATTTTCTGTAAGGGGCTTTAAGCCCCGCCCCTCTTTTCCATTGGCTGGCGTCACCATTTATGCTAAACGGTGGCCAGCCATTGGAAAAGAGCTTGTTGTGACATTTTCGTTCTGCTTTTTCTGCTGTCCCACTTGGACGGCCTCGCCTGCTTTCCTTCTGAAGTAAAAGGTTTCTTATCTTTATGGGGCCAAACACATGGCCCCATAAAGATAAGAAACCTTTTACTTCAGAAGGAAAGCAGGCGAGGCCGTCCAAGTGGGACGACAGAAAAAGCCAAAAGTCTACGTCATGGCGAGCGCTTGTTTTAAAGCTGTTGTAGTAAGTCCCGTGAGTGATGCGTCAGAGGTCCCTGTGATCAGAGCGCTTGTGATCGGAGGGTTTGGTGTTGATTTATTCTCGTCTCCTTCTCAAATAATTGTACAATGTCCCGTGCAACCGAAGGGCATGCTATTTAAAAACCCCACTAGTAAAGCAGCCGCCTCAGTGAATGATTTGTAATGTAAACATGTTTATTGCAAGCGTGCGGCAGCCAAGTTTAGACACCTGCATTTGATTTGATTTAATTTTGTGGCATCTGCTTGCCTTACACAAAGAGAAGCAATGAAAGCCCCACCTGTTGGGTTTGTCAATGCTTGATATGTTTGTGATTTTAAGGGCGCACAACAGAGTGAGAGCTGTAGGGGCACATGAGCTGTGTGCCCCCCCTCTCCCTCACACTGGACAGAGCGCACGTCTATGAGGCTGGCAGGACAAGCGCTGTCTGCTCCTGCTTCTTGGCGCTACATTTGCAGTTTTCTATAGTGCAACCTCGAGCCGAGGGTATTGGAGCGCTTTACTTGAGCACCAGTTGTGTTACACGAGGACACATTCATCTTTGCTTGGCAGGGGGGAATAGGTGACTTGGCCAGAATCACAGGATGTTTAGAGTCATTGCCGAGACTTGAACCTACCCGATCCTCCGCTCCGAAGTCGTCCGCTCTGGGTGTTAGGCCACATCCTCCCCAGGTGCCTGTGCGGCTGAACTCTGCTGCCACGAGGCGCTCTCTTGTACCAGGATGTAGAAACCACTGCAGACCTGGCGTTAACCAAGTGATGAGGGCAAGAACAGTGGCTGTGGGCATGAGAGCACTGTCCGGCGCCCCTGCCACACCCTTGAAGAATAGAGTGAGTGCCCCCCACCACCCTGGTGACGGTCCCTGGTGATGAAGGGCAGAGGTCAGGGCTGCAGAGCGCCTCCTGCTGGGACACGTTACAAACTGGACAGAGCGCACGTCTATGAGGCTGGCAGGACAAGTGCTGTTTGCTCCTGCTTCTTGGCGCTACATTTGCCGTTTTCTATAGCACGACCTCGACCCGAGGGTATCGGAGCGCTTTACATGAGCACCAGTTGTGTTACACGAGGACACATTCATCTTTGCTTGGCAGGGGGGGGAATAGGTGATTTGGCCAGAATCACAGGATGTTTAGAGTCATTGCCGAGACTCTAACCTACCCGATCCTCCGCTCCGATGTCGTCCGCTATGGGTGTTAGTCCAAATCCTCGCCAGGTGCCTGTGCGGCTGAACTCTGCTGCCACGAGGTGCTCTCTTGCACCAGGATATAGAAACCACTGCAGACCAGGCAGTCTGTTGTTGATAGATGCTGAGAAGGGAGATAGAGATGGTGAGGTGGTCTGGTCCGGAGCATGTGTGGTTTGCGTTAGATTGCTGGTGCTGTTGAGAAGACAAGGTCATAGTTGTGGCGTTTGAAGCGTGTTGGTTGAGCGATGTGTTGTATCGTGTTGACTATGTCGATGAGGTAGGTGAGGGTGCCTCTTGTGTTTTTGAGCTTTGGTTTTCTGGGAAGGTGAAGTTACCCAAGAGGGTGGTGTGGGTGTGTCTGAAAGATGAGACCACCCGAGAATTCATCAATTATGATCTTATATGCCCAAGGAGGCTTTGGCTTTGAGTGTTACTTGCATAAGGTGCAGGACCAGGATGATTTACGGATGATAGCAAAGCCTCCTCCCTTCTTTTGTGCACAGTCCACACGATGGCTGCTGTAGCCTGTGTGGAGATGGTTCCTAGGATGTGTAATGATGTGGGTGTGCGCCATGTTTTTGTGATGAGGAGGGTGTCAAGCTTGTCATAGCTGATGCGATCTGCGACGTCTGTTGCATGGAGTATGCTGAGTGAGCGTTGATGAGCATGAGTTGGAATGTGTGTTCTGTAGTTAAAGAGGTGTGTGCAGTAGTTAGTGGGGCGTGTACAAGGTTGTGCATGTGTAGCGCCAATGCTATGCGAGTGTCTGGCTTGTCTGTATATCGGTGTGGGGGTTGATGGTATGCGGGGCTGGGTGACGCACAGGGGTTTCTGGCACAAACAGTCAGTGCTTTTGTCTGAGTTAGCGCTTAGCTGGGGTGCCCAGGGGAGTTGACTGAAGTAAGGAGAAGGCAGGAAGGGATGTCACTTCCTGTGCAGATGAATGATGGGAAGTGAAGTGATCTCCTCTTGTTGGCTTCTCCTTTTCAAGTTGGTTTTGGTCGGATGCCAGTAATGTTGCTTGCTGAGGAGATTCGTGATGGGTCATTTCTTATATGGTGCCTCTGTGCAAGATAAACCTCTCTTTAAAGTTTATAATCAGTACTCTCAATTGTAAGCAAGTGGAGAGCCAATTGCTCTTATAATCTTCTTAGCTGAGGCATTTGGGCATCAAATACTGTTTTTAGGTCGAGCCTGGGCACTACATGCGCTGCTCTGCGAGGCATGCTGTATTCAGGTATGGACTTGAAGCTCCGCCCACTCTCTGCCCATATTTTTCATTGGCTTGTGTCGTTGTCCGCAAGCTGCCTTTCTTAAGTATGTGTGAAGTGCTATCAAAGTGTGAGCCTTTGTTTTCCCTGCTGCATTTGCATCAGGTGTGAGGCTCCTGACTGTTCCCAACCAAGAGACTCGAACAAAAGGAGGCCTACATACTTACCTATATACATGCATACATATATATGCATATATATAAAGATATTCTATGGTCACTCCTCTAGGCGTCATGTGATCAAGGCTTCTTTGAAGCCGAAACGCGTCATGGCGGCAGTGCCGGTTTGAATGGAATAAAATAATTTGCACAAAAATCTGGGTCCGTACCATCTCTTGTGCAGCGCCTGTGAAGTGGAGTACTGCGACGGATTGCTTGGGCATCTGTTAACTGACCTGCTTCGTCAGTATCTTACGGACCCCTCCTGAAGTTTCGGGCCAAGCGTCAGGAAGCATTCTTTCGTTCACCGG
This sequence comes from Triturus cristatus, assembly GCF_964204655.1. NCBI lineage: Eukaryota > Metazoa > Chordata > Amphibia > Caudata > Salamandridae > Triturus > Triturus cristatus. The sequence continues at coordinate 473,671,788 of NC_140588.1, forward strand.
AAGAGATTGTGTGTTCCCGTGTGGTTCAGCCGCGGTTGCCCCCGGACAGCTCGACATACCCTACAGAAGTTACAAGGCGATACGACGCGTACTGAAAGACGCGAGCAACGCTGGAAGATACTATCGAGGTAGGAAGTAAAAGCTTGAAGGTCCGGAATTGGAGTGTGCGAGTGGCACAAGCAGGGACATTGTTTCTGATTGTTTGTGCTTAACTCACTATCATTGAACTTAAACCATTATTGCACTATGTCTGCCGACGCTATGAGGGGTCGCGAGGAGGCGGCCAATGAAATGTTTGACGACTCGCCCATGAGCGAGTTAACAACAACTGTAAATCCAATTAATCAACCTGCAGAAAGCACCAGTCTCCGGGAATTGTTTAAAAAATTGGAAAAGGCGATGCGCAGCGAGCAATCAAAGTGGTGGGAGCACCGTTCTTTGTCTCGTTACTTGGAGGTTGAGCGTATCCCGCGGGGGCTGCGCATTATGCTGGCCCCCAGCTTCGAAAATCCAGACCCTAGGATGTTATCCGAGTGGGCGGAATGTAATCTGGAATCCTCCTGCAAACTGGTTAAAATTTTAGTTAAATATGCGGAGAGTGATCGCCTGGTCCTACAAGGAAAAATAGATGACCTTAATGTGGAAATAAACAGTCTGGGTCCATCAGATAATGAGAAGCAACTACGCAATGATATGCTAATCCGTTTAAAAAAGGAGGAAGATGTAATTAAAAAACGGAAGGCCTTCAAATTCCAGAGGGATAAGCTCGACTATCAGAATGGCCAGGTCTTTACCTTTGCGAAAAAATTTCAATCTTTTAAAGGGGCAAAGGAACAATTGGGCAACACTAGCAGAGCCACTGACCTGATTCAATCCTCTACGTACATATCTGATCTTAGCTCCGATCCTGGGAGTGAATCTGAGGGAAAATTGACAACAGCATCAGCTAATTAGGGGTTTACAAAGTAGTCCTTGGCGCAGGAGGTGGATTGCCTGCGCCAGGACAGAAGGCAGACCCTAAGACCAAGAATGCAGAAACCATCCAAAGACGGCAAAGACGCAACCACAAGCGTAAGGAACGACGACAAAGCCACAGAAGCAGTAAATGGTGGGAAACCAAACAACAGAAAACCCTACAAGAAATGGTACCGCAAGTAAATGCAACCATGGAAAATAACCGGTTATCAGTCATCAATCTTACAGATATGAAATTAAACGACAATGAACGTAATATCCTAGCATTGGGGTTGTCTAATAGCCCTGCCAGCGATTTTAACTATGTGCAGACGCGCATTGACATTTATAAATTCACAAGGAAATTGAAACTACGCAAATTTCACTTGTTGCAGAAGAAGGGCCAACCAAATAAAGAAACAACCATGATTCCTGAAGTAACCAGTCCATCCATACTGACAGTCAGAGATACGGAGCTCTTACAAGATCTACAGGAACTGCGTGAAGAAAGTGCCAGTTCACAGTGTTCCCAAATCAGTGGCAACCTTATGACAGCAACCACTGGCGTTGCTGGTTTAACACACTTTAAGACCAAGTCGACCTTCAATCCAATCATGCTATATGACAATTTGGATGTCTTTAATGAATTATTGACTAACCAGTTGAAAAAATTGTATATCTCCACGCTGAAATCACGGCGCACAATATCAAGGGGCAACAACTGCTATGGTCAACTGGTACGCAAATTACAATCTAAAGACAACATAATTGTCAGACAGGCTGATAAAGGCGGCAACGTGGTCTTATGGCCACGTGAGATGTACTTGGAAGAAGCCTATTGTCAACTAAAAGACAGAGACTGTTACAAAATCAGTGATATAAAAACAGTCAAGCAGGCTTGGAGTGACTTCTATATCAAGCTGGTAGGATGGAAGAGTGCTGATTTACTCAGTGGGGATGAATTCAAGTTTTAAAAAAATGATTATCCAGTGATCCCGGTCATTTATTTCATCCCTAAAATACATAAGGATGCCAACAAGCCTCCTGGGCGGCCGATAATTTCAGCCCGTAACAGCATCCTAGAGAACACGTCCAGATATGTGGATTTTTTTCTGCAAAAACATGTTAAACACTTGACATCATATATACAAGATACCAGTGATTTTTTACGTAAGGTCCATGACATTGTGTGGCAAGACAACTATCTTCTTATCACCTTAGATGTTAGCACGCTGTATACCAGCATCCATCATCATGACGGCATCAAGGCAGTGAACTATTTCTTGAGCAAAAGACCATCATGCATGTTGACCCATAACAAGATGTTGTTGAATATGATTTTATTTTGCCTGACCAATAACTTCTCTTTTATTCAACAATCAGCTTTATCAACAGTTGAGAGGAGTGGCGATGGGGGCTTTCTTCTCCCCAAGTTATGCCTGCCTGCATATGGGCCTTTGGGAGGAGCAACTCCTCAGTAACAAATTTGAGAATGTGATGGCCAACAATGTAATTAGATGGTATCGTTACATAGATGATTTATTCCTTGTGTGGAAAGTAGGGGTGGGCGGAATTTGCGTAATCGCGTTACGCAAACCTCCGCGAAACAGTAAAAAATCTCTGCGAACATGCAGAAATTCCGCGAACACGCGGAATTGCTTGTTCGCGATACTTTTTTCCTGTTCGCGATCGCTGTTTGCGTGCTCGGGGTGAAATATCTCGCGAACACGCATATTGAGAACGCGAACAAGCAAAAAATTTCGCGAAGTTGCGGAACGTAGATTTTTTGCAATTCCGCGTTCTCCGCGGAACGCGAAATTACCCAAATTTCGCAAATTCCGTGAACGGAACGGAATTTACCGCCCAGGCCTAGTGGAAAGGCAATGCACAAGATGCCTTGACATTTATAGATAATATCAATGACAATGAGCTTAATTTGCATTTTGTTGCACATGTGAGCAAGGAACGAGTTAACTTCCTGGATGTAGAGGTTTATACCAATCATGGTAATTTGGAAACTACCCTACACCGTAAGCCAACAGCAGGCAACACAATACTCCACGCATCCAGCCACCACCCTGAACATCTGATTCGCAGCATTCCCTATGGGGAAATGCTGAGAATCAGAAGAATCTGCAGTGTTGAGTCAGAATGTTCACTGGCACAAACTGAGAGTATGAAAAGATTCTTGATCAGGGGATATTCTAGGAATGTTCTAGAGAAGGCAATGAATAAGACTATGATAATTTAAAGAACAGAAGCCCTTGCGCCTAAAAAGTCCATGCAACCTAGTGACAACTGTATTACTAACAATGATCCACCCAGGTTAATCTTAACTTACAACAGGCAACATCTGGCCTTGCGTAAGTTAATCAACAAGAACTGGGTAGTGGTACGCAATGACCCAGTCATAGGGGAATCTTGTCCTAAAAAACCTGCCATTACTTTTAGCAAGGCACGCTCCATAAGCGACATGTTGGTCAAGAGTGACCCTGAAATAATAGCTTCTAGAACATGGCTGCAGGACATAAAAGCCTTTCACAAGTGTGCTGTATGCAAAGCTTGCAAATATGGCAAAAATAAAACCACCTTTATCAGTCCATTCAGTGGAACTCCTACCTCCATTTCGAAAAGATTAACCTGTAAGACAGAATACGCCGTTTATGTGCTGGAGTGTTCATGTGGCCTGCATAATGTGGGGAGTACCAAGTTGCAGGTCCACAAACGGATACTCCAGCACATAAGGGCAATCAACAACAGTGATGCGGCGTATCCTGTTGCCTGCCATTTCAAAGAATGCCATAATAACTGTCTTGACCATCTCAGTTATTACGTGATTGATACGGTACTTCCACTCAGACGAGGTGGTAACCGAGAGGCACTTCTTAGAAAATTAGAGACCAGGTACATCTTGGAGTTGGATTCCAAAGTGCCTAATGGGCTCAATTCCAGTGAAGATCTCTACACTTGTTTATAAAGGGATTTTATATGCTTTCTGTGGTAATTGATTATTGATTTAAAACAACTCTGAGATGAATTTCAACCACCTCCTCTGCTATTTTAATTTTAACATCATGCTTTTTTTATGTAGTAAGTGAGTTAATATACAGCTTTAAAAATTGTAAAAATAGATTTTTGCACATTTACACTTATTTTGAAATTATGGGTTCTTTCGACAACGATTTATCTATTGAGTGGCTGAATTGCATACTGTAATCTCTGAAACATACAAAAGATACATATTCTATTCAATGTTACTATATAGTATATAGGGATACCACATATAGAATGCATTGGAATGGAAGCCTAGGTGGATGGCATGTTTAACACATGGCGATTGGTCATGTGAGATACAACATGATAGCCCACTTGGGCTGGTTTGTAGCAACAATGATTTTAGGTATCCTCACTAACTTGAGATGTCCATTTTACCGGGTTGTCCACAAAGACTAACAATCTTTGTCAATAATGAAGACATAACACACAGTATATATTCATATGATTGTTGTTAATATTGAGTGTTAATATACAATTAAGTCGTCTCATGCATTCTATGGTCGGTTAATTGAACGATGTGGTCTCAAACTTATTTTTAAGCTTTGACAAAGGATTGATTTTAACGTGTTTTTTAATTATATTAGACACTGTTTTAAATCCTTGCAACTTTGCACATAATTTGTAGTTATATGCAATGTATATTCAGGATAGCAATATACAAATGTCTAGGCTTCTGAAGTTTTGGTTTTTAACGTGTTTATGAAGTCAATAGACAGGTTTTTTAACCAATGCGTATTTGCACAAACAAGAGCAGCATTTTGCACATTTATAAAACAATATTTGCACTAGTCTACTTTTATTGTAGATGTCTATAGGCCTATAATTTTGGTTCCTGAGGCATTCTTTGTCAATGTATGCAATTTTGCACGAAGAAAAACAGCAATTTGCACATTTATGAAACTTCGAAGTATTTTTTCGATGTCTATGCACCCACAATCACATGATTGTTGCACTGGCACTTTAAATTCTATGGTCACTCCTGTAGGCGTCATGTGATCAAGGCTTCTTTGAAGCCGAAACGCGTCATGGCGGCAGTGCCGGTTTGAATGGAATAAAATAATTTGCACGAAAATCTGGGTCCGTACCGTCTCTTGTGCAGCGCCTGTGAAGTGGAGTACTGCGACGGATTGCTTGGGCATATATAAAGATATATATGTATACATATGTCAATATATATATGCATATATCTTTCCACATATATATGCGCATACATATATATATAGATATATTGATGTGATCAAGGCCGTTTGTTTCCGGTCGAAACTCGTCATGGCGACAAGGTGATAGCATAATAAAATCACTGGAAAAGAATTGGGTCTGCACTTGCCTTCTTCAAGCGGAAAGGGGATTGACATGCAAGCGTGTGGATATATAGATATATATGTATACATATGTCAATATATATATGCATATATCTTTCCACATATATACATATATGTTTACACTAAATAACAAACATTACAAATGCAACAGTCTCGCATTTGTGAAAGTTGAAGCAATTTTATTAAAGATATCACTATATATACATATATCCATCCCAATATCACTAAAATATGCTTTTATACATGTACAGATCTGTATATGTATGCACACTATGCTATTATATACCTATAAACATATATAGACCAACATGTATATGCACATATATATACATACAATACATTGTCATATCTAAATAACGAAACCTCTAAATGCATGCATAAATATGCATATTATGTACATTGAAAACTGCTAACACAATAATAAAAACACTTCTAAAAATAAACACCATTTGCTAAAAAGAATGCTCTAACTTGGACAAAGACGAGACCTGTTGCATTTTCAATGCTTGTTTTAAGCAGCACAGCGGCCCCCGTGACACGGGCGCCTGCTTTCAATCCTTTAACCTGCCATTATCTCGTGTCTGTTTCAACCCCCCCAAAGTAAAATGGATTTAGAAATGATTAGCGAAACTCATGAGAATTCCAGGTAGCACATAATTCTGTGCTAATGGGCTGAAGCTGACAACAGCACATCTGTGTTACATGTCATCTGTAGTAAAGTTTTCAAAAGCCTGCTTCATTAACAACAACACCACCACCAATACCACCGCCACCAATACCACCACCATCAATACCATCACCACCACCACCAATACCACCACCGCCAATACCACCACCACCAATACCACCACCACAAATACCATCACCACCAATACCACCACAAAATACCACCATTACCACCAATACCACCACCACGAACACCAGCAAATCACCATCAATACCACCACCACCAATGTCACCACCACCAGTACCACGCCCACCAATACCACCACTAATACCAACACTGCCAATACTACCACCACCAAACCACTACCACCACCAATACCACCAACACCACCAATACCACCACCAACTTCACTATGACCACCACACCAATACTACCACCACCAATACCACCACCACCATAACCACCACCACCACCTATACCACCATCACCAATACCTCCACCACCACCAATACCACCACCACCAATAATACCACCAACAATACAACCACCACCAATACCACCACCACCACCACCAATACCACCACCACCAATACCAAATCCACCAATACCACTACCAATACAAACACCACCAATACCACCATAAATACCACCACCACCAATACCACCACCACCAATACCACCACCACCAATATCACCACCGCCAATACCACCACCACCACCACCAGTACCATCACTGCCACCAATACCATCACCACCAATACCACCACCAATACCACTGCCACCACCAACAATACCACCATCAATACCACCACCACCAATACCACTACCAATGCAACCACCACCACCAATACCACCACCATCAACATCACCAATACCAACACCAATACCACCACCACCACCAATACCACCACCACCAATCCACTACCACCGCCATCAATGCCACCACCACCAACAATACCACCCCCTCCAATGCCACCACCGTCAATGCTACCACCACCAATACCACCACCACCAATGCCACCACTAATACCAACATTGCCAATACCACCACCAATACCACCACCACCACCAATACTATCACTATCAAACCACTACCACCACCAATACCACCAACACCACCACCACCAATACCACCACCACCAATATCACTGCCACCACCACCACCACCACCACACTAATACTACCACCACCACCACCAATACCACCACCACCATTACCACCACCACCACCTATACCACCACCACCAATACCACCACCAATACCACCATCAATACCACCACTTATGCCTCCACCAATACCACCACCACCAACACCTCCAACACCACCACCGCCACCAATTCCACCACCACCAACAACAAATCCACCATAACCACCAATACCACCACCAATACCACTACCAATACCACCACCACCAATACTACCACTAATACCACCAATACCACAACTACCACCAATACCACCACCACCATTACCACCACACCCACCAGTACCATCACTGCCACCAATCCCACCACCACCAATCCCACCACCAATACCACTGCTACCAATACCACCACCACCAATACCACCATCAATACTACTACCACCACCAACAACACCACCATCAAAACCACCACAACCAATACAACCACCACCACCAATACCATCACCACCAATACCCCCACCACCACTAATACCACCACTACCACTACCACCACTAATACCACCACCACCAATATCACTACCATAAATGCCACCAATACCACCACCACCACCACCACCTATACCAATACCACCACCAATACCACCACCAACATCAACAATACCAACACTACCACCACCAATACCACCATCACCACCAATACCACAACCAATATCACCACTACCAATACCACCACCAATACCACTACCACCACCAATACCACTACCACCACCAATACCACCACCAATACCACCACCACCAATACTACCACCAATACCACCACCACCAATACCACCACCACCAATACCACCACCAACACCACAACCACCAATACTGCTATCGATAACACCACCACCAATACCACCGCCACCAGTACCAATACCACCAATTCCACCACCAATACCACCAACAATACCTCACCACCAATACCACCACCACCAATACCACCACCACCAATACCACCACCAATACCAACACCAACACCAGTACCACCACCACCATTACCACTATCACCAATACCACCACCGCCAATACCAGGATCACCACCACCACCAATACCAATACCACCACCAATACCACCACCACCAATACCAATACCGCCACCACCAATACCACCACCACCAATACCACCAATGCAATCACCACCACCAATACCACCACCAACAATACCACCCCTGCCAATACCACCACCACCAATAACACCAATACCACCCCCACCAATACCAATACCACCACCTCAGTGCCTTTGGCTCACCCATAATAGCCCTGTATGAGGCCGAAGCTGCAGCTGAGACACCCCTCCCTTCCTCCATGCCTGCCATAAAGCAGAGCCCACTCTGCACCAGGAGGTGAAGTCAGGGTCCTACTACAGCTGGAGTGTTTTTTATTAGGCCAAAGATAGCAATGACATTATGAAAAGCCACACTGCACACTCAAATCACAGAGAGGGCAGGAACTACCCCCCCCCCCCACTCTTCCTCCTGAACCGCAACACTGTAATCACAGAGCAAAATGTGTTGAAGCACTTTGTTAGTGTTTATAGCTCGGATCATATGTAACTCTCACTTCACACTTTGATTTACAACACTTACACATTTCACTGCACTATTTATCACTACTTTGAAGACGTCACAGGCTGTTCTCTCCCTCTGATATTTACAATCTAACAAGCGGTCGAGAAGGCCCTTTATTGCAATGCAATAGGTCTTGTATTTTCGAGAGTTTAAGCAATTTGTATTGTAAATGACAATGCCTTTTATTTCTGTTTTAAAACCCAAAATATAAATTAAAAAAGGCATTGTCGTTTACAATGGCAATAGCTCAAACTCGGTTGAATGCGAGACCTATTGCATTGCAAATGCTTGTTTCCAGTTAATTTCAAAGGGTTTTGTAATGTAAGTAAAAATATTAATACCTTTCTTACCTATAACTTCACTTAAAAATAATTTTGGTTAATTTATATGTTTTTGTTTAACGTAAAGTAAGATGTTATAACCAATTCTCTCCAGTTAAACCCTGCCAGGTATGCCCGTCTGCTGTGCACAGCTGAGGGTTGGCTGCAGGGCCTGGTCTGCTACTAGGTGTTGTGCCTAACCCACTGTGGGCAGCCACTGCCCCTTTTCACAAGGGCTTTGGCTCAGTACACAGCCTTTGTTCGGGCCCAGCAGGGGGTTGGTCGCAGGGTCCAACCTCAGCTGCCGCCCAGTGCCTTGTTGCACCCAGCCTTTGTGCACTGAACCCCAGAGCCCTGTAATAGTGGCTGCAACATTTTGTTACAGGCAGACAGTCAGAAAGCTTCTTGCTGCAGAACCAGTTTTTGTCCAGCATGAGTGAGTTGGAGGATGGCAAAAAAGCCCACTCCGCAAATGAGAATGCTTTAATTAATCACCATGGGACACCCGTGGGGCTAGATATCTCTATGTTTTTTAAACTTACTTTCTCAAAAAACGGATATACAACAAATCACAAAAGGCACTCTTTCCCTGTAAAGATTTAGCTTTCTGCCAAAGTCTGTGAAATTTTGTGCAGCCGTTTTTACCTGTATCGTTGTCTAAACTACAAATAGGTAATTGAATGTGGAAAATGCATATTAGGAATCCCCTCCTTATCTTGGCCCCTCTTGACTGATCACCTTGGAACTTTCCAGAAAGGACCTGAAAAGGATGCACCTTTTTGGAATAAGTATAACCTAATAAAACCTGAATTTCTTCTCCCTAATTCACTGTTTTGCCCCACTTCCCAACAATTCTGGTTCTTGTTAATGTCAGATATATCACCCTCATTTGCTCCTGTGGCAAATTGTTTGGGATTTATTTTAGGCTCTTCTCTTATCTTTCAGACACATGTCTAACATTTTCAAATGTTTTTTTTATTGAAAAAAATGTTTTCCTTCCAGCTTGTGAATTTCATACTACCATCAACATACTGCTTGTTTCCAGACTACACAATGATAACTGTTCTTTACACGTCATCTTTCCCTAGCTGTCTATTCTGTTCTGTTCTATTCTATTCTATTCTATTCTATTCTATTCTATTCTATTCAATTCTATTCCTTGTAACTTTTGTTATTTAGATGTTCCCAAAATAACAAATCTCAGTACTGGTCTAATCTAGAGCAGTTGAGGGGTTATCTTGCAATTTGGTCCATAGTCTCTTGCTCTGAAAAGCTGATTCAAAATGATTGCACAATTTTGTATAATTTACTTCAATTATACTAACCAAATAACCTCATTGCAACAGGCTCTGTTGGAAGTCTTAAACAGACAAATTATACAAGGTCAAGAATTTTAATGTGTATTACTTTATCAGTATTTAATAAGGAACAGCAGAACCGCATTTAAAAAGTACACCTTTGGAAGCGCAAAGAAAAATACAACCCATTTTATTAAAAAATATTTCCCTCCAGATACAAAAATTGATTTTTTTAAGAGACAAGGAGATTCTCTGTTAGAAAAAAATAGGAAAACACAGTCGTTTTATCCGTGTTACATGCTTACATGTTTTACTGACAGCAGGTTGGAACAAATGCATTTTACTGTGACAAAATTGACCAAGCCTTTTTTTCTTTTGTGGATCTGCGGACCTGCTTTGAAATATTCTCTTTTGTGGGTATTAGAAGATATTACACATTTTCATAGACACCTCTTGGTGGCTGCGCTCGGTGCGCTTGCTTTGTCTCAATTTAAGTGTGGCTAATTTTAGCATTAGTAGCGATTTGCTCTGTATCCTTTTGTAGCCAGTTAAATGTACTCATGGGTCAATTACTGATGTGGTAGCAAATTCTTCTAAGAGCTGTTTTTCCTTTTATGGATCAGCCCTTCGTTCATTTCAAATGCAAAACCGCTCATAAACATCAGTTTTGGCTTGTTTTAAGGTTAATTTTCACTAGGGTTAACGTAAATTGTATAGTTCGATGTAGTGTGAAAATTCTGCGAGATTATGCTGAATTAGCGCTATATTCGTAGTGCACAAATGCTCACTCATGCTAAATGGGCGCAAGAATGAATTTTGCTCTAAAACAATTACTCTAAATGAGACGGTGCAAGAATAGCCAGCGCAAGCAGCTGCTCGCGCTTGATAAATGTGCACTCGGGGTAAGTTTTCGCCCCATCCTGATCCAGGCATTTAGTGCTACTTATTTATATTAAAACGCATCCAGCATTTGAAATTTCCGAGAGGATACATTTTGCCCTGTGAAACAGCAATAAATGCAGCAGAGTTCAAACAGCAGCACAAGCAGCCTCTTGCGCTGGTTAAATATGGGTTTTCCCCCAAATTACTCGTAATTACACAAACAGGCATAACCAGATTATTATCAGTAATTCTGCATCAAAGAGTAATGCATATGGATCGTAATCTCTCTGATTACTCCAGTGTAATTAAAATTACTCCCATTCTTAATTTACACCTCTACACAGAAGGTTGTGGGTAGCTCTTTAATGTTGAGCTGTGACGGTGCTGAAGTTGTTGGATGGTGAATGATAACTGCTAAGAATACTGATGTTATTACTTTGGAGTGTTTGGCTCCTGAAATATTGTTTTTCTAGTTGCTTTTACTGTGCTTTTTTGTGTCCTATTTTTAGAAATGTAACACTATGTGAGCTGAGCTGTTCATGGCTTGCCCCTGCATCCATGCATAAACGTTGCTAATAGAGTGCTCAGCTTGACGCAGAGATTTTATTACATATAATAGGAAAAGATGCACGCTTGCTGGTGGGTGGGCGCGCTGATGGTCTGTAGCCACTGTCTGTTACACATTCCTGGCAGCAGGGCTGGTCTGGGAACCAAAAGCAGTCTTGGCAATTTTACCGGACTGGCCCCAAACCTCAGGGGTGGAAGGGGGGCAGCCTGCCCTGCTGCTTAACAGAACTGCCCCCAGCACTGCGGCTTTTGTTACTTGGAGGCGATATTACAGCATTGTTGGTAAACCTGCCCTCAGTAACAAAACCGGCCCCCACTGCTCCAAAACTGGCCCCCACACTCCCAACCTCACCGACAAATGCCCGATGCCCGCTACAGACAGTCCATTCCTGCCTGGCAGTGAACCATCTGCTTCCAGAACACTCCACCTGACACATCCAGTGGACTACTCAGTACACTTGGTGGATTTGTTAGAGTGCGTTCCTCCTAATGCAAATCTGCTTTGCCATACCGTCTCTGCGCAAAACGCCATTTCAGTATTATGGTAACTGGTGGAAAGGGACACACAATCCATGGGTGACACCCAGGGGTGAGTGGGTTCTGAGGGAATGGTAACCGGAATGGGTTGGTAACCTCAAAAACTCAGATAATAACTGGAGACACTTCCACTCTGTGCTCTGCTGCAGGGCTCAGTTGTGCTTGGGATCCATTCCTGGTGTGAAAGATATCTGCGATAGTTGGTAATTCTGCAGTTACATCCCGGATCATGTCAATTTTACCGGTACTGGCTAATTTGGCTTCGTCACTCGGCAACTGGAAGTCAATGTTGAACTGAAATTTGCACCAAACGACGGGTGAAAAAAACACATTTTTGCAATGGTTGGTTAGTGCAAACATAATTTCCTACAATGGTCACCGGTACACATTTTACTGCAAAATTGCCCAAAATAGCAGAATAATTCCATACACCAGTACAGTTTCCTTGCTGTTGTATGGCATCTCATTTCATACCGCTATGAAATTATGCAGAATATGAATGCTTGTAGGCTCTGAACCAAGAGGGGCATCTGCAGTTTTCAAAAACGTGCCAGTGCTGCTTAGGAATAGACAATTTATGCAAGGGTTAGAAATGGGATGAAGGGACAGTGGATAGGGAATTAAGTATTTCCGAATGTACGCGCATATTTCAGCCGGAGGCTCCAGTCAATTGTATTTTATATGCAAGATCTGAGTCATCGCATTCCCGCAGCCTCCAGGGGACAGCAAGACAGCTGTACCGCTGTGAGCAGAATTATAAGGATAGCTTTTAAAGGTCGGTCTCATTTTTGGTACTTATTACAATTTTAACCTCTCTTGAAGACATTTAACCAAAACTAATAGGTGCAATCTGCAATGTGTAGGTCTAGAGGTCATTATGAACAATCACAAAAAGATTAGTGACCAGTGGCGAGATCTTTTCTGATCAACTTTTATTGCATTTGTGAAATAATTTCTTTGCAGGGTAAAACGGGATCTACACTAATGGGATAGGTAGTAGGTTACGTTCAATGTCAATCAAAAGTGGAAGAAAATAAAAACAAAATGTAACAACAGTAGAATTTTCTTGCGGAGGACAGGGAACACTGCAAGTAAGAAGTACCCAGTTTATTTTAAAACTCAAAAAGTGTCAGGGTCGAAAAATGTGTTTGGAATGTGGAGCTGGTTTCATCATCTGCTGAAGCTTCCTCTATCCCACTTGTGCCACCCTGTCGTTTCATCCCTGTCCTTCGACATCAATCTTGTGCAGACCTAGTACAATATGGATTGCTCCCTTGAGTCCAAACTAGGATTATGCAGTGATAATAAAATGCCGGTGCTTGCACTGTATTTTACTAGTCGTTCGAAAAAGAAGCATGATCAAGCGATGGACTAAGCAAAAGTTATTCCATATCTCCGTAAGTAGTTTTTCCAATGCTGATTTGCCTTCAATTTTGTAACTCAGTATATAATAAACAAACTACTGAAAGTAGCTGAATCCAATGAAAACAAGCATATGCAATACGATAGGTCTCGCATTTATGCGAGTTGAAGCTATTGGCATTGTAAATGACAATCGTTTTATATATGTTTTAAAAACCAAAACATAAATAAAAGGCATTGTCATTTAACCCCTTCGGCGCTCATGACGGAACGGTTCCGTCATGAGCGTCGGTTGAGCTGTGCTCATGACGGAACCGTTCCGTCATGACCACGCCCGCGCAAGAAACGGTCAGCGCTGAGCGGGAATCGGCGCCGCATCGAAGGGGTTAAATGCGAGACCTACTGTATTGCAAATGGTAGGCATCATGGACAATGGAAGGGATGGGGGAGTAAAGAAGGCACGACAACTGGGTAATGCACGGACTATGGGAGGGAGGGCCGGGTTGTAAAGATGGCACCAAAGCATGTCATGCCTGCAGTAAGAGAAACTGGATAAACGAAATAGCGCTCACAGTCTAAATAACAGATACTGTGTAACAACAGAAGTAAAGGGGCCAATCGCCATGGGAGGTGACAAATGAAGAGGAGGCGGTACTAAGGAGGGACTAACAAGCCTATTTACGAATCAGAAGCCAGCATTTAGGACGACAATGACACAAGCCAATGGCAAATATGGGAGGAGAGTGGGTGGGCTTTGATTCCCTACTCCAATACTTTACAGCAAGTCTTGCAGAGCAGCGCATGGCTGGCTCTAGGCTCGACTTAAAGATGAAGCAAAGAATGGAGTGAAATAGGAAATGAGAGATATTGCTAGCAAAAATATTCTGATAGAAATATTGAGGAGCATTTACAAAGGCACTGTACTTCCCTGATACTGGGCCTCATTTATGAAAATAAAAGGGAAAAAGCGATGCAACACTTCACTGCACTCTCCTTGCGACACCATGGATGCACTGTATTTATACTACGGTGCACCATGTCGCAAAGATTGACCAGAAACTTCAGGAATCCTGATGTATGTGGTGGCGCAGTAATGACACATTGCTGGAGTGTGTAGGTAACCTGATGCAACTCCAGAAATGTGTCATTACACATGAGGCGAGTCCCATGTGAAAGCCTCGCGTCACTCCTTAAGCCCGCTTGAAGCAGACGTAAGGATTTGACGCAGTCAATTCGTAGTAGTGGCGCAGTGAAATCTCACAGATTTCACTGCACCACTTCTACCGGCCTTTTTATGTGTGAACCCCTACCTTGCATACATTATACCTGACACACGTATAATGGAGTGTAGGCATTTACAAAGTGACACATCTGCCCAGATGCATCACTTTGTAAATAGGGCGCGGTATGGCACATTGATTACTCCCCACAGTGTCACTGAAAAGTGCACAACAACAGCGTAAGGCCTTCATAAATAAGGCCCACTGTTCTGTGTACTAGTACATGTATTTTCCAATTGGCCACGAAACATAAAATGGAAATGTTTGAGAATAATAAGGGATTATTTGTATACAATTATCACAAGAAGAAGTGACTGTGTGCCCTCTTTAAACTTTTACTAATAGAGAGTTGGACATTTCAGGGCTGATCCACAAAGGCGTCAACTTTGGAGCTGAGGAACTAGGTTTGAGTCTCATCGTTGGCTCAACATCCTGTCGTTCTGGGCAAGTCACTTAATCTTCCCTTGCCTACCGAAAATAAATGTGTATTTGTGTAATGTAACTGTTGCTCATGTAAAGCGCTCCAATATCTTCAGGTCTAGTTCGAGCTATATAAAACTACAAAAATAAAAACAAATGTAAAAGTATACTCCTGCAGTACTACTTCTTATACTCAAACATGTGTTTGTTAATCGCACCCCAGTGACCTAAATATAAGTAACAGAAATATTGCTGCATTGGGTGTGGATTTACCATTATTAACAGAAATTAGATCTCTTTATATATTCCTGTCAGAAGATATTTGGTTACATTATTCTGGAAAAACCAAAGGAAATGATGGACGGAGTGTTGAACATTGCAAGCACTCACCCCCAGTCAACTGATCTGCGTTTAATCCATCACCGTTATTTAGTCCACTCTGCCACCCCAGTTCAGACATGGCCATATGCAAATCAGTCTGACCCTGTGCCTCATGGGAACAGTGCAGCCCGAACTGCCAAGCCATGTCTTCCCTGGACCGGAAACAAGCTTCCTAGGACCAGTTTCTGCCAGAAACCGGTCCTAGGAAGCTTGTTTCCGGTCCAGGGAAGACATGGCTTGGCAGTTCGGGCTGGACTGTTCCCATGAGGCACAGGGTCAGACTGATTTGCATATGGCCATGTCTGAACTGGGGTGGCAGAGTGAGCTAAAGAACGGTGGTGGATTAAACCCAGATCAGTTGACTGGGGGTGAGTGCTTGCAATGTTCAACACTCCGTCCATCATTTCCTTTGGTATTACATTATTCTGGAAACCAGTTGGGGTGAGGGCAGGCAGTCTAGCTAAATGGCTCTCAAAACAATGTAAAATTAATTATTGATTAATTATGAGCTTTATGAATGCGGTGTTGCGCATGTTGTACTACGCCTGTAGGCTTCTATAGGTATATGTAAACTGACGCAATGCTAGGCGGTGCTTTATACCACTTCACGTCACTTTATGCCATATACACACACAACATTAGTAAAGAGCCCCTAAAGACTGTTCCACTCCTAGCAAGATTCTTATTTTATAGAATAATTTAGTTCTGTGGCGTCGTCCCTTCTCAAGCTTGTTTGAAATGACGCCTTAAGGCCAGCCTTCCACAGCCATGCATGTCAACATGATAGCGATTAATATTTACATATACTTAAACCGTACCATTATAGCAATGCCGCGACAGTTGTAACCGTGCTTCCAGTCACTCTGCTTCTTGCATCTTTAATGGGTCATGTCAGCGTGACGACAGACTAAGAAGGGAGTGTCGCAGTAATGCTAACACTGAGCACTAACCGCCTCAGAACCCCCTGTCCCTCCCCCGGCCACGACTGTCCCAACCTCTGGAGCTGGAGACGCAATGCTCAGGTAAGCAACTGCTCGGAGATAAGGGACACATGGCCAATGGTTGCCAAGGTGACTAATTAGACAGGAATTTAAAGAAGCCAGCAACAGAAGCTCCCAAAACTAGGAAAACAAACCTAGTTGTGTTACCATGAATGTCTTCATATTGCGTTGAAAGTGCATAGCACTATAATAGGCATGCAACATTTTCAAATGATAGAATTTTAAACCATATTTGTTTTATTTTAAGTAGGTTGCAGCAGGATTGCTCCTTTAGGCTACAACACTGAGGTGTTTTGGGGAAATGTCCATAAAGATGCTCACAAGAGAGATATAAGGCCCATTTGACCCTCTATGGAATGCGGGGATTGGCCGAGCCGTCAGAAAGCTCACAATGCTGGGGGGAACATGTGTTGTTTGCCTGCATTCGAGGCTGAGTGAGAGTGTCACACAGGGACATAAAACATACAATACAATCATTTGCAATGCAATAGGTCTTGCATTTACACAAGACCTATTGTATTGCAAATGGTGGGCATCGCGGAAAATGGGAGGGAGGGCAGGCGGGCTGGGGGGAGAAGGCACAGACAACGGGAGAAAGGGCAGATGGGGGAGAAGGCACAGACAATGGAAGGGCAGGGGGACAAGAATGCCCAGACAACGGGAGGACAGGTGGGGGGGGAGAAGGCACAGACAACAGGAGGGAGGGCGGGAGGAAGAAGGCAGGAAAACGGGAGGGGGGGGGGAGTAAAGAAGGCACCAAAGCATGTTGTGCCTGCAGTAGGAGAACCTCATTAAAGAAAATAGTGCTCCCAGTCTAAATAACACGTACGTGTAACAACCGAAGTAAAGGGGCCAGTCGCCATGGGAGATGACAAATGAAAAGGAGGCGGTATTAAGGAGGGACTAACAAGCCTATTGATGAATCAGAAGGCAGCATTTATGATGGACAATGACACAAGCCAATGGCAAATGTGGGCGGAGAGTGGGCGGGGCCTCTATTCCATACTCCACTACAACAAGTCTCACAGAGCAGAGCATGCTTGCTGGCTCTAGACTTGACCTAAAAAACATTATAGAATGGGTTACTTCTCTCTTCATCAGTCAGCTAGATTCCTTCTATTTGATGGGTGGGCAATGCGTATACCCTCAGACAGTGGCACTGCCCACCTCAGTCAACTTTCCCTACCCCCATCACTCAATGTCTCACCCTGAGCTCTCTCCCCTTGTTTTCGGAACCTTGTAAAGGGGCCCAAGATGGGTTTCTCCAGGAGTTGCCACTGATAGTTATCCCAAAACTGGCGGTACTGAACGCTATACACTGCCTTATGCAGCCAAGAGACTGGCTTACTCCAATTTGCTTTATTCTTCTCACGATTAGAATGAAGGAGGCAGCAAGAATGGGTTGGGAAGTAATGATCAGGATTATGATTATAATTTATTAATAGTGCTGATATATCTAACACAGCCAGTGAGTCTGAGTAAATAGATAAGGTAAAAAAAGAGTTGGCACTCAGATCAGGGACAGTGTTCATGGCCCAGGAAGACACATATCACTGGGGATGGAATTGTAACTAGCAACCTTATTTGCATGTATCCT
Source organism: Triturus cristatus (assembly GCF_964204655.1). Lineage (NCBI taxonomy): Eukaryota > Metazoa > Chordata > Amphibia > Caudata > Salamandridae > Triturus > Triturus cristatus. The sequence goes on from NC_140588.1 coordinate 473,690,187, forward strand.
CATAGGTCCATTCTCCTATCTCCCTGGCTTCCCTCTATGACTCACTGCTTCCACTGTGACATTCACCAACTGCAGTGCAGGGTACTGAATGTCCATTCCCCGCAGTGACATAATGAAACTTACCCCCCCCCGCCCTGCAAGGTACATGGAGGGCCCCTCCTCCGGACTTTATCAGGAGCTTCCAGGTCAGGGTACTTTGCTGAGGGGGCCCCTGGAGCTGTGGGTGCCCCCATACCACAGGGGATGTGGGGGCCTATGTTATGCCACTGATTCCCAACATCACCAGCATGACTATGTGGCTAGTGGTTGCTATCTAGTTCTAGCAACTGTATGGGGACCTTCTTATGTTGCTGAGAATCTGCAGACCACTAAGGGCCCTATTACCTAAAGTGTCCCGAGCATTTGCACCTATTTCTTGCATCCGATGAGCATTTTGTTATAATAGAATGAGCCACATATATTTGCTTGACCCCTTCTATAATATATGTCACGCCGTCGCACATTTAGCGCAAGCACAATCAGAAGGGAACGCTCATCCATTTGCATTGGGGCATGGCCCAATGCAAATGAGGGATCCCTTTTCTGTATTGCAGATTGAGGCGCAATGGCAAAGAGGTTGTCAGGAGGCGCATTGACTATCCACCAAATTGAGTGGTCATTATGAACAATCACAAAAATAATAGCTTACAAGGCCAGAGTCAAGATCTTTTCTGATCAATTTTTATTGGATTTGGTGAATTGTCTTTGCAGGGATAAGGGGCGCTACTTTAATGCAATAGGTAATTGGTTACATTCAATATGAATCAAAAGGGGAAGAAAATAAAACTAATATACAATGACTGTAGAATGTACTTGCCTGGTGGAGGAAAACCGCATATAGACAGAACTTAATTTGCAAGAAAGAGATGTGAAGATGTCCAAAAGTGTGTTTAGGACGTAGAAGCCGGCACCCTTGAGCTACTCTGTGGGAGGAGGTCATGGGCATCCCTGGGGCACTGCCCACCTTTTCCCCTGTTCTCCTCCCCCCAAGAGATGCCCCTGCAGGCAGGAACACTAACAAATGGCATCTGTGGACAGTGGGATCCCTACAACACCTCCAAAGTGATGCTGGTTCATCTCTAGTGAAAGGTGGAGGCTCTGCCTCAACATCCCCACACCGAGGAATTGAAGGTCGAAATTTGTGCTCTCATCTTGATGCTACCTTGCATCGTGGGAAGGGCCGGAGAATGATGATCAAATACTGCAAGGCTGGACAATGGCTTGTAGGTGCTACTGCAGAGGTCCACAGAAGCCGAGAGCCCTCCCTTTCTACTCAGCCCTGCCTTCCATCTAAAATATCTCCTTTGTTGTTCAGTGATGGCTTCTTTCAGTGTATTTAACTGGACTGTTTTTTTTTTGGGGGGGGGTTTATATTGCGCAAACTTGACCTGAAGGTATCAGAGTGCTTTACATGAGCACCAGTTGTATTACACAAGAGCATATTCATTTTTTTTGTTATGCAAGGGGAGATTCATTTATTTGTCCGGAATCACAGGATGTTGAGGGTCGTTGCCGTGACTTGAACCCGGTTCCCCATATTTAAGGTCGACATCCTTAGCCTTTGGACCACATCCTCTTTATACAGATTTGCACAGATTTACTTAAATGTTTCATTTGGTCAATATGAAAGTGATGTGCAAAATCTCTTGACAAAATATGACCCCACAGCCGTTCAGTTTTTTGGAACAGAGTTACCCACTTATCAATCTCACAAAAGGGGGGTTGAAAACAGATATCCCACTGCATAGTAGACATTATTCATTAATTACTGCAATATTTAGTGAGCCAAATTTCTTCCTGGATGAAAATTCTGGATGAGGCATCAATGCCTCGTTGGAATTCATGTCACAGCCATGCAGGTATTTGAGTTGGTTTCACATGAGACAATGGAGTCCTGATTCTCATCAGCACAAATTTGTGTAAAATGGTCGCATGCAAAACAGTTCCCTGCCAATTCATTTAGTCAACGATAAAGTCCAGAAAAATATTTTTGAGAGAATGTAACTTCTGCATCCTATATTTTACACGTCAAAACATGATGTTTTTATACATTGCAAAGGAAATTAAATTAAAGTTGACATATTCATTTTAAGCTATGTATATCCATCAACTGACTCCTATAATACATATTTGACACAGCCCTTCGCACTCATGTGCACACCAAGTCATATAGTTAGCTAAGCATTACCTTGGAAGCATATCTACATTGAGCTACATGCCTACACCAATGACACACGCCATATAAAAGTACTCTTTCTATCATGTCACAACACTACACAATATAGGGTTGTCTGAGTGTGACTACATCAATACACATCCATATTCTGTCAGCAATATACGGGTCTCATTTATAGGAGTTTGGTGTAGGGCAGCGCAGCAAGGCACCTTTCTGCACTGCCCTACGCCAAAGTAAACGGGCAGGAATGCACCGCTTTTATGCAATACGGTGTATTCCTGCCCCTTCTCCCTACCCTAGCGCCATTTCGGCAGCCTAGCGCCAATGTAAGCACTCTTGCACAATGGTGCAAGTGTTTGTCAGTTGCATGCACGATTGTAGTTGTGGGGGAAGAGGCACCTTGCTGCAAAAACACAATCCTAAGAGGTGTTTTCCTCTTTCTGTCTATGCTGCAGAATGCAGCATACACAGAAAGAGGAAAAAACAAAATAAAGATATTTCTTCTCGTTACGCTTCACCTCAGGAGGTCTAAGGATGTGGCACTTCCCCAGGTTTATGTGATTGTGTAAATCTAGAGCGGCGTCAAATTCCATGGTTGTTGCATGGGAAAATCCACCTCAACATCCATGGAATGCCTCACAGGCACAGAGTAAGGCGACGCAGCGATTTGCTCTGCGTTGCCTTACTCGTGATTTATGAGGCTACTCAAAGTCACGCAAGGTGGCTTTGTGTGGTTTTATAAATCTAATACAGAGCCCTGCGTCGTGCATGCACCACTTTCCATGGTACAAAAGGGACGCAGGGCTATCATAAATATAACCCAACGTATTTACACAGTCGAGAGGTAGCAAAGCAGAGAACACAAATGAAAAGTAGTAAATGAGACAGCAGGAGACAGTAGGTGCTTTGATTGTGTTTGTCTTGTTTAATCGTGTTCTACTTCAGAAGATACAAAGAAATGCTGCCCACTGCGAGTAAACATGAGAGTAAATGTACAGAAAACATGGACATGAGTGATAAAAATATATATGAGACAGGATCAGGAAGACCATGTTACTTAAGACTGTGAGTGTAAGGGGTGCGCACCAAAGAGCTCTGTGAGGGTTAAGGAGAACATTGACAGTAGGTCAGTGAGAGTTTATAAACCATGTTGTCCTAAAAAACCTGGTGACAAAGTAGTGGGCCACTGCACTCAGAGTACAAGATGGACAACAAAAACCAGAAAACAGGTCCCCTAGCTGTCAGTTTGTGTTCAAAAGCCCCTACATCTCTATCATTCAGAAGACGTTGAACTTAAATGTACCACACACACATGGAGGCAACCCGTGCACACCATGGAAGATGCAAAGATGAGTCCAAACCGAACCACCGCAAGCCAACTGAGTGTTCGGGCAGAATCGAGCGAACAGTAAAGTCATTAGGCACCCACATCCAAGCATATAATACTCTTCATTTTTACAGGGTTGCTATGCAGTACACTCCAGTACTAGACATTACACTTCCTTATTGAAACCCTGCAGGTCACTGAGGGTGTAATTCACTCCTAAACTTTATGAAACAACCAAATACAACGCACTCAGATCAATTTGACCTTGGAAATGTGAATCCTTTATCCTTGTTGGCCACCTAAATCCCCAAAGCACTGTGAGACCACAAAAATGGTCGAAAATAATACAGATAAATAGTAAAATAGCACAATACAACATGAAAATAAAAGCTGTGGCAATGCCAGCAATCAGTTTAGGGTGAAATATTCTATTTTTCTTTAGCTGTAAGGACACGTAAATACCTGTTGCTGGGGGTCTATGTGGCTACCAGCTTTTTTGACATGAGTGATAGCTTGTTCTTAATACCAATGAAAGGAGATGTGTTGCATTCATTGAAAGGCAGCAGGTAATTTCAGCAGTTATGGCACTTGACATGGGGACTAAAATAACATTACTAGACTTTCGTTCAATTCAATGTGGTATTTATGATGGATAAACAAGGAGATGAATCTCCGCAATTCGCAGTAACAAATTCCTGGCATGGTCTCATGCATATACTTGAATGGATATGAAATAGAACCAACTGGATACAGGGTTATCAGTTTTTGGAATGACTGTCAATAGTCACTCCTAAACTTTGTGTTCTGGCAGGGGAGCTCTTCTGATGCAAAGGGTTTTAGGTTAAAGTACAAGATGGGATTGGCAGAGGAACCGTCGTGGAATCTAGTTGGCAATATGGTGGTTTGGCTTTCTACACTATTTTGACTGTCCTGTTTACCACTCTTTCACTGATAGGAAGGCAGCAGGTAGTGTTCAGTGACTCCAACATGCACTGCCACAATTTGTCTTCTGATCAAAGCCCTACTTGAGAGTTGTGCTGTGTTTGCAGTTTGGATGGTCAAATAGGTTTTTGATGGTAATGTTTGGCACGTCCTGCATAGAGCTCTGCAGTGAGAAAATGCTGGGGCTTATGATAAAGATGTAGCTAGTCATTCTGTGATGGCTGAAGTTAGAGTAATCCGAAATCATCCTGAAATCCATGTTTCTCCTGTCTTTGCCGCTGGAGGCAGCAGGCGTCTTTGAAGAAGTGTTTGCTGAAGGAGGGAAAAGGCTGACTATCATAGAAAACCTCCATGGCAAAGCATTGAGCAAGGAATATATGAACATCAAGAGAAACCAGGCAATAGACAGCACTGAACCGAGGGCATGATAAAACCAGGAGATGTCACAAGACAAGGTCAATTCCAGAGGCAAAACCTGTAGAGTAACAAGAAAAAAGTCAGGGACAAAAATAAAGCTCACAACTGCAGAGCGCTGCTCACTGACGAGTCTGCTAGTGATTGCAGCACTGACAATCGCCCCCTTTTGATCCTGGGGAATATAGGTTAGCATTAGAAAAGAGGCTGCTTGAGGTTCGAGAGCCTCAAAGGCGTCACAGGGTCCTCTCGTGGTCGTATGTGTCATATTTTCATGACTTTTGGGAGCCACTCCAATCATCTTTGAGTCAGGATAAGATTTATTGACCACCTCTGTCCCTCTAGTGGTCGTATGTGTCATATTTTCATGACTTTTGGGAGCCACTCCAATCATCTTTGAGTCAGGATAAGATTTATTGACCACCTCTGTCCCTCTAGTGGTCGTATGTGTCATATTTTCATGACTTTTGGGAGCCACTCCAATCATCTTTGAGTCAGGATAAGATTTATTGACCACCTCTGTCTTACTGTACATGTTCCTGGAATACAATCAACCTGTAAGACGTCATGGTTCTTATTTCATTCTCTGTGAGCACTTAAGCAAGAAGAGATTGAGCTAAACAGGGAATAATGTCATCTTTCCAATGATGCCTGATCTATAATTTGTGGTGACAAGCTGCAGCAGCTTTGCAGGGCTGACAGGCAAAGTATGTTCCTTGCTGCTTGAGTAGGTTTGTGTCACAAGGGCAAAAATGGGACAGCTCCTTTGAGCATACTCATAATCCGGCGCTTTTTGTCTGCAGAAATCAATTAAACAGCATTTCTTCTTTGTTCCTGCTCTGCATTCGCACTGTTGGAGTCCTGGTGCCAATTTCAACATTTTCTTCTATGGCCCTTTCATTTACTGTCTTGTCATCTCAAATAGAGTTCTCTGAACAAATCTCTCTAAAAAAACACACACACACACACACACAAACACACACGCACACACCCACACACACAAATCCACACACACACTTTATTGTTGGGAAAAACGTAATTCACTGGACCGAAATAGAGCGAACGCTGGTGCTTTGTCTGAAGAAGCTTTTTGTTCGTCCAATAAACATAATCAGGGCCAGTGCAGATTAAGGCCTGAATAATGTACATTTCCTCTGAGAAATGCAAATATTACTAAACACAAATCAGAATTCAGGTACACTTTTACTTTAAAGACGTTTTTGTTGATTTGTTGTTGATAACAGACATTCTTTTTTGCGCTGTTCGATTAAAATGCACAGTAGCGTTGCATTGGGAATAACTCCATAAAAAGGTTTGGCACATAGGTGCATACGTCCTTTTCAATACTCCAGCTGATCCTAAGAACAACTACAGATGGGGGCCCATATGTATCAATATTTCACGGAGAGCAGTATGCCATCTTCCTGCGCTGCGAGAAAGGGAGGGGATTGAAATGCGCTGTATTTGACATTATGCGGCACATTCCTGAGACATTTATCAAGCCACACAAGGTGGCCTTGCAGGTTTTGATAAATATCGTTTAGGTTTTGTGTCACCCTTGCGTTCTCTTGCGTGGTGCATAGGTGATGCAAAACCTTGATAAATATGGGCCGGAGTCTAGAGCAATTTCTCACCACCCTGAAGCGCACAGGCGGCAAAGAGTAAGCATAAAGTACCTGACTATTTTTGAGAAAACTAGAAGCAACCAAACAAAGTATTAGTCAGTTTTTAAACTTAAATATTGAACTACTTGTTACTGGGTGCCGTAATTTATATATTTTCTCCATGTCGTGATCTTCAACAGTAGGGATCAGTAGGTATCAATGAAAAACCATTATGAATGCGGTGTTGCATGATCATCATGGCAGTCACAATGCATTGTGGGTTCCTCTTTAAGGGCTAAGTACATTTTCCCATGGAATATTCAAAACTATGTTGTTCTTCTAAAGCCTCAGCAAATTATTATTCAACTAATATTCCTATTCCAACCATAGCCTAAATAAAACCTGTTATGATCCTTGTTCTGATCAAAAATAGCAGAAGGACTAATACAGTTGAGTGAAATAAGTGGTAAAGTGTCTGTGAGCTTATTAGTTTTGACATTTGAGACAGTCCCTTGCTGATACCTAATGAGCAGCAATGAGACACAGGTGTGTGGAGTCTCTACTGTGGATGACGAATAACAAGTCCCAGACAGATGTGAAAGTACGCTTTGATATAATCGAGCATCTGTCTGGCAACAAGAAGAATCTAATGCTCCTGAGTGAAAATCCTTAGCTCGGTAGGGTGGCATACACCGGGACATGCTTTGAAAAGTGATCTCTGCAGTGACAGCATGAACAAACACATCGTTTAATGGTGGGAAGGTCCTATGGGTCCTACTGACGCCTTTATGCCAACCCCACATGCTATAGGATTTTCAAATAGAAAAGCTTTAAGCCATAGGACCTGTGTGGTCATAAGCTCATGTATGATGGCCCATTTGAATGTTATCATGCATCTATGTTATTAATTATTGGCATGAATTTTCCTGGCTGGATCACTGGAGCCATTGCTGCTGCATGGAAGAGTGAAGGAAAAAGCCTAATTTCACTCTATGGTATGCAACACCAAACACCGCTTTGTTCTTCCACCGAAGCAGTCATTCAATCGGATTTATTGAGTGTATAGATAGTGTGTAATGAGTTGAAAATAAGCAAGTGATATTAGGCCTGAGGAAATCTGTTGTACCTTTGAAATGTAATGCCAAAATCATAACTTACGCGAGGAAGACTAGCAGGACTCCCTGGATGAACAGCAACTGGTTGCCATTCACTCCTGGGCACGTGTGTTCTTCCCCTGGCAACAATCGCCTGTTCTTATACATAAGTGAAGCTCCACAATACTCAGGTTCAGCCTACGGCTCTATAACATCTTCCCCGTCTCGTTCTCACCTCTTCCATCCGATTTCTTTTTGCATCTTTACTTAAATTCTGAGACTTCTGAAAACTCTTCTTCCCATCTCTCTCGTTCTTCCATCAACACGCTGCACGTACATTACAAGTTTTAACAGTTACTGAGTTTTTCTACTTTTATCATTTATTTCTATATTCCTAGCACCTGGAGAACACAGTATTGTGGTTCTCTAGAGCATGCTGATGTCTTTCTGGTGTAAGAGTAAAGCAATAGAAAAACCATAAATAAATAACTTCAAAAATACATGCGTCCACAGTAGTAATTACTTTTGATAAATTGACGGGTTTTAATAGATGTTTTAGGCACACTCTTTAGTTTAATATTTTGTCACTCTAAATAGGATATTTTGTGACCCAGTCACAATATTCCATAGTTAAAATACCTGCACCCATCCACTTACCAGACCTGTGTTCTTGAAGGATGGATTGTCCTCCTGGCCTGTGACTTTTGTTCCTCATAGATCTCTATTTCTACCACTGCTAGTTTGCCACCATGCCTGGGGTTCCACCTAAAGGGGTCTTGTTTGAGTTGGCTGATCTGGACCTGTATACGGTGACACAGCTCGAGGGCTCTGCTAGGAGAGAGGGGTGCTTAACCGGGGAAGTGCCACAACTGTAGATCTTCAGAAGGCCCTGCAAGAATGGGCAGAGGACCATCCAGAGGAGTTAGTGAATGGTGGGGGAAATCCTGAGAGTGGGGAGGGATCAGAGCTGATACAGGAGTCTCCAGGTGGACTGCTGTGGATGGGGAGAACCCTTTCCTTTCGAGACAGGGGGTCTTTGTGGCCACAAGCAGCAATGTGTTCTCCAGGGACATTTCCTCCGAAGAACTGGAGGAGAGAGGGCTAGAAAGGACACTTAGGTTAGAGCTTGCCAAGACTGTCAAGGAGCTATCCTTAGCCCATACCAATTTAAAAATGAGCAGGCCCTTTCCAGATTGGAAACAGAGCAAGCTCTGGCTGAAAAGAGACTAGCCATTGAAGAGAAAAATATGGCCCATGAGCTTAGCTTCAGAGAGTTGGACATTAGAGCCCTACAAGTAGGGCTCCACAACAGTAACCGTGGCAGTGCACCTGCTGCAGCTCACAGTGTGAGTAGAGGTTGCATCCCAAAGGCGATGGTACCAAAATTGCTGATAGGGGAGACATTAAGAAATGGCTGGCAGCCTATGAGGCAACTCTAACAGCACACAGGGTCACAAAAGAAATCTGGGGAGGTAGTTTATGTCCGTTCTTGTCTAAGGTGGGGAGAGATGTCCTCCTTACACTGGAGGGGAAGGACATGGTGAACTATCCAATAAGGAAAGCCATTCTGATCAATACTTATGGGGTGGGTCCCAAACTCCCCATTGCGGGGGTGTTGATTTCTTACTCTATGATGGGAAGGCATTGGGGAAGGACCCTCAGTTGGAAGGTTCAGCTGTCTCCCCACCATGGGTGGGGGAGATTTGTGTTAGTGTAGGAAGTTCCCCATGGAGCTGGGTGAGGAATGGATCCATGTTCCTTCTCAAAGTGAAGGGTGGGCAAGTGCCCAGGATGCCCTATACCAAGCCCATGGGCCTGGTGTACTCTCACAAGGAGCACCAGGTGGGAAAGCCGGCCTGTATCAAGAGACCATCAGCTGTGGGGGGGTCACCTATAGGCATGGTAATGGGGGGGGGTGATCCGAACCAGCGCCTCACCAGTTCAGGATTCGGTGGATACCCCTCCCAGCAGGGGAGTATGGGCCCCCAAAAAGGGGGGCAGGGGAAAAAAGAACTCACCCCAGGCCCTTGTCCAGTCCAAGGATTCAGACCCTGGACTGGAGGACCAGGTGCAAGAAACCATTCCTGGCCTGGTCAGAAGGAAAGTGGAAGAAAGATGCAAGACATCTTGGGCCACTGCCTCCCCCAATTCTGGAGCCACCAAGGGCGGGGGTCATTGGGTGGGTGGGTGCTTGAATATGGACGCTGACTGCTGTTGGCGCCCTTTGTCAGGTGCTGTTCCAGTAAAATAAGGTGGTTGAAGGTAGGGACAGAAGAACCAGCCCGAGGGCGGAAGGGGTCAAACCTTAGGGTGGGCCTGAGTGAGTCAAATGGATCCTACTTGGATCATGGGGCCTAGAGCTGGCAGGTACCACCGCAGTGGTAGGCCATCATCCAGGCTCTCTAGCCCTGAGCAAGAAAGTTTATCAAGGGGATTAGTTTAGTTTGTAAGCTTGTATAGCGCGTGAATCACCCCCTGAGGGGTATCTCAGCGCTTGTGGATTTGCAGAAGAAGTTGTAATGGTGAGCTAATCTAAAAAAGGGCAGTTTTCAAAGCCTTTCTGAATTTCAAGTGGTCTGGGCATTGTCTTAAGGCCATTGGAAGTTGGCTCCATATGAGAGGTGCCTGGTATGAAAAAGCCTTTCCTCCTGTTCGTCCTTTTTTAATCCTGGGGATTTTGAGCAAGGATTTCGAACCTGATCGTAGGTCCCTTTGGGGGATATATTGGTGGAGCCTCTCCGCCAGATAGGAGGGTCCGTTTCCCCATATTGCTTTGTGTGTCAGGCAGCAGATCTTAAACTTCACACGTTTCCGTACAGGTGTCTAGTGTAGTTGTTGTAGGAGCGGGAGTGAGGCTGATCTGTAAGGGGTGTTTAAAACTAAACGTGCTGCAGTGTTTTGTACCACCTGAATGATGAAGGATGATTAAACTACCTTTGCTTTAACCTGGGAGGGGGTCATGTTGGACAGGGCCCTACTTAGGGGGTTTCCCTAAAATGTTCTGCTTTTAATTCCTGGGTTTTGCTGACTCTATTTTCATGGCCTTAGGACTCTGGGCACTTTCCTTCTGTAATGCAGTGTGAAAGCACGTGCGCCCTTCCTACACATGCCAGGAGGTGGGGCTTACCTGATTGGTTTAGGTGCTGTACCTTGTAAAGATGTATACCACATACCTAGGGTAGTTACTGTGCTGATTACTAGTGGGTTGCTGCACTGATTGTGCCACCCACAAGAAGACCCTTTCAAACATGTATTAGGCCTGCCATTGCAGGCCTGTGCATGCACATTTGCACTTATGCTCAGGATGGCCTTTCTGAATCATTGGCCAAGGCAGAGGGTGTCTTTCACTAACACTAGAGCACCCCCAGGGTGAGCCCTGGGGTTGAGCAAGTGATAGATGAAAGGCAGGGCAGGTACACTTGTGTGTTCCCTGCCCAGGTAGTGAGGAACCCCCATGTGTGTTTTCACTACCTATGAGGTCTGCACCACCCATAGGTTAACATGGGGGAATGGCTGAGAATATTTTAAGCTGCAATTGTGGCTTACAGCGGAACAGCCTCATTTTCTTCAGTATCATTGGATTCACAATGACAACCCCTCTCTGGTGGTAAAGATGGATTTGCCATTACTAGTTTATAAATGCCACTTCTACAAAGTGAGCATTTCTCTGTGCTAAACTCTTTTTTGTGCTTTTTATTTTGAGTCCAGTCCACTCTAAAGGCTGGGGGAGAACATCTGTGCATTCCTCAGAGACATCCATAGACAGTGGGCATGCAACTGGAATGACAGGCCTCTGCCATTTGAGGGTTTAGCTGGATAGAATGGGGGAGAGGTTTTGACACTTGGCCTCTGGAAAGCCAGATCATAGCCCCACTAAACATTAAGATCTGCATTCCAAGGTCTCATGGCAGACAGGACTGAAATTTAGGGGAGATGTGTGGTTCAAAAGGGAACCTCCAAACTACTCCCTACTTCAAAGGCACAATACAGTATAACTACTGATGCCAAACGTCAGCAGGGCAGAGAAACATTGGTGGGGACATGGAACCAGATATCCTGGACTGCGTGGTGCACAATGCCAGAGGAATCTGTTGTGCACAAGAAGGATACTGTCATTGGAAGGGGCCGACTACCTAATGAAGTGTGGCATCCTGAAGTGTGCTCTACAATGATTTGTTCACTTTTTTTTTTTTTTAAATTGTCCTCATTTATGCGATCTTGTTGATTAAGCAATCGGGTCTCCTCTCAAATTGGCCGCCCTTGGAGCAGAGGTAGAGGCCATGCCTTGAATCCAAAAATGTCATGAGCCAACATGATGTTGTTACAGCCCCTATAGACTCGTGGATTATTTTGATCACAATGTTTAAATCATTGGACAGCCCTCCCTATACTGCCGCCTGTAGTTATCCCATAGTTCCCAATGTTTTGTTCGTTTACAATCCCCCCTAGCTCTATCCAAATTTCTAAATTTGTCTACTGAACTAACCCAATCATCGATCAAGGGGGGAGAAGGAAGTATCCACTTTATACAAATCTCACGTCTAGCCAAGAGCATAAATGTAAACAAAAGGTATTTCTGTTTTTTTGTTAAGTTATTTTAAAGATCATGATTACTTGTAATACCAAAGATGATAATAAAAGCTCTTACCTTGATAGTCGAGTTTAAACTTTTGTCGATGATCTTACCAACTTCATTCCAAAACAGATCAAGTTGAGAACAGGAGTAGAACATGTGAATATCGTTAACTTCCCTCTCACCACATTTTTGGTCACCTGGATATTCATTTTTGAGAGCTTTTCGGGGGTCCAATACGATCTATACAAAGTAAATAAATGATTTTTCCTCAGAGGTGAAGAAATTATAATGTGCCATAAGTAAGTGCAGGATACTTGCCAAGCTTGTTGCAAGTCTTCAGCCGGAAAGATCTTCCATTTGCGGTCTGGAATATCATAGTCTGCTTTCTTCTTCTCCACTAGGCACCAGTACCATTTCGATACTTCTTTCTTCCCAGGAGCTTTATGTAACTCACCCTCTAGGTTCTTGACATGATCTGGACAAATAGCTTGAACTTTAGCCCAGTTAACCAACTGGTAAAACTTAAACCTCGAGATTGCATTCCCCGTTACTGCTACCAGCTCTTCCCATGATTTTAAATTACCGTTTTCCAAGAGATCTCCCCAATTTGTCATTCCAGCCCTCTTCAGAGGGAGAGCAAGAGAGTCCTGCAAACATTCGGGAGTACATGGGGAGTTCCATATCGGAGCTTGCGGGCTATGGTATGGGTACTGCCAAGCTTTCCTTATGTCTGACCAAAGTTTGAATGCGGATCTTAGGACCTTAAGTTTAACTTTTTTGAAGAACTTTTGATGGCCGAACTTATAAATGCAATGGCTATGATTTGTTATTGCTTTCCAGTAAGTAGGATACGAGTCATATTCACGAAAGAGATGTCTTATATTCTTAAAATGAAAGGCTTTATAATACATCAGGAGTTCTGGGCTAGCTATCCCTCCTCGATGTTTTTTCTGGCTCAAGTTCTTCCAAGCTATCCTGGGCATTTTGGACGACCAAATGAAAGTGTTCAATTCGCTTTGAATCTTTTTTATCTGAAATGAATTAAACTCCAAGGGAATAGCGTTAAAAACAAAAGTAAACTTGGGTAGAATAGTCATTTTTATTACATTGACGCTCCCTATAAAGGATAAAGATAGACAGCTCCACGAATTAGTTACATCATCTCTTTAAGTTTTAACTGCAGGTTCACCAGAGCGATTTCATTGATATTTCTTGATATTTGGATCCCAAGGTATCTTATTTTATTTTTAGATTCAATTTGGGGAGCGGATATATTCCAATGCATTACCTCGTTTTTTTGCTGATTTATTTGGTAACCTGAGATTTCACCAAAGTCTATTAGCAATTTATTCATGTTGTTAGATGTCTCATTTAGATTGCTCGAATAGACCATTAAGTCATCAGCAAATAGCTCCACTTTTAACTCCCAGTTATTAAAGCTGAAAGGAATGATTTCTTTTGAGGACCTAATCATATTGGCCAATGGTTCTATGTATAAGTTAAAGAGTAGAGGGGAAAGAGGGCACCCCTGCCTCGTACCTCTCTTGATTTGGAAGCTATTTGTTGTGAAACCATTAATCAATATTTTCCCCATCGGAGCTGAATAAATATTTGCTATTACCCTGGAAAAATGTTGACCTAAGTTGTTATGTAGAATGGCTTGTTGTAAGTAAGACCAGTTAACTCGGTCAAAAGCCTTGGCCGCATCAAATGTAAATATTGCTAGGGGTACCTTCTCATGAGTAGCAACGTCAATGGCTCCAATCAGTTGGTGTGTGAGATCATGCAACTGTCTCCCTCTGATGAAGCCCTTCTGATCCTCATGTATTAGTTTACCAGAGAGAGAACCGAGTCTTTTTGCTAAAACGTGGGTAAAAATGTTATAATCTGCGTTAAGAAGCGAGATTGGCCTAAATGATTTGCAATAGGAGGGATCTTTGCCAGGTTTTAGAATTAAGCTAATCATTGCTTTGTTCCAGGATTTAGGAATTGTTGCCTCCTCGAGAAAGATAGTATTAAACAGGTTAGTCAGTTTAGGACCTAGGTGGTCTTTCAGGGTAATGTAGAATTCATTAGGTATAGCATCAGGTCCTGCTGCTTTACTCTTTTTAAGGTTATTTATTACATCTAGAACCTCCTTCTGTGTAATCTCAGCATTTTAGGGTCCTACAGGAGTCCCGATCTAATTTTGGGATTTGTGACCTACTCAAGTAACCGTCAACTGTTGTGAGCGGGGAAGATAGGTCCTCTTCATATAGTGTCTGAAAGAAATGCGCAAATGATTTGTTCACTTGCCCCTGGTCTTTGTGGAGGTCTCAGGGACATCAAAGACTTCCTGTGAAGGACCTTCACCAACTACGTGTTTCACTTGGAGAGCGGTGCCCTCTCAAGAGCCTTCTTCATCTACTGGCTCCTGACTGCAGCGCGGTGTAGGCACAACTGAGCTGACACGGACAGATAAGGACGTCCTTTTCAAGTCTTTTTCAATAATTTGATCGCATTGGCGGCTTCCCATTAATTACTTCCACCAGCTGGTGAAGACAGATTTCAAGTTTTTAAACAGACCACAATCCTTGGATGTGAGTCGGAGGTGTCGGCTGACACCTCTCCGAATATTGCTTCAAGTTGCTTCAAGTTGGATGCCCATGTATTAGGACCCCAAGTCATCGGCTGTCACCTTTCTTCCCCCCCTGTCCTGATGAAGACCCGCCTCTGATGTCTAATAAGCTGCATAATTGTTAAGGGTCGAAACGTCAACGTTACTGTCTCAATTAGTCCACGCAATTTCCTTGACTTGAACAAGAAATCATAACTACTGTTGGGATTTATGCATTAAGTCTTGGACTTGAAAGATAAATATCTTCCTGTGTTATGTATATGTTATTTATGTCACCCTTGTACATCACTATGTCACGTATCACTACCAGTCACTAATTGTACACCGCAGTCATTTGTTTCTTCGCCATATGTGTTTTATGTCACAGACAGCTATTTCATTGATTTGCATATATATTAAATATAAAGTAAAGAAATTCATTTATTTACATAAACAAGTTGTTTTTCTTGGTGTGTTACTTGGATATATGACTAAGACATATTTCCTTTAATGTATCTAATACCTTGTGCAAATCAGTTGAGCTTCCCGACAGAACCACTTTTTCTTTAGTGCAGCACAGTGTGAGCAGGAAACTAAGTATTGTGCCTGGAGACCCGATTGCCTTGTACGGAGCCCAAACCATGCCCGCATCTAACGAGTGTGGCCCCTGCATCGTGCCTCAGCACACACAGGTGTCTCATCAGTGATTAGCAGATTCACCAGTTGCTGTTTCCAGTGTGGCCTGTTTCGTCATCTGTGCCTCATCTCTCACATGCGATACGCCATTTGCATGTTCGTTGCGTTCTGAGATTGTGACCCTCGGAGGGAGGGTGCATCCATAGTAGTGCCTCATTCTACCTTGTGCTGTACTACTAAACTTGCGACTGTATGTGTGTGACTGGATTGTCTGGTGGGACTTGTGTCATCGTGCACCACCCGTTGTGCCTCATTCCAGGGAGTTACAGCAAACCTGACTGTGGGTTGATTGTAACCGTATTGTCTAGTGCAACTCGGATCATCACACACCAGACGTTGTGCCTCATTTCCAGGGAGATACGGTTAACCCAACTTTTAGTTCTTTGTGACTGGATTGTCTGCTGCGACATGTATCATCGTACACCAGACGTGCCTCATTTCCAGGTAGGTACGGAGAACCCGACTCGCGGTTCATAGGGACCGGATTGTGTGGTGGAAACTCGGATCAATGCACATCAGACATTGTGTATCACTTCTCGTGGAGTGCGGGGACACTTGATGATGATAGTCAACAAAGCATAACGACTTCTCATCATAGTAGACATCGAAAAGACGGTGGACCTTTAGATAAGTATTGTAGCAAAAAGTGCCAGATTCTGACTGAATCTCCTAAGAAGCATACAATTTCCATCCTTAAAGTTCTTAAGATCAGTAATAAAGGGCCTTTATTTACTAAATTGGATGATAATAGTGCAGTGTTGGCATGCTTCTTAAACCACAGACTGGTAGTGTCAAAAGCAGCACTACACAAAAGCCGTGCAGCATGGCTGATCGTAAAAGATAGGAAATGTGATCATGTCACTTTCATCCTTCTCCAAGTCCAAGTGTTTAAGACCGTCATCCTCTAATACTCGTCTGACAAACTCAGCACCATTGGAGGTACCAAGCCCTGAGAAGCAAGGAGGAGTTTTGCCTAGAAATCTTCAAGAACATCCAACCCCATACATAATCTTTTTCAGGACATATCCCTGAGATTCACTCTCATTTGATTTTGATCTTAACAATTACCCATCTCACATCATCTTCCAGAAAAAACTGGATCCCCCTTGCTTTTAAGGGGCATCTCGCAGGAAGACTACATACCTTGCCTCAGAGAGGGTCATTTATTCCAGCCACCCCAAATAAATGTGGCCATGCATCTACTGCCTCATGCCGCAGACAGTTTCCATACCTCCACCTTCTCCTGACAGATGACAACATATAGTAATAACCATTCCAGCTGAATGGAGCCTACCTAAATTCACAGTAGACCCTGAACATGCTGGCTTGTGTTTTCAAGCAAAGTCCCTTCCTACCTGCTTCATATACAACTTATAAAGCCCATCATGAAGACCGAGCATGCATTGATGGATGGAAGCTATATTTATGTGCATACCAATACTTTTAGGTGAAATCAACACACATCTCATACATCATACATTTTCACCTCATAAAACAAAGACATTCAGAAGCCACAGGAAAAGCTACCTGCGTTTTAGACTTTTACACATGCTGCAAAAAACTAACCATCTTCCGGTTGGATAAACCATATGCTTGAAGTAGTTTAGTTCAGTTCAAATCACTTGATTCGATTTATCATAATAAATCATAAAAACACATACAATAAATAGTAATTAAAAACAACACAGATCAAATGTATTCCTATCAAGGGGAGGAGTGGAACACTTCTGCTAAAAATCATGAGATATAAAAACAAACTGTGTGACTCTCTAAAAATTGTAGATACAGTCGGGCCGGCCTTGCTTAAGTGAAACCCAGTGGTTGCCGTAAAAGACAAATATATTTAGAGTGGAGATTTTTTAAAAATGGGCACATAAAATGATCTGTAATGTTTCAATTACAGAAACATTATCACAAATACAAATATTGGGTTCTGAGGCTTTGTGCCATTCGCCTTGCAGATGTGGAAACAAATTTAGACAAAAATACGATAAAAGGCACCTGAGGACAACCGGCATATCAAGTGTAAGCTACTATTCACACTCTCTTGAAAGTTTGACCATTGCATAATGCTGAAAGGCTGTCTGAGACAGGGACTTTGATGCCCTTCTTTCAAGCTGATACTTGTGATATGTCTATTCGACTCAAATCACATCAGATTTCAGAATTACCTCTGGGCAAGAGAACAGCTCTGGCCTGGTTAGGACCCTTACAATATCTTGGACGTACCGAATCCAAGGAATTAAATGCCTGTGTTCCAACTCCAAACAGTCTTTAGGATACTTCTATTAGGTTCTAGATCTTTTTTTTAACCAGACAGACAACCATAATAGAACAATGGAGATTTTAATAAAATCTTTAAAAAAGCCCACAACCAGTTCTTCATGGAAGACTTCTGTGGTTATCGACTACGGTAACCTCAGTAACCTCTTGAGAAATTTGTTCTCTGGCACTTGCATGGCTTATAGCTCCAGATCTCTGAAAGGAAACAGTAGGAAGACAATTGACTCTTTATAGAGCCAATATGGATTTCATGTGGACGTCCCAGACTTCTTGCAAAATTGTCAATGTCATGTGTCACTCTGTTAAAAGATTGCACCTGAGCGCTAAGTAACGTGTCACATTTTAATTTTGCATCTATCTGGATACCGAAATAGCAAATATCATCAGTCCTGCTAATCTGCTGTCCTCTGATCATGTGGGTTCAGGATTTCACATTCTTTAGCCCTACCACAATGCTGCATGATTTAGAAGAATTAATTTTCGTTCCTAGACCTCCCATAAAATCATAAATGTGGTCATTTAAAAGCTGTAAACTATTGGCAATTGGAGCTATAAATGTTATCTGCACATTACAGGGTTGGCACCCTCCTGTTGCCCACCCTAGAGACATCCTTGGATTGTGCCACTAGATACTGGTCCAACTGATTAATATATAGCATAAAAAGCATGGGTGCTAGGATACAGCCCTGGCGTACCACTCTCACTAGCTGCAAGTGCGATGTGCATTCACCTGTGGGTCCTAAATCTTTCTGCAACTTCCAACCCCTCATGCAAGGCAATCAGAAAATCAATGAGAGCCTTCTCTACGCCCATGGACCCCCAACACGCCTCTCAACTTGGTTCTATCTACTGTAGCAAAGCTTGTGCTGAGGTCCATGAAAGCCAAGTGTATTGCTTCTCTCCTCGCCTTGGTATACTTAAAAAGTATTAGCTAAAGATTAGGATTTTGCTCTATTGTCCCCCTTCCGGACCTAAACCCATATTGAATATCAGAGATAAGATTCAATTTTTCTGACCATTCCTTCAGGCAGTTTAGCAATACAAAATGGGCCGATAGAAGGCAGGATCTGCATGATTACCTTTTTTAGAAACTGGTACAACCATTGACCCCGGCCAGGTGGGAGGAAAACGACCTTGCACGGCTACATTGAGATGCTTGGTAATCAAAGGGGTCCATAATTCCACACATGATTTGTAGAGGTCACCAGATATTCCATCTGGGCCTACGCCTTTATGAGCGAGAAGTGTTGCTAATGCTTCTGCTACTTCGCTCACATAGAACTCCAAAGGGCTCCCTCTACTCATAGGGGTCTCAGCTGTTAAGTCAGGCAGTGTAGTGTTGGCCTATGCATATATAAGTTCAGAATGATTAACCCAGGCCTAGGCGGGAATACATTGACATTGTTCTGGAACCACTGTTTCATTAAAAATGGGCTGACTAACTACTTTGCAGAAGGTGAAGCTTGCACCCGATTCACAAGCGGCACCAACTCTTCCCATGCATCTATTTTTAGCGCCTCTTTCCAGGTCTTATGCATCAAATTGTAATGTTTTCTGGCCTCTTTTATAAACTCCTCATGCCTAGGCTTTTTTAAAGAAAGGCCTTCAACAGCACACTGTGTGCCAATGAGCAACTCCTGTCAAACCACTTGTGGCACGGATTCTCTTCCCTGCTTACTGTTACATTAAGAGCCATTTGCACTGCTGTGACAATATTATTACCAGAGTCCATAATGGACTGATCCAAGGAGTCAATTGATAAACATTTCTCAAAGTCTGCTCTGTGGTTCTGAATCAAAACCCTTAGAAAAGCATCTGGGACAATTTTGCCCCAGCTAAGCCTGCAACCGTGGGCCTGCAAATGTAGGGGCTCCTTAGAGACCGTATTTGGCTTACCGCCCACTACAACGCAACCAAACAGCGCCATCAACAGGTTATGGTAACTGCTGCCATTCCATTCCCTAAAGAAACTAATAAGCTAGGGTAACATTCTGGCCGAAACCAGAATGGCATTGATTACTGAGCTACAGCCCTTCCTTGAACATGTGGGTATAAAGTCAGGAAATAAGTATATAACTTTCGATAATGAGTTGGCAAGATAAAATTCAGCCGCCAAGTCTCAATGCTCTAAGTCTCAATGTAATTGAAATGCTCAGAGGTTTGAGATTAGCAGTCACACATATTTTCTGCAAAGTATATATGGTAAGTACAGCTACATCATGCATAACCCTGTACATTGAACCATCTAATCATTGGAGTCTGAGTGTAAGAAATTGGTTTATTGATTGAGGGGGTGGAACCCTCATTCAGGCAACAACTACAATTCTTGTCAGGGTGAACCACAGAAGTCATTAAATTAACCTCTGATTAAAACTATGGTTGCTTGGCACAAAAGCAGTTAGGCTTAATTTAGAGGCAATGTGTAAAGTATTTATGCAGCACACAAACAGTAATAAAGCGATAACAGAACACAATAAAAATCACCCAAAACATTAGAAAAATAGCGTAAACGTTATTAAATAAGATGATGACAGAATGACAAAGATCCAATCAGTAGAACCCAGGGTATTGAATTTCAAAGTTTTGAGCGACAATAGCACCAAGAAGAAAACAAAAGTGCCACTTGTGAGTATCTGATCACGCTAGACCAGGTGAAAGTCATAAGTTCTGGCTCACTGTGATGGAACATGGGCTTGATCCATGGACGAGTAGATACCTTTACATCACATGCGTTTACAACGCATGCGATTACAACATGGTTGTTACAACCTTGTTGTTACATCGCATTACAACGCATGTCGTTACAACGACTTGCTGTCGGGGGTGCGCTTGACTTAGGAATAGTATAACTTACTATTCCAACTCCAGCGTGCGCAACAGTAGGGAAGGTGTTGTAATAGTAAATTATACTATTCCTTAGTTTAGGGTGCCCCTACAGCAAGTCGTTGTAACAACTTGTGTTGTAATTGTACGGGAATGTAACAATGAGGTTGTTGTAACGACTGCGTTGTAATCGCATGCGTGTTACGCATGCGATATGATGGCTGTTTCCCCCCATGGACTATGTTAGTTTAACTGAAGATCTACCTTCTCAAGTCCAGTTCAAACTGTTCCATTCACATTGGAGGAGGCTGCGATGAGAAGGCTTTTGGCGTGAAGAGCAGGACTAGCATCGTAGACAGTCTTCCCTGTAGCACGCAGATCCAGTCCTCACTGGAGCTTTGCGCTGGTGTATCATTATGGACAGTCGCTATCATGAATGGTTGCTGTCAGCATGAAGAGCAGGTCTCACCAGAACTTCGCTTTGGTGATCATTGTGAGTGGCTGAATCTTGGAGCAAACAGTCTCGCTCGCTGTCACAAAGACCCTAAACTTCAGGGTTTTCACCTTTTCATCAAGAGGAGTACACTCTTATGACAACCAAAGGTCAAGGACGTGGGCAGCTCTTTGGGACCAGGACTCACTTCAAGCAGAGGCCAACTGTACGGCTCGGACAGGTGCAGACAGGTCCAGTTAGTGGTGGTCAGCTAATTCTTGGAGTCACTCTGGTGGTGCTGGGTTGATGGGTGCAGATACAGCCTTCCTTCCTCAGATGGTAGGGCAGCAAGGCAGTCTTTCTTCTGCATCAACCACTGGGGTAGGAGTAATCTGATTTATCCCCAGTGGCTTCCTTTTTGTGGGGGCAACCCCTAGCCAACCCCCACATTATATCTGACCAGTTCCTCCGTCCTTCCTGGGTGTGGCTCCTAACTGTGTAGTGGTACAAAAGCAAGGATAGGCCTTGTGTCAGGTTTCTTTAAGTGTGCTGCAGGTATGGCCATTTGAAATGTAATCAAGGCTCGGGGAAACTCCTCCCTGAGCCATCCTGCTGGGTTGGCCCATCCTGTCCTCACCTAATCCTTGTATTCCCATGTCTGGAAGAAATCAAAAACCCGTCACAGGGGAGACAGCTACTATCATGTGGCACCCTCTACTGGCACTGTTGATTTGGACACAGAAATGCCAACTTTCTAAAAGTGGTATTTCTAGAACTGTGACTTAAATTGTGATATTACCATTAAAGAGGATTTTACATTACAATTCAAAAGAGTTCATGAAGTATTTTTCTATCTGCTCCCAATCTGAAGTTAGCACTTCATTAAATGCAATAATGTAACCCACTGTTAGCTTTTGGTGTTTTTCACTTTCAAGAAATTTAAAATCAAGCCCACATGTCCTATTTTTTATATACTGTGCACCCTGCCCTAGGAGGGTTTTGGGACTACCTAAAGGATGACTTATATGTATGAAAAGGAAGGTTTGGGCCTGGCAAAAGGTTTTTTGCTAAGTCAAAATTACAGTTCAAAACTGCCCTAGATGCTGCAATGGCAGGCCTGAGACATGTTTTAAAGTGCTACTCTAGTGGGTGGCACACTTGTAGCATTTAATTTACAGGTCCTGGGGACATGTAGTACCAGTAACTTGTGTCATGCAAATACATTAAATGTGCCACCTATGTGTTGGCCAGTCTTACCATGTTTTAGGGAGAGAGCACAAGCACTTTAGCACTGGTTAGCAGTGGTAAAGTGCACAGAGTCCAAAAGCCAACAAAAATGAATTCAGCAAACAGGAGGGGTGAAGGCAAAGGGTTTGGAGTAATACCACTCAAGGGTATCAGGTGTAACACTGGGGCTCAACTTCGGACTAACCAGTCTTTTCCAATTTACCTACTGACGATCACTCCCCAAGATTATTCTATGTCCACTCAAATGCATATGTGCATTCTATCCTGTTGGGGACAAACTAGAGCACACATATCACTTTTCTTTATCATTGAAGGCCCAGTTGGAATTGCAGAAAAATTTACAAGTGAATTCATTTTTGGAGTTCATAATCATTCAGTCAGAAAAAATTTAAACGTCTAGACATGTGATATAACAGCTGCAGCAAAAGTAGGTCATTCATCCAACACATATCTCATTTTGCCACGTCTGCAAACAACCCCACCTTTCTACTCTACAGTCAAACCGACCCTGCATGAATTAAAATAAACAACGCCAGAAATATCTCACACACTGTAAATTTTCCAACACAAATTACCTAAATGAAGGTTGAATACAAGTCGCTATGGTACAGAAGTCTGCAGAACTGGACTACTTCTTCAAGGATAGGGAATCGGCCAATAATTCTTGCACAAGGCACTGGATCAATAACAATGTACTTTACTTTAAGAAGTTTAGTTTTGAAACACGCAGTGGCAGACCATGACACTTTGTATTTATCCCTAAACAACTGTTGTAGTAATCTTTTCTTTAGTTAATTATAACACAGCATAAACATTAGAAACAAGAACCATAATAGCATCTCTACTCCTGCACACATCGCCAGTCCTTATTCACATAAATGGAATATGCCTTACTTTAATTTGCTAACGCGTGCAAACACAGGAGTATGTACAAATGCACGCACACCGTGTGTGCCTTGTCTTTGTGCAGTCACCCTTTTTCTATGGCTTTACAAATCTTTATATTCCCTAAAGTTTCAGAAGCGATGAATATCATTATTTAACAACAAAGATATTTTGACAATCTATGCTCTGGGTCTACAATCATCCTTTCCAAAAAGGAAAAAGTGAAAATGTTAGGTCTTACAGCACAAAATATGAGATAATTGTTAATGACGTATTGTTATCAGCATTTCCATGGCGCCCAGTACTATTAGAATGGCATTGCAGCACCTTCATGTCAGCACCGTTTCCTGTAGTTTGTAGACGTTGTATCTATTGTTAGTACACAGTTGTTTGTTGGATTTTGTTTGGCAGAGGTTTTTTAAGTGTCTAGTTTCATGCTTTATTGTGTGGGTTACTGATGAAGTAAAATCAATTTGATCCATGAGAAAATCTGTATCTGTATGGATAGTGTGTCAAGCGACTTGGGCTATTTTATTGGGCAGGGTAGTCTCTTGTCCGATGCTAGCCTACGAAAACTGGCACACAATTATTAGCCGGATAAATTAATTACGATGCAATGCTCTGAATGTGAGGGTGTGATATGCTCAGCTAACATTTTTTAAATGATTCTAGTATCTATATTGGCATGGTATGAGTCGCGGGCTAATGATTTTGCAGTACTTTGCCAGATGTGGCTTTGCTGCTATATAATATGGAAAATTGAGCACAGTGTGTTTCTTAACCCCTTCCCTGCTCATGACGGAACCACTCCGTCATGAGCCACGGTCGCGCTGTGCTCATGACGGAGTGGTTCCGTCATGCTGCGGCCGTTGGCGGCCGCTCCGCCCACGCGGCGCCTTTTCCCCGCCTGTGCGGGCGTGTAACGTAAGTGGGCGGCGCCGTGACGGAACCACTCCGTCATGAGCACAGCTCGCCCGTGACTCATGACGGCGTGGTTCCGTCATGAGCACAGCGGCGCCGCGCTCTCCGAAAAACCCCCCCAGCGCAGCGGCGGAATTCGCGCCGCGGCGAAGGGGTTAAAAAACAGTTCCTCAAAACAAGAAACAATGTGGTTTGGTATGTTTGTTTATTAAAAGCACATTCTTGATCTGAATGGCTACTTGATGCTTTGAAATCAGAGGAAACAACCAACTCAGTCTTACTGAGTTAATATTCAGATCTTAATTTCTTTTCAAAATTTAGAGAATGTCTGTCTCTTTTAAAGATTGTCCTGAAAGTGATTCAACATGATACCAAACTCTACGTAGACGCTGTTCTAACTCCCTTGGAGTTTTTCAGAATATTCCCGCTTTTAATAACAAGTGTTACTATTGACTGTCTCCTCTATAATATCCAGATGCTTTCAACGTTAAGCTTTTGATAATACACGGACTCACACAAAGGTCAGACCTGAAAGAAATCAAAACTCAAAGAGAGCTCTGCTAATAATAAAACCTAGAATTATTCACCCACAATTATATTATAATTAATTCATAGAATCACTCAGATGTTTGCAACTGACAATGTCTAAATTGTGATTTCATAATACATTCATCTAAGGCTTCAGTATGCCTCACAGAGCAGTACATGCTGATCCACACACTGTGCAAAGTCCATCAAAAGCATTGTGAAGCCATTGAAAGCCCTGGACCAGCAACATGAGAATGCTGCTCAACAGCAGAAACTTTGTTAAATGAAAACACTGAGAAAGAACAGACATAGTATTCATCATACAAATCGAGTAAGGAAAAATAATAGCCACCAGCAATACTATGCACATGCACACTTTTAATACAATGCCTTTCATATTAGTGACGTGCATGGTATGATGCTTGTCAATATATTGGGCCATGGAACAATGACCCTCAGAATATCAGGCACTGTCCATATACTAAGAACATTATGCTATATAATATGGCCTCAGAGCATAAGGTGCATTCATTTATATTCATAATTCTGACAACTTGCAGGATAAATCACTCAGTTTATTAAGGTGGCTTGCATGAATGTAGAGTGATATTGGAGACTATCAGTTAAGATTCAATAAAGTGTATTTTTAAATGCTTTCTCACTGATTTTTACTAAGGATCGTTAAAATGAGTAGACTCTGAAAGGATTCGTAACGATTTGTAACGTTCTACAGTTGTTTTTTTAATTGTTATAATGGGCTCCAACTTAAATCGATCTTAATGTCCCCAGAGCTCTGATCTTTACAATGCAATCACCCAGTCCTCTTTTCTGGACAATACTGCAATAAACTCAGCAGGAGCAGCCTGTGCAGGTAAGAGTGGTGGGACGGTCGGGTGGGTTGGGAGGGGATTCAATGGACGAGGGTGAGGGAAAATTAACTAAATAGTTAATTTTCCCTCGTTGTCGTCTGCCGAAACCCCTCCCACCCTGCCCCACTGCTCTTACCCGCACAGACCACTCATGAAACTCAGCATATAATTTCTGATATGATGTCATTGTCACTCTGACAATATAGGTAACAAGGGGGACCCGATAAAGGTAGCTAAGGACCACGGGTAATTATGTATTTTTAAGAACAATGGTCCCTAGCTTAATCTTAATTAAGGTGACTATTTCAGCATAGACTTCAATGAGACCTATGTGTATTCCTCCTGTGTCCAGCCGGACAAAGGAACATTTATTCTTGAGTTTCACAAAGTTAGAAAAATAGGATAATGAAGAATGATGAAACAAGGGCACAATCCTGTACCGAGTTTTCAACAAAGGGAAAGGGTCATTGTCACTCTGAGCACTGCTCTTTATGATATTCAGAGTCACTGAGAGTTCTTATTTTGAAAGTATATAGTTTCTCTTAGAGGTATGTTCCTAAAACGTTGGGTTACAAAGAGCTATAAAGCTAAAAAACATTTTAGATCTTGTTACTATCCCATCTCACTCAAAGATATGTTCCTAGTGACATGCAGACTTATTCAGAGACACTCATTCTAATACTGAAAATTCATACTCTAAAAAAGGGTTAACACAACTTCATTAACACAGAATAATTCATGACATTGACAAGAATAACTCATTGGTCCACCCCTGAGAATGCATAGACTTTGTCAGTCCTCTTCACTTGCTAATGCCACACAAATAAAGCCCTCGATAAAAGTACATTGTTATCAAAAATGGAGTTTACAAGCCAAATGTGCAAAAACATATTTCTTTTCTTTTGTTTGTCCAACAAAATGCAACTTAGTGCCAAAAGTTCAAAGCAAACACGTTCTGAAAAATAAAAACTTGGAAAATCCACTAGACCTCAAAAGTTTCATCTTCATCTGTATGTTTTGCCACGGTCATGTGACTAAGTTGTCATGGGGTTTAAATTGGACATATAATCAAATAAACACACAACCATCAATAAATGCCCTTGCAATAATTTCATACTGAGCCTCTTGTTTGTTGTAGTGTGAGCTGAGGATAGAGGCTAATGATTGCATTTCGCATAGTACCTTCTAGTGTTTCATTGGCATGTAGCATAGATTAAATTTGAGAATGATAGATTATCACGTTTAGTGAAACACTACATGATACACAGATTATTGTAACACAATAAGAATGTAAAATATGACTTCATTATTACAATATAACCAAACAATGGTAGCTAATGTATATATCTTCTATATCACTATATAAATAAAAATAAAAATTGGTAAAATTCACCAAACACATATGTACCTAAAATCTGTATATATGTTTTCCCATTAAACATAATTTACAAGTGAAACATAATGGGTAATGCTTCAGACTTGACTGATGTAATGGTGTAAATAGCCACTTATAACATTTCACCCAAATGCCAATTGGTTAGAATAACATAACACAGGGCCAACAATTGATGAAAAAAGTTAGGGGTTGACAATATATGTTATATGTATCAAACAATTTTGTATAATGGGGTATTCCTAGAATTACACACATATCTTGGTCCAATATATATTTTACACACTCAATAACTATTATATGCAAAGTTTAAGGTTTAAAGAAAATATAATAATCCCTCCTCCAGATTTAAGACATTGTGCCATATTGTTGCTAATTTAATTATAATTTCGGACTTCAATTAGCGTAATTTTAACTCTTGGATTCCACCTCTCCTGTTTCTTCTCTGTATGCAAATGGTCAAATATTTAAGTCATGAGCGATTAACGCTGTGGTATTCTATGCTGAGTGCTGTAGGATATTTTTCCGCACTCATGATACTTCCAACATATTTAGCAATTCTTATTTAAAACTATCTAATGGTCCTTCTTATGCATAGTAGGTCAAAAGAGCGTTGTAACGTGGACACTATATATGAATTTCTGCAATTAAGAAATGTCCTAATCTCAAATAGTTTTTCAACAGTACCACATATTACTGCACATTTGGAAAATTCTTTCTCAGGTAACCAAGTAGCACATAGGTTTAATGGTTTAAGCATACCACCTGTATGTTTGTTTTTTAAACTTTCAGCTCCAAGGAAAGTTATTATGCCAGGCATGTCTTTGCAAAATAGGATCAGATATGCGTAAATACCAATATTTCTTAATAATGCCTCACATGACTTTTTCTGAAGAACCTTGAAAAAAGGGGTGTATCTTCTGAGTCATTTCTGGGTTTACTATTTTTTTTAAATTCCTCGTTAATATGGGTTCTTTTCTATCATTTGCATCAGCTGTCTCTCTGTAAGTTCTGATAATAGCCAAAATATATCCTCTTCTTCTGAATTTCAACATCATATCATCAATTATTTTAAAACAATCGTCAGAGGCAGTGCAATTTCTTTTTGCCCTGAAAACTCACCATACGTTATTGCTGCAGTAGTATACTCTATGAATGGCAACTTTAGGTTAAATGTATTGGGTTAGAAGAAGTAGGTCAGGTATTTCTAGTCTGTCATTTTGTACTGTCACACGGAGATCCAAAAATTCAACTCTGTCACTGGTATAGTATTGAATTTTGCATATATTGTATATGCTTGTGTGTGGATGATCTCCATACAGCAAATACATCACCTATATATGTTATCCAAATCTGGACATCACAACTATATTCTTCCAGATTCCGAAACTAGGCATATTTTTTCAAAAAAGGTTGGCATTTGATGGAGCAAATGCCGTAACCATTGCTGTGTCCTGTTGTTGTATATAGTAATTTATATAAAACAAAACGAAAAAATTATTCAGAATAAAAGTAGCAATCTCAGTAAGCATGTTTGTTTGACTAAGATAAGAGGTAAGACGGAAACAGAGTATCCTTATGTTTTATAGACACATACATGGAACATACACTCAGGGTTGCAATAAGCTATTTTTTTCTATTGGTAAGCCTCATGCACACACCCCCCCCCCCATGTCCTGTATGTATGATGTTAAGGCCCTTAGATAAGGAAGTAATAATTTATCAACACATCTAAACAAATTTTCAGGAACGATCTATATACTACTCGGAATAGGTCTACCTGATGGCTTTCTCAACATTTGTGGGTTTTTGGCAGAGAGAACATTACAGTGTCACTGGATGATCTGAACATAAGACCATGCCTTCTGTGTTGCTGACAATGCTAATATCCACCTAATTCATAATCATCTTTTTCAGTTTAGTCTGTAAGTTCTTAGTAGGATTGCCAGACTTTTTACTATAACATTTTATGCTTTTCCATTCTCTTTAATCTTCCTCAGGATAATATCCCCTTAACATAATCGAAATATTACCCTCTTGTAGGAGGGATTAATAAAAATGGAATATTCTTGGCTCTTTTTGACCATATCACTCTTTTTAGGTATAGACATGTTATTATGAAATATTTGTATGCAAGTATGATTCATTCCATTCTACTTCCTCAAAAGCAGAATTTAGAACATCACAGCTTTAGCTGCTAAAAGGAGCAAAAGTATATTAAAAAGGCAAGTGTGTTGTTTCTTATACTGAGCTGTGCTTGCTTTGATGGGTGGAAGACTGAAGTAAAGCAGAAGTGCAAAATAGCAGGCTAAGAAACAGAATGTGATGGAGCAAAGAAAACATTTACCAGACATGGCCAGACATTGTGCTTTGTAACGTTGATATTCTTTCACTGACATTTTTTGTATAAAACCAAACAATCAGTGAGAAGGGTTTAGTGTTACCAATACTGTATATAACATGGGCATCGAACATTAAGCAGGAAGTCAGGATTCTTGCCAGGTTTTTAGGGGATTCAAAACAGATACATTTGCTTAAAATTAAACTAAATAGGAATCATTTTGCATAGGCTTTGTCGTGATAATATGGCACTATGCTGTGCCCAACAGCCCAACCTTGGGCATGCCCGCTACAATAAAATATTTGTGAAAGGTGTTATATCAGAATAGCTCCCCATTACTTCAAAGGGGCATTCATCTGGTAATGCCATTCCACCCAAGAATTAATTTTAGAAATTTGAAAATAATAGTTAAGATTGGAGATTGCCCACTGGGAAGAAAAGATCATTTCTTGTAGGTCAAGGTGTGTGGTTTGAGATATGTGTTAATCTGAGAATAAACTGTCTATGATACGTCAAAATGGCTTATGACAGCAGTTCATAACCTTTTAACATCTGTGGACCCCCTCTGAGTCACCACTGGAAGCTGAGGACCTTGGCCTTACCAATTCCTACTATTTGAACCTCATAAAAATACTCAAAAATACCGAAACAAGTACATATCAAACAAATACACACATTATCAAATATTTAATTTAAAGCACAAACACATATATGAATATCAGTATTTGAATTATAATGGGAAGTTTGGAGCTTTTCAAAATTTGATTTTATATCTAGAAGGCATGCAATATGCTGGAATATAGCAACTGCCTTTGTGTTTTTGTTCCTAACTATGCACTCCTTTTGTCAACGCATATCAGTCCTTCTGTTGAGGTTGCAATTTGTCCATACTACATTCTTGCCCTGTTTGCTGTACTTGTGCTGCTCCAACGAGTGAAGCTGAGGGTAGCAATTTCAACTTTAGCATGTAATTTCGAATTTCTTCCCCCCCAACATAGGGTTTAACAATTTCCAAGATTCCATTTAATTTTGCTTTTTCATGCATAGATATGCTTTTAATGTGCAACAATTACTTTTATAAACAGTCAAACTTCTTAAGTAGGCATCATGGACCAGCAATACCCGGACTAAGAATCGCTTGCTTATGGGAAGGAAGCATTAATTCAGGGAGCAAGAAATATTTTCTTGGCAAACCAATATTTATTAGAAACGCTGACAAAGTAAGCAAATCAAATCACAGAGCATTCTTCATAGTAAGAAACAACTCACCATCTGCAGTATAAGTATTTAAGAAAATATTTTTGTTAAAAAAAGCTGAAATGTGCCCAGCCTCACAATAAGCAATACACGTATTGCAAGATGATATCTAACAGAGAATTCTGAAAACAAAACTGGACTTCACTGGTTATTTGAAACACAGACCAATTAATAGAAACCTAGTGGGTGAAATGGGACTTTTTCAACTCCACAAAATAGTACCTAAATATTGATGCTTCTCTTTGGAGGAACTAAATACCAGGCATTGCTCAAAGTTCGAGTTTCATTTCTTTCTATTCACTAAATAATTGACCATGAGATAGTGGTTTTTGACAGACAATTCCTAATACATTTTAACTATGATCCTGATAACTTTTTCAGTTAGATCCGTGCATTTAGTGTGTTTTTTTTTACATCATGTCAAAACTGGCAACATTTATCAGTTAAAGGTGCCCAAAGCCAGAGCACAAAAATGTCTCGAGTTGTCCTAGGTCATATCCGTGTTGGGAAGTTAAGGCAGTACATTCTGCAAGCACCTTTACCTTTGTATTATTAAAGCAGATTTAAAGAGATGGTATTATGTGACAAGAATATTTTTTCATATTTGCTGTGTTGCATTTGTTTTTTTTTTGTGAAGTGTGCTATTTTTTATGCTGGAGTCTTTTTGTGCTGCATTATGACTGTAATATGGTACTGTAGTGTATACTGTTGTACTGCCTTCTAATATGACTGTTTGATGCATTATGTCCTGCTATTTTATGCGCTATGTTGGTCTGCGTTATATTATTGTGTAGTGTTCTGTTGTGTTTTTTAATTACTTTGGAGATGGCAACAAATGTTGCTAGATTTCATGCAAAAGCAGCACACTTATTTAAAGTTTCAGTGACATTTAGCACTGTCTAAGGTGCTGAAATACTGCTGCTCCAGCTCGAGCTACAAAGGGCATTGCTTGAATTAACGCTTCCGGTTCTGTCTTCATTAGAGATGGCCCCCGGCAAATTCAGCCACACGCAGAATTTGATGCAAAACCTACCAATTTATCATGTAGTTCCTCATTTTTTTGGGAGCGACTTGGAATAGGAGGTATTTATTGCATATGTATTTATCTCACTTCGAGATAATGACATTTACTAAGCTCAGTAATCACCCCATCCCATTAGAGCAAACTCGAAATTGGGCTCCTTGTTGGATGTGTCACGCTGCACTTAGAATTATCACATAGCGGGGTACCTCGTTCCTTTCACTGGGCCCGAATTCACAAAGGTAAACTGAGAGGAAAGTCTAACTTTTACGACCTTCAGTATTCACAAAGTGCATTTATGAGTAGTACAGTTAGGGGGATATTCACAAGGAAGTGGCGGAGAGAGGCGTTAGCCTTCTTGGATTAACGCCTCTCTCCGCCACTTCGGAAAATCAAGGCTGCACCATATTCACAAGGACATGGTGCAGCCTTGCTTTTCCCCCTGCGATGGCGCTAAGTTTCACAAATTAGCGCCAACACAGGCAAGGCTGTCCGCAAGCAGGGAGGTTCGTTTATGTACAGGACGGTGTCCCTTCCTGCATTAAACAAACCTAAAATGCCAGTTTGTAACTTACATGTGTGCTGCTTCATGCAGCACACATGTAAGTTACAAAACGGCATTTTTAATAAAAGGTTTGTTTATGTACAAGGGACACCTTCCTGTACATAAACAAACCATGGCATTTTGAACTCTCCATGTATACTGCACAAGGCAGCACACATGGAAAATGCAAAAACAAGGAGAAATAAAGCATTTCTCCTTGTATCGCCAACTTAAGACCAGGGTTGTCCTGGTCTTAAGTTTGGTGTTAGCTCCTATTTATGTTGCCCTTGTGAATAGGGGGCAGCGTAAATATCAATGGATGTTGTGGTGGAATGCCCACCACATCACCCACTGCACGCCCCTTTCATGCTAAACACAGCGTGAAAGGGGGCCTATTCACAAGGTAGTGTTAAGCCACATTAAGGGCCTCATGTAGGTAGCCAAATACCGGTCGGTAACGGCCGATTTTCGGTAATTATACCGTTACCGACCGGTATTTTGGCCATTGGTATGTAGGGGGACAAACTTTGCTTTCGGAATTTACCGAATCGGTAAAATTACCGATTCGGTAATAATACCGAATCGGTAATGTTACCGAATCGGTAACTTTTCCGAATCGGTAATTTTACCGATTCGGTAAATTCCGAAAGCAAAATCGAGATGTAGGGGGAGTGTGTGTGTGTGTTTAAGAGTCGGTATTTACCACCAACTTATAGTTGGTGGTAAATAATGAATGTATGTGTAAATGCATTTTTACGCGCGTAGCAGTGTGTAATGTGGCATACATACATGCCCTTAGGGCATGTATGTGTGCCACATGTGCACACATGGCCGAATCAGGGGTGCATGTATACACACTGTAAAGAGAATGGGGGGACAAGGAGCGGGATAAGTAGGAGAGGGAGAAGGTCCTGTACCGGTGCTCCTGAAATCAATCCACATACAAATTAAGGTAACAGTTCCTAAAGAAATATATATGCCAGTATGGTCTACTAGGCAGGGAAGAAAAAAGGGGAGGGGAAATGACAAGTAGTCTCAGATGAGGTTCGAAAGTGGTAATGTGGTGGAGACTAGAGACTCCTGGATGGTACTAGAAGTGCCCTCACACACCCTTGCGGGTGCAAAGCATCATCATCGGGCTGTGCTCCTCGTGGGGGTGGCGCTGCAGTCCCTCACGGGCCCTAAAAGGGCTCTCTATCGGAGATCTTTTGGTGGAGTCGCCGTAGTTGTGCGTGTGGGTGTGTGGGGAGGGGGGGTGTGTAGTGGTGAAAACTAAAAAGACCTACTGGTGCCCTAACTATTTATTGGTGGGTCCAGGAGGTCTATTAAAAATTAACGGGGATTGATGTTATATAAACATACAGAGTGGGGAAGAACGGTAAATACGTCCCACTACTCTCGACCCGTAAGAGTGAGGGTTTAAAGTGAGAGAGAGGGGGTGCAGGTGGTGGTCAACATGTTTCGCGCTGTTGCCGGTCCCTAATGGATCCTAGCGCTTCGTCAGGACCGAAGTGGTGATTACAAAGTAAGGGATGGGATTCAGAAAAAAGAGGGGGAGTCTGCTGTAATCCCAGAGACACACAAAAAAAGGGATAGTTGGAGGATCACGGGTTATTCGTGTCCTAGACGTCGAACCTGTGGGGGAGAGGGAGAGAATAAAACATAAAGAGTAATGTTGGGCTTCCTACGGTAGAGGGCTCAAGAAGCATGCACCAATAAGGAAAATATTCCTGCCGAAATCGTGCTAGGAATAGGTGCTCGTGCCCTGTGTAACGTCAGTGGAAGTGCCCAACACTGGGGATATTAAAGAAAATGAAAAACAAGACATATGCAAACTGCAATTGAGGTTACTCAGATTGCCAGTAAAATGTCCCTACAGAGAGAACCAGTCTAAATGTGATGGTGACATATGCCAGACTCAGTTAGAACGGTGTGCGAGGTGCCTAGGTTGTGCACACACCAGTGGATGATTGACTTGCTTATACAAGTGAGGCGGAATGTACTGGGGATGAATCCCTGGCAATGATTCAGTAACGTAGCCCAGGTGTAGTGGGGTGAGCACTTATGAATAAGGCATGTGCGTGCTGTAATATCATACCAAGAATTGCAGGTGCTGGGCATGTCACAATGCAAAAAACAGGTGTGAGAGGCACGTGAAAACGACGTTGAGAAATGACACATGCTTTCACACAAGGTTTGAAAAACAATCCTACCCGTAAGAAGTCAGGGTCCAAGCTGTACCGGATCTTGACAAACTGGGGCGGGGGCTACAGCTGTGAATTAAGCAGCATAAGTCATGTTCGGGGGTGGGGTGGGTTGTGGGTCGCACACGGGTTAGCCAAGGAT
Source organism: Triturus cristatus (assembly GCF_964204655.1). NCBI lineage: Eukaryota > Metazoa > Chordata > Amphibia > Caudata > Salamandridae > Triturus > Triturus cristatus. The sequence goes on from NC_140588.1 coordinate 473,724,543, forward strand.
CGTCACGTCGTCTGAGACAAGGGACCCAAACACTATAACGACCATCGCTACATAGCATACAAAGTACTTACATCTGCCCCGGGAAATCGCGTTGATAACCTAAGGTGCCTCCAGAGTCGCCGGTAAAGCTGTACGGCGATCTCGTGTTTTATATGCTCAAAGCTAATTGGTCAAAGAGGTAGAGTAGGTATTGAGAAAGGACTCAATAACGTCTCAGAGAAGGTAGCGGCCATCTTAGAACGGTAAAATGTGCGGACATTTTCCTATTCCTGTCTGATGAAGGCTGTAATCGTGAGTGTTGGGGTTAGTGTGGGTAAAGATATCCCATGTAGCCATGGGTCCCTTGTCTCAGACGACGTGACGATCCTTGGCTAACCCGTGTGCGAGCCACAACCCACCCCACCCCCGAACATGACTTATGCTGCTTAATTCACAGCTGTAGCCCCCGCCCCAGTTTGTCAAGATCCGGTACAGCTTGGACCCTGACTTCTTACGGGTAGGATTGTTTTTCAAACCTTGTGTGAAAGCATGTGTCATTTCTCAACGTCGTTTTCACGTGCCTCTCACACCTGTTTTTTGCATTGTGACATGCCCAGCACCTGCAATTCTTGGTATGATATTACAGCACGCACATGCCTTATTCATAAGTGCTCACCCCACTACACCTGGGCTACGTTACTGAATCATTGCCAGGGATTCATCCCCAGTACATTCCGCCTCACTTGTATAAGCAAGTCAATCATCCACTGGTGTGTGCACAACCTAGGCACCTCGCACACCGTTCTAACTGAGTCTGGCATATGTCACCATCACATTTAGACTGGTTCTCTCTGTAGGGACATTTTACTGGCAATCTGAGTAACCTCAATTGCAGTTTGCATATGTCTTGTTTTTCATTTTCTTTAATATCCCCAGTGTTGGGCACTTCCACTGACGTTACACAGGGCACGAGCACCTATTCCTAGCACGATTTCGGCAGGAATATTTTCCTTATTGGTGCATGCTTCTTGAGCCCTCTACCGTAGGAAGCCCAACATTACTCTTTATGTTTTATTCTCTCCCTCTCCCCCACAGGTTCGACGTCTAGGACACGAATAACCCGTGATCCTCCAACTATCCCTTTTTTTGTGTGTCTCTGGGATTACAGCAGACTCCCCCTCTTTTTTCTGAATCCCATCCCTTACTTTGTAATCACCACTTCGGTCCTGACGAAGCGCTAGGATCCATTAGGGACCGGCAACAGCGCGAAACATGTTGACCACCACCTGCACCCCCTCTCTCTCACTTTAAACCCTCACTCTTACGGGTCGAGAGTAGTGGGACGTATTTACCGTTCTTCCCCACTCTGTATGTTTATATAACATCAATCCCCGTTAATTTTTAATAGACCTCCTGGACCCACCAATAAATAGTTAGGGCACCAGTAGGTCTTTTTAGTTTTCACCACTACACACCCCCCCTCCCCACACACCCACACGCACAACTACGGCGACTCCACCAAAAGATCTCCGATAGAGAGCCCTTTTAGGGCCCGTGAGGGACTGCAGCGCCACCCCCACGAGGAGCACAGCCCGATGATGATGCTTTGCACCCGCAAGGGTGTGTGAGGGCACTTCTAGTACCATCCAGGAGTCTCTAGTCTCCACCACATTACCACTTTCGAACCTCATCTGAGACTACTTGTCATTTCCCCTCCCCTTTTTTCTTCCCTGCCTAGTAGACCATACTGGCATATATATTTCTTTAGGAACTGTTACCTTAATTTGTATGTCGAATCAGGGGTGCAACAGGGTGTCAATGTGACACCCTGCCACCCTTGTATGTGTTCCCCCCATTACCGAATCGGTATTTACCGATTCGGTAATGAGGCATACCTTCCCATCAATGGGAAGGTATGCCTCATTACCGAATCGGTAAATACCGATTCGGTAATTACCGACTAGTAACGATTCGGTAAAAAATACCGACTCATTACCTACATACCAGTTACCACTTCTAAAATACCGATTCGGTATCGTTCGGTATTTTAGAAGTGGTAACTGGTATGCTACCTACATGAGGCCCTAAGTGACTTAACGCTACCTTGAGAATAGGGCGAGGCCCCTATCACCATCACAACGTCACGTTGTGGTGGCGATAGGGGCTTGTGAATATGCCCCTTAGACTTTTATCTCACTTAAACTTCAGTTTTGATCCTAAGTTTAACTGAGACCAAAACTGAGACAAAAGTCTAACCTTACTACTAGTAAATTTCCTTCGGGAATACGCAAGTCGTAAAGTTAGACTTTCGTCTAAATTCACCTTTGTGAATCTGGCCCATTGTGTCTAAAATATTGTAATCTGCTACGTTTGCTATGTTTGGGTTTATATAAGCATGCAATCTTCATGGAAATAAATCTGTGCAACTAAATTAGAAAAGGCAACATACTAATAAAGCAACCTCCTATAATTCGGTAATTGAATGCAAGAGAATAATGATGTGCTGTACATGAGTCAGTGAAAGCAAACGAGGGGCTTTGAAATCAGGCTTCACTGCAGCGAAGGCCACTTTCCATCATCCAAAGAACAAGATGTCTTCTGTGTACGAATGAAATGTAATCACCGAAAGGATAGTGTGAGAGTCAGCGAGACAAATAAGCAACAAATAACACTGATCACAAACAGGATATTTTTGCTCTGGTTTCTCCACACCATGCCATGCATGAGATCAATTTATTACGAAATCAGAATGTCTTTTTCTTTTTTTCCTTTTGAGGTGAGAATGTTTCAGTCCTTTAGCAGTCTGTGATTCACCGCGCAATGTTTTTGAAATATTAACATGTGAGAAACTAAATAGGATCATTTCAAAACACCTTTTTGAAAGGCATCTTTGCAACTGAGAATATGTAATGCGGAGAGACTGCTCTCTAATTTCCTTGCAGGAGCCTCGGTCAGTGCCACCACCCGCCCCCTAAACCTTCCAACCAAGGTACCAGAAAGGCTCAAGGGCATCAACAGATTGCCTGGATCGAAGCCACAGCAGTATCCTACCTCTTCAGGTACATGACGAAAAATGGCAGCCACACCACTAAGCTTGTTCTCTGACATGCAGGATGCACAGAGATAGCAGCCAGGGTCAGACTGGCCAATGGGGCAATCAGGCAGTGCCCGACGGGCTGGTCTGATAGGGCAGTGTGTGGTCCGATTTGTTGGCTGTTAGTGGGCATATTTTATGGTCTGCTGGGCCAGGTTGCATTTTTGATTTCCCTGATATTAAAACAAACATTGCCTGCTGCATGCTCAAATCCGTGCAGACTTTCATACTTTGCAGAACACTTATACAGCATCTCTTCACAAGTTCAAAACTAATCTTGTTTGCAAACTTTGGCCACTTTCTAGCTAATTCACAAATAGGTCACTTTTATTTTCGTGCCCAAGCCTCTTCTCTTGGCCAGACAGACCTGGTGGCTGGTAAGTCACACCGTTGCCGGCTCCCCTACCCCCACTGACTGCTGAGGATTGGGGAAAGGAAAGTGTCTCACATGACTGTATAGACCTCATCTCTCACACCAGCAACCAAACCAGCAACACCATGGGCCACAAATGTCCTTTAAAAGCTCACAACAAAAAACAGGAGCATTGTGGAAAGAGTCCACCCATCCTGTGGGTTACAGCCCGGTAAAGGCTCGCAGGAGGGAGGAGGGTAGAGATACAAATGGTGCTAGGTTTGGTTGTAGTAGGGTGGAGTAGGTGTCTGCACGAGGTGGATGACACCTCACATGTCAGCAAGGACACGAGCAAAGGGGTTAAGGAGGTAACATTTTGAAAGACAAAAGAGCATACACATCTTTAGAAGTTCACCAAATGAGCATGACTGTCCAAATATCAGATACCTGCTCTTCACTAAGCAGTGGTGCTATGATAGAATGCATAGAAATATAAGTGCGGAATAAACATTTCAGAAATGCAAGTAAGTGACTTTTAAAAGGCCCTTATTATGCACTGTGCTTAGTTCCTCATGTCCCTGTGAGACATAGCAGAGTTGTGCCTGACAAAGAAGCAGAAGTGTGTTCCATCCCAAATGACGAGACTTGAGCCTTCTGAGTAGTCCATAGGTCAAACTGTTGGTTCTACCTCATACAAACCCACTCATCATCTCTTAAATCATTTAGATGTAAGCAAACACATACATTATTATCATCTTAACAGGTAGAAACAAATATAGCATTGATTGTCTGTCACTGCATAGATTCATGGCTATAAATGGTACTCTATTTGAAACGGCTATTGCTCACCTCACCTATATCTTCAAGTGAAAAAAACCTTTAAGACTTTTCAAAGGTTTTCTACAGAGGTTGAAGGTGATGGTTTCTACTGGTATCGACGTTCCCATAGTTTTGTCATTGTTGCCCTTTTATGCTCAGGGCTAGACTGGCCTTTTATTGCACCGGAAAATTTCCTGAAGGCTAGATGTCATTTTTCTGTGTTCGAGACCGCCAGGTTTTTAGGTCTCGGCTAGCGAAGGCTGCGCTTGCGCAGTCTCGCTCGCGAGATATAATGACTTGGAGAAGAGGGGCTTGAACCCGCCCCTCTTCTCCCCTCTTCTCCATTGGCTGGCCTCTTGAATGCTGGCCAGCCATTGGAGAAGAGGTCCGTCACTCCGAACAGGCCCCGTCCTTTTCGGATTCGGGGGCGTGTTTTTTGCTACTTTTCTAATTATCTCCTCCAGCCAATGGCAAGAGGAGAGAAAAGAAAAACACGCCCCCGAATCCGGAACTGCTGCTGCCTTTCTCTGAGGCATTTCTGCTTCGCCTCGGAGAAAGGCGGTGGTGTGCTTGTTTAACACCTCTTTTCGGTGATGTCGGCGTGGTCCGTCACGCGGCGTCCCAGCTCTCCCCACGCTCCATAAACGAACACTTCGCAAAATATTTTGGCATGTGGGAAGTCTCCCAATCTTTCTAACATCACCAAAAGTTAAGAGGGAGGGACGAGAGGGCGGGGGAGCCTGCCGCTAAGAGTGAGCTATGGTGGGGGCGGCAGGGATGCCTCTGCCAGTTTGTCTTCCGTGCCCCAGCCCTCCGCCTCCCGCTAACGCAGCCTCGTCGCCACCGTTGGTCCCTGAGCTAACATCGCCGCAGCTCCCGTTCCTATCGGAGCTGCCAGACTCTCGACGCTTGACCCTAGAGCCTGCCTTTCGTGGTCCGTCACGCGGCGTCCCAGCTCTCCCCACGCTCCATAAACGAACACTTCGCTAAATATTTTGGCATGTGGGAAGTCTCCCAATCTTTCTAACATCACCAAAAGTTAAGGGGGAGGGACGAGAGGGCGGGGGAGCCTGCCGCTAAAAGTGAGCTATGGCGGGGGCGGCAGGGATGCCTCTGCTAGTTTGTCTTCCGTGCATCAGCCCTCCACCTCCCACTAACGCAGCCTCGTCGCCACCGTTGGTCCCTGAGCTAACATCGCCGCAGCTCCCGTTCCTATCGGAGCTGCCAGACTCTCAACGCTTGACCCTAGAGCCTGCCTTTTGGGATTTGCTTATTGTCCCGTTCTCCCCTCATTACACGCACCCCCTCCCGCCGATTGTAATCTCCCCTTCTCCACCCCCGCGTTCACTAATTTTAGTCTCTTCCAGAAAGCGGGACAGTGATGTAATGCAGTGGGCCAAAGGCGATGACTTTGGATCGCCTTGTAGGTGACTTCTGCAGGGCGAGGACAGCTCCTTCTTCCTGGTAGTAATAGGATGTCTTTCGGCAAAATACTTTAGTGGGGCAGCATCCCTGGGCCCAGCAAATGTGCCACCACCCCAGAAAATAGAGGGGTGCTTTAATTCAGTGGGATGGTCGGGTTTCTTTGGTTATGATTGCACCTTTAGCCGCCTAAGAACAAATCCTGGTTACTTTCCCGGTCAAGGTCTTCAGAAAACTGAAATAAAAATAAAATACAAAAAACGCCCACCACTGAATCCATAAAACAAATACATTGATACCTTTTTTGATGTGTAATGTCATGGTGTATTTGACGTGCGACCTGGAAATATGTAGCTTATTATTTGATACAGTGTTTTTTCTTTTAAATGATTTAGCTGAATTATAGGATTTCAGTTGTATGAAATAATTGTGTATATGTGGGGATATCAGCGTTAACATCTATGATTCGGAATTTGCCTGGGGGAGGTCTACCGAGTGTACCATGAAATTGAAGAATTCAGCTTTATTCCCAAGATGGCTACCTTGTAGACCAACAAACGAAATCTTTAGCTTGGCGTCCGTTGTCTATTTCCACTCGATCTCCGTTCTCAAACCACTAGATCTCTATGCTCTTGTTTTCCTTTCGTGTCACACGAGGCCAGACTACAACGCTCCCGGGGGAAGGGGGGAGGGAGAGCGAGAGGGCAGTCGGGGAGGAGCGTCACCGCAACCTGTGCTGCTTCTGCTGCCTCTTTCGGTGCATTGTGGGATCGCGGCGGGCTCCTCCGGAGGCTCGGGCCTGGTCGCCCCCCTCCTTCCCCAGCAGGTCCAAGATGGCAGACGCGGAGGCAGCGGCGGAGACGCAGGCACCCGTGGAAGAAGACACCTGCCCGGGCTCCTTGCCGGATTTCGCGGTGGTCTGCTCATTCCTGGAGCGGTACGGGACGCTGCTGGAGATGCCCGAATTTACCTTCCTGCAGCTGGAGCGAGTGTTGCGGGATACCGGCCCAGGTGAGCGGTATTTAGTCTTTCACGTCTTTAGTCCCTGATTTCCCCAACAGCCACTCTAAGATCTGTGTGTGTGTGTGGTAGGCTCTATGTGTGTGTGTGTGTGTATGTGTGTGCCTCTGTGTGTGTGGCTCTGTGTGGGTGGCTTTTTTGGTAGGTGGCTCGATGCGTGGGTGGCTCTGTCTGTGTGTGGGTAACTGTGTGTGTGTGTAGGTGGCTCTGTGTGGGTGGCACTATTTGTGTGCAGGTGGCTCTATGTGAATAACTCTGTGTAGGTGGCTCTGTGTGGGTGGCTCTGTGTGTGTGGGCGGCTTTGTGTGTGTGGCTCTGTGTGTGGGTGCAAATGCAATAGGTCTCGCATTTGAGAGAGATTAAGCTATCGACATTGTAAATAACAATGCCGTTTCTTTAAATGTTTTAAAAACAAAAACATAAACAAAAAAAATGTCATGAGCAATGACAATAGCTCTAACTTTAACAATGCCGAGACCATTGCATTGTAAATGCTTGTTTCTGGAAGTGATGAACAGAAAGTAAAAACCTCAGTCTGTCCGTTCTAAATAGGGCGGGCAGCCTGATGTCCCATTTCATCGGCCACTACTCTGTTGGCCCACCAAAGTACGTTTTTCAAAGGCAGAGCCAGCTGGGACTCCACTCTTAGAAAGATGACGGTTTACTTGACACATAATATAGTGAGAATGCCAAGGGTTTGGTCTATGTTTGTGACAGAATACCCTCTCTGTCAAACTCAAAATGGGACTCAGAGTGTATAGGTCTTCTATACACTCTACAGAGAGTGGATGGTACATCTGACGCGTTTAGACAGATGTCTGCACCTGGAAAACTCTAAATAAGCCATACCTCATAAACAATATTGGGAAAATCTTTGAGAATCTCACTCTTCGTGATTAGAGTTGTTTGCTTGAACATATTTTATCCTCATTGAACACTGCACAAAGACTTTGCAATGTCTTATAACAATGTACATGCAACAGGATTACATAAAAATAAATCTGAGGCTCTTTGACTTTTGTTTAAAGATCTAATTTGGTCTACTTTTACATTCAACCTGACACACACTAGCCAGCAGTCAAGGCAAAAGACAGTGTTTTTAGAGACATGATGACTGGTGAAACAGGCGCCATAAAATGAGCTATCCTGTTGGGTTTGTAACTCTATTGAAAGTATTTCATTTCTATAGTTTCATGAAAACTTTGTAGATAAATTATGGCTATGTGACAAAAGAAATATCACCTGTGTATTGGTTCTGTTGGGCACTGACAATTTGTTTCTTGCATCAATTTCCCATGGACACAGAAAGGGAAAAACCCTTTGATACATCAGGCCATAGATTCTGTATAGCCTGGGTACTTCAGAAATATATGTCCTTCGCTGGTTCTGATTCATGGAGACAAAATGATATGTGTGTTTGTATGTGTTGGACTTCCCCACTTCTTCAGGGTCATCCTCAAACTGTTTGCTGTCACCCTCATGTTTTCCTGAACCCGTTTTTGTTGGCTTTTAGGACTCGCCCATTTCACCACTGCTAACCAGTGCTAAAAGGCTTTTGCTCTCTCCTTTAAACATGGTGAAATTAGCTTACCCCCAATTGGCATATTATATTTACTTGTAAGTCTCTAGTAATGTGGTACATGTATACAGGGCCTGTAAGTTGAATGCTAATAGTGGGCTTGCAGCACTAATTTTAAAACACTATTCTCAAAATGCCACTTTTAGAAAGTTAAAGACGCACAATTGATGGACGGAATGCAGAACAAATCAAAACATTCACCCCAGTCAAGAGATCTGGGTTAAATCCATAATTCTTTTTCTCACCATGCCACCCCAGTTTAGACCTGGCCATATGCAAATCAGTCTTGACCCTGTGCCTCATGAGAACAGTCCAGCCGGAACTGCCAAGCCAGGTCCTCCTTGGACTGGAAACAAGCATCCTAGGACCAGTTTCAGGGTCTCACCCCTCTTCAGGCAGTTCGGGATGGACAGTTCCCATGAGGCACAGGTTCATGACTGATTTGCATATAGCTGTGTCTGAACTGGGGTGGCAAAGTGAGCTAAAGAATGATGATGGATACAACCCAGATCTGTGACTGGGGGTGAGTGTTTGAAAAGTTTCAGCACTCCGTCCATCATCTCTTTCTGTTTGCTTTGTTCGCCCTAAGTTGGCAGGGTATGCCCAGACGTGGGTCCCTTGCTCACTTTGCCACTGGATTCAAGCTAACCTAGCTGATGAGGGCTGTTAGCCCGAAACCGGTCCCAGGATTCTTGCTTCTGGTCTAGGGAAGACATGGCTTGGCAGTTCGGGCTGGACTGTTCCCATGACGCACAGGGTCAAGAGTGATTTGCCTATAGCTGTGTCTGAACTGGGGTGACAAAGTGAGCTAAAGAATGATGATGGATTCAACCCAGAACTGTGACTGGGGTGAGTGTTTGAAATGTTTCAGCACTCCGCCCATCATCTCCATGTGTTTGCTTTGTTTGCCCTAAGTTGGCAGGGTATGCCCAGACGTGGGTCCCTTGCTCACTTTGCCACTGGATTCAAGCTAATCTGGCTGATGAGGGCTGTTAGCCTGAAACTGGTCCCAGGATGCTTGTTTCTGGTCCAGGGAAGACATGTGTCTGAACTGGGGTGGCAAAGTGAGCTAAAGAATGATGATGGATTCAACCCAGATCTGTGACTGGGGGTGAGTGTTTGAAAAGTTTCAGCACTCCGTCCATCATCTCTTTGTGTTTACTTTCAGAAAGTTTACATTTTCTTGGCCTAACCATTTGGTGCCTGCAGCATGTATCCTAGGTCACATGACTAGTTGCAGCTGGGAGTTGGTCTTTTGTGTACTGCTCCCAGACAGTCAGACAAAAGAGATTAGGTGTTGGCAGGATAGGCCATCTCTAACTTGATGAGGGGTAGGAGCTTTCACCTACCACACTTGCACATCACTTGCTCATGTCTGCCTCAGCATACATACAGAGTTTTTTGTGAACCCAGACAAGTTAGGTTAGGGCAGGGAGGGAGACAATTCTAAGCATCTCTGGTGGGTGGAAACCTCCAGAACCTTCTCCTACTTCAATGTGGGCACCGGGTATAAATATTGGACTCTCAGACCCAACTCTTCATTACATCTCTGGACCCATGGAAGACTCAGAAAGACTGTTCTGCAAGACGGACTGTCAGTCTGCTGGTGTGCTGCTCTGCTGTCTATGTGAAAGGACTGGACCTGCATATTGAATCCAGGGCCACCAGAGTGATCCAAGGGCTAGTTGGCTGGCTTCCAGATCAGATCCTCAGGGACATAAAATACTCCAACCACCTTGAACCTAGCCCCTAGAATATGTCTGCTGTCTACTCCCCTCCCCCATGAGGTGTCACCCCGGATCTGGACCCTTGGAAGTGGGCCTGAAAGTTCTCTGCCAGCCCAGCTGTGGTCAGAACATATGCAGTGTGGTGCACCTCCATGTAGCTTTTTTAGAACTTCCAGGGTGAGACGCATCTTTGAGCAGGACTTCGCAGTTGCAAAACCCTTGTCAATAGCATCCTCAACAACGGCCTAGGACTCCGCAGCCTCACAGCTCCTTGGAACTGCCAATATGGAACTCATCCTCAATGCGTCATCCTGCAACACTCCGCAACCCGACTTTAAGGAATGCTGTTCAGTGGCCCTAACTTGGTCCCCTGTATCCGGCCTATACTCCATCGCGTTCAGCCAGAATTTTTGATTCTGTCCCAGTCCAGCTGACCAGATTACCACAATTGGCCCTTTATGGTTCTCGGTACTACTTTTCCTTAATACATTTAGCATTTGTCTGGTTCCATTTTTGTTGCTTTGTTATCATATAATTGATTAAATTTTACTCTATTTTTCTAAATGGGTGTGGGATTTTTCTTGTATTGTGTTTTCACTTTGTTACTGTGTGAAGTGCTGTATAAATACTTAACACATTGACTTTACACTAAACTTGACTGCTTTGTGCCAAGCTACCAGCTGATTAAGCACAGGTTAATTGAGTCACTTTAGTGGTTCACCCTGACAAGGACTGTGGTTGTTGCCTGAGTGGAGCTTGCACCCTCTTTAACAATAACCCAATTTCTTACCGCTTTTTTAAGGAGTGGTGTTACTTAATTATTAAGAGGCACCACGTCATTTCCAAACAATGAACCAAAATTAGTGTGTGAGTAATCAAAATGCAAATACCGTTTTTTGAATCTAAAGTACAAATGGCTTGTTAGTAAGATCAGAGATGTGAAGCAATTTCCCTTCCTTGAGCAGTGTCTGGCAAGGGGCTGCTGAACTCCGATAAAGTAGTTATTTGACAGATGCAAACCTGCAAAATGTGTAACGCGGCCCAGCTGCATGCTTTGTGGGCTGCAGGATTAGTTTAACCTGAAGAGCTGTTCACACGCTTTTATCTGACTTAAACAGATCAAGGGCTTGGAAGTGACACTTTAAAAATAACGGAAGCAAACCATGATAAGCAGATATGTTTGACAATTTCCGGTTACACTCCAAATCTCCGGCTGTGTAAGCAGTTTTATCTAGGGGAAGAAGCGCAGTCATTCGAGACTTGTCTGTGAAGGTGCCATTTGCATAATTCCCCGTTCCCTTTCCAACTATCTGATATTCAGTAAGTAATTAATGCATTTATGCACAGTCAAGATTTAGGAAGCTGTTATTATATCTGAGCAATATTGTAATAAGTGGATACTCTGGTGTATTCCTGTCCCTTGTGATGTCACTACAAGTCACTGACTGGGCAAAGTACTGGGTTTAATGTTTTATTAAGAATACAAGCAGACCTCTTAGAATTCAAGACTTGTGTTGAAAGCACGCAAATCTGCATCACCCATGAAAGTGGGCATGCCCTAAATGCATGGCCATGTGTCCGTGGCATATTCAAGATGCACTAACAGAGGCTAAACGGAACAGGAGATTTATAAAATTATATGCCATTTTTCCATTGCACAGCTGTACTGAGTATTAGCACTGTTGCATTGAAGAAGGTACTCTCGCAGGTATGTAATCCAGGAGCCGTAGGTATAATTTAGTAGGTTTATTAGTTATAAGATAGATGGTAAAGAAGGCCCCACCGGGAGCAGCATCCAGCTGCTCAGCCCATCTCACTCAAACTGCCCACACTTCAAACCATGCATTCACGAACATTCCGATGACATCACACACACAGGCTGAGCAGCAGGGAGAAGGAGAAGACAAGAATATAACAAGCACACCACTAATGACAGTCACTTACAGACTCAATTCAACATTGAATGAGAGGATAAAACCTTTGAAGGGGATGGTAGGAATATTCCTACTAGAAACAGGGTGGATGGAAACAGCAATACTTGCATCTTTGTGGACTGTGGAGCTCTAGGTGCAAACTTTAGGGTATTTAGAGCGCAGGCTAGAGTATGAGGTATGATCGCAACTATAATAATATTTATACAGTTCATCTAACAGAGGGTGCAAAAGAAGGAACCTAGGGCCTCATTACACGAAGTGCCCGAGGGGCGCAACAGGCGTTTGCGCCCGCTTTGCTTGCCCCCGGGGCCCTTTGGTAATACAAAAGGGACCCCAGATGCTTGTGCGGCCCCTTATGTAATACTGAAAGCGCTGGCACACATACAGCGCCAGCGCTTTCTCAAGAGGGCATTTCCTCATTTGCATGGGGCTTGTACACCTAGCCTCACTAACTTTCCCATGGGTGAGAGCTGCAAGAGCCCTTGGTACATTACCTCTACAGAGCATTTTCTGTCAGTGTCTCTGAAGGGTCCCACAGGAAAGGCTGTCACTGTTTTATTACTGAACTTACATATAGTTACCCTGCTAAAGCCGTGTGGCGAAGACCTTATTGTTGCCTGTTATAATTGACCCACACTTTGTGGTTTGGTCAAATGTGCCGTCTATACTCTTGCTTTTTTGAGCCATTTTCCGTTGTCTTTCTTGTCCTAGAATGTGTTATTCTAACTCAAAGAGAGCTCTGTGACAAGTTGGAAGCAGTTTCAGTGACTCTTAGTTTTAAATGAGATGAATGAAGTAGGGTTGGATTGTGCTTCTGATGTTTTATAAATCTGACTGGTCTGAATTTTAGTCACATAACTTATTCTGGCGACCCCCTTTAAAAAAATGGCAAAGGAGAGTGGTACATTAATTCACCTGTAGACATTTAAAGTCCAAGTGACAGAGAAGTAACTTCTTCCTTTGCTGAGGACTGAACAGAGTTCAAACCGTAGTATTGTGATGTTACTTCCTCCAAAGGAAACTGTTCTTGATAGCTACACACTATGTGCTGCTCCTGTTGCACATAAAATACACCACTTTTGCTGCTCTGCTAACTTCATGTCCTGATTTTGGAGGGGAAAAAGTTGGCTAAAGTAGGTAAGAACAAAGTGGGCTGTTTAGTTCCTGCAAAGTTTTTACCCTCAAGCACCTGCAATGTGCACTGGCATGCACGCTATGTTGATCTGGTGATTCTTTCTAAGGGCCTTTAAGTATTCTGCTATTCGTGCATGCTTTTGAGTGGTATTCCTGTGTCTCCTAAGTGCACTGCTCTAAGGCCCTGATGTATGTATGTAAAATTTAGCTGTTTGGAATCTGCACATTAGGGTGCCGATTCCGATCTGTTAAAAATATTCCCCGTACGAATCGTATCCGGATTTTTTTACGTACGAATCGTACAAGTCCCGTACAAACTGGCAAGTATGATTCGTATGTTAAAAAATCCATACGATTCGCATTGGGAAAATTCCCCGACACGTCCTCGGGTCGGAAAAAGTGTCCGACACGTACCCGGACATTTTTACGTACGAATCGGGAAAATGAAGTCCGAGTGCGCAAGTACGATCCGTCCCGTCCGTCCGAATGCACAACCGTATGGAAAAAACACCGTACGGAGCGAACTCCCATAGCAACCATGGAGACACCCAAACATGTGCCCGCATACGCGCCGAACACCCCCCCAGCCCACCCCCGAAGTATGCGCCGTACCCCCAGCCCCCCCATGTACGTGCCGTACCCCCACCCCACCCCCGTAGGCACGGAGCGTACCCCCACCCCCGTAGGTACGGTGCGTACCCCCAGCGCGCAGCACTGGGGGTACGCACCGCACCTACGGGGGTGGGGGTACGCTCCGTACATATGGGGTGGGGGTACGCTCTGTACATACGGGGTGGGGGCACGCTCCGTACATACGGGGGTGGGGGTACGCTCCATACATACGTGGTGGGGGTACGCTCCGTACCTACACGGGGTGGGGGTATGCTCCGTACATACGGGGTGGGGGTACGGCATGGACATGGGGGGGTGCTGGGGTACGGCGCAGACATGGGGGGGCTGGGGGTACGGTGTGGACGTGTAGGGATGGGGCTATGGTGCGTACCGGGCCCCCTTTTCGCCGTGCATCGTGGCGTACTTAGCTTTTCCGGCACTTTTTGGGTCCCGTAAAAATATTGCCGTGCGAAGTGCTGTGGGTACGAATCGTACTTGCTGGTCCATAAAACGCTGCCTGACTCCATGCGAATGTCGCATACGCGGTGTCCCGGATCAGAATTGCATGTATATTTCATATCTACCAAAAAACTACAAGACAAAGCATTAATCATCCATAACCTCTCTTCTTACTAGTTGACTTTTTGCTTGTCAATGACCATGTACAGCACTCTGCTGTTTTCGCTATAGAAATACCACATACATATATACAAATACACCTGCATACTTACATCAAACCACAATGCGCTGGGAACACAATATTTCAATGCACTATCCCACACTGTGGCTAGGATACAGTTTCTGAACGCAAATGCCTTCAACAACACTTTCCACCCACACACCCTCATGTTGCTCACCTCCCAGCTCATTAATTGGTGTGTTAAAACCAAATGGTTTGGCTAGTCTCTCACAGTAAAGCACATTAAAACTGTGCACTCCCACACTCCAGTGACACCTTGAAAATGTGTTACATGCTGCGGTCATAGCACACTCCACTCTGCATGCCCAGAAAAGGCCACACGCTTCTCGCACCATACTCACAGGAAGGCACTGCATTCCAGTGATGCTTACAACATGGGATACGTGATGCTGCTAATGGATACACCCATGCTCACAACTGCAGTCGGGCTGTGCTTCCCAGCTTCCAATCTTTGATAGGCAAAGCTTCTTAAATGAGTCAATAATATCAAGTCAAAGTACCACCTCACTTAGGGGCACATTATCAAGAAAGGGCGTTAAAATTATCGCTGCTTTAGCGGCAGAAAACTGCCGCTAAAGCGGCGATAATGGGCTTGATAATATGCCTCAAGGAATTCCAATAGAAGCCCATGTTCTGGTGTCAACATGGAATTCTATTGGAATTCTCAACGGCATATTATCAAGCCCATTATCGCCGCTTTAGCGGCAGTTTTCTGCCGCTAAAGCGGTGATAATGTTAACGCCGTGCTTGATAATATGCCCCTTAAATTCTTGTGGACCACTCACCACTTTGGCACACTGATCCCACCTCCTACTATGTAGACTGAACACCAAGCTCCTGTCCACACTCCCTAAAACTGGGTCGAAGGTTCATAAAACACCAGGGGAGTAATACAACAAGCCCTAAGGTTGCGTTGAAGCCTAAATTCTCTTTGATCCCAGCAGTCCATTCCCACTTTGAAAAAAATAATGATACTATGAAGGGAAGGTGTGCGGGAAGGTGTGCAGGACGGCGAGCAGGCTCTTGATTCGAATTCATCCACTAACAGCTCCTCAGCTGCTGGCACGCAGAGAATCCTGAGGTACAATTAGGTCATAAGGTTGTAGAGGGACATATACGAAGAATGGAAAGCCAGGTGGGCCAAAATGGTAAGAATCCAAGCAGAGATCAAAGGCAAGGGCCAATAAAGCAATATCATGTTATGAGACTTGTTGAATTGCTGCAGTCTTTTGATACTTTGTGGTATGGAATTGTATGTTATTTATATGGTATGGTATGGTATGGTATTTTATGGTATGGTAAGGTAATGTAGAAACTATTGCAAACACCGCTGAATAGAAAGAGAAACTCATATGCTACTAAATGGACAATTGAAAGCAATTAGAGGAGTAAACATCAGAGTTTAAAATGTTTGCATAAAATGGAGCAGGAAACTAGGTACTGAAATCTCATAGGTGGAAAATCCACAGTGTGCAGGGGGGTACCGAGAAAGATCAATCACCTCTTCTTTTTCCTAGGGAAGTAAGGTACTTTCAGAAGTGCACTAAAGCAGGACAAAGGGTTTCAATATTATTATGTGAGAGTCCATTTACAGGAAAAGAGGTTGGTGCAATGCTATATGATGCCCAGTGAAGGACACATATATTAAATTTGATGCGTAACTATGTTAGTATCCATTGGAAATCGCTAGGAAGGACATTACATGATCAAACTTGCATACAGAAGGAAAACCAAACCTACAATTTTTATTAATCTGCAGTTTCGCTAAGAGTGGTTTTGAAAGCCCAATATTAGGTGATTCGCCATAATCGAGTCTTGACCCTACTGCATTAGTTAAAGCCGTAGTCTATATTATGGAGTGGTATAGGGCACATGTGTTTCCTGGTGATGTTGGAAAAGCAGGAAAAGACTCTACCAGTACCTGGGGTGAAAGAATGAGCTCCATGCCAATCATTAACCACAGACTACCCACAGTGGGCAGTGGGGAGGGATTGGTTACACCTCTGATGTCCTTAACCTACGGCCTCACATATTGCCACAGTCGCCCACAGTTATCACCTTAGTCATTCCAGAGGTGTGCCTTAGTGTATAGATATTCATCCAATCCAAAATCTTCTGCATGCACCATTGTAAGCAGCATGTGAATACAGGCACTGTTGGAGGAAATGCATGGACACATGCATTGCCGGGAGGAGCACGAGGATTCCTCAGTATCCCACACCAAACCTTAGTGGCATTCGGATATCATACATATGAATCTGGAAACTGAAAAATCAGGATCCAGCAAGATGTGCTAGAGCTGTGTGTTGTTAGTGTTGGAATTTGTTGAATAGCATGAAGTGAATGTGTCACTAATACATACACGAAATACCCTGGATGGTAAATACTACGGAAGAAACCCTGTGGTAAGTGTCTTCCTGCAATTTGCCAACCCACGTGGTGCTTTCAAAACTGTACATTTATAGAGCTTTCATCAGGCTGAAGAAATTCACACTGTTACACTTACAGCCGCATGCTAAGGAACAGTGCATAAATTAACATGCCCAGCCTCCTTCTGATAGATATATATATAGCATCGAGCAAACATACAGAGCTACAAGGCATTTCACCTTTCTCAGCAAAGGGCGATGCTGCAATTAGTGTTAAATATGATGTGAATTTTGCAACTTTCTTTGCTTCCAGCATTTTTGTATCAAGATGGCAAAGCTTCGAGGTCACAAAGACCAAGGAAGAAGTGGAGATTTTATATGTTGTGCACGTAGAGAAACTAAGGTACCTGGGTAATATTGGAGGAGCTAGAGGACAAATCTGTTTAAGGTTCACAAATATCAGCAAATATTTGCCTGCATGCTGGTTGGCTTAAGCTTTATACCGTCCCAGAAAAAAATGACACCTTTAAATAAACTTCTATGATTTTATATAATAAAACCTCTCTTCTGGCACTTAATCATGACTGTCATTTTATCTAATTAAGTATTGTATTATTCTCATGACTTGCATGAGCGGTATAACATTTCAATCAGAAGTGTTGTACAAAAGAATAGTAAAGGTACATAGCATGATAGGTAGATAGGGTACATAAATCAGCCAAAGTGAGTAATGAAAGGATTGAACAAATAAGCTTTTTTGTGAGGGGAAGATACCGAAAGAAATACACATTTTAAAAATAGGCTCTCTATAGTTTCTGGGTCATTGGTTGTTTGTCCTTTTCGATCACATCTATGCCACTTCAGTGTAGTTTTACACATCTTAGTAAGGGGCGCAGACCTCAAGATGCAGTGGGTTTCAGTGGTAGGAATCAAGAAAACAGAAAGACAAATTGAAATCTGAACCCTTCAAAAGGTGGTTTGAGTGTTACTGGCAATATTAGAGGGTGGATTACAAAATCCTTGGGGTGGAGATGGTGTAGAAGGTCGGTATGTAGGCAACGTATTTCAGGGAAATTCGGGGCACCACTTGGAACTCAACTGTTTTTAGCTCAGAATGTCCAGGCTTTTTACCAAGAGAGAATGGTGAGTGTTTGCCTGAGCAAAGTGAAGAACCTTGTCTAATTGGTGGAAGAAATATTGAGAGGGAACCATGAACAGGCCTGTGCCGTAATACAAGTTACCACGTACTAGTACATTAATTAGTGCATAAGTGGCATTCAGTGTAAGACATGGGTGTATTTTTCCTATGTTCAGCACTTGATAACGTATTTCTCTTGTGTTCGTAGTAACAAACTATTACACAGACATTAAACAGTTGAAAACTGCACTGACGTTTGTTACAGTGAAGGAGAAACTCATGTTATCTGGGGGTGGCGGGCGTGGATAGATCGACATGGAGTGATGGGTAAAAGAGGGTATAACAAGTAGAGGACTTCAGGAGTTCAGCACCAGGGTCCTTAGGAAAATGTAATCTCAAATAGCTTTGAAGCAATCAGAGAAATGTGAGTGACTGTAGGGTTAGAAGGTAAGAATGAAATGAAGATCAGAGTAAAAATACAAAAATATTAAGAGACGCCAAAAGAGGATATGATGCCCCCAAGAGAGATACGTAGGACTAACCATCCATGCACCCCAGCTGGTAAGTTGGTGGTGACATATTTGGGTCCAACCCCACTAAGAAAAACAGCCTGATTGACATGCTTAACATTTGGGAACACTCTTTCATAGTGATTTATTATCTATCCCGATTAAACAGGATCAGATTTTGAAGACACCAATCTTAGCGCCTGAATCCCCAATGAAGATTCAGCTAAAAATTAAATACTTCAGGAGAAAACAAGATAAGAGATATCAAATTCATGATAGAGATATGTGTCCTTCAAGAAGCAAATTACACTCCCTGAATCTCAAAAAGGAGATTCTGAAGTTCAATCAATATGATTGAACCTCCATATGCAGATTTAACATGTCCTACTTCTTTCTAAGTAAGGTTAGCCTATAGTTGAATGTGATAGATCTGAAGGGCACCAGGAAAGGGACAGAAGAACCCTAAAGACAGTAGTAAGGAGAACAGGGCAGAGTATTTTGTCTATTCTGAAATCTACTTGCAATTGTGGATTTTCGTTTAGTTTGTTTTCTTGAACTTGTGTTTGATAATTTACTTTCTTTAAATTATCTTTCACGTTTAGTTTTCCTTCTGTGTGTTTTTTGTTGAACAGAAGCAAGATTAGTATCAAACTATTACCCTTAAAGTCAACTATTGGTCAAATAGAATAAACCTGTGTTTTTGGTATTTTTGTTTGAATCTGGTGAGATCCTGGTGGTGTTCCTAATTGTGATTGAGGTAGTTTGATTGATTCAGTTCATATTGTCTTGTCTGAGTTTGGGGGCTGATAGAAGGTAACAATGTGCAACAAAAGTATTTAAACATAACTTCAATCACATGGAAAAAAGAATGTACTTTCTAGAATATGTAAATCTGCATAACATGCACAGTGAAACTATTATGAGTGTAAACATCATGTAGCATATTTAGCAAATCCAGTTAGAGTATGTGGTTGGCTCATAATGACAAAATTAAGGAAGTGTGGGCTGCATTTAATAACATAACAACTAGAATTAATGCGATAAGATACATTGCTTGAATGTCCTCTTTGGTGCCAATGGACACATATGGGTTTCAACATATCTCTCACTTATCACATATGAGCTGCATCATATCTCTCAAGATTAAATATGGATTTCATCAGATCTCTTAATACACCAATTTGCCTTTGATCTCCTGGATCTTTACATTCACTAGACCAAATACCAATTTCTGCTATTTATATCAATATTTTACACTCATCCTGATATGCCCCTTCTACTTCTGCCTTAGGTGACTGAAAAATATGGGCCTGGGCAAGAATATTGTGCTAAGTGGAGTTACACGACATTGATGGAATTGGCTGTTTCTAGTCTCTGCTATGTCTTAGCCTCTTAACCAAATTGGGTTTGACATAAATCCCTAAAGGTCAGAAATATTTGGTGTTGGAGTGAAATGAAGTTCTGTGATTTCAGATACAGTCAAGAGCTAGCTACTTTAAATACAGTATGGTCAGGGGAAAAGGAGAAAATTGTAGGTGAAAAATGTTCTTTGTTTTTGGAAACGATAACATGCACTCTTCTAATTTTTTTAAAGAAGTGCAAACTAACAACTGAGTACTTATGAAGAAACAAAGTAGCGCACAGGGCCATGGGAGCTGTCAACGCACACAGGGGCATTTTCTCAAGAACCTATCGCCGAGTTAGCGGCACTTTATCGCCGCCAAAGTGGTGATAAATACATCACACTATTCACAAGCTAGTGCGAACAGCCGATATCACCAGTTTTCCGGCAATAGCAGCCACAAAAAACATTCCCACATATGACACTGGCAACTAACGCTAATGAGATGCAGAGCAGGCGTTCCCCTGAAAAAAGCCACAACAACACCACTTCGTAACATTCTCAACGACCAGGCAGATCAGCGATAAGTACACAAAACCTGCGATAAGGCGCGTTAGCAGCAGGGACTTAACATCTGCTCCGACCTGGTGTTAAGTTGGACGACACCCTGCACCATAAAGGGAGCCCAGCCCAGAGCCACACCTGAAGAACAACAGATGCCATGGAGCTACTCACCATGCAGCTCGGAGCCCCAAGAGGCCACAACACCCAGCGCCACCACCCCCAGGCGCGCCACCCCCCCCGGACCACCACCCACCACAGAGGCAGCGCAGACAAAGACAGCAGACCTTCAGAAAAACACACCAGCATCACAGACTCAACACCAGAGGGTGTCATTGCCCACTACAGGCACAAAAGGACAACCATCCTAAGCATCCTGACCATCATTGCCCACAGGCTGACGGTAACAACACAGCGGACAACCAACATCCAATCCGCAGACAAAGCTGCTGGCTGTGCTGCACATAATGGCCTCTGGAACCTTCCAACCAACAACTGCCAGAGTAGGAGGAGTCTCGCAGCCAGCCCCATCCAAATTTCTCACACCTGTCTTGGATGCCATCATCAGCTTGGGACCCCAGCACCTTCACTTCCCACCCACTGCACAGGAACAGCTGGAAACCAAGCAAGGCTTCTACGCCATAGCTCCTTCCCGCACGTGTTGGGGCAATCGACTGCACACATGTACTCCTTGTGCCCCCTGCCGCCCATTGCGCACAATTACCGCAACAGGAAGCACATGCATCTCATCAATGTGCAGGCAATAGTGGACCACCGTGGACTCTTCACCAATGTCGTCACCAACTACCCAGGCAGTGTGCATGATTCCTTCATCTTCCGACAGTCCATCATCAGCCAGCGCTTTGAGGCTGGCACCTATGGGAATGCATTGCTCGTTGGTAAGTACCAAATGAACACACCACACACCTCAACTCCACAATCCTGCAACTCACAGCTCTAGGAATGCACACGTCACAAACTCTCACACAACATGCCAAGCAACATGCCCACCTACCAGACACGACAGCACAACTTACTGTGGTGACCTGGGCGAGCCATGTACACGAGCCATCAATGGCATGGCACCTCAGCCACACAATAGCAGAATGTGGGGAGAGGTGGGAACCAGGCATGTGCGAAGTAGGCAAGTGACCCATGAATGAGAATGTACACAATGCTAAGTGTGGCGTGGATGTGCTGGACAAACTGCAGTATGCAGACCACAGACATATCCATGTCGATATACACTGCTGGTGTTTAGAGTGTAGTGAACAGTGGACGCAACCATGATACCCCAGGCAGTGGGGAAGAGTGCAGAAAGTAGCTCATTACGTCCCCCCCTGTAAGCGTGAGCAGAGAGAGCTGGCCCAGCGTATGCCAGGCCAGTGTAGGGGTGTGAATAAAAAGCCCATAGCTCTGGGTGTGGTTCCCTTCCGGAATGGCCAACGTGTCTGCAAGGGCGGCACCTCCCAGCACACCACGAGGCCGATGCCATGAGCGACAGTGCCTGCGACCATGTGCGCCTGCTGCACCACAGGGCGCAGGTCCCCAGATCCGTCTTGGCCGCCCCTGCGCAACCAGGCCACACCGCTCACCTGCCAAAACCGGCGTGTGTCAAAGAAGCCCACCACGTGCCTGTGCAAGCTCCAAGCCCAAGGCCTGCGACCATGGCAGCCTCCTCAGACCATCGCTGTCCTCCCCGAAACAGGCCCGCAGCACTCCTTTCTCGTTGACGTACTCCACCGGCCTACACATGGTCAAGTAGGTCACACATTTGGAACTGAGTCTTGATTATACAATGGCCGAGTACACATGTTAATACAGAGTTTAAATGACTATACTCCCTTCGATGTGGTGCCACCAACTCTATGCATAGCATTCCAACCACATGTGTCTGTAGGCCCTTGATGACAACGCCGTCGGCTTACACTGCGGTCCAGCACCACGTGGTCACCTGTGTGCTGCCTACACTGCGGTCCAGCAGGCCTCACACCAATCCAATCCAGTCCGTACCAGGCAGGACACGGCATCGTCGCAGGCTGCACACCCGCTCAGCTCTGGTGCTTCTACCTCCGTCAACCACAAGTCATCTCCACATACCATCTCAATGTCATGTGTTAGAGTTCCAGGAGGAGCTTGCTGAACAGCGGCTGGCCCACGCTGACCGCTGCCTCTGGCCTACACAGGGGTCAAGTAGGTCACACATGTGGATCTGAGTCTTGATTATGCAATGGCAGAGTGCACACTTTATGGCTGACTTGATATCGCTGTACTCCCTTCGATGTGGTGCCACGAACTCTGTGCATAGCATCCAAATGACACCTGTCTGTGGTCCCTTGCTGACTATTGCCCTCGTCCTACACTGCGATCGAGTAGGTCACACATGTGGAACTGAGTCTTGATTATGCAATGGCAGAGTTCACATCATTATACACAAGGAGAGGAGTAAGAGGAAGACGTGGTTCAGTCCGGAGGAAAAAAGGATCCTCGTTACGGAGGTGATCGAACACTACCAACAACTGCTCTGGTGCCACTAACTCTGTGCTTCGCAAGCCAACGACACGTGGCTGTGGGCCCATGCGGTCCGCTGCCTCCGGCCTACAATGTGGTCAAGTAGGTCAAACATTTTGGATCTGAGCTTTGATTTATTCATGGCAGAGTTTATATCATTGCACAGGCCTCATCGCAGACTGAATCCCCTTTCAGACCTGGTGCCACTGACTCTGTGCCCCGAAAATCATGGACCCTCTCTGCTTGAACTTTGGTGGCGTCTGAGTCCATGGCCTGGGGGTTGTCTCCATCATCATGTGGCTGATACTGACTTGGTGGTAAAAAGGATCCTGTAGCATTCCACTCCTCCATTTGCCTGTTTCGGCCTGCTTCTGCCATCTGCACCTTCCACTGTCCCCTGAAACACTCTGCGACATTCACCTTCGACATCAACAAAGACCCGCTCAGCTTGCGTGGCCCTATCTCAGTGCACTGTAGGTCATTGTCCCGTGGCGGTGTGCCTGTGCCGGCCGCAGTGCATCCGGGGCCACTAATTCTGTGCAGCTCAAGTCATGGACCCTTTCTAAATGAATATTGGATGGCCTCTGTGTCGGTGGCCTGGGGCTCATCAACGTCATGTGTCTGTGGCCCTGCACTGTCCGCTGCCTCCGGCCTCAACTGCCGACCACCAGGGCTCACACATCAAATCAAGTCTAGACCTGCCCGGATGACGCATCACCGCAGGATGCACACGCCACCACCCCCAGGACCACCTACAACCAGATTCGAAAGAGTCTTACAGCCAGACTATCTGAGTTGCTCACACATGTCTTGGATGCCATCATCAGTTTGGTACCCTGCTCAGCTCTTCAGGTGCCACCAACTCAGTGCACCACAACTCATGGACCCTTTCCAATGGACCTTTTTTGATGTGTACAACTCAATCAACTATGTCACCTCAGGCAGTGGGGATGAGCTGGGACGATGATGGGAAAAATGTTGCAGGTGTAAAACACCCTACTGCAGCTGTATCAGGAATATCCTGAAGGGACACAATCTTGGACAATTTCTTCACATGTGCGCAATCAGCTCTGGTGCCCCTACCTCAGTGCACTGCGACTCGCCGACCCTTCTAATTGAATATCGGGTGACCTCTGTGCTTGATCTGGCCACCAACATAATGCTTCGCAGTTGTTTGTGTTATGTTGGTGTTTTCTGTTTTGGCTTTAATGGTGAACACTGTTCAAGTTGTTGCCAGCACCAACCACTCCCTGAGGGCCGGCTCACACTCACCCCACACTCATCCAGCAAAGGCATCACTGGTCAGGTGACCCTGGTAATAAAGAGTGGCCGGGTGCACGTGCCTGTAGCCAGTTCAAATTACTATCAAAGTGTGTCCGTGTGCCCATTACGTATGCACGATGGCCCCGGGCCCTACCACATTACATTGTGCATTGTACAGCGGACGCAAACATGTTACCCAAGGCAGTGGGTAAGGCCCTGTACATGTAGCTCTGTCGTCCCCCCTTCATACGTAAGAGGAGTGGACTGGACCGGTGTAGGCAAGCCCAGGGTAGGGGTGTGAATGATTGTTTCGGGGCTCTGGGCGTGGTTCTGTACTGGAAATGTGCAAATGCGTGTGGCTATGTCGCAGTGTGTGTTTCCGTTGGTGAGTGTAAGTGGTCCCTGATGGGAATTGGACACCCACATATGTAATCGAGTTCGGCTGCCATGAGATCGAACCCCACCCGCACCTGTTTAGCCACCTCCTTCTGGCAGTCTAACACCTGGCCGTGGAGTGCGATGTGTTCTTCTGTGAGGTGATAGGAGCCATCCGTGGTGGTGTGTGCTTCCTGCTGTGTGGTCTGTGCAGGTGGTGGGGTCTCCTGGATGCAGCTGGGCTGCCCTGCTTCTGGGGGTGGGGTGCGGAGGCTGTCCATGAGCCATTGGAGGGTGTCAGGGCAAATGTCCAGGGGGTCCTCTTCATCATCACTGAAGAGATGTCTGCTCTGCTCTGCAGGAGGTGTTGATTGTCCCTCTGCAATGTAAAGGGGAGATGCTGGTTGACAGTGTGTTCCATGTATGTTGACACATTGTACATGTGTACATACAGACTGCATGAAAATGTACATTGTGACTGTTTTGGAGGAGCTGACTATTTGATGCCGGACATTGGACATTTGAACTACATCACGGATGTGAGGTTGTACACGTACATTCTCATCTCACAGTTTCCTGCTATGCCGGATGTGATTGACCAGTTTCTACGCACAAGCGGAACCAGTTGTCTCCTCTGTTCTGCAGTGAAAGTGTTGCACTTCGTACCACATTGTCATCAATGTTAATATGCCGTTATTGCTATGTGTGTGTGTTGCATTGTGGGTGAGTCACCGCTGCAGCTGTGATTTTGCTGCCCCTTATCCCTTTGAGGCGGTTTGCCTTTGACTTCTGTGCTTCTACAGTGCTGAGATGTTGCAGACTTGGCTGATTTGGGCTCTTGGGCATGGTTTTTCCGCAGATGTGTTGTTGCCGTCAGGGGTTGTGTGTGCACTTGGATGTGTCAGGGTGTGACCAGCTCCTTTCCGGATGTGTTCCACACTCAGCCACCTCAGTGTTGTGGCGTGCAGCATGTCATGATTATTGGACTGCAGCCATGCTATTCATCATGCAGTGTCACTTGCATTGTCAGTGTGGCTCACAGACACGCATATTTGCTGGTTTTCACAAGTGTGCATGGGTTGGTTGTGAGATTGATGCTGTGGGGGGGACACCTTTATGCCCATAGTCGACACGGGCCTACTTGCTGTTTGTATGTGTGCTGCAGTGTGCGAAGGGGATCAGGGACATGCTCAAGAGTCATTGCGGGTGTGCAGTTTGCTCTACTTAATTGTGCATGTGTGCCATTGTGCCCATCTCCCCCGTCCCCCAGTCCCTGTTCAGTACTCACCCTGGTGCAGCTGTGTCAGGTCATGTCGAGCAGTGTCCGGACCCCCAACTCCTGCCACCATCTCCCCACTGATGACTGTGGACATCATTTCCTCCATCTCATCCTGCTCCTGGTGTTCCGCTGGACAGCCACCTCCAGTCTGCATTGCTGCCTGATGGTTGTCAGCGAGTTTCTTCTTGGTTTAGCGCTTCAAATCATTCCAGCGCCACTTGACCTCTCCAATTTTCCTCATCCTCACTCCGACTGCATTCACATTGTCCAGGATGGCCTGCCATATTGCATTTTTATTTGCCAATGGCACGTTGGAGGTGACAAACAGTTGTTGGTGGTGTTCTATCACCTCCGTGATGATGTTCCTCTTTTCCTGCAGACTGAACATTGTCTTCCTCGTCTTCTTCTCCTCGCCATCCGTGATCCCGAGGTACCAGGCAGGTCCTCCTGGGGGCTTGTGGGGTTCTGGTCGTCCTCTGTACTTACTCCGGCTTCCTCCATGGTGTAACGCAGTTTGCATTATTTTGTTTGTGTTTTACGGTGTTTTTATAGTGCATTTTCCTGCATGAGGCATGGGAATTGCAGGCCTGCCGCTGGTTATCGCTGATTTTTGTAACACAATTGGCCACATCGCAACTTTTTTCGCGTTTGTGTTTGTTAGTTTTAACACGGTCATTTGGCGCTTTGTGGTGAGACTATCGCATGGTGCCGCTGGGTTGAGAATACAACACGGCGTTATTTTCCCGCGATAGACTGCGATGTGCAAAGTTGCGTTAAGCAAATTTTGCGATAATTAACGCAAGTTCTTGAGAATATCCCCCTCAATGTAACATTGTGTGTTTTGGGTCCCTTAATTGTGATCAAACATTTTTCCTATTATGACTGACTATCACTTCCATTATTAAGAGGTGAACTGAAGATGTCTTTCATTTGGTAACATCGGATATGAATTGGAAAAGTGATCCCTCTAAACATGACTTTCATCTCTGGTGCACTAAAGTCCCATAGGACAATAATGTGTGCACCACTTTTTTATTTGGATCGAATAAAATGAGAATGCTTGGGCCAAATATTTGACAAATATTAGTGGGAGAGCAAGTACCTGCAATTTGTTATGTTAGAATTGTGTTGGCATATTATAGAGCCAGCCAGGGAGTATTCACTTATTATGCCTCTCTCTTGATCAACAAATAAAGAAAATGTACAGGAGGTTTCAAAACATAAAATTAGTTTAAGCATTCTTTGACATAATTAAATGGTTTATATACTGCTGTACATGCCATAAACTGCTACATGCATGAGTTTATCCAATGGTGAAAAATATAGAACATCAAAATTTCCTTAATTTCTATATTGGTATTTTTCTGTCCTAAGTTTCCTTCTATGAATATTGTTGTGATTACTAAAAATGTAATAATCTGATTTAGTAGAGAAGCTCAGTGCTTAATTTGTAAAATAATAAGTGCCAGGGTCCTGACCAGGGGGCCACTGCAGCTTACACCACCGATTGCCCATGACATTGCTGCTGATGGTGGTACCAAAAGAACTACTAAACCATCTCTCTCACTGGCAAGTACGATTGTTAGGATTATTCCAGGTCCCCAAAGCTAAAGGAATGGCTGGGGAGGTAGGTATTAGTAATTTTTCATGTATGTTGTATTCATAAAGAACCATTGATCTGCTCCTCTCGAAATTAGATGAGCAGCGCCACCATGTGGCAGACTGTCATAAATGTAGTGTTGATTATTAAATGACGGTGCTGTGCACCGGAATTCACCAGGCTCAAATTAAGCACTGGAGCAGATAAATTTAATCCTGCTAGGCAGCCACTGGTACATGAGTACATATGATTTCAACTACTCACACAGTATTCATATGTCCCAACACAAAATTTGAAGGACACATTGAATATCAAATGCCACCAAACATGTTACTTGCACATTATCATATTGTTTAATGTCATCATCAGAGCTATGAAATAATATATCTTATCTTATGTGTAGGCATGATCACTTCTGATTGATTCATCCAAACAATGTCAATTTGGTGAGCTAAAATAACATTAGAAACTTGGAGCTAAAAGGATGTTCAGCAGGGGTTAGATATATGTTGCTACCAGTAGCTAACTATATTTTCATAAATTCCTTGCAACTCAACTAAAATCATCTGAGTGTATGTATTAAAACCTATTAATCAGAAACCTAATTAATACACAACAAAGCAATGTTAGAATGCAGTATGTATGGGTTAATACATTGTAGGTGCGAAACTATTGGTAAAAAAAAGCTGATTTAAAGACTTCGATTGAAAATAATTTTCAAGAAAGGTTCTACAGTCAACACTTTTTACTCGAAGTACATTAAAATAATCACTGCTTTAATAACTTCTTATAACCTTATATTATATGTTACAGTATGCTCAAAGCTGCTGTAATTATTGTCTGTGAAAAAGTTTGCAAACATTCCAGGACTGGAGTTAGAATAGTATTTTATCTAGTTGCAAAATATTAAAAATCTCTGCCGTAATAATAAACATAACATGATGTTTAGTTATACATTGATGCGCAGTGATTTGTACTATGCTTAGGTTTTTGGAAAGCACCTTGCCGAATTTTCTAGTCCTAGAATTAGGATAGAAATCATTGAAGTATTGTCGGGGAAAAGATACGCTAGATTTCTATCTAAATGTTTTTTAACACAAAGGTTCAACAAAAAATAATGATTAATGTAAAATGTACATTTCTTTAAAAAAGTTGCCACCCTTATTTTTTTGTAAAAAATATTTCAGCTGTTTATCTTTACATAAATACGTGTTATTTTGCTGTTGTGAGGACCTGGAGTTTGTTACATGATTGATAAAGGTGGTTACCATAATGTTCCGAAACTTGGGTACTTTGTTCTTTCTGTACACTGTTGACTATAATAAACATTGTGAGTTTTGAGAAGGGAGATATAATGTTTATAGAGTCAATTAGTTTTAGCCTTGTAGGCATCCATTGATGCGTTGGTAGGTATGTTTTCCAATTGAAAAGTGTTCAGACATCCGGGACGAAGCCTGACACAGGACAAAAAGAATACCCACCTTCCCAAAATATGTTTTTGGGACATTCTCATATGGTGTAATGTCAAGAGGAAATGTTCGCATAGCCACAGAAAACCTTACTGCTGTCTGAAAAGTATTAGGGGCTTATTTACAAATCCTTTGCGGCAAATGTCTGCCGCAGAACCATCACTTTTGTGACGGTCCGGAGGCGCACAGTGCAGGCCCACATCTGAGAGGTCACGAAAAGCTACCCTGTGTGGCTTTTCATTACCTCATAAATATGGTGTGAGGCAACGCAGCTCACGTCGGCATGTTGCCTCACACTGTGTCTGGGAGGCGTGCTGTGGGTGCTATGGTATTATGACAGTCACGGATTTACAACATAGCATAAATCTGGGAATGAGTCAAAACTGTGCGCCTCCCCAGTGCAGGCGCAATGATTGTTTTTGTGAAGGAATGTGTCCCTTTCTGCACAAAAACAACCAGATTTCAACTCAGGCACCCTTGCTCCATGGCGCTGAGTGTCTGTATTGGCACAAGACTGCCTAAACTGCACCAGTGCAAAGGAAAGGGCAGGGATGTGTCGTATTGCTATAAATATGATGTATGCCTGCACTTTCCTCATTGTGCTGCATGGCGCAGCAAGCCGATTAGCAGCGCAGCGTGGCATCATTTTGTTGTAAATGTGCCCCCCTAGTTTAGTCTTAATCTTGGTATGCCACTTGTGTTATCAAGAAAGAAATATCAGTCGTCAATCTGTGTGCATTTCTACCTTATTCATATATTTTATCACAAACATTTATTTTTATGTTTTCTTTCTTTGTTTTACAGACAGAAGGATCAAGGCTTCAACGAGAACTCAAAGGATATTTAGCTGCCATTAAAGGTGATCTAAAAAGGTTTCATTCTTCTTCTCATGTGACATGTTTTTTTGTGGGATAATGATGTGAGCATGTATGTACCAATGCACTGATGCCTGCTAAAGATTTGTCATTGGTGAAGTGGTGAGGGGCAAAGAAGCACTAACTAGGTGTTCTCAATGGAAAAATTGAAGGATGAATACAGAGGAGATTATAAATACCTCTGTTTCTTAAGACTGAACAGTGCATGATCCCTTCATGTGCGGGATCAAGCAGTGGCGGCTGGTGGATTCTAAAAGTGGTGAGGTGAAAAACAGACCTTTGAGTAGAACTCATGCAAGAACACAGTGAGTGAGCTTGAAGTGAAAGATGAGTTGTGGGAAGATGGTTCCCCCCGGTGCTATTAAATGTCAGCGCACCAAATACTAAGGCTGAGCAGTCTTGATTCCACCTCATGTGTCTTTAATCCACCCGGAAGCACTCCCAACCCCTTTATCTCACTGTAATAGGCTAATGCTTTCTCCCTGTGTGATGATTTTTTCTCCATATTTGTTTTCTTTCTTCTTTGTGTGTTTTTCTCTTTCTTGCTCTTAGTAAATCTTTGATGAGGAAAAATAAGTGGTGATGCCCAAAAATGAGTGTCGTGGGCTGCACCGGCAACCACTGCCTCAAATTAAGCACTGCTATGGAGGCAGGCCTGAGCAGTTATGCCACCATCTCCCTTGTCCTGCCCTATCATCACCACAAGAATGTGTACACTGTACATTACGACATGAAATGTTCTACATTCAGGAAAAGACAGAGTTGAGTAGTTTCCCTTTGGTTCTCCTTAAGTCATGTTAACAAAGAGATCCCTTTCTCTCAAATCTGCATCTTTTTCTCCTACTCAGAGTAATAAACTAAAAAGAAGATCAAATAAACAAGAAAGAACAGAACCTGAAAGGTGTTTGAAAAAGAACGTTTTGTCAGTTTGAATTGTATTCTTTACACTCTATAATTATTAAAAGTAAAACAAATAATCTTGAAACATGCATTAATAACAAGCTGCATACTATACAATGTAAATAACCAGCTTCATACCTGAATCCATCTCCCGCCTGTGCCTAGGCCCTCCTGTCTGAGATGGATGTTATGACCTTGGCCTGGGCCTCCATCAGACAGGGAATGCTGACAGGCACAAGCAAGGACCTAGGGCCTCATGTAGGAAGCCAAATACCGGTCGGTAACGGCCGAAATTCGGTAAATATCCCGTCACCGAACGGTATTTAGGCATTTGCGATGTAGGGGGCTGATTTCTGGATTCGGTATTTACCGAATCGGAAATTAAGAAATCGGTAAAATACCGATTCGGTAAATACCGAATCCTGAAATCAGATGTAGGGAGCACTCTAAAGAGTGAAAATTAGTATTAGAAATTCGTTATTTACCACCAAATAAAGGTTGGTGATAAATAACGAATACCTTGCAAAAAATAATTTTTTGCAGATTTAAGAGTGCCATGTGGCAGACATACATGCCCTTAGGGCATGTATGAGCGCCACATGTGCACACATGCAAGATTCAGGGGTGCAACAGGGTGTCAATGTGACACCCTGCCACCCTTGAGTATGCTCCCCCCATTACCGAATCGGTATTTACCGAATCGGTAATGAGGCATACCTTCCCATTGATTCCTATGGGCCTCCAGGCCCATAGGAATCAATGGGAAGGTATGCCTCATTACCGAATCGGTAAATACCGATTCATATTTACTGAATTTTTCCGATTCGGTAAAATTTACCGAATGATTACCTACATCACATTTACCGATTCATAAATACCGAATCGGTAAAATTCGGTATTTATGAATAGGTAAATGTGATGCTACCTACATATGGCCCCTAGTGTGGCCTTATTTAATGTAACTGTAGTTCATGTAAAGGAGCGCTGTAATACCTTCGGGTACAGTTTGCGCTTTATAAAACTGCACACCGAAAAGAAAAAAAAAAAAAAAGGTTGGCCGTTAAGCATCGTAGGGACAAAGGTGGGTCAGAATGCCTCTGGCAGTGGTTCTGACGCTTCTAATATTGTGCTGCTGCTGCCCCTGCAGCTCTGCATGCTCTGTGTGATTATTAAGGTGTCTCAATGTGCTAATAGCGCACAAGTGTTTGCTGCACTCCCGAAGGATTGTTGAAGACCAACTCCCCCGGGACCCCCGGCCAATTAAATTCTAATTGAAGGCATCAGCAGTCAAGTGAAGAGCCGAGCCAAGGGTCATCTTGACTCTAGGGGCCCAAAGATGAGACGAGCCAGCCGCATTGTTGCCATGCGGTGACAGATCATGAAGATAGAGAAGGGTAGGAGAGGGGTGCAGTTGCGTGTGGACTCATTGATGCCCACGGGCATACTGTGACAGGTTGGTGCCCCTGATGGGCCGGTCGTGCAGGCAGTCACAGGTAGTCACATGTCCACGCTATTGACTCTCCCGCAGCCCTACGTGCTTTCACCTCATCCTGTCACGGTCCCAGCCCTCTTCAATGGTAGATATTTCCTCTCCTTGCTCTTTCTCTTTTCTCATTTCTCACTGCTGCCCCCTGCCAAATGTTCTGTCCTCTCTCCTTCACTTGTCCCTCCTCAGACTGTCACCACCTCGTCCTCTCTGTCCTCACTGCCTCTTTCCAACCATTGTCCATGTTCCTCTGTTCTGCCTCTATTCCGCTGCTCTGCCCAGTTTCCGCCCCTCCCCCCACCACTCCCAATCTATCTCTCCTCCTCTCTATCTCACACGATGTGCTGGATATGTCACTCAGTCACACACTCGCAGCTCGGCTTGCTTTTGGGTCAAGGGTCCTAAAGGACCTCGGGCCGAGCCAGAGCCAGTCACCGAGATCAGACAAGGCTTGAGCGTTCAATGGTACATAGCCATTCCCTGTGTTTCACTTGGGTTTCTACTTGTTGGCATCAATGTGTATTTAAATGAAAATGACAACATTTAAGTGGCCGAGACTCGAATTAGCGAGCATCACAAGTGTGGCAATAAAAGTGCATGTTGAAAAGTTCTCTTTCTTCAGTGTGTGCTTTAGCAACATATCTGGGCACACGTAATACATTTGTTAGCTGGTGGTGAGTTCCCTTGATTTAAAGTCTGCCGCTGACCGCGGCCCCCGCAGGGGGCCACTCGGCGGTCGGCGCCTTAGTGGCCCCGGGGCCCCGGTCACCCCTCCCCACTCCATACTTCGGGGGGGGCGGGGGCAGGGTTCCTGATCTGTGCCCCCCTCCGTGTCAGGGGCCGGAAGTGACGCGAAAGGCGCGTCACTTCCGGGCCCAGGTGTGAGGGGAAGGCTATTTAGCCTTCCCCCACCCTCACTGGCGACCTCTTTGTCGCCCACCTCGCCTATTTATCGGACGCCGAGCCGTCTCGCGGGGATCGTCGTCGCCGTCGCCTATCGAGCTGGAACTGCGGAATACTCGGTGAGTTGCCGTCTTGCCCTCTCGCCCCGGCCCTGTCCCTGGGCAGTACCAGGATACGGGGCCCTGTGGTCGGAGTACCACGGGCGGGGGGGGGAGCGTGCACAGAGCAAGGCTCGGGTAGATTTCGCTTCAAGAGCGTGCGATCGTTGAGGAAATGCTGTATTTGGCGCGTTACCCGTTGCCACTGTTTGCTAGTGCAGGTGGGGACGCAACCGCGCCGGCTACCCGGCGTCCATCGGTCATACTGGCCGCCATCTTGGGTGTGGGGCTTAGCGTTTCTCCTCCGGCGCAGGGGTCAGTGGAGCCCCTGTCCGGTCCCGTCCTGTTCACTGAATCTCCCCGTGCTTATAGGTTTATGAATACGGAGTGATGCAATCCGATACTTTCGGGTCGAGTCTCGAGCTAGAGAAAGGTCTCTCGGTAGTACAAGTCCAGAGCTGCTGACTTTAGTGCAGGGGGACCGGGTTCGAATCTGGGCACGGTCTCAGCATACTGTGATTCTGGGCAATTATTTAATCTGACTCCCCGTGCTAAATAAACATGAATGTGTCCTAATGTAATGTAACTGGTGCGTCATGTAAAGCCTCCATTACCTTCGGATCGAGTTCGAAATGAAACGTTTTGATTATGCGTAAGAGCAAAGTATATTGGATCGAGGCTCAGGTCCGTCAGCGAGTCTCGGGGCCGCGGTCGCTTTTGTGTCGCGGGGTATAGCACTTAATCATTCGGGGTAAATCACTTAATCTCCCCGGGCCGATGTATGTAGGTAAATGCGGTGCTACGCGCTCCTATACCTTCGGGTCGATTTCGCGCCTTATAAATATGTAACACATGTCACCGGTATGAATTTAAAGCGCTCTAATACCTTCGCTAGACAAATCCGCAGTGAATATGTGTAAGCCGTTATTGAGCCTAGCCTTGCAGAGTGTCACTGTGTCACAGGGGCTTGCGGTCCTCCCCGGGTTTAGGCAGGGGGGGCCGGGCTTGAGATCCGTCCATGGTTTTCATGAGTAGAAACCTTCATGACCCCCGGCCCGGGGGCGTGGGGGCGCCATTCCGACTGTACTTCTGTGTCTCTGTCGCCGCTCCGATCGCGGAGCAACGGGCGTCGTAACGCGGTGAGTCAGGGGAGAGGCGGGGGTTTTTTGTGCAGGCAGGTTTGCCGTCTAGGGGCAGGACATCATTACCTGTGATCCTCTGGGTCGCGTCTGCACCGGCGACTCTGGGCAAACGTTTTATCTCCCTGGGTTTGATGGAGCGAGGTGTCGCGCCGGCCCCGGTGATTTTGGGGCTAAACGAGGTTTATCTAGCGGGGCCAGAACGTACAAGGTGTGGCGCCCGCTCCGGGGGTTTCGGGCTGGATCAATTATCTCCCCGGGCCTGACTGTGCAGGGTGTGGCATGTGCTCCCGGGTTTCCTGTCTAATCAGCTACTACCCCCCGTGACTGACTGTGCAAGGTAAATACGGTGCCCTCATGTAAGCGCAGAATATACACGGGCGAATTCGCGCCACATAAAATGGGCAATGTATTCCTTTGTGGCCTGGCTCTGCCCTGTTTGGTTTGTTTGGTGGGGTCGCGGTGGGGGGACGGCACCCAGCAAGCATAGCGAAGGCCCGGTCCCACAGTAGGCCGGTTCGGGTGTCCCAGCAGGGAGCGGGGAGCCGCCCTCCTTCCGCTTTGCCCGCGAGTGGGCGGGTAGTTAGTAGCAAGGGGCCGATCCAGGGGGCCAATGCATGGCGTCCGAGAGTGGCCTTGAGCAGCGAAGGGGGATCGCGGCCGGCGCTTTGTGGTCGCGTCCCCCCTTTTTTGGCCAGCGCGGGTACTGTACAATTTTAGCGTGAGGACAGTGAGTTGACCCCGTGCCTGAATATGTAAGGTAAAGTGTGCCAATAATTTGGCGGGCACGCTACAATAAAGGCAAATGGACGGAGAGTTGGTTGTGTTTCGTTCATGCGAGACTGTGATTTTGGGGGAAATAGCCCCAAGGAAGGTAGTATGGGGGTGGGATACTTGCCAGGTTCAAGGTGGGGATGAGGGCAGACGCGAGCAGGTTGTACATGGTTAAACGTGATGTGTATGAGCACCTGTGTCCTCTCTCCCCCCCCCCCCCCTTTTTCTGGCGGTACAGCCACGCCTTTTTCGTGTATGCTTTTCTTGCGCTTATGCTGGTTTCTCTTGCAGTACATTCGTCTGCTTTCACTGACCGGAGGCTTGTTAATTGCCGACAGAGAGACGCGAGACAGACACCATCCGCATTCGGTGCTCAGACGGGAGTAAGTACGGGCTGTTGGGGGATGGGGGTACCTCTCGGAGTAGCATGTGCCACTCAGGAGCGAAGAACTAACCTCAACGGGGGTGAATAGGCGGTTAACTTTCTCTCTTTCCCGATTGCAGATAAGAGAGAGCAACTGCTAAGTGATGGACAGCCAAGGATTATCCCCCCCCCTTTTCACACCAGGGACACAGGTTGAGGAGTCCGTGCCGGACACTTCGGAGGAATCTCGGATTGCCGCTTTCTTGGAGCTGACGAGGTCCAAGGGTTTAGCTTGGGCGACGGAACTATTGAAAGCCAGTACCCCCCCAGATTCTGGGATAGCGATGGACGGTCCGGCTACGGATAAGGATGTAGGAGAGGTTGCGGGCCCGTCACGGTCAAAAAGAATCCGCCGCCCCACGAGCAAAGATTTTCCGGTTGAACAACCACCGGCTCGGAATAGAGCGGCCCCTCCTCACAGGGCCTCAGCCCCCCCCCAGGCGGCGGCTGGCTTGGGGACGGGGGCGCACAACGGACTGCCTGGCCCGCCCCAGGCGACATTTGCCTCGGCAGAGGATTTGGGTAAGCTTTCAGACACTCTAAAAGACTTCATGGCTGAGGTCAGATCCGGTCTGCTGCTTGCCAGGTCACCCCTAGGGGTTGGTCCGCCCGCCCCACCGCCGCCGACTGTCCTCCCGGCGCCGGGGGGCTTCACGCAGGTGTGGTGTCAGCCGCAGGCTGCGTTGGAACCTCCTCCGCGGCCCACACCCCCAGCTGCTGCTGTGGCCGAGAGCGCGGCAAGTGCGGTCGATACTGCAGTAGTGGTTCCCCCAGTGGTACCGACGCCGGCACCAACGCTAGCAGTAGCACCTAAGCCTCTAGTTACCACGGCCCCGCTAGTATCGGGCCGCTGTTCTCTCGCTTGGATGGTCCCTCTTGTGGCCAAAGAAGGGATTTGGCGCAGGGAATTTATTGATATCTTCACCCTTCTGATGCATGGGGCGGAGGGGGTAGATACCAGGAGGATGGGCAACAAAGAAGAGGACAAGCGGGTGCGGTACCATGTATATCCCACCAAAAATATTGTGACTTGGGGTCAGGCCTTTGCCATTTTTGCGGCAGTGATAGTGGAGAAATTCCCAGATGAAGGGCCTGGCCTCTTCCACTATGCAAGCGTGATTACTGAAGAGGCTGCTAAGGGTGGGGGCATGGGATGGTACCACTACGATTGTGACTTCCGCAGACAGAGAGCAATCTGCCCAGATCTTGAATGGGACCAGTTGGAGGTCCGTTTATGGGTAAAACACATGGGCAAGCATACTGAGGGGTCTACGACGAAGTCAGGTACAGAGGGCGGTGTAAAGAGCAAAGAGAAAGAGGATAAAAAGGAGAAGAAATGGGAGAGCAGGAAGTCCTTTCGGGGCGGGCGTGGGGGGGGTCGCAGGCCTGGCTTTCGGGCACGGTCTTCTGGAACTTGCAGGCTCTTCAATGCAGGGTTCTGCTCCTGGGACAAATCATGCCGTTTCGCCCACAACTGCAGCGTGTGCGGGGCACCCCATGCCGCTACCGCATGCTCCAAGCGCGACACCCCCGACTAGCCTTCATCGAGCAAGTAGCCTGGGGGGTTCCCCCCCTCCTGCGCTTTGGCCCCCTGCGTACACAGCTGCCAGCGCGCATGACCTAGCCCCTCACGATCATGTGAAAGGGCCCTCTCCCATCTGCGTAAAGAACCTCCTCAGCGCACTCCGCGGTTACACTAGCAAGGAAGGGTCCCTCATTTCTGAGGGTTTCTTAGACGGTTTCCGCATTCCTTATCAAGGCCCCTTAGTGAGCAGGGATACGGAAAATCAGAAATCAGCTAGGGAACACCCGGAGGTAGTGCGGGATAAAATAGCAAAGGAGGTGTCTTTGGGCAGGGTGGCGGGCCCATTTTCCTCACCCCCTATGCCCCACTTTGTGATTTCTCCCCTGGGGGTGGTACCAAAAAAGGAGCCGGGGGCCTTCCGACTTATCCATAACCTATCACACCCAGAAGGGGACTCCGTGAATTCCTGGTTGGACGAAGGTAAATGCTCAGTGTCTTACTGCTCCCTAGACCTGGCAGTCGACATGATCAGGAGGGCAGGGAAGGGAGCCTGGTTGGCTAAGTCTGATATCGAATCTGCATTCAGGCTCCTGCCAGTACACCCGGACAGCCAACACCTTCTGGGCTTCAGGTGGGGGGACCAGGTCTTTTATGATAGGTGTATGCCCATGGGATGCTCGGTGTCTTGTGCGTACTTTGAGGCGTTCAGCTCCTTCCTACAGTGGGCCTTAACAAACAGGTATGGCATTGAGGGAGTGACCCACTACCTGGATGATTTCCTGTTCATCGGGGGAGCTGACTCGCAAGATTGTGCACGGGCGCTGCAATGTTTCAAGGAATTGGCAGGACACTTGGGCGTACCTTTAGCTCCTGGTAAGACCGAGGGTCCGGCGCAGGTTTTGGTATTCTTGGGCATCGAGTTGGACACGGTAAACGGCGTGTCCCGACTCCCTGCGGATAAGGTACAGGCCCTGCGTCAGGAGATCTGCGATCTACTGGGTAGGGACAAGGCTACTCTAGGTGAATTCCAATGCCTGCTAGGGACCCTGAATTTTGCGCTAAAGGTCATACCCATGGGGAGGGTCTTTGCACGCAGGCTAGCTAGGGCGACTGCTGGTGTAAAAAAGAAACATCACTGGGTCAAGCTGGGGACAGGGCTGAAGCAGGATCTGGTGGTATGGAGCGAATTCCTCGCCTGCTTTAACGGGACGGTTATTTGGAAGCAGCCCTGGATTGATAGTCAGGAACTTTGTCTTTTCACAGATGCCTCAGGCAGGGAAGGTTTTGGGGATCTCCTGGGCGAAGAATGGTGCGCGCAGGGATGGCCCAATGTTTGGCGCAGGCGTAGGATCACCAAAAATATTACTGTGTTGGAGCTTTTCCCGATTGTTGTTGCATTACACCTCTGGCCGGCGGCATTGTCAGACAGAAAGGTGGTGTTCTGGTCTGACAACTTGGCGGTCGTTCAGGCAATTAACAACCAGTCCGCCAGGTGCCGGCTGGTGCTGTGCTTACTAAGGGAGTTGGTCCGGGCTTGCCTGCGCATCAATGTGGAGTTTAAAGCCAGGCACATTGAGGGGATTCAAAATGTGGCAGCTGACGCTCTTTCTCGTTTTCAGTGGCTCCGATTCAGGGAGGCCTGGCCGCGGGCGAGAGCGCAGATGACCCCATTCCCGGACCATCTATGGAGGATCCTGCAGTGGGACTGAGCCTGAAAGCGATGGGAGAAAGAGCTCTGGCCCCAGGTACCAGGAGGCGTTACAGCGCCCACATGGCAACATTCAGAGCAACTTCTGTAGCACTGGGTACTTCAGGGGCTGCGATGGTGTCCCAGGTCCGAGCATTTCTGGTGTGGGCTAGGGGACAAGGGAAGAGCCGTTCATGGGTGGGCAGTCACTTGGCAGCCGTAAGCCACGACACTAGGTTGTCTGGCGGGGCGGATCCCACTAACTCCTATCCCATCCGGGCCGCCTTGAAGGGTTGGGCTAGGGAGGAGCCCAGGGCCCCTGATAATCGAGCGCCCATTGATTTTGAAATCCTGAAAGGCATGCTAGGGGCTCTCGAGTCAGTCACCTACTCTCATTACGAAGCAACGCTGTTTTCAGCCACATTCTGCTTAGCGTTCTTCGGGGCTTTCCGAGTCAGTGAGTTAGTGGCTAGGTCCAAGGTCGACTGTTCGGGGGATGCGCTGGGAATTTCAGATGTGTCTATCTCCGGGTCACTGACCATTCTTTTACGCAAGTCCAAGACTGATCAGGCGGGGCGGGGGATCAGGGTGGTTCTCCAGCCTCTAGGTGACCCCAGGTTCTGCCCAGTACAATGGGTAAAGGCATTTTTGGAGCACAGACCGCCTGGCCCGGGTTATCTCCTGTTGCATTCAAATGGTACCCCTGTAACTAGATACCAGTTCGAGCAGGTAATCAGGGCTAGTTTAGCCAGGGCGGGGCTCGCACGGCCGGACAGAAGGTATTCCAGCCACTCCTTCCGCATTGGCGCTGCCACCGCCGCTCACCTGGCGGGATTAGAGGCCGCTCAGGTGAAGAAACTGGGGCGTTGGGAATCTGATTGCTATAAGGTATATGTTCGCCCGTGAGGCAGCTTTTAGTAAAGTGTTTGTGATTTATGGTGTGTATCGTTGAAATCACCCTTTCTGATTAAATAACTTGTGTGTACACCATGTCTCCTCTTTTATTAGGACGAGTGGTGTGGGTGATCGGGCATTCATTTGTCGCCCGGGCGGCCCAATGGGCATTGCACCGAAAGTGGATGCGACACTTCCCTCAGACCAAAGTGGAATGGATGGGGGTGCCGGGGATGAGATGGTTCGAACTCAGGAATAAGATCGAGCAGAGACTAAGAGCACACGGGTCCACCTTGCCCCACCTGTTGGTGATACACCTGGGCGGTAACGACCTTGTTACCCTGGGGAGACGATTGCTGTTATTAGCCATGAAAAGAGACTTAGGGGAAATCTGCAAACGTCTGGGCGAGTGTGAGATCGTGTGGTCAGAGATCATCCCCCGCAGGTCCTGGCGGGGAGCTAAATCCTTAGAAGCGGTTGAGCACTCCAGGAGGCGCATTAATGGAGCAATGCGTAAGTTCACAGCCCAAAGGGGTTTGGGCTTTATTCGACATGAGATGATTCGGGGGAACGTAAAGGGGTACTTCGACTTGGATGGAGTACACCTCTCCCAAATAGGCATGGACCTGTTTTTATTGGATTTGAGCGAAGCATTGGTGAATAGAGGGTGCAGGTAAAGAGCTAGGTTGGTGGGGGGCCCTGGCTGCGACGGTTAGCCGCCTCCAGGGCTGTGGCGGAGTTACAGGGCGATCTGGAAGCAGGCCGGTACAAAGGGTACCTCTGCGCGGCACCACGTGGTGCCTGAGCCAAAACGAGGAGCCTCCAGAGAGGTCCCGGAAGCCGGTCGGCGCCCCGCTAGGCCTGTGGGCGGTTGTGGGCCTGAACAACCGGGGGTTTGCTATGCGACGCTCCGCCCCGAGAGGGGGGGTGTGAGTAGAATCTCAACGGCACGTGATCGAAAAAAGACTCACTTGGGGGCAGCACTCGCGGGTCGTTCCCGTGCTGCCCGGCTCATCAGGCGGGGCAGGTGTAGTAGATGGCCGCCTGCCCTTGGATCGCCCGTAAGATAACCCACCTATTACATATCCTGGAATTATGTAATAAATCCTGCAGCATTTGTTACCCAACTACAACTGTTTCTTGTGTCTTCTTTGGGTAACCTAATTTGGGGGAGGGGGGTAAGCGGGGTACTATGTGTTATCCAGGCTCAGTGCCTTGTAGGTTTTATTCTCAATCTCCTGCACAAGGTAAATGCGCCGGCCCCCCAGGGTAGATTGCGCACAAGTATGCTTTCCCGTGGGTGACAGATCAATGAACGTCATCATTAGTTAAACAAAAGGCGGAGGCACTGATTTCTAAAATGAGATAAGAGTACTTTCAAATATTTGCTCGATGTTTTGTAACTAAACCACTGCAGCCACAATGTAAACAAACCGCCGCGCTGCCTTTTTTTCTTCACTCAAGACAGAAAAGAATAAAGTTATTTCTTTAAACTCACGTGTTCCACTTCCAAGCAGACATTTCTGGACTTCGACTGCACGCATGATTCTATCTCTCACGGCAGGGCACAAGTCCTAAAAAAGAAGTGGGGGGACGCTGACGTCACGACAGGAAGTGACGTCACGAAAGGTGGCTTGCACCATCATACACATTGCCTCCCCTCGCTCACCCCTTAGATGCGATCGCATCAGAGAAGCCAGCGCGTGAGCAGCGTTCTGAAGGAGCTCCGATCTCACCCAGAGAGGCCAAAGAGTGAATGTGTGGCTCCATTTATCAAGCTCCTGGTATAATAAGTGGGGGGACGCCGTCCACCCGCGTGGTACCCCGACTCGAGCCCTGTCTCACGGGTTGTGTTAGAGCGAGGCTGGTGCTATGGACAACGCAAAATCAAGCAGGAAGACTCCGAGTCCGTACTTTATAATTAATGGCAGCCCCCGTGCCCCAATTCAGCTCTCGGTAACTTCA
Source organism: Triturus cristatus (assembly GCF_964204655.1). Classification (NCBI taxonomy): domain Eukaryota; kingdom Metazoa; phylum Chordata; class Amphibia; order Caudata; family Salamandridae; genus Triturus; species Triturus cristatus. Next base: position 473,766,001 of record NC_140588.1, read on the forward strand.
AAGACGTAAACCAACCTGCTGCGCGCACGTTTCAAACCACCACGGCTGCAGGCGCCTTTCTTTTCCAGCAACTGTGTCCCGGAAATAGGGGCTGTCAAAGTTGCGTATCTAGCCACTCCCATGCACTGTGCGCCAGCCCTGCCCCTTCCCATTATCCTGAATGGCGCTCCACTGACCGCGCCCTGGGCCAATTCCTTAGCGCCCCATTTGAAAGCCATGCACTGCCGCTTTATGTAGCCACTCCCACAAGGCTGATGTCACCAGCCTCCTTGCTTGCCTCGAGGGTGAGGAATAGTCCTCGCCCAGCTTTGCACATGCGCTCTTGCGCAGGAAGACTCAGAGACAAGCACAAGAAAAAGATTTTACACAGTTTCACTGAAACTATGTAAAATCTTTTTTTTGTTTCACGAGGGAGCACCAAGCAGTGAGGCTTCTTTTAAAACTGCTTCATGGTGTTCATTGAACACCATGGAGTAGTTTTAAAAGAAGTGCTTCATTCTCTCTCTCTTTAGTTTTCCCCGATGCTGGTGTGTAAGGCAAAGCCCCCTGCGCCCCTTAATACCAACCGCCACTGGAAACAAGTATGGAAAGGATTCCACCACCAACTCTGGACCTGCTCTTGGTGGTCACAGACATTGTTTTAAATTAGAGGTTGCCAGTACTAGCAACTGCTATGCCTGGATTAGCCTTTGGCACCCCTGGAATTGATCCCGCTGCCCCTGGTCTCTGGATTATGATGTCAGTAGTGAGAACAAAAGGTATACAGGATTTTAGGATCCCTGTTTCTTCGCTTCGGTTCCCAACCTTCCCTTTCCCGTAGCCTCCCAGCAGCAAACAGGACCCTGTTAAGGTACTAAAGATGCGGAAAAAGTAACAACGTCAATATGCCTTTGGTGTCATGTGTGATTTCATTCCCGCTACCCCTGTCATTTTGATGAATCAATATCTATTATTACAACTCTGCAGAACATTTGAATAGCTCTACCGTGATGTGCTGTCAGTCCATAGCACAACCTGTGTATGACCCTACAACAGCAGCCAGAAATATAGATCCAAGCTCTCAAAGGCCACCGTGATGGTAATTACACTGGAGATAGAGAGGGTAAGGGAAGTGTGTGTTCTGTTCTTGGAGGGCAGGAAAAAATGTTTTTGCATGCCCCGGCTCAGGAATGAAATTTACTTAAATTTTCCCAAGCTCACACAACAGGGATATTCCCAAATACACGCTAAAATGGATTTAACATGCAACAAATATTTATTTCCTCAAGGGTCAAATAGCCAAAATTAATAGCGAACAGGGCACCAAATAAAGACCCGGGAAATGGAACAAAAAAATACCTGAACAATTGAACAATTTAAAATCATGTTTGTGAATTCCAACTGACTACTGTTTGCTTCCAATGTATAAATACTGTGAATTTATTAAGTGCTAATGCTGGTGTGAATTCACGTATGGGATGAAATGGTGTTAGAAGGTGGTTCTGACAATATGGGCTGCCCGGATTTTTCGCTTTTTGAGCACCTGCTTGTTGAGCTTTTACCGTGGGGGAGCCTCATAAGTTGGGACTCACGCACAGTGAACTCAGGATGAAAGAGATAGCATGGAGATTTTACTGGTGTCCCCCTGACTTGACCAGGCCACTGCGCAGCAGCTGGAGTAAGGGGCATCGGGCTGGTTACATGCAGACACAGGTGTACATGCCCGTGCACACGTGTAGAGGCTGCGCAGGGGAGATGCCTAGCGTGCGCAGTCCATGAGCAGCTACAGAGTGAATGGTGTGGCAGGACTTAAGCAGAATTGAGTGGTGACATGGAATAGGCTTTATACAGTGGGAAGAGACATGCCAGAGAAAGTCAGTGTGCTTTACAGTGTGTATTCCATTATTCTCTTATGGGGATAGGGACCGCATGTGCTAGTTTTACTCTCCTAAGGCCTACAGATTCCAGACACGCACTAAAGTCCATGGTAACGGATGTGAACAGGAGTATTCTGCAGAGACCAAAGTCATAATTGTACTGCTTTTGGGTCATCTAGAACTGTTATATTTCTCTGAGTCACTGGCTGGAGTCTGGCCCTGGTAGGTTAGATTAATGACCTTTATTCCCAGAGCGAAGATCTTCCCTCCAAGGAGAGAGGATGGGTGGAGCTACAGGCTATTCCATCAGCAGCTGTCGCTGGGTGCCAGGCACCAAGCTGAACCAAGGTGAAGGCAGCACTGGGGGGAAGTGGACCATGTGGCCAGAGACCCTGGACGACGCCATTTTAAACAAACCCAGAGGCTTGACAAGAAGGAGGGAGCAGGGACAGGGAAGTGATGTGTCGCTGTTTGATAGAACAAACAGAGACTCCTGCCAGCCCCCTACTCAACTTTTAAAAAGTGCTTGCACAGGAAGAAAAGCTCTCTCTGGGGTGTGGTCTGCTTAGGCGGAAGGTGCTGGAACCTGGCAATGGGCTGTTGGAAGGAGGAACCCCCTGACTGCCACCCACCCCCAAAGCCCTACCAGCACAAGAAGAAGTGCTCAGGACCGGTGCACAGAAGCAGGGGCCTCTGCGCAGGGAGAAGAGAGGCCAAGGAGGAGAGCCAGTCAAAAGGCTGGCGCAGGGAGCCAGTGAAGACCGCTCCCTGCAGAATGCCCCCTCTTGGAGACCTGGAAGGAAGAGCACAGTGCTCCCAGTGGCTGGGGGGCACCACCAGGAGCAAGAAGACGCAAACATGGGGCAGATCGGACCCCCAGGGGCTGAGATATGGCCCCCGGTAGGTAGGCGACCTTTGACCCCTAAGAAGACTGACGACGAAGCACGTGGGGCTCCGCCGCCAGTCTCAGAGATGCCCCCGGGGTGGGTCAGGTCCCCAGGGGCTGCCCCCAGAAGAAGGGAAGCCAGGGAGCGCCGTCGCGCCCCCTGTGAAAATGCCCTGCATGGGGGCCAGGAGTCCACCCTGGCCCCCACCAAAGATGGAGGCGGGGGAGCACCGTCACGCCCCCCCACAAAGAGGTAAGCCAAGGAGCGCCTTCGTGCTCCCCGTGAAGATTCCCCCACGGGGTGCCAGGAGCCCACCCCACCGAAAATGGAAGACAGAAGGTTGGCAAGGAAGCGGGACCCGGATCCCATCCCCGGGCCCCGAAGCCGAGGAGCGCCGTCACGCTCCCCGTGAAGATGAGAATGGCCGGGGTGCCAGGAGCCCACCCTGTCCCCCAGCAGGCAGTCGAAGACGGGGAGCGCAGGCGCGCTCCCTGTGAAGAGAAGCAGGGGCCCGGGACCCCATCTCCGGGCCCCGAAGCTGGAGGGAGGCGGGGGGAGTGCCCTCGCAATCCCCCGAGGTCCGCCGGGAACCTCCGTGACAAGAATGAAGGTGCAGAGCGGCTCCCCAGCAAAGGAGGCCAGACGGGGTCCTCAGGTGGGACCGGGTCCCCGGAGAAGAGGCGTGGTGCTCGGGGCCCAGGTGGGAACGGGCCCCAGAAAAATCTGTGAGAGCAGCTGGGGTGGGCTCCCCGAGCCGCAGGACACGTGCCTGGGGGTCCAGGTGGGACCGGGCCCCCACCTAGGCCCAGGAATGCGGCAAAGCCGTCCGCCTCACCAGCGCGGCTCTCCCCAGCACAGCGGCAGAGCCGCTCATCTATTATGCAGGAAAAGGAGCTGAAGCGCTCCATAATGACTTGCAAGGCAAGTGGAAAACATCGTTTTGGTGCTTGTAGTGGCCCCCAGAGGAGGGGGGTCACCCTCATATGGGTGAAAGGTGCTGGGGGAGCTGCTGGAGAAGCGCAGTCTCCCCCCAGCGTGAAGAGAAAAGTCCCATCCTAAGTGTCTTGGGGACTTAAAAGAAACAACCCCTCAAGGGCTCAGCCAACAGTTAACACCTTCTGGGCTGGAACTTTTGTTCTATAGCTGAGGGTGTATTGCGAAGTGCATCATGGAGTGAAAGGCTGAGTGGAGGATGTCTGGAGAAGGGCATCTCCTGGAGGTGAAGAGGTGTAATTGCACTGAAATGCATTTACTAAGGGTTATTTCTTTTAGAGGGACTGAAGTTCACATGAGTAATGTGAAGTACTGGTGTAAGGTGATGTCATAAGCAAAGTGGGGTTATGTTGTCAGACATTCCTGCTAGGGTGTCTGGCTGTGTATGCGCAATCCTATCATTTCATCTGTGATGCCTTTAGGGGCTGTAATTGCAATGCATTCTAATGAACCACAAATGTGCCGACTGCTGTCATTCCAAAGTAATGTTTAAACATGTATTCTTGCTGCTGCGCTTAGGTGAAGAACCCAGACTGCTAGCCCTTAAGATATGGAGGTGCATACGTTATGGTCAGTAGGAAATGCTCAGTCAGGGTTATGTGTCACCAAGGCAGGCGTACCCATTTTTAATGCTTGTTGAGGCAATGGGGTGGATCGCCACTGGGATGGTGCCAGTGCGCAGGGCCCACGCCCCAGGTTATGTTCAACTAACTGCACTGGGGGCAAGATGATATGCATACATGGGAGTGGTGGTACTAGACCCTACCCCCCCCCCCCCGTGGGAGGGGTGGAGATGTTATGCAATGTCACAAGGTAATTCCAACAGCTTATGTATATTTGTAAATTAGTGCATAGTATTGAGTAGTGTGTGTGTTTAATAAATTTACTCTTACTTTTATAAAACAAAGTACAAACTGGACATTCAATTATTGAGTGTTATTTCTGCGCACCTGCACATGGCGATTACTAGCCCATACCACCTCCCTTGAGTAAGCCTCAGACTGCTCTGCAACGCTACGCTCTGAGAGTCAGGCGCTACAATTGGGTGTTTGGTTCCCAGTGAAGGACAAATGTAGTCATGTTATTTGTGCAGGCCTCACAGATGCTGCCTCATTTTCCAACAAATGGGAAATGAGGAAATGGCAGCAAAAGAGAAAAGAAAGATGCTTCTCAAGTCCTTGTTTCTAATTCACTGTCCTACTCTAGGATTGCAACAGATAGTGTCAGCTTTTATGTTTCTTGGTTGTCTGTTTTCTACTTATTGAACTATTTGTAAAGCGCTCTGATACCCTTTTGGGTCAAGTACACACTATAAAAAACTTTATAAATAAAATAAATAACCCACAAGTTCAACTTGAAGACATGGGTTTTTTGCATTACATTGAAATGTTCTTTTTTTCTTTCTTTAAATTTATTATTCAAGATTTTCATTCAACACAACAGATACCGTTAGTGTACAGAGCCTGTCCCCAGTCTCGGTGTATGAATCTTTAGTTTACAGGGGCATATTCTCAAGAAGTTATCGCCGCGTTAGCGGCACTTTTCAGCCACTAATACGGCGATATTTTTATCGCCCTATTCTCAAGCTGTCGCTAACAGCCGTTAGCGACAGCTTTCTGGTGTTAGCAGGCGTTATTAACATCGCCAACGATGTTGGCGACAACTAACGCTAATCGTATGCAATGTAGCCGTTCCCTTGTTAAAACACATGCTAACCCCACTTTGCAATATTCTCAGTGATCGCCCAGACCGGCGATGCGATCAAAAAACAGCCGCTAATGCCTGTTAGCTGCTGGGACTTAAGACCAGAAAATAGCTGGTCTTAAAAATGGAGATGACAATTGGGGCCTCATCTCAGCAGGTTTTGATGCTGGACAGCGCTGCAAGCAATGTAACAGCGCCCATCAATAAGATAGTGCACATTCCTGGGCCCCAGTCCTGAAAAGTGTTGCAGTGCTGCGACAAGACAGCGTTGCGACACTTCTCACAACGCCCTTCTTGCGACAGCATGGATGCGCTGTATTCACTGGACAGTGCTCCATGACGCAAGTAATGACAGATACGTCACGAATCCTGACGTATCTGTCTGCGCTAAACTCATGCATTGCTGCAATTGTCACAACCATTACGGTACTCCATCAATGCATAGGGCGAGCCTATCCCTGTCGCACTGCGCAAAAGGCATAGCCTATGGGTTGCCTTTGGCACAGGAGATGACCATTACAATGCTGGCAGTACATCGTTAACAAAGCAACTCCGACAACGCAGGTGCCTTTACATCGCATTTGATGACAACACATTGTGAGGTCAGCAATGGGGTAACATAAAATGTTCGGGTGGGTATGGGTTTCTGATGTAAAACTTGAAAAATGGGGTGTGTTTTGGGGTAAAATATGAAAAATGTGGTGTGTTTTGGTGTAAAATATGAAAATTGGGGTGTGCATTTGGGTCAAATTTGATTTTTGGGTGTGTTTTCGGGGCTCAAAAGTGAATTCTAGGATTCACGGTTGGGTTTGGGGTGCAAAGGTTAATTTTGGGTTGCAATGAAGTGGGAATAGTGATATTAATGGCTCAGCTATGCAACACCTACTCTACTGTTGCAATGTTCCTAGTATTAGTATGCATTGGAATGGAATGCGATGTTATGGCATGCGTCGCAACTACGTATGCGCCATTGAGAAGTGCTGGGGGGCTGGACAGCTGTGAGGTGGTAAAGGCTGGAAAAACTCTGGATGAGGCGTGGACGCGGGGATGTTTCCATGCCCCATCCAGTGTTTTTCCAGCTATGTGGCGGTGGGATTGGTAATTGGCAACGGAACAAGGCATGCAACCAGGGGCTGGAGGGGTGGGCATGTTCTCCATGCAGGCTATAATGCAGCCTGCATTACGAACAGGGAAGTGCACATGACTGCTTTGGGCTGCCTGAGTGGGCCAACCAAACAGTCAATCCACACTTGAGTGGGCATGCCAATCCGCCCATGCCATGCCCCGTGCATGGAGCAGTCCTACCCACCCTCCCACCTGCAAAGGAAACATAGCACGGTTACATCATTAAGTCATCAGAATGTGATGATTTTTCCTCTTCTGCTCTGCTTGAAAGCAGTGGGGCGATGTTCTTCCGCCATAGCGGATGAGCCGCCACTGGGGGTGCGTCATCTACGTGTGCTACGCCTGGCGACTCGACCCCCAGCTGTCCTCCGCTACGCATCCCACCTTCTCCTTACCTGGACATTGACACTGTGGCGCATTCCGCTGCACTCTCTCCAAATCTGTGACTCAGCCAGCAGGAGCCTCAGCCATGTGGGATTTCACAAGCCTGGGTACAGCAGTCCCCGCCAAGTCCGCTGGTGAATCTCCCGATGCAGTTGATGCAGCAGGGCCCCCTTAGACGGGAAGTTGCAGCGCTCCCACTACACAAGTTTGCCGCAGCTCAGGGGCCTCACCCTCTACAGCGAACCGGCCAGCCCAACATCATACGGCCTGTGATGCAGAGAGGCGGCACCCACCGTTGGTAATCTCCTCCGTGCACCCCGGTGCAGTGGTGAATCGTAGTATGCAATGCAGACTTCTTTTTGTTGGTGCACAGGAGCGCCTCTACTATTAACAGCTCCAAGGTGTGCTAGCCGGTCTTCTCACACAGGTCAGCAACATGTCTCCATGCGATCTGCCAGACACCACCAGGTACAGGCGATCGCCACACCTCAATGTCTACCGCCACGGCTCATCGACTCCACAGCTCCTCCGCATCCCACTCCAGGGTGCAGACGCAGGTCCGGCGAGGCATCCAGGCTCCAGACGCAGGTCCAGCGAGGCATCCAGGCTCCAGACGCAGGTCCAGCAATGCATCCAGGCTCCAGGCGCAGGACCAGCGAGGCATCAAGGCTCTCATCCTGGTCATCCTGGATGTTGGCTGGCTTGCAGGGGTTGTTGATGTGTGCTGCACTTGGCCCTGGCTGCTCCATTCTGCAGTTTGTTGGTTTTTATGCCTATTTTTTATTGTGGGTTGACTGATAGGCTATTTTTTGCATTAGAGACAAAAGAATTCACGTTGGACTGATTAACGTGATTTTTTTTGCCGCTAATGGGCCTATCACTGTTTTTCGACCACTAACGCCGGAATTCCTATCACCATTGCGCTGATGTTAGCTGCAGTTTTCGCCACCGTTCCCTGATACTATCGCCTGTTAGCGTGTTGAGAATACGCCGATAACACAGCAATAGTTTCCAGTGGTACACGGCCATTTCTTGAGAATATCCCCCACAGTGTTTTAGCCATTTCTAACAGTACACTGCATAACAATTCATGGCTTGGATAGTGTCTATGCAACAAATAAAAATCAATAATCATATATGACTAGTTTTACATTGGAAGAAATCAGGAAAACTTTGCTATTGCCCACTGTCCCTTAACATCTTTATAATCCCTGTTCTCATGTCGACCACCTCAAATCAAATTTATCGCTGAAAGCCACCAAACATCCATACAGTACACCCTGACCCGAGACATCATGTTACAACATATATTTAACAACCCAGTGGCATCTTTCCAAGAAATGCCTGTCCTAAATGTGCCTAACATTGGCCCTAAATTGAGGATCTTAACCTGTGGCCTGGCTTCTTCCTCTATGGGCAGGGGTTCCAGAAGGTACAACTTCACAGATGGACAGCCGCCAGCCAGCAGCCAGGAATTCTACAAAATGCATCCCCACCCTCTTACCCTCCGAAAGAAAGTGATCACGTTACAGTATTACTTTATATGATATAAATCTGACAGTAGACAGGAATGGTTTCAAAGGAGTTAGTCAGAACCTCTGGAGACTCTCTGGGGAACCAAGGAAAGATGAGTAGGGAAGAATTAATACATTTAAGTTGCCTGGTCAGTTTGTACTTATTTTGGGGTGTGCAAAATTCACGTAAACATGCCAAAGTTTGGCAAAATGTCACAAAATTATGCAAAACACAAATGTGACATATTTATTTTAGCAACCTCGCATCCATGTGCCACAAACATGAGCTGCTCACATCATGTATTTTTGCGCTGTTCCAGTGCTCCCACAATAGGATTTTTTGCCCAGCCGGATTGCCCATCAAGTAGCATAATAGTGTAATTTTACAGAATTTCTTGGAAAAGCACAAAATGTCAGAAATTGTGTAAATTATGCCAGATAATTGACATTTTGTCCAAACATACCACAGTAGGTGTCAAAACCTAAGTAGCCATCAACAAACAGGGGAACATTCTTGAATGCCTTTTGTTGATGATTGTTAGAGGTACAGGACTGGATGAAGAACCTTTTTTTTTGTTCACACTGAATGAACCCTTTGAGATCTGGACAGGATCCAATGTTTTTGTACTTGGGAAAAACTTTTGCTGGAGAAAGGACTCATGAGAAGATGGTGTGACTTGTAAAGCCTTGTTCATATTGCAAGACCAAACGTTTGAGAATTGCTTTTGAGAAAACTTGTGGCATTCTTTTTCCAATCATTGTTTGGAATGTTGCCTTTTTGCAGTTGATTAGACTGATTTTAGTGAGGAAGAATTCATTTTTCTAGTTGTAAAGCTTCTGAAATATTGGAGACTGTGGTTTTACACATTTATGTTTGGTCACAATACAGTGAATGTCAATTTAGCGTTTCTCCTTATAGGGTAAAAGGTGCATAAATATTTTGTAGTATTTATGATGGATGTTTTGGTGTCTCTTTTGATTTGGCAAGTTATCTTACCCACCAGGGTTTCCGCTTTTTTTTTTAGATTTTTCAATATTCTATTGGGTACTGCCAGTTGAGTGGTAAACCAATTTTTGTAGCAAATGGTGATGGAGTTGACTATAATCCTTAAGCCCATTAACTACGAAGGGGGGTGGTTTACAAAACCGAATCAGCTCAAACAGACATATTGAATATTTAAAAGATATTTTCGTAGGATGTTGTTGCCAAATACGGTCACTCATGGTGGAAACTGGAGAAACTCATTATTTGTCGATCTCCATAAGAATGGATCAACAAGCGGAATTCCACAAGTTTCCTGGAGGTGAAAGACCACAAACCTAGTTCTGCTGTCTCACGCTGCAGCACTGCTATACAATCATTGCTATAAACATGGGATTAGTTCTGCAGGGCACTGAATCTTTCTGCTTTTTTTGTATTTTATCATCTATACTGTGATTTAGATCCTATAGTAGACACTGTTTTTGTGTCCCTCTCGATGCACACTAACGTGTCAGCTCAATTGCCTAAGCACCATTATGAACAAAGGCATACAATATTGTGAGAGAGATGCATTGCGTGAATGTCTTCTCTGTTGATGGATTTCAGCCTGCTATCCCAAGTCGTCCTATAATGCATTTATGAGGCTGGTATTGCATGCTTCCACCGAAGGAATAGCTTGACTTCACGTTCTTCTGTCTTCATTTTAATTGCTTGATATAATGCTGAAATTAGGCTATTTTTCCTGTTCTGATTATAATTGTCGGGCGCCCTTCATATGAAGCAAGTCAGCCTTAAGAGAATGCAGTCACACGCCTGCTAAATTAGATTTATTATTCAGGTTGAAAAAGTAAATCTGTTCTACTGCATTCCCTACACATAACAAAAAAGTCCTTCATGCAAAGTGTTTCTTGATACCTATTGCCGGTACTGCTGATGTTGCGTACATATCACACTTTCGATAGTGTGCCTTTCAAAAAAAGTGTGAGGTACATCAAACCTCATATTTACGAGTTTTGGGGTAATGCAGTAAACGTACAAACTACAGAACATCACATACATGCACCACATATGTGCAATGTCAGGGGGCATGTTGTTGGGGGTGGGGTGTTGTGTTTTCCAAAAGACATCCAGTTATCGACTGTAGTCAGGAGTGCTCCTTTCATCGCAGAGCACAGGACCATGAATTGGTTTAATCACTTTTTGGGGGCTCCTTTGAAAACAAAAGAGCGCTACATGTCTAATAATTGCTGGTGTAACCTTCTGCACCCACATTCCAATGGTTGAACTTTTTGTTTATCCCTGTTTAATTTATATTAGTTTATAGCAGTGGTTACTAACCTTTTAACTTCTGTTGACCTCCACTTAATCCTTACTGGAACCAGGGGAACCCCACTGAATCTTTATTAAAATCTGCTTACACTCACTAAGTCATTACTGGAAGCCGGGGACCTCGGCCTAAGCATTTTCGATAATATGAACGACATAACAATGCAAAAAAATACCATAACAAGCATTTTCCAAACAAATACACAAATCATGAAACATTTTATTTAATTTTCATACACATTTAAAAAAACGTTTTTTGTTTTAATAGAAAGTCGGGCTTTTTACACATTTTATTGAGGTCACTCATTGTCCATACTGTATTCTGTTGGATGGTCAATCTGCAGTAATTAATTACATTTTTAGCCATCAATTTCAAATTCCTTCAAGTTTACAGAACATTTTGAAATGTTCAACTACACATTTTTCTTCTTCATTCATAAACACTTTATTAATCTGTTAATATTATTACATTTTCTAAGCAGTCATGGACCCCCTGAATAGGCTTTGCGGACTTTCAATGGTCCCCAGATCACAGGTTAAGAACCACTGATTTATAACATTCCCTCCATAGTGGGTGGAATGTTCAAATTGTTTAATAGCCCTTCTGACTTCTTGCACTGTTCAAGTAGTTCAAAGTCCTCACCCATATTATTAGCTGTGTTTACTGCTCAAGGATATAACTGGTGTAGCGAGCCTTCAACTAACAGCATACTCCTCAGCAGGGAGCTAAAATGATGTATTCAAACATGACAATGTAATCTTACTCTTCTGAAAATTGTTCCGATGGAATGTTGGGAGCTGAGGAAAAATCCTCAGTGGTACTAATTATGAAGGGGAACTTGCCACAGTAATTTTCTCTACCAGAGGGGTAGTTGCTGAAAGACGTTCTGCTGCTTGAGTCTCATCGTCCTCACCCATCACCTCACATCAGAGAGTTTTATGTTCCCAAAAAGAACTAAAGGAACATGTGTATGAAATAAGAGTGTTATTCTTAATAGTGGTTGTAGGAGATTGGGTTACTGGTTGAGGGGGTAAAACCGTACTCAAGCAGCAACCACAATTCTTGTCAAGGTGAAACACAAGCATACAGTTCGGGCTGGACTGTTCCCATGAGGCACAGGGTCAAAACTGATTTGCATATGGCCATGTCTGACCTGGGGTGGCGTGGTGAGCAAATTAACGATGGATTACACCCAGATCTGTGACTGGGGGTGAATGTTTTGCCAAAGTGCAACATTCCGTCCATCATCTTGTGTGTTTTGCGAAACACAAGCAAACCCCCAAATTAACTTCCGCTTGACACCCTGGTAGATTGGTACAAAAACAGTAAGGCTTAACTTAGAAGCAATGTGTAAAGTATTTATGCAGTACACAAACATAAATAAAGTGAAAATACAATGCAATCAAAATCCTGCGCTAATTTAGAAAAGTATAGCAAATTTAACAAAACATTTGACACCGAAACAATAGAAATCCAATCAGAAGACCAGGAGATATGCAATTTTAAAGATTTAGTTAACAATAGCGCTTAAAAGCACAAACCGCCAACTGTGTGCCGGGCCGGGCCAAAGTCACAGGTTCAAGCTGACCACGATGGAGCAAGGGCCAGATACATGCAGTAAGTAGGCCCGCTGAACAAAGTACCTTAAATTAGGTGCAGGGGTAATTGGCGTAATTCTCTCTTGCATAATTACTCATAATTACAACAAAATGACTCGTAATTATGTGTAGCTACACAAGAAGCATGATCCAGTATTTAGTGCTATTTTCTCAGTGCAAAATGCACCCTTGTATCCTAAATGGGCTAGAGGATGCATTTTGCGCTATAAAAATAGAACTAAATGCTTCATGAGTCAAACAGCTGTAGCCAGAAGCCGCTTGATCTCTCTCAGTTTATTGTTTCTGTGCTCCGGCAGTAGAATTCTTACCCGAAATTACTCTTAATTACTCAAACTGGTGTAATTTTGCATCACAAGTGTAATGAGTATTTGCCAAAATTACTCCCATTACTCTGGCGTAATAAAATTTCCCCCTATGCCTACTTTAAATTCTAGTTGCAGAGCGTTGCAAGTTCCTGCGTTGAGGGGAATCATGCAGCAGTGGTTGCGAGGTCCTGCATCAAGGATGCGTCACACAGCAGTAGTTCCAAGGAGCTGCGGAGGTGCAATGTGACGCCCTGTGCCGAGAACACTTCACAAAGCGAGGGTTCCATGGAGTTGCGGGGCTGCAATGTGATGTTCGGCGTTCAGGATGCATCGCACATCAGCGCTTCTAATGAGTTGTGAAATCCTGCTTCGGGAATGCATTGCACAGTGGCAGTTCCGATACAAAGCTGCAAGGGGAGGGTTCACGCTGTGTTGGTTCTGCTAGGCCCATGCTGGAGTTGCAGTGCATCTTCATGCCCACTTCCAAGGGTTCAGGACTAATGTGGCTCCACTTGGAGGGTAGGACTAACAGCAAGCAGAATACAGGTTCAGGGTTCAAGGTAATTGGCGCATTTTCTGTCCCTGAGGCTCCAATCAGGAGGCCAGTCAACTAGCCCTTATATTGACTCTGATAGCCGTGGGTTCAAGATGTTGGTCCAGTCCTTGTCACTCAGGTAGCAGGGCAACAGACTAGTGGATTAGCAGGGCAGCAGAGTAGCAGGGCAGGAGAATATCAGTCCTTCTTGCAACAGTACAGCACAGCAAACCTTTTTCTTAGTCTTCCACAGGTCCAGATGTGAACAGTAAAGTTAGGTCTGAGGGTCCAACAGTCATACCCGATGCCCAGTTTCTAGAAGGAGGAACTTCTGGAGTCCTCCCCCACAGAGGTGTCTGGAATTCCCTGTCTTCCTACCCTCGTTTGTCTGGGAGCACAAAAAACTTGTTAAACCATTTGTGAGTGTGCCGAGGCAGAACCTTTGTGATGTGTAAGTGTGTTGGGTGACAGCTCAGCCCCCCATTACGTCAGAGATGGCCCATCCTGCCAACACTTATTCCCCCTTTGTCTCACTGTCTGGGAGCAATACACGAAGACCACCTGCCAGCTATACCTACTCATGTGACCCAGGATATAGGCTGCAGACACCAAATGGTTAGGACAAGAGATCGGCAACTTTCTAAAAGTGGCATTTTCAGATGTATGACTTAAAATTCAACTTTCCTATCAAAGAGTATTTTTAAATGTCAGTTCTTTAGAGACCAAATTCAGCATTCCTTCCTGCTCTCAATTGAAAGTTATCACTTATTAAATGTAATATGGAAAGGTGATGTTGTCCTATGGGCGAGGCAGACCTTGCAGTAGTGAAAAACTAATTTTAGAGCTTATAATTCCAGTACATGTAAAAGTTAAAAGTACATGCCCACCTTTTTAAATACACTGCACCCTGCCCTGTGAGCTGTTTAGGGCCTACCGTATTAAACAGGAAGGTTTAGGCCTGGCAAAAGTTTTTTTGCCTGGTCTACATGGCAGTTTAAACTGCACACACAGGTTATTTCCATCCTCAACCAAGGTAGCTTGGATGTGAGCAGGCAAACTTAACTTCAGAGCCATTTATGTAAAGCATTAAAAAACATCAATTCAGTAAATAAGACACAACACACCATAAAAACCAACACCAATTTATAAAATTAGGAAATATTTTGACCTTTAAAATGACACCAAAATGAAAAATAGCCAATGTAGTTAACCGGAGATATGAATATTTAAAGATTTAGCAGTATATAGCACATAGAAACCTATAGTGCCTATTGGGACATCTGGTCGCGCTAGACCGGGAACAAAGTAAAAGTTTTAGGCCAACCGTGATGGAGCCCTGCATTGCTACTCCTTGCTGTAGGTCTCCGTCAAAGTTTTACCTTTAGACTTTAAACTTTTCTGGAACTTTTTCTGCCGAGATCCCTCAATGCTCTTCACCAGAAAAGGTTAAGTGAGGGTTTGCTGGCTTGCTTTCCAGGGAGCTCCCGGTCAAACTCTGGAAGTTGGACCTACGGAGCTTTTCAGCAGAACGAGTTAGCAGGGCTGGCCGGCTCACAGTTGAAGGTCACTGGCTTAGCTCTTGCAGTTTAGTCAGTCCCCCTTTGGAGCTTTTTTTCAAAGTTGCTCCAAAGTTCTATAAAACTTTTGGAACTTCTTCCTGAAGTTCCTATGGAGTCTCAAAGTGTCCAAAACACAATCCATGGGTCTGGAATCTCCAAGATAGTCCTTGAAAGTTTGGGACTTCAGTTCTTACAATCCACTTGGACAAACCCCTTACAAATCCACTGGATGCACTCCAGGCTGTGGATTCTTGATAGTGATAGTCCAGGTGAGCTCTGTTAACCTGTAGCTTGCAGGGTGTCCACTCTTTATTCCTCTTGAAGCCAGTTAGGTCTACAGGGCTGTAATGCCAGATTGTGCAGCAGGTCCAGTCAATCAGAGTGCAAGGCCTGGTTGGTGCAAATTAAACTTCCAACATGGACCAGTCTTCTCTTAGTTTCAAGCAGCAGATCTGAGATGCTCTGCCCCTCTCAGATACTGATTCAGTGTTCTATGGGGTCTAGCAGGAGGGCACTCCTTTCCAATGAGGTGCAGGGCAACACCTCAGAGCATGACCACTTACTCCAAAGTGTGGCACAATGGTATCCCAGAAGGCACTAGATATATTCCATTTTCATTTGTCTCTGCCTTATGGCTACTTCAAATGTATACAGAGCGCCCTATATTCGATATTTCTGATTAACATACGTGCATGATCCACTCAACCAGCCTCCCTTGCTTCAAAGTTCAATTTATGGAATCAAGTTTTAGTCCTCGATTTTCACCAGTGGCACCAGGATACATAGCCTGATTTCTTCACTGCTAATTTGGACCCCCAGCCCCACATCTGAGACATTGGGGAAACCAGTTGAGCCACTCTCAAGTTTCCCTTTACTGGCGACAGGAACTGGTATCTGAATTCCGTATTACCATGACAGCCCATGAGCAATGTACGGTCACTTTTAGGGGTCTCGGCTTGGCATTTAGGGAAATGTTGTAATTGGGATGCTAAGTAGTAAAATGTCATGTCTGGTATAACCAGTCCACTAATTTCATGCTATAATTTCAATAACTTCAGGTTAATACTGGGTTGGACACTAGCCCAAGATAACAAACTCTGCAGCATCCAAAACATATCTCTCTGTATTAAACACATAGAGACATCTAGGGAGAACCACTATTTTACTAAAAAGTCAAATTGTTAATCTGCCATTGTAGGCCCAAGTCAGAGAGAACAGTCCTGTGACTACACACCAGGATTTCCATCAGAAGGAATTGTTATTTAGACCAGTCATTATGAAGACTGGGAAGGCCACTATCTTTACACAGAAGGGCCAACATGTGTTGAACAGAAATAATGATCAAGTCTTTCTTTAACTCAAAATGGAATATAGAGAAATGTTTCTTTACCACACCTTTTCAGATATAATCTTTTAAAATGAAACATAGGAAATCCCACTTACTGCTGCTGGGTAAATAGTCAACTGTGTTCTTTCTGTTTAAATGTTGTGTCTCAGCTAACGTGTATTAGAAATCTCATCTTAAATTCTTGAAATTTTACAACAATGGATATTCACACTGCAGATTGGTTTGGGACATTTTAATTTCTCACACCCTCAATTTGCAATTATGAAGTTATTTAGCATCCTCTGTAAATATGTAGAGATGTTGTAAAAATACAATTTGCCCTTGGCCTGAAAATAATGAAATTTTCTGGGTTTCATTATAACGTCTAGGTAATCGGAACCTCTGTCGCCACACTTATATTTGGAGTTCTTGGATTAGCTTTTGTCCTTACAGTCACACTTTGTTACTGGTGTTTCAAAGAAGTAAGGGGCATATCATCAAGAGGGGGCGATAATTATCGCTAAGCGCACTTAGCGCTAGGATAATTAGCGCCTGCTATCGCTGTATTTTATCGCTAAGATAGCGCGCTATCAGCGACGCTTATCTCAAAAGCGATAAAAATACCAGCGATAGCTACCTAATGTGCGATCATCGCTGGAAAACCAGCGATAATCGCACAAAAAACAGGTGATACCTTGCTGATAGGGCAGGGTGGACTTAGCCATTATATCCACCTTCCATTAGATATAAGGGCTAAGTCAACCTGAAAGCAGGCGTAAGGAAAGTAGCGATAACCAAGGTTAGCGCTACTTTTCTTATCGCTCTGCATGTTAGCGTGCAGCTTGATAATTGGAGAAATGTTGGTTAGCGACATTTCCTCAGTTATTTTGGGGAGGAACGCCCACTTTGCATCTCATTAGAGATGCAAAGCTGGGCGTTAAGGGAAAGGGCGTTGAGGCATGGATACACGCGTTAGCGTGTCCATGCTGATAGGGCGATACAATTATCGCCGCTTTCCGGACGAAAACGGCCGATAAAGCGTCGATAATTGTCTTGATGATATGCCCCTTAGGGGCATATTATCAACAACCGGCGATAATTATCGCTAAGCGCACTTAGCGCTAGGATAATTATCGCCGGCTATCGCTTGTTTTTATCGTGGAGATAGCGCGCTATCAGCGACGCTTATCTCCAGAGCAATAAAAATACCCGAGTTAGCTGCCAAATTTGCAATTATCGCTGGGATTCCAGCGATAATCGCACAACGTTTGGCGCTATGTTGTTGATAGGGCACGGCATACTTAACCATGATATCCACCTTCCGTTGGATATCATGGCTAAGTCAAACTAAAAGCAGGCGTAAGGAAAGTAGTGATAACCGCAGTTAGCGCTACTTTTCTTATCGCTATGCTTGTTAGCGTGCCGATTGATAATTGGAGAAATGTCGGTTAGCGACATTTCTCCAGTTATTTTTGGAAGGAACGCCCACTTTGCATCTCATTAGAGATTCAAAGGGAGGCGTAGGGGAAAAGGGTGCTAACATGCGATTTTGCATGTTAGCACCCTCTTGTTGATAGGGCGATAGTTCTATCTCCGCTTTTTTGGCTTTGAAAGCCAAAAAAGCAGAGATAAAGCCCTTGCTGATATGCCCCTAAGTTTGCTAAAAAGATACTAATCACAGGTCAATATTATTTGCGATTCTAATGCCTTTTCCAACTCCACTCCAGGGGAACCCTATGACATATAGCTTGTTTGTAGATAAATCTTATATACAAATTAAGACTCCTTCATATTGGTTGTGTATAGTTTTGCAATTGCAAACTGCCAGGTTTCGAGACAGACAAAAACCTGGTAGGTAGGCCCTGCCCTACAGTTGGTAGAAGGCACTCTGCTTTTAAATTTGGATTCTATGTCTAACGATTACTTTAGCTTCAAAATGTACAGCCACATATTGCTATCCTTAATATTTGGCTACAAAACAAAATTCACTACTATAAAAGAGGCAGCACCTTCAAAATCCATATAGCTGCTTTGTCCCTAACCTATATTTGTTATTGCCATTTGCAAAGAAATGCAACCACAAGTTCAATGAGGCTCACAGATCTGCCCTTTACTAAAAACTATATTTAATTCCTTAAGGAAGAATGAGGCTGTGACAGCAGGCTAGCACATCAAGGAACACATAGGGCAGTCTCAGTTTAGCAGGAATATGCATTGCACAGCAATTATTCTGACAGGCTTTTTTATTGGCCCTGATCAGGTGGTGTTCATCAAGTTCAGCATCTGGGCAGGATGAAATTACTATATTGAACAGGCTACACTTCGTGACTCTAGATTTCTGTACCAAAAAAAGGTACTGATGGCACTATCTTTAATAATCTAAAATAAAGCTCCTTTGCATGATTGGAGGCAGTGTTTTCCTCAAGAAGATTTATGGAAATGTGCCTCTAAGTAGATTATATTGACAGTAAATCAAATAGTATAATCAATTAAATAAGCCTTCTTGAAACAATATATCAGTTAGACGCATTGAAGGTTTATTAAAAGATTTAAGTTTATTACAGAAGGCAAAATAGGATTAGTTTCTAATACAGGAAAATTGCATAATAAATCATATAAAAGGAATTAGCATTAAGCTCATTCAAATGCAGCAAGAGGTTTGATTCAAGACAGACCTCAGAAAAAGTGTCAGAATAATTGTATGTCTTTAGGCCTGAATCAGACTAACAAGGGTCTGGGCAAGCAACTCTGTCTTACTTCCAAAATAAGCCCTTTTTATAGGAAAACACACTGCAAAAAAATCACTCAGATGAGGAGAACTGAATGTTATATAGGCTCATCAAATCACAAGACAGAGCAGAATTGTCTTATATAATGCAACGTTACCTAACACCATTCTAAACACCATCCCCTAATAAAAATGTTTACTTAATGTTATTGGATGTGGCAGTACAAATCTAGATACACAGAAACCAATTGCATACTTATGAAATGAATAGACTCACTGAAGTACAGACAGAAACAACCTTGAACAGTTAAATTTTGAATGAAGGCTTCCTCAAGAGTTTGCTAAGAACAACACATCAATAAACATTCCATTTGTGCACATTTTACTGGGTGTGGAGTCATTGGCAAATGAAAACATAGCCATTTAGAAATACAAGATGGAGTCTGGCCTAGTTTAGGCTTTGCTTGGCTAATGTTAGAAAACATAGTTTTGTAAAGTGCAATGTATTTATTTATAGTGCATAACATTTTTTACACTAAACACGCATTAATGTTTACTGAGAAATATCTCTTACAATTCCATCCATCTAAGTCCATCTTTAACGCAAACTAAATATCAAGGACATGTACGTCATCAACGCTCTTTACTTGAATATTTAAAATTTCTCACCTCAACATTGAGTGCAAGTCCTCTAACTTGACTTTGGAACTTCTTCCATTATTATATCATGACTGACACATTCAGCTTGACTTGCGGAAATCTATGTGACCAAAGGGACACATGCAAAACCAAGCATGATATAGATATTTCCTTAATTCACAGCACTTTCTTTGGTTAAATATCAGGTAACTCTCATCTACTTGGCAACTATCTACATTGTATGTTTTGAATTTTCTACATATAATGGTCTCTTGAAATTGTTAAGAATCCAGATGCCACATTGCTGTTTTTACCTAAAAGAGGAACATAATGTTGGCACTATGCAAATGCACCCATTTTATATAACAGTTAGTTTCAAAAACATATTATTGACTGACATCCAGTGGAAAGACAATGACATGCTCTTCAGAAATAATTTATTACAAAAAATGTGTGTAACTTTGTCCAACTATTTTTTAGTCAAGATAATGTTCACAATTTCAAGTATGTATGTAATGTAATGTAATAGTGTCTTATAAAGCGCACTGCAACTCAACGAGCATCCTGGCGCTAAAGAGGGAAAAGCAAAGCATTAAAAAGCGGATAGAGGAGCCTTAAGCTTTTGGAAAGAGCCAGGTTTTAAGTTGTTTACGAAAGACCATAAGGTCTTTCACCTGGCGCAGCTCCAGGGGCAGAGTATTCCATAGTCTCGCAGCTGCGACAATAAAAGCTTGACCCCCAAGCCTAGCTCTTCTAATTCGAGGTACTCCCACCCAGCAGGCTGTGGAGGATCGAAGGCATCGAGAAGGTGTATACCAGCGAAATTTACTCTGTAATGGTATGGGACCCAGACCATGCAGTGCCTTAAACACAACACAGAGGGACTTAAAATAAATCCTCTGTGCTATGGGGAGCCAATGCAGCTCCGCAAGGGCCTGAGTGGAGGAAGAATGACGGGGGCACATCAGTGCCAACTTGGCTGCCATATTCTCAACTCGCTTCAATTTCCCGATCACAAATCGAGGGGATTCCAGCAGTAGTGAGTTACAATAAACAGTGATAAAAAACCAATACTGGGAAAACCTTAATCCAATTATAATATTAGGTGCCCAGTATGGAGTTAAAAAGTTCAGAAAATGTGGATGATGGGTTTGGAGAGCTTATAATGAGGTTCCAACCCCACCCCCCACTCTCCATAAATGTAGAAATGTTTCAGCCAGCACTAAATAATAACCCGGCTTTCCTCAGGACTGTTATCTGGTCATGCGAGACTGGGTAAAAGTCACAAGTTCAGGCAGACTGCAATGAAGTGTGAGTCGGATACAGAGACCAGGTAAGTCCTGCTTAAAAAGTTTGCTTCCAAAGTCCAGTAGTGCGAAGATTTCTGTTTGTGGTGGAGGAGGCCGCAAGGAGCAGGGACACGTTCGTGGATGGTCGTCGCTGTAGCACGAAGAGCAGGTTGGGCATCGCAGATGGTCGTGGCTGAAGCGTGAAGATCCTGTCGGGTTTTGCAGAGACTGGAGATTTATGTTGGCTGCCACTGCGGACTGTCAATTCTGTCGCTCAAAGTGCAGATCTTGCATTGCCAGTTGTCACTGTCGGTCGCTGTATCGTGAAGAGTTGAGTTGACCAGAGCTACCTGTTGGCGGTTGCCATGGGCGAAAAGTTCTTGGCATGAATTGGTCTGTTCGCGAAGAGTCCAAAACTTTAGGATTTCTCCTTTTCTTTAAGGAGCAGTTCAACTGATGCCACACCAAGCATTCAGGACCTGGGAGGCACCAACTGAGAATCGGGCCCTCACTCCCGAAGAGGCCAGCTGGTCCAGGCAGGTCAAGTTGCAGCAGGTAGGATGGACAATTGCAGAAGGGCCTCAGGAAGTTGGTGTGGCCCTGTAGCTCACAACAGGAGGCCAGTGAGCTGAGTCTTGGAGTCACTTCAGACTGGGATGAAGGGTGCAGGTCGACTCTTCCTTCTCACACAGCAGGACAGGCCTCAACAGCAGGGCAGCAAGGTGTTCTTCTGTAGTATTCACAGGTCCAAAAGTGTACTCAAGAGTATGTCTTAAGATCCAATTTTTATACTTGGTGGCCAATTTTGAAGTGAGAGAAGCTTCTGAAGTGTTACCCCTACAGAGGTATCTGGAATTTCCTGCCTCCCTGCCTTGGTCCCAGTCTGTCTGGGGGCACAATAGGCTAGTGTGAAGTGTTTTGTGAGTAAGCTGCGTCAGTACCTTTCAAGTGCAAGTGTGGTAGATAACTGCTCCGCTCTCCCATTCTGCCAGAGATGGCCCATCATGCCAACAACTAGGCCCTCTATTGTGATGCTGTCTGTGAGTAATACACAATGGCCAGCTGCCAACTACACCTAGTCATGTTACTCAGGAACAGGCTGCAGGCGCCGGTTGATTAGGGCAAGAGAATGCCAACTTTTCAAAAGTGGGGTTTTCAGAATTGTGACTTAAATCCAGGCTTTACCATTAATGAGGGAGTTAAATTACAATTTCTCAGACACCATACGTGGCTGAAGCGTGAAGATCCTGTCGGGTTTTGCAGACTGGAGATTTAAGTTGGCTGCCACTGCGGACTGTCAATGCTGTCGCTCAAAGTGCAGATCTTGCATTGCCAGTTGTCACTGTCGGTCGCTGTATCGTGAAGAGTTGAGTTGACCAGAGCTACCTGTTGGCGGTTGCCACGGGCGAAAAGATCTTGGCATGAATTGGTCTGTTCGCGAAGAGTCCAAAACTTTAGGATTTCTCCTTTTCTTTAAGTAGTGGTTCAACTGATGCCACACCAAGCATTCAGGACCTGGGAGGCACCAACTGAGAATCTGGCCCTCACTCCCGAAGAGGCCAGCTGGTCCAGGCAGGTCAAGTTGCAGCAGGTAGGATGGACAATTGCAGAAGGGCCTCAGGAAGTTGGTGTGGCCCTGTAGCTCACAACAGGAGGCCAGTGAGCTGAACCTTGGAGTCACTTCAGACTGGGATGAAGGGTGCAGGTCGACTCTTCCTTCTCACACAGCAGGGCAGGCCTCAACAGCAGGGCAGCAAGGTGTTCTTCTGTAGTATTCACAGGTCCAAAAGTGTACTCAAGAGTATGTCTTAAGATCCACTTTTTATACTTGGTGGCCATTTTTGAAGTGAGAGAAGCTTCTGAAGTGTTACCCCTACAGAGGTATGTGGAATTTCCTGCCTCTCTGCCTTGGTCCCAGTCTGTCTGGGGGCACAATAGGCTAGTGTGAAGTGTTTTGTGAGTAAGCTGCGTCAGTACCTTTCAAGTGCAAGTGTGGTAGATAACTGCTCCGCTCTCCCATTCTTCCAGAGATGGCCCATCCTGCCAACAACTAGGCCCTCTATTGTGATGCTGTCTGTGAGTAATACACAAAGGCCAGCTGCCAACTACACCTAGTCATGTTACTCAGGAACAGGCTGCAGGCACCGGTTGATTAGGGCAAGAGAATGCCAACTTTTCAGTGGGGTTTTCAGAATTGTGACTTAAATCCAGGCTTTACCATTAATGAGGGAGTTATATTACAATTTCTCAGACACCATACGTGGCTGAAGCGTGAAGATCCTGTCGGGTTTTGCAGACTGGAGATTTATGTTGGCTGCCACTGCGGGCTGTCAGTGCTGTCGCTCAAAGTGCAGATCTTGCATTGCCAGTTGTCACTGTCGGTCGCTGTATTGTGAAGAGTTGAGTTGACCAGAGCTACCTGTTGGCGGTTGCCACGGGCGAAAAGATCTTGGTATGAATTGGTTTGTTCGCGAAGAGTCCAAAACTTTAGGATTTCTCCTTTTCTTTAAGGAGCGGTTCAACTGATGCCACACCAAGCATTCAGGACCTGGGAGTCACCAACTGAGAATCGGGCCCTCACTCCCGAAGAGGCCAGCAGGTCCAGGCAGGTCAAGTTGCAGCAGGTAGGATGGACAATTGCAGAAGGGCCTCAGGAAGTCGGTGTGGCCCTGTAGCTCAGAACAGGAGGCCAGTGAGCTGAACCTTGGAGTCACTTCAGACTGGGATGTAGGGTGCAAGTCGACTCTTCCTTCTCACACAGCAGGACAGGCCTCAACAGCAGGGCAGCAAGGTGTTCTTCTGTAGCATTCACAGGTCCAAAAGTGTACTCAAGAGTATGTCTTAAGATCCAATTTTTATACTTGGTGGCCATTTTTGAAGTGAGAGAAGCTTCTGAAGTGTTACCCCTACAGAGGTATCTGGAATTTCCTGCCTCCCTGCCCTGGTCCCAGTCTGTCTGGGGGCACAATAGGCTAGTGTGAAGTGTTTTGTGAGTAAGCTGCGTCAGTATCTTTCAAGTGCAAGTGTGGTAGATAACTGCTCCGCTCTCCCATTCTGCCAGAGATGGCCCATCCTGCCAACAACTAGGCCCTCTATTATGATGCTGTCTGTGAGTAATCCTCAAAGGCCAGCTGCCAACTACACCTAGTCATGTTACTCAGGAACAGGCTGCAGGCACCGGTTGATTAGGGCAAGAGAATGCCAACTTTTCAAAAGTGGGGTTTTCAGAATTGTGACTTAAATCCAGGCTTTACCATTAATGAGGGAGTTAAATTACAATTTCTCAGACACCATACGTGGCTTTCCTACTTGCTCCTAATCAAACATTTTCACTTATTATACTTAATAAAGTAACCCAATGTTATCCTATCGGAGAGGTAGGGTTCACAATAGTGAAAAACGAATTAAGGAGTTTCTCACTATTAGAGCAATTAAAAGTTAAAAGCACATGTCCAACTCTTTAAATGCATTGCACCCTGCCCTATCAGCTGTTTAGGGCATACCTTAGGGGTGATTTATTTGTATTAAAAAGGAAAGTTTAGGCCTTGCTAGGTCGAAATGAAAGTTTAAAACTACACACACAGGCTGCAATGGCAGATCTGAGACATGTTTACTCTAAAACACATTTAAAGTACTCAAGTGGGTGGCACAATAAGAGTTGTAGACTCATTAGTAGCATTTAATTTACAGGCCCTGGAAACATGTAGTACACTTTACTAGGAACTTAAAAGTAAATTAAATGTGCCAATTGGGTATAAGCCAAATGTTACCATGTTTTAGGGAGTTAGCACAAGCACTTTAGCACTGATTAGCAGTGGTAAAGTACACAGAGTCTTGAAGCCAAAAACAGCAAGTTCATCAAAACATGACGGTAGAAGGCGGTACCGGTAGTCTCTTGACTGGGGGAGAATGTATGCATTGTCAGCATTCCGTCCATCATTTGTTTGTTGTAACGCTTTTCGCCCTAAATGGGATGGGTATTCCCAGACGTGGGACCCGTGCTCACTACGCCACTGGAGTCAAGCTATCCTGGCTGATGACGGCTGATAGCCAGAAACCGGTCCTAGGATGCTTGATTCCTGTCCAGGGAAGACATGGCTTGGCAGTGCGGGCTGGACTGTTCCCATGAGGCACAGGGTCAAGACTGATTTGCATATGGCCATGTCTGAACTGGGGTGGTGTAGTGGGCAAAAGAACGATGGATTTAACCCAGATCTCTTGACTGGGGGAGAATGTATGCATTGTCAGCATTCCGTCCATCATTTGTTTGTTGTAACGCTTTTCGCCCTAAGTGGGATGGGTATTCCCAGACGTGGGACCCGTGCTCACTACGCCACTGGAGTCAAGCTATCCTGGCTGATGACGGCTGATAGCCAGAAACCGGTCCTAGGATGCTTGATTCCTGTCCAGGGAAGACATGGCTTGGCAGTGCGGGCTGGACTGTTCCCATGAGGCACAGGGTCAAGACTGATTTGCATATGGCCATGTCTGAACTGGGGTGGTGTAGTGGGCAAAAGAACGATGGATTTAACCCAGATCTCTTGACTGGGGGAGAATGTATGCATTGTCAGCATTCCGTCCATCATTTGTTTGTTGTAACGCTTTCCGCCCTAAGTGGGATGGGTATTCCCAGACGTGGGACCCGTGCTCACTACGCCACTGGAGTCAAGCTATCCTGGCTGAGGACGGCTGATAGCCAGAAACCGGTCCTAGGATGCTTGATTCCTGTCCAGGGAAGACATGGCTTGGCAGTGCGGGCTGGACTGTTCCCATGAGGCACAGGGTCAAGACTGATTTGCATATGGCCATGTCTGAACTGGGGTGGTGTAGTGGGCAAAAGAACGATGGATTTAACCCAGATCTCTTGACTGGGGGAGAATGTATGCATTGTCAGCATTCCGTCCATCATTTGTTTGTTGTAACGCTTTTCGCCCTAAGTGGGATGGGTATTCCCAGACGTGGGACCCGTGCTCACTACGCCACTGGAGTCAAGCTATCCTGGCTGATGACGGCTGATAGCCAGAAACCGGTCCTAGGATGCTTGATTCCTGTCCAGGGAAGACATGGCTTGGCAGTGCGGGCTGGACTGTTCCCATGAGGCACAGGGTCAAGACTGATTTGCATATGGCCATGTCTGAACTGGGGTGGTGTAGTGGGCAAAAGAACGATGGATTTAACCCAGATCTCTTGACTGGGGGAGAATGTATGCATTTTCAGCATTCCGTCCATCATTTGTTTGTTGTAACGCTTTTCGCCCTAAGTGGGATGGGTATTCCCAGACGTGGGACCCGTGCTCACTACGCCACTGGAGTCAAGCTATCCTGGCTGATGACGGCTGATAGCCAGAAACCGGTCCTAGGATGCTTGATTCCTGTCCAGGGAAGAAATGGCTTGGCAGTTCGGGCTGGACTGTTCCCATGAGGCACAGGGTCAAGACTGATTTGCATATGGCCATGTCTTAACTGGGGTGGTGTAGTGGGCAAAAGAACGATGGATTTAACCCAGATCTCTTGACTGGGGGAGAATGTATGCATTGTCAGCATTCCGTCCATCATTTGTTTGTTGTAACGCTTTTCGCCCTAAGTGGGATGGGTATTCCCAGACGTGGGACCCGTGCTCACTACGCCACTGGAGTCAAGCTATCCTGGCTGATGACGGCTGATAGCCAGAAACCGGTCCTAGGATGCTTGATTCCTGTCCAGGGAAGACAAGGCTTGGCAGTTCGGGCTGGAATGTTCCCATGAGGCACAGGGTCAAGACTGATTTGCATATGGCCATGTCTGAACTGGGGTGGTGTAGTGGGCAAAAGAACGATGGATTTAACCAAGATCTCTTGACTGGGGGAGAATGTATGCATTGTCAGCATTCCGTCCATCATTTGTTTGTTGTAACGCTTTTCGCTCTAAGTGGGATGGGTATTCCCAGACGTGGGACCCGTGATCACTACGCCAACGGAGTCAAGCTATCCTGGCTGATGACGGCTGATAGCCAGAAACCGGTCCTAGGATGATTGATTCCTGTCCAGGTAAGACATGGCTTGGCAGTTCGGGCTGGACTGTTCCCATGAGGCACAGGGTTAAGACAGATTTGCATATGGCCATGTCTGAACTGGGGTGGTGTAGTGGGCAAAAGAACGATGGATTTAACCCAGATCTCTTGACTGGGGGAGAATGTATGCATTGTCAGCATTCCGTCCATCATTTGTTTGTTGTAACGCTTTTCGCCCTAAGTTGGATGGGTATTCCCAGACGTGGAACCCGTGCTCACTACGCCACTGGAGTCAAGCTATCCTGGCTGATGACGGCTGATAGCCAGAAACCGGTCCTAGGATGCTTGATTCCTGTCCAGGGAAGACATGGCTTGGCAGTTCGGGCTGGACTGTTCCCATGAGGCACAGGGTCAAGACTGATTTGCATATGGCCATGTCTGAACTGGGGTGGTGTAGTGGGCAAAAGAACGATGGATTTAACCCAGATCTCTTGACTGGGGGAGAATGTATGCATTGTCAGCATTACGTCCATCATTTGTTTGTTGTCACGCTTTTCGCCCTAAGTGGGATGGGTATTCCCAGACGTGGGACCCGTGCTCACTACGCCACTGGAGTCAAGCTATCCTGGCTGATGACGGCTGATAGCCAGAAACCGGTCCTAGGATGCTTGATTCCTGTCCAGGGAAGACATGGCTTGGCAGTTCGGGCTGGACTGTTCCCATGAGGCACAGGGTCAAGACTGATTTGCATATGGCCATGTCTGAACTGGGGTGGTGTAGTGGGCAAAAGAACGATGGATTTAACCCAGATCTCTTGACTGGGGGAGAATGTATGCATTGTCAGCATTCCGTCCATCATTTGTTTGTTGTAACGCTTTTCGCCCTAAGTGGGATGGGTATTCCCAGACGTGGGACCCGTGCTCACTACGCCACTGGAGTCAAGCTATCCTGGCTGATGACGGCTGATAGCCAGAAACCGGTCCTAGGATGCTTGATTCCTGTCCAGGGAAGACATGGCTTGGCAGTTCGGGCTGGACTGTTCCCATGAGGCACAGGGTCAAGACTGATTTGCATATGGCCATGTCTGAACTGGGGTGGTGTAGTGGGCAAAATAACGATGGATTTAACCCAGATCTCTTGACTGGGGGAGAATGTATGCATTGTCAGCATTCCGTCCATCATTTGTTTGTTGTAACGCTTTTCGCCCTAAGTGGGATGGGTATTCCCAGACGTGGGACCCGTGCTCACTACGCCACTGGAGTCAAGCTATCCTGGCTGATGACGGCTGATAGCCAGAAACCGGTCCTAGGATGCTTGATTCCTGTCCAGGGAAGACATGGCTTGGCAGTTCGGGCTGGACTGTTCCCATGAGGCACAGGGTCAAGACTGATTTGCATATGGCCATGTCTTAACTGGGGTGGTGTAGTGGGCAAAAGAACGATGGATTTAACCCAGATCTCTTGACTGGGGGAGAATGTATGCATTGTCAGCATTCCGTCCATCATTTGTTTGTTGTAACGCTTTTCGCCCTAAGTGGGATGGGTATTCCCAGACGTGGGACCCGTGCTCACTACGCCACTGGAGTCAAGCTATCCTGGCTGATGATGGCTGATAGCCAGAAACCGGTCCTAGGATGCTTGATTCCTGTCCAGGGAAGACATGGCTTGGCAGTTCGGGCTGGACTGTTCCCATGAGGCACAGGGTCAAGACGGATTTGCATATGGCCATGTCTGAACTGGGGTGGTGTAGTGGGCAAAAGAACGATGGATTTAACCCAGATCTCTTGACTGGGGGAGAATGTATACATTGTCAGCATTCCGTCCATCATTTGTTTGTTGTAACGCTTTTCGCCCTAAGTGGGATGGGTATTCCCAGACGTGGGACCCGTGCTCACTACGCCACTGGAGTCAAGCTATCCTGGCTGATGACGGCTGATAGCCAGAAACCGGTCCTAGGATGCTTGATTCCTGTCCAGGGAAGACATGGCTTGGCAGTTCGGGCTGGACTGTTCCCATGAGGCACAGGGTCAAGACTGATTTGCATATGGCCATGTCTGAACTGGGGTGGTGTAGTGGGCAAAAGAACGATGGATTTAACCCAGATCTCTTGACTGGGGGAGAATGTATGCATTGTCAGCATTCCGTCCATCATTTGTTTGTTGTAACGCTTTTCGCCCTAAGTGGGATGGGTATTCCCAGACGTGGGACCCGTGCTCACTACGCCACTGGAGTCAAGCTATCCTGGCTGATGACGGCTGATAGCCAGAAACCGGTCCTAGGATGCTTGATTCCTGTCCAGGGAAGACATGGCTTGGCAGTTCGGGCTGGACTGTTCCCATGAGGCACAGGGTCAAGACTGATTTGCATATGGCCATGTCTGAACTGGGGTGGCGTAGTGGGCAAAAGAACGATGGATTTAACCCAGATCTCTTGACTTGGGGAGAATGTATGCATTGTCAGCATTCCGTCCATCATTTGTTTGTTGGTAGAAGGCATTTAGTCCGGGGGTGCCTCTGCAGAAAAGGCCAAGGCAAACAACATCTTCGAACCTTGAGACTTTTTTGTACATACAGGTTGGAAGTAAAGCAGATTGTATGCTTAATAAAAACTGATACTCTACCATACTGAGTTTTGAATATCATCCTGCCAAAATATTGCATCAAGTATATTGACTACCACAATATTGTGAAGCTAAGTATAGATTTACTATTCTTATGTACACACGTATGTTCCTTAATAATATATATGTATCTTAAAAGTACGTAAATGTGGACTTAAGAACAATAAATCTGTTCTTACCTATATATAGTCCCTTTAGCACGACTATATTTGTCATTAGATATTTTGTCAATGGATATTGTGACATACATCCATAAAAGCCTAACATTAGGAAAGTGCTCTAGGCATAAGTGCAAATATAAAGCCCAACTGTCTGCTTGTTGACAGGTTGCATTGTTTCTATTACCTCCCCTTTAAGTCTTGCCCCTCACCTCCACCTTTAAAGTTTTGCCTCTTGCAAAGCACGTATGAAGCTGCTCAAACTCACATCATAACAAAGCACACCAGCTCTTTACAACATGTGACCCCCTGCACCACTCTACATGCCTCAACAGCACAAACGAAGTGCCCAGATAAACAGTTTCAAGAGTTATCAGCTCCACCTCACATCGTGTGTGCACACACACACATACATCCCACATTGCATGCTCCCATTGCACCACACATGTGACTCCCTTTGCTGCCATCCACTTGCTAAATCCTTAATTACACACTTACTCTATCGGCACACAGACCAATTAACACTGTCTCAACCAAATACAAATATCTGCACCCACCCCTTGTACCACAAGGTCTTTGCTTCACACCATAGCCTGAAAATTCCCCCCTCATACTCCTCCATGGTTCAGCAGGCTCAACTGCAGTGATCCATGGGCCTACAGAGAATGGCAGCTCATAGAGTCTGCGGTAAAGGCAACCACAAACATCCCATGCCCAGGGGTCAGGATGCGCTACTACCACCGTTTGTGATCTTTCAAGAAAAGTGTTCCAGGTAAGAATATCCTGGGACTAGCCAGAGATCAAGTTTAGCTAGTAGAGACAAGGAGTCAAATGCAAGACCCTTGAGGCCTAGGATCCTCTATGGGAGGATATGATAAGCAAAGGAATCAGGGAGAAAGGGAAAGGGAAAATCAGGACCTAGAAGATAGGATAGAGGCATTGAAATGATGAGAGGCTGATTCTGCCCAGACTCTAAGGCATTGATCCCAGAATTAGGTACAGGACACAGAACATACTAGCCCATGTACGAGGAACATATCAAAATTCACTTGGAATGCTTTCGTGAAATTAAGAAAGTTAAGTATCTAGCTAAGTATGTGTAGTAACCTGTGTTGTATGTATCTGGTTACTTACTCGCTAGCTGCTCAGCCAGTGTGAATGTGATGCATCAAATGTTGGTGTGAGAGTTTTGAATGGAATGTTTGGGTGCCTGGATGCTTGAGTGTGTCAGTTGGAGTATGGGCTGAGCAGCAGGAAGACTGCTCCTGGTGGGGCTGTATCTCTACTACTTATCTACATATAGCTGGTCTCAATAAATCTACCTAAAACTACATCCTGGCTGCGGAACTCAGAACAATAGATTCTTGATAACTAATCTATGCGTGTTTTCAAAAGGTCTTACTGAAACAAGACATCTTCAAGAAAAGCTACCGAAAATAAGAAGAAACCTCCAGTCTGATGTACAAGGCGTGCCACCCCACCAGTGTCTCTTACATGAGACAGCTCCAGCCTGCGCATACTTCATTGGCTACAAAGACTGGTTCTTCTTCTATGACAACTTTTGTGACCCTCAGCACCAAACAATTGGAATTCCTGCTACTGAGACAGCTTGTGATCCTGAGCACTTGTCAGCGACCAGCCTAACCTGAAATCCAAGTAGATACCTTGTGTTACCCTGAGCACTTTCTTTGCTCTTCACCAGTCTTCCCCTCACTGCCCAACCCCAACAAAACCGTGGAGCACAAGCGTGGTGTGCCCACAAGGAAACCCTGAAACAGCGACATGTGTATGTGTACACTGCCTTTTTGTGCCTTTGCCTGTTGGATTTCATTCCAGTTACCAGCAGACGGAGGAAGTGTGACTTTGATGGTGAGACATTTTCCATCTTTTATTGTTTTTTTGTGTTTGGGAGGCCCCAGACTTTTGGCAGTTGAACCGCCGCGTTTTAAAAATAGAGTCACGATCTGTCCAGAGCGCGTGCAGGCTCACCTGCTTTTCCAGATCGCGGGGATGTTCTCATCGGCATTCTGTGAGGACACTGTTGCTAGGGAGTAAGTAACCAGATACATACAACACAGGTTACTACATACCTAGGGAGAATAGCAAGCTGCTTTCTGACGCCATCCAGCACCGTCATGCCTGGAGCCATCCTGCGCAGCGTCGTCTGCGTGCCGCCATCCCGGGCTTGGTGGTAGCCGCATGCACTGGAGTTAAAAATTGTCCTACAATGTCCTCTATGCTGCGAGACACGTGCCACCATTTTAGGTTTGGCACCAGCACGCAAACTCCGGGGCTATGAAATGTTCCCCAATGGTCAGTTTCCTACAGTCAACTGCATGTGCACATTCATACATGTACTGGGATATTAGGAAGATCGGGGACATCGCAGAATCCAAGTGGACTGCTCTTCTGGTCGAACTATGGAACGGTTTGGTGTGGTGTTACAAGACCATGGAGGAGACTCGTCACATCGTGGGATTCTTTTGGTCTGATGCTCCTCTCGTCGTGTGTGACAGCCCGGCCGAGACAGCCTCGCGGGCTGGCGTCCGTCTAATTGCAGCCGCACCCGAGTACTTCACGGGTCTTTAAAAGACCATTTACTCGTTAATGAGGCTTTTGTTGTGTGTTCACCCCTTCTTACAGCCATTCTGCCTATGGCTGGAAGACTTAGGCCCCCCCCCCCCCGAAATCTTTTTCAGCCCCCCCGAAATTTGGCTCTAGTTGCCTGCCTGGTCAAGGGCTCCTCAGCAGAAAGTCTGTATAAAGCTCAGACTCATCAGAGTGTACCAGGGCAGACAGAAAAGACCAACTGCGTGCACCCAGGAGGGCTGAAGAACAATAGGATGGCACAAAAAACGCACCTGCACGAGACAATGGATGTATGATGGAACAACGACTGCCGGAACAATGGCATGCCTTTAGAATGACGCCTGAACAACGAATGCTTACGTTTTCGGTATTAGGGCATTAAGGTAAAGGCATATTTATGGTACACAAAATGTTTAAAGACTTTCGTTGTAAAGACACATTAGTTGTTCAGGCGTCATTGTAAAGTCGTGTCCTTCTGCTGGCATCATTGTAAATGCTGTTTCCCCGAGAAAAGCCCTTACTACGATGCTGCAGAAATGCTTGCAGGAGATGTGAGGCCGTAATACAATAACATTGCCAAGTATTTCCTTGATGACTTTTGGGAGGCGCACAGAATAATAATGTGATTAAAAATCGAACGTGTGCCGAAGCAGGGTCCAAGCAGAAGATCAGATTGCATTTAGAAGGAATACAACATGTGGTTAGGAAAAAATGTAGAGGCACATTTATGCTTAGATTATGTGATATATGCATTGCCTAATATATTAGTAACAGTCATTTTTATGTTTTAATTTTCCATTGTGCTTATGTGTCAATAAAGCTCAGTTGATCATAAACTAAAAGCATTTGAAGGTCCACACCCTCCTTTACAGTGCTGGGAAATGTGCCCATGTTTTGGCGCAATATGCTAAAGCTGTTAGATTGTTGGTGTGTTAAGTAATCACCGCATGTGCCTCAAGAATGGCATTCGTGCTTGTGCAAAACCATGAATTTTGTGAACGCGCTATAATCTCCTTTGGTAAAAGTGCATGTGGTTTGTGCACACGTGTAGCAAATACAGACAATTCCATTTGAAGAACCCACCCCCATCTTCCTCTTATATATTTAAACTGTCAAATCTTCATTTTTTTTCACGCTCCGAAGACTTAATTTTTATACAGACATTTTATTACACTTTCGTTTTCTTTTTTCAAATTCATTTTATATAGCCAAAATCTTTTTTGATATAAATTGCATACACGTTTTGGCAAAATATTATATATTAATATATAATATATCCCAAACTATATGACAAACTATGTTAGATAAATACCTGCAGATCAATAACGTTTCACTAAAAACCGTTTCAACATTCTCACCATCATTAGCCACCACAATCCAGTCACCACGAGCAGACAGACATTTTCATTCAAAAGAACCTTACATTCCATAAAAACACAACCGGCTATAGTACAAAACGAAGCCACACCTGCCAACATGTGAGTTGGCATGTCGAGGGGGCGTGGCCACGAAGGGTGCGGGGTTAGTGCCAGGGCCGGCGCTAGGCATGGGCAGTGTGGGCAGCTGCACAGGGCCCCGCTCTCAGCTCATAAACACAGGGCCCCACACCAGTGTGTCACTGGTTCTCTCCTGACGCCTGCTTATCTAATTTGAGAGAAAGGTAGCCTCTTGCAATTGTGCCCACGGAAGGGGCCTCTCTCCTGGGCCTCAAAGCCATGGTATAGTGAGGCTAGGCCTAGCAGAGGGGTGCCCTCCTATTGGCACAGTTGCAAGGTGACACTTTTTGCAGGGTTGTCCTGCAATCAGGCCTCCTGTCCTGCTGTCCATTCAGAGGCACCATAGGACGCCCATTGTCCTGCAGCAGTTTTAAACCTTTCTGTTGAAAAGCAACTCTCACACATTCAGCCCATTATGAGCTGCTAAGAGGTGCTTGTGAGAGGGAGGGGCTGCAACCCAAGATGGGTCTGTACAAAAAACGCTTCAGGACCAGGGTAGTTTCCTTAGATGCAAACAGCTCTGAATGTGTA
Source organism: Triturus cristatus (assembly GCF_964204655.1). Classification (NCBI taxonomy): domain Eukaryota; kingdom Metazoa; phylum Chordata; class Amphibia; order Caudata; family Salamandridae; genus Triturus; species Triturus cristatus. Next base: position 473,800,155 of record NC_140588.1, read on the forward strand.
AGGCTGCATGCAAATTAAAGGGCCTCGCACACAGCGTTTCTGCCCAGGGCCCCCAAAATCCCAGAACCAGCCCTAACAGCCCCCCCCCACCCCATGTTAAGCCTCCACCTCTCCCATGACGCTCCCCCCGCCAGCCCCAAAACCAAAATTAAACCTTTTGAGGCTGCAGCCGATGTCCTAGGGAGGTTTCACACCTTATAATGGGCATCGGCTGAGCTAAACCTCCAAACAATTAGCTGGAAACCTGCTCTCTGCAGGAGTTTCCAGCTAATTGTGTGCCCACTGTGTGATATGGGCTCCTCCTCACCCGGTGACGTGTGAAAGGAACCGATTTCGTGTGACACACGGAGGCAGATCTGTGAAGCTCTTACAAGTTAACAAATAATCATAAACAATAAGAATACATTGTCAGTTTTCCTTTCACATTCTTTTTTCAATAGATATTATCATATGCGTTTCTTACAATGAGCTAACAATTATTTTCAAAAATCCTATAATGGCTGTGGACCATTTATATTCCTTAGTTGGTTACCGATATAACTAACTCGTATATATTCGTTAGATTGCTATAGATATCACTCCAAGTACGTTGCCTGCCCCTGTACCCTCTTGATACAAGGGGTTCTTTTTCTTGATTATTTGCAAATACAGAAAATCTCAGAAAATATGAAATGCCGAATTGCTTCAACGCACCTGCGGCTGGAAGGAGTGTTAAAAAGCTGACATTTACCAGTCCCACCCAATTAACAGATTGTAATCACTGGACCAGCAAAACAGGAATATGTCTGGTAATGGAACCGGTGCAAGGTGAAATTCTCTAAAGAAGAGCTCAAGTCATGTCGGACGTGAATATTTAGGTTGAGGAACACCTTTTGTGCCCAGCACAAGGTCTGCACCAGGTGCTGAAAAACCATGTGCATGATGGAAATGCCATTGCCTGGAACAAGAATACCATAAATAACAAGCATTGGCATAGCCAATAGGTCTCGCCTTTAGGACATTATAAGTATTTAGCCATGCAACAGTTGATGTTGCACCAAGGATCTTGTGCTACATAATTAAATACTTATAAGGTCCCAAAGGCGAGACCTGTTGGCTATGCCAATGCTTGTTATTTTTGGGTGATTGATGTATGTTTCTTTGTTCTTCAGTTTTCTTTGGTATTCTCAGGAAGAGTGTATGACGCACTTCCCTCTTTATGCCTGACGGGCTGGGTAGGCGGTGCCATATTGGGAGAAGCTATTTACCTTTGCTAGGGAAAAGGATTCTGTAGAATGGGATGGGAAGACAGAGAAGGAGGTAATGCAACGCAGTGATTTGTGCTGCGTTACATGACTCAAGATTTATGATGCCACACAGGGCCACGCAAGGTGGCCTTGCGTGGCTTCATAAATCTAATTTTTCATTTGCGTCGCTCCTGCACCAAGTTGCATGGTGCACGAGCGACACAAAGGGGCTCATAAATATGCCCCTTAACCTCCCTTTGCATACAAAAGTGAATGGTCGAGTTTGCTCTATATCAAAGTACCAAAAAAAATCAGCAACAAGAATAAGGAAGAATCAGTGTAGACCACCTACTATTGAAACCACTACTTACCAGCCCGTTGGTGGCCAGACGTGCAAAAAGCTGCGATCCAGGAGCAGCAATGGTGCAAAGATTCCCGGCCTCCTCAAGCTGTCTTAAGGTCGGATAACTTTGCCCTGCTCCTGTGCTACATGACTGATTTCCTCCGCTGCATTTTTATGATACTTTTAACAGGCACAAAAGGCAGCACTGTAGGTGGAAAGCAGCAGAATAGTGAGAGATCGACGAGAGAGCGCTCTGCCATGCCCAGCACAGAATTAACTGTTCACTCATGCAATGGTTTCATGCATCTTTTAAAGGCAAAGTGTGCACTGTGGTAAAACTGGGCCATGGACTCATTTGAAAAATGCTGGCCAATTGCTGCACTGAGCCAAACCCCAAATCCTGCGTAATATAGCACTTAGCAAAGGTTAAAGGGGAAACAATACCTTGGGGAGAGAGGGAAGGAAAAGGATGAGTAGCATGAAGGGCGCCCAATTTAATTTCGCCCGGGGCTCTATAGGAGCAAAGGCCAGCACTGTCTGCATCAGGTCACAACTGGCGCGCTTCACCTCACACAGCGCTTGAGCTTGAAATTAATTAACACATTTCCTCTCCGATTCGACGAGCGTCATGTTTCATCCAGAGATTCTCTTTCATTCGATGTCCCAATGTGCTACAGTAAGGACGTTTTACTCGTTGCTATCGAAATGTGAGGTACGAAGACCATTTTAGGGGCCAGGATAGGAGGAAAGAGTCCATATGACTGAAGATGCTGCACTGAGTATATGCGGAGCTCTGCAGCCCTCGCCCTGCCTGTGCTTGTCTGTTTCAACTCCTCCTACCCCCTCTCGCCACCTTCTGGCCCCGGCCCTACCTGCTGCGGATGGTTCAGTCCATTCAAAGATTCACATGCTATGTCGCTCTCCAACAAATAAAGAACGGTCTGACCTTCGTGAGAATTTAATGTATAGCTTCCCATATAAAGCAGCAAGTAAAGAGAACTCACTCGGTCATGGGAGTAATTGAGAAGTTTGTCAAACCTCAGTCATTTAAATTGTTTCAACTTTCTCTATTTAATTTCGTAAACGCTCGGCAGCAAAAAATGACGGTGGCGAACAAGAAAAACACGATTCATCAAATATTTGGACGGGGAATAATGTACAACTCCCCACGCTGGTATGGTGGCGTGAGAACGGTCGGCACATTTCTCCAGTCAGAAAATCAAGGAGTCAGAGGGGCCAAGTGGTGCGGGGACTGTATCACTTGAGCAGCAAGGGAAACAAGCATTGGTCGCGGGGAATGCAAAGATGGGGGCTGTAGCGGGAGAGAGAGGCAGAGAGAGTTGTGTGCGCGCGCGCCGGCAAACACGCGAGTTGTGCGCGCGCACAGCGCCCAAAGTGAAAGTAATTGCACGTTCACGTGAGCGTGAACGCAAGCATTAGGCCAGCAAATGCCGGTGGGAAGCACTTTTAAATCCCACTTACAAAAGTCGAGCAACAGCGCATGCGCTGCTGTAGGCTCGACCTAAAAATGAGTAAAAGGTGGATATGCAACAAAGTTGTGAAATGACAGAGGAGCCACAGGGGGTTGTCATGCACCCTAGTGTTTGCTCAGGCCATGGGAATAGGCGACCATGTCCATAATAGGTCTAACTTGTGTCAATCAATGTAATGGACCACTAGGGGCATCAGTGTAGCATCACCTCTTGAAGGTGAGTTGTTTGATAGTATGTTGTCATATGGTGTCATGCTATATATTATACCTTACACATGCATGTAGGCAAGTTTGGCAATAACATATCTAGGAGACGTAAACAACCACCCACAAAATGGTAATATACAGAAATTGGTGGTGTGATGGAGTGATGGAGTGACAGTGGGGGGAAGGATCGTTATCAACTATGATAATGTGGGGTCATGGCCAGGCATGTACTGCTTTTAAACTCTATCTGTGGCACCTGTATTTCAATAATCCTGCAGTATTCTCTGCTGCCCCTCCCCCGGTCAAAATTATCAGTCAAGTGTGAGAAGACCTCAGCAGCATAGCAGCCCAAAGAGGAGATTCGGGTCCACATTTTAGTAGGTGGGGAGTGCCTGAGCTCTGGAAACGGGAGTGAGGCTGTGGGGCTGCTGAGCTGTGGCAAATGACCGACAGGCGGAGAGTCAGTGTTCAGGCCTTTCCCCCTCTGACAACTGAAGGCCCTGGACATGTTACAATCGGTTCTTAGAGGCCCCTGGGGCAAAGGAACGCTTGCATCAAGGACGAGGCATGATATGGGACTCATGAGTTACAGGAAGGTGCACAGGTGGCGTTGAATGATGGAGGACCATAGTGAAGCGGGCATTTGGGACACTGTGCCCCACAGTGAGATTGGAATCCTAACAAGGGTTCAAGTTGACACAATACATGCATCCAATTTTTAAAGGCCTAAAAAACATTCTAATGTGAGAAATATGAAAAAATATGAGAGAAAACATTTTTGATTGAAGAAACAGAAGAGAAAGAAGAAAAGAGAAAAAGAGAAAAACCCATGTGTGAATATATACAATTCATAGATAAAGTTTTTATTAACAAGTGACTGAGGAAAAAGGTTTACAAAAATCAGAAGTTCAGGACAAAACTGAAACACCACAAAGCAAACTAAGCGCCCTCTTCAATTTTCGGCCACAAATTGAAGAGGACACATTGTTTGCTTTGTGTTGTTTCAGTTTTGTCCTGAACTTCTGATTTCTGTAAACCTTTTTCCTCAGCCACTTGTTTGTCTACACCTTGCACTGTTTATAGGTCTTGTTTTGTGTATTATGTTGAGCGCCTTTTGTCGTATATGTTTACAGATTGAACTATTTATGATTGTTAATACACACTTTTTCTATTAATTGTATATATTCACACAAGGGTTGTTTTCCTCTTTTCTTCTTTCTCTTCTGTTTCTTCAATGATTTTTTTTTTCTCTCATATCTTTTCATATTTATCACATTAGAATGTTTTTTTAGGCCTTTAAAAATTGGATGCATGTATTGTGTCAACTTGAACCCTTGTTAGGATTCCAGTATTGTTTGCCCCTGTTTCAGGTTTTCAGGGCTGCCCCTGCTGTTGACAATTACCACAGTAAGACTGGAACATCTTTTGGCACTCTCCTGTGGGCGGAGGCACCACATATGGATCCATGCCCCACCTGATAGGGTGAGACCCGGGGCACTGATGAGATCACGTTGGACCTTGGGACACAGTGTGAGTTGGAGGGGCCACGGTGTCCACTGAAGTGTGCTGGCGGGGCTCCAGAGATGCATTACTGGGTGTCTTCCAGCTCATAACACAAACAGAGCACAGTCCTGCCAGAACCCCTATCTTCACCTGATACTGCCAGGCTGTAATCTTTCTTGCACCCATTGGAAACCAGAATTGGTGCCCGCGGTTGGGATGCCCTCTGTGAATTTGAGGTCCTAGGGACTACTTCCTCCCCTGCCCCCCTTTTGTTCTCTCTCCCTTCCTCACTGATATAACGGATCCCGCTGATTTTTGCAGAACCTGTATCCTTGCTTTAAAAACAAACTTAACCCCACCGCATCAATTGTGAAACTAAAGTTGCACAGATTTGCTGTACACAGAGAGAGTAACTATGACAGGACTTCCTGTTATAAGCACCTCTGGATAATTCTACGCACTACCTGCCTCCAAGCAGACATCCTAGCTCCTACCCCACTGCTGCACTTCTAGGGTCTGGCAACACACAACACACTTGGACTTCGTTCATACAGTTCTAGGTTGCCCTTCTCTCCCTCCATCAAACCCGCGGTCTAACGCAGCTTTGAGAGACACTATGGGCCAGATGTAGGAAGCCAAATAGCGACCGCAAATGCCGAAATTCGCAGAATTTCGGCCTTTGCGATCGCAATTTGGCTTTGAGCAATGTAGGTAAGATTAAACCTACTTGCAAAATAAGGAATCGCAAAAATTGCGATTCCTGTTTTTGCGATTGCATTTAAGGAATCGCAAATTGCGATTCCTTAAATGCAATGTAAGTAGCACAAAAGAAAGTGCACTTTGGCCTTAAGGAATCGCTAATTACCACCAACTTCAAGTTGGTGGCAATTAGCGATTTCCTTTCAAAAAGCACTTTTTTGCTTTTTTAAAAGTGCCATGTGGCACACATCCATGGCCTTAGGGCATGTATGTGCGCCACATGTGCACACATGCACATTTCAGGGGTGCAACAGGGTGTCCTTTTGGAACCCTTGCACCCTTGAAATTGCGCCCTAAATTTGAGAGTGCCTCTTGGTTACTCTCAAATTGCGGGCGCGAATCCTATTAATTCCTATGGGCCTTTTGGCCCATAGGAATGAATGGGATGGTATTCCTTGATTGCGAATCTCAATTTGCGATTTGCAATTAAGAAATATTAAGGAATCACAAATATTTTTGCGATTCCTACCTACATTCAATTCAGTGAGTCCTTAATAGCGATTCGGTAAAAATCGCTATTAAAGACTCGCTAAATTGAATTTACCTACATCTGGCCCTATATGCTCTAGGACAACCCCTGATGCTATCTGGTGATGGAGAGGCAATGTGGAGCGAGGCCCCAGGAACACAGCGAACATGTTGGCAAACTGGGATATCCAACACAGTTTAACCTTGAGAACATAGAAGCCACTCTCTGCAAACACAGTGGCAAATTTGAGGCCATCCTGCAGGCCGTAATTGACATTGAAACCACCCTGGAGTCCAACATAGTGGCCATGGTGATTGACCTGGGCCTACTTCAAGCAGGTCACGAGAATCTAAAAGACACGTTCGAGACAATGAATAAGCGCAGGCTATGATGCAACCTTCCATGATTAAACTGCAAACTCAGCTATGTAACCCTCAAAAGCTAGTCCACATCCTGAAAGTCAGGGCCTATGATGCTGAAGGCCGATCCCACAGAATGTATTGTGGGCCTTCCAGCGAACATGAGGGACAGTAATATGGAACTCTGTCTTGAGCAATGGCTAGTGGGCATAGTACTTGTGGGTAAACCCTCCACTCTTCTGTCAGTGGAAAGGGCCCACAAACTTCGGGATACGCACTCCCACTGGAGAAGCACTGGCTCGGTAACGCCCACCTCCTTAACTATAGGGATCCTGATCACATCCTACAAACCACCAGGAACAAAGGACCATGGACAGTAGAGAACAGTACAGGGCATATTTACCCTACCTACACTGCAGAGGTACAAAAACAAAGAGCCTCATTCCTCAAGGTTAAATGTCACTTATGTCAATTGAACCTTCCCTACTCCCTACTATACCTGGCAAAACTATGGGTCATCCAGGGTGATGCAACATATTTCTTCACAAGTGTGGCCAAGGCCAGTGCATGGCTGGAAACAAAATGGATAGTGGACTAGTCTAAACAGAATCATGGAACCTCACATTGGAAAGAGGAAGGTTGATGTTTCTCATCAGCAAGCAGCCAAAGAAAAAACCCTAGAAGTGGCGGAATTATGATAACGGGCCGGCGCTGGCTTAGAATAGAAGTTTAGTGACACTGATTCACGAGAGGAGGCAGAGGATGACGACGTAACGGCTCTGGAACAAGAACTCCATCTGGAACCTGCTGTCACTCCCATGACAGCAACCAACGTTCACTGAAACTTCATGCCTATATCTTTTTTCCCTTCAATTACACACAATATTACAGGGGAAATGGCTATTTTTTTTTTACCAGTAACTGGGAGGTGAAGGAAGTAGAGAGGAGCACAGATGGGGGTCGGTGAACTGGTGCTGCTTACACGTGAGCCCTCATTCACAGACTACTGTCTCCACATTTCTCCATACTCACTAATTTGGACATTGCATGTTCTTCACTACTGGTGATGGTTCATTGGTGAGGTATTTCTATAAACCTTGACCTGGAAAGGGGAGTTGGGTATTACACTGTTGCTAACACAATTGTAAAACTTGTAAGGCTACAATATGGGAACTGCTGATGAACACTGTATGTTGAGGCCTCTTACGACCCTAATATCACTTGATCCACACACCATACCAGATGACAAGATGCACTGGACCCACAACCCGTAAGTTTAATATCCTGACCTGTAATATTAAGGGAATGGCCATCCCAGTGAAACGCTCTTGTATACATGCCAATTTGAAATGTAGGAATATTAATTTCTCATGTTTACAGGAAACACACCTAATGACCCCTGAACTTAATAAGCTGCGAAAGAAATTGAGGTGAATTATAATTGTGACAGAGTACACCAGCTATGCCTGGGGTGTCGCTATCTGTATCCACCCCGAGAGTCCCTTTTGTGGTCAAAGGGAGTAGGTAGACCATGATGGCAGATATGTGGTGTTTGAGTTTGGACTGGATGGGGAAGCATTATCTTTAGTCTCTGTGTATGCTCCAAATGTTCATGTGACCGATTTCCTGGCCACACTTGCTCAATCTCTGCTGTCCACTGTTGACAATCCATCTATTTGGGAGGCAATTTCAACTACGCTCCCAACATATATCTGGGCAGATCAACCCCACTGTTAGTTAGTTGCCTCCTGCCATTTATCACAATGGGCAAGAGACTTCCTAGTGATGGATGTATGGTGAGACTTGCACCCAGGGGTCCATCACCTCCACACTCGCATAGACCTATTTAATTGTAATCCAGAAGCTGCTATGATGGTGGGCCATGCTGAATATTTAGGGCGAACACTGTTGGATCATAATCTCCTGAGACTAACACTATGGTGTTGCAGAACAACTTCATTTTTACCCGCATGGCGTCTTTCCCTGATACACTACATTAACCCCTGATCAAACAGGAGATAGTGGCCCACATAGGTCACTACTTTATTGACAGTGATGGGATGGCAACCACAGGGTTTCTGGAATGGGACGCTTTCAAAGAGGTGATGAGAGTTCATTTCCTACATACCAATTACGTGGTAAAAAAGACTGTACTTCAAGAACGGAGGCGAATCTGCACATTGGAAATCAACTATGTCACACAGGAACAGCCCACATGTGAACTAGTATAGGTCAGATGAGAATACTGGACACTTTTGGAGTGCTGGGGCAACCAGAATTGCAAAGAATATGCTGTCAGACAGCATGCTGAGGGGGGACAAAGCAGGCCAGATATTGGCATGATTCCTTAAGGCACAGACTTCTAGGACTGTGGTTGGGGTAATGCTTGATGATACTGGAGAGAGAGTTAACACCCAGAGGAGTATCAGTACAGTGTTTAGGAGCTACTATGAAGTGTTATACGACTCCCCACAGGGCATAAAAGAGATTGAGATGACCCAGTATTTTCAATACCGCTCCTAAATGTGAACGACATACAGCGATTGGAAATTAGTGAACCCTTGCAATTATCTGAAATCCAACTGGCCATCACACAAATGGCCAGAGCAGGGTAGCGGGACCAGATGGCTTCACGGTAGAATTCTATGCTGTGTATAGTCCAAGGCTGGCCATAGGATTGTTGAGGGTATATGAGGAATCTAAGCAACTAAAGTGTTTACCCATCTCTGCAAGAAGCCCTAATCACAGTGCTCTCTAAACCAGGCAGGCACCCCCCCCCCAGTGGGTTCTTATAGGCTCCTTTCACTTTTGAATCTAAACTGCAAAATATTGGGGAAAGTCCTGGCTAATCCTCTGCTCCCTGTGGCACAAAGCCTAGCGCCCATCATTCAAAACGTTTTCATTCCTGGAAGAAACAATTTTATGACTTACTGCAGGCTGTTCTGAATAATGGACTGGTCAAAGTGACAATCTGCAGATCACTGGGTGATCTCCATCAAAATAGAGAACGCTTTTGACTCATTGAGTTGGACCTTCCTGATGGCAATGCTGCACCGATTTGGCCTAGGTAAAGAATTACTGCACTGTATACAATTATTGGTTATTGCCCCAAGGGCCTGTGCTTGCACCGGACAGGAGATATTGGATTCCATGATCAGAGGCACTAGACAGAGTTGCTCATTGTCCCTCGTCTTTCTGTGCTGGCCATTGAACCGCTCACTGTGTACTTCAATTACAAGGCCCTGAATGGGTCATTGTCATCAATGATGAACATCATATAAATTCATTATACGCGGATGGTGCATTGATATACCTGAGAGACGTTCAACATGCACAACCCTCTGTGATAATACTGTTGGGCGACTATGTGACCATATCACAACTGAGAGTCAATTGGGATAAATCCTGCCTGTTACTACTGACTAAACACATGGTGGAGCAACACCTGAACCTTCCAAATACATATCTACGTCTTGCACTTGACACTATGAAATATCTAGGAATTCAGATATAGCATAAGGAACATGACCTGGTGGACAGCAACCTTGGAAAATCAATCATAACTATTAGGAATTCAATTCCCTTCTGGAATGCACTCCCGCTATCCACAATTGGCAGGATAGCTATTTCTAAGATGCTGATCCTGCCGAAGATGTAATATTTTTTTCCTAGCATTACATGTTAAACTGAAGAAACATTTCTTTTGGAGAGTTGCAGTCTCTCTTGATCACAGTGATTTAGGGCAACGGTAGGCACCGAGTGATGATCTCCCAGCTGTATGCTCCATTAGCAGAGGGTTGATTAGAGGCACCTAATTATGAACTATATTACGCAGCAACCCAGCTCAATGGCCAACCAGCTCAAGACCCTGAGACCAGAGATGTCTCATAACAAATGTGGGACATCTGTACACAAATAGCTGATGGCTAGGGGTGAAACATGTGCATTCGATAGCCTTATATTGAGGGTCACACAATAGTGCTGGCAGTGACACATAAATGGGATATAATACAATCCTCCCTATGCTCCGGCCCTGCCACTATGATCATTGTCAAGGTGTGCAGCCCTGCCCAGGATGCACGATACCCGCCCATGGACCGACGCTAACATACAAACTTGGGAAGATATGTACAAGTATTGAATGTTATGATTCCTCGATAACATATGAGAGACATTTGGGAAGAGGCGGCTCCTCCGCTAAAGCGGACGAGTATGGCCCCACTGCTTTAACTGCAAGCTGAATATAAAAAAAATGATAATAACCTTCAGTTATCTTTTTTTTATGTATTAAGTTTGCAGTTGAAGCAGTGAGGTAGGGCTGGGCTCCCCGCATTACAGGGGGTAAAGTGTAGGTAGCATCTTAAGTGCCCATCATGGTTTGGTTGGGCGTTTCGGGCCGACCAAAATCTCATGTGCACTTTGCATGTTCTCCACCCAGGCTGCATTACAGCCTGAGTGGAGTACATGTACAGCCTGCCAGCCCCTGCGGGAGCGCCGAACCACGGCGCTCAGACCAGTCACAAAGCTGCTGCAAAGCAGCGTTGTGATTGGTCAGGGGATTCTGGGAAGCTGTGTGCTTCGCTTCCTGGTTCCTGCTGTAGAGAGGATGGAGGAGAGACAGCGGCCGGCAGTAGTAAGGTAAAAGATTTAAAACAAAAAATTATTTCCCCCAACCCTTCGTCCACCCGCCTCACCACCCCTATTGGGTAGCAACTGCTACTGCATTTGGGCTGGGGCCTGGTCAATTCCTACTCTATGCAGCGATGGTCTAGTTAGCACACAAGCAGTGGCATAGTGGTGATGCAGAAACTGCCATGTCACAACCCCTGCAGATGGCACTGACAAATTGCACCTACACAAAATTGGCCATGTTCCTCTCCATTTGGCACTGCAGCAAACATTGGGCCTGAACTCAAAGCAGTTGAGTGCTTTGCATGAATGGTGATTGGGCGAGGAGCTTAGCAACACCATGTGGCTGCACTGCCTCAGATCATTCAAGTTGGTATCGAGAAACTCTGGGTTTCGCTAAACGCAATTCAACTATATACATCATGCCTCTCTGACCCCAAAATTAATAGGTCAAAAGTACCCTGGGGCTGCTATGAACTGCACCAGATGTACCGAGACATCATATGGCACTGTGTGGTGATATCAATCTTTTGGGATGTCATTATACAGAAAGTGATGGAGGTGACAGGATGGTTGAACAGCGCACACCGCTTCCAAGTCTGCGTACTTGTTATAAGTTGTTAGTGCATTTAAACGTGTGTCGACAGCACACGTAGCGGTGCAGCACCACTTGATTAATTTGTATATATTCTTATTTGAAAAGCAGTAGGCAAAGTACACAGGAGTGCACCCCTTAGCAAAACACCCCATCATATGCCTTCTCAGTAACATCACCCGGACTAAAAAAATCAAAGCATGGGTGAGCCTTCATATATGTAACTTTCATTCTAGCAAAAAGATGTATCGCCATGACCTGGGAAGCAGCAATGGTGTCTTCAATTCAAGACAGGTGGTGATATACCTTGAAATGAGCATCCAGAGAGGTGATGCTGCTATCAGGCCCTACCAACAGGGGTGGATGGGGGGAAAGATTCACATCATGGAACATTTATCTTAAGAAAATGGATGCAAAATCTGATGTGCTCCCACCCTGAGGCTGTAGTCCCATGACTGTTGCTGCCTGAGGGGTATGTCTCCTCCTCCAACCCGCTTAAAATGGTAGGGTGCCACTATCAAGAGCTCTGGGACTGTTACATTACAAACCTGTTTAAAGAGCAACTGGGGAGTGACTCAATGGCAACATTACCTGATGACTCACATGGGCAGGGAAATAAAATGCAACACAACAAGATAAATAGCATTTGGGACATTTAGTTTTGTTATAGTTAATTTGATGTTTTTGTTCTCATTGAATTCTTTTCTGGTATCCAACGGACATTACCTAGGACCCACCTGTGTAAAATGCTTCATATGTGCACCCAATAACCATATCGCTATGTTGTCAATGGGGCTAAATGAACCATGTACGTTGCGGAAAATCTTGCAATGTGAGATCACAAATAAGTGTGACAAATCCCTACCGGCAAAATCATTGTTATGTGATGGTTATACAGTGTTGTGTCAAGCAACAGTTACCTGAACACGTTGACCAAAATTTGGAATGCCAATAAAAACATTTGAAAAACAAAACTATGATAATGTGGATTATGGTGCAGTGGTGAAAGAGTAATTTGTAGTCAGTCATTGAGGAACTAGATATAATGGATTGTAATATTTGAGTTGAGGTTCAGATAGGGATACACCTGTGATGGTCTTGTAATTTGGTTTTCTGGGGTAAGTAATGGAATCTGATTGATACCAGGTTTTGATGGGGTGTGTTTGGGAAATGCAGGTATCAGCTTCTCATGGTTTTTAGGTCATGAATATGGTAGGATTGGGATGGTTTTCTTTTTGTGTTAGGTTCATAATCAATGTCCACTTCCTCCTCTTCACTTAATGTGTCCATTTCTTCCACATTTTGCATGGGTTCATGGTACCTTAATGCCAGATAGTGTGCACACAGTAACTGACAACTATATAGTATATCATATCTCAATTATGCAGTAGGCCAAGCCAGGCCAGGCTCTGGAAGCACAACCTGCTTTTCAGCATGGTAAATGCTCTGACCATTGTGTTGCGGGTACAGATCTGTGCCTTGTTGTATCTTGGCTCCTTGGGATTCAAATGTTCTTTATAGGGTGGGAGAGGGAACAGCAACCACATCAGCAGGTGATGTGTCGGTTTCTTACTGTGCAGGGAGGTGATGCGTTGGTTTCTTACTGCGGTCCCAGCATTGATGTAGACTTGGCGCCATGGTGTGATGCAAGAGGATCGGGGGTGCATCGGTTGTCGATGCAGCAGCGGCAACGGCGCTTCGTTGGTTTCTCCTGCTGCGGTCCCACAATCCATTGGTTCTTGCAGGCGCACAGAAGAGCCTGCGTCAGAATCAGTGCAGTGATCTTGGACTTTGTACATCCGTGCACTCGATGCAGCATGTGGCGATTTCTCAGACAGAAACATCCACTGAAGGCCAACACCAGACAGCACACAGCAAAGGGTGTAGTACATCTCCATCAGTTTCTCGAGCTCGTCTTCTTGGCAAAGGTTCCTCTTGAATTCCAGAAGTAATCTAAAAGTCTGGGGTCTGGGCCCCACTTTTTATAGCACAAATTCCTTTGTTCTCTGGTGGTAGATAAGCTCTTTGCCCAGCCAAAACCAGTTCTGTCCTGTTGGTGAAGCTTTCCGGCAGGAGGTGGAGACAGCATTGTGTAAGGTAGACTAGGCCTATTCAGGTGCAAGAAAATCTCCTCCCCCTACACTAAATGCAACCCAGGTCTATTCAGCCCACCCCTGACTCATTCAGGAAAGTCAGGACACACCTCAACCCTCCCAGTGGCTGTCTGAGAGGATGCACATACCCAGCCCCTGTCACTCCAAAGCCAGACAGTCAATAAACAAACCTATCAGAGGTACACTGGATGGCTAATCAAGAAAATACCAACTTTCTAAAAGTGGTATTTTCAAACCCAGAATATAAAAATCATCCTTACTAAAAGATGCATCTTTATATCCTGAGTTCAGGCATACTAAACTCCATCTTTCTACCTTGTGCCAATGGGAAGTTATATTTATAAGATGTTATAAATAAACTCCCATTCTATCCTATGGGACGGATAGCCTTTCAAAAGTGAAAAACGAAATACACTGTATTTCACTATCAGGACATGTCACACACCTTAGTACATGTCCTACCTTTCACATACACTGCACCCTGGCCATTGGACTACCTTGGGCCTACCTGAGGGGTGACTCACATGTAAGAAATGGGAAGATTAGGGTCTGGCAAGTGGGTGCACTTGCCAAGTCAACATGGCAGTAGAGACTGCGTCCAGACACTTCAGTGGCAGATCTGAGAACCTTTTGCAAGGCAGCTTGTGTGGGTGGCACAATCAGTGCTGCAGGCTCACTTGCAGCATATGACTTACAGGCCCTGGGTACACACAGTGTCCTGTACTAGGGACTTAGTAGTAAGTCAAACAAGCCAATCATGGAAACATCAATCCCTCATAACAATTTACAGAGAGAGCATATGCATTTTAACACTGATCAGCAGTGGTAAAGTTCCCACAGTCATAAAACCAACACAAACAGGATCAAAAACAGGAAGCCCAAAGCAGAAAGTCTGGGGATAAACCCGCTGGAAAAGCCAGGTCTTAACAGCTGTAGAGAAAAAAAACTATGTGACTAACCCTCTGACTTTAGTGATTTACCCCCTATGTGAGTTTTAATTGTTTTGACCAAATGTTTTTATTCTTATTTTAAAAACTGTTTATGTTTTTGTACAGCATAAATACTTTACACCTTGCCTCTAAATTAAGCCTGCCTGTTCTGTGCCATAGCTATCAGAGGGTTGGGCACAAGTTAATGTAATGATTTAAGAGATTCCCCCCGCCAAAGATTATGACTATTGGTTTTGTTGGGTCATCACCTCCTCAACTATTACCAGGGCCCTGACTGGGAACCCAAAGCATCCCAGGCAATTTTGTCGGACCGGCCCCCACACCAAAGGAGGCAGAGGTGCAAGCGTGAAGCACTGCTGCTTAACAAAGACGGCTGCCAGCACTGTTGCTTTTGTTACTGTGGACCGATATTGCAACATCACTGAAAAAAAGGCCTACAGAAATAAAAACAGTCCCCACATCTCCAAAACCGGCCCCCACCCTTCCAGCCTCCTGGGCAAACGCACGATGGCTGCTATGCCAGTCCAGCCCTGACAGATACCCCAATTTCTTACAAAACATACATCATGAATAAAGAAGACGGGAAGCATGAAATAGCAGCAGAAAACACACTGCATACAGTCTAATATAATAATGTTCAGGGTCTGATTAACAACCAGAGAAACATGGTTGTTAAAGAAATGGATGCATCCATCTACATGAGCATACCTAAAGTGTGGCATACACCCCAGAGGGGTCTCTTAGTGCTAAAGAAGATGAGGTGTGTGTAGGGAAAATGGGCTTTCACAGAGAACTGTATTACAGTTCAGCGGGAAGAAAGAAAGACCGTGTAGCTCGGACCTCAAAACGAAATCAGATATTTAGGAGCCTTTGTAAACCTTGTAGTGTCCTATGACACAGAAGTTTCCCCGAGACCATGTTAGAGTTTTAAGCTATTCTCCGCTAAAACAAGTTTATTAAATATTACTGCTTAAAAATATAATCTAACCCCTGTAGGTGGGTCTCTAATGGGTACTTTTATTGTGCTGCTGTCTGTTAATCATAACCCTTTACAAAAGAAAAAAACATCTGAGGTAATAGCTCTCTTCAAATAACTATTATTTATCACAAGCAATAACAATCTAACAACCACTTGTGGGTCTCTTTTACATTTTCAGTAGTCTACTTTCAGTATGCTTTTTATGTGAACTTATATTCTTTTTATATATGGAATGTATTCATAGAAACATATTTTTCATCCATTGTATGTAAATGTAATCTGGACACTGAGGCATTAAAAGGCTGGTGCTGAAAACTGTTGAAATTATTTGAAGTTTAGGTGAGGAGGCTAGCACCCCTTTCTTGAGGAAGAGAGAACAGCTTATCGTGAATGGCTCTCATTATATTTCTTTCCACCATTTCCTTCCAATGTTCTAGGCATGCAGGAGGCCTCCATGAAGCTTACAGAATCACTGCATGAAGTATACGAACCAGAATGGTATGGTCGGGATGATGTTAAAATAGTTGGAGAGGTAAGACCTGAGCATGAAAATGTATATATATAAACATTCTAAGAAATGTATTTCAAGTTCTCTTTGCAACACCGTTTACCTTTATCTCCCTTTCTAATGGAAATCTATGGGACTGCATAAAATGGCATCTACCATTTGCATTATAGCAGGAACTTTGGTCTGGTCTTCTGAAATGGAGATAGATGTCTAAGGATCTTAAACTTTTCAGAAATTAATATTATGTGATACACTGTTAGACCTGTCTGCTTCTGAGAGTCCCCTCACACCATGATTTATTTTGTTCCCCCGTGCCTCCTAAAATTTGTCGCTTTTTATTTGTCTACCAGGACCTTTTTGTGTGTTGTCCCATGGGGCTAGATGCTCCTTGACGCTCAGTTGCTCACCAAGTTCCTGGCACCTATGTACAAGGCGCCTGACGGAACCGGTGGCATTACACACTGAGGTTGTCAACCCTAAAATGGTGGACACCATTGTCCCCTATGAGAGTGACTCCCATTGGAGTCCTTCTGACCTCTGACCCTTTGGAGGTTTTGGCGCACTTTGTGTAACCTGCAAACCTGACAGGAATCCCCTCAGAAGTTACAAGTACACAAAATGGCTGCCTTAGGAAGCCCAGTATGGTGGCTCCTAATGACCAAAAAGACACCTTGGAAGGGCCATGTCATTGACACAGCCAGGGAAGGATCTAGAACCTTCTGGCTCGTGCTGGCACCCCAGGGCACTGGCTATAAAAGGCCCAGTCCCTGGCGGCCATGATGAGAAAAAGTGGAGAAGAGAAGAAACATAGAAGAGGACTTGACACCAGATTGACACCTGCCCTGTTCCTCCCCCCCCCCCCGAGGCAGCTGATAGCGCAGGCAGAAGTACAGCCGAGGTTGTTGGCGTGGACCCTGACTGGCGTTCCAGTCAGAAGCGCGAGCAGTGACCTCTCGCCTTCAGCGCCTGGCCAGCGAGTGCCCAATTGCCCCTCAGAGACTTTGGCCATAGTTAGAGCCTCCCCGCCTCCCCCAGTGGTGAGATCGCGACTGCGACCCTTGACAGGGCCCCTTCAACTTAAGTGCCTCCTGGCGGGCGTTCGGACGTCTCCGAACCCACCGCCGTCGAAGCGCTGATCGTGGACAGAAGGTGAGGTGCTGCGCTGGGGCGGGGAAAGGCTGGCCTTTATTTGGGCGAGAGTACCGTCTCTGCCCTGCCCGAGTGACTTGGGGACTGTTGTTGTGGGCGGGAGCCCCCCCGTGAGTGAGATCGGAGGGAGGATCGCGGAGCCCCTGGAACCCCCCTTCGCCCTTGGGAGAAGGGCCATACTGACTGGAGCGCTTACTGGCGCAGCTAAAGTGAGGTGGGACCGTCTCTTCCCCTGAAGTTGCCGCATTGTTCCGGGACTGAGGTGCGGCTCCAATTTTGAACTGTGCGCGCAAGTAGTTTGACCCCTCCGGCAGCCCGTTCGACGGTCTGAGGACTCGTGAACTGAAGCCGCCTTCGGAGACCCCGCCTGTGTTGACAGAAGTGCACAGACTCCTCCGGCCGCAGTAGTATTAAACCGGCTGGCCGCGGAGTGTAATTGCCATAGTCATTGTATGTCTTTATCTTCCAGATACACGCGCAATATGCTTTAAGTGCAACTAAAGGATTATCACGAGTATTTTGTGCCCAGAGGGCCCGAACCCGTGAACACTTCAAAAACTGTAAGAGCGCGCATTCCGCATTAAATGGCAATCTAAATGTGTTTACCCTGAAAGTGATTAATTGGTGGCAGCGATACCAGTATGACCCTGAGATATTTATGTGAAACGATCGGTATCTAACTTGCTATGCAACTGTGATGTTTTGCTGATATTTATTCCAGTCATTGCTGATATTTATTCCAAATGTATTGAATCCTGATATTTATCCAGTATATTTATTTATTAGAGTCCAACCATTTATTCCTACGCAACCAGTACACAGCTAATCAAACCCATGTAAGAAAGGTGAATGTGATTAACTAATTGAACTTCTTCCAACCCAGAGAACTTTTACATAAACGAAACGTATTTTTCTATAACAGTGGTGTGGTGTCCTTCTTTTTATGTGGTGTGCAGGGAGTTATTATTTGGTCATAGCCGGCTTAACACAACAGCCTTCTACCGCCTTGTCACTCGAGCCAAGCTACCCCCCTTTGTGCTGGGCTTGCCCATCGCAGGTCCAACATAAAATTGGTGGCAGCGGTTGGGATTACGAGCCGTGCTGTTGTGAACCTCATAATAATTCAGTGTGCATCACAGGTACACACCCGGAGTATTCTCCCAGCGGCCTTCTAATTCTGTGATTTTGTTTTTTTAAATTCTTTCCTGGAGGTGGGTGGAGGTGATCCTCAGAGAAAGTTCCTATCTTCATAACCTACTTCGGGGTGGTGGTCCACACTTTCAACTGACAAAAATGGAATTCAAAATGTCAGAGCTGGAGACCTATACTGTGGCACAGCTCAGGGAGTTCTGACAGGAAAGGGGAGTGTTCGTTAGGCGAGGAGCCAAGAGAGAGGAGCTCCGTACTAGTCTGCGAGCCTGGGTGGAAGCACACACGGAGGGAACGGTAGAGGAGGAGGAATCAGACAGGGAAACTGTCAGGGAGATGATTACAGAATGTCCCCTGGGGGTGGGTGCGATGTCTATCAGCCCCAAGGTAGCCTCACGGGAGGGCAGTAGTGTGTCATCAAGAGGGTTATCAGAAACCGAGTTAGCCGACAGGAGAGAGGAAAGACAGTTAAGGTGGGAGTTGGCCAAGCTGGAGATGGAAGGGAGGAGGATGGAACATGAGTTCAAGTTACGAGAACTCGACCTCAAGACCATTAACAATACTCCGGGGGGTGTCGAGTCCAAGGAAATTGCCAGGGAGCCCAGGCCCCATTTACCAAAGGACGTAGTCGCCAGTTATTCCGCTGGGGACGACATAGCCAAGTGGCTGGCAGCCTATGAGGTCTCCTTAAGAGCCCATGGGATCCATGAGAAGCACTGGGGTGGTGGATTATACCGGTACATGCCTCCGACAGGAAGGGATGCCCTATTGGCCCTAGACCGGGAGGAACAGGTAGACTACCCCGCCATGAAGGTGGCGCTCATTAGGAAGTTTGGGTTGACCCCGGAGAAATACCGGCAAAGGTTTAGGGGTAGCCACAAGCTGAGCTCACAAAATTGGGTTGACTTCCTGGATTTTGCCAAGAAAGCCCTGGAAGGGTGGGTCCAAGGTAGTGAGGTGGAGGACTATCAAGGGTTGTATGACTTAATCCTCAAGGAGCATCTACTCGAGAAATGCCTTCCCGAGCTGAGGCAACACCTGGTAGACAGCAAACTTACTTGCCCCCGTAAGCTTGCTGAGGAGGCGGACATTTGGGCAAGTACCCGAGTGTCCACGAAGGGGACTGGAGGAGATTCTCAGAAGTCCGGATAGGGCGCTCCCCTAAGGAAAGAGGGGGGAGATAACAAGAAACAGGAGTTCTACAAAGGCCCCCAAAATAACTTTAAGGGGAAAAACACCTTTTCCAACTCTAAGGCTAACCCGCAGAAGAACCCTAACCCTGGCCAGAGTCAGCAGCCAAGGGTTGTCCATTGCTTTGAGTGCGGTGGTATTGGACATTACAAAAGAGACCCGAAATGCCCAAAGAGACCACCCCCTCCCGCTGGAGGAAAGGCCCCGGGAGTCGCTAGTGTAGCGCTCGGGGAGGAGATGCCCTTAAGTGAGGGAAGGGAGTGGGCGGGAGTCACCTTAGTGTCCCTGGGTGATCGGGAGATGGTTCCAAAGATCCAGGTGCCCTCGAATACTACCAAGTATGGGCAGTGGGCCACCATCAATGGCCATAGAGGGGAAGCTCTGAGAGATACAGGAGCCAGTATGACTATGGTAAGGAGTCATCTGGTGTCCTCGGAGCAGATGGTTCCGGGCGTACTTCATCCAGCCGCACTGGCTGACGGCAGAATGGGCCCCGCCGTGCCAGTCGATTGTTTGCTGGGCAATGATATGGAGCACAATGCTTGGAAGGAGGTGGAATACCGGACTCATTCGGAGATGCTGGGTACACCTGATTGGGCCTGTGTGAGTACCAGGTCGGCGACTGCTCGGGAGGAGAAGTCGCAGGGGTCGGAGTCTGGAACAATGGCCCACCCCGTAGCTGCTGATGAGGGAGCATGCCGAGGACAGGAGGAGCCTGCCTCGACGTCCGTGCCCCGTGAGACGGATAGGCCACCTACGGAGGTGGACCCGGAGTCCACGGAGAAGGACATGGTTCCGTTGGAGAACTTACCTATCCCCGCTGATTGGCGAGTGGAGGGAGGTCCGTCCAGGGAGGAACTGAGCAGGGGACAAAGGGAATGTCCCACCCTCAAGGGTCTGAGGCAACAGGCTGAAGCCCAAGCAGCGAGTAACGAGTCTGGGAACTATTGTATTTACTGGGAGGGGTGGTCTATCTCCCTACAGGGAATGGACTTTCGGGTGGAACATCGGCCCGGAGCTGACCACGCCAATGCAGACGGTCTCTCCAGGTATTTCCGCCTTAGTATTGAGGACTCCCAAGGGGTTGGGTAGCTCTCCCCACTTTCAGCTGGGGGGGACGCGTGTTAGACCTGTCTGCTTCTGAGAGTCCCCTCACACCATGATTTATTTTGTTCCCCCGTGCCTCCTAAAATTTGTCGCTTTTTATTTGTCTACCAGGACCTTTTTGTGTGTTGTCCCATGGGGCTAGATGCTCCTTGACGCTCAGTTGCTCACCAAGTTCCTGACACCTATGTACAAGGCGCCTGACGGAACCGGTGGCATTACACACTGAGGTTGTCAACCCTAAAATGGTGGACACCATTGTCCCCTATGAGAGTGACTCCCATTGGAGTCCTTCTGACCTCTGACCCTTTGGAGGTTTTGGCGCACTTTGTGTAACCTGCAAACCTGACAGGAATCCCCTCAGAAGTTACAAGTACACAAAATGGCTGCCTTAGGAAGCCCAGTATGGTGGCTCCTAATGACTAAAAAGACACCTTGGAAGGGCCATGTCATTGACACAGCCAGGGAAGGTTCTAGAACCTTCTGGCTCGTGCTGGCACCCCAGGGCACTGGCTATAAAAGGCCCAGTCCCTGGCGGCCATGATGAGAAAAAGTGGAGAAGAGAAGAAACATAGAAGAGGACTTGACACCAGATTGACACCTGCCCTGTTCCCCCCCCCCCTGAGGCAGCTGATAGCGCAGGCAGAAGTACAGCCGAGGTTGTTGGCGTGGACCCTGACTGGCGTTCCAGTCAGAAGCGCGAGCAGTGACCTCTCGCCTTCAGCGCCTGGCCAGCGAGTGCCCAATTGCCCCTCAGAGACTTTGGCCATAGTTAGAGCCTCCCCGCCTCCCCCAGTGGTGAGATCGCGACTGCGACCCTTGACAGGGCCTCTTCAACTTAAGTGCCTCGTGGCGGGCGTTCGGACGTCTCCGAACCCACCGCCTTCGAAGCGCTGATCGTGGACAGAAGGTGAGGTGCTGCGCTGGGGCGGGGAAAGGCTGGCCTTTATTTGGGCGAGAGTACCGTCTCTGCCCTGCCCGAGTGACTTGGGGACTGTTGTTGTGGGCGGGAGCCCCCCCGTGAGTGAGATCGGAGGGAGGATCGCGGAGCCCCTGGAACCCCCCTTCGCCCTTGGGAGAAGGGCCATACTGACTGGAGCGCTTACTGGCGCAGCTAAAGTGAGGTGGGACCGTCTCTTCCCCTGAAGTTTCCGCATTGTTCCGGGACTGAGGTGCGGCTCCAATTTTGAACTGTGCGCGCAAGTAGTTTGACCCCTCCGGCAGCCCGTTCGACGGTCTGAGGACTCGTGAACTGAAGCCGCCTTCGGAGACCCCGCCTGCATTGACAGAAGCGCACAGACTCCTTCGGCCGCAGTAGTATTAAACCGGCTGGCCGCGGAGTGTAATTGCCGTGGTCATTGTATGTCTTTATCTTCCAGATACACGCGCAATATGCTTTAAGTGCAACTAAAGGATTATCACGAGTATCTTGCG
Source organism: Triturus cristatus (assembly GCF_964204655.1). Classification (NCBI taxonomy): domain Eukaryota; kingdom Metazoa; phylum Chordata; class Amphibia; order Caudata; family Salamandridae; genus Triturus; species Triturus cristatus. The sequence goes on from NC_140588.1 coordinate 473,822,315, forward strand.
CCCAGAGAGCCCGAACCCGTGAACACTTCAAAAACTGTAAGAGCGCGCATTCCGCATTAAATGGCAATCTAAATGTGTTTACCCTGAAAGTGATTAATTGGTGGCAGCGATACCAGTATGACCCTGAGATATTTATGTGAAACGATCGGTATCTAACTTGCTATGCAACTGTGATGTTTTGCTGATATTTATTCCAGTCATTGCTGATATTTATTCCAAATGTATTGAATCCTGATATTTATCCAGTATATTTATTTATTAGAGTCCAACCATTTATTCCTACGCAACCAGTACACAGCTAATCAAACCCATGTAAGAAAGGTGAATGTGATTAACTAATTGAACTTCTTCCAACCCAGAGAACTTTTACATAAACGAAACGTATTTTTCTATAACAGTGGTGTGGTGTCCTTCTTTTTATGTGGTGTGCAGGGAGTTATTATTTGGTCATAGCCGGCTTAACACAACAGCCTTCTACCGCCTTGTCACTCGAGCCAAGCTACCCCCCTTTGTGCTGGGCTTGCCCATCGCAGGTCCAACATACACCAAGTAAGTGTCACTGCATGCTAAACCTATTGGTGCCCCCACTCAGGTGGTGCTATATTTCAAAAGTTAAAACTGAAGCATAAAAACAAAAAACAAATAATGTAAATTCGAGGTCACCATTTAGGCAGGCGCCAGATGAGAGACTGAGCGAAGGGAAGGATGAATAGATATGGCTACGCCGCTTTGATGCATATAAAATGCAGTTTAATTATTGTTGTATACTACAGCTGTTCCCGCTACCTTTCCTAAACTGTGCTACTGTCTGTCTCCTTATTCGGCCCTAGATGCCACAAAGTTGGTATGGAAGGGAACCGTATTTGGTCCTCACAACGGAGACACCTGGGTGTTGGGACTGGGTCCATCCTATCTACTTCCTCAATACGCATTTTACTCTGCAATGCCCACATAGTGCATCCACATATTCTTCTTCTTGCTCCAGTCTGCTACTGCCCCATACCATCAACCCCTAGTGTGAGATTGGACCCATGTGCATTTCCATCCACCCTATCCTTAATTGAGTGAGGAGAGCTAGTTGGCACCGCTGGCACTAGAGTTAGTTGTATACTCAAAGGTTTCGTACCTCTTCTCCCCATATCCTCTGACACCCATAGGACTCACCCCCCACCCCCTTTGTTTTTTTGTTCTTTTTTTCAGGGGCAGCAACTCCTTACCCCTCTCTCCCTTTTTGTTTTTGGCTATATCCCATTCCCATCCATTCCCTGCGGACTCTGCTGCAGCTCCCACTCAGACAGATTAAACTGAACCCTATGGTACCGGCCCTGGCCATCTTTGGTACCTCTTCTACCTTCTGCCTCTCTGCCACTGGCACACAGGGTCAAATGAAGATTTCCCCCAACTTCTCAGGTTCTGTCACATTTATGCCTCCCTCGACCTTGCAGCCCCCACCCAGAAGCATCGGGCCTTGACTAATGTTGACAGAATCCTTGGCTCTACTGAGTCTGCAGAGTAGTTTCCCCAAATTATCAGTTTCCCTAACCTCTGAGGTACATCAATAGGTAACACATTTGTGTTAGACCTGGTTTTTACGGCGGGTTTATCCCCAGATGTTTTGCTTTGTGGCCTTCTGTTACTGACCTGTTTTTGTTGGTTTTATGACTCTGGGCACTTTACCACTGCTGATCAGTGCTAAAGTGCATATGCGCCCCCTGTAAATTGTATGTATGGATTGGTGTTTCCATAATTGGCTGATTTGATTTACAGTCAGTCCCTAGTACAGTGCACTGTGGGTGCCCAGGGCCAGTAAATCAAATGCTGCTAGTGGGCCTGCAGCACTGATTGTGTGACCCACATAAGAAGCCTGTAAATGTAACTCAGGCCTGCCATTGCCGAGCCTGTGTGCAGTCTAGTGCTGCCATGTCGACTTGGCAAGTGCACCCACTTGCCAGGCCCTAACCTTCCTCTTTCTAACAGATGAGTCACCCCTAAGGTAGGCCCATGGTGCCCCTGCGGGCAGGGTGCAGTGTATGTGAAAAGGTAGGACATACCCTGGTGTGTGTGGCATGTCCTGATAGTGAAATACTGCCAATTTCGTTTTTCACTATTGCAAAGCTACCTGTTCCCATAGTATAACATGGGAAGTTTGCTTATAACCTAACTACCCTTGGGAACAAGGTAGGAAAATAAAGTTTAGTATGCCTGAACTCAGAATGTTAAAGTGCATCTTTTAGTGAAGGTGATTTTTACATTCTGTGTTTGAAAATACCACTTTTAGAAAGTAGGTATTTTCTTGCTTACCCATCCAGTGTGCCTCTGCTAGGATGTGTATTGACTGTCTGGCTTTGGAGTGACAGGGGCTGGGGATGACCAGTGGCTCCAGAGAATCTGGCTGAGTCTGTGCTAGGCTGAATAGACCTTGGCTGCATTTAGAGTAGGGGGAGGAGATTTCCTTTCACCTGAATGTGCCTGGTCTGCCTGACACAATGCTGTCTCTACCTCCTTCCAGGAAGCTGCACCAGAGAGGACAGAACTGGTTTTGAATGAGCACAGGGCTTCTCTGCCACCAGAGAACAAAGGATTTTGCTGCATAAAAAGAGGGGTCCAGACCCCAGATTTATAGATCCCTTCTGGGAAATCAAGAGGAACCTTTGCCAAGGAGAAGAGCTAGAGAAACTGGAGGAGGAGTACAGCCCGTTTGTTGTGTGCTGTCTGGGGTTGGCCTGCAGTGGCTGTTTCTGCCAAGAAAAGGAGAAGCAATTTGCTGTGTGCTGTGTCCCCTGCTTGAGAAAGATCTCCAAGGGCTTGAAGTGGAGCTTGCGCCCTGTTCACGAGGTCTCAGGAGCATCAAAGACCTCACTACGCTTCTGGGCACCATCTCTGGAATCGCTGGTTTCAGTTGCCTGGAGAAGGAAAGGGTAACCGACTCTGTCACCGAGTCTGTCGCAGGATTCCATGTCCTGAAGGCATTGTAGAGAGCACCGCCTCATTTCACAACGCATCCCTGGTCTCACCGACTCTGTCAATGATCCACTGCTTGCACCGTGTCCTGTGGGCAACGCACTCCACACCGCTTTGCTACACGCTGCACTGATGTCTCGACTCCGTCACTGCCCGACTCAAACGGCGACCGGCTCCGTCGCCTCATCATGACCTGCCAACACCGCATCGAGCACCGTCTCACCCTGCAACGCAAGCCTTGGTCTCCGTCAATGAGCCGCTGCCTGCACTGAGCCGTGAGGACACCGCACGCTGCAACGTTTCCATCTTACATCCCGACCACGAAGGGTGCCCTGGACCGGCTCGTACCATTGTGCCAGCTGCAACAACAAAAGGTACTGTCTCCAAGTCTGTCGACGCTTTAGCTAACCCGTATCGACGCAGTTTGCTGGAATTGTTAGACTGTCGTATTCAGTATCGCAGTAGCCCCGGATGGAGCTACTGGGTCGGAGGAACTGTATTTTCATGTTTTTTCTGCAATTTAAAGGTTATTTTGCACAGTAACGATCTTTAAGAGTATTGTATGTTGGAGTTTTGTCGTTTTTGGGTCTTGTTGGTTTAGAGAAAGTTTGTTTATTTTTCTAAACTGGTGTGGTGTCCATTTGTAGTGTTCACACTCATCATGCTGTATGCATGTCCAAATGCTTTACACATTGTCTCTGAGATAAGCCTGTCTGCTCGTGCCAAGCTACCAAGGGGGCGAGCAGGGGTTATTTTAGTAGTGTATCTCCCTTACCCTGACTAGGAAAAAGGGTCCTTATTGGACAAAGGTGCAAACCTCTGCCAAGTAGAGACCCCCATTTCTAACAATTAGGATGTCCAATCACCTGCTGTTGATCACTTTAAACGTTAAAGGTTTGCCTCGTCACATCAAGTGCAATAAGGAGCTATCTCATGAAAGAAACACACTTGCCCCAGGAGGATCCCTCAAAAAAGTCAGCAAGAATGGGTGGGTACTGTCATTAGTAGAAGTAGATTGGTAAAGATCAAAGGTGAAACCTCCCTTTCCTAGAGTTTTTAAAAGAAATATTGAGTGGTGACACTAATTTGTTGTCTACTCCCCTGTAAAGTTCTTAAAACTCATGCAGTTGATGGAGACCGGTGGGTCATTGTCAAAATGCACATATTATACAAGGTTTTGTTGTAGGATAGATTTATGACCCTAATGCAGAAAATACTTTTTTTGGCTTGCCTTTCCAAGCTCATAATTGATGTGGGCATGTACCACTTCATGTGGTAGGGGATTGGAACCTGACACTGGACACGAAACACCCATGGATAGGAACTTTACCTTTCTCCCATGTCCTCATGGTACCCAGTCCTGCACTGATTACTTCCTCTGAGGGCGACAGCTTTTGCACATGAAATACTGTGAATTATTGGAGGCCAGACTCTCCGAGAATGACCCTATCCAACTGGAGCTCAAAATGCAGCTTTGGCACCTTATTCAAACAAAACCATTTGCCGAAAATAAACCTGAGCAGAAAAAATAACTCAACACAATATTCACTCTCATCTCGCATATAATGAGGGCTCAGCGGGCTTTCACAGGGCATTGTGGGCAGCGGGGAAGGCCAAGTTGAGAGGGATAATGATGAGTAACTCTGCTGTGGTGAAACACAAAACCGGGGCAGACCTGTACCATTTAGAGACAAATGTCTGTGACATCAATAATCGCTACATTGCATCACCCACCTCCACATGCCAGAAAAAACTTGAACTGGAAACACTACATTTAAACATGTTCTTTACTAAGGGGGCAGAAATGTGGAGGAGGTATGGCCATGGAGATAAAGTGGGTCAGCTCCTTGATGTTTATTTGCGTCAGATGGACTCTTAACTGGCCATTCCAGCAATTTGTGAGGCACTTGGCAACTTACTAACTCAGCTACTCGAAACCCAGGCAAAACTAGAACACATGGATGCCTTTATGGCCTCACTGTATGTACCTACCCTTACATAAGAGGTTCAAGCGTATCTCAAGAGGGCATTTATGGAGGAGTTGGCAGCCAGGGCCATCTCTACATTGCCCATGTGTTTGTCACCCAGGGAGAATGGGTATCCTCACAAATTTAATAAGACTGTTGGCAAGCCTCTCCTTGTTACACTTTTGATGCAAGTATATTAGGAGGTCGTGAAGTCAGACTCCCTGTGGTTATATCCAATAAAGCTTTTTATCAATGTCCTCCTTAAGGAGAATTGGGATACACTGACGCATGTTAGCTAACGCCCTATCTCATTGGTCAATGTCAATCGAAAACATCATTGCCAAAATCCTAGCAATCAGTCTAGGAAAAGTGATATCCCAATTAATCTATACGTTGCAGGCTAGTTTAACACCACGCTGTTTCTAGCATAACCACCTTCAAACAAGGGCACACCTACTTTGGCAAACAAAGGACACACCTGAGGAAAAACCCTGCCCTCTTATTGGAAGCCAAAAAGGCATCTGATTGAGTAGAATGATTGTATCTTTTCCAAGTGATGGACTTGGACAAGGACTTTATGGGTAATGTCTGCCTTCTTAATGATTCCCCTATGGCAAATGTCAACAGTGGAAGCCTATACATTTGAGATTCATCAGGGATGCCCATTGCGCCTGCTCCTTTTTCTTATGGCCTTAGAGCCTTTATACGTGGCCATACGTCTTTCATCCGTGGTTGAGGGCATGTCTTGATTGCACCTATCAGATAATACAGGATCTTCCACAAGGTAGCCCAGCACCCGGCGCAGCCAAAGACTTTAACAAAGCACCTTTACAAAAGGGTTTTATTTTACAAAATGCAAGGACTCTCTCTTTAGAATAAGGCTTGGGGTTTTATTTCACACAATGCTCTCTAACAGAAAGTCTTTCCCAGATGCCAAATGCAGAAGGTTCAAATATACAAAGAAATATATATGTTTATATGCAAGCAATAATAACCTAAATGCATGAATAATACTCATTAATAAAACAAACAGCAAATAATATGAGATAAGACTCAAGTAAATATAATGGACATCCTGCAAGAGATCAGAAAGCTATATATACATCAAATGAGTACTTTGGAGGTGCACCTTGACTCCCTCACACATATCACAAAGAAGACAGACTCACTCACACATCAAATGATCACAGCCACTGGCTCACATCACAATGGCAATAATCAAACTCAATACATCACCTGGTGAAAACACCGCATCTCACCCATTCCTGACTGGGGGAGCTAAACAGCCGGGGTTTGAGAGCCTCAGCAACCAGGGTCCACGCTCCGAGATAGACGCGTACGTCCTTGCGCGGATTCCAACACTCCTGGTTTCTAAGTCCACAATCCTCAGCTTTAAACACACTAGAAGGTTTGAGAAAGACCTCCCACCGGGCCAGAGGAATCTTACCAGAACTGGCCAGGTTCCAAGCAAGCATTCCCATGGCAGGAAGAAGCTCTTACGTCCCCTTCTCCAAATCTCTCATGTTCCAGCCTTTATCTTGACAAAGCTCAGAAAGGCCTTTCAGAGTACATAAACAATCCCTCACAAAAACAGAAAGACCTTGAACGTGAATAACTCAAACAACTTGCAAGCGCTGCTGTGCTCACAGAAAAGCTGAAGCAAGGCAAAGCCATGAAAAAAGGATGACATGAGGCTATGTCAAAGCCAATAGTAAGCACTTCATAATACTCATTAATGTACAACACAATGCACATTTGTGAACACACTGTTTATAGATTCACACACTTCATCTCTCAATGTACAACACCGAGCACAAGTGTGCATCACTGCCCACAACACTGCACTTCGAGACCAAAAAGTACATTCCACAACTTTCTCTCCCTTTCACGCTTTCAAATGCACATCCCACACGCTCTGCTCTTGGCAAGGCTGTCTACTTCGTGACAGCTCCCACTGAAAGACAGCAAGATTACAAGAAAGAGAAGCAAGGCATATGCAGGACCGCCGTACATCCAGGCTAGGATGAAATAACACACTAAAGTCAGTTAAAATAATGGTAGTCAAAGGTCAACACTGGGTGTCAAACCACATGAGTGCTTCTAGCACTACAGGGGATAATGGCTGGTGACAGTAAGATAAAGGCACTACTCCACGTGGATGATATTATGCTTCTCTTGCCCCACCCTCATCCTCAGTCACAGCCACCATGTTTATCATTAACAACTTCTTTTACTTATCTGGTTATAAAATCAATTGAACTAAATGTCATGCTTTCCACAAGTCTAGAGTGACTACCAATGCCTGTCTACAAAAATATAATATGAAATGGGTAACCAAGGGGCTACGATATCTGGGCATTTGTATTACCAGAGGGCTTACACATGTGGTTGAAGACAATCTTCTCCCTCTAGAAGAGTGACCTAATCAGGGCTGCCTCTAATGGAAGCATTTGAGCCTTATGTTATGTGTGAGGGTAAAGACAGTTAAAATGATGGTCACTCCCAGGTTAAATTCTGTCTGCAACTACATTACCTCTATAGCCCGACGCCCAGGACATATTGTTTGGTGTCAAGGTCAACAAGTTTCCATGTGTATTTTGTCCTTGGGACTAGTAGGCCCAACCCCCAGCAGCAAAAACTCCTTGGCTGTCAGTTTGCAATACCACATTATGGATCAGGGAAGGGCACTGTCTGCAGTTGAGGTAATATGTGTGTCCATATGTTAATGCATTCAAACTTGTATTTATGGTTCATTAATTGAAAGCCGTTATTATTAGGGTGAGTGCACTAAGTAAATGTTGAAAATATGAGGCTATGTATAATACTCCCAGAATGCTCTTTGGTTTGGTGGACATATTTGCAGATGCTTCAAAGCGAGTTTGATGATTCTTTGCTTTCAAAATAAAATGTTCATAAAAAGATTAACGCAGGAAAAAAATCATTTTGTAAAACTACTGTAAATTTTCAGGTACCATTTCTTTGCAGCATCATTTAGTAACGTGATGATGTATGCCAGTATTTCCCAAAAATATTCATAATGGAAAATCAGTGTAACCAGTTTCAATAAGATTATTGGAAACAAAAATAAACAAGCATTGGCAAAGCCATTCGGTCTGAAATCAGTGGTCAGCTTTTTAGTTTTGTTAATGTGTGAATTGTTTTGGCATGGTTTTTGTAAAATCTTATTGGTGTGGGTGCTGCCAGGCCCTCACCATTATAACAAACATTGGCAAAAGCAAAAATTGTTTTGGCCTCAAAAAGCACACGCTGCCATAGTAGTTACTGGCACTGAACAAAACTACTATGTGTTCCGATATGCTCCTTGTGAAAGAGCAGAATGCTGTCACTCACAGTGAAGCCAGCCGATACAGAGAGAGAGACAGAATTTTAATGAACGCAAAAGGTCATGGTCAATGTCAGACCAAATTAGGGGCTCAATTATTTAAAAAAAGTCTCAAAAGTGCACCCATGGTATATGACCTTGCATTAATGGCAGCTATATGGCCTTCATGAATTCCCAAGAACTTACAGAAGTGGACAATAAAAAATACTCACAGAAAATATTTGTGAACTGCATTTTAGCATGAGCAAATATGCATGTGTAGATTTGCTCATGCGATAATCTGAGTATATGCAAGTTCACTTTCCCTCCAACCACTTTTTTCCCAACTCTGGAACAAGGTTTACGTCTGCCGTTGTCAAAAGTAAATTTCCAACATTTCTCAGTATGGGAAAAGATTAGAGAAGAGTTGTTGAAAACCCTTAAAACATGCAAGTTAGTAGGTTTGCTCAAACTCAAAGTGCATTCTAACCCTGGAACTATTGCTTACCACTACCTTCAGCCCCAGTATGTAGATCTGTGGAAACGTGGCAACATAAGGGGATTGCAAGTATTCAAACACTACTATGGTATGAGCCCTGGCATAATCAGAGAGGCTCTATCAAAGCTCTTATATAATGAGATTGCTGCCATAATTTGTCGCTGCACTACATGACACCAAAGGGACAAGTGGATTTTGTTACAGGGCAAGTAGATTTATGAAGCAACCTGCCCCATGGATAAGTGGATATTTTATTAAATTCCACACCCCTGGGGTCCTTTCACTACTCCTCTGAGGGATAGAAACAGACATGGGATTTTACATTTGGAGTATCTGTAAACCCAGATTGTGAGCGTCTGGATTATGGGTGGACATTATGGTTGGGAGTCTACGCTTACCGCACATGACATCATAATGCCTATCTTTCAATTTGTCAAAGTTGTTCTCTTATCTATGTATTCTAAGAGATGTCCCAATGGGGGTCCAAATAGAACATCTCTATTTGGGATGCCACAACATGTTCCTACTGGTTTATATATCAACCACTCATTCCCAAAGTTGGGAATCTGATTCTCAATGCGGCAGCCACAGCATCCTGCTGTCACCTTTTGTGTGTTTCATGTATTGCCATAAGTGGCCAAGGGAATGCCCAGACATGGGTCTCATGCTCACTGTGCCACTAGAACCAAGCTACACCAGACTGAGAAGCTCCGAAAAAATCTGAATGTTTTTCTCATTTCCATCCACCACTCATTGCACACTTGACTCTCCAGATTGAATGTGGGCCTATTCTACAATCACATATTAGCATACCCAGTGGAAGGAGCTGAAAATACTTCCCTATAATCCATCTACAACTCAATTGGCTATCTTTGATGAATATTGTGAGCTGTAAGTCAACACATACATATTATGCAATTCCCTTGTTGTGCCACTGTATATGATAAAATGATATGGTGGTATGAAGCTGTGAGACAAGTAGAAGACGATTTGATGGTGCGGCAGCAAGTATGTATGTCTCCAGGGGAAGCACCTTGTTATGGGCACCAGGACTCTGCCTCTCCTATTGTTTTTCTCTTCATTTTATCTGCGCTGTCACTACAGAACCAAACAGTACAAAAACATTACCCTTGCTCTAAGACAGGGTCTGACTGTGTAAGACACTTCAATGAGGTGACGTTTATGTGCATGCTCCAGCCATATTTTAAGGTTTGGCAACATCACAGACCTCAAGCTACTGGCTTGCCATCCTGAAGGAGCCACCCTTAGTTATGACGCACAGCAGTTAAAATCAACCCTGGGTGCTTCAAGTTTCATCTCTGGATTGTTCTAAGGCTGAATGTCACTCAAGGAAGCCTGCCACACTCCACCCTCTCCTAGCTTGTCACAGCATGGGATGGGCTAAGTTAGCCTCAATGGTCACATACCACCATAGGATAGGATAGGATAGAATTTGGAGCACACTAAAACCCGAAGGTACCAAAGCTCTATAGCAGAACAGATGAGTCGGAATGAGGAGCGCAGTCAAGTACAAGGATTATAAGCTGAGAAGAGTTTTTCAGATTTTTTTAGAGGACAAACAAGAGTCTGCTTCTGAGACATAGTTTGGCGGCTGCTAACAAAAAGAAGTGCCCACTCCATCAAGTTTACTGAAATCAGGGTATCCTAAATTTTTTCCATCATGAGGATCTAAGTGGTCTGCCGGGAGTATACCAATGAGAAAGGGCATTCATTTGAATGGGGCCCTTAGGATGAAGACCCTTAAAAACTAGGCACAAGGCCTTCAAGGAAATAAACCTCCTGACAGGGAGCCAATGAAGGGAATGAATCCCATCTCTAACCAAGTGCCGCTTGGAAATGTTCCGAATATGGCAAACTGCTGCATTCTGTACAACCTGAAGTTTATTCAGGGAGGAACTATTGATGTTTACGTTAAGTGCATTACAGTATTCTAACGGTGAAGTGACAAGGGCTGTGACAGTATGGGAGAGGGTGGGACCTAAGATACAAAAAGCTATGCAGACAGGTCCCAGATTGCAGGAAAAATAACCCACTTTCTCCCACTGAGGTTGCGATTGCAACTTGTCAGCCATACCTGACATCAGCCTCTAGAAAACATATTATGTAAATTGATAATCATCTGTAAGATGAAGGTGTGCACACTGGGCGCTGCAGCTTCTAAGGAGCACGGATCTGGGAGTAGTCTCTAACTGAGACTGGAGAAAGGTAACAATTGTTGAGTGTAAGCGCTCTGAAGCAACAGCAGTGGCGTGGTAATCTGGGGCTCTGTGAAGAGCCCCATTGTTAAACACACACTCCAAAAAATGTAGATAGTTGTATACACAATAAGATGTTTAAATCGTTTTTTCATTTTTTAACTGTCGAGCTGCATTTCGTAATCATTATTTGCTCTACGTAGTCGCTTGTCTGCTGGGTTTGCCTGTATAAGCATTGCTCAGATCAGTCTTGGTCCCATTGTTATGGGTTGTAACTGGCTGTGCCACTCAACACTCCTGCAGCTTCAGGCACAGATCGAAGTCTAAGTCATTCTGTGGTGAATCCGAAGAACATTGATTAATCCTAATCTGCTGCTGCTGCCGGACACGGGCTCAGGTCGGACACAGACACTGATCTACCTAGTACCCTTACAGAATACACTGGAGGCTTATCAATGCCATGTGACATACTTCTCCGTCGTTTGGAATCCACAAATATTACAATTGGACTGAGGACACAAGGGTACACATTACCGGCCTAAGGCCTCATTTCTAGAGACCATGTCCAACAAGAAGGACGTATTGCAGCTGCAAGCTACTCACTTTGTCACTATTGCCAAGGATTTCAGCCGCACCGCTTCCATAACTGCTTTTAGCCTCTGTTCTAGCCTCGGTTTGTTCTGCTGAACCCCTTCTCCCTGAAGGTTCACTTTGCACTGACACCTGCAGCACCACGCACTGTAGTGCCTACTACCTCGCTACCGCATCTCACTTTCCTGCCTCTGCAGTCTCCCCGCGGCCATCACACGCTTTCCGCCCCGCACTCCGGTCCACCCCGGGCCTGCCCGTTTGTTGGTGGCAGTTGCTGATGGCATAGAGACGTACTCTTCCGGCCTTGGACGGGGGCAGAGCTGACGGTTAGCGCCCCCCAGGTAAGCCCCTCCACTGGTCCAGGGCTCAATTACTCAACCTAAGAGGCAGACATTGTGCCTTCCCGGTTATCTATGAGACCTTTGATCCCCCTTCTCAATTTATATGTGCTTCCTGGCCATTTACTTTTAAAGTTAATCCCTCTGCGCTGCTCCTCGCAACTCCTTCCTCCTCTTGTTCCCCTACTGGGAATCCGACCCCGTCCCCCCTCATTACAGCCTGCCTACTTAATTGCAGATCACTACCCCGCCACTTGGATGACATCTGGCTTTCCTTTGACACACATGCCTGGGATTTAATGTTTCTGAACGAAACTTGGGTCAAGGATCATTCCAACCCAGACCTCACCCTGGCCATTCTTTGTGACTTTCGCTTTGCGGGGGTAAACAGGGCTGACAATAATGTGGGTGGCGGAATTGCAGTGGTCCTTCACTCTAGCTGGGAAATCTCTTACAGGAAACTCCTGAATATTGGACCCTTAGAAGCTATGTATTTCAGTATTACAGTAGCATCTAGCGTTGCTCTGGCCGGAATTCTCTTATATAGACCCCCCAACTCCCCACACCATCACTTATTAGAGCTCTACAATATAGTTGCTGACCTGTCGCTGAAACACCCACATTTCATGATCCTCGGAGATTTTAATCTGCACGTGGATGATATCCACTGCACTAAAGCCCACCAGCTGCTAGAGACACTGGAGGGCCTTAATATGACCCAGCTGGTCTGCGGCCCAACCCATCTGGCCGGCCATACGCTAGACCTACTTTTTACCAACAACCCCCCTACCCACAGCTCCCCCTTACAACTTACATGGTCTGACCACTTCTTAATTCCGTTTAGCACTACCCCTACGATCATCTAACATTTCCACCTCCTGGGAATACAGTAGGGAATGGTTTAAAATCACCAGCAATTTCATGACTCCCGCACTCTCCTCTACCCCCCCTTCACTTGGCGGGTGATCCTGAGCTTGATGTACTAAACTTCAACAGCTGGCTTTCCTCGGCTCTTGACGCTGTTACCCCCTTAAACATTTCAACTCCTCTAGACAAAATCCAGCTGCCCCCTGGTTTACTTCAGAACTGCGGGCCGAGAAATGCCGCTGTATGAAACGTGAACGTAGGTGGAGATCATGCTATGATCCCGCGGCAAAGTTGATCTATAAAGCCGCCTTAAAATGTTTTCATAAACTCAAACTTGGGACGATGAGAGAGTTTTTCCTCAATAAAATTAATATCGCCGGTAATTCTTCAAAAACTCTTTTAAAAATAGTAAAAGACTTCACCAACCCGTCTGCCATCTCAAGTACTATTCCCCCTACCCAGGATCTCTGTAACGGGCTATCTGATTTCTTCTACGATAAAATCCTGGATATTTACTCATCGTTTGCCCCATCTTCACCGGACACTGCGAGGGCCTCCGGTGATACGCTGACTTTCTTCCAACCTATCCCCACTGACACGTCACTTCAAAAACTCCTCGCCTGCAAATCTGGAGCGCCTAAGGATCCCCACCCGGCGCAGTTCTTTAACACCTTAGCCCCCCTTATTAATACGCCACTGAACCGGATCTGGAATTCCTCCCTTGAGCTCGGGTACTTTCCCCTCTATCTGGAAACAGGTCCTCCTAGTGCCTATCCTAAAAAAAACGAATGCTGACCCATCTGTTTTTAAAAACTACCATCCCATTTCCCTTCTTCCAGCACCAGCCAAAGTTTTGGAGAAACTAGTTCAGGAACAACTGTCTAGTTATCTTGAATTCCGGCGTCTTTTCCATGACTCCTAGTCCGGGTTTAGATCTGGTTATAGTACTGAGACTGCCCTCCTTGAAGTCTCTGAGACCGTCCGTGAACATGTGGATTCAGGCAGATCAGCCATGCTAGTGCTTCTCGACCTGTCTGTGGCATTCGACACGGTCTCTCACTCTATCCTGCTAGAGAGACTCCACAACCTTGGGATCCATGGCACCCCTCTGTCCTGGATTCGATCCTTCCTGAGTGGCCATACTCAACAAGTCTCTCTCCAACTTTTTGTCTCCGAGGAGAAACCCTTGAATTGCGGGGTCCCCCAGGGCTCGGCCCTGAGCCCCCTCTTCTTCAATGTTTATCTCTCTCCCCTGGTAGCACTGGTTGAATCCTGTAGGGTAAGAGTGATCTCCTATGCTGACGACACACAACTGGTGTTCTCTTTCGATAATCACTCCGAGGCAGCATTTGTCAATTTCAGACACTGTTTATGTAATATCTCCATTTGGATGTCACAGAACACGCTTAAACTAAACCGAGGTTCTATTTTTCAATCAAACAAGCCCCCTCCTACATTGCTGTGGTGGCCATCCGAGCTGAATCCCCCTCCCAAACGTGTGAACTCAGCTAGGAACCTTGGGTTCCAGTTTGATAATGAACTATCATGTAAATCCCAAATTAGTCAGGTTTCCTCGTCCTACTTTGGAAAGCTGCAGATGCTCCGCAAAATTCTTCACTTTCTTCCCCTGGAGTCCCGTCGTACCATCATCCATGCCCTGATCACCTCACATCTCGACTATGCAAACAGTCTTTATGTGTGAGATCCAGCTTATCTGATCAGACGTCTGAAGATCGTTCAAAACGTGGCTGCCAGGCTGATATGCAAAATCCCATATCGCCACTCAATTTCTCGCTACTTCAGTAAACTCCATTGGCTTCCCGTGACCAAACGCCACCAATTCAAGTCTCTCGTCCTGGCCTTCAGATCGCTTCAGGGTCACAGCCCAGCCTATGTTAGAGCTCGACTCAAGCACTCCCAGTCCAGTCGTGTCCTCAGATCTAACAGTCTCTGCCTTCTGGCTACTCCACACTTCCACCGCTCTAGAATGGGCGGCAGAGCCTTTGCCGTGATCACTGCCAAAACCTGGAACAACCTACCACTCTCCTTGCGGTCGGCCGAGTCTGAGACGCTCTTCTGTAGTCCCTAAAGATCTGGCTGTTTTCCATACCTTGGACCCTGTCTGGTACCTCATCTGCCGCCTGCCACAAGCGCCGGGATAACCCAGTTGGGGGTAGCTGTGCGCTCTATAAGCTTTAAAATAAATAAATAAATAGTTATTGCAGGATTCAGTCTATTGGCAAACAAACCTCTTTACCTTTTCTTTGCCCTGAAGAAGCCCTCGTGAAGGGTGAAACATATTGGCTGTTTCTACGTGGGTACAAACGACTTGTGAAAAATAAAGACATGCAACAAAACCCACAACAACTGCTAAATGATCTTTGCTTTGTGTACACTGTAATTTGATGATCGTGTGTATTGCCTCTCATCAACCTTCTTTCTCTTAGTTCTATTTTCTTAGCAGACCATGAATGTAAACGTATGAGAAAAGAACAGGCGAAGAGCTAAAACCCTACACGAAACAAACATATTTTCAATTTAGGGTTTGAACCACAATGTATTTTCTTGACTTTTCCAACACAGGGAACACCGCTCCTTAGATACACTGCACACACATATTTTCTCATTTTGAAAACTCAAGAAAGCACCTTGCAGTTTAAAGTTCACTTGAAAATATATTTGTTTTACATAGGGCCACGCTTTAAAAGCAGTCTCGTTGATTTTTCGAATGCAAGCAGTAACATACTGGGGAACCAAAAGCAGGGCAGACAAAAATGCTCAACCCAGTTCTACTCCCTTCGTCTATTTACTCAGTCTTTCTCTTTCGATTCATACATTATCTCCCTTCCCTTCTCACCTCTCTCTTCTCCGTCTGAATGTTTTCTCTCTACCTTCCACCTCCTTCCCTCTCTCCCCTCTCTCTCTTGAAGCCTCCTGGTGTCTGCTGCAATTAATTTCAGGAAGCTGGGCAAAGTGACAGAGGCACCGGGAGTGGCCCTGGGCTTTCAAAACCCTCCTCCAAAGACTGCAGCCCGCCGGGGAAATGCCCAGTGGAATAACAGGCCTGACCGGCGCTGAATCCAAGGTTTTAAACAGGAGAAATCAGTAATGGAGAAATGCTGGCCGACTGCACCAGAACGCAGCACGAAGCAGACATAATGATTTTGTTGGAATGAGGCCCTTCGCAAGGAGCCAGTGCAAGTTTATTTCTGGGCACAGACGTGTGGTTCTGCTGATGAAGGCTGCGGTCAGAGCTATGGTGACATCCTGAAGATGCTGCATGTGTGAAGCAAATTTGTAAGTAATCACTTTAAGAAAAATCCAAGCGTGAGATGGCTACCACCAGGAAAACTCGTGACTCTGAAAATTAGACGTTTTTTAAAATCCTAATAATAGTTGGCTCTAAAGCTTAAAGATCTGAGCCCCAATTGATTGGCAAGTCCCTGAGCTTTGCTCGAGGGCACCAGGGCCCCAGGAGAGGGGCAGTCTGAGGTCTGCCCAGTGTTTCTGCCAGGGCACAATCTGTCTTCCAGCATCCTCATCTCGCAGTTTCATTGCCTCCCTCAAACAATCCCAGAGAGAAAATGGAGCAGAAAAACACAGAAAAATAAAGTGTCTGTGTGAGTCCCACACCATGGTGGGATACATATAGACATGCTAGCCAGCGGCAGTAAAGTCCACATCACATTATGTGCTTCCCCTCGTCACCAAGTCCTGATTGAGCCTGTATGCAAGAACTAAGGTGCTTATGTAGACCAGCATATGTTCCCTGTGATTGTGCACGAGCTGCAGGTCTGCACTGAGCAACATGGAATGGGAGAGCCAGAGACCGAGACAGGCAACCAAAGATGTCGATAGAAAAAGAGAGAGTGATAAAGAAAAAGAGATAGAGTGACAGTCAGTCAGCAAGAGGCAGAGATGGACGAAAAAACAGAGAGACGAGTGACATTGAGGCTTTCTTGCCTGGTCCTGCATCCATGAGGAGCTGAGGCTTACATGACATACCTGGAATTTCACCGTATGCCCCATTAGTTTCAAAATCATCCAGCCACCACTGTATGTAACTATATACAGGCGCGAATCTAGTATACAGCATACTCAAATATTGTGTTGGAAATGTGGAGCCGCTAATATATCAAATAGTTTTCAAGGCTGTTTTTTTTAACATTGTCTTTTAAAAAATGCGGTATGAAATCTGCCGGAGGGAAATTCTCCTCCATGCAGCATGCTTCTGTCCTGCTCCCCAAAGTCGACGGCTCTTGCACCATTCTTTTCTTCAGAAAGATGATGTGACCCCCCCAAACTCGTCTCCTGCTCATCCCCATGCGCACCTCTTCACTATCAATGTAATGTCACTTGTTGTCTTCAGCAAACTTGAACATTTATTTCTGCGATCGCCTAGTTTATGATTTCAACAGATGACTACTTACTCTTCCGTCATGACCCTTGTTTCCCACCCCCACCCCCTCCACAACCAGTTGGCTCCATTCCCTTACCACAGCTCTTTGCGGCCTTGCTTCACTTTACTTTGAAATGGTATCCTCTTCCCCGCTATGCATCCCCCAACTCCCCTGTCCTTTAATCTGGCGACCAACTGATAATGTTTGAAGTTTGTACTGTTTTATCAAATTTCAGAAAAGTTACACCGTTTTAATTCCTTACTTTTTGAAGCCCCAACGTTCATTCCTTCCTACTTTCTGGCACACATTATTTTGTGCCTCTACCAATTGGTGATTGGTTCAACTTTGCCGGATAGAAGTAAGTATCTTCAATTTACTGCAACTGGTGACCCTTTTTGCTCCCTAGGCCCTTTTAATTTTTTCTTCAACATCATTGAAATAAATTGACTCAGAATGGATGTACCCAAGAACAGAAATGAAGAAAAGGTATCTTTAGCAGATAAGACGCAAACCTGTGTTCTCTGGTAGTGGGAAGAGTAACTCAACCAGTAATCCAGCACCCTTTGTATAGTAGGGAGCAGTTACGGTACCGCATCGTCTAATCCTTTGGGGAAAATTAGGGGGACTGCCGTAGATGCACGCGCACGCACACACACGCAAACGCTAGCACGCACGCACACACACACACACACGCGCGAGTGCGCGCGAAGTGGTCCTGCGTGACGGGGTCTGTACTGAACCTTTTTCACAAAAGGTCAGGCAAGAAAATGAAGCAGAAGGTTAAAGATTCATTACATCGTTCTGCAGAAACAAAGTCTCATCTTTATCAAGAAAAGAGAGAATTAAAGGAACATGAAAGCCTCTTTTACTGTGAAGATTGTTTACCCTGAGAACAATGCGAGTCTGTTGCTACAAAGTCACTGTGACAATAACAATGTCATAATCCTCACGCTAATGTTTTGTGAGAGATAGGCATTCTATTTAAAACTTCTGTGTGGGCATCCTCAGAGTGGCTGAATGAAGGGAGGGGACACTGAATTAAAGGTAGGTGGCACAATATTGCTTGTAATGTATCACATGACATACATTTTGCATACCCTACGTCGAAAATCCGTAGATCTTCAAGGGAAGTAGATGTGCAATTACGAAAAACGAAATATGTGCTTGCATACAAATACTTACCTTTGCAAAGTACTGGTAGTCGATATAGTGGATACGACATTTTTGTAAACTGTTATTGTTGAACTAGTTATAAGTGACACCCCGGGACTAAAAAGAATGCTAAACTTGGAAGCTCTATTTCAGTACAATGACTGAATAATTTTCAGTCGCCATTTCTTAATAGCTTGTGTCATTTACTAATGGTCTCTCCAACTCAATAACCTTTAATGCAGCCTTGACAAGGTTTTAATGCAGCCACTTCATCTTTCTCTAAGCAGGAAAGTCATTAGAGGGGGGCTTGCAGCAGAAAGATAACAGTGACTCAACAATTAAAGAACAACTCACAACTGTGAATAATGGTAGTCTGCAGACTCTACTACAACCTAATACTTCATGTTCGTTGGCAAGTCTGTGGAAATGCATTATGTTTCTATTTAGGGGTGTGCGAAAATTGAGGGATTTGTTTTCACGTAATTGTGGAAAATTATGGCAAAATTACTTAAGTGCAAACGTCATTTTGTACTATATTAAATGCATCCTCGCATCAATTTGTGGTGGAAGAATGGTTTTAAAAAGATCAATAGGAACAACAGCAGCACGCTTTCTGTTCCTGTGCATTCACAGTAAATTTTTTTCACCGCAAATTGGGCCATTTGATGTACATTTTTAGTTCGAATAGTGCATAGTTACATGAAGTGCCTAATTGTTGTAATTTAGAAAATTTTGCAAAAAGCATAACACACAGTTACTTAAATTTCAAGAATACCACTGGTGTAATTTCAATTTCGCCCAGGCCTATTTATACTGTGAGTTTGTTTAATCATAATTATCAATTGACTAATGATTCTATAGAAGTTTCTAATAATGTTGGTCACAATATTTACATATGGTGTTTTAAACAGTTCTGATTTGTTTGCATGGTGAATTAATAATATACACTTGTACAATTGGTTAGTGGGATGTAGGTACTATGCAAGCTAGCTAAAACAAAAATAACTGATGAACACTGGTGTTGTTGACCCTGAGCTGTTGAATTAACTTTTCCTGTTTTTTTAGGTGGATCACAGCCATCATAATCACTTTCTAATTTCCATTCTTTCTTAGGGATGGAGGGTGAGGGAGGAGAGTTTGGAGGAGGGGGACCAAAAACCGTGAAACAACCTTTACAACGCAGTCATTACATCGCACTACATTTACAACGCAGCCATTACATCGCAACATCCTTTACAATGCATGTCACTACAACGCAGCCATTACATTGCATGTCACTACAACGCATGACACTACAACGCATGTCACTACAACGCAGGCATTACATCGCATGTCATTACAACGCATAGTACCCCTACACTATCCAACACTTATCCTACTGTTACACCCCCTGGAGTTAGAATAGTAATTTTTACCCCTACACTATCCAACACTTACCCTATTGTTGCACCCCCTGGAGTTAGAATAGTCATTTTTACCCCTACACTATCCAACACTCACCTTAAATGCAATGTAATGGTATGCGTTGTAATGGTATGATTTGTAAAGGTATAATGCGATGTAATGGAATGTGTTGTAAATGTAGTTACAACATTTTTTTTGTAGTACCATGCGATGTAAATGTATGCGTTGTAAAGGATGTTGCGATGTAAAAACTGTGTTGTAAAGGCATGCGTTGTAAATGTATGCTTTGTAACGTCATACATTCCCCAAAACCTCATTCTAGTTTACATGATCTACATCACATGCTTTTTTTTATTTATCATGGTAAATGCACCCAAATACCATTCCCCACACCATTGAAAATTCTTTCTACAACCCCACAGCTCTCCTATGTACTGTAACCCAACATTGTGCCCCACTTCCCTGCAGGTCTCCCACTTTTCTTCTTGCATTCTTACTCTCCAGCCAATACTCTACAATCTCTTGATACTTTTTTAGTTGTGTGTATTACTGTTTCCCCCCCAATGGCTAACTTTTCTTCCCCCCATTTTCCTTTACCACATTTGACTTTCCACTTTACTTTAACTTAATTTTCTGTCTTCTCCTATGTCTGTTCTCCATTCACCTCCCTCCAAGCTCTGCTCTTCCTCCTCCTGCATTTCTGTGTAATGGTGACCATAGCAAGTAGGCTACCGAGACATTTTCCCCTGTTTACTACTTGCCTTTCGACCATCATTCCAAGTGTCCTGTAATTGCTAATTTGGTTAGTAACAACTGAATCTGGAATTGCAACTATGCCGCTAAACCACATTTGTATTTCGTCCCTCTCTGGACATTCTACAGCAAAACCTGCTGAAATGTCGAAGTAAGAAATGACAAAAAAATTAAGAGTTACCATGGGAAACAAGTGCAGCACTGCTGGTGTCCACAGTAATTCCCCATTTCTCAGGGTCTGTTCAGGGTGGAATCCCATGGCATACAACTCCCCAGTATCATTGATATCTGTAATATTCAGAATTACTAATATTACATTAATTCAACATTTTCAAAATTTTCCTTTAACAATTCTATAATGGGTTCTGACTTGTGGCAAAATTTGCTATAACCCAGTAAGACTCACACAGTTCAAGATTGGCATGCCCTCTTCTTTGCTTCCTAGAGGTTTATCCTCTGCAACTGTAGAAAATGAAATCGACTTGGGTGTCACTTCAATTTAGATTGCAATTGTTGAACTCCCCAAACTCATCATAGCATTTTATATTCAATTAAAATTTCCTTAGTAATCCCTTTTTCATGCAAAATACACAAAGGGACTGATTTCGATGTCAGTCAGAGTTTCCACTGACCTAAACCGGTTCCATGTGAGAACCGAGCAACCATAGATCGGGGGTTCCTCACACCTCATTATGATGCGAACATACATGGTGCCATCGCAAACAACCATTTCTCTATGGGAGCTTAAGCGGCAGGCATAAACCGCCCGCAGCACAAGCTCCCATTTAGAAATCGGTTTTGTGCAAATCCCTGCACCGTGTGGCAGGCACCTTATGGTGCCTGCCACAGGGTGCAAAGATTTTCAGGGGTGCATCATAGGTGCCCTCCAGGGACACAACCAGAGGCAGCAGAGGCATGGGGGCCCTGCTAAGGGCCCCAAAAGACACTTTACGACAGCAGTTCCAAGTCAGAAAGACCAACATGGAACTGCTGTCGGAAAGTGCCATCATGATCCCAATGGCGGAAGCACCGTCCATTAGGGATTATGAGGCCCTTCCCACTGGCAGAACCGAGTTGGGTTCCACGGCCGGTTTGGACTCCAACTGCCGTCATTGAAATACGGCGGTTGGAGTTCAAACCTGTGATGTCGTCGGAAAGCCTCCGACCAATGGTCAAAATCAGGCCCAAAGTTATTTAACAGGGATACAAATTCATGGCCAACATTTTCTGTTTGTTACGCCGTAGTATATGCACTTCCTTGGTAAACAAGATAAAACCATAGGCTTGCTCTGATTTTTCTTAAACTGCATGGTTGTATTAAAGTGACAGTGAAACTAATTTTCTCAGCAACATTCAAACCTGGTGCTGTATAACCTTAATACAATGTCTTTTCATCTTGCAGTGTTGAAACCAGTCTTTTGAAATTATGTAATTGTTAACCTTGTGTCTACTAAGAAATTCATGACACATCAAACTTAACTGCTTAATTGGGTTGACTTGTATCCTTCCCTTTGTTGTATAGTTCTTGCATAAGAACCTTAGTAGGTCTACCATTTGTTCATTCAAGGAGTTGGCATTATTTCCGTCATTAAAGACTGTACACTTGTTTGTAATCTGATATTTTACTAACTGGAGTAAAA
Source organism: Triturus cristatus (assembly GCF_964204655.1). Classification (NCBI taxonomy): domain Eukaryota; kingdom Metazoa; phylum Chordata; class Amphibia; order Caudata; family Salamandridae; genus Triturus; species Triturus cristatus. Next base: position 473,844,425 of record NC_140588.1, read on the forward strand.
TGTCCTTTTAATCACAGTTCTACCACTCGTTGGCAGTCAGTAGACATGCCTTGTATGTCACCATGTGGCTCAATAAGAATATGAATCCAGAAGCTCTGTGGTTCATGCTGCTGCCCTTCATTCTTTTTGGATACTTTGGTTGCCACTTTTAAATGTACGTCATCTTAAATTTTCCAAATGAATTTGACATCAGTATATGTAGGTGTGTTTATCAAGTGGGTAGTGAAGAATGCTTGATGTTGATTTTACTACTGAAATCAATATTTCTAATATTGGGTTTGTATGTCACATTGTCTTGCACCATCTCCCCACATGTAGTGGGCATTAAAAGTTGCTATCTAATCATTCCATCATAATTTGTAAATACAGAAGATGCTAAAATTCGCAAGTCTTCAGCATCAGATTCAAGATCTTTCCCTACTGTCTAACAGTGATAATGATAATTGTGTTGCTCTGCGATGATGATCATTGTTGCATCGAAATGGTTTCCAATACACCTCTTGGCTTGAATGAAGTCACCCCAGCTGTCTTCATAGTCTCTCGATATTGATGGAATGTGGTCAAATAAGTGTCTTACTTCAACACTTAAAAAATTATAGAGAAATTTTCACACTCAATAGCTATTAGTTTTTTTATCCATTGCAACCACCTTTCTACCAATGCTCAATGTGTTTCTTAAAGATAACTGATAAAGATACACAATGAAACATAGTCATTTTAACTTTAAAATATTTTTATGATTAAAATAATGCACTTTTACCTAAAACTGTAGGTAGTCAATCTAAATTAATGTTTAAACTAATGTAATTCTGGGAGAACGATCAACAATAGCCTCTAGCTAGGCATCTCAACAGTTCATATTTATTCATGTATTGTCTCCTCAAGGTACTCAGTTCCATGGCAAAGGATCCCCCTTTTAGTCATAGGACTGCCAAGCATGCATTTTGCTCCCTCTTTAGAAGCAGTTGATACAAGAAGCTTCATAGCAGGGAGGCGGAACTATTCTTTCCGTGGTGATAAATTGAAAGGTTTAATTAGTAAACTTGTAAATTGAACATGGTTCACCATGTACCTGTCTACTGCATCCAAGTGTGTGGCATGTACATAATTATCCCAAACAGTTACACGTTAAACCTTCATTCCTCAGTATGTGTGGAACAGTGAGTCAATGGACCGAGTAAAGGATAGCGTGTCTCCCAGGGCCGCTTTTAGCGCTGATGGCGCCCAGTGTAACAATCATTTCTGGAGACCCCACACCCTATGACCGCCTCCTCGGATTTTCTCTCTACCACCAGGCAAAACTGCCCCTCTTCTCTCCAATCATATTATTACTAAACACAGTGCCCCCCCTCAGGTCAGTGCCCAGGGCGGCCGCACCAGTCGCATTACCGTGAAGCCAGCCCTGGTGCCTCCCATAAACAGATGCAGTTCTGTTAGGACAGCATCGATGATACTCAGAATGCAGTGGTTTCAACAAAATTCTGCTCATATCTGCTGACTGACTGTAGCTCCAATGATAGTGCACTAAAATCACCTACCACTCTCATTCATTCTTGAAGAGTGACACAACATGAGTGATTAAAGTGCATGCTCTAGAAAAATAATCTCCAAGCAAGAGTTTGGCCCCTGTATCCTGCCCACGATCCTTCATGGTCAGCCCAAACTTGTGACACTACCAGATAACCACAATTGGCACCTCGTACTTTTAGGCACTATTTTCACTTAAAACTTTAAAATTGCATATCTCCAGTTCTACTGATTGAATTTTTGTGATTTTGGTCTCATCTAAGTTTTGAAATTTTACTCTATTTCTCTAAATTGGTTTGGGATTTTTATTGTGTTTTTTTTTTACTTCATTACTGTTTGAGTGCTGCATAAATACTTTACACATTGCCTCTAAGTTAAACCTGCCTGCTTTTGTGTACTGTTTGAGTGCTGCATAAATACTTTACATATTGCCTCTAAGTTAAACCTGACTGCTTTTGTGTACTGTTTGAGTGCTGCATAAATACTTTACACATTGCCTCTAAGTTAAACCTGACTGCTTTTGTGTCAGCCTACGAGAAAGGTAAGCACAGGTTAATTTGGCGTTTGCTTGTGACTTCACCCTGACAGGAATGGTGGTTGCTGCTTGAGTAGGGTTTCACCCCCTTCAATCAGTAACCGATTTCCTACAAAGGCCAGTGGCAAGACACAGTAAAACAGGCAATGATTACTGAGAGGCAAAAAGGACACTACACGCCATCTCCAAAAATGAAAAGTTTTCTATGTCCATGTGTGATATGCTGCCCTAGTCCAGGTGTTTTTCTTTAAATTCTGGGGGTTGTTCTGTTTAATAATAGAATAAACAAGACTACAAGTCCCACAATTGAGAGGAAAAAACCTGGATTAAAGCAACGCATTTCACATGGAAGTGGGAAACTTGGCAGGGTTGCATCTCTGATTTTCATCATTGACTGAATCCAGTGGTCCCAGAGTGTGTGCGGCTGTCCAAGTTGGTTAGAATTGCACCAGGATGGTCCTCTAATAGTTCCAGCTTCGCACCGAGGGTTCCGTCGTTTGTATTATATTCAGTAGAGATGGTAGAGGAAGTGGCTGTTCAATCACATTACAATAGTGAAACAAGCAGTGGGCAATGCATTGTACATTAAAAAAAATTAAACATTAAAAACATTTAAAAAATCAAGCTACATGTTACTAAAAAACATCAGAACGAGTGATTGATGGTGTTTTGTGAAGACCCACAACCTCTATTTCCGAATACATCTGGTTCATAAGAGCCAGAAGCCAATTCCATCAGATGAATCACCTCAGATGACTGCAATTCTGAACAAGCATAATTTATTTAAAAGCCATTTCGTATTCGCAATAAATGTAACCGCTCAGAAATTAATCAACTATTTCCTCAGCATATAATGATGCAGGTGTCCAGTGATTGCCTCCGGCTAATTCATACAGCTTTCCAACTCCACGGAAACATGACTATGTTATTTTGTCTATTGCCTGTTTTGTTAATTGCAATATTGCTCCATTTTAAACGTTTTAATATGGGACTGCAATAAAGAACTGCATTTTAAATAACAAAAATAGATCGTAAAAGAAATGGGATCACTGTTCCTGGTGTGAGTCATGCCACATCTTCCCACAAAATCTATTTGTACTACTGAGTGGAAATTGTTGGTGTTGCAAACCTAGAGAGTGTTGCTGATTTTGTACGTTTAATATTTTCAATCAAGTTTGAGTGAGCTGCTTCAGAAGGATAGCAGCAAAAGCTGCTCTTTCTGAAGTATGTCTGCCTTCTTTGTCCCTCAACGGTTTCATTTTGGGGTCTGGCTAGAGACTGCTTACATCTGTTCATTAGAACTCATTTGAAAGCAAAAAAAACACATTACAGATTTAATACAGTGGGAGGTTTCAGTGTTGATTTGCTCCGTTATACATTCTGCATTGTGTTTCTGCACTGGTGATGGAGCTAAAAAACATACTTCTTCTAATGCCTCTTCCCTTCCACGCCCTCCATTACTGGAAGCTCAGTGGAGGTTCCAGACTCTACTCCAATGGCCTGTACCTCCATTTATGTACAAGATGCCCACCTTCTCCTTTGGACACTGACCATCCGCAAAGAATGGCACCCCTGCCTCGTCCAACAGGGGCAAAGGCGTCATCTATGAGAAGGCCTTCAAAATGCGATATCATCCCAAGATGATATCACAGTAGTACCTGCAGTACGGTGAAGGCCGCTGAAGTCAAAAGGTAGATTGAAGGAAAGTGATATTGACGGTTTGCAAATATAATATGAATGGGCAGCCTATGAATAGAGTACCGCATTCAGCTGTAGTAACATGAAAAAACCCCCCACAACAGTGCAAGTTGAAATGAATAATTGCAGAGGGACGGCTGCTGAGGCGCATTGTTAATGGGGGAGAGAACTGGATTTGACTCCCACTGCCTTCATGGGGCAGTGTACCCTTTAAACATTTGTACATTGCTGGTCAAGAGAGGCAGCCTGACCTGCCACATGAGAAAAGTGGACTGCACCACAGGAACGGCTGCTGCGACCCCCCAGTTGAAGTATAAAGGACGCTGGCAAGAAGGGAACATTGAGGACAAAGGCTTCCAGGTCTGGTGAGGAGATTTGCAGTGACGCCTACTGGCCATGGGTGGTCACTGCAGCACTAAGGACAAAGGTGTTTAATTCACCAGGATGGCATGTGTTGTACAGGGCACCAGCCTCAGGCAGCAATTCCACGCAAGACTGAAGAAAGTGTGCAGCAGGTGCGTCCAGTGATGTAAGGACGGCACTGCAGGAGGAAGAACAGAGTGCGCAAGGAACCAGAAATAGGAGTACCCTCAAATGACGGACGAAGGGCATACAGTCGGAAGCGCGCCAAAGTCCGAGTCAGAGAGGATGATTGTCTGGGCTTGAGCGCGAGAGGGAGAGGCCGGCAAGGAAGAGGGTCAATGGTGTCACAGAGAGACAGACCATGTAAAACCTACCTGAGTTGGGGCTGAAGGGTGCCACAACGGCATAGTCTTGAGACGCAAGGAGTGCATCCTTGAGAGAAGATTACCAGTGAGAGGTCAGAAAGGATGACCAGAGAAAGGTCAGAGAAGATGACCTGCGAGAAGTCAGAGAAGATGACCTGCGAGAGGTCAGAGAAGATGACCTTCGAGAGGTCTGAGAAGGTGACCTGTGAGAGGTCTGAGAAAATGTACCCAAAGTCGAAGGATGAAGACCTAGGAGAGGTCATGACAGGAAGAAGGTCATGACAAGTAGTCTGGTCACTGGACGAGGAAAAAGCATTGTAGGGGTAGGACATGGCAAGGGAGACCTGTGTGAAGTGTATGTCACATGGCGAGGCCTGGTCAGAAAAAAAGATTAGGACAAGATGGGACCAGACCACGTCGTGAAGTGAAGGATGAGCAAAAGGAAGAAGTTTGGCACAAGGCCACAGCGTGATGAGTCTAAAGAAAAAATGAAGGAGTGTGTGCTCAGACATCTGGCACACCGCAAGGTACAGAAGACAATTGAGTGCAAGAACATCTGGAGTGAAGCACAGTACCTATGTAACATCTGTGGCATCATGAACAGCTGGCTGTCCAGAAGTCTTTGCTTACACCAAGTAAACATGGCGCCTGGAGATGAGAGCAAGCTGGACCGTTGATCCACCTTTGGGGTTGCACTGGAGACTGGATTGTGGTCCTGCTCGGACGTCCTGAGTAACCTTGGACGTGGGGTCTAGAAAAGGATCCGACCACTCCACACCAGACCATGGCGATCCAGGGGCAAGGGCCTCAGGGATTACCGGTGAGAGCAGAGTCCCGACACGAGAGATGAGTCTACAGCAGCTCCTCTGCAGGTCCCAGGAAGACAAAGATCTCATGTCGTAAGCTGGTTCGTTCAAAGACCATCCTGTCAATGCCGGTGCACCAGAGTCTGGATGGCAGGAATAGTCCAATCAGGATACGACTACCGTCCATGTTGATCGAGGGACTTGAAGGTGGAACTTGTAGCACTTCCTCCACATGCCTAGAATATGGCGTTGGAGTGACACGGCGAAGTACACCCAGTCCAGTGGAAGCCTGGTGAAGAGGACCTAAGGGGCATCCTGTGAGAGGGGAATACCTGTGAGAGGGGCATCCTGGTGAGGGAAGGATGTCTGTAATTACTCCATCATCCTGCAGCTGGAAGCACTGATGCATCTGTGGAAGATTCTGCTACAATAAAAAGGATTTAATCCATCATAGGAGTGTTGCTGTTCATGGAGCCAGGACGTATTTGTGAAAACGGAACATCCACCGTCTTCAATATCGCTCCACATGCACCATCACAGTAAACTGGGCATGCAGACTTTGGTTGGAGACCTCCACGTCTTGAGTCCAGGGAGAACTGGATCCACAGTGCACCACTGAACTGTGTCAAGTAGAACTGGTGACCCTAGCTGCAGTTGTGTTGTTCCATTGTTCTGTTCTGAAAGCAGCTGAATAGACTCGATGGAACTATTGCTGTTTTATCCTCTCCCACAGGTTGGACTTGTTCCAGTTTTAATAAAGTTTGGGAGGGATGTAGTAACTGGCCTGTCACTATTCTAGTGTTTGTGGTGTCAGCCACTCCCCGAGGGCTAGCTTACACTCCACCACACACCCTTTCAACACAGGTGTCACAGGACATGTGACCCTGGTAATAAAAGGGGCTGGGTGCACGTGCCCTGGGCCAGTTCCATTAACCATATTCCAGTGTCCCTGTCGTCATTCTATGTGCATGGGGGCGAGAGCACCACCACATTACAGAATACACCGTGAGCATCATTCCCAGCAGCCATGGTACAGGAAACTCTCCCTGCCTGTGGACCTTTCTCTCCTCATGTTTCTTTTGCCTGTATTTACTATACATCAGCTGACAGTTCCTCACTTTCTTTCCCTAGAGATACCTCCTTGTCTGTGCCCTCCTATCTGTTTGATGTGGTTATTTTTCTCTTCTATTATTCATGCTTTCTCCCTCTCCCTACCTGTACCCATTTCCCTGTCTGTACAGTACCTCTCCAGTTTGTAAGTCTGCCCCACCCACTGGCCACCTTAAATGGCCCCAAAGTCTGCATCCTCTTAAGACTTGCATTGCCTCTCCCACTGCCCCCACCTAATCATTTTCAGATCTTCTTACAGTATTGCTCTCCTGTCTATCTGCACTATCTCTTCACTGCAGTGCCTCCACCAGGTCTAGCCCCTCCTCCATTCTGTACTTGTATAGCATCTCGTTCACTACCAGATCCGGCTGTCTGTGAATTCTCCTTGCCTCTATTGGTTATCCGCCACTGCAGCTTTTCTCTGGCCTGAGTTTCTCTACCCACATCTTCTCAGTGTTCCTTTCTCCATTTCAGCACAATCTATCTTCACACAGTGACTCTTCTAGTCTATGTCCCTTCTTGCACTGTACCGCCTCACAACTAGCACTGTGTGCACCCTGGTTCCATTTTGTTCTGTTACTGGGCATGTCATCTTCCTTTTGTTCTACCTATTTGACTGCAGTGCCTCCCTCTGGTACACCATGCTGCCTGTACCCTTGCTCTGTAGGTCATCGCCCAGCAAACAAATCTCACTACTTGCACAGATGATGTGCCTGATCAGCTTTCTACCAATGCGTGCACCCTTTCCCTAGCTTCACTACTCTTCCTCTGCCTGCATCCTTTATCTGTTTTATCACAGTGTTTGCACCCTGCCACTGCTTGACTTGTACCTGTATGCAACACTGCCTACATGTGTCTAATACTGCACCCCCAACCTAGACTCTCTCTCTCTTTATATCTCCACCATGTCTGTACACAAATCATGCTCATTTACTGCTTTCCAATCAGCTTAATTTGTGGGCAAGTTAATCTTCTGCATCACTTTTTTGTTTTCCTGCATCCTGCCTGTGATATCTACCAGCACGTGTCCTGTCCTTCCTCTGCTTCCCTCGTCCCATTTTCTACCCTGTACCTGTACTCACTGACCTGTGCCCTGTATCACCCAATGCCCTCTCCCTTCCTCTACCTACACCTTTGCAGCCTCTTCCCCAGCCTGGGTACCTGCCAATGACTACACCACACACAGAGCTTAGTATTACACTTCTTTATTTGTCTGCGTGTAACTGCAAACTAAACATTCTAAATCAGCCTTCAGTGCATTCCGCTCTGACATGTGTGTCACAGCTCTACAGATCCATCAGGAGCCAAAAGGGTCCCCTCTTTGCTAACTTGCAAGACACTACATCGCCTCCTCTGTTTAATGAAAAATCAAATTTACTACATATACAGGGCCAGATGTACGACCCATTTTTGCATGCGCAAACAGATTTGCAACCCGTTTGAGCATGCAAAAATACCAATGGGCCATGTACAAACCCTATTTAGCGCATTGCAATTTATTTGTGACTCGCTAAAGATGATTTGCGACTCTCTATTAGGAAGGGGCATTCCAAGGGCATCCCTTCCTAATAGCGACTCGCTAACCTATGTAACAATGTTGTGGTCGCAAAACACTTGCAATTTGCCACCCTCTTGAAGAGGGTGGTAAAGCACTCGCAAAAGGGACGGGGTCCCCAGGGGACCTCTTCCCCTTTGTGAATGCAGGGGAAAATATTCTTTAGGGGCAGGCAGTGGTTACAGGGACCACTACCTGCCCTTAAAAAATTAAACACAAACGTTTCATTTTTCTTTTTTTAAATGCATCCCCTTTTCCTTTAAGGAAAACAGGCTGCATTAAAAAAACTGCTATATTTAAAAGCAATCTCAGACATGGAGGTTTGCTGAGCCCAGCAGGCCACCAGACCTGGGAGGTCCAGCCATTCCCAATGTGGACGCACATTGCGAGTGCCTCATGAATATTGATGAGGCATGCAATTTGAGACCCCATTGGGAATCACAAACACTGTGCACATTGGCATTAGCGACTCACAATTTTTCGCAATTTGCGAGTCGCTAATGCCAATGGTCATACATCTGGCCCACAATGTCTATCTATTTGTATACATGCAGATTCGGCCTAGAATGCTTCATAAACACACAGAAGCCGGCTCTCTGTGGTGAGTTTTAATATTTATTTATTAACTGGAAATGCTATTAACCCATTTTGATTGCACCTGGCAACATTGTTCACAACAAAGTGCACAATTTTGTGAAGAGTTAATATACATTAAAAGTGAACCACAAGGTGATAAACATAGAAAGCAGGACTAAGTTGTGGTAAATGCTTTTTGTTTGGACAACATCATCTTTAAATTAAATTTAGTGCAATGAGACCTTAGGGTGATATATGTGCTGAACAAGAACAAATACATAACATAAATGTGTTAGTTTAAAACCACGATACACCAATGAATCTTTGTAGGAGTTCAATCATTTTGCTTCTCAAGGATAATTACATTATTATATATCAATATTTCTGCCAATATGTCAATAAATAGTTCTTAATACTAACATTGTGTGAATTAACTATATAATAAGAATAAATACTGTTAATTTTGATTATTCTAAAATGACATAAAACAATTATTAAAAGGCTTTATATCTTAGATTGCAATGCATATTCAAATCATAGATTTTGTACATTGTGTAATCTCCGAAAAATATCAAAATGATCTTGTAGGCCAGTGCTAGATTGTAATACTCTTATGCATTCACCTATCACTGTTAAAAGCACTCAGTACCTAATTAATAAATAATAATCTTCAAGTATACATAAGCAAGGGAAAATCCCTTATTCATTGCAGCAAAATTGATTAAAATGATAAATGTCATTGATTTTAAATACAACGTCTTCCAAATGGATAAAATCATCCAATCTAAAATCACTATCACATCATATTACAATATTCCAGTTCCTCCATTATTAACCCATTTTAAACATTTTATGACAACCAGTAAAAGTTATAATGTATGACATCGACGGAAAAAAAAATCATAAAGAAATGTTCTTATACCGTCCTTTCTGAACCCCTCACCTATAAGAAACCTAAAGGTGCTCTAATATCACCTCAGTTTCATAAGGGTGTGCCTAGGGAATATGTCTCAAGCCAGTCTTATTTTAAAGGAGACATGTGTATAGCTCCTCATCCATATTGAATCCAAATGAATCCTTGCTATCTAGCTCCAAAATAAAGGATGTTTCCAGTTTTCGCAACTCCTTCTCTCTATCACCACCTCTCTTCTTCTTAGGGACCTGTGGTATACAGATGTATTTCAAATCAGTAGGATTACTTTGATGGTGTTGTTCGAAATGGGGTAGCTCCGGTCTTTATTTACAATAGCTCTTATGTGTTGTAAAATTTGATTGTGTACGGACAAGGTGGTACTGCCTACGTACATTTTGTTACATGTTCATTTTAGAATATATACAACAAAACTGGATTTACACATTAGATTACCCCTTTCTTAGATTTTTCTCTTAAATGGTGTGATGAGTGTTGTCATATTCTCACCATTTTTACATACCTTGCACCTAGTGCATTTTTTGAAATCATCATATTGTGCCAACAACGTCCTGCGATTAGTATCACCATTGTATTCACTCTTAACCAGATAGTCCCTCATCGATTTGAATTTTCCATGACTTATCTGAGGATGTTTTGCAATTAACATAACGATGATGGGATCTTCTTTTTTCAAGTGTGTCGCGGGATGAAGGAATTACAAGACACAGAGGTGTCTTCAGAGGTTTTTATTGCCAAAATAACAATAGTACAGACAAAACGAAGAATAAAAAGAAATAAATGTCCTCCTCTTGTTAGGGAATTAGCGGTGCCTCATTCCAGGTATCGTCTCCATCACAGACGTCCAGGGCAGGAAGTCCACCAGATATATGTAAAATAAAAGAAACAGAAAAACACTGTATCAGTGCAACGTGCTTATCATATGGCGTAATTTAGGGAAAGGGGGTGAGGGAACTCTACAACCGTCATGCAGAACCTCAGCACAGTGTTTAGTGAAGAAACCGTCTCAGTGCATAAAAGAAAAGGAGTCAAGTGGGCGTCAACCAAGCCCCAGTACTGCACGTCAGGGAGTCCCCCCTCGAAAAGACGGGTCTTTTCTTCTACATGCCTCCCGCGCCCCAGGAACCGGGCACACACCTGTGCGAGCCACGCTCCTCCTCGAACGCTGCTAGGCAGTTTGGGGGGTCATTGGCCTGCTGGCTCTTGAGTCCGGCTCTCACGGTCATGTTCTGGCTGTTTCCGGCACAGGGAAGACATGGCTTGGCAGTTCGGGCTGCACTGGTCCCATGAGGCACAGGGTCAGACTGATTTGCATATGGCCATGTCTAAACTGGGGTGGTAGAGTGAGCTAAAGAATGGTGATGGATTAACCCCAGATCAGTTGACTGGGCGTGAGTGCTTGCAATCTTCAACACTCCGTCCATCAACCCCTTTGGTTTTGCTTTGTTCGCCCTAAATTGGCAGGGTATGCCCAGACGTGGGTCCCTTGCTCACTTTGCCACTGGATTCAAGCTAGCCTGGCTGATGATGGCTGATTAGCCAGAAACTGGTCCCAGGATGCTTGTTTCCGGTCCAGGGAAGACATGGCTTGGCAATTCGGGCTGGACTGTTCCCATGAGGCACAGGGTCAGACTGGTTTGCATATGGCCATGTCTAAACTGGGGTGGTGGAGTGAGCTAAAGAATGATGATGGATTAAACCCAGATCAGTTGACTTGGGGGTGAGTGCTTGCAATGTTCAACACTCCGTCCATCATCCCTCTTTGGTTTTGCGTGGGTGCCGTCCGGCATGCTTCTCTGCTCGGGTAGTCTGCCCGCCATCTTCACTTCCCTGGTTCGATCGCCCTTCATCCAGCAACAGCGATTCATGACCCCTCTTCCGCTTCTGAAGTTTCGGACCTCTCGGGGCGTTTCTTAGGGGTCTCTCAGTCAGAGGCAGCTGGGTCTTAAAGGGGCCCGTTGCAGGAAAACGCTACGTCTTCCCAGGTGGCATATAGTATCTCGCTGATAGAGTAGGGGGGCTGGAAACAAAGCAGAGGGGTGAGCCATTGAGGTAAGGTATGTTCTACTGTCCTCTTGTTAGGGTCCAGGGGACACATTGCCTAACAAAGTGCCAATGTTTTTGCATGGCTTGTCTCACTCTTAGATAGTGTAGTGATAAATCTATGTGGTTGTTTTGTGTCTGTTTTCTTTTCAATCGTCATGGAGGGGTTAAAAAGAGCTTTAATCCCTATTCTGTTGTCTGTCTCTCTGCGTGGCAGCATTTAATATGCGTTCTGAATACCTTCTCTGTTTAAAGCGATTCATAAGTTCTTTCTCTGTCTGATTACAATAGTTCTCCGTACTTCAAATCCGTTTGGCTCATATAAATATACAATTTAAATCTCTTCAATCAATCTTTTTGGTGCTTCAATTGTTCAACCTGATCTTGTCATTAGAAACTGGGAGCTGTCACAATCAATGTCCATGCTCTGCATTGACAGTGGAGAGGCAACAGTAGTCACTGGGGCTTCAGAACCCGACTCTCCTTCAACATGTAGACCTGATGAACGATGAGTGAAATGCTGACAGTGAGAAGAGCCTCTTGTAATATACTTCGCAGGGTGCTGGGCAGTCACCATGTGTCCCTTGGAAGACATCACTTGAAAAGGTTCTGCATCAAATGGAGCACCAGATTTTCTCTTCCACATCTGCCATGGGAGCCCCACGTTCTCCTCTATTAAAAACGATGATCTTTGCATTTCGTCTTTTGCCAGCATACGTTTTCAGCTTTTTTTTATGAACCAAGTCCTTCTTACCAGTTGTGTGCTCATCTTTCTCTGTCTGATTTCTCCACTGAGGTATGTTGGTTGTCATTGCTCTCCTGATAATCAATGTCGCAGGACATTCACCTGTGGTCGAGTGAGATGTTGAACGATAACCTCTTATGGTAGATTAAAGACAGTTTTTAGATCGAGCTTTCCAAGAGTAGCACGCTGAACTGCTTTCTTTAGCATACTCTTTAAGCGATTAACAAGTCCGTAAGCCTTTGACCACAGAGATGCTTTATATTCAGATGCTCTAAGAAATATTAGAACTCTCAACTTTTAAAAGACGGGCATTGCCAGATTGCAGCATGGTTGGAATACCCCATGTCGTAAATATGCTAGCTAGTCTCTTAATGACTCGGTCTTGAGTAGATGAGAGATCCTCAATTAATCGAAATCATAAGTATTCATCCACAATCACCATCAGGTGATGCTCATTGTCAAGTGGACAGAAAAAGCCAATGGCTACTCTCTTCCAGGTATGCTTTGGGAATTCTGAGATGTTTAACGTATGTTGAGTAACTTTTGTCGAAAGGCAGTTGCAGAGATGACAGGCCTTTAAATCCTTTTCAACCCCCTCATCGAGAGACAGAACTAGACTTGGTCTCGGAAAGCTTGTTTTGTGGCAATGATTTCACAATGTCCTATGTGAGCCACTTCACCCATTTTCTGCCACAGACTCTCTGGAACCAGGATTCTCAACCCTTGAAGTATAACTGAGTTATGGACAGTTCATCTATGACATTTTAGTATGTTTTATATTCGCCATCACTGATGAGAGGTTGAGGGTGTGATTCCAATTTTGGCATATCACTATCAGGATTAGTGGCTGTGATAATCTGGGCTAATGATATGGCAGCTGGTGTCTTTGATTTTAGAGGGAAATTGATATAGGCTTCAGCTGTCTTGGCTGGAGTACCATGACTTTGTATAGGCACTATGGAAAAGTAGCCAGCAGGGTTCTGATCCTTCCCTAGATGACACGCAATGTTATAATTGTACTCCTGCAATTATAGTCCCCATGGTTCAATGTGAGAACGTATCTTGGCCTTTGGATTGCCAACTGTAGTTAGTAAAGCTTGATCATCAGTTACCAGAGTAAAAGGCTTTCCATACAGGAATACATGGAAATGTTCACAAGCACATACCACGGCTAAACTTTCACTTTCAGGTTGTTAATCACCATACTCCTACTCGCATATGCCACAATATGCCTTAGAGCATTCGGGTGTCCTCTGTGCAAAGAAAGCGCCTAGCCTGACTGGGCTAGCATCAATAACAACCTTTGTATGATGCTTCAGATTGAAATAAGAGGCCATTTCAGTAGCATTCTCAATGGCTTGTTTTATTTTCTTAAAACATTTCTCACATTCATGTGACCATTGAAATGAGACATTCTTTTTCATCAAATCTCTCAATGAGCACTTACAGTGGCAATGTCTTTTATATATCATGAATTGTAGCTGGCCATGCCAAAAAATGAATATACCATAGAAACATCTTGTGAGGGATCAGCATTTGACAGTGCTCATGCTTTAGCAGGATCAGCTGTTATATCCCATCAGAAATGACATGGCCAAAGAATGTTAGCTTTGTCTTGAGGAACTCACATTGATATGCAGTCAAAGTCAAACCTGCATCAGCAAGTAAATGACATTTATGTGAGAGTTTTATCATGTTCTTTTGTGTAGCTCCGAAATCCAATCTGCCATCGCTATAATTGAACTCATTCATGACAGACTGTATGATACGTCAAATGACATCTTGAAAAGTTCTGCAGCTGATGACACACCAAAACGTAGTCTTTTGTATAGAAATCGACCAACATGTGTAGAAAAGGTTGTAATGTACCTGCAATTGTCTTCGAGTTCCATCCGAGGATAACCTTTATTCATATCAAGGTGAGAGAAGACCTTTGCACCATTTAATTGCATTATCATGTCAGCAAAGTGTGGACATGGATGTCGTTCTCGTTCAATTACCTTGTTTATCTGACGCATTTCAACACAGTTGCGTACAGCTCCTTCACTGCCCTTTTTGACCACTACCACTATGGGAGAAACCCATGTCATAGAACCTGTATAACACTCAATGATATGCTTAAGTAACGATTCAAATACTTTTTCAACAACGTCTTGTATATGAAAAGCAATTTGGCTATGTCTTTGAGCAACAGCACTGGCATCCTAATTAATATGTAGCTTAACTTTCATAGTCTTAAGCTTTCTTAAACCATGAAACAATGAAGGAGATTGACTTACTATTTCGTGTTGAGCATTCTGGTTGTGGTTTACGCAAATTAGTCCCATATCAGCAGTTGTGCTGAAACTGAGTAGACAGGCACTTGACGCTGTACCTTGATGAATGCTTCCACCTTTGTTTTCTTGTGTTTCATCATCACTACAAATGACCCTTGACCTTTTAAGGGTTTCATTGCAGCCCATGCATACACTTTGGTTTTCGATGCGGCAATGGAGACAATTCATTATAATTCTCCTCAGGCATAATGTTTATCGAAGCACCACTGTCACTGATGAAAGGTATTGAACAAGTATTTACTTTCAGTGTAATCTTCGGACAATGTTTGAATGACTTTGGTGCTTTTGGCATGCCAACATTTCTTTGACTGAAATTGTCTGCACATGTGGCCAATCCAACATGCACTTGCTTTTCTGAGGTTACAATTAACATGGCACAAGCATCTTCTTGACTTTCACATGATACTGATATAAAAGACCTGTTTGACAATGATTTATATGACAGTCGACTTTGTCCAGTGCCCATTTGTCTTAACTGATGTCACCGCTTGGCCTAGTTGGTGCGCTTTGAACGTTGCTTCATGAACATTCCCGTTGGCCATTTTGTTTTTGTGCGATGCCACGCTTGCTTTTTCTTTTGCAAACAGTCACAAAATGGTTTTCCTTCCCACATCCTTTACATGTCTGTCCAAAGACGGAATATTTACCTTCATGTGGAAGTGAAAATCTACATCTAAAACACTTCTTTTTATGTGAAGACATCACCTTGTGTCCTTCAGTCTTTTGCTTTGGCTTACTTTTCACACTCATGACTGATTCATTCTGGGCGCCTCTGGCCTCCATGTCAGCAGCTTGAATATTGGCATGCTCTTCACCTCTGGCAGCAATGCTCCAGATGAAGAATTTCTCTCAGCATTCAAAGTCTGAACGAATCTGACAAGCATCCATGAATAACTCTAAGACGTAAAGGTTCTGCGTCATTAAAGTAATTGAACTTACAGTGTTGAGTGCGTTGAGTATCTACACAAATTCCTCAATGCTCTCACCAACTTTCTGTCATTCTTGACTGAAAATTTATCTTTCGTATTCCACCTGTATATTGGATTAAACTTGAGATTCAAAGTTTCTTTAATTTAACGGTATGTGATTTCTTTGTCAGTTTGCTGCATCTTCCTTATGACTTCTTTTACACCATCAACATCAAGATTTTTGCGGTATTTGATCATCTTTTTGTTATCAGTCTCTTCAAGTGCATCAATGAAATCATCAAATGTTTCTATCCACACAATCCATTTATCGCCGATATTTCGCTTTTTGGTGGTATTGAAAGGTGGTGGTGGTTTCAGTAATGCCTCAGCATTGCAACGATTTACAGTAGTGGCTGACATTGAGGGTGGAGCTCTTTCAGTGACTGTCGACTGCCCATTAGGACCTGCATCATCTGTACCATGTCTGAGGTCCTGCAATGGATCGGCTTCCGGATTGTCCTGGACAGTCTGTGGTGCAATGACCTCCTTCTGGGTCTCAATCGAAGCGCTTCACTTTCTGGAGACCTCTGGATTTGTGGCCATTAGGCAGCTATGGTTGTGTGCCCCTTTAGGTATTAGACAGCTCAGTAAGCACAACCCTTGTGCTTCTTCGTGGGTCTCATCACCCGTGGCTGAGGTTGTGGAGCTCCACTTATTGAGGCTCTTGTAAGTAGTGCAATGACAGTATGCTTTCTTGTTAATTGTTTGATCATACAAGGCTTCATTTATTTTTGATATATTTGACTACTGCAGTCTTTAGCGCTTCTTTTCTGTATCTGTACATATCTGCCTTTGACAGTAATGCTCTGTATAACATATGACTTTATCTTGCATGACAGTGTGGTACCTTTATATATGGCCTGACCAACAGGTTCACCGTCATCGACATGTAGATTCTTTACAGTGCTTTCATTGTCTTCAGCTGCTGCACAGCGGCTGGAGCTGTGCTTTGGCTCCACATGCATTAAGCATTGATTCTGTACTTCGATGACGGCACACGTGGCATACACCAGCAGTTTGCTTGGAATTTGGCAAACTCTCTGGGAGATTACTGTCAATCTTCGGATTACTTATCCCTTATCTCCTCACCAACAGCCTTGGTACCCACTAATGACTACACCACACATGGAGCTTAGTATTATACATCTTTATTCGTCTGTGTGCAACTGCCAACTCTACATTCTAAATCAGCCTTCAGTGCATTACGCTCTGACACTTACTTACTAATATCCAAGACACTACAACCCTGTCATCTTTTTTGTTCCCTGGAAGTTCGCGCTGACACAACTCTCCGAAGTCCTAGAGATTTTGAGCCACAGTTAGATTATGGCCATTCATGTACAATATAGAAAGAGTTGCATCAGAAGATTGCTGATATTGTATCAGAAGGTACCCGGGTTTCTGAGGTAATAAAGCAGGAAAAATACGCCATGAATATATGTGATTGTTGTGCTGCAGTATCTATTATCTCAAAATGCAAGTTCAATTAAGCAAGGCACTGTAATAAGCAAATGAATGGTAAACAAGTGGTGACTGGTACCAAAAACAAGGTCTGGACACCAAAATAAAAGTTACCAACATTAGCAAATCAGATAGCTTGAAAAGTGGCCCCCATTTATATATCAGTGCAGTGTTGTTCATGTAAAAACATGCTGCGTAGGAGTTTGCAAGTATGGTAAACTGTATGCATTTGAGTATTCTGAATGCAATTTTTGTGGTCATAAAGGAGAAATCAACAGTAAAAACCATCCCATCAGACCATTATATGGCCCACAAACAGCCAAAAACTATCCCACATACTGCCCTGTCAACCCAGCTGTCTGGAACTACCAGACTGCCATACAGACCAAGCCAACTCTGAATCTAAATTTATTACGGCATTTTATGATGAATTAGTTGTTCCATTTTGTTAAAGCACCGACATTCCAAACTGGAAATTGCCCTTCTTCCGTCTAACCATAACAAGCCAATAAGTCTGGCGTATGTGAAATGTTGACTTTGTGAGTGTGATATTATGGATGGGTAAGCGGATAGATGCAAGAATGTGTCAATGTGTTGATGAAGGGATGTATTAGTACAAAAATGAGTGCATGCATTATATGTAAGGGGTCACTCTCTTACTTATCCATGATCCATGCACTCATTACTTCATGCAGTCATTTATACTTTCCCTCATTCATCCATTCACCCATGGACACAACCACACACACCAAACTATGAAGTAGAATTTTTACATATAAAATAGAAAGACCTATTGGCTTGTCGATGGTAAGATACCGGAACAGATCACAAGACAACTCATACTAGGGTCTGTACCTTCAGACAGCAAACTTGCTACAAGACATTACAAAGGCAGACTGTTGCTACGCAGCAGCCAAGAGCATAACATAACTCAAATAATAGTACCAGTTGAACTAACGATGGTCTGTTGACCAGAGCCGACTCTATGGCAGTGAGACCGGTGGAGCCGCACCTGGCGCTGACACCGGGGGATGCTGTTTTAGAGATAACTTATGGGTATAAAAGCACTCGTGCAGAATTTCTTGTGTGTTGGATAGTTATCAGGCAACAATACAAATGTCAAGATGACTCTGGTGATAGATTGAGTTTTGTCTAGTGGCAGTTCTGCCTCATAAAGTAGCGTAGAGGGTTAATATGCCTGCTGCAAGGAATGTTTACTATGCAGATCGCAAAACTGTATTTTATGTGGATAGCTCAGTGGGTTACTGCTTTTATCACAGAGATCCTATTGTTACTCGCAGTTCATAAGTTACAATCCTAATAAAGCACAGTGAACTATGAACTGTCATCAAAGGGCTGTGTTCAGTCTGCTAGGAATAGGGTGGTAACCTTATGTTTTTCCACAGTTGTTCATTATCCTAATGTTGCTAAAAAGGGTTCGTTTGGGTAGAAATACATTCTTCTTAGTAAAGCCAACCCCAGTCACTGTGGTACATTTTAAATCCAGTGTGTTCTTCTTCTCCAGAACAAATGATCTTAAGATATACTGCCTACTAGTATGTCCTACTAGTATCCTCAGTGACTTATGTAAAATTTCCTATAGACTGAATTACACATGTATGATTCACTGTCTATGTATAATGTGTGTGTGTGCGATGTAAAGTGCTCAGACACCCTACACTGGTATGAGTAGCGCTACAAAAACCAATGAAATGCATGTGAGAGAGGGGCTATGGAGATATGAGGGACTCTGCTGAAGGGTGGTAGTGAGGGAATCTGTGGACAAGGACGTCATGGGGGCGCCACAAATATTGTTGCACCCGATGCCACCAGCACCAAAACCAGCCCTGCTGTTGACATATGCAACCATGATTGTTTGCGTCACTGTTTTTAGCATGCTGGACCAGGAGGACTTGGAGATGACAGCAAGGCTTCCACGGATCTTGTGTGTGTTGTTGATGTGCTGCCTGCTTTGTGTAGGTGATGACATCTAGGATGTGCTTGCGGTGTATTGAATATAGCATCTGATGTGTGATGGTAATACGTGGTATGGTCATGACTTGATAAACTTTGATATGTGAGGTATTTAGACAACATTTTTAGTTCAAAATATCATGAAACAGAAATATCAGGAAAAAAGATCCTGTAATTCAAAAGTATTGTGATGCAAAAATATTATTGTCAAGAGTATTGCATGTTTGGGAAAAAATATTGTTTTTAAAGAATATCGCTGCTTTTAACATAATTTGTATACTAACATAGTTGTGAAAAATAAAAATTATTGTAATGTGTGTTAGTTGATATATTAATTTATGTGCTACTATTGTTTCTATAATTGTTATTGTTTTTTATGCATATAGTTTATAGTTTTAAGTGCTTTATAATTTTTATTTTATTATTAATACTAATTTATATTGTCATAGTGGGTTGTTGCGTTTGTAGGGGTGATAGGCTGGTAAGTCAATTAAGTAATAATTAATTAGCAATTAATTGTTAATTATGTAAACCATTGCTAATTATTTAAATTTATTAATACTGATTTATTTTAGTTATATTTTAGGAACAGGCTGCTAGGTTTGTAGAGGCATAGGGTAGATAGCTAATTAAGTAATAATCAATTAACAATTAATTGTTATTTAATGTTTTAATTGATTATTAACTACGTAAAATGCTTAATACTGATTTATTTTGGTTATACTTTAGATGCACCCTGCTGTGTTTATTGGGGTATAGGGTGGAAAGTTATTTAAGTAACAATGAATCTACAATTATTTAACAATTGTTGATTATTTAGTTGAATGATTATTCATTATGTAAATCTTTTTAATAGGGAATTCTTTTAGTTATATTTGGGTGCGGGCTGTTGAATTTGTAGGGGTATATGGTAGGAAGTCATACAAAATTAAGTTACTTTTTTTTTAACGTTATGGTGCCGATTCCGATCCTGTAAAACCCAGGTACAAATGGTCGTACGGAGCGTTTTCTCCGTACGACTCGTACCCGGGAATTCCACCGTACAAACCAGCAAGTATGATTCGTACAGAAATACCATTTCCGTACGAATCGTAAAAAACACCGTACGGCTAAAAAGTACATACAATTCCGATTCTGGACAGCGCGTACGCGACGTCTGCACGGAGTCAGGCAGCGTTTTACAGACCAGCAAGTACGATTCATACCTACAGCACTCCGCACAGCTATATTTTTACGGGAGTCAAAAAGTGCCGGAAAAGCTAAGTACGCTGCGATGCACGAGGAAAAGGGGGCCCGCTACGCGATGTACTCCCCATCACCCACATCATACGTGTCATCATGTACGGTGCGTACCCCAACATGGCATATGTACGGCCCATACCCCCCACCCCCCGTATGTACGGCCCGTACCCCCCACCCCCCATATGTATGGCCCGTACCCCCCACCCCCATATGTACGGCCCGTACCCCCCATCCCCCGTATGTACGGCGTGTACCCCCCACCCCTGTATGTACGGCGCGTACCCCCTACCCGCATATGTCCGCACCGTACCCCAGGCGTACCCCACACCCGCGTATGTCCGCACCGCACCCCAGGTGTACCACCCGCGTATGTCCGCACCGTACCCCAGGCGTACCCCCCACCCCCGTATGTATGGCCGTACCCCCCACCCCCGTATGTACGGCCCGTACCCCCCACCCCCGTATGTTTGGCTCGTACCCCCTACCCGCTTATGTCTGCACTGTACCCCAGGCGTACCCCCCACCCGCGTATGTCCGCACCGTACCCCCACCCAGGTATGTTCGCACCGTATCCCAGGCGTACCCCCACCCGCGTATGTTCGCACCATATCCCAGGCGTACCCCCACCCGCGTATGTCCGCACCGTACCCCAGGCGTACCCCCAACCCACGTATGTCTGCACCGCACCCCCGGCGTACCCCAATCCTCGCGTATGTACTGTCCGTACATACGCGAGGATTGGGGTACGCATGGGGTACGGTGCGGACATACGTGGGTGGGGGGTACGCCTGGGGTATGGTGCGGACATACACAGGTGGGGGTACGGCTGGGATACAGTGCCAACATACGTGGGTGGGGGTACGGTGTGGACATACGCGGGTGGGGGGTACGCCTGGGGTACAGTGCAGACATACGTGGGTGGGGGGTACGCGCCGTACATACAGGGGGTGGGGGGTACAGGCCATACATACGGGGGGTTGGGGGGTATGGGCCATACATACGGGGGTGGGGGGTACAGGCCGTACATACGGGGGTGGGGGGTATGGTGCGGACGTACGCAGGAGGGGTGGGAGGCTGGGGGGGGCCGTACGACTCGTACCCCGGGCACAAGTGTACTCGGGGTAGGGCTCGTACAAAGTTCGCTCCGTACGGAGCCTTTTCCATGCGCTTGTGTTTTCGGACGGGCGGTACGGATCGTACTTGCGCGCCCGGAGTTGAATTTTACGATTTGTATGTAAACCTGTCCGGGGACGTCTCGTAGACTTTTCCCTAGGCGATTCGTATGTATTTTTCACATACGAATCGTACTTTGCCGTTTGTACGGGACTTGTACGATTCGTACGTAAAAAAATACGGATACGAGTCGTACGGGAAAAAAAAAACAGGATCGGAATCGACCCCTATGTGTTATTTGATCACTAACTATGTGAATTAATTAACTTATTCATGATTTTGTATTTGTTCACTGTTTAATTAATTTTTCAATGGATTTTAGTATTTGTACGTGTATTACACATGTATTTTTTAATGTTGTTTAAAAAATTTTGGATGAGTTGTTTGGGAAGAAAATAAATATATATGTTTTATATTAATGGATATTTATATGTAGTTTATTAATTTGTAACTAATTATGTAATTTTCTTTAAATGTATGCTTTTTAATATTTATTTATGGTAAGTGTTTTTGGATGTTTGTTTGTGCTATGGCTTTTGTTATTTAAATTGTTTTTATGTATTAATTGAAATGTAAACTCTTACTAATGATAGCTTCTTTTTGATAGGTAAGGAAGTTGAATTTATTTATATGTAATTTGAAATTTTCCCTTCATTCTGTTTTTTTATACATTTAATTTTTTTCATTTATAATGCATACATTTTTTTAATCTTAAAAATAATGTTTATATTTAGAGTTTAATATATTTTCTACTTTAATAGGATTATTCATACATGTAATGCGCTTGAAGGGAAGCACTTTACCTACTGTTGCTTAGACTTGAGTGGGAATAGTAAATTTAACCCCTACAAAGTCCAACCGTTTCCCTAATGTTGTGCTGTTTGGAGTGGGAATAGTAAATTTAACCCCTCTGAAGTCCAGCACTTTCGCAACTGTTACGCTGACTGAAATGAGAATAGTAAATCTAACCCCTCTGAAGTCTAACACTTTTCCTACTGTTGCACGAACTAGAGTAGGAATAGTGAATCTAACCCTTCCAAAGTCCAATTCTTTGTCTACTGTTGCACAGGCTGGAGCAGGAATAGTAAATGTAACCTCTCCAAAGAACAACACTTCCCCTACTTTTGTATAAAGTGGAATGGGAATAGTATTTAATGACAAAAGCCTTATACAACTCTAGGCACAAGCCTGAAGGGGTATTGTTTTGGCTGGTACTGGATGCCCGCTTGTGTCTGGACACAGCAATACTTCTTAGAAGAGCTCTAATAAGAGCTAAACATGCGTCAGGGGTTGCTTTTCTTCATTCCAGGTTGGCTTGGGTGGTATGTTACCAATCCAAAGTTGTAATACTGCACCTGAAGTGATAAAACGATTTTGTCATTTTACAGCTTGGTGTGGATGGCAGTAGATAATCCTATGGTTAAAGTTTTTGCTGTAAAAATGGCAATACGTTTTGTCCTTTTCTAGCTTAGCGTGGATAGCACTGTGCCAGTACTATGCTTAAAAAAACGATGCTAGAAAAACAGTGTCGCTGGTGTTGTAGGGTTCTCTATATAGGAGCTGCTCCTCACTTAACCCTGGGTACCAGAGCTTTCTTTTTTGCATAATTACACAGCACTTTAAGCCTGAAAGGGTATTGTTTTGACATTGGGTGCTCCTTTATGTCTGAACAAAGCTATAACTCTCTGAAGAGCACTGATAAGAGTGAAATACATATCATGTATTGATTTTATGCATTCCATGTTAGCTTGGATGGTATTTTACAAATCCAATATGCATATACGCGAACTTGTTCGTGGGCTGGTGGGAGAAGCACGTAGCCTGGACGGGTACCAATGAAAGATGGATGGACAGCATCGTTCTGTGGACGCGGTACATTGATGATCTCTTCATCTTGTGGCGCGGTCCACAGAGCGATGCAGAGGAGTTCATCAAAGCCCTGAATGTGAATGACCAGAACTTACAATTTACTAGTTGCATTAGTAACAAAGAGGTTGTTTACCTAGATCTGAGGGTCTATATCGAAGGAAATAATATAGAAACAGCCCTCTACCGGAAGCCAACAGCAGGAAATACCATCCTGCATGCAGGGAGCTGTCATCCTAGAAGTGTGGTAAACAATATTCCCCTAGGTGAATTCCTTAGGATGAAACGTATCTGTTCCATCCCCTCAGAATGCAACAAGGCTATTAGTCAGGCCAAATCGAGATTTCAGAAAAGAGGCTATTGTAGAGGCATATTAGATAAAGCTGAAATCAAATGCAACGCCATAGAGAGAAATCAACTACTCTTGGACAAGGAAAAAAGTAGAGACGAGAACATCAGGGTCATCACCAATTTTACTGAGAAATCATCACAGATGTCCCAAATTCTCAGAAAAAATTGGAAGATACTGAAATCTGACAACGTAGTGGGAAAAGCACTACCAGACAATCCCTTAGTAACATATAGAAGAGGCAGTTCCCTCAAAGATCATTTGGTAAGAAGTCACTATGAACCTAAAAAGAAGAAAATAGCAGCTATTAAGGGTTTTTTTCCCTGCATGAAATGCTAGGCATGTAAAAACAGCCATAAAGTAAAAGATTACCTTATACCGGGGAAAAAGATGAAAACCCCCATCTCAAAACTCTTAAATTGTAACTCAGACTATACGGTCTATTGTTTAGTGTGCCCCTGTGGTAAACAATATGTGGGTAGTACTATCCATCCCACAAAAAAAAGAGTCCTAGAACACCTTAGGGCGATAAATAACAGGGATCACAACTATCCTGTTGCACGTCATTTCGAGATGGAACATAATAGCAACAGTAATCTTCTCACCTTCTTCTGCCTAGATCAGATTGTAAAATCTGAGAGGGGAGGAGATCATGTGAGTAAACTGCGCACACTGGAATCTAAATATATCATCAAGCTTCAAACAAAAATGCCGAGAGGACTTAACAATGAAGAAGAAATGTGGGTCCACATAGGCTAAAGCTTGATCCCAGTTATGTGCAATACTGTACAATGTGTTCTTGAGTAAGAGTTATGGGGTGGTAAAAAACAGTTATGGCTACTTAGTGACAAGGGCTATCGAGCAAACCAAGTGTAATTGTAAAGAAATGTTAATTGGAAGGAGAACTCTTTTCGTAAATGAAATACGTATTCATACAGATATATACGTAAAGGTTGTTAACTGAAATTAATCTGTGTTCACCATTTTAAATGACCAAAAAATGAAAACAGGCAGATAAGCTAGATTGCGAGGTTGGCCCATACAGGGCGTAATGATGGTACGGCGGCTTGAAGTAAGGCTAGAAACTTTGGAGATTCAAAATAGCGGAATATGAAAAAAAATTCCGCTTATGACGTTGTCATGCAGAATGATTATTGTAGTGAAAAACTTTGGCTTAAGTGACCGTTACGAATTGGTTGGTAACAAATTCTTTTTTCCTGTATCATAATTTAAATAATTTGAGAACAATGATAGAGGATTGTATTAGATAAGTAAAATGTTGTATCAATATGAATTTGGTCAAATCTCCGTTTAATAGACCCTTACAATATGGCCGCCACAGTAATGTAACGTTTATTTTTTGTTTTATTTTTGAGAATCACGAATCACTTTCTATGTCTATGAGTTGTATAGCACACCTTTATTTAAATTCACAATGTAAAACTGTCAAGTTGACACAGACGAAGGCGGTAACGCCGAAACGCGTTTGTTAACTTTGATGCAGAAACGACTTAAATAAATTGAAGATTTTGCTTGGACAACGTAGATGGCTCAGGAGTGCGCTCTGTTGGAAAGGTTCTATGTATAAGAGAACCCATTTTGTGGAATAAAACGCGCAATCCCCCGTGCGCTGAGCAAGCACCTGCAGCGCTGAGGTGCAACGGCTGGTGGACTCGTGTTTTGGAAAATAAATATATATATATATATATATATATATATATATATATATATATATATATATATATATATACAAACACACAGATATGTGTGCTTTTATATAAGTATATATATTTATATATTGTATTAAATATTAGTTGAATTGATTAATTTACATTATATTAACTTTATATATGATAATATTGTAGATGTACAACGTTAAACTGTATATTGATATTCAAAATCAATATTTGTGTATGTTTTTTAATGATATTAGTGTCAACGATATATATTTTTGGAACATGTTTTAACTTACTATTATAAGTATAGAAATGCGATATTGAGGTAAACGACATTTTTGACACAATATGTTTGTCAACAATATTTTTACAACAATATTGTGCCAATTATCCAATAAGTGATATGTCAGATATGAATGATGGTGACATTAGATGTGTGTGTGTTTTTGGGACGGTGTTGTTTATGCGATCATTGCACAGAGTGATGTACAATAGGATCATGATGGTGATGAACTTGATGTTAGAAAGTCAGGAGGTTTACTCTTCTTGTATCATGACTTCAGGATCTTCCAGTGAGGACACCATGAAAGTATTTAGGGTGTACATGACCAAGCTTGTCAGGTTGGAGTTTGTTGGGAGTGGGTGATGGCACAGTAGTCATGACTCCTATCTGCCTGGTGTCTATGCTGCTTTATCCACTATCCTGAATGGAAGTTTTTTTTATGGTGGATTAACCAATCACTTGACATTATCCACACTGGGCTGTGGGTTCTTTCTTAGACTGTTCTGGGCAGAGATGTGTGGTTTTCAAAGATATTCTGGTGGCGGGGCAGGTGGGGCTTGGTGGTATTGTCTAGTGTAGTTGTGGTCACTTGACCATGGACTTTTTTAGAGACTTAGGTGGTTCTTAACATGTCTCTGCTCTGATGTACTTATGCCAGCGAAGCCGTTACCAGTGCAATGTTTACCAACCTTTGACAAAAAGTCTTGCAGCGTTACATATACAGCAGTCTTACTTCCTTATTCCTGCAGACTCAATCATTCATGGTGGAAGGAACTGTATTTCTGCATTTGATGCTTGTCGCTCAGTTCTCTAGTGCTTACAATATCCTTCTTTCTTTTCAGAAATGTGATGTGCTCTGGGAAGACTTTCACCAAAAGCTAGTGGACGGGGCTTTGTTGACCCTCGATACGTACCTCGGACAATTCCCGGACATAAAAGTATGGTAAATTTAGTGAAACATTCAATTTGTTAAAAATGAGTAAAGAAATTAGTGCATTCTGCAAATAATTAACTAAGTTCCACTTGTAGGCACAAACTACTCCGCCGCATTGTAATAACTTCAAGACACCGTAAAACAGCATAGCTGTTCACAATAATGATAGTATTACACACATCTTGTGCTGAATACAAAGTAATAGTACTAGAAATTCTTGAAGCTTAATTAGTAGTTAACAAAATGGTGGCCAATTTAGAATAGGAGACTATATTATTCGCTGCAATGGGTATTGTGATAGAAAACGCCACACAATCAGTCAGTAAAATTAATGACGTAGTTAAATATTTCAGAAAATTCCACTAATTTTGAGAAATAGTTCGATCTTTTCTCTGTACTTACATATTACAGCTAATTCAGATCTGAACGGGGGTATAAATTGAGCTCACAAATGCTCAATCAAAAGAATTATGCTTGGATTAGGGGTGTACACAAAATATTGCAAATATCAATGCTTAGAATTCCTCCAATCAGAAAGAAAATTATTAAATTCTAACAATATCCTTAAATAATTGAAAAGTATCAAACGAAAGTTCGAGCAATGTGTTAAACGTGGTTGTTTTCTAGTTTCATTCTGAATTAGAAGGGCAGCTGTTCCATGATAACAGGCCTAGTCTCTTTTTAGGTCGATCATTCGAGACCTCTTGTATATAATTTAGTATATACTTATTATATACTTATATGTGTATGTACTATGTGGGCTCTGGAGATCAGCCTTAGGACTTGTCTTCTTCCGCTTAGGGCCTTTTTTTCTATTCAACTGCCTCTATTTAACTGTCTTGATAAAAAATGACCAGCAGAGGTCAGTAAAATACCAGAATTGCTTTCTGCTAAGAGACTTTCTTTTTTTTATTTTTCTGGCAACTGTCTCTATTTAACTTTCTTGATAAAGAAACGACCAGCAGAGGTCAGTAAAATACCAGAATCACTTTAGCATTCTCTAGATTCCAGTCCTTAGAAATTGTCTTCCATGAGCACCCACAGACAATAATATTTATTTCAAATCTTGTATTTTCAGTGATATGACCACTGAAGTCCCTGATTTTATATTAAAAACTGAGTTTTGGACTATACCATTTTCCACTGAAAGGCAATATTTCTCTCCATGTGTTCCAATACCTGGCGTGTCACACAGTTTGGTGCTTACTTTCCCTCCATGTTAAAGAACAGTAGATGTTTTAGCACCCAGGCTAATGTGCTGCATAGCTAAATACATATAAGGTCCCAAAGGCGAGATCGATTGCATTGCAAATGCTTGTTTTTCAATCTGTTACTTGTTTCTGTCTTTGCTCCCTAACCTCTTTGCATAACAGAATTGAATTGGAGCTAATACTGTTTCCAACCACTTGCACATAATAGCCCAGATTTACTATGATTTTGTATTGGGGTTGCATCATTTTTGTGGCAAAGCCCCAATACAAAATAATTTGTGGCATAAATTAATCCATGCAAACCCACTTTGCGTGGTTTAGTGCATACGAAGTAATGAAACCCAGTGCTTAGCGCTGCCCTGCATTATTTTGCATTGGGCAGCCCTTACATGGGTGAAGCATGAGCATTCCCATGCATCCTCCCATGTATTTTAATGCAAAGCCAGATTAACAAATACTTGTAAACCTGGGTTTGTGCCAAAATGGCTTGCCTACTTGACAGAGGCGTACCGTTGCTTCCTCTTTCTATGCATTCTGCATTATGTAGCACACATAAAAAGAAGAATATGTCTCTAAGGATAGTTTTGTGCTGGAAGATGTCCTTCCTGCACAAAAACAATCCTACCTGTTACACAGACACCCTTGCAATATGGTACAAGGGGGCTTTGTTGGTGCTAAGCAGCACACAATGCGCCAGCACAAGGAAAGTACTATCTTTGTAGATATGGGGCATTTATGCTCTCTCCCTTAAATGCAACACAGTGCAGCAAGTTCCCTTGATCCACTGTATTGTGTGAAATAATAATGAGTATGCCCCCAGATGTGTCAATGCAGTTAGTCCAGCAATACCGTTTCAACACAAGAGCTGCATCTTGCTGAACTGCATGTGGTGTCAGAGGCTAAACCTGTGGTGAGCTTGCAGCCCTGAATTCTCTGCACCTAATAGTCCTAAAGTGGAATAAAGCACCTATTGACCTGTTATTTGGGTTAAAGGCCAAGTCATGCAATTTCTTGAAATCGGGCATTGAAGGACATTTGGTGTCATTTTTGCTACCGAGTGCTTAATTTTGTGACTGTGGTTGTGGGCGGTGGGCAATGGCTTTCAGTTTTGGGGACTAGGACTTATGCTTCATCATTTGATTTCGACCCAGATCAAGAGAGGTAAAAATATGGTGGAATGAGGAGGAAGAGAAAGATAGGAAAACTGTGACAAAGAGAGAAAGCAGGGATGGAAAAGAACCAGCAAGAGTGAGCTAATGAGACAGGAAGCATAGGGTGGTGACCGAAAGAGGTAGGAGTTGCAATCAACAGCAGGCTGGCTTGCTATTTGGCAACCCTGGTATTGAGTATTCCGCAACACAGGAGATGAGCTCCTAAGGAAAGCTTAGGGCCCCAGCATTTTTTTTTTTTTTTTACAAATTAGTCACTTCTGCTACCACTGGAGCTCAGAACATTTGCAGCAATTGATGAATTAGGTTTGGCTGACATGGGCAAGACCTTTTAACCAGTTAAGTAGTGTTCCAATGCTTTTATGTACAATAGATGTCTCACCCCAGCCCAGCTCCCTAACAAGAGAATGTTTCTTAG
Organism: Triturus cristatus; assembly: GCF_964204655.1. NCBI lineage: Eukaryota > Metazoa > Chordata > Amphibia > Caudata > Salamandridae > Triturus > Triturus cristatus. Next base: position 473,873,739 of record NC_140588.1, read on the forward strand.
AAGCAGTGAATAAGTTGTGCAAGGTGATGTATTTCGAAACTTACACAGTGTGAGAAATTAATACCAATATTTAAACAGAATGATGTGAATTTTCCCAGTTATGAACGAATATCACTTTAAAATATGTAACAATAAAAAGAAATCATCATAGACAAATAATAATAATAATTAACTTGTTAGATGTTTCAAGTACTCAATACAAATGAGGGAGAAGGGGCGCATTTAGGTCCAGCAAACAGGCCCCAATAAATACGATGTAGCACCAAAGGAGTATGCAGTCCCTGTAGGGTGGGGAAAGAAGAGAAGGAGGCTAGGTTGGTCAACACCCTTACTCAGTAGTGGAGTGTGGGTGTCTCCCAATTTGGGAAGTGGGGCCCTCACACCACCATTTGGCTTCATCATAGGCTTGCTCCTCGTCAGGCCGGCGCTGCAAAGCCTGATGGGCACCCTATGAGGAGCACTTTGTCGGAGATCTTTTCCCAAGCCGTATAGGTGAGGTGCGTGTGAGGGGTCTAGTGGTGTAGATGTGAGGTCATGTGAGGAGAAATAAAATTAGGCAAGGTGGTGCTCCAAAATGAATTTAATCTGCGAGCCCACTCATCTCAATTAAAACCAGAATAGGGATACCGCCGATTATAATGGTCGGAGGTGTCTATATGTGTTTAGTCATGGTTAACATGTTTCTTGCCATATGTGTGTAAATCACTCGGCAATTCTTCAGGACCTATCTTGATGCACTATCTACACAGGTGGTTGGATATGGAAAATAAACCAATCACTCTGATGACCTTTCAATGAGGTACCTTGATAATACACATTATGTGACAAATCCAATTCGGGTTCATGTCACGCCTCATCAACAGTTAGGCAGAGCAACAATCGTTACAAAAGTTAACGTCATGAGTTTTTCTGGAAAACAGGTGTCGGGAACCTACCCCACGCTTTGCCTCGTTGGGAGGAAGCCTCCGACTGACTGACTCTGTTAAGACAACACAATGATTTCAATTTGTGATCCCACAACTTAATTATTGTGATCACCCTTAATTCTCACATTGTACATCAAAAATGATCCATTCCACATATAACTGTCAATGACAGAGGGGAAACATCTTCATGTAACAGAACACAAAAGTATGTATTACATCTCCCACAACAAATAGACATCAACGCATTGAAACTACTATGAATTGATAAACCATACATTAAAACACATGAAGGACAACATGTAACGATCAATAAACCAGTTCTGAAATTGGAAGAATCCAAAAGGGGCACAAAGTGAAATGTCCTTACTCAGCCCCTGCTGAATTAGTTTCTAACCTAGGAGTGTTAATTCAACCTTTCTTTTAATTTAAGGCCTCACAGGATCTGACCATTCCATTTATTTCGCACCATTCATTCCCTGTCAGCCTATAATTCTCTTTTACTTAGGCACACTCCCTAGGTGACAAGCTGCTGATGCATTGGGTTCTCGTCAGTATCTAACGGGCATGAAGAATTTTGCCATTGGACACTATTTAAATGCGTTGGCAGCTTGACACCTAGGGAGTTTGCCTATGTAAAAGAGAATTATAGTTTGACAGGGAATGATTGGTGCAAAATAAACTGAATGGTCACATGCTGTGGTTATCACTTCATAGTAGCTTCAATGCGTTGATGTCTATTTGTTGTGGGAGATGTATTGTATGATTTTGTGCTCTGTTACTTGAAGATGTTTCTCCCCTGTCATCGACAGGTATATGTGGAATGGCTAATTTTCCATGTACAATGTGATAATTAAAGGGTGATCACAATAATTAAGTTGGGGGATCACAAATTGAAATCGCTGTGTAGTCAGTACTGGTGCTTGGAAATATAATAGTGTCTAGCTTTGCTGACATTAAACAGGGTCAATTCCTTGTTAGTTATCAAACTTTTAGAAAGCTGGCATTTTCCTGCCTAAGACATACATTCCTTTCCACCAGTGTTCAGTGTCATCTGACTGTTAATGGCTCTCCTGTGGTGAGATGTGTATTACTCTCAGCAGTGGACAAAAGGCTTGGATGTGGGGAGAGGTTCCCCCCGACATGATGGCCATCTGAGTTGGCCCAGGAACTTAATTTAACTTCAAAAGGTGCCTACCCTGTCACAAGTAGATGTAACTCCGCCCGAACTGCCAAGCCAGGTCCTCCCTGGACTGGAAACAAGCATCCTAGGACCGGTTTTAGGGTTTCACCCCTCTTCAGCCAGGATAGCTTGATTCCAGTGGCATGGAGAGCACGGGACCCACATCTGGGCATACCCGTCCATCTCGTGGGGTGACAAATGCAAAAACAACAATTAATGGACAGAATGCAGAACAATGTCATACATTCACCCCAGTACAGAGATCTGGGCCTAAATCCATCGTTTCTATGCTCAATTGTATGTCTTTTGCTTCCTCGCCCTAAGTGCACCGGGTATGCCCAGACGTGGGTCCGGGGCTCACTGTGCCACTGGAATCAAGCTATCCTGGCTGAAGAGGGGTGAAACCCCGAAAACGGTCCTAGGATGCTTGTTTCTGGTCCAGGGAGGACATGGCTTGGCAGTTCGGGCTGGACTGTTCCCATAATGCTCAGGGTCAAGACTGATTTGCGTATGGCCAGGTCTAAACTGGGGTGGCATGGTGAGCAAAAGAATGATGGATTTAACCCAGATCTCTTGGGGTGAATGTTATGATTGGTTCTGCATTCCGTCTATCAATTGTGTGTCTTTTACTGTACATGAGAATGGCAACCTCCTTACCCTCTTTGGAACACCTCAGGACCTGTGGAAGATAGAAAAAGGACTGCACTTGTTGAACCGGAGTAGAGAAACCCCAAGAGCTGGACCGGCTCTCCACTTGTACCGATGGCAGACAAGTTAATGCCATGGGTACCCTCGTATTCAGCTCCAGGAATACAAAAGCTGGAAGAACCCCAAGTTTCTTATGAGCCCAGCTGACCATTTCCAACTGTATTTGCCCAGGTCCCTGGCTTCTGGGAGACTGAGTCGCAGCCCCCAAGTGGTACCCAGAAGGTCCTGGCCCCTTAGCTGGTGTTAGAGTGTACTCTTTCCCCATTCCGAAATGCAGGATTGAACATATAGAAACGTTTTGGGAACTGTTTTCCAAAAGAATCAGAGGCAACTATTAGACAGCCACCAAGCTACAGCCGCTTAGTTCAAACTGCCAGTCGTACTCAACTTGCTGGTTTGCCCCACTGAAAAGATATTGATTTCCTAAGAATTTCCCCACTATATGTTTTCCTGCCTTTGCCATCAAGAGCCTCGAACTTCCCACCGGAGCAGAGGCTCCCACCAAGGATTTGCGCTTAAGCCAGCTGCTGTTTATGAGCCCCTCTTTGCATCCAGCCTGCAGCCTGACCTGCCAAAAACCCAATCGACGATGAGGTTCATCAGAAAAGTACTAAGTCCAAACGTAAACTTTCCAGCAGGAGGAACCTGGTCCCTGTATCCAACCTGCGTCCTATTGGGGTCAACCATAACTTTTGATTTTAACCCAGCCTAGCGCGACCACATGGTCGCTGTTGGCCCTTTGTGCTTCTTGTCCCTAGAACGATCTTAACCTTTGAAAAATCTTATATCTGGTTCCCTACGTCATTTTTTTCTTGTTTTGGTGCCTAATGGTTCATTAAAATGTACTCTATTTTTAGAAAGGGTAGTGGGATTTTTATTGTGTTTTCTACTTTTGAATTGTTTTGGTACTGATAAATCTTTACATATTTCTCCTAAGTTAAGCCTGTTTGCTCTGTGCTACAGCTAACAAGTGTTAAGCTCAGGTTTCAATTATTAAGACCTAACTGGATGTAGTACATGACTGTGGAATAATTACTTGACCAGTCAATCCAATATCTTAGATCTGCAGGATCTGAATCTTCAGCTAAAGAAGGACATGATGGGAAAATTCCTCTCTCTTCCAATGACATTGAATAATTTGGATAATTATTATATTCTCTAGCAACCTGACACATTTTCTGTACTACAGATATTTCATATAAATCAGAATGATTTACAAAAAAAACAAAGGTCAAATTGTGAGTAAAGAGATACCTTCCTGTCAACTCTAGCCCAATTCTGTTTTTCTTGTAACAAACAGCAAATATTTTGGTTTGACCTAAAATATATGCTTACAACAAAAGGGAGAGAATGTAAAGAACTATTTCCTGACAACAGTAAGAGCCTTGGATGCGATATATTAGATTTCTTTTTTCTAGGTCCATGATATGGATCCTGGGCCACTCTTATCACCGAATGAGAAATGTTTTTTCTTTGCCATTCTCTTTGTATCACAGATATCTTTTGTGGAGAGACCGATATTATAAAACCACACTTTTCCTTCACACCAAATAACTTTACACTTCGTTCACCAATCGGTATAGAAATAGCATTTATATTAAAAACAAAATAGAAATTCCTATACAGATGGTCAGTTAAAGGAACATTATGGTCACACAAAATCCAAAAGCACTGAAATTCACCAGTTATGGAAGGAACACAATCAGAAATCCCAAATGTGCTACTTACACCTTCATATCAAGTGTGAAAGATTGCCGAGGTCAAAGCCAACTTCTGGTTTTACCAGGCCTTGGATTTACCCCCCTCTCTCAAACGCAATGGTGATCTGTGGGTGAAGGACCTGGTCCTTGGCCAGGCTCAGCACTTTGATTCCATGTGCATCACCCTTTTTTAAGTGGAGAGCCTGGTCAAAAGCCAGGCCAGCACTCAACATACCTGTCAGAAGTGGGATCGCTTATAGATCGACCAAACTTGTCATCCTCCATAATATGAACAGTTCATGAGGGAATTCATAGTTCGGTTGTTCTTTATGGAAATTTCAGTGTCATGTGGGTATTATGTTGTGGAAATAAACAGCCTTGAATTAGAATGTTCTGCCGTGAGTTGCATCAGAGTGGAATGCGGAGGATGCAACTTCCGCTTCCAGGGGTGGTTGGTGAGATAAGCTGTAACAAGGTGAAAGATGAGCCTCTGGGATGGTTCAAAAAATGACCTTTTCAAGAAAACAATCTTCGAGCCAAAATTGAAAATTACCTTTTCAAAATAAGAATCTTTTAACTGCCCCTTGCGCTTCTACGAGGTAGTAGCAATAGGCAGTTTATTTTAGAATGCACTGGGTTCCAGTAAAAACTGTTTCTTGCAAATGTGTAGCCATATGGTGCAGTGAGATCGTGAAAAGGCTAAATAAATTCATACCAGTGCCCATCATATTTAATTATGTTAATCAATGCACAATGAAACTCTTTGATAATGGGCCAAACTTTACATCACACAAAGTGTGAAAAATCAATTCCCTGGCCATTTCCTTCAGGTTGTTGTTTACTGGTAAAAAGAAATCACTTACTTTTTACCTTGGCCCATGATGCAAAGGGAGTTAGTGTTTCTCCTGCTTCGGTGCCCTGCCAGTAATTCACTGAGAAATTACTGCAGACATTTTCAGAAGTGCTGCATAAGGCTGAAAACCCTGATTCTGGGAACCTGTCTGCTAATGCGAGCATGAATTATACATATGCCGTCAGATACCATTGAACAGGGGCCAACATACAGAGATCGGCAGAGGCGCATAATTACATTGGTGCAGCCTTAAAGTTTTCCACTGCAGTCAGCATGATTTTATCCATATTGTGCCAATTCTCTGCAGTAACGCTAAAAACACGCTGGGCACTATGTTGCTGCAAGTCACAGTTTATTAAATGCACATTTCAAATCATCATAAACTACGTTGCTCGCAATAAGTCAAGTATTTTTAATGCCACCTCTTATAGGGGAATTACAACCCTTTCTCCAAAATTACTAGATATATTTGTGTATTCAGCAAATAATATCACAAAATCATCACCTAAACATTTGAACATGATGTTAGCTGTCACCACATCCTGTAGAATAACATTAAAAGTGGGACATGACCAGCTTTCTATTTGCATTGCGGGCTTTCATCAGTGTGGCTAGTGTGAGATCAGTCAATCTGCAATCGATCGGCAATGAAAGCAACTATTTATCATGTTCCATTTGCTCATTTTGTATAAGGCCTGATGCTGCCCTGCGGCGGATTCAAAGCACTTGAAGGAGTTTGATTGAAATGAGTACATTGTGGATTAAAATGGATACAACCACACAGTAATCATGTCGAATTAAGTGAACACTGTGTGTGGTGAATCTTTAAAGGGATGCTCTTTTGCTGAATCCCATGGCCTTGTTAGGATCCTAATTGTTGGTATTTGTCTCCCTTGTTTGGCATGCATAAGTTAATAGTCTTTACGAATTATACACACATTGGCGGTCCTTTAAATGTGAATTATTCATACATGTGTAGGGTTCTTCCATTCAGTAGGCATTCTATATTGCTTAAATCTATGCATGGCTATTTTCTCCAATCCAAGTTTTTTATTTACATTCTGGGACCTGTATGCTGGTTTAAACCCATTAAAAAATAAGTACTAAAAGTCCCAGAATGCAAAGCACAAATCTGGACTGGGCCAGCAACCCATGCATGAACTCAGGATCTTTCCAGCTATGTAGGTGGTTCTTCATGGGTACATTGAAAATAATCTAAAATCAATCCTCAGATGGAAGACTCCAAACCTCACTTCTCTACTAAACTAAAATCAGTGATGATTGCAGCCCATGGAAAAAATGTCATAAGATGTTTGCAAATTTTAACAATGGTTAGGGATAGGTAAAGCTGTCTCCTAAAAATGTGGTGAAGTGGGCTCCAATTTTTGTTTAGACCCAGTGCGTAATTTGGGCCGGTGGTTGGAGGTGGGGCACACTGGCACTCATTTTTCCTTAACACCCTTTGGTCCAGAGCAAGATAGAGAAAAACACAACAAGGGTGAAGGGGAGGAGGAGAAAGAAGGAAAAAGGGAGAAAGCAGGGATGAAAAAGAACCTACAAGAGTGAGATGAAGATACCAGGACTGTCTGGTGGTGCATTAAAGAGTCATGAGGTGTAATAAGACTGTGCAACCTTGGTATTCAATACTCTAACCTTGAAAAGCAGCGTCTGCAGGCTTCTGAGCAAAATATTGCGCTCCAGCATTTATTCTTTTACAAATTAGGATATGTTTAGGCCGCTTGCAGAAAAACTAGGGGTGAGCAATGAATTTTGCTCTGCTGGCAGAGTTCATGGAGTTTAGCCATTCTACATGGAGTGCAGAGTTCCGCAAAACACCATGAAGTGGCACAGAGCAGGGTTTTTCCTTCGCACGACTCGCCAATGTTAAGTTGGTGAGTGAGAGGAAATCATATGCTAGACCATTTCCCAGTGAGATTTCTCAACGTGGGCGATCGCGGCAGATCGCTACCACTCGTGTTGGGAAACTAGCCCCTCGCGTTGAGAAAGCTGCTGCTAGAGTAGAACATCTACTCAAGCGGCAGAAAGAAGTAGCACCCTCTTTCCCTGCACATGGTGCCATTAGTGCTGATTTCACAGCATGGGAAAAACTCCTGATGCTGAAAGTCAGGGCAAGCAGCATGACTTACCACACTCAGCCACTTGCGGAACTCTGTGGAGCATGGCGGAGCTTTTTCAGCACTTTGTGGAGTTCCCCGTAGCAGAACTCTGCCCAGGCCTAATAAAAACATGTGGTGCATGTGTCTGCACCAAAAATCGACAAAAGCTTGTGTTTGGGTTGCCCATAACTCTCTGAGCTACAAAAGAAGCCAGGGAGATGCAGGCTGTTTACAAAAATTCCAAATGACTGCCTGGCTAATTAGAGTGGTGCTAACACAACACATTCTGATTAGTCAAAGAGCAACCAATCGAAATTGCTGATACATAGTTGGTTTCAGCAATTCTGTTCGGCTGCTTTTCAACAAATCAAAACTCTAGTTTCTGTTGCAACTATTCTCACTGGTTGCACCACCCCAAGAGTGGAATTTCCCTTGTGGAGAATGACAGCTGGAAATCTCACAGGAATCCTTAACTACTGCTGCTCAATAGTGCCTGTTTCTATGTGTTGATGTGGAGGCCAAAGTGAATCAGAGGAAAAAGGGGTTTCACTTGGTGAATAGTAGAAATAAACATTTTGCCCACACCTATTCTAAATTGAAGTCCTTCCTACTGGAGGTATTTTAGAAATACACCAAGTAGTGGATTGTAATTTTTTTTATTTTTTCTAATGTTTCCAAGCAACAATGATGCATCCTTTGGTTAAAGAAGAAATGACAAAGTCAAATATCTTCGGCCTGATTCAGAGAAAGTTGTAAAACTGCACCTGGGGGTTTCCGACAATGGATGGGTGAAGATTTACAACTTTCTGGAATTCACAGAACCTTTCTAATTTACACCTGGAAATATGCAGAAGTCGTAGGATTGTAGGTGTTGTTGCATTTACTGGGCCCCAAATACTAAAACAGATGGACGGGAAAGTCAAGGATGAAAGTATCTCTCTCTTGGTCCTTCGATGGAGCTTGCTGGGTGCCGAGAGAGGTTGGATATAAAGGGTTCCAACAGTCATCCATTACCAGGAATTGGACAACTGAACTACAACATTGATATCAAGTTCATGTAGATTACTCTCAAGACAATGCAATAAAAGTAAATAATTTTCACTGCAGGCCCAAATCTCCTGAAGAAAAGTGGGGGAGCCAAAATCATACATACCAAAAGTTCAGCTAAAGCTATACAAAGTAATAACATTACAATTTGATACTCTGAGATTTCTCTAATAGGATCTCCTCTAGTCATTTGGTAAATCTGATTGGGAAATGCACTCCCACTTATATAACAATAAAATATGACAGCTGCGTCAAAGTAGTAAATGTAGTTTAGGTTATCAAGTATTAGAAAGATAAATGCATCAATAGAGTACATAGGGTAATACGTAAAGAAAGATCCAAGTAAGTACCCAAAGCTCAAGAGATTTTAGCAAAGGGATAAGTGTGCCAGTTCGAGTGGTCTCCAAAGGACGAGTCCACAAATGCATATAGCATATGCGTCAGTTCAGGAAAGAAGCCATATGAGTCCACATCAGTCAAGTTAATTTTCCAAGTAAGCTCTGCAAAATCTTCGTTAGCAGTTCGTAATCAGCAGGCAATGCAGAACAGCAAATCGTCCGTCCCCACCACCATTGCCATCATAGAGTCTTAGTTATCCGTTAGGTCAGACAATATTATACTCTCCTCGTTTCTGTGGGTGGGTCACCTCATCTGGTCAGACCACTCATTCCATTGCTCAGTTTATATGGAGTGTGTGTCAGGTGGCATAATAAGACCGCAAAATGCAGAGAAATAGGAGGGACAATTACACAGTCCTTAAGCCAACCAGTCTGTGTAATGTTAGAACAATGCCCCTTTAGATAGAGCATAGGAGAAAGTTCAAGAGGACAGTTTCCCAGGCGGATGTCCTGGAATGGTATCATAATTGCTGCAAAATCTTTCATTCAACACATGCGAACTCAGTAGCGGGAAACACTGTTACACATAATTTGTTATACTGGAAAAATCTCTCACAGACATTGATCTTAGCAAGGCAGAACATTTTGTGAATGTATTAGGCCCATAATTAATTTAGGCTAATGTACCTCAGTTATATGCATACATTGATAAAAGAACATGAAATGTCATATTTTTAGTATAACTTCTGATGCACTTGGGAACATTTAGTAGGATTTAGTAGGATTACAAATAATATGTGCCAATATAGGGTACTTATAACTTTTGTATTTACCAACATGGAAATATATTTCAAATCAAACAATTTTATTATTGTTTCAGACAAATTAGATTGGACTATAGGTGATATACTGCCTCTGTAAGTTTCACTGGTGCATCATCAAATAGAAATGTGTGACACCTACTTTTCTTTTGTCATTTTTGGTACACACAGTTACACACACAATGAGATAGTTTTTGTAAAATGTACTACCATAATCAGAATTAATCATATATTCGATAAATCTTATTTGTTATTCTTTCATATAAATAGTGTTCAGAAACGATTAGAGGCAAACCTTATAACATGAGAATCCATCATTTGCACTGTTTTCTAACACACATTAATAAAATATAATTATCTTTCTTTAGTAAATCACAACCTATGTTAATTATACGTATGATACCATCTAAACTACTCATTTTCTGCATGCTTTTACGATGCAGTAACAAATATTCTTTGTTTTCATTATGTTTTCTATAATGTGAATTTGACACACGTTTATTAATTTCTCTCTCAAAAAGTGTCATGTTTGGTTTCTCTTGTCATTAAATGTAAATGTGATTTTCCTCTCCATCGTAGGCGTAACCCAGGAAAACCTTTGTAAATAATTTTTTGGGATTTTGCAAAGGTATGTGTAATGTTTGTTCCACACAGAAATCTGTGACCATTTTCATAATTGGAGAGGGTAGGAGAGATATTTTAGAATACCCACAAACTCTTGCATTTGTAGGTGCTACAACACATTCCGAGGAAACCAGGGGGCATTTTATCAAGCCAGGCGATAAAATTATCGCCGCTTTAGAGGCAGAAAACTGCCGCTAAAACGGCGATAATGGGCTTGATAATATGCTCTATGGAATTTCAATTGAAGCCCATGTTAGACGTCCTTCACATTTAACATGGGCTTCAATTGAAATTACATAGAGCATATTATCAAGCCCATTATCGCCGTTTTAGCGGCAGTTTTCTACCGCTAAAGCGGCGATAATTTTATCGCCTGGCTTGATAATATGCCCCTAAGACCTGGAATACACTCCCATTCAGTGGGATTTTCTCATGTGCAATAAGATACAATCATATTGCATGGCCGCCATTAATTAATACCTTACAGTTGCAAATCAAGCCATTTGTGCAATTATACTACTGAATTCTCACCCTCAGAACATCGCGGTCCAAAAATATCAATGCCAGAATATCAAAGGACAAAATATTGAAAGGTAAGTGCAGTCAAGGTAGTATAGATTTACTATTTCTAACTCCTCATCTACATACCTTGAAGTTGTATATACCGCACAATCACTTATATGTGGAGTTAGGTATAGAAAAGCTAAGATTACCTGCCGATATTTATTTTTATATTGTGTTTTTGATGTTGTGTCCCCTGATATTCTGGCATTGATATTAAGGGTGCACACCCATTGGTGCATTTAAGTCAGCCTTATAAATGCAATGACTATGGGCCAGATTTGATAAACTTTCAAGCTATGCAGTGCAGCAAGGCTACTTGCTGCCCTGCGTTGTGTCAAAGGGAGTGAGCAGAAATGCGCGTATCTACTAAGATATGGCGCACTTCTGCTCTCTCATAATGCTGTTATACTTCAGAGAGGCCCAGCGCCAAGGCAGGCACCGTTGCACCGTGGTGCAAGACTGCCTGCATTACAGGCAATAATTTGTTTGTGCAGGAAAGGTCACCTTCCTGTACTGAAACAATCTCTTAAGGAATTTTCCCATTTCTATGTGTGCTGCAAAATGCAGCACACATAGAAAGAGGAAATAATGAGGAGAACATTTATTTTTCTCCTTGTTAGACCGTCCTCAGGGAGGCGTAGCTATTTCACGCCATTCCAGGTTTACAAACCTTGGTAAATATGGGATTACCTAAAAATGCATGGGTGGATGCATGGGAACGCCCATGCTCTATCCGTGCAATATCTTCTAAACTTAACTGTAACTCAATGAAGCGCAAGCAGCTGCATTGCGTTACACTTCTTTACAAGGCCACGTGTGTGGGTTTGTAAATATCTACTAGCATTTTGCTCGACACAAATTGTTGGTAAATCTATATGAATTAGGCTTCCCACATTCTCCAAATGAACTCTAGCATATTTGTCTACTAAAGCATATTCATAATCATATGAAAATAGATCCAGAATTTACCATTTCAAAAAAGTTTACATTATCTGAAAGACTTAATCAAAAGAAAAGCCATGTTCTGAACAGTTTATTGTAATTTTCAACAGACTCGCATAGCAAAGCGGAGTAGAAAACTGGTTGACTACGACAGTGCGAGACATCACCTGGAAGCCTTACAGAATGCGAAGAGGAGAGACGAGGGGAGAATATCGAAGGTAAAGACCGTCTTCTAACAACACATTCATACAAGAGAGTGTCTCAAACTTTGCAGATGTTTTAGATTAAAACTGTAACTGGATTATAACATCCTTCAGAGCCATAGATGAGCTTGTGCATGACTAAATTATTTCAACCATATTCCTGTATTCTTTAGTAAATCTCTGTCCTATGGATTGGAGGGGTGAGGAATGCACCAAATACATAGTTGAGTTCTGCTTTTCTATTGGCTCAGATGAACAGTGTAAGAAAAGAGACCACGAGTATTGTTGATAAGAGCAAGCGATTGAAAAACGGTTTATTAATATAAATCTACCCTTTCTCTATTTTTCTGTCAACCTTCTCTATACATCAGGCTGCCTTGTGTGCATCAGCATATTTGTTTTAATTCCTTGTTTTATAAGATGAACCAAAATCATATTTGGTTGTGTAAATATCACAGTATGTGTAAGAAATTCCCTCTTCTGTTGTTTCCCCAGTGACATTGCTTTTGATCCCTTAAATGTTTACTCTCTGCTGTGCCCTTCTAAGCAGGACATTTTCACTCCATTCTCTGCTTAAAATGGCACTTTGTTGTATTGCTGTGCCGACCTTGCTACTTTAGGACTGACCTGATATGAGGTTAAGCCACTAACTGACTCTGGAGGTGTAAAATAGTATACGCCCCATGTTGTCAGGCATCAGTAGGACAAATGGTCCTGTCTAATTGTTAGAAAGTCACCCTTTTGCACCGTTCACCCCCATTTGTTTGCTGAATGATACTGGTGTTAACTGACTCTAACTGTACACTGGCCTATGCTGACCAGACCCAGGGCTAGAAATATGTATAAAAAGGTACAGGTAATAGGGTACACTCCCAATTGACAATGACAGATCCTTTATGTCCCTAGTAGATAATGGGGCCAGGGGGTGCAATCTACCTATAAGTCCCTAGTAAATATAGCATGGAAGTTTAGAGGCCCAGCAGATTTCCTGCACTTGAATGTGCACGCTGCTGTTTGTCTACTGCCATTTTAAAGGCAGTCCTGCCTTGCAGCCTGTCATTAAAAGTAAATTCTCACAATTGGTATTGACAAGCCCTATAAGTCCCTAGTGTATATAATAGGGCTTTGGGGTTTAAACTACCTATAGGCCCCTAATATGTACTAGGGCATGGAAGTTTAGGGGCAGGAGATTTCCTGTGCTTGCCTGTTTGCACTGCTGAGTGCCTGTTGTCATTTTAAAGTTTTAGAAAAAGGGGGGGTTGAGCCCATAGATAGCACCCAAACTAGGTCTCCTATAAAGTAGAATCAACAGTACAGTGTAAGGGTGCTCTAAGTAGATAATACCATTTAACAATAAAACCACATTTTTAAATATAGTGGTCTTAGTGATTTATTTCTCACTCATTTTTTAATTTTTATAAGCAATTGTGAACATTTATAACGTCTTTCAATTGAAGGACAACCTTTTTCTGGTTATTTACATATATACATTTCAGAATACTGATAAGACAAACAAAAATGCTAACATTTAAATACAAACACAACAATTGTGAAATGGATCAGTCCTTTACTCTCTAATTAGAGCACATGGTCGAATTGTCTTTTGTGTGTCAATCTAAATATACATCCTGCCAGTGCATGCTCGTTGGGATTATCTGGTAGAACAACAGGCCAATTTCTGTGTTTGCTAACTACTAATAGTCTGTGCACAGTAAAATCTTTTCCAACCAGCTTGGTCAACGTGTTTCGAACCCTTCGTGACCTTTGGGGTTCTCCTCAGGACCGGGACTTGGTCAAACACTTTGTGTTTGTGATTCCAATTGTGCTCCTTATTTCTTAAGGGCAACCCTTCTGTGTATGTAGGGGTAGTTTCTCGTGTGGTGAACACTTCCCTTTCTTCCTGTAATGTGGAACACGGAAGGGTTGCCCTTAAGAAATAAGCAACACAATTGGTCCTGGAGAGAACCCCAAAGGTCACGAAGGGTTCGAAATGCGTTGACCAAGCTGGTTAGAAAAGATTGTACTGTGAACAGACTATTAGTAGTTAGCAAACACGACAATTGGCCTGTTATTCTACCACATAATCTCAACGAGCGTCCACTGGCAGGATGTATATTTAGATTGACACACAAAAGACAATTCTGCCATGTGCTCTAATTAGAGAGTAAAGGACTCGTCCATTTCATAATTGTTATGTTTTTGTATTTGAATGTTAACAGTTTTGTTTGTCTTATCAGTATTGTGAAATGTATATATGTAAATAACCAAAAAAGGTTGTCATTCAATTGAAAGATATGTTATATATGTTCACAATTGCTTCTAAAAATGAAATAAATGTGTGTGAAATAAATCACTAAGACCACTATATTTAAAAATGTGGTTTTATTGTTAAATGGTATTATCTAATTAGAGCACCCTTACACTGTACTGTTGATTCTACTGTTATCATTTTAAAGGCAGCCTGGCCTTGCAGACTGTCTTTAAAAGTAAAATTGTGTGCAAACCCGACTTGATGGTAGGAGCACTTTAAATCTACTTTAACCTTATTTTTACACATTTCGTACCCCCAGGGACTCCCTTAGGTGTCCCAGTGGTGGTGGTGGGGGGGGGGGGGGTCATGTAAGACAGGGGTCTTATAAAAGATGCTTAGTATGCCGTGGTGAGGGAAAAATTTTAAAATGTATTTTTCCCAATTGTAGATACTTAGCTCTATAGGCTAACCATGCAATATTTTATTCAGCTATAAATATTTCTAGGAAAGGAGTGAAAAAAAATAGCGGGAGGACTTAAAAGATTGGTGTAGATAAATGCAACAACTTCCTACTGTAAGATTTATCATAATTAGTACAGAAGAGAAGTTATTGAACATTCTCTTCTGTAAGCCAAATTCCAGCTTTATAGTGGTCTCTGCTGATTTGCCAGCCTTAACAGGCTTAGCCAGGCTGCTTTGATTAGGTGATAACTGGCCTGGCAGGAGCAGAGGTTCTCTGATGGAGGGAGCTCTGCAGTTGGGAAGGATGGGTCCTGCAGACTGGGTAAATCAAACTGAGCTCATAGAGGGAGTAGATCAGTAAGGAATGCCAGGCGACGTCCGGTTTGGAACAGGAAATTGCAGGGGTCAGGGAGAGGAAAGCTAATGGAAATGAGCCACACCGTGTGTTGGTTTAGCTAGCTCTTACTCCTCTGGAGAGATGTCATCCATGTTGGAGTTTGGAAATGCAGTGCTTTATGGGACAAGAAGATGCCTTACTTTGGAGAAAGTTGCCATGCTTTTGAGAGGTACCCAGAATCACATTGAACAGACGTGTGCCCTACTTGTTGCCACTGAACACTGAATAAATATCTGAGAGCTGCACAGCCTCTAAGTGCTATTGCCTGAAACTACAAGGGAAAGAAGGACTATCCTGCTTTAATCTAAATTTCCACCCCATAGGGTCTACACTCAGAATGACTGCGCCTGTTACACACTTTGGTACTACAGCCCAGGGGACTGTGCCTTGCTTCAAGAAAGATTAAGGAGCGGACACTCTGCAGCTATAGGTTAACAAAGCCCACATAACATAACAAAACATAACATGTATTTGTAAAGAGTACATTCCCCCGTAGGCATTTTGGCACTACATAACAGATGTTTATTGTTACCCAACTCAATGGTACTCATTTTATCGACCTCAGATGGATGAAAGGCTCAATGGACCTACCGTGATTTGAACATCTGACCATGAGGTTGAACATAGGACCCTGCAGTGGATCCATTAGTCCATTGAGCCCCCAGACCAAGCCACCCACCTCCATCATCACCACCAAGAGTCCCCTCTTTGAGAATGTGCAGTGGACTTTTAAGGATTTGGCCAGGTGCATTGTGGGAATTGTGGTCCAGACCTTCCAGAGACCATTCAGGTGAATCCAGATCTTTGGATTTTTGTTTTGGACACTATCAACCCACAAGGAGACCTCCAGGAAGCACCTCCTGAGGTTTGGAGAAGTTTGGGGAACTTTTGGGAAAAAGCTTTATAAGCCGGCCTCCTTCAACTGCGACAGAGCTAGGATTTCAGGTTCAGCCCCCTGAAAGCTCCAGAGCTTTGGACTCCCAGGATTTGACAGGGGCCTCGAGGGAAGTCAAGCCGGCAAACCTGCCCCAAATCCGGCCTGCTGTGGAGGGTCAAGGGCCATCGGAAGAAAAGGCTCCAGAAAAGATTTTAATTGTGAAGGTAAAAGTTTGACCAATGCACCCTGCCTAGTGTGTTCGACCAGGACTTCATCGCAGTTGGCCTGAAACTTTGACTTTGTCGCGGTCAATCATGGCAGATAGTCCACAGTGGTGCTATAGGTTTTAAGCACTATAAAGTGGTTAATCTTCAAAAAATCATATCTCTGGTTCCCTACATTGGATGTTTGTCATTTTGGTGTCTATTTGGTCATACAGTTATTTATTATTTCTATACATGGGAGTGGGATTTTTATTATGTGTTGTGTCTTACTTATTTGATTTATTGGTGTTTTTAAATGCTCTACACTCCTGTCTCCTAAGTTAGGCCTGACGGCTCATTGACAGCTACCAAGGGTTGAGTAAGAGGCTAATTTACTGAGACTTTTACTGGACCCTAAACCATGTTAGCGGACTTATTAATAATGGTAGGTGCATACTTACCCCTACCAATAACCCACTTTTCAGCAACTTGCAAATGGAGAAGAAAAGCAGTTACCAACTGAGAAACTCAAGCTTGAATTCCAGTCTGAAGGAGTTAGTCCATAGTATCAGAAATTGGAGAAAACTTTCAAACAAAAGTTGGCACACCAATCTCTGTCACTTCCTCTGCCCCACCAACCCCATGCTACATTTTACATGGTCTGGCAAGTATGAACACTGGTTTTATCAGAGCTGATGGTAACCCAAGCTATCTTCTTCCTCAGGGCCCAGGGAATCAATGGGGATTCTCATCGTCCTTCCACATGTGTATGTCAGGTCCGGGGTAATCCACAGGGATTCCCAGACCCCATGAAGAAGGAAACAGGTCCCGTTACCCCTGCATTTTAGGGCACTATGGTAGTTTCTGGAACTTCTTTCTCTCAGGTGTGCATTCACTCTTTGACCAAAGGGGAATTCAAAGTACTACCACCAAGCTGGGCAGGATCATCATCATAGTAGTGGCTACACCTCCATTCCGTGGCCAGTCACTGCTCACTTTTCTGTTCCCCAAATGAACCCTATAGGCCTAGGCAATTACTGCTAGTGTGCATTTGAAGTGCAAGTGTGAATTACATCTGGCCAGAGGCCATGTCTCCACCCAACCTGAATCAGCCAAAATCAGGATCTCTGTGACTTAGTCCTACTTAAAACATAGTATATCATATGTATAGGCTTCATAAATGTTTAGCTCATCCCATTGCTGACCTGGAACTCCATTTGGACCTAGCTGAACATTTTCAAGAATCCACATTTGGTATAAGTTAGAAGATGGAACATCTTGTCTGGTGGTACCACTAATATCATGCTGGTTGTAGACACTTTCAGTAGAGCCTTATTACAAGATTATATCAGTGAGTGTTATTTCAGCCAGATGTTTGACCTTTACTGATGACACTTACAACATATAAACAATTTATTGGAGCCCTGCAAAGATAGAATCTGCAGATTCATGATGCTTGACATTTGTTTGCTCCTTAATGTTTTCTCAGCTCAAAGAATCATTCACCCCAACAACAACCCACCTTGTATCCAACCACATTTACATGGAGCATCTAGAAGTGGTGTCTTTGTAAGCTCTGTGAAGGTCACTTAAAGCATTTTCATTTTTCATATGTTTACATTTATGTCTTATGCAGTATTTTCCCCATTGACGTCTAATGGTAATATTTGTGCCTCAGACTTTAAACCCCATATACAGTTTTATTTATCTTTGCTATATTCTTTTTCTAACCAAATGCACATATTTTATTTAGACCAGAGGTGCACAGTGTCCATGCTGTGTTTTTTCTCAAAACATTTCTATTGGTCCTCATATGTTTTATCATCTACGTATTTGGCCTATCAATATTCAAAGTACACATGCTTACTTTCAATTAAGCAGTTGATTTGATTTTTGGTTTTGTATAGCGCTCAAATGCCCAAAGGCGTCTTGGCGCTGCTGCTGCCTTGTTCAGTACTGAAAGGGAGATTGATTGCGGCTGAAAACTAACGTGTAGAAAGCCAGATTTTTATTGAGGCAACTGTTGTGGCTGTCATCTTGATTAAAAAAAGAAAAGCAGACAAACAATATCAAAAATATATCTAGTTCTTGGGAATTATCTATCGACGTGGTTGGTTAATTACTAGTCAATGCAAGCTTGTATATTGATAGCATTTTCTAGAGACAAACGTAGTTATACAATCAGGGCGACATTGCATATGGTCTTTAGAATGAATTCAACATCAAAGAGGCAGGGCAGGACTTATTAATTTCACAAAGTTTAATCACATCCATTACAATGCTCCGAATGGAACCTGTTAGGATGGTCTTCCCCCAAACACTTTGCCTTCTCCACTCCTGTTTAGCTGACTTCTTTTTTCTTGGTCTTAAGGGTCTGTGCACATTTGAACTGCTCCCGTGCTATTGCTCACTCCATTAAACATTGTATTATTGGCTTACACCTGATTTGACATATTTAGCTTACTTATAAGTCCCTTAGAAAGTGGTATGCCATATGCCCAGGGCTGGTAATCTATACGATACGAATGGGCCTGCAGCACCCATAGTGGCACCTACTTAAGTAGCCCCTTAAAACATTCCTCTTGCCTGCCATTGCAGTGTGTATACAGCTTTTTAAACTGCCAATTTGATTTGGTAAAATAATCCTCTTGCCAAGTCTGAAACCTATTTTATATTACATATATCACCCCTAAGGTAGGCCCTAGACATGTACTTTTAGGTTTACAAGTTTTTAGCTACTTTGTGACCCCCTCTTCCATAGGATAACATTGGGTTACCTTATTACATTTAATAAGCGATAACCTTTTTTGGGAGCACACCCCAATGACATATTGGGAATTGTAATGTAAAATTCTCGCAATGATAAAGTCAGGTTGTAAGTCACAATTCTGAAAATTACACTGTTAAAGTTTGAATTTTCTTGTTGGCAAAATGGCCTCTCTGTATTCCTCCCAGAAAGCTGTGTAATAGAGGGACTAGCAGGATAGGGAGGCGTAGCTGGATAGGGATAGGAAGGCGTAGCTGGATGGGGAGTCAGAGTTGTGCACAGCCCTCCTACCTAATTGTCTTTGAAGTAAAGACAATGCCTCAGCTCACACACGAAGGACTTCCCACTAGCCTTTTGTGCCTCCAGACACACTGGGACAGGGCAGGAAGGCAGGCAGGAAGCTCCAGACACATTTGTGGGAGGAAATCTCCAGGTGTTTCACTTCAAAGCTAGCATCCAGTATAAAAATTAGAACCTCTCTTCAAATCACGTCTAGACCTACAGAAGGACAGGCCTGCTGTCTGTGGTATGCTGTGTACTTCAGATGCCCTGCTGCACCAATAGCCCTTCCCTGCTCTCTGAAGCTTGCCTGAAAGACTGCTTTGCTACTGGCGGTCATCTTTCATGTTTGAACCCAAGACTTACTCCAAGAGCTAGTTGGCTGCCCTCTTGATCAGAGCCTTAGGGACAGGAAGGCTCGAACCACCTTGAACTCATACCAGGACCCAGTCTGACTGAGTTCTGATCCTCCAAGTGGTGCCCACCAAGTCATGGACACTTGGCATTGGTGGTAACAATTCTCAGTTAGCCCAAATCCAAAACTTGGGACTTAGAACATTTATTGCCAAAAAGTGCTGTGAGGACTAAGAGGAGACCTGGACCTAACTGTTCAATGATCTGCCCAAAGTGCATCGCCAGCTGACCTGACTTCATGGTAGCTCCCACTACGTTCTTCTCTGCAGCAACAAATTATTTCCAGCGACACCTCGTAGGAGGGGTATCCGGCCTCTTAGATCGCTCATTGGTGACAGCCTGTAGCTTTGCCCCGCTGGAGATTTTCAACTTCCATAAAAAGACTAAGTCTGAATATAGAAATCTTCACAGCGGCTTTGCCCAGCAGCTTACCGATGATGACACCTTCTCAGACACAGCTGCCTTGCCTGCTGAACTTTACCTTCTAAGAGAATATTTTTCTTTAAAAATTCTTCTAAGTCCAAAGATAAGCAGAGAACAGGACCAATCCACTTCTTGTATCCGAACCGTGCTCCATCACGGCCGACCATATTTTTAGACTTGATCTGATATTGCACAACTAGATTTCCGTGGTAGGCACTTTGATCTTTTAGGTGCTAGCTTTTACCATGAACTTTAAAAATTCATAACTCCAATTCTAATGGTTGGATTTTTGTCATTTCGGTTTCCAATAATTTAGAAGCCCAACTCAGGCAACAGCCACAATCCTTGTCAGGGTGAACTACATAAGTCACCAAATTAACTTCTGCTTAGCCCTCTGGTAGCTTGCCACAAAAGCAGTCTGCTTAATGTAGAGGCAATGTGTAAAGTATTTATGCAGCACACAAACAGAAATAAAGCGAAAGCTCAACACAGGAAAATCCCTAACCACTTTAGAAAAATAGAGTACATTTTAAAATAAAATTATGCCAGAACGA
Organism: Triturus cristatus; assembly: GCF_964204655.1. Taxonomy (NCBI): domain Eukaryota; kingdom Metazoa; phylum Chordata; class Amphibia; order Caudata; family Salamandridae; genus Triturus; species Triturus cristatus. Next base: position 473,894,389 of record NC_140588.1, read on the forward strand.
CAAAACTCCAATCAGTATACCAGTACATATCAGATTTCAAAGTGTTTAGTAAAATAGAAGCAAAAGTACAAAGTGCCAACTGTTGTTATCTGGTTGCACAGGTACAAAGTCATAAATTCAGGACAACTGCAATAGAGCGCAGGCTGGATACTGGGACCAGGTTAGTTCAGCTCAAAGTTGTACCTTATGTTCTTGAAGAAAGGCTTTGCGTCTCTCTGCATAGGCTCCCATCAGGAGCATCAAAGGCTGTTATGTGAGGTCCTGTATTGAGTTACGTTAAGTTGCATTGTGCTGTGTCAGTTCCAATGCAAAAACAACAGTTCCAATGAGCCCACTGACCAGGAGTTATGAGGGTCTGCCATGTGAGGTCCTGTGTTGAGTTGTGTTGTGGTGCTCTGTTGGATTTTATGACGCTCTCAGTTAGACATGGAGCACTATGCTCTGATGCCAACCAAGGATCCAGGTCCTGGGGAGGCACCACTTGGGGATCAGGAATTCACTCCTGCAGAGGCCAGGTGCAGGTCCAGGTGGTCCCAGTGCAGTAGGTCAGCTGGCCATTTGTGGTGAACCCTCTAAAGCTTGTTGTGTCCCTGTAACTCAGACAGGAGGTCAGCCAACTGACCCTTGGAGTCATTCTGGTTAGCCTAGGATGAAGGTAAGCAGGTCCAGTCTTCCTTCTCAGACAGCAAGGCAGTCCTTCAAGCAGCAGGGCAGTGTTCTTGCATCAGGGCAGTCCAAGAGTGTTCTGAAGTGTGGCTGTGGAGATCCAATGTTTATACCTGGTGCCAGCCTTTGCGTGATGGGACTCCCTGTCCTACCCCCACATTTTGTTCTTTTAAGTTCTCCCACTTCCCTTGTCAAGGTTCCGAACTGTCTGGGTTGAGAAAAGACAGGGTATGTATGCTGTTAGATTCCTTTTTTGTCTACAGTAGGCAAAGTCCATTTAACTGTGAGTGGGACTTGGTAAAGCCCCATCTAGTCAATCTGACATGATTACCCATCCTGTATACACCTAAGTTCCCTTGTGTTTCTATCCGTAAGCAATACACAAATCCCAGCAGCAGAGCCATTCACAGTCATGTGACCCAGGATACTGGGAGAAGACCCAAATAGCTAAAAGAAGAATATGCCAACTGTCTAAACGTGCCATTTTCAGACTTGTGACTTAAAATTGGGCTTTACCATTAAAGAGGATTTGAAATTACAATTAATTTGAGCGTAAACTGCTTATCTCTGTCTGCTCCCAATCCAAAGTTGCAATTTAACAAATGTAATAGGGTAACCCAGTGTTAGTCAATGGGAGAGATAGGCCTTAAAATAGTGAAAAACAACATTAGGAGTTTTTCACAGCCGGGACATGTAAAACTCAAGTACATATGCCCTACTTTTAAATACAGTACACCCTGCCCTGTGAACCTTCTGGGCCTACCTCAGGGGTGACATATATGTATTTTAAAAGAAGGTTTAAGCCTGGCAAAAATGTGTTTTTTCTGGTCAAAATGGCGGTTTAAAGCTCCATTATAGTCTGCAGTGGCAGGCCTGAGATGTTTTTAAAGGCTACTTTAGTGGGTGGCACAATATGTGCTGCAAGCCCATTAGTAACATTTAATTTACAGGCCCTGGGTACATTTTGTACCATTTACTAAGGACAATGAAATTAAAGATGCCAATTAAGTGTAGGCCAATTTTACCTTGTTTGAAGGAGAGAACACAAGCGCTGGGTAGCAGTGGTAATATGAACAGAGTCCTAAACTAAATCAGCAAAACAGGAGGAGATAAGCAAAATGTTTGTGGGAATACCACGCCAATAATGTCTGGTCTAACAGTCAATATTTATTTTTTCTGTCCCTCACTGCTAGGTTTACCTGGCAGTGACATACAGCAAAATAAAACATGTGATTGTCCACCCTAAACAGGGCCACCGGAGTAGTATTTCGGTGACAAGCTGGAGAAGGCTCTGTTGGAGACACACTTTAAGTCTCTGCCCACATCTAAATCAAGTGGGCGGACAGACAATTTAATGAAGAGGGTACTCCGTTGCAACAGAATACCCTCACTGCCAAACTCTAAATCAGGGCCAAAGTATTTATAATCCCTTGGACAGGTGGTTTTAAGTCCGAAAGAGATTTTTCAATTACTGGCTCATAATTGAAATTTTGCCTGTGCTTACTGGCCTGCTTTTAAGAACATGTTGTTTGTATAACTAAATGTTGTATGTTTTAAAGTGGATATGTGTTATGGAGCCATGTTGTCCAAAATAAACAAAGATGATGATGATGAATGCGAGTTGGGTCTGAAGAATGAATAGTCATCCCTTGAACCTAGAATAGAGAGAAATTTGGAACTTAAATTGAGGTTCCTAGGGAGATTTATTTAACCTACATTTCCTTACTATTGACAAGACAGCCTAATTAGGAGAGCTCTTTTTTTGGAGTATCTGTTGCTCAGTGTTTAATGCTTTCGAGCTTAGCTGTGAAATACATTAGATGGAAGGGGAATGTTTGGGACTGCTACTCAGGGTAATACTTTCACTAGTTTTCTGAAACTTTTCCTTGGTGCCTGAATACATAAAACACTACATGTACATTCGCAAAATAACTTATTTTTGTAGAAGTAGAGAAATGTCTAATTATCCATTCTTAACTTAAGAGAATGCATGATCACAGTACAGAATTCAATGAGTGGATGAGAAACAAATATCACACTGCTGAAGAATATGAGGTGATACATGGTCTGAATGTGATAGAGCTCCCACTCAGTATGTTGTGAGTAGCATCAACATATGATGGAGGTATCATGACATCAGCCTGGGGCCAGCTAGGAGAGTTGACTGCTGGACATTTTCTGGGGTGTCCTAGAAAGCCTCTGGGGTAGACCACTAGAGAACTGTAGTTGGCCCTTCACGGTCTAATCATGGTGAGAGTAGAGGTAAAAATATAAAAGGTTTCCAAACCCCCAAAAAGCAATAGGGTGTGCTAGGATTATAGCAACCACAAACATCAGAAGGAGAAGCCTGAGCTCTCCTGGGAAGATCTTTTTAGTGTATCTCCAGAAGCTACTTTCTATACCTGCTGGTGGGTCAGAGTGTTCAAAAGACAGGAGTGATATTGAAGTGATAATTAGAGAAGCATTTTCTAAAATGTTAAATAGGCATTTGCACGGTTGTGTGGGGACTATGGCTGTTTGGAAACTGTGGCTGTGAGGGTCCAGTCTCCCTAATGGGTTAACTCAGAGTGCACTGACTCCAACAAGAGGATTCAGAGACCCCACAGGTAAGTTATGGGTCGGATAAAAGTAGAAGCTGCGGTGAATAGGTTAGTTCTTGCCTTCTTGATTTTTTAGATAAGGTCACTGGGGCTGACACTAATGCTGTTTCTTCTGGCTTGGATGGGGTTTCTCTGCTGTCTGTGAGGCAGATGACAAGACATATACACCAGACAGACACCTGTATGTGATAAAACTGTGCCACTATTAAGGCTGTGAGAAAGCTGCCACCCACAGAGGCTTCAGGTCAGGATCTTAACAAAGCCTAATTGTAAGGCAACTGTTGAAGTATAATCAACCCTATCCAGCAACATATGTGATATGGTCCTGAGATTGTGAAATGTAATTTTAATGTCCACTGTCAAGAATCATATATCAATAGAAGTGTCAAGATGTAGGCTTTCAGCCTGTAGCAGCCAGATGGACCAATCTTTAAAAGGAGAAATGAGCCTCAGTGTTTTAAATACATTTGCAGTAAATAGGTTTTTCTTGAAAAATACACAAATCAAAAGATTCATTTTGAATATCTGGTTTACTTTCTTAGATATAGGAGTTTGCATTTTAATACCTTCTCACCCAAAAAGCACTGAGATAATTGCATCTCCTGAGCTGGAAATTAACCTTATGTCCTAATAGACCTGCTTTGAGACCTACCAGTCTCAGAGTTAAAACGGTTTCTTGGTCGAAGCGACGAGCTGTGAAGATTTATTCTAATCTTGTTCTTAGGCCTTTTGTACAGGTACCATTCAGATTGGCATCGCACCCAGCCAAATTGTATCCAAAGCCCTTTTGGAATTCTTGCCTATGCTTTGCATCGAGGTAAGAAATGTCTTTGGTTTGGTTTCTCTGGCGGTTGTAGGGTTCATTAGTTTGAAAGAGCACCTTCCTTAGAAGGTTGTCTGAATCTAAATCTTTCAATACTTCAGTGACTTGCAAGGAAATGTAGATGACATTAGAGTATGGGTACTGTTGCAGCAGAGATTGGAATGTACCTATCATTCATTTGCCAGGGTTTGCATATAAATACTCTGCTGAGCCATATTTCCTTAGATTAAAATTTGGATTGAAACAAAGACGCCCCAACTACATCAGTAAAGCATTCCTGTGCATTTGCAGGGTACACTGTTCTACCTCTACCTTGAATTTCTATAATGTATGTTGTAACAACCGCCCTAAATAGGACGGCCCCTCTGAGATCATTTACCAAGCATCCCAACAACTGATGAGCCATTGGTCAACGTTTCCATCTGCCGGTCTCTGCCTAGACCATGCCATTGTATGTAGGGCACTTACCCAGACTCTATATAGATCACGTGTAGAGGTTGGAACATCTGACACCTTTTTGAAGAAAAAACTTTCCGCCAAACTATAAAATAGGCTATTTGACTCTTTTCTCATTGCCTGGGAGACCCGATCCTTACAGTACACAATTTCATCTGAAATAACAATTAAATGTAACTGTACCAAAGTCATCTTAAATGCAACATTCCCCCTCATATTCACTTTACAGTTCTCCCTCAAACTTTGCAAAGCCATGCTGGCATCAATTTCAAATTTCAGAACTGGCAGTAGATGCTTTTTAGGTGTGTAATCAGTCTCTCAATTACTATTCAGATATGGCATGTTCCTACATCACTTCTCTTGCAAATGGCCAAAGTTTTCTCAAAGCTGTGCTTCCCCAACCAAAATCACCCTATATGGAACAAGCAAAACTCTCACGGCCAAACCTTCATCACTCCACACCACCTTCTGGGCATCTTAACACCAACTGAATTGTTTTAATTTTTTTGTTTGTACAAAACACTTACTCATTTTGTAAATACGCACAATTTTTTCATTTGTCTAGAGGAAGACCCCAATAAAACCCTGCACATTAAAACTTTGCTCTTCCACTCTTCATGAAATTAACAAGTTTGTGAAATTTTCATAACTTTACCCGCACACATTTATTTTGTAAAAATAGTTTTGAAATGCAATATGTCCAAAAACTCGGAATAAAAGTATGAGTTTACAAGATGTTTAAAAATCTTCATACAATTTACTAAATCAAAAACCTGCAATTTCTCTCATCCCTCCTCATTACACTTGAATCCAACGACTAACATGCATTTTTTTTATTTTTGACGAGTAACGCACTGATTTGTGGTAGACTCTACCAAAAGCTTTAAATAATATTTCTCTTTCTTTATAAGATATTTAAGGGTTTCATTTTTAGATGAATTTGTATAAATGAATCACTATTTCGGTGAATGAAGTTTGCTAAATTAGATTGCAGGAGACGATATAGTTAGAATAACAGTTGGCATGTTTCATTCCTTTAGGCAGAAGAAGAGTTTCAAAAGGCCCAGAAAGTGTTTGAAGATTTCAATATTGATTTACAAGAAGAGCTGCCATCATTGTGGTCCAGGTACTGTATGGATTTGGAATAAAATTGAATTAATTATTTCCAAAAAAGAACTGAAGTTGAATTAATTTAATGTAAGGAAAACATTATCTGATCATGAGGTGCAACGTTTGAACTCTAGGGACAAATGTCCTCCTCACTTGTATATTGCACCAAGAATAGATTAGTAAGGAACAGCATGGGATATTTTCTAAAGTGAACCTTGCAAACTATAGGACTGATTTATAGAGACGCCCACTGTACCAGACTCACAAGCTTCCACCGCTAAGTACCAAGGAATGTAAAAGCTTACTTGGGTAAGCTTGCACAGTATCACAGTATCATGAGGTGGATGTTTGTACAGCGACTCCCGCTGGAGGACTGCAGTACCTTGTGGGAGTGCCCGCTGAGTCCTGTGAGTGTACCGCAGTATCCACGGCCCAATATTTCTTTATATAAAACTAAGGGGTGTCTCTATGGGTCCCCAGAAAATTACCTGGATGTCAGGGTGTCCCTGTCCTTTCCCCTCATGCCCTTTTTCAACAACTTCTTTTAGGTCGCTGGGACAAAGAGCCTGAATCCTGTAATGGCAGTCCTAAAATAATTTGCTCACAGTTGCGGAATGCCAATCAGATAGCTCGATAGCATTGTATTGAAATGGCCAATGGGAGAGAAAGCTCCCTCGGCCTATCAGAAGGCGCTATTTTTTTATTTTTGGGTACTACAGGACTCCCACTGGGTGAACCATCAAGACATACCTAACTTTTTCTGAGCATTAACCCCTTCATGCCCAACATGACCCCATCTTTAAATTAACATTTCTCAAAAATAGCTGAACGGATCTACACCAAGTCACAAAAATCACGCTTGCTGAGTAAGGATCTAACTTTTTGCCAAATTTGGTGGAATTACGTTTAGCCATTTTTTCTGTTTCTGATAGCAACATTTCCTATGGGAATTGGCGCTGGAAATCATTGTGTTGGGCCCCCCTTTATTTTAACTCCTGCTTAGTGGATCAGCTTGAAACTTTCTATGAAGGAGCCGAGGTGGATGGACTTTTTGGGGCGAAGTTTTGTGTAGATTCCTTAAGCAGTGTCAAAGTTATTAGCACAATCAGATACTCTCTCCCTATGGAAACTCTGACATAACTATAACTACACGGTGGTGACCGCCACTGTGTAAAGCTTTTGGCAATCTCAAAAAAAATTTCACTTGCTGTGTTCTCAATAATTTTCAGAACAGACAAAATGTGCTTTAAAACTTCAAAGTTAAGCAGATTTCTTACATTTTGAGAATATGATGGTGTGCCAACCCATCTCCAAGTGTAACGGTATCCAGGAATCCAAAATTGTTTAGAACATTCCTCTTGCCAAACAAAACAGCACAATTTCAACAATACCTTGTGATTCAGTGAGGCTCTTCTATTCAGATGGAAATATTTCCACCACTTGCCTCTCTGCATCCCTAATACATTTCACAGACTTTGACGTGATTCTCTTCTAGAATATATAACATATATAGTCCAAAGTCTGAAAAAGTGCAAACTTTAACATGCTCAAAATACCTATGCTTGAAAGCCTTGAATTTCCACATTCAATTATTGACTAAGAAATATCTTTCACCCAGTCCAAAGGTTTTTCAAAACGTATGGGATCTACAGATCCACAAATCGCAGCCAGATACACGAATTCCACCACATTTACAAAAACCTTTCTTTTCCAGCACAAAATTCTCCATCTTTCCAAGACATGTCATTGATTCAGTGCACACCTCAATGGATACAAGGTCAGATCTACCAAATAGAAGTTTGATCTACAATTATTATTAGCCTGGGCGCATTTCGCAGTGAAGTGCAAAAAAAAATGTCTGCATGCTGCGGTGGAGTGCGTTAGATAAATGCTGTTTGTGATGATTTTCAGTGCCAGATGCTCGTCCACACTGTGCAATCGTCATGAATGGCATCATGCACAGCGCAAGCGGGCACTGCTTCCTTTCTGCCTATCAAGTAGATTTTTAATCGAGCGGCAGCTTTCTCAACGTGAACGGACAGTTTCTCAACGCGAGCAGTCACAAGCATACGCGAACACTCGCAATGAGATATCTGACCCCCCGCATTGGGAAATCTTGCCAGGAGGTTGATTTTCTATGCTCTAGATCGCCAACTTGATGTTGACGATCGCAGACGAGGAATAATCTCGCCTGGGAGGTGGATTTTCCTCACTCGCAATCGCCAACTCGACGGTGACGAACGCGAGCGAGGAAAAAACTCTGCCTCACACAGCGGAGTTTTTCGGAACTCCGCAAGCTCTGCGTAACGCGGTGTGCGGAAAACTCAGCAAACTCTGCTAGCGGAGCGGAGTTCTCCACCCAGACTTACTTCTTAGCACTTGTCTAAATCAACTAAATATCCCTGCATAAAGGATCATGCTGAAGTGACAGCCCAGGTAGTAGTTGTGTCTCTAGCTATGATGGTGGGTCAGTGATGAGAGAGGAGTTCTGCCGCAGTTCTGTGGTAGTCTGTGCTATCATCATAGAGTCTCAATCTGAAGATGCCAAACAGATGGATTCTGTAGCCTCTTGATGGCCTAGAATCTGTTTGCACATCAGTAATCATAAATATGGAGCCTCTGTGTTTGATATATTATTACCTAGCGGGCACAAGCACATAGTCGACATATGTGCATGTGTGCACCCAACATGCACATTGTATTCTTAGAAAACATCAACCCAGTCCTTCTCTCTCAGAGCATGCCTGTGCCTCTTGCTTTTTTGATGCCCTGAAGTTGCCCTAAAGTTATGGGCACTCCTTGCCTGTAGCCTCCCTCTTTGATGTCACTAATCCTTCTAATTGCTCCGAGGACCATTGTACAAGGTCAAGTTTGGAGGATGTCTTGTACAGCTCCATGTTTTACTATCCTGACCAAACAGCCTTGCTATGCCTCCTGGGACTTCTGACTTTGAAAGAAACCATCTAGTTATGTAGTCCATCACTCTCTCTATTGTGGTAGGTCCTGTGAGTCGTGGTGAGATCACTAATACATCTTCCTAATGTAGATCTGGGATTGTTGCTAAATGTACACTCTTGTTGGCCTACATTCCTTTTCCATTTCATTTGTGCAAGAACATGTTGTGTGGCAAACATGTAAAAGGAATTATCTCTTTACATTGGGAATGCCCTCTGTGACTACACGGCTACAGCTTAGCACAATGGCATTAATTATTACAAAAGAGGCAAGCTGGTAATACAACAATGCTACTGTGTTTAGCCTGTGTCATAACATTCTTTACTTAGCACTTTTGTAATAATTTAGGCACATGCGTACTCCAACAACTAACCCAACACCTGGACAACATCAACCTCCTGGACTGCCACCAATCTGGTTTCAGAAAAGGCTGTAGCACAGAAACCGCGATCCTCAACATCATCGACGATATCCACAAATCACTAGACTGTGACCAATGCTGCCTCCTCATTCTCCTAGACCTATCGGCAGCATTCGATACGGTAGACCACAAACTCCTCATTAGGGGTCTCCAAGAAAGAGCTGGTCTTGGCGAGAGGGTCCTCCAATGGTTTTATTCCATCCCACACAATCGCACTCAAAAAATAAAAATAAAAATCTTTGCTTCCGAACTCCACCCAGTCAACAAGGGAGTCCCTCAAGGCTCAGTGCTCTCCCCGCAACTCTTTAACATCTACATGGAGCCTCCACCAAACTACTCAAAACAGCCAATATCGGCTTCCATCTGTGTGCGGACGATACCCAGATATATTTGGAAAACACCTCCTTCAGAGATATTCAAAGACTCAATGACGTACTGAGCGATGTCCAACACTGGCTGTCATGTAATCACCTTAAACTAAACCCCGACAAAACCGAGATCCTCCTCATCTCGAACAAAGAGGAGAACCCCCAAATTGCTGAATAGCTAAAGGCCGTTGATGCACTCAACTGGAATAATACCCTGGCCAACTCTGTCAAATCACTAGGTATCACGCTAGACCCGAAAGTGAACATGACCAGACACATCAAGAACTCAGCCAAGAGCGCTTTCCTTAACCTAAAACTACTGAACAAAATAAAACCCTTCATTCAGCCCAGTGATCTTAAAAAGGCCACTCAAACACTGGTGCTGTCAAGACTGGACTATGGGAATGCAGACCTCTCAGGAATAGCAAAATCACATCTGACTCCCATCAAAACAACTCTGAATGCGGCAGCCAGAATGGTCACCGGAATCAAGAAATTCGACCATATTTCCCCTGCACACAGAGATCTTAAGTGGCTCCCAGAGCTTCAGAACAGCCTGCCTCACTCATAAAGCCCTACATACCGGCAAACCCGAATATTTGGCGGCCAAAATCAAAAAAGCCGGTCAGGCCAGGAACCTCAGAAGCTCAAACTCCCTCCTACTCATCCCGCCCAAAACTAGACAACAAAAAAATGCGGCACGATCCTTCTCCGGAAGCGTGTCTAAAATCTTAAACTCTATTCCCCCTCACATCAGAACCATTCCCTCTTTTGTAAAATTCAGAAGCCAACTCAAAATCCTGTTCCTCGACCGCTCCCTAGGGAGTCGATAGGATCAATCGGAGTGGGGAAACAGACACCTCGCACTGCTCCGACTCCTTGTCCTCAAGACTACGAAGCTCCCAAACAGCGTCCTGCAATGTTAATGTGTTCTTTCTTGTATTTGTTATTGTGAATCTCTGCATTGTATCTGTTGTAAAGCGCTCCGATACCCTCAGGTCAGGCCAGCGCTATATAAAACTTCTTAAATAAATAATTAAACATGCAGGTGGTCACCCAAGAGCCCTGAAATTGTGTGGTCTGTGGGAACATTACACTGTGCATACAATATCAGCAATGTTTGATACCTTACTCAGATTTCAGTATCTACATTGCTTCTATTTATTACCGCATGGCTGCTTTGCCTGCAACAAAATAAAATGCAAAGCACAAAATGTATTATAATGACATGGGATGCAGTGTATCAGAAAATAATCATTTACTCCTTGATCCTCAATGATTTTTCCATTATATCATATTGCAGAAAAAAGGAATGTTTTATTTGTCAGGACCCAATGAGGCGTATTCACAAAGGCATTTGGAGAACATAAAATAGAATTCCGACAGTGGCCAAGGGCTCCATGGCATAGGCAGTAATGCGGAGGAGCTCCCTGGCATACGGCCCCATTCTGCAAGTTATCTGCTAAGCACAGCATGCAACTGCCCGCCAAAAGGAGGGCGATGAGGACTAGAGCAGCCAGTGGACACTAGTCGCCTGACACAGAACAAAGTACGACCGCCAGGGCCTTCACAAAAGCCATGGTGCTCAGCCAAGATGGTGGCCACACCATAAAGTGGATGAGCAAGGCCCAAATAGGATCCACGCATTGCACCTGTGACCAATGGTGCAAGTCTAAAACCTGCCCACACCATCAGGAAGGGCTCCTTCTTTTTTTACTGAAGAAGCAAAGGTGAAAGGGTACGCAAGCGGCTGTAGAAGAGCAACCAAAGGCTACTTGCATGACCGGGTACAAGGGGTGAGCCTGGAGAGAGACGGGGAGCTATCATCCACCACATTACCAAGATGGAGCCCAGCAAATTGTGGGGTCTGGTCCACGCAGACAGCTTTAACACTGCAGCAGGCAGCATTGGGGCATCCCAAGCCAAAGAATCAAACTGGGGACAGTTCCGACCTCACCCTTCCTCCTGAGGGCCACAGCAAGCATGAAACCATGCTATACTATGATCATTATGAAGCCCTTGCAGGGTAAACTAGGCCTAGACTGGATGCCAGGCACTAAAGCCATACATGAATCGACCACAGACAGTCTATCCCGCCGGTCCAAGTTTATAGAAATATTACAAGCAATACCTGACATGAAAGGCACCCTTGAAACAAATCGCCACAGTGGCACTCAATATTGCACTGCTGAGGCAAGACCAGAAAAAAATGAAAGGGCAGGTGCAAGGAGAGGGGCTGACAATGTGATAGACCATCCCAACCATCAAACTCTTAAACACATGAGGAACAGCATCAAGACATTAAGAAACTGCCGGCCCGAGCCAAGGATGCTGAAGGCAGGTCCTGACCGAACAGTATACTAAATTGGAACTACCGCAAGGATCAGAAGGTCCCAGCCTGAACTATTTCTGGTGAACCGGCTGACAGCTGAAGTATATGGGAGCTGCTCCATGACTGTGTAATCTGTTGAGCGGGCCCACACAGTTCCGGGAAGTGCACCCCCTGCGGAGTATCGCCAAGTGCGATGGTTGATCAATTACTAAACTATAAGGAGAGCTTAAACATACACAGACTTTAATAAATGATATCTTTGGGAAATACCACCAATCACTTTTTACTACGCCGCTGAATAGCTGGGGCTGGAGGTGATAAGGTACCTAGAGGACCTAGACGCCCTAAAATTTACCAGGCTCAAAGGGTGGTTCTTGAGACCACCATCACACTGGAAGAACTATTGACTGTAAACAAACAGCTCCTGACAGGGAAAGTCTCCATACCTAACGGTATTCTGGCTGAGTTCTGCTTGACATATAAGACTCCACTTGCCCAAAAACTACTCACTATGTTCACAGAGGCGTTTAAGCCAATGTCCCTCCTGCAATCTCTGAGGGGGGCCCTGATAGTGGTGTTACCCAGAAGAGACTAAGACACCACAGATGTTTGGTCATTCCTCCCATTGTCGCTGATCAATTCTGATGGGAAAATCCTGGTTAAGCTACTAGCAAGGGTATACAACAAGACCTGCAGGCGCTGGTCTATATGGACCAATGAGGCATTACACCTGCTGGAAACACCGCATTAAATCTCAGGATATTGTTTCATGTAATGGAACAAGAAATGCATGAGGAAAGCACTCTGATCCTTCTCTCAATGGATATTGAAAAAGCAATCAATATGAGATTATGACCTTATCTGTTCATAGTCATCGAGCATTTGGATTCAGCCCCAACATCCTACAATGGATACAGCTCATGTGCACGCAACCCCTGGTGGGAGTTCTCACGATAAGGCGATGTCGTGGTCATGGCCAATAAGGAGGGTGGACCAGGCAGAGTTGTCCTCTGTTCCCTCCCTTCTTTTTGTTCTGCCGATGCAACCTCTGGCACACATAAATTGTGAGAAGTCCACGGATTGAGGCATCCGACTGCCCTATGCCACTCATATAGTATCTATGTACGTGGATGACATTTTGATATACCTTCACAATCTGGAGCAATCACTGCCTGGGGTAAAGACTCTAATGACGCATTTTGACTGGGTATCTGGATTGACAGTAGCATGAAATAAATCCTGCTGGTTCCTGCTGGGTTTGATGTCTAGGCTGACCATGCATCGGGTGCTGGCTATTGTGGGAAGCAGAAATGTTTTGATATTTTGGGGTACAAATCTATAGAGACAAAGTCAGGCTATATAACGGTAACTTACGTTGTGTTCTATCTAGTGCTCAACAATCTATGGCACTACTGCTATCACCCATGGGCAGGATAGCAATAGCCAAGGTGTTGCTACTGCCCAGAGTTCTTTATCACTTCCCTATTGTTCTTGCTACCAATGAGATTCTTCCCAGACATAGACGCTCTGCTCTGTCTGCTGATCAGGGGCTCAAGTAGATGCAGATTGGTTGTAACCATGCTCACTGCGGTTGATTGCAGAGGAGGCCTCACCTCAGGTCTCCAAACTATGACTATGACAATGGCCGATGCGATGGCTGACACTGGGGGGAGGTGGTATGCTAGAAGAACTAACAAGAGCGAAGGAGCCCACATTCCTGTATGACGAAATAATAGGGAACAGCTCCCTACCCACTGAGGTGCCGGTGGCGAAGAGATGCTGACAACAGTATGTGAAATCGGCACAACTAAGCGTGATATATGCTCAGAGGGTACCACTCTGGCTCACCCCGCAATTTAAAGCATTGACAGTGTGCCACAATAATCAATAGTGGACCCATGCAGGGGTGCGCACTGTGGGAGACCTTTTCTCCAACTGTACCCTTCATACGTATGACACTTTGGCGGACAGTTCCAAACTGTGTATGGGACTTGCAGTGGTGTAACATTAGCCCCAGCAAAGCGGGGCCCTGGAGCTCCAGGGGGCCCCCAATGGCACTGTGCAACGGCAGTGGGCCCCTGGCCTAAGAGCTCCTGCCTCGGTGTACTTTGCAAGGGGCCCTCCTCAAGTTTTGTTACGCCACTGGGTATTTCCTCCCACATAATGCACTATTGGGTGCAATCAAGGACACGTGGGGGGAGGGTCAGGTTGAACCTCCAACGCATGCCACACTAGACACTATCCTTGAACACATGATCGAAGGGCGAACTATCACAATCCTTCAAGGGTCAATTTCTGCTTCGCTATACCATAGCTTTGACTCACTCAAACAAAATTAGGAAGAGCCACTTAACAGCGAGATTACTGACAACGACTTGGACAAGATTTTAGGATACACCAAAAGTGAGACAAGAAACCCTTGCTTCAGGTATGCCCAATTCAATTACTTACACCAAATGTACTTGACGCTGAGATGGGTGACAAACACAGCACCGGCTTTGGCGCTGGCGGCCCCCGGTGCGACAGTCATTTTTGGTGCCTCACCCCATGACCTCCTCCTCCAATTCTCGCACTACCACCAGGTAAAAATGCCCCTCATCTTCCCAATAATAAGTTATTGGTAAACAGAGCACACCCCCTGAGGTCAGCGGCCCCCTCCACAGGTCAGCGCCCTGTGCGACCGCACCGGTCGCACTGCCCTAAAGCCGGCCCTTGACAAAAATGTAACCCGGATTACCAGACACTTGTTCACGCTGCCAATCGCCTCACGCTTACTTTATGCACATGCTGTGGTCCTGTGGTTGAATTACATGTTGCTTGTTGCACATCACAACAACATTGAGGAAACCCATGGGCAGACACATATCTCAAGACATCAGAACATGTTTGCTGGGCGGCCTATCCCGCCTGTCAAAACACAAACACAAAGCCAGGTTTATAAACCTAGGGCTTGCCTTGGCTAAGCAGCCATAGCAATGGCATGGAAGGCATAGCAATTCCCAGATGCTAAAAAGTGGCTGGAAAATGAAAAATAGACTAGGGCAAGATAGAGACCTTTAAGAGCGCACTAGGGGGTCAACAAGGTGCTACAGGGCTCGATCGATGGGAAACACTGCTAGCAGCGGCACAGGCCAAAACTGATGAAAGGCCCCCATAGATCTTACATCCTTGCCCACTGCTTCCGCACTAGCGACACTACCCACAAGGTGAAATGATATGATCTGAAAACTCTACACTAGTGGTTGTGCCACATGCAATTGACACACAAGCTATGCATGCCAGCATCTGAATACACACAATGCACCATGAAACCAGTACCTGCACAATACACTTACAAGTCTTCCTGAGACACGCAACGAGAACAAACACACCTCCAATCCCACCACAATGCTTGGTCATGTATAATGACAAGATCGGGGGGTAGCACCGCTGTTATTATTTCATTGTGTTATCACTGCCCTCGTCCCCCACCCCCATTGCAAAAACCACTGTAACACACATTGCACACTGTGTAACAATTGTGAGGATTTAAAACAGCTTGAGCCATATGTTGTGATAAGGTGAAGGATATACACTGTTGTTCAATTATTTTCAATGTGTACAACAAATTAGATTTTCAAAAAGTAAAATGGTCGATGAAAATATTCAGAAAAAAAGTATTTTAAAAAATAGTACTCCGCTAGTGATTTTTTCATGGTCTTTCACGCCTTTGCGACTACCCAAAAACATCTATAATGTGAATATTCAGGGAATATTCATATACAGTTATTACAAATAGAACTGGGCCCTCTATTCACTTTCACTCCGATGGAGTGACACTTTTTGGTACTGATTCACAATGTCATGTAAGAGTACAGAGAAGAGTACTTCTGTAGTACTCCTTCCCGTACTCATAAAAGGTTCACGTTTGTGACTGGGCCGCCCTGGTTGGTGTTTGTGAACCTCTCTCTATCTTGCTCCACCACACTGGCTTCCTCCTCTGGATAGCTTGATTGTATGTCCAAGTGCTGGCAGGTTGCTTTCCCTGCGGCAGACTAAGGGTCATTGGAAGAACACTTGAATTATTCAGCTTTGCATTGCAAAGGTAGGAAAGTAAGGCTGAATTATCGATTTTCAACCTACCTGCATGTTCATTCCACATTCAAGGTTAACACTTGTGCTTTTCAAAGGAGCAGCAATCTTCCATTGTAAACTCTTACAAATACCTTTTCTGTAAGTGGCAGACAGCATTTCGCACCCTATTTTACTTGTACAGAAAAGCTCTAAGTGTGCTTTTTAGTGATGAAATGACTTAGGGGCATATGTATCAAACGATTTTGTATTCGTAAACGCTGCGAATTGCAAAAAAACAGCGTTTGCGAATACAAAATCGCAAAACGCGATGTAGGTGACATTTTCGCATCGCATTATTAAGGAATCGCTAATTTAGCGATTCCTTAATTTTGCGTAAGCATTTAAGGAATTACAAATTGCGATTCCTTAAATGCTATGTAACATGCACACAAGTTGTGCGAATTCTCCTTAAGAAATCACAAATTACCACCAACTTCAAGTTGGTGGTAATTGGCGATTTCTTTGAAAAATGCAATTTTTGGCATTTTTCAAACTGCCATGTGGCGCACATACATGCCCTTAGGGCATGTATGTGCGCCATATGCGCACACATGTTCATTCCAGGGGTGCATCAGGGTGTCATCATGACACCCTTGCACCTTTGAAATTATTCTCAATTTGCGATTAGCAAATTGCAATTCGCAATTTGAGAATTACTTCCCATTCATTCCTATGGGCCTCCTGGCCCATAGGAATGAATGGGAAGGTATTCCTTAATTGCGGTTTCGCAATTTGCTAATTGCAATTAAGGGATATTAAGAATTCGCAAAATATGTGCGAATTTTTAAATACATCCCGTTTTGCAATTCTCAAATAGCGATTCTCAAAAAATCGCTAGTTGAGAATCGCAAATACGGTTTTTGATACATATGCCACTTGTTGTCTTATAATGCCCCTCAAAAGTACAGCAGCTATTAAATATTTGTCTTGTTTGACTTTTTTCAGAGTCTAATTTTTTTTCATATTTGTGTTTATTTCTCAGACGAATAGGCTTTTATGTGAACACCTTCCAAAACATTTCCAGCATTGAATCTAAATTCCACAAAGAAATTACAGGGGTAAGTAGAGAACATTTTATTTTGTGGATTACTGGATAGATGTAACTCAAAAGGTGATCCCTGCCCACCGTGGTTTGTGCTCACTAAGAGGGGATGTGGTCAAAGTCAGACTCACATACCAACTTGAATAATAACTCTACAGAGGCAAAGACAATGCATAAAGACTTCCTGGAACACCTTCTTATAGTGTTGGTTGATGGTGGGCAGGGTACTCCACCACAAGCTCATAGTGTACCTGCTTTATTTAGAGTCCAGTGAAATGTCAGTGGAAACCTTTGACCAATGGCCTGACTGCATTGGGCTGTCAGTCAAAGAACCTTGGACCATCCACCCTATTTAGGGTCGACATTCCGAGATACTTGTTTCATGTTTGGGACTGCCCTGGAAAGCCCAAACAGGAAAACAAATAAATGCACCCCATATGCGGGGAAACAACGCCTAGCATGTTAGGAACATGTGTTTTGTTTATCAGAAAAAGCCACTTTGGGGCTCGTACAGTGAAACTTCAGTGCAGGCAGGCAGAGGTCTGTCCATTTGATGGCTGTGGTCTTCCATTGCACTGGAGTGCATCTCTCCGCTTTCTTGGTGGAATGGAGTACGGTGTGCTAAACTCTAAATAAGCCCCTTACTTTTAAGAAGTGATTGAGGAGTGCAGAGATGCAGCATTATAAACAAAAATAAAGCCATGGAAAAAAGGTCCAAACCACTAGTAAATATAAATGTATATTATTAAACCAGTAGCTAAGCAGTACTTCAGGAAAATAATAAAGGTAAAGGTGGTAACATTAGGTTTAAATTTAACATTAAAAACAATGGGCACAATGAATAACATTGGCTTCTAGACAATTCTTTTTTTTTAATAAATTTTTTATTGAGAATTCATGTTACATTATATCAATACAATATGAAATAAATTTTAACTAAATAAAAAAGCTAAATGAGATATAAACAAATTACAGAAATAGCAGGGAAATATGGATAAAGCTAGAACAAGGCATGTAGAAGTCGGTTGACAAATTACATTTCTAATATCTAATTGAGATTGGAGGTTGTAAATCATTAAATGGTGTGGCGTAAATATGATATTGAAATTGAAATGCATATGATAAACATCGTGCCAGCTGCCACAATCAAAGGAAGAAAGAGAGAGAGAAGGAGGGTATAGCTAATGAAGGTATAAATATTAGAGTATAATCGTAGCCATATTCTGAAGATCAGTAAGGTTACGACAATCTACTAGTGCACCAAGCGGCCACTGGTGCCCAAATCTTCAACCCCAGTTCTCTTAATTTTTTTCCCTTAAGTTGATACAGAGCCGCCTCCACATTATGTATACCCAGAAATCTGGATAGCCACATTTGAAAGGTTGGGGCCTGTGTATCTTTCCAAGCTGCTGAGATTAAGATTCTAAGTACAGCAGTAGAGATAAAAATTAGGGCTTCAGTCTCAATATTTAATTTCAATTGACTTTGACATCCGATAATCATTAGTGTCGGAGACAAGGTTATCTGGGCATCTAGCAGTCCTGACCAGAATGATTCGATCTCTATTTTAATTGATTCTAATTTCTCGCACTTGTAAAACATGTGAATAATGTCGGCTGGGCCTTTACAGCATCTGGGACAATTGCTATTCTCCCTCTTGCCCCAATCGTGAAGTTTAGAGGGGGTGTAATAGAGATTAAATAATGTTTTAAAATGTTGAGCTCTTAAATTGAAGGAGCGTAAGAGTCTTCTATCCAATTCAAGAGCTCTATCCAGGTCAATATCCGGATCCTCCAACTTTGCAGCCCAGGCTGCCTCGGTTTTACCGATATCGTCCTGGGATTCCTGCAAAAACAGCCTGTACACACCGTTGATACTAGGATCACCAACCTTCAGATAATCCAATACCTTACACCTCTCCCTTAAGACGATTCGGGGCCTTATTGATCTGATAGTGCTGACCACCTGAGCGTATTTATAATCTTGTATACCCTGAAGGGAGTACCTTAGTCTTAATTCTTCCAGAGTTCTACACTCATCCCTGAGAATTACTTGCCCCAGTGTCAGGATACCTTTTCCTGCCCAGTGTCTCCAGGACCCATCATTGCTTAGATTGGGAAAGAGGCCAGAATTCCAGAGTGGGGTATGGTGATTGTATTTGGAGATTGAAAATACTTTCTGAGTTGCGGCCCAGACCCCCCATATTCCTTCGAGTGTCTTAAGTCTCGACTTCCTATAATATTTCCTTTCAGTTCTTCTTAGTGGGACACCAGTAGCCTCGCTGCCAAGTAATAATTCAAAGATAGATGGAATCGCGTCTTGTCTTCTCGGGAAGTTTGAGCTTCTTCCCACTGGTTCAAATAAGATAGCCATCTGTGTAAGAAGACAGGACCAATGATAGTATCTAACGTTTGGCATTCCCAGACCACCCCTTTCCTGAGGTAGTGACATGTGTTTCAAAGATCTTCTGACCTTACCATATTGCCACAGGAAATTCATAAAGATGGATTCTATTTCCTTAATGATTTTCCCCTCTATTTTAAAGGGGATCGACCGAAATTTGTATAACACCTTGGGGAGCATAGTCATTTTGATTACATTAACGCAACCAATTATTGAGAGTTGTAATGTGTCCATTCTTTTCAGATTCTCCTTCATGGATTCCATGAGAGGGATGAAGTTGTCTTTAATTATTAACTCCGGCTGTGCGTTGATCGTTATCCCCAAATAAACCACAGAGTCAACAAATCTGGCGTCTAGCTTATTTATGTTCTTGGAACAGAGTACCTGTGTCTTGCCCACATTTAGACGATAGCCGGAGTGTTCGCCGAACTTACTCGTGGTACCCACTACTTCCCGCATAGCTGTTTCGGGATCAGTAGTAATGACAGCAAGATCATCTGCATATGCCAAAATTTTTGTTTGAAATCCATTTGTAACTACCGGTTTAATTGCTGTGTTGTTGGTTATTTGGCGTATTAGGGGGTCGATGTATAGTGCAAATAGTATGGGTGAGCATGGACAGCCCTGCCTTGTCCCCCTCGTGATAAAGATCTTATCTGAACTCTCGCCCATCATTTGAATTTTCGCCACAGAGGTGGCATACATGGCTTGAATAGCCTTCATAAACCTTGGTGCAAACCCCAATTCGACTAGCACACTCCACAAGAATTCCCATCTGACGCGGTCGAAAGCTTTCTCCGCATCTAGGAGGATCATTGCGACCCCTCCTTCCCCGGCAGCATGGATATCAAACAGCGTAATAGCTCGTCCGATATGATCTGTGGTTCCCCTACCAAGAATGAAACCGTGCTGCCAAGGGGAGACCAGGGACCCAACGATCCGTCCTAGGCGGGTTGCCAAGATCTTAGCATATAATTTGTTATCGCCATTTATTAAGGATATGGGTCTGTATGAGCCCGGATTCTAGACAATTCAATGGAAATTCGAACACATTTTGAAAAATATTAAGAGACTGATTTGGAATTGGTTGGTAACTGGAAGTCATTTTGTTAGTAGAGGAAGTGTTAAGTCCTCCAGTGAACAATTCTCCTTTCTGAAGAAGCCATGAGAGTATTTAACTCCCCTATACCAACCCAGGAGTGATTCTGCCAGCAGAATGTAGCACTCCCTTCATCAACTGGAAGATCTGCCTTCACCACCTTATTCTAAATCAAGCCATACATGTTATTTTTGGTCTTCTGAGCAGTAGCTAAGTAGCCACAGTCTGCCAGCTGTGTCCTCTTCACTGTATTTAGAGGTTTTTGTTAAGGCAATTGTGGTTATTCCACTTCAGTGACTTTGTCACCGCTAGGAGGAGCCACGTTAACGGGGTACCTTCCAGTTGAAATTCTGCCTAGGCCAGTGTTGTATGGTAGCTGTACCCTCACAATATCACATTTCTTATATTCCATGACAAGAATTGTTCACTCAGTATATCAACCGAACTACTGGATTGTATGGCAAGAATAGATAAGTACATGTAGAGTTAAGAATAGTAAATATACCAGTAGGTGATGTAGTGTATGCAATATTATTGTGGGTCAACATTATCGAGTTTGATATAGTCAGTGCTTTAAATGGGAAACAATAAGTGCAGGTACTCACCAAATTGAGCTGTGGACTAAGAGTGGAGCTGGGGGTGGAGCTAGGGGCGGGGCTAAGAGGAAGCATTCATTAACAAGATTGAATCTTTCTCAGTGTGCAATAGTGAACGATGATATAGAAACATTTCTGCTAACTGTATTATTATTTTTCTATGTAAAAAGGAGTTATTTAGCAATGTTTTTTCAAATTTCAAATGTGTGCAGATAGCCCCATAATTCCAGCTGCACAAAATATTTAAAACACTAGTGCTGCCACAACCAAACCAGTGGCACATAATGAAATGGATCATGCCGTAGCAAAACCAAATTATAGCGTGTGTGTGGCTAACTTTGGACGCAAGTGCATCACATGTATAAAGTTCGAAATAGCTGAAAATAATAAGCAAGCATTTGCAATGCAATCGGTCTCGCCTTTGGGACTTTATATGTATTTAGCTATGCAGCACATTAGCCTGGGTCCTGAAACATCTACTGTTCTTTAACATGGAGAGAAAGTAAGCACCAAACTGCGTGACATGTCAGGTATGGGAACACATGGGGAGAAATATTGCCTTTCAGCGGAAAATGGTATAGTTCAAAACACAGTTTTTAATATAAAATCAGGGCCTTCGATGGTCATACCACTGAAAATGCAAGATTTGAAAAAAATATTATTGTCTACGGGTGCTTGTGGAAGATAATTTCTATGGACTGGAATCTAGAGAATGCTAAAGTGATTCTGGTATTTTACTGACCTCTGCTGGTCGTTTTCTATCAAGAAAGTTAAATAGAGGCAGTTGCCAGAAAAATAAAAAATAAAGTCCCTTAGCAGAAAGCAATTCTGGTATTTTACTGACCTCTACTGGCTGTTTTCTATCAAGACAGTTAAATAGATGCAATTGAACAATCAGAAAGCAATTCTGGTATTTTACTGACCCTACTGGTCGTTTTCTAGACAATTGCTAATTTGAGCCAGTGATTACTGTTGGGGGCTACCAGCACTTATTTTTTTCTGCATGAGAGCAATTGAAAGACAAAGAAAGCGGAAGAGGGAAGAAGAGAAAGACAGAGAAACTTACAGAAAGGGATAAAGGGGGAACCTGCAGAAGTGACATAAAGGGCCAGGGAGTATCTGGTAGTGGATTAAAGAGGCATAAGGTGGATTCAAGACAATGCAGCCTTGATATTCAGTTCACGGACATTTAGTTGCACTGGTCGCAGACTTATGAGTAGAGCCCTGGGCACCAGCCCTCGTTCTTTTATAAATTAAGCACTGGATAAGACTACTTCAGTTATTATTGTGTCCTGGGGGTATTCTATGGGCTAATAAAGGGGCATACAGAGAATGCTCTTCTGCACAACTGGGTTCTAAAGCACCCAACCTATATGTTACAACCATTGTTGATAGACAAGGTGGTGGACAACAAACCCATATGCAGGAGTCGGCTACATGCCTACCTCCTGTATATTTATTAAGGGGTCAGCTTCTCAATGGCAACATGAAATCAGGTAACCCACAGTGGTCAAGGCCCTTTAGGTAGTATGGCAGTTAGGTACTGGGTACAATGGGGATTGTTCTTGTATTGTTTGATGATATCCAGGCGTATGTTATCGCTTATTGGTTAATTTCTCTTAACACTGACAAACCTACTTTGTGATTAGGTGAACAGAATTAGCCAGAACTGTCTATTGATATCTAGTGTCCTGCAGATTAATGATTTTTTTTTTAAAATAAAAATTGTCAATGAGATACAAGTGTCCTTTCTTGTCCTTCTGGAGTATTAACTAGCATGAACCTACAGACAGATGTGTACACAAGAAACACGAAAAACAAAGTCAGTATCATATATCTGATAATGTATCACCATCTGTACATTGTCAGTCAGTCAGTCAAAGCTGGCTTTATTTCGATATAAAACATATCTTTAAAAGCAATACAATACATCTATTTTTAAAAAGAAAATAAAAGGCCAATTCATAAGAAAACAATTATGCAGGTTCAAAATACGAATGGCATAGATAAATTACATAAAAATTCCAATTTTTAAAACCATAATTAAACAACATACAAAAGCCTTTTTGATCTGATCGACCATGCCCAATTTAAGAACTTCGCCATACCACAGGCGAATAAAGGGCGTGTGTCGGATTTTAAAATACGGAGAGCCTCACTACATTGTCTTGTGCCTAGCTCTTTACATAGGGGTTTCAGCCACCTGAGGCGAGGAGCTTTATATGCAGGACATTCAAATAAAAGGTGGGAAACCGACTCAATCCTGGTCTCCCAGAAAGGGCAGAAAGGAGTAGTCTGTGCTGGTACCTTCCATCCTGCGGTCAACTCACACACAGGCAGCACACCTATCCTAAATTTAAAATATAAAGCCCTATCTCTAAATTTTGAAATGATATCGAGATAAGGCTCAAGTAGTGCCACCTCCTTTACTAATAGGAATTCAGCAGAACATCTACATAGATTGGGATTAGAGTTTCTGGAATCCATTACCCATTTCCAGTACAGTTTTTTCAGGACAGACTTGGATGGTGCGGTCCTGGACTGCCAGGCCCCTCCAAGACCCAACTCGCCCAGCAACCGCTTAACATCCCTCAACCATCCTATTTTATGCCAACCAGGCATTGATAAAACCTCATTTAGCCCCTCCGCATAACTAACAAGCTCCGGAACTCTCCATATGCGGGCCCAGAGGAGTAGAGGGCGCAACCTTGCCTGGTCTTTAATATGACAGCAGCCCATGTCAAGGAGTAAGGGAAGGGTGGGGGTACTATAAGGGAGGCCCATTAAATCCTTCAAAAACTTATTTTCTGAACGGGTCAACTGATCCACATTCTGCGCCCCCCAAAGCTCTGCTCCGTAAAGCGCCGCACCCACCCCTCTTGCCTTGTAGATGTCAAGTACTGGGGCAATCGGTTTGAGGGTGGAGGACCGTTGTTCTTTGAGCAGTGCCCCCACCACCCTTTTATGACTTAGCAGCATTTTGTGGAGATGACAATTCCACCTCATGGTGTCAGAGAGGCGGATTCCTAAATAGTCAAACTCCTTGACCCTTTCTAGGGACACTGAGTTCAGTGCAGGTGGCCTACCCCTTTTTGGGGGGGGATTCAAGACCAAATATTTGGTCTTTCCCGTGTTAATTTCTAATCCCCTCAAATTACAAAAAGTTTGGAACCTATCAAGGAGGCTCTGCAGTCCAACTGGGGTCTTGGAGATCAAGAGGGTGTCGTCTGCAAATAATAGAGTGGGTATTCTCCTGCCCGCCAGGGATGGAGCATCTGAAGGATTTTGTAAGAGATGCTCCACCACTCCATTGACGTACAGTGAAAACAGAGTGGGGGCTAAAACACAGCCCTGACGGACACCTCTATTTACAGTTATTCGGGCGGTCTTTTGGCCCTGATTGCCCCACCGAACCTGTGCAAAGTTTTCTGCATGGAACTTAATTATCAAAGATAATAAGTACGGTGGCATACCTAAATCTGACAACACCCTCCATAGGCGGCTGCGGGGCACTAGG
This sequence comes from Triturus cristatus, assembly GCF_964204655.1. NCBI lineage: Eukaryota > Metazoa > Chordata > Amphibia > Caudata > Salamandridae > Triturus > Triturus cristatus. The sequence goes on from NC_140588.1 coordinate 473,918,890, forward strand.
TCAAAGGCAGTCCGTAAATCTATAAAGGCAAGATACAGACTGCCTTTGCCCAGCACAACCACCTTCCAGTATAGCAACAGCAGACGGAATGACTGCTCAATGGTCCCAGTACCTGACCTAAAGCCTGCCTGGAAATCAGAAAGTATCCTATTCTCCTCTACCCACTGGAGCATCCTCCCTAAAACCACCTTTCCTGCCACCTTTTGCGATGAATCCAGTAGGCTTATAGGGCGATAATTAGCTGGGTCGTCCCGACTCCCTTTTTTGAATATTGGGACGACCTCAGCGCCCATCCAGGAGTCTGGGAGAGGTGCATCATAGAAACTTGCATTAAGTAATGATGCAATGAGCTTTCCCCATTCTAATATATTAATGCGGATCAAATCCCCGGGTAGCCCATCCGGCCCCGCAGCTTTATTTGGGACAAGACACGAAATCGCAACCTCTACTTCCTTCCCTGTAAACAGGAGGTCCTCACTCAGCCCGAAAAAATCAACCGAAAAAGTTTCAGCTGGATCTACCCCAACCCTCGTAGCCACAGTATAAAGGTTGGAAAAATGGTCAAACCATGACGCCTCAGGGATATTGCATGTTATAAGGGAATCTATGGGTTTGTCCCTGGTTCTAATTAAATCCCAAAAACCCTTCGAGTCCCTCCCAGCACTTGCCAGTTTTAGATCACACCAGAACTGATTTTCCCACTCTTTCTTCGCCTTACCAATAGCACCCCTGTACAACTTCCTGGCTGTACTAATCAATTTGGTATCCTTAAGTTTAACTGCATTGATTAAGTCCCTTTTCGCACTTCTGCAGGGAGCAGAATACCAACCAGGGTTACCCTTAGGGCGCCTCATCTTGTTGGCCCTATAACCTGGATTTCGCACAGTGAAGAGGTCACCTAATGCTTTGGTAGTATGGCTAAACAGAGTGGAGATCTCATGAACATTCGTCGCAAGGGAATCTAGTCTGGACAAGGCGTTAGCCATGATTGATCATATTGCCACGATCTTGCCCTCATCGAAAGCTACATTTTTCCATTTTAGGCGACTACCGCAATTCGAGGGACAAACATCGCTTGTTGACTTCCACGCCTGGGGTGCTTGCAGTTTCTCCCCAACCGTCCACATTGGGGACAGTGACAAAGACAGCGGATTATGATCGCTGTCAGACGAAGGGAGGACTGCCATATCCAACAAATGCCCCCAGACCTTGAAATTCAGCAGGATATAGTCAATTCGAGATGAATGACCTACCCTATTGAAGGTGTGGTCCCCACAGGAGTCCGACTTTGACCGTCCATTTACTGCCCTCACACCATATTCCAGGGTTAGGGCATTTAAATGGATAGCACTTTGGGTCCAGCTCTTAGTAGGTGGTATTAACAGGGGTGGAATGCCTCTCCTAACATCTTCTTCTTGAGAGCCTACTATGTCATCCTCAGCTAGGGGTTCAAAGGTGCAGTTAAAGTCCCCTGCTATCATAATATACGTTGCTGACCTACAGGATCTGAGTGCATCCTCTAAGCCCAGTATGGTCAATGAGGGCGTGCCCCCTTTCGGGGATCTGACATAGATATTAAAAATCTCTAAACGTCCGCCCCCCAGAAGACCCTCTGACTACTAGTCTCTGCAAATCTGGGGACTTAGTTTCTATACACCTAATCTGATACCCCAATAAGATGCTTACCCAAATTAATAGACCGCCTGAAGGTCGACCTCTCCCAGCGGACGAAGGGGTTGCAGGTACAAAATAGGTGGTGTAACCAACCTTGTATCGTGGTTCCAGACACCAGGTTTCCTGAAATAAGCATATCCCGAATGACTCAATAAAAGAGTTCCATTCCGGTATGTCCAGGTTGCGAGAAATGCCCGCTATATTCCAGCTGACAATCTTCAGGACCTCATCATCAACTGCAACCTGCGCAGAGGAAAACCTCTGCACGGATAGACTATCCTGAAATCCAGAGTTAGTTGGTACATCACTTACTGGTTTCAGCTGGTTAGGGGCTTCGAGGGCGGACTCATCGGGATTTGAATAACCTGTTGACTCCACAATATGGGACACAGCACTACCCTCAAAAGAAGATAAGTTATAACAGGGTGGCCCCAAAACTACCCCTTTACAATCTAAAACACAGCTCTCCTCCTCCTCAAGTACAGCAGGTGACTTCATGGGAGGTTGGTAACTATTTTGTCAACAATCCTGCCAGGACCAAGTGGGAAATGGGCATGGATTTTGACGAAACAGGCTGAATTGGGGGAGATTTTGAGGAGTTTGTCTGCCAATCCATCCCTCCCAACTAGCGATTCTAGCAGGCCAGGCGGGAGCTACATAGGGATTAAAAAAACTAAGATCACGCGTACCAATTCCTGTGTTGGGGCCCATACCGCCCTCACTATTGTTGAAACTACAAACATAGCTGGCTACCCTAGGGTCTTCAAAATTAACTATAATACAGTCCCCCATTATGTCTTTGGGCCGGGTGCCTAACCAGCTAACCCTCCTCACATGGATAACCCGACCACCCAATGAGCTAGGGAGAGGTCTGTTTTCCTTTAGCCAGAATAGGGTTTTATTCTTAAGTTCGGCATATGACTCATGTTTACCTGGCTTTAGCACGGGAACCCCAGTAAGTACTGTCACAAAGGGCTGGCAGTCTGGGGGTAAGTTGACATTGGGGACAGGAAAAATGCTTGGAGCATTTCTTGGTTGTAAGATGGAAGTTGGGGTTATTTTGCCAGATTTGGTATTAGTTGTACCAGTACAATTACTATCGCTAGATTTTTTAGTCGTAGCGGTACCGCTTGTGCTTGGGCCCGTAGACCTCACAATCGTCACTGGATAGACAATGCTACCCAGTGCTGCGTTAGATTGCGCCGGTACCCCCACTGTGGTTGCCCCGAACTTTGGGATGGCTCCAGAGGAGGCCACAGTTTGTACCACAGGGCTATTTACCTCAACCACCCCCTGCACTGCCCCACATGTGTTAGTTAGACTTATTGGGGCAGTAGGTGACTCTCGAGGAGCAAAATTTCCTACTGAGACATCCTCCTTAATTCTAGAGTGGAGTTTAATGAGAGATTTTAGGGAGAAAAAATTATCAAGAGTGACTTGCTCGAATCTGTCCAGTCGCTCTGTTAGCCCCTTCACTCTCTCTAGAACCGGGATCAACAATGATTTCATGATTTTTTCGAGCTGGGTGATTAATGGGGTCTCGGTAGGGGGGCCGTCGGCAGATTCAGGAGGATCGGACATCAGATCCACACATGTCTTCTCTACAATAGCACCAGTAACTGCTCCCCCTTTAAGCCCCTGTGGATAACCAACACCCACCCCTGCGCCCTTATGGGACCAACCCACCCTACTTCCAACTCTCCTGGGTTTCTTAAAAGGTTTTAAGTAACTGCCCTTACGTGGACTAGCCAGTCGTTTCCTTTTGCTAAAAACTTGGCCATTTACTGCCAGTGGTAAGGGCACAGAAGGGGCGGTGGAATCCTCCTGACTAGGTGGGGTAGCAACAGGGAGCAAAGGCGCAGATTTCCCAATCGGCCGTGGCTCTGGCAGGGCGCTCTCACCTCCCAGCAAAACCGCAGCAGACAAACTCTCTAGCCGGTCCAGGCTAGCCCTAATCGCAACAACCCGTGGGTGGTCAGGGTCTAGTAAAACATTAACTAAGGGATCAGATGCATGAACAGGAGAAACATTAACTAGAGGGTCAGTTGGGTGTACTGGGGAGGGAACTAATGCCAGAGAGCCCAACGATGAGCGTTTACCGGTCAAAGGTTCCCGAGAAAGACGCCGTTCCGTCATGGCGATTTCTTTCTCGATAACCGTAACAACCCGGGTAATAAATTGGTCCATAGTCCCAGAAACACAACCAGCGCCCGCCCCGCCTACCCCCCTCAAGCCCCTACCAGATCGCGTAGACATTGGCATAGAGACCTCAGCAAAGATAGTTAAGCCACTAACTGCGCCTAGAGAAGGAATCCTTCAGCTAACAATCCAATACACTCACAATACTTGCTACCCGTGCACCTCCTAAAGCAGATATCAGAGGGGTGGCCCAGCCCAGCCTTGTCCAGCCCCGGACGGCCACAGACGGTCCCGCCCTTGTCCCGGGCTTCTCCCGGCACGCTCCCGCGCTGCGGCTCTGCGGCCTCCTTAAGTAGAACAAAAGGGGTGATAGGCGGGGGGGCGGGTCCAGCAGGGAGAGCAGCCCAGGTGAAACAAATTGGGCTCGCAGGGACTCCTGGGTGATGTAGTCCCTGCTAACGTACTCGCAGCCCTGCCAGCAATAACACACCCCAAGTTTTAAAGCACAAGACAGCCCCTCTCTCAGCAGCAACTCTCGCTGGTGGAATGTGCGCTGCGGGACCCGCGAAGCGGGTCCGGCGAGTTGCTGATGAATTTCAAGTCAAAAAAGGCAGAGGGCAACAATGGCAACAACAGCAGACCGGTGGCAGGTCCAGAGAAACAGCCAGTAGGAATCCAACAAAAAAAGTCCTGAATCCCAGTTTTAACTCTGTGGGCGGGGGGGCGGGTCCAGCAGGGAGAGCAGCCCAGGTGAAACAAATTGGGCTCGCAGGGACTCCTGGGTGATGTAGTCCCTGCTAACGTACTCGCAGCCCTGCCAGCAATAACACACCCCAAGTTTTAAAGCACTAGACAGCCCCTCTCTCAGCAGCAACTCTCGCTGGTGGAATGTGCGCTGCGGGACCCGCGAAGCGGGTCTGGCGAGTTGCTGATGAATTTCAAGTCAAAAAAGGCAGAGGGCAACAATGGCAACAACAGCAGACCGGTGGCAGGTCCAGAGAAACAGCCAGTAGGAATCCAACAAACAAAGTCCTGAATCCCAGTTTTAACTCTGTGGGCGGGGGGGCGGGTCCAGCAGGGAGAGCAGCCCAGGTGAAACAAATTGGGCTCGCAGGGACTCCTGGGTGATGTAGTCCCTGCTAACGTACTCGCAGCCCTGCCAGCAATAACACACCCCAAGTTTTAAAGCACAAGACAGCCCCTCTCTCAGCAGCAACTCTCGCTGGTGGAATGTGCGCTGCGGGACCCGCGAAGCGGGTCCGGCGAGTTGCTGATGAATTTCAAGTAAAAAAAGGCAGAGGGCAACAATGGCAACAACAGCAGACCGGTGGCAGGTCCAGAGAAACAGCCAGTAGGAATCCAACAAACAAAGTCCTGAATCCCAGTTTTAACTCTGTGGGCGGGGGGGCGGGTCCAGCAAGGAGAGCAGCCCAGGTGAAACAAATTGGGCTCGCAGGGACTCCTGGGTGATGGAGTCCCTGCTAACGTACTTGCAGCCCTGCCAGCAATAACACACCTCAAGTTTTAAAGCACAAGACAGCCCCTCTCTCAGCAGCAACTCTCGCTGGTGGAATGTGCGCTGCGGGACCCGCGAAGCGGGTCCGGCGAGTTGCTGATGAATTTCAAGTCAAAAAAGGCAGAGGGCAACAATGGCAACAACAGCAGACCGGTGGCAGGTCCAGAGAAACAGCCAGTAGGAATCCAACAAACAAAGTCCTGAATCCCAGTTTTAACTCTGTGGGCGGGGGGGCGGGTCCAGCAGGGAGAGCAGCCCAGGTGAAACAAATTGGGCTCGCAGGGACTCCTGGGTGATGTAGTCCCTGCTAACGTACTCGCAGCCCTGCCAGCAATAACACACCCCAAGTTTTAAAGCACAAGACAGCCCCTCTCTCAGCAGCAACTCTCGCTGGTGGAATGTGCGCTGCGGGACCCGCGAAGCGCGTCCGGCGAGTTGCTGATGAATTTCAAGTCAAAAAAGGCAGAGGGCAACAATGGCAACAACAGCAGACCGGTGGCAGGTCCAGAGAAACAGCCAGTAGGAATCCAACAAACAAAGTCCTGAATCCCAGTTTTAACTCTGTGGGCGGGGGGGCGGGTCCAGCAGGGAGAGCAGCCCAGGTGAAACAAATTGGGCTCGCAGGGACTCCTGGGTGATGGAGTCCCTGCTAACGTACTTGCAGCCCTGCCAGCAATAACACACCTCAAGTTTTAAAGCACAAGACAGCCCCTCTCTCAGCAGCAACTCTCGCTGATGGAATGTGCGCTGCGGGACCCGCGAAGCGGGTCCGGCGAGTAAAAAAAGGCAGAGGGCAACAATGGCAACAACAGCAGACCGGTGGCAGGTCCAGAGAAACAGCCAGTAGGAAGAACATCACAAGTCAACAAGGAGTTCTGTGATCATCCAAAGGAACAAGACTTCGGGTTTAGGGCCTTTATGTGGTCACGGAACTTCTTATTGTTGTACACGATTGGGAAACTTTTCTCAATATAATGAACGGGTGTTTTACTTACACACCATTTCTTTAAAATCTAGCCAACTTCTCTAAGTAAAGTTAGTGAATAATTCATCGAGTCATGTTTTTTGTATTTGGATTTGCACACATATATTTTTCTCTATTGTGAAAGAAAGCCAATATGCCCCAGAATACTCAGTGAAATATTAGATTATAGTGTGTTTCACTGTGGTAAAAGGCTATATCGTCCCACAAGGTGTAATTTTTACCTTACGTACCACCTCTAAGTGCTGTAAAAAATATGCATTTAAATTACCCAATTCAACTTAAGTCACTGACTTCTAGAAATGTGTTATGACTGCTTAAAACTTCCTTCTTCACCCTGCACCATCCCATGAGTCTGTCTTTCTGAATTCTAAAAAAATGCTGTATTGCTGCAAATTTTGCAAAACACAGCCACTGCACTCATTTTTAGAGCTTAGATATCAGCTACCAATCGCCTTCACTGTATTGTAATGCACATGCATTTTTTCTTCTGATTGCCTAAGAATTTTCCACAAGACACTGTTCCACATATTCTTCACTTAAGCAGTTAACAAGATGGCAGTCCTATGTGACTGGTGGTTTCTCACAGTGGCGGCACACAGCTATTGGGACTGAGGGGGGGCAGGCAAACCGCCGCTGCCAGTGTCACGGCATCTGAGTGGAGAGGGGGAGGGATGGAAGTAGAGGGCAGAAGGAAAAGAAAAAAAGTCACTTTCCTGGCTTGCAAGTCCTCGCTCCTCCCGATCTTCTTCTCCACTCCAGTATGGGCCCAGCCATTAACTTGCTGCTCTCATTCTGTGACAGCAGGCCCAGAATTGGATAGAGTGGGCTGGCTGGATGGTCCTTCATGCCCTTAAGGCCTGTGCTTGGTCTCCACCCAGGTATTTAAGACAGCTAGGGGGACAGCTTCAAAGTGTGCATGTCACTTTGGCTGGTGCAATACAGCCGGCAAAAGTGACATGCGCACTTTGGAGAATCCAGCCAGCCACTGCTCTTGTCCTCTGCTGCCAAATGGCAGCCGAGGACACACCCCGCATGTTTCTGGGCTGGCTGCTGCAGTGCAGTGAGTGTACATATCAGAAAAAGAAAATGGCAATGAAATGGTTTAAATGACATTTTATTTTTACTGCGAGGCTTGCAGTGGGTGGGGGGAGGTGACACTCCTCCACCCAAGTGAAGAAACCCCCTCTGTTTTCCTGGATTGCGTCACATAAAATCCCAATACAAAAACATCACCAAAGTGCTGCTGCAATGTCTCTGTAGATTCCTTACAAACTGTACTTACAGCAATTTCAAATCTGTTAAATGTCAATTATGAATTGAACAATCTTATTTTAATAAGGTTTATAATATTCTGCCAATTGGATTCACAACCCTCTCGCTATAGTACTTTGCATGAATTGTTATTGTATTTTGTGTTATTTTGCAATCTTTCCTAATAAGTCAATAATATATATATCCTATGGGCTTTTGAGCTTTTTGAAAGAACATGTAAATAATTATAGGCTTGATGTTTCCCCAGCTTTGCCACAAACTATATGAGGTTATGACTAAGTTAGGAGAACAGCATGCTGACAAGGCATTCACCATTCAAGGAGCACCGAGGTAAATGTACAAAACTCTTACCCACACCGTAAACCTTTCTATGAGACTGATGCCGTCTTTTCGTAATAGTTGATGAAACTGTGATGCATACTTTCCTATCTCTAAAATAAAACTGATGAATTGCTCATACTTACAGGGCGGCATGAAGTGAAGAAACTTATTTTATCAACAGTAGAGTCAGCAAAGTCCAGAGTTGTATTATTTATATATTTCATTATTTATAAATAAAATGTGTTTAGCATGAAAGTAGCTCAAACAACATTTGACATGAAATGTGCAAGTCTGAGGGAAGTTGTCTCACTTGAAACGGGATAATACTGTATAACAATTTATGACTGCTTGTTTAGTATGGGTGAAAATGTCTCCACATAGCAGATTTAGAAGTAATTGAACGTGTGATACTATGATATAACAAACATGGAGTTGCATCTGATTTTTAACTAATGCTTTACATGTAGCTATTTATCATACATGCTTTAGGCTCCAAAAGACTGTGGGGCCTATTCACAAAATACTTTTTGTAGTATGTTTAGTAGTACTACAGCAGTACTATTAACATACTACAAAATGGTATTCAAAAACCTTCGTACATCTCCTATATTTTTTGTGTGGAAATTTCCATTCTAATATAATGACCATTCCTAATTTTAAAATAAGACTTCATTTTTTTATTATTATATTAAATAATTGTATACATAATGTTTAGCAACTTTCGAAACAAAATATAAACATAAACATTTGACTTTAGGTAAGTTTAACTTTTAAAGAAAACTTTTAAATATATAGTTCTATTCAATTTAATATACTTAAATGTATTCAAAATTGTAATTTTACATTTATTTAATTGTTTAAAAACTTTTTAAAAAAAGATTCACAATACATCTAAAACACTATTTAACATTAACATTTAACATACACAATATTATTTTTCTTTACTTTGTAAACTTTTATTATTTCTCCTATACTTTACCATAGGGAGATCACAGCGCAGATTAGGGAGATCTCTTTCAAGTGTGCAAAATGTATACTATGATCATAAAGTCAGTACTAGCAGTAACTTTACAGTGATATTTGATATTGTTACTGACTCCACCCCCTATTTCGAAAGGTGAGGACATGTATGTCTACACTTTAGAGTAACTTTACACTCATAAATGATGAAGAACCAAAAAGTAGCAAGGTTACTGAAAAGTATAAAAGGAACTTTACACATGTAGATTTAATTGTATGTAAAGTTACCTTTGTGAATAGCCCCCATCACATCAGAGTGCCTAGAGATTGGTTCACCTTCCATAAACTCCTAAATCCCAGAGTATTACTATTAGTGGTCAATTTGTTGCAATTATGTCTTTTAAGATTACCAATATTAGTAAATCTTTGTTATGTTTGAATTTACACCCCATGAATATGTAACCTTTTAAAAGGATACAATTAAAGAAGTTATTCTGGAATGAAATAATCAATTTACCAGATCACTTTTGTAATAAGGTGACCATAAACTATAAATGGCACAAACGAAATTGAAATTATCCTTACACTATGTGTTAGTGACAAGCTTACAACACTGCTAATCAACATTTTGTCAGCATTAATGAATGGGAAATCCATGCTTCTGTATAAGAAGAAATAGGATATTAGAGATATGGTGATGAAATCAGATGGCTGAGAATTAGATTCACCCCAAAGATATGTTTGAAATTAAAACCCTAGCAAATTACCTCCATATTCCGTTTCACATCTGTGTCATTAATTGTGAGGGGCTTCACTTCAGAGAAAGGAAATCCAGCTAACAAATACTGTGAGTACAAGCTCCAGCCATAGTTACTGGGTACCATAAAGGGTCTGGCATTCCAAGCATCCTCATGTGTACTTTCTGTCTCCATTTGGGACAGGACTCAAGAGATGAAGCCCTTGTTTGGCCCTGGGCACACACCATCAACCTCAGGCACTTCGTACTTGCAAGGCTTGGGGTTCATCCTGGTTTGCGTCTCAGGAGCTCCAGCTGCAGAAGTTTCCCTACCTGATTCACTCGATAGTGGGGACTCTGATTAGCTGGTGAAGATGCTGTGAAACACCTCTCCGATACTGCTTGTCTTGTTGTGTGCTCATTTATACTCATAGTAGTTGGTGAGGTAGTACAGGTTCTAGCCCTTCCATGCTATGATGGTGTAGTGAGGGTAATTGAATCTGTGGTTTGCACTACTGCACACATGCATGTAGCTCCAGGGCGCTTTATGTATTACTTTATTATTTCTCTTCTCTCTTTTTTCATTTTCTTTTTTTATAATAATCTTAGCGTGAACTCTATGTACCATTATAACTTGCACAAAACCTAATAAAAGTATAAAAAAAGGAATTATTTACTCTATTTTGAAAACATATATATATATACACACACACACCCACACACATATCTTCATGGTACATATGGTACATATTAGTGGAGCTTGGCATAAATAACCTTTATTTACCTAGATATATTTCCCTTGTTGATATTTTGGACACTGCTATTTTAGTAACAATATTTTAGTGGCACCATATTTAGCGCTTGATTTAGCGTTTGATGGATTACTCCATCACAAATGTGACTGGTATCCCGTCCACCGTATTTGCAAGTGAATTAAATACTATGACACGTTGTAATAAGGTGGACGGGATATCTGTCACACTTGTGACGGATTACCTGTCTGCCAAACTCTAAATCAGGCCCTTAGTATTCAGCTGTTGTACTGTACATAGACATCAGCATTGATTAATTTAAAGACAGCCAGTCAGTAAGGCTGAAACAATCTACTGATTCAGAAGTACTGATTTCACATTCTTGACACAATCTGAAATATGTCCCTGTGTTTACACCACTCTTGTTGGCTACTAGGCAGCCATTCAGAATAGCTGTGGGCAACCTGTATCTCTCTGGACTGGTTTGCAAACCAGGGACATACAAGTAGCCTGTACACTGATAGTTTTCCACATTCAGGCCCTGAATTAGAGTATGGGATACTCCGTCTTAAACATGACTGATTTCCCATCCTCCGTGCTACAAGTGCATTATATCCAATGGCACTTGTAATACAGATGTTGGGATATCCATCACGTTGGTAAGGGATATCCCGTCCTCCGAGCTCTAAATCAAGCCCTCAGTCGCGGAATTCACTCCTTTAATTTAACTTTCCAGCAGAGTGTATTTTAGTGTTCTCGTTAAACAAAATTCCCCTTTTTTGTCAGAAAATTTCACCCTTCCGCACTTAATAAGAAGCAATAATATTTCAAGATATCTCTCCCTGTTGCCCTAAAGGTGTTTCTTGATTGAACTTCATTAAACCCGAAAAGTTTGGAGGCTCTGCCTATACTGATTCCAAATATGTGCAAGTGCTAAAAATCTCTTTAAACAAGTTTGCAAGGACGAGAAATGTGACATGCCCCTTCCTCCAGTGCTCTCATAAAAATGTATGGGTGCTCTAGATTAAAGCTTGCCACTTGGTTCTCTTTGTTAAAGTCAGAGGGAACTGGAAAGCCACACAATATGAGAAATTCTCACTCTTGATTTGTATAGTGCTGTATGGGTGCCTTTAAATAATTTAGTAGATAACCAATAAACAAAACTGATCACTTTTAAGATTATTCGAACAAGTGCTGTCAAACTTGTATGCCATTCAGACACGGATGGAAACAATTCTGCCTATAACACGTATTTTTTATGCCCTTTCCGCAGAGAGAGATGGTGAGTGAAATCCAAGTTACACCCTAAACCATGCTGTAGATAGGCTGGCTTTATTTGTATGTGTTCATGATTGCAGAATGATCTCTCAATCATGTCATGTCTGTGCTCTCCTGGATATGCTAAGAGCTAGGCCTCCCAACCAAATACCGCTTGCTGGCTACCTTGCAACCCCTTACATGCTTACAATATGTACTTTAGACGTCCAGTGATGCTTCTATTTCAGCTGAAGCCTCCTGCAGCTTTTAGGCAATCTCTTTAAAATGTCTGGCTGCTTTTGAGCGAAGTCTGAGAACCATGGCTATTTCCAGATGGGCAGAATTGTATTCAAATTGTCTATGATTCAATTGTGAGTAAGCCTGTTGTGAGAAGGGGTGACCCCATAGGAGCTTTAACTGAATAATAATAATAATAAAGTTATGATGCCCAATTATATATATGGCTTAGCAATATGTTTGTGTGCCAATGATTCTGTACTTGAGCAGTAATGACGAACTATCCAATTAATTCTATTAATGAACAGTGAATGCAGTGTATCATGAAAGTCATAATTGAAACACAAAACTGAGAGAGCAGTAACTAATGTACCATCTATACTTTAACATAGCGAGATGGTATGGTATTAATACTTTAATGGAGCTGTAGTGATTTACCGTGCATTAGTGGTGTGGTTGAAAGGCAGAGGCACAGTGCAGAAGCAATGTTATGATTGGCAGTACAGATGCAGTGCAGTGCTATTTCTACAGTCCTCCTCTGCTCATGCCGCACATATTATTGCCCCAAGTGATTCAGGTTGTTAATAATGGTACTCCACTGCTAACAGTTCTGCTGTAGCTATGTCTCGTTCAATATTTTGCAAGATTGACCCCAAAATTATTGTCTGTGATCCGATGTCAGGGCCCGATTCACAGAACTAATTTAAGACAAAAGCCTAAACTTACTACCATTTTGGTATTCACAGAAGGCACTTACTCATTTCGGTATTTACAGATGTTAGGAGTCTTAACTTTAGGACTCCTAAATGCCTTCTGTGAATACCGAAAGTCTTAAAATTAGGATTTTTCTCAGTTTAGTAGTAGTATAGTTAGGACTCCTAACTTTAGGACTCCTAAATGCCTACTGTGAATACCGAAAGTCTTAAAATTAGGATTGTTCTCAATTTAGTAGTAGTAAAGTTAGGGCTCCAAACTTTAGGACTCCTAAATACCTTCTGTGAATACCGAAAGCCTTAAAATTAGGATTTTTCTCAGTTTAGTAGTAGTATAGTTAGGACTCCTAACTTTAGGACTCCTAAACTGAGAAAAATCCTAATTTTAAGACTTTCGGTATTCACAGAAGGCATTTAGGAGTCCTAAAGTTAGGACTCCTAACTTCTGTGAATACCGAAGTGAGTAAGTGTCTTCTGTGAATACCAAAATGAGTAAGTGCCTTCTGTGAATACGAAAATGGTAGTAAGTTTAGGATTTTGTCTTAAGTTAGTTCTGTGAATCGGGCCCGTAGTGACTGTTCAATCACGCAGAATGTGGAAACTACCACAAGATGAAACTAAAAGTGATTTTTGGGGTTGCTTATTTCAATTTTCATGATATGAGTCATGGATATTGTGCACATTTCTCAGTGGCGGTAATATGTAGCAGTAATTCCTGCTCCAAGGGAGTTGTGAAGGAGACCCATTCACACTGTTTAACAGGCCTTGCTCACCACTGCCAGGTCTCAGAGTCTCCAAGCGTGAGTAGATCATTCAGGAAGAGGTGGGGTGGAGTCTGGGTCAGCCATTTACAATTGAATAGCTCTATTATCAGAAAGCTCTTTTGAGCTGGAGGTTCTCCCTCAAACCTTCTAGCTTTTATGCTCTGTGGGACATCATGCTGGAGTAATACCATGAGTCACTAGATAGCCGCTTACATTGACTGTGGTTATATACTTTCCAGGAGGTAGAGTTGGAAGGCATGAGAGGGTCCTGCACCCTTTATGAAAATTCACCCATGTTGGGTGGTTGCTATAAAACCCAAGGCAGATATCTGGTGCTACAAGTCATTACCTCATAGAATAGTACATATCATACAGTACTGGGAGGAGAATTGCAGTGTGAGGGATCCATTTGGTCCCAGGATGCTTGTTTCCGGTCCAGGTAAGAGCTGGCTTAGCAGTTCAGGATGGACTATTCCTATGAGGAACAGGGTTAAGACTGATTTGCGGGGCAAGATGGCGGCCATCCACTCAGCTGAGTGAGCTGGGTTTACGCTCTCTCCTGGACAACTCTCCTGATCACTGATTATTACGGTTACTGGGATGGAAAGTACGAGAACTTCCTCATCTGGACGTTGATGGTCATGCTGTGGGGACTGCTACGGAATCGATTTACCAGCAGGATTCTGTTTTTGTGGGTCGGCTCTTCTTCATGCCTCCGAAGGCGCTGGGGAGGAGTTTAGTGGCGGCAGGGAATAGCGTGCTTGCAGCCCGGGCAGCTGGTCCGGGGATGTCGGCCGGCGCAGAGGGGGAGTCGCCGGTCTCTCAAGGGGACATGTCAACTACCGGGGACGCGGGTCACAGTCAGACAGCGCCCGCGGCACCGGTAAAAGCTAGGCAGACCCTCCTCGCAAGGTTTAAATTGCAAACTGACAAAGTGAAGACTCCGCAGCCGCCGGGTAAGAACAAACGTCGACAGCTGGCGCCTGTATCTTCTAAGTCCCCGGACGTTTCGGCTATGGAGAAGGTAAGTGCTGCTCTGGTTCCTGCGGGGCCAGCTTTGTAAGGTATGGGTGTGTTATCTGGAGAAGGAGCAGAAGAAGCAGCTCCCCGGCCTGAGTCTGAGCCTGTGGAGGCGGGGATCGAGGGTAGAGAGAATAACATTAAAACTGCCCATCCCATGCCTAACACTGAAGTCCAGCCAAAACGATTAATTGCATCCAATGGAACTCTGGGAGATGTAGTCCCAAATGTACTGAATGGTGAAAATGGGGCCTTTTTTGAACAAAAGACTGACGGACTGCCTCCCCAAAGCAGGGTTACTCCAGACGCAGGGGGCCAAGAGGCCCATCACAGTGCTCTGGTTAATCTCAATGAAAGCACAAGAGACTTACAAGGGGGAGATACATTTTATTCCTTGTCTGAGCACACTGGTTTATCGGAGGAGGAAGGCTCGTACAAGGATTGGACTGATGATGACAGTGAGTTTGGTGACTGGCGAACCAATGAAGCGTTAAGGGCAGAAGCTTCGCCCCTTGGTCCTCGCACAGTCCGTAAAGCTATCAGAGAACAGGGGGCCCTCTTGTCAGGCATGAATCCAGTCTCATTGGTCTGGGATTATTCCTTTTCTACACAATCCGATTTGGGGGGTAACCCCACAGATTCGGGGGGGTAGTGGGGCTAATCCCTCCCAGCCACCCACTGAAGAGATGACACTCTCGATTATTTACCAGACTATTATGGCCCATCGCGAAGAGTCTCGTCAGGAAAGTGCGCGAACCCAGGGTGCATGTCGGAGGATGCAAAATTCAATCCGCAGAGTGGCCAAAACATGCTCTGACATCGCGTCCAGAATTGTCGAGGCTGAGGAGAGAATCTCAACTGTGGAAGACGACCTGGCTACTCAGACGGGCATTACAGATCTCATTAAAACACAAAGGGAGGATATGCTCTGGAAGCTTACAGATCTTGAACATAGGGCCAGGAGGAACAATCTCAGGATTCTGGGCGTTTCAGAAGGGAGTGAAGGGTCAGACATCAGGCAGTTTGTTGTGGAACTCTTCACTGAAGCGTTTCCTGATGTTAAGCAGTGGGATTGGCGACTTGAAGTTCAGCGTGCACATCGCTTTCCATTTAAGCAAAGGCAGAGGTCTGCCCAGACTGATGCTAAGCCTCGTGCAATATTAATTTGCCTGAATAATTATCTAGCCAGGGAGAAGATCTATGACCTAGCTAGACCAGACAGGAAGAGGACAGGGAAAGGCTGCGATTTTTTTGTCAGGCCAGATTTTTGCCCAGTAACTGTGGAGCGGAGGTGGCAGCTCCGCCAGTTAATAGCACCTTTTCAGTCGAAAGGGGCTCAAGCATTTTTACTCTTTCCCCCTAAACTGAAAATTATTCATCAGGGTCAGGCCAAATATTTTGTTTCCGAAATCCAGGCGAAGGAGTTCTTGAATGCAATTTAGTCATTAATTTGTGTTTTTTCTAAATGCTTCTCTTTTCCAGGAGTCTAGGTTTTTAAAGGGGGGGGGGGTATGTGCCGATTGTATGGGAAAATCGTTGTTTTTTTCTTTGGGACTCCTTATTTTTTTGGTTCCATTAGGCTCATCCCCATGTAGTTGCTTATGATCGGGGGAGGCCCCCAGGGGGGGAGTGGGGGTGAACCAGCCCTTTTCCATCACAAGGACTTTGGTCCTGTTGCCCTACAAGGGGGGTGAGGGGGTAGGGGGCTCCGGGGCGGGGGGTAGTGGTGTTGAAGGGTGGCGGGGGTGGTATAGGTGGGAGGCAGGGGGAGGGATGGTGGGGGTGGGGGATCACTAAATGCTTGAACTTGAGTTATAGTCATGGTATTTATTGTGCTTTCTTTAGGTTTCGTACACTTTTAAAATATTGGATCAAAACAGTTATTGTTATACAGTGGAGACTAGGTCTGTTTTCGAATTTAAATGGGGCAGGGTAAACTGTGTCTATGTTCATGGAACATATGTGGTCTCAATGACAGTAAAAAAAGGGCCCTGTTCTCCAAAATTGTCCATGCCATGCAAATAGAAGTACTTTGTTTACAAGAGACACATACGCCCAGGGATAAATGGAATTATTTGAAAATCCCCGGTCATGATTTAATTGGATGTTCTCGACAGACGTCTATGATTAGAGGGGTGGCCATTTTGCTGAAACGGGGGGTTGGAAACTTGTCAGGATAGTGCAGGTAGATGGGTAATAGTTGAATTAGTGGTTAACAATAGATCTCTAACTATCTGCACAATATATGGCTCAAATTTAGACGATCCGGAAGTGTTAAATCATCTGAATTTAGATCTAGCGTCGTGGCCACATCCTATCTGTGTTTGTGGAGATATGAATATTAATCTGTCTGTGGAATTTAACTTAGCTGGGGGTCAAAAATATTTGGGTAGGAAACCCAGGGTCTTTAGGGCTCTTCAAGCATTAATTCAAGAACATTGCTTGACTGACCTTTGGTATCGGCATAATAAAGATCAAGATGGCTACACATACTATTCTGCCCCCCATAATAAAATGGTTCATTTGGACTAATTTTTCATGTCTGATCAGGTAGCAGAGGCGGCTTCCATCGCTGCGCCCCCAAGAATTCTGTCTGACCACAATCCTCTGATCGTAGAATGTCCCTTTTCTCATAAGGCCAGTGTCCCTAGGATCTGGACATTTGAAAGGAAATTATTATTGGAGCAGGCCTATCAGGATCATATGAGGAAGTGGCTAATTGAGTTTTTAAATATTATTAGGGGCACTGCTCCTAATGGTATAGTCTGGGACACGCTTAAGGCTGCAGTACGTGGGGAGACCAAGAGTTTTGCAGCCTTCCGGTGGAAAACTATACAGGAGCATATTAGGGGGCGTATCGAGGAACTTGGGGTGGCAGAGGTGGAATTAACACGCCCAATCAAGGAGGGCCTCGATATAGCTCAAAGTCGGCAATCTGTCGCCATAATTAAGTGTAAACTCCTGGAATTCTTCGGGCAGGACTTGGCTGCTAAGTATCTGCAGTATTGTACGATGATCTATGAATTTGGGGAAAAATCTGGCAGAATCTTAGCGAAACGGCTTCCGCAGATGAGCCTGCCTAACCGCATTATTAGAATTCGAGATCACCAGGGCTATGTTCATGATACACCGGAGGGTGTCATGGGGGTTTTTCAGGAGTTTTAAACCATACTCTATACGGAGGAGAATTCTGGCTCTGATATTGAGCCTAAAGCCCGAGATTTCTTTCAGGACATTGACACCCTCCAAGTCACAACTCAGCAGAACGAAGATCTTTCTGCCCCTATAGAGTGGGAGGAGGTTGAGCTGGCAATTAAATCACTTGCTAATGGTAAAGCCGCTGGTCCCGACGCCATTCCGTTGGAATTTTACAGGGCGTTCTTTCCGGAGATTCGGCAGGATATTCTATCAGTTTTCAGGGCAGCACAGAGGGGTATTATACCGGACTCGTGGCGTCAAACCACGATTGTTCTTTTTAAGAAGAAAGACAAGCCAGAGTTAAACCCCCTATCTTTTCGACCTATTTCCCTGATAAACACAGATAGCAAAATATATTCCAAAAATTCTATCTACCAGACTGGCGCTGGTAATTATCCCATTGGTCTCATTCTGCCAGCATGGCTTTATCCCGGGCAGGGATACGGCCGATCGTGTCCGGCGGGTCATTGCACTCTTGGATTGGGCTCAAGTGACTGGCTCCCCCCTCGGAGCGATCCTGTTGGACGCCGAGAAGGCGTTCGACACGGTCGCCTGGGGGTTTTTCTGGGCAGTTCTCCGCTGGAAGGGCTTCAGTGCCAAGTTCATTCAGGCTATCCAATCGTTGTACATTTCTCCAGCGGCAAGATTGTGCATCTCTGGTCTGGTGTCAGCGTCCTTTAACATCAGTAGGGGCACCAGGCAGGGGTGTTCCTGCTCTCCCCTGCTCTTTGCTCTGTACATTGATCCCTTCTTTAGTAAGATCGAAGGTACTGTGGATATCTTGCTTGTTAGGGTTAATGCTACAGAGTATAAGACACTGGCATACGCGGACGACACTGTAGTTCTAACCAGGGATGTCGCCACAGCCTTCTCTGCTTTAAAGACTCTAGCAGAACAGTTTGGCCGGCTGTCAGGTTATAGGCTCAATGCCACAAAAACACAGGTTATTCAAACATCCGCTATGGGCCCCTCCCAAGCTCCCATGGTTCCAGAAGCAACGTATCTAGGGGTCAAAATTACTGCTCTAGTCTGCAATATCCCAGATCTTAAATATCCTTCCGGCTATCGAATCAGTCAATTCTAAGCTGGGAAGACTGGATAATTTACATCTCTCTTTATATGGCCGATGCAATGTCCTTAAAATCCTGGTCCTCCCAAAGTTCTTGTATCTATTTAGGACTATCCCACTGGAGTTCTCACAACAAAGTTTGGCTAGGCCCAAAAGGATCTGTTATAGATTTCTTGGGGATACCGCCGCCCACGTAGAGCTGCCAAATGGATGTGTCTTTCTAGAGATCGTGGTGGTTGGTCAGTCCCGAATCACTTACTATACTATTGGTCCGCCATGCTTCAACATTTTGGGCTGCCATTGCTGGGCAACAGCGCTGAGGTCCCGATTTCTAATAGACCCACTATTTATGAACTGGGGGTGGGGGAGGCTGCCAAGGGGGTTTCGACATGGATTCTGGAGCCGAGTTACTTTAAGAAGACAAATTTCAATGTTATTTGGACTATGTTCTCAGTCTGGCGTAAAATCCGTTGTAAATTGTTAATCTCAAATATTAATTTTTATACTCCCTTTACGGCTGCTCGACTCCTGCCTGCCATCTTTCAAGATCAGGTTACCTTTAGGTGGCAGTTATTGGGGTTGGGAGTCATTGGTGACCTAGGTACTGACAGACAAATGGCCTACTTCTCCTTTCTAAAGGATAAATTTCATCTTAATACTCATGACTTCTTTAAATATTTGCAGATTAGAAGTTTTATAGATAAAATGCAGCATCAAACCTCGAACTTCTTTGATAAGGTTATTTTATTTGAACTAATTCAAAGAAGGGCTAGAATTGGGACATTGTATCAATATTTGCTATCTGATCTTCCTGATGATCTTGCACTACAGAATGCCAAATGGGAGGGCAAACTGAGTAAGACTGGTTGGATATATGCCCGGCATTGGAGTTAGCAAGCTATGCCCTAGTGTCTGGGAGTCTACGCACCCAAAGATATATGGCACTATTCGATCTTTACTACACACCGGCAAAAATTGCAAAATGGGGGGGTTGCAAGGGTAATTGCTGTGCTAGATGTGGGCTTCAAGCTGCTAACGATCTACATATGTTCTATTCTTGCCCAAAGTTGAGGTTTTTCTTATCTGATGTTGAGTGTTTTATAAATTCTGTGCTCAATATCCCGCTTAATATCATCTTAATAGATGGTGATAATGGGGTGCGAGGGTACTGCCTTGGTCGAAAGGACAAGGCATGTCTCTGCTTTTTTGTTCATAACAATGTCTGTAATCTGGCTATGTATCACGTCACAGTGGCTTAGCCCCGAAGCCCCCACTTTCTTTAATTGGAGATCCCGGATTCTTGCTCTTTATAATCTGGAGTCTTCAGTCTATCTGAGGCGGGGTAGAAGAAGGTGGGAGCTGGGCCGTAAGATCTGGGCTCCATTGGAGGAGTGGCTCAGGCAATGAAAAGAAATGCCTTTTCTCTTAGTCAGTTTAATCCATTTGCTACTATCCTTCTTGAGTTGAGTTTTATAATCGATTTGTAAATGCCTTGCCCTTTGTTTGTTTTCCCCACTGTATATGATTTGGAATGTATTGATCCGTGCTTTTTCCTAATTTCTGTTTAGTGCAGCATCCTGTGTTAAGTATGCTTGCCACGACTTTCCTTTTTTTTTTTTTCTTCCTTTCTATTTTTGTAAAGCATCAAAATAAAAACAAATTAAAAAAAATATTTTAAAAAAATACTGATTTGCATATGGCTGGGTCTGAACGGGGGTGGCGAAGTGAGCTAAAGAGCGATGATGGATTCAACCCAGATCTGTGACTGTGGGTGAGCATCTGACACGTTTACGCGCTCCATCCATCATCTCCTTGTGTTTGCTTTGTTCACCCTTACGGTCTGATGAGGATGGCAGCACACTAGCGGTGCTGGGACCGGCCGCCAGCAGTGTGGCAGTCCCACACCGCCAATTAGAATTCCGCATCTTTGACATTGCGGCGGGTGCTGCTGAAAGCAGCACCCGCCCCAATTTCAAAGAGGCATGCTGTGCATTGGCATGCACAACGTGACAGGCACTGCGCAGTGCCTGTCACCTTGTGCATGGCAATAAAGGGGGGTAGTGCAGCCCTCCACCCCCCAAGCTCTGGGGCACTGCAACTTGCCCCCATACCACATCCCCGCCAGCCTTTCCATGGTGGCATCGAAAGCACCTTCACACCAGGCTTCATAATATGGATGGCGGTGCCTTACAGGCACCGCCACCATATTATGCTCCAGCTCTGCCCGGCAATCGTAACGATTGCCGACCAGCGAAAAAGCGGCAGACGGACTTTCCATCCGCCGTGGTACCACCGCCATGATAATGTGGCGGGGGTAAATCCAGTTGGGATGGTGGGTGGATCGCTACCGCCGGGCCGGCGGTGGGGATCCGCCCACCATTGTAATACACCCATAAGTTGGTAGGGTTTGCCCAGATGTGGGTCCCTTGCTCACTTTACCACTGGATTCAAGCTAGCATGGCTGATGAGGGGTGTTACCTTGAAAACGGTCCCATGATGCTTGTTTCTGGTCCAGGGAAGAACTGGCTTGGCAGTTCAGGCTGGACTGTTCCCATGAGGAACAGGGTCAAGGCTGATTTGCATATGGCTGGGCCTAAACTGGGGTGGTGAAGTGAGCTAAATAACAATGATGGATTCAACCCAGATCTGTGACTGGGGGTGAGTGTCTGAAAAGTTTCAGCGCTCTGTCCATCATCTCCTTGTGTTTGCTTACTTCACTCCAAGTTGCCAGGGTATGCTCAGAAGTGGGTCCCTTGCTCACTTAACCACTGGTTTCAAGCTAGCCTGGCTGATATGGGGTGTTACCCTGAAACCGGTCTAAGGATGCTTGTTTCCGGTCCAGGGAAGACCTGGCTTGGCAGTTCGGACTGGACTGTTCCATGAGGAACAGGGTCAAGACTGATTTGCATATGGCTGGGGCTGAACTGGGGTGGTGAAGTGAGCTAAAGAACGATGATGGATTCATCCCAAATCTGTGACTGGGGGGAGTGTCTGAAAAGTTTCAGTGCTTTGTCCATCATCTCCTTGTGTTGGCTTCATTTTACAGAAGCAGTCATATGAATTGTGACTTCTTAAAAACTAGAAGTTATTTTCTCATTTCCCACAATGCTGCATTTTACTGAAAAAAATCAAAGTTTATAACATTCTCAAATGTGAATTTTGTCAAGTAATCAAGAATACTAAGGCTTCTATTATGAGGTTTACAGTAACTCATATGTAACGTGTTTATAGCTGAATCACTAATCCGAGTTCTACGAGAACACCACTTAAATGTGGAAATAACATGTGTTAATTAGTGGATACAAAAATGCACATTCCTGTGGTTATTCAACACTCATAATGGTCTCACAATTCCACATACTGGAATCAACATATTAGCAATATTTTTAATACCAGGTGTGGAACTACCATTACATTATTTGAAATGAGGAATGAAAGCCTCAGAATACTTCTTGTTTTGTAGCTAGGCCTCTGCTATACCAGTAAGCACACATTCACATACATAGGAAGTATTTGTAGGCAATATGTAGGTAGTTTACATACAGTCCATTTCTCATAACCGCTGACTGTATGGAATATAAAATAGCATGGATGTTATCATGTTAAGCAGCAATTCTAAGATTCAATGGGATCTTCCATTAAATGTATCTTAGACTATATGAAAAGTGCTTTGCAGAACAAGAACAAACTGTGCCCCAGCATTGGAAGAGAGTCTTGCACAGGACAAAGCAAGATGAAGCAGCTTTTTTTGATGTTATAACTGTAATATTTATTAAGAGAAATATAAACTGGATTATTTAGAATAATTTTCCCCAATAGTAAAAAAAATCTCAGAAAACCCCTCTACAAGTCAACTTTTTGGAGTACTTTTTGAAAATTGCAAAAGTCACAGTTTTAAAGAAGTTTGTGAGTAACCAAAAACGTGCATTTTTTGTGTGGATGTTTACCTGATTTCCAATGCTTACCTACCCTGGAGTTCCAACTCCCTTCCCATGTGAACAGATTTTCTCACAAACATCATTACACCATAATGGTGTAACATCACTTTTGGTAAATCCCTTGGTGAGCATCAAGCTATTTGTGCACTATGATAGGTGTGCAAATTGCTTAGTGATTGCGCCAACCGTTTTCATGTCAGACCTCTATCAGAAATGTACCCGGTAATCTCTCACACATACTCTCTAGACTGGTTGATCTAGTGTGAAATCGAGATGTAATGACAAGAAAAGTGTGCTGCAATTCGAAGGGCTTTTATCCTGAATGTAGCAATTAAAAATTTAAAAACATGTTTATGGCATGTAAAATATACTCTTAGAGGTTCGCGGTGCGTCCACTGTGGACAAGGTACCACAGTTGTACTTGATAATCAATATCTCAGGGAGCGATAAGTAATATGCACAGGGACATGAAGATAAGAATAACATAAGTTATTTATTTTTAGAAAGATTTTTTTTTAAATCAGGTGCTCACATAAGTAAGTGACAAGAAGCGTGACTTGAAAAAGTGACGGTGACTTTAAAACATCTCATTGACAACATACAGGAGAACTCCTCAAGAATTTGAGATATTGATTATCAAGTACAACTGTGGTACCTTGTCACCTTAATGGAGACTACCTACCTTGGACCTTGTTGGCCATTTCCGAACCACTGTCTTCTAAAATAATTATCCGCCCCAGGTTCACATATCGGGGTCCCCTTGTTCTCTTACTGCGGGTCCACTGTGGAGGCATGGCGTGGAAATGACCACAAAATCACCAGTTGAAAGGGAGGTTTGAGGAAAGCAATATTAGATCTTACAGAAGCTCAGGATCATGCCACTTGACTGTAGAAAGATTGGAGGTGGGAGGTAATATCCATCTGAATTATGCTAGATATTAGGTCACTAGTGGCTGGTGTCCTTGCAAAGTGGTGGGCGGGGGGAGAGGGGAACTGGGACAACAGACAACAACAACAAAAGAAAGAACTTACCTGCCCCTCTGACGCTCCTCTCTGTCTCTGTGCACTGCAGGCCCAGGCTCCCAGAATGCCCTGTAGCCAATCGTAACGGTGCTGTCATGCTGAAAGCAGCATCAGGATTGGCCGGAGTGCTCTGAATTTGCATTAATGAGTAGACTGGGAGCCTGTGCCTGCTGTCTCCAACCCGGCAAAGCAGCTCGGGTTGGAGATGTCTACATTGCGCATGACGGTTTGGCCAGCCTGAGACGTCCGGCCAAACCGCCATGTGCACTGACAACAGTGCACCTACCACTCCCCCTCTGACTATCATTCCCATGTCCCTGCCCCTAGACATGATGCTACGGAGAAAAATAAAACAATTATAGACACAGGGTTATTATTGTTTTATTTTGTATTTTTTGGCTGCTGGTGGGGAGGGGGGCGATGTTCCGTCGCCATAGCGGAAGAACCACTGCTGTATCAGGAAAAAGAACTGGGCTTTCTTGGCTGTCAATAAAAGTTGTGGAATGGAGTGCAGATTTTGTTATTACGGGTTTGAGACTTTACCTCCCTTGAGCTTTATCTGTCCAGCATTTCTAGCCCCTAGGAGAAGAGGCTGTGTCTTGCATTTCTTGAAAAAGGTATTCATAACTGCCATGATAGTTTAGCGGTAATGATCCCAGATTGGTCGGTCGCTTTATGATGGTTTAATGATGAACAACAAAGTTGCTTTTGCGATATTTGTTGTTATAATGACAAAATGTTTGATTTGCTTATCAGCAGGAAGTCACACTAATGTTTTTTTTTTACTTTTTGTATTGGTAGGATTAATCTTCTCTTTTGTGTTTGTGTGGTATTTTATGAAAGTATGTGTAAAAACGTTGCCTATTTAAATTGAATCTTGTATGTAAATATTCTGTTTATTGTTTTTGTTTTCCATACGAGTATTCCTCTGCACGGTTTTCACAACTGTTTCCAACAGTCCATATTCTTCTGTAAAATGTTCATCTTCTTGTAGTGTTATCGTATTAATTGCTTAAAAAGAAATCATTATCCCTCCTGATGCAGCTTTAATGAGTAATTGTTGAGTCATTATTCATTGATGAAATAATGATAGTTAGTGTATGACCTTTTTCACAGTGATTCAGGCCCACTCCGCATTGCTAAGACGCCGTCACCTCCAGAGGAGCCTTCGCCGCTTCCCAGCCCTGTAGCCAGCCCAAACCATACGCTGGCACCCGCGTCACCAGCTCCGGCGCGGCCTAAATCGCCATCACAGGTAAGGCACAGTTTAAATGTCCTCGAGAATGTATGAAGAATTGTATTACCACAACATTTCTGAACTGGGTACACAAGGCTGTTATTTTTAAAGCTTCACAATCAGAGATGTGTAAAGATTTTTGTGCACTAAATTCGGTTTTTCCCCCTTGTAAACTTTATAAAGTATGTCTTTGCTACACGGTGAGATAATTTTCATGCTAATAGAACCCAACAAAACCAAAGTGACTTGTGGAGTGCCATTTACACCACGCGCATATTTTACACATTATTCCATGTTGCAAAATGCATGCAGATTTTTTTCTGCAGGTGTAATTACATTTTGCAAATCTTTTCAATGCACAAAGGAAATGCAGATGAGAAAAACATCAAGGTGACTAAATACAACGGATTCGCAAATAGCTGGTGCATATTGCACACCTTCTAATAACTGCTACCAGGGCCGGACTGGGAACAGCAACCAGCCCTGGCAGGTTGCTTCTCCACCGGCCCTGGGAACGGGAGGGGAGGGGGTCGTTAGCCACTAAGCACTGCTCCCGCTTTTCTTACAGAGGGCCGATTTTGCAGCACTGCTGCAAAAACGGCCCCTTGTAAGAAAAGCGGCCACAAAACCGGCCCCCACCCCTCTGGCCCACCGGGGAACTGCCCGGTGTCCGCTACGGCCAGTCCGGCCCTTGCTGCTACTGCAGGATACAGTAATTACTTGGCTTTCAATATGATCCCAATTCTAAATTGCGCTCTATGGATTTGGGAGGTAGAGGCAATTTGATGATGATTTACCATGCTCTGGGGAATGAAAACTGGAACAGCACACAATTTGCACTCATGGATATGGATTTAGTAGGCTTTACGTGTTGCAAACAGGAGTGGCAAATTCCTTCATCAACAAAATGTAAATCTTACTTGTAATCCTATTTTGGGCCCAAATGTGAGTTAAACGGCCATTTGTAAACTGGAATTGTTTGTTTTCTGAAAAGTGCATTTGCTATGGACACGGATATATGTAATGTAAATTATCATCAAAATAGCAATTTACACACAGACGATCAGAAGTGAAACAAATTTTTTATAATACACAAGGTTTGAAGATCTCCACAGATGGTTGTGCAGATAAAAAAACATCTTTTTTCACTTCTTACAAAGAGAAGTGCACCAGATGCGAGGAAACAGTAATTTCAGGACGAAATATAATGTACCTACAGGCATCCATATGACTCGGAACTGTTATAAGATATCTGGAGGCATGTTTGGGATTTGAATTTTTATTTCACTAAACTGATTTGACATTAGTGGCAATCTAGTTTGTCACTTTCTGGCATCAAAGTACAGTGAGATTTTTTGCTCTGCTCCGAATACAAATATACAAAACTAGTTAGCAGTGTTTAACTTGAGGAGGCGTTTGCCAGTGTTCTGCACCACACTCAGGGCCTGAATACGATGTCGGACAGAAACGCTCCACCTGACACTATCTCGGATTCGGGATCCGACCGACTTTCGGTCGACAGTTCCACAAGACTGATTACGATGTCTCCCAACACCGTTCGGTCAGACTACCATTGACTCTGGGAGCCCGTGTTCAGACCGACAACACTGGTTCCTATAGGGAAAATGGGTGTCTGCAGAAAACCATGCACCCTGTCTCAGGAACTCCATGGTGCCTGCCACACAGTGCATGGTCCTAAAGGGGGTCCCTTGGGTACCCCCATGACCCCCAACCAGAGGCCTCAGGATGAAGGGGGCCCTGCTAGGGGCCCCCATAGTCAGATTCCGACAGTCTTGTCGTGTCGGACAGACCCAGTCGGAAAGGCTGTTGGAATCTGACATCGTAATCAGTCGGGCGGAAACGCTGTCCATAGAGCTGTAGGATTCGGCTCTGACTCACACGGATTCTCCTAGAGCCGGTCGGAACCGATTGGGAATGTTCGAACGATTTCCCTTCCGACCTCGAACTTCGTAATCGGTCAGGCGAATTGGATTTGGACCAAGTCAGGCGGATGGGTTCCGACACGGTCTAGGGGAATCCGACTGTCGGTCAGACGGTTTCCGCCGACATCATAATCAGGCCCTTAATTTGCAAAGCAGCACACATGGCAGTCTATCGTAAGATGGTGCTGTTTGTCTATTTTAGTGGTGAACACATCAACAATGTTTAACAATTCAATATACATTAGAAACTAATATTACCAGTGAGTCCAGTCCATTTTTACAGCTTTGGGTGGCCTGGAATAGACCAGGTTGTCACATTTGTAGAGGTGTGATGGTTAGTAGCTCTGTTGGTACTGGCATTGGACAGTGCTGACTCGGCAATGGATGGTACAAGTTCCAGTGGTCCCCTGAGAAAGACCTTGGATCCTGTTACTTACACTTTTTTTTTTACAAGCTAAGCACTGCTAGCTAGGCAGCATTCTTCATGCCATGTTGTCTCATTGGTCACCATGACTCATGGTATTTCTAATAACTACCCATTTATCTGGGGTTATGACTGGTTTGTAGAACAGAGAACTGCACCCTGTGATTTACACATTGTAAGTAGCTGGCTTCAAAGTCCAGTATACTTGGCAAATAATGCCCTTTGTGATCTAATGAAAATGTCTTTCTTTTAATGCACCTTTTATTTGAAGTATACACTAATGTGAGCACACTTGGGGCCATATGTAGGTAGCATACAAGTTACCACTTCTTAAATACCGAACTTTACCGATTCGGTATTTAAAAAGTGGTAACTCGTATGTAGGTAATCATTCGGTAAATATTACCGAATCGGAGAAATTCGGTAATTACCGAATCGGTATTTACCGATTCGGTAATGAGGCATACCTTCCCATTGATTCCTATGGGCCTGGAGGCCCATAGGAATCAATGGGAAGGTATGCCTCATTACCGAATCGGTAAATACCGATTCGGTAATGGGGGGAGCAGGGTGTCACATTGACACCCTGTTGCACCCCTGATTCCTGCATGTGTGCACATGTGGCGCACATACATGCCCTAAGGGCATGTATGTCTGCCACATGGCACTGTTAGTCCAGCAAAATATTGCTTTTTGCAATGAATTCGGTATTTAGCACCAACATATATTTGGTGCTAAATACCGAATCATTTTCCCTACACATCACTCATTTGAGTGTCACCTACATCTCATTTCAGGATTCGGTATTTACCGAATCGGTAAAATTACCGATTCGGTAATGTTACCGATTCGGTAAATTACCGAATCCTGAAATGTTACCCCTACATAGCAAAAGCCTAAATACCAGTCGGTAACGGTATATTTACCGAAAATCGGCCGTTACCGACCGGTATGAGGCTACCTACATATGGCCCTTGGAGATCTATGTGCTGCAGACCCTTATACGGTTTGGTCTACAATTATATGAAAGAGTTAAGAGTGAATGAGTAAGTGAGTATGGGGAACATCACCAAAACACATTCAAGTTGATTTAGAACACTTTCAGCACTAAGAGAAAAATACTCTTTGACAATGCTATTTGTAGGGCACACAATAAACAGAGGAAACACATATGCTCTTACTTTGGTGGCTTATCTCACCATTCTCGTTCGTTCTGCAGCTTTTAGGTTTCAACCTGATTTTTGATTGGTTCAATAAATCCTTCCTCTGCTTACGGCAGGTATGCATTTTTCTTTCAACTTGTTTCTTTGCTATTCGATCTTTGTTAGAAATGGGGATCTCTAGTTGGCAATGGTTTGCATCATTGTCCAAGTAGGGACTCTTCTTCCTTGTCAGGGTAAGGGGGATACACTTCTAAAATAAGCCCTGGTCACCCCCTTGGTAGCTTGGCACGAGCAGACAGGCTTTTCTCAGAGGCAGTGTGTAAAGCATTTGTGCACACATACAGTAACACAGTGAAAAAACTACAAATGGACACCACACCAGTTTAGAAAAAAAAGTAATCTTTATCTAAACCAAACAAGACCAAAATGACAAAAACCCAAAATACTGCAATCAAAATATGACTTTTAAAAGGTAGTAACAGCTCTGTCCATAGCAAATTATAGATGCAACACTTTCAGCACAAAGTACCTGGGATGCGTCAAAATCATACACAAAAAAGGTGTTGCAGGGAAGGTGAGACATTGGTTCCTTACATGCAGGGAAGGTGATGCGTCGGTTCCTTAATTCGGGGGAGGTGATGCGTTGGTTCTTTACTGCTGCACAGTGGAGGTGATGCATCTGTTCCTTACCGGAGAGGAGGTGATGCATCGGTTTCTTACTGCGTGGGGAGGTGATGCGCAGGTTTCTTACAGCGTCGCCCAATGATGCAACAGACCTGGTGCCTCGATGCGATGCGTGACGATCCAGGACAATGCGTGGTTTCTTTCAGCCGCACAGCAGGGCTTGTGTCAGAATTGGTGTGGTGATCTCAAACTTTGGAGATCAGAGGACCCGATGTGTTGTGCAGCGATTTCTTGAGCCACGGGCAGGCTCTGTGTCGGTTTCTTCGGTGATGTGTCGGAAAAAAGTACGGATGCGTCACGCTTCTCGTCGTTGAGTTTCTTTTCCAGCTCCCAACAGCCAGAACAACCTCCAGAGGCCCAGAACAGCTAAATGCACCTCTTGGCAGGTCAGAACTCCCAGCAATGAAGTTCAGGGGAGCTGGGGTGAAGTCTTTGTGTCCTTGAGACTTCAGAACAGGAGGCAAGCTCTTCTTCAAGCCCTTGGAGATCTTCCTCAAGCAGGGGAAACAGCACACAGCAAAGTCCTTTCCCTTTCCTTGGCAGAAAGTAGCCCCTGCAGGTCATCCCCAGACAGTAAGCAGCACAGGGGCAGTATTTCTCATCAGTTTCTTCAGCTCTTCTCCTTGGCAAAGTTTCCTCTTGATTCCCAGAAGTGATCTTTGAAGTCTTTTCTATCTCTGATACTTGCAACAGGAGGCAAGCTCTACTTCAAGCCCTTAGAGAAAACCCTAACTGCAGGATGATGAACGCACAGTCCAGTCCTTTCCCTGCCAAGACAGAAGCAACCACTGCAGGCCAACCCCAACAGCACACAGCACAGGGGCAGTACTGCTCCTCCAGCTTTCCCGGTCCTTCTTCCTGGCAGGTTCCTTATTTCAGCAGTAATCTAAAGTTCAAGGGTCTAGGCCCCACCTTTTGTAGCACAAAATCCTTTGTTCTCCAGTGGCAGAGAAGCTCTTTGCCCAGCCAAAACCAGTTCTGTCCTCTCGGGTGCAGCTTCCCGGCAGGAGGTGGAGAAATCATTGTGTAAGGCAGACCTGGCCCATTCAGGTGAAAGGAAATCTTCCCCTACTCTTAATGCAGCCAAGGTCTATTCATCCCAGCCCTGACTCATTCAGGGAAGGCAGGACACACATCAACCCCCCTCCCTGGTGGCCATCAGAGAGAATGCACATCCCCAGCCCCTGTCCTTCAAAATCCAGACAGTCAATACACAAACCTAGCAGAGGCACACAGAATGGCGAAGCAAGAAAATACCGACTTTCTAAAAGTGGTATTTTCAAAAAAACAATATAAAAATCATCTTTACTAAAAGATGCATTTTTATATTCTGAGTTCAGGCATGCTAAACTCCAGCTATCCATCTTGTCCCAATGGGAAGTTATATTTAAAAGATGTTATGAATAAACTCCCATTCTATCCTATGGGACAGATAGCCTTTCAATAGTGAAAAATGAAATTGGCAGTATTTCACTATCAGGGCATGCCACACACATCAGAGCAAGTCCTACCTTTTACAGACACTGCACCCTGCCCACAGGGGTAGCTTGGGGCACATGTTAAAAAAGGGAAAATGAGGGCCTAGCAAGTGGGTGCACTTGCAAGGTCGACATGGCAGTACCAAACTGCACGCAGACACTGCAGTGACAGGTCTGAGTTACCTTTGAAAGGCTGCTTGTGGGGGTGGCACAATCAGTGCCGCAGGCGCACCTCAGCATTTGATTTACATGCCCTGAGCACACACAGTGCACAGTACTAGGGACTTTGTAGTAAATCAAACAAGCATTTGCAATGCAATAGGTCTCGCATTTATAGGAGTTTGAGCTATTGGCATTGTAAATGACAATGCTTTTTATTTAAGTTTGGTTTTTTTAAAACATAAATAAAAGGCACTGTCATTTATAATGCCAATAGCTCAAACTCGTATAACTGCGAGACCTATTGCATTGCAAATGCTTGTCCTTCCATTCCATCGAAAACAGAACACGGAGAAGAAGGGATTTTTCCACTCTGTTGTAGACGGCCATAAATAGTGCTCTATATTTAACCCCCGTGACACCCAGGTCGCACAATCTACATGACAGTTGTTGTATTTCTAGTTAGCGCTGTTTCCGCTGATAGCGCAGCGCCATAAATAAAACACACACTTGTTCACACCTGTACTGTGTATTGCGTTACATCAGGTAACAAGAGAATGCCATTCTGAGACGCGTTACGTGTGCCCGTGTGCTGGCAGTATGCCAAGCACACA